>NC_080028.1:87173066-88533899 GCF_030020395.1 Manis pentadactyla | reverse complement strand
TTTCTGCATCACACTGATCCTGACTCTCCTGCCTCCCTCTCTTACTTCTAAGGACTTTGATTATGTTGGGCCCTCCCAGATAATGATCTCCTTACCCTGAAGTCAGTTAACTAGCAAACTTCTTCCCATCTGTACTCTTAATTCCCCCTTACCATGGGTAATATATTCACAGGTTCTGGGCATTAGGATGTGGGCCTCTTTGGAGGAGCCATTTTTCTACCTATCATAGAGCACATCCCAAGTGGAAGGTGCCTTGGCCCTTGGGAGGTGGAGAAGGATCAGCATGGAGGCCCCAAGAAAGGAAGCCTATGGTGAGTCGCTCTAACCTTTGCCTCACTTTCCTCCCACCTGTCTTCTTGATCCTGAGGTCTGACATAAACTGGAGCTGGGGAAAACCTCTTTCATTGGGCATTGGACACAAAAGGCAGGCCAGGTGCCCCTCTGATTACAGAATAAAGTGGGGGACAGTATAGTTAAGCCATTGTTCCCTTAAGCCCTTTCCCTAAAAGAGGCATCTTTTCAGCATTTTTAAGGCAAAGTGTGAATGTGACAAGATATTGGAGGAAATAGTGAGAATGCCAGAAAGGACCCAGAGAGGTGGCAAGAAGTGTCTTTTTGGGGTGTTTGCTTCTCTGCTGACAAAAGTACAGGCCTGTGCCACCTCTAGGCACCCCCTATGGCTGTGTCCATCCACTGTAGGACACAGCGAAATGGACAAGAGGGTTCCAGGAGAAGGAGTGTGTCCTAGCCAGCCTCCAAGGGTAGGACAGCAGAGCACTCCAGAGAGTAACAGAACTTAGGATCTTCAGGGCGCTGCAGATCTGGGACTGGGTATCCTGCCACTTACAGTATGACTAACATCAGACCCAAACATTATTATAAAAACAACCTTATCAAGCACTTGTCCATGCCAATAAAGCTCTCTCCCTGGCCCTGACATCACTGCTTCTATGGCAACCAGTGCACTTCAAAAAGTGAAATGTGGGGGACTGAAAAACAGAATCAAAACTGAAGGCACTAATGGTGCCAAGCAAGTGAACTGGCCAGATAAAAGTTCAGAGGTCATTACCAAGGAAGGTCTCAGGGAGGAAGGAGAGGTAACCTGTACCTTTCCGTCCAAACCAGCGTGTCCTGCAGCAACAGTGAAGTGTCTACACAGCAGTCTGTTGTGGTTTGATGGTTTTCTGTTCTGTGGGGTGAGGGACTGGGTGGGAATCTCTACCTTGGCAATCCAGAGAACAGCATGTTCAGTGAAGAGGTTTCCAAAAAATGAACATCACTTTGCTTTAGCAGACAAAGTCTGGATAAGCAGAAGTGGCCTTGAAAGAAGTGAAGGAGGCCATCAGGGAGAGTGTGGTGCTCACAATCCCTCTTAGGGACATTGGTGGATGTGACCCTATAGAACAATAACTGTCTTAGTCTGCTCAGACTGCTACAACAAATTAACACAGACTAGGTGACTCAAACAGACATTTATTTCACCTGTTTCAGAAGGTTGGAAGACAAAGATCAAAGTGGAGGCGGATTCAGTTCCTGTGAGGGCTCTCTCCCCAACAGGTGGATGCCACCTTCTCACTGTGTCCTCACATGGCATTGACAGGAAGCACTGGTGTCACGTCTTTGACTTCTAAGGGCACTAATCATGTCTTGGGGACCCCCTCCCTCAGGACCTCATCTAAACCTAATCACCTCCCAAAGGTCCACCTCCTAATATGCATTGGGGTAGGGCTTCAGCACATGGTTTTGGGGGGACAGGTGCCCTACCCACCACATTCAATTTCCTTCTGGAGGTAGGGTGCTGCATAATCCATTCAGTGTACTTCGGCTAAATTCATATTATCTGTTCTAGTCCGCAGGTGAAAAGTTATGAGGGGGTGGGCAGGGGGTGCAGATTTTGCTGTTCCAAGAGCAGCTGAACACAGGGACCTGAAGGTACCCCCAGCAACACACAGCTGCTGAGGAGAATGACCCCACCCACATTACCCCATCCTCACTCTAGGCCTCACCACACACACTTTAACCAAAAACATACTCATTAAATAAGCTCTCAGCCATTGTCTTTTTAATTGATTTTAGTCACTCTAAATCTGACCATGAGCACAGAATGTGAAAAATTCCTCTCTAGTGGCAGCTGCGCAGCCATTCATAATTGAGACAAACACCCTTCACTGAAGAGTCTGCTGACCTTCTGCGTCAACACAGAAAGGACAGGTGCACCCGCCGACCCAACTTGTATTAAAATTCATGAAGACACATACACACACAAAAATACATATATACACATGCATGCACACACACACATACACATGCACACACAAATACACATACACACACATACACAGGCAATAGAATATGAAACTCCAAATGTGTAAGAGAGTGGCTATGTGAATGGGAGAAATTTCTATGGCTGAATGGTCAATGAGGTCAGTATGAGAAACAAAATCCTGAACAGGCAAGAGTTACCTCCTAAACTAAAACAGTACAGGGATCAAAGAATGCAGATAAATACTTTGACTAATCCAAAAGAGAAAAAAAAAATTCAACTTCACTAGCAAACAAATTAAAACAATACAATATTCTTTAAAACAGCCAAATCTGCAACAACTCTTAAAACTGTAAACATAGTGTTGGTTAGAGTGTACTGCAATGGGAGTTTGCACACACTGTTCGTGGAAGTGGAAACTAAGATGACGTTCAGCGAAACAATTTGGCAATCTATAGGAAGAGCCCTAAACAATGGTGACGTGCGCCAACCCAGTGTGTCTCTTTTACAAGTCAGGATTCAAAAAAAACAATCACAAAGATAGGCAAATATTTCTTCCACTGTAGCTCATCACAGCATTACTTCTGATCAGGAAAAAACAGAAACACAGCCAAATGGCTGACAACAGTGGAAGGACTAAATAATTGAAGGTAAAGGCACTTCTCCAATAGCTGGTGTTTCCTGGGGGAATGTTCCTCCTTCAGACCTGCCATTAGCCTGCGCCTGCCCCATCAGGCAGAATCTGACCCCAATCAGCTTCGAGCCTCCTGCTCAGGGCTGCAGTGCGTCTAACCAAGAAGAGTTTATTTTCTGAAATGTGAGGTGAGTTATGTAACCTGGAGCAACATATCCAAGGGAGAAATGAAGCAAGGAAGGAACGTGAGGGTGTGGAGCACGGGACTGGCCAGTAAATCTTACTATTTAGGATTTCTACCCCCATGTTATTCACAAAGGCTTTTAAAAAGGCTTGATTTCCCTGCAAAACTAAATAAACCCACATACAAAAAAGGAGAACAATTAAAAATAAGAATGGAAGTGGGGGAATGGGATAAAAAGGGCAGAAAATAGTTGCCACCAGACACCAGGGAGTGATTTAATTATTATAGTTGGGGACTGAATTTAGCACTGTGATTCCTGACAGCTTCAGAAGAACAGGAAACTCTCTGGGTAATAGAGTTCTTATTGTCTGTTTAAAAAAAAAAAAAGAAGAGTTCCACTGGAGAGATTCATTATTATCAAGTACTGAAATAAAATAGTGATTTTCATGCTTCCTTCTTATATGGTTTTATATAAACAAGACTGAGAACCATGATGGATGAACTCCCTGGGGCCGCCTTGTACGTGAGCGTCCACACCTCTGCACCTTCTCGGTGGTCTTGTGCCTCCGCCCCTAGACAATAAGCCTTCAGAGGGCAGGATCATGGGTCTCAGTTCACTGGGTCCTACCACATCCTTCTCACAGAAGCAGAACCCAGGCAGGGGTGCCAGGCATGCATGATGTACTCCATCAGCGAAAGTTTGTGCCAGGTGAAGATGACATCTGGCTGCTATCTCTGAGAAGGTGTCTCTCTGCTTCCCACTAGACACCAAGGGAGAAACAAAGCCCAAACTTCTAACAAAGAGGCATGTCTATGGCCTGCAAGTCAGATGGACAGAGATGGAAAGCACAGCTGGTCACACACTGGTGCTGGCCACAACAAACAGAGCCCCAGCTAAGGCTGTCGACTGCCAAACACCCACTAGTGCCCCAGCCCTGCCCAGCCCTGCCTAGCCCTGCCCCAGGACACAAACACAAATGCGTAGCCACCAAAAGGGCAGCAAGCCTTTCTGAAAAACAGCACTTCACCATCAAGTCACAAAACGGAACGCTTATGGAAGATTCTGTCTGGGTAGTGGTTTGTCCATGCATGTGCTTTGTGTCACTTCCCATGCCTGTGCTTCACTGGAGACTGCATCAGAATCTGGGGCATGCAGCCAGGCCCACATACTAGGCACTGCTCCCCAGTTCCTAATATTTCTGGGGTGCCCTCCCATAAGAACCTCAGCTCTACCACATGGGTATCTGGCTTGGCAGAGCCAGCACTGACTTCTCACTAGCCCTCAATATTGTCTTTACAGTAGCAGGTTGTGAAGAAGAGAACAGACGGTCACTGCCCAGGCTGAGCCACTAGCCCCAGGAGAGCAGTCAGCACTGGGACACAGGCAGCAGACAGAATGACAAGGGCAGTTTCCTTGCACCCATGCTTTTGGTGGGATGTCAGCAGGCAGAGACGAGAGGAAACAACCCCATTCTTGGGGGAGAGCAGAGGTGAACTTGATCTGAAATTAAGGCTGGAGCTGGCACAGCCGAAAGCCACAGGAGGACAAAGAGCTGAAGGGGTGACTCCCAAGTCCAGAGGGGGAGAGATACAAAAGACACAGCACCTGTACACCAAGATGGGCAACCAGCCCACACAAAGAAACCAATCCTCAGCTCAGGAGTGCAGTGTGGGATGGGCTTTTTGATAGACATTATAGGTAGAATAAAGGAACCAACCAGTTTCTCCCACAGCTGTTAAGCAAGCTTAGAAATAAAACCCAGGAAACTGAAGGGAGACTCACTTCTGCTGCTTAAAAAAAGCAGAGTATTCCCAGTCCTTTCGCTGAGCTTGTCCTCCAACAGACCCTCTGTGGTGCCCCGCAGGCCCCCCTGAAAGATGTCTCCCTCTCATCTCAGGAAGGTTCGAGGGCTGCTGGCCAGGCCAGCAGGGCAAACCTCAGGCCAAGGCCATGCTCCAGCACGGCCCTCCTCACACCCCGACTGTCACTTCTGTCCTTCCTCCAACTGACTTCCTCCTAAGTGCCCATCTCCAACCACTCGGACGGGCGTGAGAACTGACACCCCACAAAGGCCGTTACAAAGAAGTGAGCAGGGGATTTTAGCCATGTTTACCAGTCTTCAAAAGGAACAAACACACAGTGAAAGGGGAAATTTTCAGTTTTCTGTGCCAAAGACCAGCAGCCCAACAGGAAGATCATTCACTGCTCAGTCTCTGAAGGCAGAGAATTCTGCCCGTATTCTATTTTAAAGCCAAGCCCTCCATGCTACCTTGATGATTTTGTAGAATTTACATTTAAAGGGCATAAAATGTCACACCATCTTGCATGTTCCCCTCATCCATGTGCTCTTTTCAAGAAAATCAAACTCGGCTGCTTCTGAACTCTCAGCAAGCCCCCACAACGTCTAAGGCATGTGACTTAAAACAGTGCACATTCTTCAAGGCAAAAGGGTAGAGGAAAAGAAATAGCAGTGGAAAACTGTTCATGAAGCCGGGGTTCTTCCCCGAGCCACAGTTTCCTCTTCTGCAAAATGAGTATGATACTACCTACCTCGTAGCACTGACATACTGGCATGACGCAGAGGAGTACCTAGAACAGATTCTGACACATTAGCAGGCCCTTTCCTTTTCCCTTTTGGGCCTCAGTTTCCTCAGCTATAAAACTGCAAGGAAGTATCAAGAATGGAGAGAGCCACACGAGGTGACCCAGGGGCAATCCTCTACATGATCAGGATTCAGACATGTTATCAAAGGTCAAACCCCACCATCCAAGGGTTTGCAAGACTCAAATGCACAGGATAAAAGCTATCACCACCAACTGCATATTCCACAGAAAAAAAGAGAGAGGGCAGGCAGTGTCTGAGTCATTATGATGATGAGACACAAAAGCACCAGCAACAGGAATGGTTTTCCTTAGGTTCCACCCAGCCTGTCAGACTGAAGGTCTTTGCCAGCTTGGTGAGTACTCTGTCCCAGGACCCAGCCATGTCCTCCCTCAAGAGGCTTTGCTCTCCAGGACCTGATGTCATTTCTGCTGTGCCCCTCCAATGGCTGATTTCAGGTTCACAGCAAACCAGAACAGTTCAGAACAGTCTGGAAAAATAAACCCCTACAGTGAGTGCCCATAACACAGCTTTGCCTTTTCTTGTTCGGGGAACCTCTGTCAACACGGCTACCTAATCAGGCCTGGGCTACTGTCAGTGAGATAACGGTGGTCCCAATGGCTATTTTTCTCATCTAATTAGATTAGCTGAACAGGAAAAAGTAGTGTTTCTAGGGACTAGAAAGCTTTCCTTCCCCTCATATCCCTGCTTTCTGTGTTCCTCCAATATACACAAGTAACTATTCCTGAGCTTAACGCATTCTATAAGTAGATTAAATGTCTGAATTTCCCACTGGACTAAGAGCTCCACTAGGGATCGTTCTGGGGTGACAGGTATGTTGTAAAACTGGATTGTGGTGATGTATGCACAACTCTATAAATTAATGAAAAAGCATTGAATTGTATACTTAAACAGGTGAGTTTTAAAGTACCTAAATTACACTTCAATCAAGCTAGTTTTTAAAACTCCATTATCCATCAGTGCATAGTCTTGGGCAAATCACCTCTCTGGGCTTCAATTTTCTCATCTGTAAACTGAGACAACAATAATAGATGTTATACAATAGCTGTATGGTTTAATGAGGTTATGCACAGAAGGTGCTGAGCATAGTATAAGCACTCCCCAAGTGTGGGCTGCTATTTTTATTGTTGCTTATCACTATTATTATATTATTATTTGCCCAGCAAAAAAGATACAACTGAGGAAAAGGAAGAAATAATGTGGAAGAAAGCCTGGGTACTATCATAGGCAGAAAAATGTCTCCCTAAGGATGCTTGTGTTCTCATCCTCAGAACCTGTCAATATGCTGCTTTCCATGGCAAAATGACTTCCTGATGTGATTAAACTAGGGAGCTTGAGTGGGGGATTGTCCTGGATTATCCCAGTGGGCACGATGTAATCACAAGCATTCTTAAAAGATGGAAAGAGGAGGTAGGAGAGTCAGAGAAAGAGAAAGATTGAAAATGCTACACTGGTGGCTTTGAAGATGGAGGAAGGGTCAGGCCATGAGCCAAGGGGTGCAGGCGACCGTGGGAAGCTGGGAATGGCATGGCAACAGACTCTCTTCTAGCATCTCCTGAAGGAGCACCGCCCTATCGATTCCTTGATTTTAGCTCAGTAAAACCCATTTCAGACTTCTGACCTCCAGACCTGTAAGATAATAACCATGTGTTATTTTAAGCCATTAAATTTATGGTAATTGGTTCTAGCAGCAATACCCTAACCAGGTACCATGTTGGGGAAAGTCTTGATGGCCAAGTAGGAGTAGGCCTAAGGGAAGGAGTGGTAAACTAGAGCTACATTTTTGTGAGCTTAACTTTTCGGGAGTGTGTGAGATGCCCTGGAGCAGCAGTGGGAGGGCACAGGGAGGACATGGTGCCTGTAGAACAGGGCGGTGGCCAGGGAGGAGCTGGGCTGGCAGGGAATGTGCCAGAGCTGCTGTGTGTGGGGACTGTAGGTGGAGAAACCATATGTGATTTGGCATCACCTGAAGTTTGGGGCCAAAGGAGAAGACTCAAAGAGGACAAGATGGTTGGCTTCTGGGCATGGTGTTGCCACCCACGGGGTCAGAATTGCAGGAGGGATGGAGTGCTGACAGGTGGTGGGGACATCAAGAAGCTCAGTGGAGCATCAAGCAAGGAGTTCAAAAGTGGACCAAAAACTTAGGCATGTGGTCGGAACTGGAGGCATTGGGGCACTGGAGTGCAAAAGAGAAAGCCAATAGTGACTGAGGGAGGCAAAGTACCAGACCAGCAGGGACCAGCATGGAGGGAATGCTTGAGTAACAGAAGGTGAGGCAGCCAGTCAGAAGACAGAGTGCAAGCCAAAGGAGGAGAGGGCTTGGAGGAGGTCCTGCGACCCTCCAGGGGTTAACTCAACTCGGTGGTAATGGCAGGAGTCAGGCTGTAGGGGTGGGCTGAGCGGGAGAGTGAAGAAAGAACAGAGGCAGAGAGGGGAAGGGTAGGGATTAGATGACAGCTGGGCAGAGAGCAGAGTGGAAGAAAATGGTTCTTATAGTCAAGGGTTCCTGGGCACACCTGCATGATCCAGGAAGAGCGGAACTGAAGGATGGATTAGGCAGGAGGAACAGAGAATGAAAGGTTGGAGGGGAGAGAAGGACAAGGTTCAACAAAGAGGAAAGACATTTCCTTTCAAGAGATGGAAGTGAAGACAGAATGATGATGGAAAAGGTCACGGGGACATTCACAGGAGAAAGGTAAAGTCGAGAGAAGCTCACCTGGATGGCCTCCACCTTTTATGGCCAATAGGAGACACTGTCAGAGTCTTACAGACAGCAGAGGAAAGCTGAGAGGTCTGCTTAAGGGAAGAAGACTCAACAAGAGAAACAGGAGAAGCACCCCTGAGATCCTCACCAAGATGAGCCCCTCCCTAGGCACCTCCAGCCATCCCTGTGTGCCCCCAAGGTGTCAGCACAGCTGAGGCCCCCCATCCAGTGGCCTTGTCACAAATTCTGAACTGTTGTTCCCATTGTTATTTAAAGTATCCCTGTCTAATCTTCCCAAATTCCTGAGAACAGAAACTGTCTCTAATTTAAGCTCGTGAGCACCCCAGATCCTATATCTTAGTAGCTGCCTTATAAGAGCTCAGTGATAGTGGAGAAGAACAGAAGAGATGCTATCCTTCAGGAGATTTCAAGAATTCAAAATTTCTCAACACGTTGGTTAAAAATTGCTTTAAAGACACACAATAGATGAAAATTTATAAAACAGACAAACTAGAATGTGACCATGCCTTATAGATTTCTTTAACTACCTGAGCTCCCTTAGTGCCTTTTTTAAAAGAACTTGCATTACAGAAAATCCATTTTGGAGACAACCCCTAAAAAGTCTCCATGGTATAAAAATTATTTAACACCAGTACAGACAGGCTTGTGGATGAAACCCTTCACAGGCCCATCAGCAAGAGTCCCACACATTTTGTTGTGGGGCAGAGAAGGATACTAAAGCAGCCCTCATGGACGAGACTGTAAAGTGTTTAGGAGACTCCACTCAGGGAACCTGGCACATTTCTAAATGTGTGGGAAAGCTCCCAGTTCCCCCTGACCCTCCACCACATCTCTCCTCCTCTTATCTGACTTTGTTATTAAATCTGCCAATCAGCTTTTGGCCTGATCTCCCCAAGGTGGCTATACAATCCTAGAAGGTCAAGTTATGACCAACTCTCCCTTTGACCCTTGCCCCCCCATGGCCTGCCCCAAACTCATTCCACCTGCGGGGGGTGAATAACAAGCTCCAAGAAAGCACAATGTCCTGAATACAACCAACACCTTGAGTCCAAAAGACCTGATTTTGCATCTGGGCCTCGTCCCTTACAAGCTGCAAAATCTTAAAAATATCACCTAGTCATTAAAAAGACACAGGGGTGGTACCAACCTTGAAGAGTTTAATGCTCACAATGCCTATCACATACAGTAAGGGCTCATTAAGGTTCGGTGTTACTATGAAGCATTAATGAATATTTGATTGGCTTGTAGGGCCAAAAGTGAATACACTAATACCCAAAGTCAAAATACTTAAACAGTGTTCAGATTTACTCCTTTAGACCACCCACCATCCAGATTGACACAAAAGGAACCAGCATGGGATGGTTTCTACCCAGGGAAGTTCTATGAAGGACACACTATACAGAGGTTCAAATATTTTCAATAAACCAGGAAAAAATAAGCAAAACCTGACCTTAAAGATAGTAGCAAAGGTACAAAGAGAAACCCAGCCCACTATTTGTAAGCCTTGGAAGTTCAGAGTAGCAGATCTGTACCTTTTGCATGACAGTGGGTAATGCCAGCCCCTTCCCAAAAACAGATCATCCCTATAAACAGTTTATCTGAACCAAAGCCCCAGGGCTAACTAACTGTGTTGGGGGATGGAGTGTGGGTGGGTGTACATGGGTGTCACTGATTTTCAAGTTAAATGATATAATGCAGGTACTTGTGAGTATCTGTCACATGACAAAGGCTCAATAAACGTCAGCTACTATTATTTAATATACAGTGTTCATGGTCTCCATTGAAGGGGCAGATTCCCATCCTAGGACACCTCTCAGTGCCAAGGGTTCTTCCCAATTTAGGTGACATGCAGAGGGATGCAGCTGGGCCAGTTGGGGAGTTTTTACACTGCCCTAAGAGGAAATGAATGGATTTGAGGCAACAGGAAGTGCAGGCTCCCGAACATCTCAAAAACATCTGCTGGTCTGAATACCACCCCCCAGCCAGGAGCTGTGTCAGGGGTCCTTATTCTGGATAAAGGAGATGCGGGTGGGGAGCACAGGGCCAGAGAGGCAGCCTGCAGCTGCCACTGGGAAGAGGACTCGAGAGAGGGGCAGAGACAAGAAGTTACTAGGAGGCCAGCACACAGACCAGGCAGATGAGACACCAGGGAGCAGGGCTGAAGAACCACCAAGAAGCAGCCAGGCTTTTTCAGGTGTGTGGGGCTGTTTCAAGGAGGCTTGACTTGACTAAGTGGTATGACGCCCTCAGCTGGAACCTCCACGTCCTAGGAGTTCACCAAAATGCCTAACACAAAGGCAAAAAGGAGAGGGGCCCTCCTCTAGACCCTCTGGAAACTCCTTTGGTCACTACATAGAAATCTACGAGAGAAGTGAGATTACAGACAACAGGGGATGGGAGCCATCCAACAAGGAGTGACCAAGAAATGCCACCATGAAAACTAGAGGAGCCTGCAAAGCTACAACCCTCTCTGCCTGGCTCTGTTGGCAACAAATGTGTGAAGGAAAAGGCTTTGGCCAGGCTGCTGCATGTGCATAATCTAGCATTGTGAAGCACTTCAAGAGCAGGGGTGGCTTCCAGAAGCTTGTGAGGGAAATGACCTGCAAAAGAAGGAAGCCCTATAAAAGGCAGGTGGGCTCACCAAAATCCCAGCTCAGGGTGGCTATCTGGGGTCTGTGTGTTTGCCTTGGGAAACATGAAAATCATTACTGCAGAATAATTTATGTTGGTCATAAGGGCACACTGAAATTGAGTTTCAATACTCCAGCTTTTCTTCTTTGCCTTTTTAATGTTAACTAGAGCCTGCTCCACTAAGAGAAACAAACTTTTATGAGAACATATAGCAAGAAGCCTGGGCTGCTGGCACCAATTCCATAAGAATTCATGATACAAGGGGTGGAATAGAAAACAAATTGTAATGCGATAGCAACCCACCACAGACACCTTCCTCCAAACTGGATAAGACTATGGAGCAAGACTGACGGGCCTCAGGCTCCTGCCCCTCACTGACAGTTACAAATCATGTGCGAGTCATTGCCAATCTGTGCTTCCCTTCCTTCCTGTCTAGAAAGGCAGGGCACACCTGATTTCTAAAGTGCCTCCTGGTGCTTATTATTAAAATATTTTGTGGGGCCCTGCTGTCCCATGCCCTAAGCCCTCTCCAACTACAGGAATAAGATTTTTTTCCTTCTTTTGTATCCTCCATGTAATACCATACCTGTACCATAGTATTATCAATATATAATAAAAATTTAGTGAACTACTAAATTTTATATGAAGAGACCAAAATCTTTCAAAACTTTCTATCACTTTTCTAAGGTGGTAATTTTCTAAATCCCCAATGCAAGTGGGCTTGTAGGTCAGCTGGCTCATTAGGCCAACATTGTTTTACTGAAAAGCCAAAAATGTGGCTCATCTCATGATTGAGCATACCCAGTCCCTACCAGCTGCCACTAAATGTGCCCTCAACACCAGTGGATTTGGAGCACATAGCATACCCAGCTTAGAATAACAACATTCCCTTTATTAAAACCAACAGAACAGTCCTCAAAAATGCCTCTCCTAGTAGGAGCCAAGATGGCAGCATGAGTAGGGCAGCAGAAATCTCCTCCCAAATTCATATATATTTTTGAAAATACAACTACGCCTAACAGAGAGACCAGAAGATACAGTACAACAGCCAGGCTATATCTACATCTGCAAGAACTCAGCATCTCACAAAAAGGGTAAGATACAAAACCATGACCCACAGATACCTGAGTGCTCCCCCCACCCCAGCTCACCAGTGGGAGGAAAGGAGTCACAGTGGGGAGGGAGTGGAAGCACAGGGCTGCTAAATAAACAGCCATAGCAATCTGCACCGGGAGCACAGATACACATTGCAAGGTGTACTGGATATTAGGGAAATGGAAAAGTAAAATCTGCAAGCGGATCCCCACAGCTGGCTCCCCTGGGACAAAAGAAAAATGAGTGTTTTTTGAAAGTCTTAAAGGGACAGGGGCTTAACAGCTGGATGGAATCATCCTGGCACACTCAGCCCAGCAGGCTGGGAATGCTAAGGAACATCAGGCACCCTAGCCCCCTGGGGGGTAACCCAGCCCCAAAGCCCCTGATGGGGATAAGCAGCATGCCATTTGTTACCCCCTGTCAGCGCTGCCCTGCTACCACAGCAGAGAAGCCGGAGAGGAGCCCCACAAACGGCACCTGCCCAGAGTCTCCTCCCAGTGCACAGCTACCTGGGACAGACCCAGAGGCCGCTGCCAGTGGGCAGCTGCCCAGCGCAGACAGAGGAAGCCAGGGCAAGGTGTGAAGCGGCGCCGTTCTGGCAGGAGAACACACCCGGAACACCTGCAACACCCCACAGGCTCTGGGCTACCCCAAGGGCTGCCCCATCCACAGTAGCTCAGGGGATTAACCCAGACACTGTTCCCGGTGTGAAGGTAACCAACACAGGCAGAGGAGAAGGGCAAGGTGACCAGCAAGAAGGAACGGACTTTGTTCTCCCAGCTGACACACACGCCACCTGCCTGCAACTACCTCTATCACCAGGAAAAGACAGAAGAATCTGGTCCAGTCAAGAATCACCCAGACAACCCCAGAAAGAGGGCCTGGGGAGATAGATATAATCAATCTTCCTGAAAAATAATTCAAAATAAAGGCCATAACCATGCTGATGGAGCTGCAGAGAACTATGCAAGAGCTAAGGGATGAAGTCAGGATGGAGATCACAGAAATGAAACAATCTCTGGAAAGGCTTAAAAGCAGACTGCATGAAGGTCAAGACTCTGTTAATGGAAGAGAAATCAGAGAACAGGAATACAGAGAAGCTGAGGCAGAGAGAGATAAAAAGGACCTCCAGGAATGAAAGAATATTAAGAGAACTGTGTGACCAATACAAAAGGAACAATATCTGCATTATAGGGGTACAAGAAGAAGAAGAGAGACAAAAGTGGATAGAAAGTGTCTTTGAAGAAATAATTGCTGAAAACGTCCCCAAACTGGGGGAGGAAATAGTCTCTCAGACTATGGAAGCCCACAGATCTACCAACAAAAGGGACCCAAGGAGGACAACACCAAGATGCATAATAATTAAAATGGCAAACATCACGGACAAGGGCAGAGTATTAAAGGCAACCAGAGAGAGAAAAAAGATCACCTACAAAGGAAAACCCATCAGGCTATCATCAGACTTCTCAACAGAAACCTTACAGGCCAGACAAGAAAGGCATGATATATGTAATGCAATGAAACAGAAGGGCCTTGAACCAAGAATACTGTATCCAGCATGATTATCATTTAAATATGAAGGAGGGATCAAACAATTCCCAGACAAGCAAAAGTTGAGGGAATTTGCCTCCCACAAACCACCTCTACAGGATTTTTGAAAGGGACTGCTCTAGATGGAAGCACTCCTAAGGCCAAATAGATGTCACCAGAAAAAATAAAATCACAGCAAAGAAAGCAGAATAATCAAATACTAACTAAAGACAAAAAAAAAAATCAGCTACCCACAAAAGCAGTCAAAGGAAACACAAAAGAGCACAAAATAAAACACCTAACATATAAAGAATGGAGGAGGAGGAATAAGAAGAGAGAGAAATAGTCATTAGACTGTGTTTATAATAGCTCAATAAGCAAGTTAAGTTCGACAGTAAGATAGTATAGAAGCTAACCTTGAACCTTTGGTAACCACGAACCTAAAGCCTGCAATGGCAATAAGTACATGTCTTTCAATAATCACCCTTAATGTAAATGGACTGAATGCACCAATCAAAAGACAGAGTAACAGAATGGATAAAAAAGAAAGACCCATCTATATGCTGCTTACAAGAGACTCACCTCAATCCCAAAGACATGCACAGAGTAAAAGTCAAGGGATGGAAGAAGATATTTCATGCAAACAACAGGGAGAAAAAAGCAGGTGTTGCAGTACTAGTACCAGACAAAACAGACTTCAAAACAAAGAAAGTGACAAGAGATAAAGAAGGACATTATATAATGATAAAGGGGTCAGTCCAACAAGAGGATATAACCATTATAAATATCTATGCACCAAACACAGGAACACCAGCATATGTGAAACAAATACTAACAGAATTAAAGAAGGAAATAGAATGTAATGCATTTATTTTAGGAGATGTCAACACACCACTCACTCCAAACAACAGATCCACCAAACAGAAAATAAGTAAGGACACAGAGGCACTGAACAACACACTATAGACATCTATAGAACTCTACACCCAAAAGCAACAGGATTCACATTCTTCTCAAGTGCACATGGAACATTCTCCAAGATAGACCACATACTAGGCCATGAAAAGAACCTCAGTAAATTCAAAAAGACTGAAATTCTACCAACCAACTTCTTAGACCACAAGGGTAAAAAACTAGAAATAAATCGTACAAAGAAAGCAAAAAGGCTCACAAAACACATGGAAGCTTAACAACATGGCCCTAAATAATCAATGGATCAATACCCAAATAAAAAAAGAGATCAAGCAATATATAGAAACAAATGACAACAACAACACAAAGCCCCAACTTTGGTGAGACGCAGCGAAAGCAGTTCTAAGAGGAAAGGGTATAGCAATCCAGGCATACTTAAAGAAGGAAGAACAATTCCAAATGAATAGTCTAAAGAAACAATTATCAAAATCAGAAAAAGAAGAAAAAATGAGGCCTAAAGTCAGCAGAAGGAGGGACATAATAAAGATCAGAGAAGACATAAATAAAATTGAGAACAATAAAACAATAGAAAAAAAATCAATGAAACAAAGAGCTGGTTCTTTGAGAAAATAAACAAAATAGATAAGCCCCTAGCCAAACTTATAAAAAGAAAAAGAATCTACACATCAACAAAATCAGAAATGAGAAAAGAAAAATCACAACGGATCCCACAGAAATACAAAGAATTATTAGAGAATACTACAAAAAACTGTGTGCTAACAAACTGGAAAACATAAAAGAAATGGACAAATTCCTAGAAAAATACAACCTTCAAAGACTGACCAAGGAAGAATCACAAAATCTAAACAGACCAATTACCAGCAACGAAATTGAAGGGATAATAAAAAACTACCCAAGAGCAAAACTTCCAGGCCAGATGGATTTACCATGGAGTTTTATCAGACATACAGAGAAGACATAATACCCATTCTCCTTAAAGTCTTCTAAGAAAAAGAAGAGGAGGGAATACTTCCAGACTCATTCTATGAAGCTAGCATCACCCTAATACCAAAACCAGGCAAAGACCCCACCAAAAAAGAAAATTACAGACCCTGATGAACGTAGATGCAAAAATACTCAACAAAATATTAGCAAACCGAATTCAAAAATACATCAAGAGGATCATACATCATGACCAAGTGGGATTCATCTCAGAGATGCAAGGATGGTACAACATTCGAAAATCCATCAACATCGTCCACAACATCAACAAAAAGAAGGACAAAATCACATGATCATCTCCATAGATGCTGAAAAAGCATTCGACAAAATTCAAGATCCATTCATGATAAAAACTCTCATCAAAATGGGTATCGAGGGCAAGTACCTCAACATAATAAAGGCCATACATGAAAAACCCACAGCCAACATCACACTGAACAGTGAGAAGCTGTAAGCATTTCCTCTAAGATTGGGAACAAGACAGGGATGCCCACTCTCCCCACTGTTATTCAACATAGTACTAGAGGTCCTAACCACAGCAATTAGACAAAACAAAGAAATACAAGGAATCCAGATCAGTAAAGAAGACGTCAAAGTGTCACTATTTGCAGATGACATGACATTGTAAATAAAAATCCCTAAAGACTCCACTCCAAAACTACTAGAACTGATATCGGAATACAGCAAAGTTGCAGGATACAAAATTAATACACAGAAATCTGAGGCTTTCCTATACACTAACAATGAACTAATAGAAAGAGAAATCAGAAAAACAATTCCATTCACAATTGCATCAAAAAGAATAAAATACCTAGGAATAAACCTAACCAAGGAAGTGAAAGACCTATACCCTGAAAACTACAAGACGTTCTTAAGAGAAATTAAAGAGGACACTAACAAATGGAAACTCATCCCATGCTCTTGGCTAGAAGAATTAATATTGTCAAAATGGCCATCCTGCCCATAGCAAACTACAGATTCGATGCAATCCCTATCAAATTACCAACATCATTCTTCAACAAACTGGAACAAATAGTTTAAAAAATCATATGGAATCACCAAAGACCCCAAATAGCCAAAGCAATCCTGAGAAGGAAGAATAAAGTGGGGAGGATCTCGCTCCTCAACTTCAAGCTCTACTTACAAAGCCACAGTAATCAAGACAATCTGGTGCTGGCACAAGAACAGAGCCACAGACCAGTGGAACAGATAGAGTCTCCAGACATTAACCCAAACATATATGGTCAGTTAATATACGATAAAGAAGCCATGGACATACAATGGGGAAATGACAGACTCTTCAACAGCTGGTGTTGGCAAAACTGGAGAGCTACATGTAAGAGAATGAAACTGAATCATTGTCTAACCCCATACACAAAAGTAAATTCGCAATGGATCAAAGACTTGAATGTAAGTCATGAAACCATAAAACTCTTAGAAAAAAACATAGGCAAAAATCTCTTGGACATAAACATGAGTGACTTCTTCATGAATATATCTCCCTGGGCAAGGGAAACAAAAGCAAAAATGAACAAGTGGGACTATATCAAGCTGAAAAGCTTCTGTACAGCAAAGGACACCATCAAAAGAACAAAATGGCATCCTACAGTTTGGGAGAATATATTCATAAATGACGGATTTGATAAAGGGTTGACATCCAAAATACATAAAGAGCTCACACACCTCAACAAACAAAAAGTGAACAATCCAATTAAAAAATGGGCAGAGGAGCTGAACAGACAGTTCTCCAAAGAAGAAATTCAGATGGCCAACAGACACATGAAAAGATACTCCACATTGCTAATCATCAGAGAAATGCAAATTAAAACCACAATGAGATATCACCTCACATCAGTAAGGATTGCCTCCATCCAAAAGACAAACAACAACAAATGTTGGCGAGGTTGTGGAGAAAGGGGAACCCTCCTACACTGCTGCTGGAAATGTATATTTGTCCAACCATTGTGGAAAGCAGTATGGAGGTTCCTCAAAAAGCTCAAAATAGAAATACCATTTGACCCAGGAATCCCACTTCTAGGAATTTACCCTAAGAATGCAGCAGCCCAGTTTGAAAAAGACAGATGCACCCCTATGTTTATCTCAGGACTATTTACAATAGCCAAGAAATGGAAGTAACCTAAGTGTCCATCAGTAGATGAATGGATAAAGAAGAAGTGGTACATATGCACAATGGAATATTATTCAGCCATACGAAGAAAACAAATTCTACCATTTGCAACAACATGGATGGAGACAGAGGGTATTATGCTCAGTGAAATAAGCCAGGGGGAGAAAGACAAGTACCAAATGATTTCACTCATATGCGGAATATAAGAACAAAGGAAAAACTGAAGGAACAAAACAGCAGCAGAATCACAGAGCCCAAGAATGGACTAACAGTTACCAAAGGGAAAGGGACTGGGGAGGTTGGGTGGGAAGGGAGGGAGAAGTGGGTGGAAGAAGAAAGGGGGCCTTACGATTAGCACGTATAATGTGGGGGGGCACGGGGAGGGTTGTGCAACACGGAGAAGACAAGTAGTGATTTTACAGCATCATACTATGTTGATGGACAGTGACTAATGGGGTTTGTGGGGAGGACCTAGTGAAGGGGGGAGTCTAGTAAACATAATGTTCCTCATGTAGTTGTAGATTAATGATACCAAAATAAAAAATAAAAAAATAAAAAAGCTAAACAGTATGGTAGAAGGTCCTCCCCTGCAGCTCTGACTGTAAAGACATCAGATTGATGTTTCAGTAACAGATAATCCTGTGACCATTGTTGGGGGTGGGGGGGTCACTCAGTGAAGCCTCACAGGATCTCCTACCGCTATCACTGCTCAGAGCACTTGGAGGAACCTTCCTCTGAATGTCCTTCAAAGCCAGCACCCAAGGAACACACATCCAGCTAGTTCCTGCATAATCACACCGGCAGTATTCCCAGCTTGGTCAGTCAACTGGTCCACACAACTGACTAAACAACTATCAGCTGGTGCTAAAACTGTGTTCACCCTCCAAATAAGAGAGATTTGTCACCAGTGAGCATATTCCTGAGGATGTCTCAAGGGCCTACAATCCGCTCCCAAAAAAGAGATCTAGTTTATGTAGCAAGGGCAGATTTCATGGAGAAAAAAATGACTAATACGTAGGGTTCTTCACTCCCACTGGGCTAAACTATGTTTCAGAGTGACCTGTGCACATCGGAGCCCATCAAGCCTCTGAGTCTCTGTGCCTGTTATTTCCTCTGCCTGGGTTGCCCTTTCCCTTGCCTGTTTACACCAGACAGCACCAAGTCCTTGAAAACCCAGCTCAGTTATCAGATACTCCAGGACACCTTCCCTGCATGCCCCCAGCAGCCTACTCTGAAAGAATTTTCTTCCTTTGGCCCTGTAAATGCAACAGACAAGACCACGCTTTATAATCTGTTACCATGTATTGTTATCAGTGTCTATGGCTGCCTCTCTCTAGGAATTTAAATGGAGTTAAATTATTTTTTTTATGCCCCAACTCAGACCTAGCAATAACTACACTCTGGCACCCAGTAGATACTCAGGTAATATTTGCCTCATGGAAATACTTAGTATAAGTAAGTTTGCTTGGGAATCACTCACATTACTTTACAGCCAGCTTTGCCTAATGTACAGCACCTACCCATTCAACAGGCATTTACAGGGCACCAGATTTGTGCCAGTCATGAGCCTACACGAAGTGGCAGCAACATGTTTTAGACTTATCCATAGCAGGTTTTTAGTGTTTTTGTTTTGGCTTGGTTTTTTATAATTCTGAAAAGTCAAGAAGGGTAAGAGGACATTCTGTTTTTCCTATGCACATGAAAATAAGGACGGTTCAAATACATCCAGCATGACACATTCCATGTCTCAGCTGACAGACTGACTCAGTCACACCTCTCTCTACAAAGGCAGCACATGCTTTCTGAAAAGCACAGGCCGCTAAGATGAAAGTTTAAATTTTTTTTCTTTGTTCTCTCTCTTTTAACCATTTTAACCATTTTTAAACACACAGTTCAGTGGTATGGGGTACATCCACACCACTGTGCAACAGTCATCACCATCCATCTCCAGGACATTTTCATCATCCCACACTGAAACTCCATCCCTATTAAACATGACACCCATTCCCCCTCCCTTCAACCCCTGGCGCCCACCACTCTCTTTTTTGCCTCTATGAATTTGATAACACTGGGTGACTAATACAAGTGGAATGAATCCCAGCATTTCTGCTTTTATGACTAGCTCAATTCACTTAGCAGGAAGTCTGCAATGATTATCCATGTTGTAACACGTGTCAGAATTTCCTTCCTTTTTGAGGCTAAATAACATGCCATTATATGGATGTACCACCTTTTGTTTATCCCTTCATCTGCTGATGGACATTTGGGTTGCATCCGCCTTTTGGCTACTATAAACAGTGCTGCCATGAAGATGGCTGTACAAATATCTGTACAGTGTCTGCTTTCAGTTCTCTTGGGCACATTCCCAGAATTAGAATGCTGGATCACATGATAATTCTATGTTTTGGTTCAAAATCTTAAATATACTTTTAGCCTTTGAGTAAGAGGGGCAAATTCAAAATAAAATCCAGCCTAGTGGAAATGTGTGGTTGCACTTATTTATAAACAACTCAAGGAAATTAAATGATCCTACATTCAGAGACTTCTAGAAGTATTATATAAAATGTTTTAATTTTTAAAACCAACTGTCTTGCCATTATCACCAGAAAAATAATGCCAACATTAGGAAAGAGATTAGAAATCCACAGGTATTCCCAAAACCTAATTTTGCTCTACTGGCTGGATCTAACCAGTAAACCAGATAAAGGTAAGAAAACTTGATTTTTTTTTCCTGTTCTCAACTAATGTCTATTTGATTTTTAAATTGCTGCTCTATCAACACTCGGCACTGACCCTCCAGACCTCAGCTATTCCCAGGGTGCAGCCAGAAGGTGTAGGAAAGACACAGCAAAGGAGACTCAGAGGAGCAGTCCCTGTCACAGGAAGGGAAGAGAGCATGACATGCACTCAGCTCACTGTCTGGCCTCTGCGGTTCTCCTGGCTGCAGTGAGTGATCCTGGACAAGGTCTCTGGCCCCTCCGAGCTCATGGACACAGCAGGTCATAGAGCTGTGGGTCCTGACTGGTAGAGGAAAAAGAACTAATTCTACTTAAGTGGATTTTCTATCAAAGGTCCAGAGACAATTTCTATTAGTAAGTTTGAATGGAAATAGTTGTAGAATATAGTAATATACTACCTACTCTATTCCTCTTCCTCAGCCTTTATTTGATGGCCCATGCTCACTTTGAGTGCCCACTGTTCCATCTCCATGTTCTGTACAGTGATCTCAGGAGTGGCTGAAGAGTCTGTATCTTAAATTCCTCATCTTATTGAATTGAATCAAGCCATTCTGAAAGTTAAGCCCCCTTACCCAGGACTACAGACATACAAGATGCAAGAGATGCACTGAAACCTTATGGAATGCCAGAGGAGAGCCTAAAGTTACTTTTTTAGAAATCCCTGATTTTAGTCACTGAGACCTTGACTTTTTCATCAGTGTATTCCCAGTGCCTAGCACATAACAGATACTCAGTAAATCTTTTCCAGATTCTAATAGAATGATGGGGTAAAGATCTCTAAAGTTGATTATCTCACCATTTGAGGAACTGGTTTCAATTACTTCAATTCACAGCAACACAAATTGTCCACAAATCTTTATAAAATTCCTACAACGTGCAAGCCTCTGTTGCAAACACTATCAGGGATTAAGAAATAAACGTGTTTTTGCCCTCCATGATATAATCAAATAGAGGAACTAAGATATACAAAAGGAAAAACAGCTCTACAATTTGTTATCGTGATGTATATGAGGAGTAAGCCAAGTCAGGGCATAGGAATGAATTCTGCCTGGCTAGGGGCAGGTTTTGGAGGTTTCACAGAATAGGTGGCAATTGAAAAGCCTGGATGGGAGAGGTGAGGCATGGCTGGGTATAATCCCAACAGTTAAAGAATGGTCAAAAGGGGCTGCCCAGAGAAAACATATTTATAAGAAGCATGGAGATAGAAAAATGTGGTTTTCTGTACTATCAACTGACAGAAAGAACAATCATTGTCTTTCTCAACTCTGTATCTAGCAATAACTTACATAACCTTGTTCTTACTTTGAAGAGAGAGGAAAGTCAAATTCTAGTGAATTAAATGATACCAAGCCATGTGACTCTGCCTTTTGTTCCAACTCCAACTCCTGTGGCTTCAACCTGGTCATGGACACAGTAATGGAAATAACATTTCACCAGTGTCCTACCTCTCATACAAGGGAAATGAAACGTGGCCTTATATGGCATCGTCATCAGGATTTCGCATCCTGACATCATCTGTGACGAGTTCTCTTGGAAGAAAGTGCTCAAATGCAGTGAAACAGACACACCGATTCCCAGAAGAGGTGCTATGGGGCTTCTCCCCACTCCCCCCTCTGTTCCCCATCAGGCAGCCCAGCCCGCTCACAGAAGGAGCAGTCATCATCACAGCCACCGATGACAAGGCACCAGATGTGTGCAGGCTTCACCCACAGCCATGTGTGGTGTACTGAGTCGGATCCATTTTAAAGTGGAGTAAGCCAAGATTAGAGAGCTGAAGTAGCTTGCCAGGACTCACACAATCAGCTGGGGGCAAAGCTATGCTTCTCAGCCAGGTAGGTATATACATGATTCCAGAGCCCAGATCTTTGCTATGCTGGCATCTCACAGAACGCAAAAGCACAACTCTTCTCTCAACAGAGAGTATGCACCAGCACTCTGCTAGTTACTAGCTCTACATTTTTTTTTCTATTCCACCACCAACAAACTGCAAATAAATATCACTGCCCACAAAGTCTCCCGGTCCTTGCAGCAATGCTTACATCATTATGCCACCTCCACATTTTTTAATTGAAGAAATGTCACTATACAACACAACTCAGACATAAGATGCACCTAGACTCTCCTTATGTCTTCCTTCCTCACTGCTCCCCTCTCCCTTCCCCACTCCACAGTTCCCTGTTATCTGACCAAAGTAATTCCAGATAGCTTTGAGGTCTTCCTGGACCCACTCCTGTTGGGTCTTGGCAGGAAGTGAGCAAGTCCTAATGCAACGGGACCTCTAAAACACCACCCTCCCTCTCTCCAGATATACTTGTGGTTCCTAACTTCAGCAGAGGACTCAGAAAATCTCTCATTTCAAACCCAGGAAATGGCCTGAAGATGCTGAAGCCGTTGAGCAGGGTGAGGTCTCCTGGAAACCCTCCTGGACTGCCTCCAAGTGTGAGGACTTGGGCTCTGGGGGCACTTACACTATGAGGCATGGCCATGCCCCTCAGCGAGCACTGTGCCCATTGCCCATCAAGGAACCAGCCTCCGGCATGTTCTGTGCCCCTTCCCAGGCTCACATTCAGTGAATTGGCAATCCCATGGCCATGGAATTCCCAAATTCATACAAGGTGTACATTACTATTACCAGCTTCTCTTCTGAGAACACATTCGGACAGGAAGGGAGAGGAATGGAAACACAAGGACATTAAATGCCTGACAGCAACCAGAAGAAAACTAACACACCAAGAGGGATATGGCCCTTCAGCCACCTTACTGTTCTATCTAGGACTATCTGACTCCACCTCTCTGCTGGCAGACCAACTATCCTCATTCCTCTCAAAAAATTCTACATAATCATAGACAGCCTAGGGCATGCCCATGGGTCATCTCCCTCCACTTTATGCCCCCAAGGCAGACAGTCAGGGCTGAGGCCATGTGGTGTTTCATGAACATACGAATGTGAATCATGACTCTTGGAACACTTTCTTAGGAAAAATGAATTATGATTGTTGTGCCCCCTTTACAGATGTGGCAACTTAGACCTCCAGCAGACATTTGTATTAGTTTCCTATTGCTGCTGTTAACAAATCACCACAAACACAAATTTATTCTCATATAGTTCTGGAGGTCAGAAATCCTAAAGTCAAGGTGTGGTGTGGCTGCATTTCTTCCAGAGGCTCCAAGGGAGAATTTATTTATTTGCTTTTTCTGCATTCCTAGGTTTATGGCACCTTCACCCACCTTCAAAGCCAGCCTCCTAGCATCTTCCAATCTCACTCTCATCCTCACATTGCTTTTTGACTCTGACCTTCCCTCATCCCTCCTCATAAAGACCCTTATGATTACATTGTTCCCACCCAGATAATTCAGGACTTTCTCCTCATCTCAAAATCCTTAATGTAATTACATCTGCAGCATACCTTTTGCCATGCAAAGTAACATATTCACAGCTTCCAGGAATTAGAACATGGACATATTTAAGGGGACATTATTCAGTCTACTGCCATATCCATAAAATTCTGACCTGAATTTTTCTTTCAAAAATATGATCTCAGTCACATTTTGAGAATCAGGATCATGTATAATAGATTACATTTTTATTGCTGCGGCAAGCGTTTTCAAAAGAATGTTCTAAGTTTTAGGGTGCTCCAAGATATAAGAGAAAGGTAAAAATAAAATTTTTAATCAAGAAGATAAAAGGAAATCTGGGCAAAATAATGAAAATTCACATAAGCGTGGTACACCACAGATTCCTTCATTAAAGAAATAGTGAAACACCACATGGCTGGGGCTCAAAAGTGTAAGATAAATTCTAGCTGAAATAAGCAGGCGACAAGAGGCAACAAAGGGCCAGGCAGTTTATTTGAGCACAATTCCTGGGTGATGTTCCCTGGTCTGGATATTACAGGCTGGGGAAGTCACACCTGGTCAGGGAGGTGGGGGCTTATAATGGGTTAGGAGGGGGAGGAGTGGGCAAGCTATCCTAGGGGGTGTGGAGAGGTATGATTGGCTAAAGGTGACATAATAGACAACTAGAAACTTTTTTCCTTCCAAGAGGGAGGAGGCTGACATCTGGGTCGTAGTTGGCACATCAGAAGGATGGAATTCTGGAAGAGCTGTCCCTTTCCATATAAGGCACGGACTTTGGGGTCTGGTCTGTTCTCCTTTTATGGTATCTCTCTGTTCTGTTTGCATGTCCTTGTTTTTCCTTCCTCCAGCCTAACAAAAAGCAACCAGAAATCTTATAGTTCCAACTGACCTGATTAGACATGGACACACAGATTCATCATTCAGACTGTGCCTCCTCCTGAGGGGGGCCAGGCTCAGGCCACCACTGCCTGGGCCAGTTTCACGGCTACTAAAAATCCACGGGACTCACTAGCCCCTGATGCCAACTGTGAGCCACAGAGGCGCCACCTTCCTATGCAAAGCACCACACACTTGCTCATGCACACACCATGAGCAGCACCCTGACACTGCAGAGGTCATCAAGCACTTCAGGCCAAGAAGCCAAGAGCCTTACCTAGAGTCACACACTTCATTGCTGGTAGAGATAGCATCAGCCCAGAGTGTACCCTTTACCCCCAGCAGCCATCAAATCCATCCACAGGGTTGTCAGCAACAAATTAACCTTCAATGAAGGTTATTGAGTGGGGTGAGGTCTTGCTGGTCCTATTAAGTTCTTTTAACTCAAATAGACTCTTCTCCACAATTCCCTTCAGGCCACATTCCAAATCTTTCCTATCGCCACCCAGATCCATTCCATCTTTGCAGATACTCCCTCAAGTTTAACTTAAAAATTCCATCTGGAAGGAGATCGGAAGATGGCAGCGTGAGTAGAGCAGCAGAAATCTCCTCCCAAAACTACATATCTCTATGAAAATATAACAAAGACAACTCTTCCTAGAGTAAAGACCAGAGGACACAGGACAATATCCAGACCACATCCGCACCTGAGAGAACCCAGCGCCTCGGGAAGTGGGTAAGATACAAGCCCCGGCCCGGCGGGAGCCGAGTGCCCATCCCCCCAACTCCCGGCGGGAGAAGAATAGGCAGAGCGGGAGGGAGACGGAGCCCAGGACTGCCGAACACCCAGCGCCAGCCATCCGGGCCAGAGTGCAGACACAGTGCGCGTGCAGGAGGCCCTGGATACTGGGAAAAAAGGCAGCAAGAACAGTGAGCGGGCACCGGAGGCTGGGCGCCGGAGGACATAAGAAAAGCGAGCGACCAATTTTTTTTTTTTTTTTTGCTGTTTTGTTCTGGCGAGCGCTTTATGGAAGTCTTAAAGGGATAGGGCCCCCAACACTAGGGAAACAGGGCAGCAAGAACAGTGAGCGGGCACCAGAGGCCTGGTGCCAGAGGACACAAGACAAGCAAGCGACCAATTTTTTTTTTTTTTCTGTTTTGTTTTGGCGAGCACTTTCTGGAAGTCTTAAAGAGATCAGGACCCCAATACTAGGGAAACAGGGCAGCAAGAACAGTGAGCGGGCACCGGTGGTCTGGTGCCAGAGGACACCAGAAAAGCGAGTGACCATTTTTTTTTTTTTTTTTTTTGCTGTTTTGTTTTGGCGAGCGCTTTTTGGAAGTCTTAAAGGGATAGGGACCCCAATACTAGGGAAACAGGGCAGCAAGACAGGTGAGCAGATGCCTGAGGCTGGTGCCGGAGAATAAAGAAAAACGAGCGGCGACTTTTTTTTTCTATTTTTGTGGTCGTTGTTTTGTTTTGTTGGGTGCTTTTTGGAAGTCTTAAAGGGGCAGGGTGGGACACTTAATCCAGAGGTAGGGAATCGGGGGATCTCTGGGCGCCCTAACCCCTGGGCTGCAGGGAGCAGGGAGGCCCCTTACGGAGATAAACAGCCTCCCAGCAGCTCCTGCTCCAACGCGACTCCACCATTTTGGAGCAGCTGCCCGAGCCAGGCCACGCCCACAGCAACAGCGGAGATTAACTCCATAGCAGCCGGGCAGGAAGCAGAAACCCTGTCTGCGCGCAGCTGCGCAGCACAAGCCACTAGAGGCCGTTGTTCTCCCAGGAGAGGAGGGCCACAAACCAACAAGAAAGGAAGTCCTTCCAGCCGTCACTCGTCCCAGTTCTGCAGACTATTCCTATCACCATGAAAAGGCAAAGCTACAGGCAGACAAAGATCACAGAGACAACACCAGAGAAGGAGACAGACCTAACCAGTCTTCCTGACAAAGAATTCAAAATAAGAATCATAAACATGCTGACAGAGATGCAGAGAAATACGCAAGAGAAATGGGATGAAGTCCGGAGGGAGATCACAGATGCCAGAAAGGAGATTACAGAAATGAAACAAACTCTGGAAGGGTTTATAAGCAGAATGGATAGGATGCAAGAGGCTATTGATGGAATTGAAACCAGAGAACAGGAACGCATAGAAGCTGACATAGAGAGAGATAAAAGGATCTCCAGGAATGAAACAATATTAAGAGAACTGTGTGACCAATCCAGAAGGAACAATATCTGTATTATAGGGGTACCAGAAGAAGAAGAGAGAGGAAAAGAGATGGAAAGTATCTTAGAAGAAATAATTACTGAAAACTTCCCCAAACTGGGGGAGGAAATAATCGAACAGACCACGGAAATACACAGAACCCCCAACAGAAAGAATCCAAGGAGGACAACACCAAGACACATAATAATTAAAACGGCAAAGATCAAGGACAAGGAAAGAGGTTTAAAGGCAGCTAGAGAGAAAAAGGTCACCTATGAAGGAAAACCCATCAGGCTAACATCAGACTTCTCAACAGAAACCCTACAGGACAGAAGAGAATGGCATGATATATTAAATGCAATGAAACAGAAGGGCCTTGAACCAAGGATACTGTATCCAGCACGACTATCATTCAAATATGATGGTGGGATTAAACAATTCCCAGACAAACAAAAGATGAGGGAATTTGCTTCCCACAAACCAACTCTACAGAACATCTTAAAGGGACTGCTCTAGATGGGAGCACTCCTAGAAAGAGCACAGCACAAAACACCCAACATATGAAGAAATGAGGAGTAGGAATAAGAAGGGAGAGAAGAAAAGAATCTCCAGACAGTGTATATAACAGCTCAATAAGCGAGCTAAGTTAGGCAGTAAGATACTAAAGAGGCTAACCTTGAACCTTTGGTAACCACGAATTTAAAGCCTGCAATGGTAATAAGTACATATCTTTCAATAGTCACCCTAAATGTTAATGGACTAAATGCACCAATCAAAAGACACAGAGTAATAGAATGGTTACAAAAGCAAGACCCATCTATATGCTGCTTACAAGAAACTCACCTCATACGCAAAGACATGTACAGACTAAAAGTCAAGGGATGGAAAAACATATTTCAAGCAAACAACAGCGAGAAGAAAGCAGGGGTTGCAGTACTAATATCAGACAAAATAGACTTCAAAACAAAGAAAGTAACAAGAGATAAAGAAGGACACTACATAATGATAAAGAGCTCAGTCTCACAAGAGGATATAACCATTGTAAATATACATGCACCCAACACAGGAGCACCAGCATATGTGAAACAAATACTAACTGAACTAAAGGGGGAAATAGATTGCAATGCATTCATTCTAGGAGACTTCAACACACCACTCACCCCAAAGGATAGATCCACCGGGCAGAAAATAAGTAAGGACACGGAAGCACTGAACAACACAGTAGAGTAGATGGACCTAATAGACATCTATAGAACTCTACGTCCAAAAGCAACAGGATATACATTCTTCTCAAGTGCACATGGAACATTTCCCAGAATAGACCACATACTAGGCCACAAAAAGAGCCTCAGTAAATTCCAAAAATTTGAAATCCTACCAACCAACTTTTCAGACCACAAAGGCATAAAACTAGAAATTAACTGTACAAAGAAAGCAAAGAGGCTCACAAATACATGGAGGCTTAACAACACGCTCCTAAATAATCAATGGACCAATGACCAAATCAAAATGGAGATCCAGCAATATATGGAAACAAATGACAACAACAACACTAAGCCCCAACTTCTGTGGGACACAGCAAAAGCAGTCTAAAGAGGAAAGTATATAGCAATCCAAGCATATTTAAAAAAGGAAGAGCAATCCCAAATGAATGGTCTAATGTCACAATTATCAAAATTGGAAAAAGAAGAACAGATGAGGCCTAAGGTAAGCAGAAGGAGAGACATAATAAAGATCAGAGAAGAAATAAATAAAACTGAGAAGAATAAAACAATAGCAAAAATCAATGAAACCAAGAGCTGGTTCTTCGAGAAAATAAACAAAATAGATAAGCCTCTAGCCAGAATTATTAAGAAGAAAAGAGAGTCAACACAAATCAACAGTATCAGAAACGAGAAAGGAAAAATCACAACGGACCCCACAGAAATACAAAGAATTATTAGAGAATACTATGAAAACCTATATGCTAACAAGCTGGGAAACCTAGGAGAAATGGACAACTTCCTAGAAAAATACAACCTTCCAAGACTGACCCAGAAAGAAACAGAAAATCTAAACAGACCAATTAGCAGCAACGAAATTGAAGCAGTAATCAAAAAACTACCAAAGAACAAAACCCCCAGGCCAGATGGATTTACCTCGGAATTTTATCAGACATACAGGGAAGACATAATACCCATTCTCCTTAGAGTTTTCCAAAAAATAGAGGAGGAGGGGATACTCCCAAACTCATTCTATGAAGCTCTAACATCACCCTAATACCAAAACCAGGCAAAGACCCCACCAAAAAAGAAAACTACAAACCAATATCCCTGATGAAGGTAGATGCAAAAATACTCAACAAAATATTAGCAAACCGAATTCAAAAATACATCAACAGGACCATACACCATGACCAAGTGGGATTCATCTCAGGGATGCAAGGATGTTACAACATTCGAAAATCCATCAACATCATCCACCACATCAACAAAAAGAAAGACAAAAACCACATGATAATCTCCATAGATGCTGAAAAATCATTTGACAAAGTTCAACATCCATTCATGATAAAAACTCTCAGCAAAATGGGAATAGAGGGCAAGTACGTCAACATAATAAAGGCCATCTATGAAAAATCCACAGCCAACATTATATTGAACAGCGAGAAGCTGAAAGCTTTTCCTCTGAGATCGGGAACTAGACAGGGATGCCCACTCTCTCCACTGTTATTTAACATAGTACTGGAGGTCCTAGCCACGGCAATCAGACAAAACAAAAAAATACAAGAAATCCAGATTGGTAAAGAAGAAGTTAAACTGTCACTATTTGCAGATGACATGATACTGTACATAAAAAACCCTAAAGACTCCACCCCAAAGCTACTAGAACTGATATAGGAATACAGCAAAGTTGCAGGATACAAAATCAACACACAGAAATCTGTGGCTTTCCTATACACTAACAATGAACCAACAGAAAGAGAAATCAGGAAAACAACTCCATTCACAATTGCATCAAAAAAAATAAAATACCTCGGAATAAACCTAACCAAAGAAGTGAAAGACTTTTACTCTGAAAACTACAAGTCACTCTTAAGAGAAATTAAAGGGGACACCAACAGATGGAAACTCATCCCATGCTCATGGCTAGAAAGAATTAATATCGTCAAAATGGCCATCCTGCCCAAAGCAATATACAGATTTGATGCAATCCCTATGAAACTACCAGCAACATTCTTCAATGAACTGGAACAAATAATTCAAAAATTCATATGGAAACACCAAAGACCCCGAATAGCCAAAGCAATCCTGAGAAAGAAGAATAAAGTAGGGGGGATCTCACTCCCCAACTTCAAGCTCTACTATAAAGCCATAGTAATCAAGACAATTTGGTACTGGCACAAGAGCAGAGCCACAGACCAATGGAACAGACTGGAGAATCCACACATTAACCCAGACATATATGGTCAATTAATATTTGATAAAGGAGCCAATGACATACAAAGGCGAAATGACAGTCTCTTCAACAGATGATGCTGGCAAAACTGGACAACTACATGTAGGAGAATGAAACTGGACCATTGTCTAACCCCATATACAAAAGTAAACTCAAAATAGATCAAAGACCTGAATGTAAGTCATGAAACCATTAAACTCTTGGAAGAAAACATAGGTAAAAACCTCTTAGACATAAACATGAGTGACCTCTTCTTGAACATATCTCCCCGGGCAAGGAAAACAACAGCAAAAATTAAAAAGTGGGACTATATTAAACTGAAAAGCTTCTGTACAGCAAAAGACACCATCAATAGAACAAAAAGGAACCCTACAGTATGGGAGAATATATTTGAAAATGACACATACGATAAAGGCTTGACGTCCAGAATATATAAAGAGCTCACACGCCTCAACAAACAAAAAACAAATAACCCAATTAAAAAATGGGCAGAGGAACTGAACAGACAGTTCTCCAAAAAAGAAATACAGATGGCCAACAGACACATGAAAAGATGTTCCACATCGTTAATTATCAGAGAAATGCAAATTAAAACTACAATGAGGTATCACCTCACACCAGTAAGGATGGCTGCCATCCAAAAGACAAACAACAACAAATGTTGGCGAGGCTGTGGAGAAAGGGGAACCCTTCTACACTGCTGGTGGGAATGTAAGTTAGTTCAAGCATTGTGGAAAGCAGTATGGAGGTACATCAAAATGCTCAAAACAGACTTACCATTTGACCCAGGAATTGCACTCCTAGGAATTTACCCTAAGAATGCAGCAATCAAGTATGAGAAAGATCAGTGCACCCCTATGTTTATCGCAGCACTATTTACAATAGTCAAGAATTGGAAGCAACCTAAATGTCCATCGATAGATGAATGGATAAAGAAGATGTGGTACATATACACAATGGAATACTACTCAGCCATAAGAAAAGGGCAAATCCTACCATTTGCAGCAACATGGATGGAGCTGGAGGGTATTATGCTCAGTGAAACAAGCCAAGCGGAGAAAGAGAAATACCAAATGATTTCACTTATCTGTGGAATATAAGAACAAAGGAAAAACTGAAGGAACAAAACAGCAGCAGAATCACAGAACTCAAGAATGGACTAACAGGTACCAAAGGGAAAGGGACTGGGGAGGATGGGTGGGTAGGGAGGGATAAGGGGGGGGAGAAGTAGGGGGGTATTAAGATTAGCACGCATTGGGGGTGTGGGAGAAAAGGGAGGGCTGTACAACACAGAGAAGGCAAGTAGTGATTCTACAACATTTTGCTATGCTGATGGACAGTGACTGTAAAGGGGTTTATAGGGTGGACCTGGTATAGGGGAGAGCCTAGTAAACATAATATTCGTCATGTAAGTGTAGATTAATGATACCAAAAAGAAGAAAAAAAAAAGGGCAGTTCCTGTGTGGTAACCTCCAATGAGTTCTACACAAGGGTATAAAGGGCATATAAAAGTGTAGGCAAAGGGTCTGTTTGTGTTTATACAGAGGATCAAAGCCTAATTTGGCTACCCCAAAAATGAACTAAGATACGATATGAAAAAGAACTTCCAACATCAGCACTCTCTGGAAGACTCATGCCAGAAGAAGATCATCAAAAAACCCCAACAAAGATCCACACACTGCTACAGGTGTAGATGCACTCATCCCACCAGTTCCTGGACTTGCCATGGGAATGAAGAAGGAGATATCTACGCTGGCCTGTGCATACAGTAAAACAACAAATTTGACTGGATCTATACTGTTGGAACTCAACCAAGAATTAGGAGAAGTGCAAATTGTAGCGCTCCAAAATCTTACAACTACAGACTATTTACTGTTAAAAGAACATAAGGGATGTGAACATTCCCCAGGAATGGGTTGTTTTAATTTGTCTGATTTCTCTCAGACTGTTCAAGTTCAGTTGGACAATATCCACCATATCATAAATAAGTTTTCACAAATGCCTAAGGTGCCTAACTGGTTTTCTTGGTTTCACTGGAGATGGATGGTAATTACAGGTATGCTTTGGTTATGTAACTATACTCCTATTATGTTAATGTGTGTGCGCAATTTAAGTAGTAGCTTAAAACCTATACATGCTGAAGTTACTCTACAAGAAGATATGTCAAAGAAATAATCAATCTTCCCATGTTTTCTTCTGCCTGCTACTTCTATAGCTTTTCTTCTTCCTTCCTAATTACAACCCTTAAATAGAATTCGTGCCTCATATCAAATTTACCGAGTATCATAATTCTTCCAAGTGGTAAAGATATCTCAAGACAAATGCTGGGCATAGAAGCTACAGGGCATAAATATGCAAAGAAGTAAAAAGCTAACCATTTCAAACAATAAGGCTTCTCTCTCACTTACTAACTTTACATTTCCCTGTATGGCCCCGGAAGATGACTGGTTAGCCAGAGACGGGTAAGATTCCTCAAGGGAGGAACAACCTAAGACAGGCACAGTCGCAGGGGGGCCATCAGGTGAGAAATTGGGGATCAACAGAGGTGAGGCTTAGAACCTCACCCCCCCTGTTCTGAGAGAAGTCTTCTGCATACGTGGATGTTTTATTGCCCTTGTCTAGCTTGGATTAACACATAGTCTACAGGCACACACCTGATCATCTACATTTGCTCTCTTACAACACTAAACTATGTTTTCTACCTTTATCTTGTATCTACCTACCACTTCAGCATTTTATTAAAAAAAATAATAATAAAGAGAGAAATGTGGTATCCACATATAAATCAAGTATAAAAATCAAATGAATATTCATATTTGAACTGACTGTTTATAGTTCATAATGCATGAGCAAAACCGAAAGCTTCTGTGATGACTGACCTTGTACTGTTCACCATGTAACTTATTCACTATGTCAGAATTTGTTCTCCATGTAAGAACTTGTTTGTTATGCTTCAGAAGATTAGAGACTGACGAAAATTAGGCTTGGGGTGGATTAATGATTGTGCATTGAGCATTGACTCCCCTACAGAATTTTATTGTTGTTAGCAACCATTTGATCAATAAATTTGAGAGATGCCCTCACAAACAACAACAAAAAAAAGTACATACTTTCAATTGTAAAATAAATAAGTAACCGGGATGTAATGTATAGCATAAGGAACATAGTCAAAATATTGTAACAACTTGGTATGGTGATAGCTGGTACCTAGAATTTTCATGTATATAAATGTTGAATCACTATGTTGTACACCTGAAACTAATGTAATGTAATACTGTGTGTCAACTACCCTTCAATAAAAAATAATTATCTACAAAAAAAAAAAAAAGTTGTGTACAACTTTTTAATGTTCCCTAGAGTTAACTGTCCTAGATTCTTGGCTGACTTAGCAGAATCTCTGTCTCAATAAAGCACGTACAAATTCTCAAACAAAAAAAAAAAAATTCCATCTGAAAGTACCCAGTTTTCTTCTTACCTATCCACTGGCTCCTCCCCTGAAAAAAAACAAGCAAACTGAATAAGATGATTATGAGAGGCTAAACCATTAACGGTTAAAACTGGGGGCTCATGAGTCAGACGGACATCTCATGAGCTGTGTGACCTTGAGGGAGTGATTTAACCTCTCTGGGCCTGAGTGTCCTTATCTGGAAATGAGAGTCATACAGGAAGGGCCTGGCAGAGCAGTCATGAGAACTGAATGAGAGGGATGCAGGGCGCACAGTGGGGTTCCTAAGCTGCACTCTGACCACTCAACATGAGATGCCCCTTCCTTCCTTCCTCTTTAACAAGGGCCCCACTTTCCTTTAGTCTTGGCTGTCAGGCAGCTGTCTGGGCCCTACAAAGCTGCCCCTGCTCCAGTGCACTCAGACACAGTGACCATACCAACCTTCCTGGAGCACTACGAGCTCAGATTCTGCAATGATCTGCCACAAGAGTCCTGCCCCTCAGCCTACCCCTTGGCCCTCCAGACCTAACCAACCTTTCAACCCTGCTTTCTGACGTGCCCACCTCTCATCCTCCACCCTGGTCAAGCCATACAAGCTTCTAAGGCTCAACACATACCACACTTCCACACCCCAGGATTTTTTCCAGGCTGGTCCTTTGGTCATAGATCTTAATCCTTCCCACCCTTCAAGGCCCAGCACAAGTGCCTCCCTCACCTGAAAGCCTTCTCTGACTCAACACACCACCCCAGCTCTGGGATGTTATCACTCCTTCTTCTGAACATCATAGTTTATTTTATATCTTGTTTATGGCATTTAATGGAGTAAGTTCATGTGCACTAATTATGGTAATGGAGATTTTCTGTATATTGAGCTCATCGGTGTCAACATCCCCATTGTGATATTGTTTACAGGTTTGTAAGATGTTACCATTGGGAGAAACTGGGTAAACGGCACTAGGGAGCTTTTTGTAGTATTTCTTACAATTGCATATGAATCTACAATATCTCATGATAAGAAGTTTAATTTTAAAAATTAATATGTGTTAAGAATTTATTCAGCATCTACCTTTGCCACACACCACACAGGACATTTTGCCTATAGAAGCCCCAATCCTTCCCTGACCTCCAGACATGATTATCCAATGGCCTACTCAGAATCTTCTCCTGGATCTCCAGCAAGCATCTCAGAGGTAACACAGCCAATACTGAGCTCCCAGGCTTTCCTCTCCTCTAAGTGAATCTCCTCTCCATTCTTCTAGCTGATCAGGCCAAAATATTGAGGTCATCCCTGACTTCTATCTTTCTCTTATATTCCACATCCACCCTGTCAGTTAACCTTGCTAAATCCATTTTCAAAAATAGACTCAGAGTCCAACCACTCCTCCCCACCTCCAGGGCCACCACCTCCATCCCCAGTCACCATCATCTCTCATCTGGATCAATACAACAGCCTCCACCCTGCCTCTGACATTCCGTATGGCATGTGGCTGCTTAGTTTATTTTCCACAATTCATTATCATGTCATATACTGTGTCCTGCCAAGAAAGCAGAAGCTCCAGAAGGGCAGGGAATTCTGCTTTGTTCACTACTGCATCCTGGCAGTTGGGACAGAGCTAAAACATCACAGGCCCTCAGTAAATATCTGTTGAATAGATAAATAAATGAATGAATGATATTATGCTTTAATATTATTTAAAAACCTTGGAAGTCAATATTACTGTCCGATTTTTACAAGTGGGGAGAGTGAAGTTCAGAAGCCAGTGAGCTCCGGAATGCAGGAGAGCCAAAGGTCCACAATTCTGAAGCCACGTTCCATCCACCTCCTCTATCTGGAATCAGTCTCTGGGGCAGGCCTCTAAGGGCAGGATCCGTGTCTGGTGGATCATTTTGGCTTTCGGTCTGGGCATAATGCTTGGATATTAAAGGGATGCAATGAACACCTTCAGAATGAAGCAACTTTTGTATATGTATTAAATTAACAACTTTGGCTGGTTCCTCTCATGTATGTAATAGCTCTGTGTAACCAATACCTTAGTTCCCACAATTTCTTCCATAAGGCATGGTGTGACTCTAGGATAATAATCCCCATTTTACTGGGAGACAAACTGAGGCTCAGTTCCTGCTGCTCTTGGAAGCTCTGCCCACTGTGCATCACTGCCTGACAGCAATCCAGACCAACAGATGCCCAGCAGATACAGGGAGCTCTGCAGCCTACTCAACAACATGCTTTCTTGCCCAGGGCACTGCAGAATCTTGCTGTGAAGTTTTTCTTACTGGGTTTCCACAGCCTGGCCATGGACAATTTATAGCTGCCTTCTCTACAAATACCCTGATGATTTTTTGTTTTTCCTTAGAATTTGCTCAGGACTGGGTCAAATTTGGGAAGAATACAAAGAGCATGATTGTGAGAGTGTACATGATCTGTCTCTGCCTGCTAATTTATTAAGGCCAGGAAGGTACAATGTGATGTATGAGCTCCCTGCCCTGGACCTATGGTCTGCCAGCCCCCCGTCATCAGCCTCCCAAGTGACTAGTTGCCATCTCGAGCACACACCCACTGGGTCACTTACTCTATGAAGACAAATGTGTTTTGTTATAAGTGAGCAATGCTTTAGACCAAAGAACATATAATCAAAAACTATCAGAAGCTCAGAGGAAAACACCTTCCTTCTACAGGCTTTTTTTGCAGAAAGGACAGTCTGTTTTTGAGTGCATAGTGATGGTATGTGCCACACATCAACCTGAAGCCATTAGCATCTACCTTGAAGTCTTATCTCACTTAAATAAATATTCTTTAAAGAGAAATACACTAAAAATTTTTAAGAGTTAACAACTTGTGGGGACATTAGTGTCACTTTAGATAGTAACCTTTAGCATCTCCATACTACAAGAAAGACATCCTATCTTGAAGAATTCTTGCCCTAATCATCAGCAAACCTGGCCCTAGTCACCCCAAGAAGATGAGGAAATACACCCACAGCTGCTTAACCCTGGATGTCACCTCCATCTCCAGAACCCCTCACTGTGCAGCCTCTCTTCTGCAGCAAAGTCAACGTGTTTCTGAGGTTCAAAGAAAGGGAAGGAGAGAACAAGAGTGGAATACAGAGGACAGTGACTCTGTGGATAACCAATGATGGTGCATAAGAGTGACAAGGAATCAGCCTCCTGTATGCACTTGGCACAAAATAAATATTCAGTGATGTGCATCCCTCTCCCCTGACATCCTTGCATGCCGAACCCAGTAACATCAGCAAAACATTGTTGAATTGCAAGTTCATACACCCACGATGACACATCAGGGGTAGAAGGGCCCCTGCGGTCTGAGGAGTTCCAGAGGATCTATGCAGAAGGCTCAGGACAAGTGCAGCATCACACTCTCAGCACCCTGCCCCCATGCACACACACGTTGTATGTGCTCATACATCACATTGTACCTTCCTGGCCTTAATAAATTAGCAGGCAGAGACAGATCATGTACACTCTCACAATCATGCTCTTTGTATTCTTCCCAAACATTCTTCCCACATATGCACACAGAGGCACACGTGCACACAGGCACACCCATGCATGCACACACACACATGCACACACAGGCACACGTGCACACAGGCACACCCACGCATGCACATGCACACACACACACACACAGGCATACACAGAGGCACACGTGCACACAGGCACACCCATGCATGCACATACAAATGCACACGTACAGGCACCATGCACTCACACATACTCACCAAGTACACAGACATGCACATACATCTTACCCTGAAACGGATAAAAAGGTGACCACATTCCAGGCTCATAGGTAAGACCCAGGTTTTTCTTTCACTTTAAAACTTCTTTTGCACTTTCTAGTTTGGTTCTATGAACTCCTTTTTCAGTTAGCCATGCAGGAAAAAAGGAAAAAGAAATCCAGTATTTCCCTCTACCCTGGCTCCTTCCCCCTAGCCCGCTGAGCAGCAGTGCTACCACTTAGACCCACAGAGCACTTTGCCATGTGCCAAGCATCATGCCACATCCTTTTCCCATGAGGCGGGTGCTGACATTACCCCATCTTATAGGTGAGGACACAGATGTGTGACATGGGATCTGAACCAACTTCAGTGTACTTCCAGAATCCCTGTGATTTGCCGCTGCACACAAGAAGTCAGGCTCTGTACCCTTGGCCTGGTGGTTACCTGGGACTGTCTCAATTATAGGCAGTGACCTTTGATGTAACACAATCTCTTTGTAGGTCTACTTAGCAGAGAAAACTAGTGTATTTCTGTGATACTATGAAAAAGAGATTTGCCTGGCCAAGAGCCACAGTCAACTTCTTTGAAAACTTAAGACAGCTAATAGGTTTAGGCAAGTTTCTCACTTAGTCTGAAAAAGAGGAGCACTGTCAATCAATAAAGCAGATTAACTGAAGAGAGGGTCTATGGAGAAGGCTCAGGGACAAGCGCAGAATCAGCACTCTCAGCAACCTGCCTCCACTGCACGCACGTGGTAACTTTTCTTACCTCAGAGTCCCTCCTTCTGAGAGAATTTTGGCTTTTGAGAGTAGGAAGGGTAGTGAGGGGACTGCTCTGGCATGTAAAGCACAGTCCAGAGACATGAGGAAGCTCAGGTGGGGAAGTGGTGCCTCCCAGCCCCCGGAGGGCCAGTGGCCACCTGCGATCAGAGGAATGAATGGCTGCTGGGTCCCGCTCTGTCTCCAGCCCTCTTTCTTTTATCCATCACTGCAACATAAGGAAGGTCCCAAAATCTCTATCTTAAGTATTTTAAGCCCCAGAACTCAATATTCAGGGGCCCACTCCCCACCACCAGTGGGACGACCTCTAGTTCTCATCACCTTCCTGTCCTATTCAGACTCCTGTGTTCCAGGTTTCAGTGGCTGGCCCCACCAGCACCTAGTTCCCTAGTCAGGCAGCCATCGCCTAACTCCTCCTCCCCCTCCCCGGCCCGCATTCACACATCAGGACCTGCTGTGGTGGAGACAGAGTAGTTAATGAAGGGCACAGGCCCTGGGGAAGCTGAGTATGGATCTCATACACCACCTGAGTTGCATGACCTTGGACAAGTCACAGGGTCACTTGCCCTCACCTGCATCACAGGAACGACAAGGCTGCCCAGAGTTACTGTAAATGTTAAACTGGGTAATGTAAACACAGCCAGGCATCTGTATTTTTTACTTCCCAAACCCACTTCTCTCCAACTCACTGCCACTTGCTAAGTGTCTAAACATCAGCCTCAGTATTAATGGTTTGTTTGCAATACTTAAGTTTTATGGTGATAATGAAAAAAAAGTAGGTGTTTGGTTTTTTTTTCTGCAGAGTTGCTAAAATGAATGGCCTCAGGACCTACAGAAATGCTGGTCTATGGGTATGTCACATTTGCCTGCTCAGGTGCAGGAATAGTTCTTAGGCTGGTGCCAGGTGGCTGTGCTCTGTTGGTGATTTCCCTGCTAGTATCTGGTGAAATGAGCTGTAGGATTTCTCTGGTAGTAAATGCCCAATAAATAGTAATAATAGTTGTAGTCCTAGTCATAATAGTGGCTTCCTCACTACAAGAATGGTTTCCTGGTGGTGCCCCAGCCTCTAGACCTGCTGCCCTCAATCCATTTTCTACAGCACAAGCAATGCAATCTTTGTAAAGACATATAGGACCTTATTAACATGGATGATACACAAAACAAAAACCTTTATGTAGTGATGTTTGTAAGAGAGATACAGCTCACGACATATAGATCGACAATTGGTATTATCCTTTTGTTGAACCCCTTTAACAATATGACAAAAGTTGTAGATCTTCTCCCTAGTGAAAAAGCAGTACTCATAAACACACAAAATGTTCAGAAGCACCAGGAGATACACAGACCCCAGGTTCAAAGCTCCTGACTTAGAACATTCTTTGGCCTGACCTTTAGAACTTCATAGCTCTTCATAGCTCTTCAGAAACTTGTCCTTTAGGCTGACTAACTTCAGGCACTGAGGACTCAAAATTTGAAACGCATTTCTAATTTACATATTCAGGGTCTCCAAAATCTGGCAAGAGAATTCAGCAGTCAACTCAAGCCACTTTCCCCAGAAATAGATGGCACCTCTGAAGGGTTCTTAAAAAGAGTAACATAAAATCATGATCAATCATGCACTTGAAACTCTCAGGTTTTTCAGCCCCAGTAGGTGCTGGCTAAGAAACTGCAAGTGGCTGTCTGAGGAGAGGCGCCATGGAGAAGTAAGAAATATAGTTCTAAGGGTTGTCCCCACAATCCCCTTTCCCCACCTCCCCCTACCTGAGCACCAAATGTCAGAGAGACTAAGCTCTCTGAAGTCTCCTACAAATTGCTTATGGGCACTAGACCAAAAATGTAAGGACCTGTCCTCCCTACAATGCTCTTAGACAGAGATGCTAAATCACCACCCAGATACATATAAGCTACATATCCTGCAGCTCATTTTACCAGATACCAGTGGAGAAATCACCAGCAAAGCACAGCCACCTGGCACCAGCTTAAGAACTATTCCTGCACCTGAGCAGGCAAATGTGGCATACCCATAGACCAGCATTTCTGTAGGTCCTGAGGCCATTCATTTTAGCAACTCTACAGAAAAAAAAAACTACTCTTTTCTCATTATCACCATTAAACTTTAGTGTTACAAGCAAACCATTAATATTGAGGGTGATGTTTAGAGTTGGGAAGAAACATAAAAATAAAAATGACCTTTAATTTTTAACCAGATAAGGTTTAGGGGAACCCTAAGGGAGTGAGAAGTCACTGGCAAAAGGAACACAGTGGAAACAAAGATGCTGATTTCACAGAAGCTACACCCAGCCAAACTGATGGCCGTGCTCTTCTGTTTCTGGAAACCATCATGAAGCCAACACAACTTCCCACTTTGGAGGAGGGAATGAAAATCATCTTTCCAGTGTGTTGAACTCAGAGAACTGACAATGTCTCCTTCCAAAGCAAAGTGAGTTCTGGTAATGAGCTGTGATATCAACCTCCCCATCTTCCTTCACCACCCCTACACCAACTCATTGAATAAGCACTGTGGGAATCATCAGCCTATTTTAAAAAGAGATTTATGGCCATGTTCACTCCTGATGCTTGGAAGCATCACAGTGAGAACTTGGAAGACCTGAATTATTAGCCACCCACAGTTATTTCCCACTTCAAAGTCTTATAGGAGCCTGGTTCTATCTCTCCAGATCCTGGTTCTCTCTCTCTTCCAACGTTTAGAAGTTGGTATCATTGGGTCTCTTTTCCTCTCCTTTGTTTGGCAATTTAGATTCCTTCCTCTGTGCCAATGGAAACAGAGGCTTTGAAAGATAAAGGGCTGAGGGCTGGGGGAGTAGGAAACGTGTCCAGAACTGAGGGCTCAGAACTAAGACACAGAGAATCACAATGGGGTGTCCAAATACTTCCACACTGACAGGCCTTTCCAAGTAGGAGCAATTCACATCCTGAAGTGAGACTGTCCTAACAGGACAGTTGTACAGAATACTGGCTAAGGTTTTGCTTTTTCCTCTAAAGAGACAACTTGCTCCAATGTGGGAGTGATAATCCTTTGTCTGGATGTGTTTTGTCACCATCATCGTCATTACCACAATGCAACAATAGCAACAGTTACTATTCCTACTACTATTACTACTTATTAGGCACTAATTACATGTCAAATACACATAGTAACTCACTCTGCATATATTGCCCTATATTATCCCTATAAAATATATACTATTATCCACATTGCACAGGTGAGAAAACCAAAATTCATGGAGCATTGAAGTAAGTCATATGATTTAAATGTAGTGCATCACTGTAGGGAAAATGGAAATTTTATGGCCAGGATTCTCACCTCATCGCCCACTGTATACATGTGATGAGGTAATACTTAGCCTGCTAGCCCATCCCTTGGAAGTAAACTGTTTACAGCTAATATTGCTATAAGAGAAGCCACAGAGCCCTGTGCTAGGGAGACAGAAGAAAGCCAAGAGGGAAGCAAGAGTGAGGGGAGAGCAGAGCTCAGTGCTAGGAAGCAGAGAGGGAAGGCTCGGAGCCCTGTGCTGGGAAGCAGGAGGGAGCAGAGACAGAAACACCAGTGGAGGCAGCACCTTGGGCAGAGACTGGAACCAGGGCCAGATATGAGTCTAGCACTTGACCTACTGCCATGAGAATAAAGGTTGGTGTGAGCCCTTTTTTACCTGCAATGTTCCATGGTCATTATTCAGTCTCACTGATTTAGTGAATTTGCCTGAAGCAGGGAATCCCCTCCTCCTGGAGCAACAATCATCAACCATGCTTCACTGCCATATACATCATCCCGATTCTACTCCGATTATAGGATGAATAATCAGGAACAATTAGCTTGCTTTGGGAAACGTCTCTTACCAGAGGACCTGGCATTCATTTGGTCACTATATGCCTACACATTCAATATTTTGGCTCACAGGGATGAATAAGATGCACATGGGCCCTGCCCTTAAGGAGGAGAAAACTCACCAAAAGCTAATGCCTCCCCAGAGGCCTCTAAGGTCTCTGCCATCCAATCTTCCCTGCCAGTTCTACCTCTTTTGCCCTGCTGAACCTCTTCCTTTCACATTTCAACAGATGAATTCGAAATACAGTCCACATACATATATTTGAAGGAGAAACCTCCAATGTTTTGAAATGATGGACCCATCATTCCTAATCTTCTACAGCAATGCTACCTTTTCAAAAATAGTAATCAGATTCTTAAAAGCAGGATCTAAAAGAAGTAGTAATATTCTTTAAACTATATTTTTAAAAGAAGCATGGTTGATGATACATGACACTTAGAATCAAATGACTTCTTCAGTGCTCCATGAATTTTGTTTTACTTACCTGTGCAATGTGAGTAATATATATAATTTTATAGGGATATTAGGTAATATATGCAGAGCATGTTACTATTGTGTATTTGACATATAGTAAAAGCCTAATAAATAATAATAGTAGTAGGTTGCTAAATTGTTGCTATTACATTGTTGTAGATTTTTAAAAGGAGATTCTTAAAATACACTAATCTAATCTAAGAATTAGAAAATAAATTTAGAGGCCAGATTATTTGTCTGTGGTCACATGGCTGCTGATACGTGGGTTTACTTCAGCTGTGGAAGTTGGTTTCTCTCTGTTCCAATATCCTCAGGCACCTGGGCCCCTTCTAGCCCACCACTCTGTCATCCAAGGGTGACACTCTCTGTCTGCATGGTGTCAGATTATGACATTCCCATTCCAGTAATAAGAAGGAAGAAAGAATAAAGAAGCAAAGTGCATCAAGGTTGCCTAATTTCACTTCTGTTTTATATCTCACTGGCCAGAATTCACTGATATGGTCACACCTAGCTCTTAAGGAGACTTCTAAGAAATGTAGTCTTTATTCTAACATCCACTTGTCCAGCTAAAATTTCTGCTACTAAGGAAGAAGTGATATTGGGGAAGAGCTTACCATCCTTGCTGCAGTTGCTAAATGGTACAACTGGGATAGGAACCCAGATCTGAGGGACTCTAAAGTCCCTACTCCATCAAGATCATGTAGGCTTTAATTCCTGTTTTTATAGCAATGACACTTGGCCCTTTCTTCTTCACTGCACTAAGACACTGTTAAGTATGATTTTAGAACTTTCCATAACATTTCATTAGCTTTCAATTCAATAGCTAGAAACCATCTCCAAGCTAATTTGTATGGTCTTTTGTGGTTTTAAAATATACCTACTAATTTTTTAATACTTCTCCCTTCAAAATATGGAGTCTAATTTCACTTATCTGAAGTGTGGGCTATATTTAATGACTTTTAACAATTATATGTGGCAGAAGTGACAACATGTGACATCTAAGACAGGGTCATCAAATGATCATTCATTCTAAGAAAAGCCAAATCTCACATCGTGAAATGGCTCAGTCTTATAAAGAGGCTCTCATGGAAGCAACTGAGGCCTCTGGCCAACAGCCATGTGACTGAGCTTAGAATTGGGTGCTCCAGCCCCATTAAAGCCTTTCCAGATCTGTCTTGCCAATGGGTTTCAGCCCCAGGCAAGTTCACTATGGATTCAGTGTGACCAAAGAAATTGACAGCAAAATGTTCTTGGGGTGAAAGGGTTATATACCCAACTTTATTTCCAGTGGCAGGTCAGTCACTGGAATCCCATTCACTCAGAGCGAGTCTGTATGCAGCAAGCCAGTCTCTGCCTCTGGGCCCGTCTGTCCCCACAGCCGTCCTCGGGCCCCTCTGTCTGTACAGCCATCCCACGGGCCTCTGTCCTTGGTGCTGCCAATGCTCCAGCCTCTGCTCTGCTTTCCTGCAGCCTTGCAGCCCTGCCACCGTGTCATGCCCAGAGCACTGGGTGGAGCTCTTTATATAGAGTCAACAGCCATGTAGTGCCCACAGGTGTGCAGTGAGCTAGTCAACCAGGGCCAGGTGAGAATCGTGGCCACAGGAACTCTCATTTTATCCACACTCTACCCCTCCAGGATTCTCTCCTCTCAATCTATGTGCCCTTAGTCTTCTGCAATGGTCCCTGTGCAAGGAAGCTTGAACATTGTTCTCAAGCTTCTCCAGCAAAAAGTCTTACAGACACACAGGCCGGACTCGTGGCTCTGTCTCCGACCTCTGCCTCTTTGGTTTTAAGGGCTGGAACTGCTGCTCTGGTTTCAGTTGTTGCCATAGTTCCAGTAAGAGCCTATTTGTCTTTCCGTCTAATTTCCTTCCATCTACTCCTGCCTGTATCAAATCAACCCACATCTGGGTCCTGGTAACCCTCAAGAGGCCCCTCAAATTCCTCCTGTAACAGGTCTTATTTCTTTCCAGGTTCTCGTTGCATCTGCTACTGTACATGTCACCTCGCATTTTGTAATGGCTGCCTCAAAGCAGGCTGCACTGTCAGGGAAGACAGCTTTCCCATCTCTGATCCCGACAGAACAATTCCATCCACCCCTAAGTCCCACAGCCACCAGCCCAGCCTGAGGATAGGGGCGGACCATAGAGTGCTCCACGACCTGGGGAGGGGGCTGCTCCTCTCCTTGGGGAACTTTCAGCTGCTGGGTTTTATTTTCTTTACAACCTCTCGGCATGCTTTCAATACAGGAGGCGCCAGTGCCTTCAGCACCACCCCTTCATCCTTCCCCAGCTCCTCCATTTCTGGGGCTGATGGCACCTTTCTCTTCACTCCAAGTGCCTCCTCTGCTACAGTGCCTCGCAGTAATGCCAGCTCAGTCTTCAGAAACTCTCTTACCTTAACCTCAGTGCTTCGCAGCTGGCATTCTCGTGCCACCCCCACCTCTGCTTCCCTCAGGAGTTCATCCTTTTCCTTGATGGCCTCTTCCTCCTTCAGAACACCTGGCAGTGCTGCCATCTCGTCTCCAATGGCACCTTGCTGCTGGCCCTCTCGTGCCACCTCCTCCCACATCAATACCATTTCCCTCCTCAGGGCATCCACAGAAGTCTGCAGCTCACATTCTCATGCTGCCATTCCTTGGGTCTCCTCTGCAGACCTTTTTAATACTGTGAGAAGCAGCCAACCCACAGTCTCTGCTGCCTCACGTGCACTCTGTTTCTCAAAAGACCTACTTACTATACCAAGGGCCACCCCTACTGCCTCAGGTGTCACCTCCACTTGCCTCCAGTCCTGGGGTGGGGCCCAGTCCTCTAGGAGGAAAGCCACCTCGGACCACATACCCATTGTGGGACGATCCACTGTCTCCCCACTCACAGGGGCAGCCCACTGAAGCACCCCTCCCATAAGGGCAGCCTGTCTTTTCCTTGGTCAACAATGAACCCTGCCGACTTTTGCCAATTGCCTTGCCAATGGGCTTCAGCCCCAGGCAAGTTCGCTATGGATTCAGTGTGACCAAAGAAATTGACAGCAAAATGTTCTTGGGGTGAAAGGGTTATACCCAACTTTATTTCCAGGTGGCAGGTCAGTCACTAGAATCCCATTCACTCAGAGCGAGTCTGTATGCAGCAAGCTGTCCTTGGGCCCCTCTGTCTGTACAGCCGTCCCACACAGCCATCCTCTGGGCCTCTGTCCTCGGCACTGCCACCACTCCAGCCTCTGCTCTGCTTTCCTGCTGCCTTACAGCCCTGCCACTGTGTCGCAGCCAGAGCACTGGGTGGAGCTCTTTATATAGAGTCAACAGCCATGTATTGCCCACAGGTGTGCAGTGAGCTAGTCAACCAGGGCCAGGTGAGAATCGTGGCCACAGGAACTCTCATTTTATCCACAAGATTCAACAAATATCCTGACTGCAACCTTTTGACATTGGCCCAGACTAGCCATTTATGCATTCCTGAGTTCCTGATCTGTAGAAACTGTGAGATAAAAATGTTTTTTGTTTTGAACCAGTAAGTTTGGAGTCATTTGTTACATAGCAATATAGCAACACAAGTCAATGTAAATTCAGCACTCTTTCAGCTTGAAAAACAGAGAAAATAGAAATAACCGTCTTAATAGAGAAAATGTGTTTTCTAAATGGCTGTGTCCTAGCTCACCACCTGTTTTTAAATGATTTGGAGCAGTATGTAAATGAAATGCCCTGAATGCCACTGTGAAGAGGAGAGACCAGTGGGCCATCCCTGCTAGAACATACTGCTAATATTACATCCCTGAGTCATCCCAGGAAACACCTGAACCTGCTGTTGGCCAATTCCCTATCAATGAAGCTAACATCAAAATGATGAGTTTTGGCAAACTCTCTTCAGCATCCAGATGGATAATGCTGAACAATTCTACTCAACAGGTTAACCTATTTATCTGCAGAAGCACTATGGGGCTTAATTACCCTAGTAGATCTATTAGGATGCATCACTGTTCATAGTGGAAAACTCCACAGCAGCAATATCAAGGTCATACTATGAGAGATGAATGGTTAGTAACTCTTGTTCCTCAAATATCCCAAGTCAAGCTCATGCTTTATGACATAGGTTCTTGAACTTTCATGCCAGGATATCACTTCTGCTATCTCAAGCAGGGCTCTTAGGAGTAGGAACCAGAGAAACATGTTCTACAAGGGGTACTCAGAATCATCTGGTGGGAAGGCTTTTTAAACTATAACCTGCCCTCATCTGCTGCATCTGAAGAGTCTAAGATTAGCACTTTATCTTTCATTGAGAATCACTGCCATCATAAGCTACTATTACGAGTGGAAATAGGTTTTAAAAAGTCCTCAGAAATTTGAGGGTGAGGAAAAAGTCAAAAGCCACCAGCCTCTCTGAAATAACAATACAAAATAATGTATATTTATTATAACCCATAGGACTCCTATTTAAAATACAGATGAGAAGACTATTCTTCCAATGGGACATTTGAAGGATGTCACTGGAATAAGGTAACTTGTGTTACCTTTTTACCCCAATCATGGGAAGCTTGGAGCTAACTGTCACACTCATTCAAGGTAATTGTATTAGTTTCAGGGGCTGTCATTTATTTTTCTTCCTCTTTGTATGTGCATTTTTACTCACTATTTTTATTCTGACAGCCTTTGCAGTCTGTGTTTCTTCCTTTATCATATGATGTCTCAATCACATTTGGAAGCAGGCAGCATACAAATTGCAAATGGATAAGATGAAAGTGGCAGGGCCAGCACTCAAGTTTCCTTCTTAGACAAAGCTATCAAAATGCACTTTCAGAACAAGATGCAGGAGACCACAAGACTTAGGCAAATGTCCCTTTAGCGAGTGGGTCCTTGGAAGCAGCTATCATCAGAGAAATCCCTTCTTCACTCTGCTCACAAAGCTTCACAGCTCTCCACAAAAGACTTCCCTCTCCAAGCTCAAAGACAGGTCAAGCCTCCAGGAGAAAGATACCGAGGTAGATAAAAGCCCCAGGTTGTGAGGCTAATTCCCAGCTTGGAGAGCTATATATCTGGCACTGCCACTCTGGTTGCCTGATGTGGTTTCTTTTTGTAGGTTTTACCACCTCCTCTGGAGGCAAGAACTTCAAGCCATCAGCCTTTTCAGGTAAGAGCTGTGAGCATATCTTCTTGTGACAGTAATGTCTCTGCCTCCTTAAAAACCCTCTTGAAAAGTCTATAGTGGCAAGTGCCTCAAAAAAAAGGCAAGTGGGGAGTGTCTCTGGGATTTTTTAATCAACCAGCAAAAGTAGAGGAGAAATAAAAGGGAGATCTAAGGATAGGAGTCTTCTTTACGAGAAACATATGAGGGGCCACATGGGTTGGGTGGGATGGGGACCTTCTAAGCTCATGACACAGAAGCTGGCCCCCTGCTGGCATGAACTCCATCCAGCCCTTCCCTGGGCTGCAGTGCACCCTTGCTCTCAGTGAGAGCATGCTGGGCTCACACAGAGCTTTAAAAATATCTCTCCACCCACTGAAAGTTTGATTAATCAGCCAAGTTCTCACCCATGTGTCACAGTGGTGGCAGTGACATATATGATAGTGACATGAGGGTGCAGGGAAGGCACAAATGGTCTTATCTAGCAGGGTTCAGAGCCAAAAAGTTAAAAAGCATGGGCTCTGAAGCCAGGTGGCTGTTTGCAACCCTGTTCAACACATGCTAATTATATAACATATAATTGGACAAGGTTATTTAACATCTCCATTGTCCACATTTGCATAAAGAGTGTTCATAACAGTACCCCCCTTAGGATTATTGAAAAGGATTAAACCACATATTCACATAAAACATTTGAACAATTCCTAGCACATAGTAAGTACTCAATAAACTGCTGCTGTGATGATCTGATAATGTGACAACAGGTGAATAGCTGTTTCCCAGAAGATGGAATACTACTGACAGAGAGGCAGAGAACAAAGGTAGAGAGGCAGCAGAGAACCATCTGGAAGGCATGCAGGAAGTCAAAGCAGACAAAAAGAAAGGTCCAGGCCATATGGGAGTCCATATGCGTCGTTACCATTTTGCTATAGCTAACACAGCTGAACGCTGTGGAGAGCCATTTAAGAATCATAAGCAAAAGTGAGGTGTTAAAGGGTAAAGTGCTGCGATGGGTGAAAATTACTTTTAACTGGTTCAGGTAAAAGAACAAAATAAAATTATTAATAATAGACTTCTGCTATGACAAAGTAAATGGTACAAGAATAACCCTCCCATTGTGCACAACAACCATAAAACTGAAGAAAATACATAAAGCAACAGTTTTTGGGCAGGAAACAATAGAAAGCACAGGATTGCATTTGCAGTGACAAAGGGGACTCACACGGTGGTGCTCTGCCTGGGGAAATTTCCCAACCACAGTTTGTGCTTTGGGGTGGCTTGAAGGGGCTAGAATCTGTGGGGTTAGCTAGGAGAGAGAAGGAAACTATGTGGAAAGTGGGCCCCAGAAGCCTGTGGTGTGTGGGTTTCCTATAAATATTTGGCTGAAGGCTGGGCTACCTGTGTACAAGTTGAGATTAAATCAAGGCTTACCAGGAAGCAGCTGCCATGAGGTTGAGAACAGAAAACACATACTAGAATTTAGGCAGCACTAGGAACTGTCTGAAAACCTCACTAGTAACCCCAGGCATCCAGCTGAGGCCTTGGAAGACCACCTCTTCAAAGTACCAAACACACTCTCGAGGCCAACTTTAGATCCCACCTGCCCAAAACCTAACACCAAGCCCTGACAAGATCCACAAGGAAGATAGTTTGGAGGCTCAGTACCTGCCAAGTTAGGGGGACTTGGGAGACACCTTGGGATGTCTACAGCTCCACCCCAAATTACACAAGTTTAAGGTGGTCAGCTAGTAACTCAACTGCCTACTAGAGCACACATCAGCCCTCTTCAAAGGAAGATAACAGAACACAGAGTCTCTATAACACAGCACTCACAATGTTCAGTCAAATATTAATAGGCATGCAGACAAACAAGAAAATCTAACCATAATCTAAAGCAAGAAAGACAATAGAAACTAACCCCAAGATGGCCAAAAGCCTAGACATTGGATTTGGTACCAGAAGACTTTAAAGACTATTATGAATACAAGAAAATATGCTGAGAGAATTAAAGAAAAATTTGTTTTAATGAGTAAACTCAGAGTATTTCAGCAGAGAAATGGAAATTATAAAAGAAGAACCAAATTAAAATTCTAAAACTATGAAAACTTGTGCACATGTGTGTGCATGTGTGTGTGTGTGTGTGTTGGGAGAAAGTCTGAGAGAAAAAAAGCAAACATGGCAATATTAATAATTAGATGAGCATGCAGGTGTTTGCTGTACTGTCCAAAGCCTCTGCGGTGTGAATATTTCTTAAAAGATTAAAGGGATATTAAATATATATATATATATTTCTATATTTGTAAGACAAGAAGAAAAAAAGCAGTAAGCAGAGGGTTAAGCTCATTAGTGTATATGTGAGAAATATTCCTCCCTCATGGTGACATGAACTGGACTGGCTTGTGGCGCTCTCCTAGACGAGGCCCAAGGAGGTCAGTCCCAGCGACCTGGCCCAAGGCAACAGCGGCATGGTCAGACAGGAGGAGTTAGCAAAATAAGCTGAGAGGTCAAGATCTGCAGGTCTTAGCCAGTCATATGTGGGGAATAGGAGGTAAGGAGGAACTGGGGATGACAGCCAGGTTACAGGTGAGGCTGACTGGGCATGCTGGGATATAATTTCCTGAGAAAAACTCCAGGGTAGGGGAAGTTCTGAAGAAAAACGAAAATCCATTCTGCTTTCGAGTTCAAGGAAGTCGTGGGATGCCTACAGAGGATGGAGATAGCAGGTATAAAATTCAGGAGGGAGGCAAGGATTGAAGGTGTCCACCTCAAGGTGGTGGTGCCTAGACCCTGCGGGGAGGGTCTCCAACCCCAGGAGAACAGTGCAGAAGGAGGAGGCAGAAGGTGAGGCCCACGTGCGATGACTGGGCACAACCAAGAGGTAGAGAAGAAGCAGGAGAACCAGCTTGCGACTGGATGCCAGGGCAGGGACATGTCCATCATTGTTCTGTACCCCAACTCCCTGTGCCACATGCATGGGCAAAGCCTCAGAACCTTGGGCTTCCCCAAGAATCAAGCTGCAGTCCTGTGAACAGATCTGGGCCGCATGCTTTTCACACCCCGCCTGCCTGCTCTAAGCTCTGCACACATTGCACAGGCTGCCCAGGGGCCCCAAGATGCCCATAATAAAGCCTGAGCAGCCAGGACTCAGGGTTCACCTTGGCCAAAAGTAAATAAATAAGCAGAAGGACACTTCCATCCGAAAATAAATGGCCCTTGTCAGGCTGAGAGCCTCAATTACCACCCCAAAGCTCTTCACCAGCCAGCCATAAAGGCTGGCTTCACTGCCCCAGGAAGCCTCATGGCCCCCACCGCTCAGCCTGCCCACCTGGCCTTTCAGGGCTGTGAGACACCACTCCGGCTCGCTCACCTGCCCTGCTCCGCTGCCTGGCCGGGGGAAAGCAAGCTCCTGAATGCGGCCGTTGGTCCCAGGACATGGAGGGTGTTGCTGACTGGTGCTGCACAGGGAGAAGGGCCAGAAATCCAGCTGGCAGTGTTCTTGAAAAGCTGTGCAGTCCAGGGTGGCTCAGATTTAACAGAAAAGGCCAGTGCTCTGAACTGTCTTGGAGAAATCATCTCGATTATTCATGGCAATGTTGGGAGGAAAACTGAAAGCCAGGATATATGAAAGCCTCAGATGATTTCCAAACTTCATTTGGTTAGTAATCTCAGCCTTTTCAAGAGCTGTCCAGAAAGCACAGACTCTCTGCCCTGTTCTCATAGCTCAGTGGGGCTCTGCTCAGGAAGCTTCCATGCCCTCCTGCTAACTGATGCCCTAAACCTGGGGGACCTGAACAAATAAACACACTCCAGAGCAATGTACCACTGTCCTACTCTCCTTGGAAGTGAACTCCCCAGGTGGGGAAGAGGCTGAGCCTCACCTCGCCTGCCATACACAGCCAGCGTTGGCCTTCTCTGTGGTCACCAGGACAGGCCCACTCCAGAGGCAGTCTGGGCTCCACTGCCAGCTTCTTGTCCTGTGTTTGAATGTCCTCTGGCTCCTGCTATGAAGGTCCCACTCTGCTCTCCTGCCTCCGGTCTCGGTCCAGACCACAGTGAGCACCTAAGGAGCCCAGCCTACATGCATCACCCCTACTTCTCTCGTATCTGCCACTTCACTGCTCACTTGTGTAAACATGCAAGCCTTTCGATCAGCAGGCAAACAAAATGTACAAGAGCAGGAAAAGCTATTGGATGACGACAAGCTTGATGTCACTGGCCCAGAGCTGAATCTCCCTACCTTCCCATGGTGGGAAAAGGACATTAAGCTTACAACTGTGCACAGAGAGAGCACACCAGTTCAGACCATGACACTTAAAATCAAATATGTGGGCCATTTGGGGTAATTTCAACTTCTCTATTTTAGAAAGCAAATTCAAACTTCATGCTTTAAATGGTGTTACAAGGAACACAGCATTTCAACACACTAGGGAAAACTGGTTTGGCCTCAGCAGATGTAGCACCTCTGCAAACATCTGGCTGATTCAACCTAATTTTCTATTCTAGAAAAAATCCTTCTTCCTCTTTGAAATTTTTTTTTGATCCAGGGTTGTTTTGCCCAGGGGGATATGAGCCCTGACCCACAATAGATATGGTCATCATGTTCCTATGTTTGTGACCATCCCAAGCCCTGCCCTGAACACCCAGGACTGTACTGCATTGCAAAGGAACAGAGAGGCAATTAAAATAATTGCTGTCCATTCCCACCTAGACACAGCTTCCAGATGATTCTTACCTGGGCAGGATTCAAAGCACCATGGCCACAAGTCAAGAGACAGCCATTAGCAGGGCTTACACCTCCCCTGCAGCTGGGCCCCATCATAAATGACAATATGGAAACACGGCAATGCCATTGGTGATAAAGATCCCATAAACTGGAAAATACATTTTGGTAGTTGAAGACTATTCCTCCAGTCAGTATCCAAGGAAACCAAAATAGTCACCATAGATTTTTCAGGTTACAAGGTCTGTCCCTCTCAAAGAAGTCATTTACGCAGAATTTATCTCTGAACTCTTTCCTGACTCACCACACATGGTTAGACTTGGCCCCGCTGGCAGCCAGAACCTGGCACTTTCACTTTAGAGGCACAATAACTTCAGATGTCCCCCTTGGGGGGCTAACCTATCCAACAGGGCAGGCTCCTTACCATCCAGCTCCTCCACAGAGATGTTAGCAAGCTGCTCACTGTCGCTGCCAGCAGAGAGAGATCGGTTGAGGTAATTCCCCTTGTACAACAGGCCAGCAGTCACATGGTGGAAAGGCATCTTTTCCCTATTGACAAGAAAAGGGGGCAGGGAGAGAAGACATCATTCATTCCTCCTTTCCTTCCTTAAAGGACCACCCTGGTTTTCAGATGGCCAGTATTATTTTTTAAATAACAATAACATCTTAGAGAGAAGGTCAGAAGATCCCAAGGTCCCCGGGCCTGAACAGTTCCCAAATGAGCTCAAGTTCTATCCCTCCCTGCACAGTGCATCTGACTTCACTGTCCCCATTTAATTATGAATTTGAACCTTTTTGTCCTTGCAGACTATGGGACACCATGTCATCATCAAGCTGCCTGTCCATGCAAACAAGAATACTGTCCTTGACCTGAATAAATTCTTTCTCAGTCCTCATAAGAAAAGACCACACATCCCAGAAATGCTGAGCTGCCCAGGAACTAGACGTCATGGCTGTGACCATGCAGAGATCCGAGTGTTTCATTCTACCCAGATAAGGCAGGTGTTTCATTGAACAGCACTCAGAGAAGGTAGGAAATGCCAGGCTCTAAGCAAACACGTACAACTGTCTGCCCCTCTGAGGAGCAGCCCCCATGCCTGCTCGGGATGCAAATGCCTGCTCGCAGCTTGTGAGCTCACCCCTCTGAGGTACTGCTCACACCTGCCCTGCCATTCAGGACACCTCAGGTGTCCCAGAACAAAGCAGCTTCCAGCATTCCCCCAGGAAATGAAATCACCCCCTTAGACCAGAGCTTCTCTGCTAGAAAGGCCACCCCTGGGGCTTAGAAGTTCCCAGAAGTGCAAAGCAGGCCAGAGGCTCTAAGCTAAGGTGAAAGGGAGGGAAAGAGGTAGTAAGAAGGATGAAAAAAGCACAGAAGAGAAAGTGGAAAGGCAGTTGGAAAGGTGGGCCTCTCCAGAGCAGAAAGAGCATGGCTCTCCTACAGGGAGTGAGCCACTCTGCTACCCCATCCAGAAGGGGGTAAGAGGACTGATAACCCTCACTGGAATTGGGGACTAGGTAGTAGTATGAGGAATCAATTATAGGATGTGGGTAAAGAGCACCCCTTACAGAATTCCAGGGAGGTAAAGTGGGCTGCACAGAAAGGGGGAATCTCCCCACCACTGGGGGCATTCAAGCAGAACCTAGAGCCTCCCTGACACAGTTCTGTGAGAAAGAAATGACCCCTGGACTCTCTCCCCATACATCTACCAGTCTCCAAATAAGTCACTTGTAGAGCCCCTTTCCTTACTAAGGTTTGCATCTGTACAATGAGCTGGAGTGGGCCGACGGGACCCTCCAGGCACACGTGTAAATTACAGGAAGACAGCCAGCTGAAGGCCGGTGTGGACACCCAAACCCTGCTGTCCACAAACCACACCCACAACAGCCAACACCCTGACCATGGGATGCTGGAGCTGGCAGGACCAGGGGCGGGGCTCCTGTCTTTCCTTGGGACACCATGGAGTGACAGGCCCAGGAGGACACCCTCCCCCCTCCTTCCAGTCTAGAGCACACCCCAGCACGTCCCTGTTTGGGCTGAGAGCTGCTCACCTAGAGGCCCACCAGTAGGACTCATGAAACTTACAGGGCCTGACCAAGAGCACAGAGCTGGTGAGTAAAAAAAGCTGGTGTAGGACACATGCCTCCTTAATGTTCTTTCGACTAAGCAGCCTCAGCTAAGCAGACACTTCTACCTGGATGTCAAGCTCTCATTTCCAACTCAAGATGTCTAAAAACGAATTAATTATCTTCCTAAAAAATAGGCCACACTTCCTGATTTCTCTATTTCTATCAAAGGTACTTTTCACTCATCATAACAACTGGGCCAACTCTCGCACATGTTCTGAGCCCTGAAAAGCAAAACAGACACATGGCTGAGTCAAGAGCCAGCCGTCGGCCTCCAAACCACCCTTAGCTCTCCACAGCTAACAAACACACCCAGGGCCAATCACAAATGGCAGGATGCTAGTTACAAAGTACGCCAGCATTTGCCAATTTTAAGGGGTACATTTCAGCTGATTCTAAGTCAGAGTCCCCTCCCAGTAGAATCTATTCTAACACTTACATAGAATGCAAGAACCTTTTCCTGGAAGAACATTTCCGTTACCATCTCCTCTCTGCTCCAAGTTAATTTTCAGAACACACAGGTTTAAAAATGAGAATCAGATATGTGGATTAGAACCACCCTCCCTTTTCCAAAGGCCAGTTCTGATTCGGGAGGCCATGTGCAGTGGTCATCTCAGCCTGGACTGAAGCCCGCAGTCCACACTGGTTACTGCTTCCTGCATGGTCTCAGCTGCCCTCCCAGCACTGGTTTGAGGACCATGTCAGCCTCACCAGCTATCATTTTAACCAAAATTTTAGTCTTCCATAAACATGGAAAGACACGACACTGGGCTCTTCTAACTTCACCACCTGGGGAGGGCCCAGTCAGGTCAATACAAGAGGTGCTTAGCTCCTTTCCTTTGCACCACTCAGAACTCTGGTTTTATTGGCATTTTGTAAATATCTTCCCATTATCACCCTTTACCTGGTTGTCTAAATCTTTGGATCTGCCACACCAATGTTTACAGCCACAGTAACAAGGTTATACTGAAAGAAACACATCCAAACTACCCCCCAGATGAGCCTCATGATAAGTGTTGAGTACTTTGCAGAGAAAACTGATCACAACGTGTTCCCACTTGATGTACCAATATAATTTGCTTCTGGAAAAAGCAGCCTACAAAATTAGGTGCACATTCAGTTCATTCAGTCTCTGCACCCAAAACATTCAAAGTCTTGCAGGAAAGTAAACATGAGCAATTGAACCATCCATACAGATAAATGACATCATGTTTGAGAAAGGGAAGAACATTATCCCAACTAAGCTAAAAACAGCTGCTGCAATTAAGAACTAAATTTCACTCCAAGCCATCTGGGGAAACCCAAGCTTTAAGACTCATCTTTGGCTGGGGTGGGGGGAAATACACAAGTATATCAGCAAAGACAAACAAGGTCCTGAGCTAACTTAAAGACAGACCCTTATAAGGGGGGGAATGAACAAAAAATGTATATATAAATATTACCAACAACAATTCCACTTGCTGAGAAATATGATTTAAGTGACTGGTTATCACATGAATAGTTTTTATGTATTTTCTGTAAGGCAGTATGGTTTCATGGTTAAGAATCAGGACTTTCTGGTCAAAAACAGCATTAGATTTAAATCCCAGCTCCTGCCCTTATTAGCCATATAGGTAAGCAACTTCTCCTTTGCAAGCCTCATTTGCCTCCAATGTACAACTGGGGTTTTGATACATCCTGAATAGTATCTCTTTTAGGGTCGAGAAAGTGGCACATTTCTTGGCAGAGTAATAAACTGAAGAGCCCCAGTCATACTGACTTGAGATGAAGCCCTTCTGGGATGGTGAATTTTATGTATCAACTTGATAGGGTGCCCAGATATTTGGTTAAACATTATTCTGGGCATGTCTATGAGGGTGTTTCAGAATGAGATTAACACTGAGTCGGTAGACTGAGCAAAGCAGATTGTCTGCCCCAACGTGGGTGGGCCTCAGCCAATCTGTTGGAGGCCTGGACAAAACAAAAAAGCAGAGGAAGGGAGAATTCCTTCTCTCTGCCTGACTGCTCGAGCTGGGACCTCGTTCTCTCTTGTCTTTGGACTCAGACTCTGCCCGGAGCTTATACCATTGGCTCTCCTGGGTCTCCAGCTTGCCAACTGCAGACTGTAGGACTTCTCAGCCTCCATAGTCATGTGAGCCAACTCCTTACAATAAATCTCTTTCTATATATAGATCATCTTGGTTATGTTTCTTTGTAGAACCCAGACTAATATACCTTGCATTTTTTTCTCTTCAGTACCAAAGTCCCAGGCACATCGCTGTAGGCTGATTATTATTCTGGACAAAGAAATGTACCAAAATGTAATTCTGCAGGACTTCCAAAGCAGTGCTACTCAAAGTGTGGCTTATGGACCACTGCCAGCCAAACAGTTTGTTGCTGGTCTGCAATGAGATATGGATGGGAATTAAAAGAAAGCATTGACATGTTTATAGCAATTTATTGTATTGTCCCAACATCTAAGCATGTGAACGATTGACTTGATTTTTTTTATATCTTTCCTTTTCTATTTTGCCAGTAACTCGTTCTTACTGTATTTCAGAAAAGTATCAGTCTGCCAAGAACCTTAAAAAAGAAAGAAAACTAATCCTTCACAAATAGTTTGAGAAATATTGCTATGAATACTTTATTTAAATTGCATAGGTTTCTGGTAATGGATCGCTGAGAAAGAGGAAGAAAAACATCTAGAGGATTGACTGCATGGCAACATGTCTCTGAAACTTCTTCAAAGAACTTAGATTTTTTAAAGTCCTAGGCAGACTTTGGAAAGGAGGAGCAAGACCTCAGTTGAAATTTGGGCTCTCTGTGGAGCATCTGCAGTCTGCATGGAATCTGTTGCAGACTTCCCAGAGGCTCCTGTCTTCTAATCACCAGACATACAAGGGGAAAAATTGAGCCAGCCAACCCGGTTAGGGCCCTTGCCAGATTCCCCCAAAATACCAGTGAAGGAACACAAAAACGATATTCCCCATAGCAACAATGCCAGGGTATGGAAGAAGCTTCTATTAAGTCAGCAATTAGATTTAGAATGACAAATAGTCAATGGCATACCCACACTTTGAATTCAGAGACTAAATAATAGAGTCAAATAGTAAGTGGATAAGAAGAGATCTTTATCTACTCAAATTCTCCTCCACTTCAGATATTCAGGGATGACCAACCATGACAGCAGACAATCACTGTTAAGACTATGCTGGAATTGTTTTTTAAAAGCATCTTTTTAAAAGCAATGTCAAACTGCCCTGTCCTGAGCACCCTTGTGAAGCAGCAACCCCCTTCCTCCAGCTATTCAGGGACCATACCTCCCAGTATGCAATGTGGCTAGGAACGGAAGGGTCTGAGTGCACATGAAGATGTGAAATTCACTGCCGAGCAAGGGTGTCAGTGAGAAGGACTCTACAAGCAATGACCTATGGGGATTATGGTTTTTTCAGTTATTATTTTCAACTAAGAAAGAACTGTAAAAGACCTCAAGTAGCCCATAAATATATGTCTCCTCCTAATAGTCCAAGAGTTAAGTTATGGGGACAAGAGAGCCTATCTTAATGCAGCAATGATGTACTAGAGGAATGCCAGCTAGACTCTGAGCACTTGACTAAGCACTTATAAAACAACTGTGCTCCCTTGTTAAGATCCTGCAAGGGCATGCCAGTTGGCAAACAGAGTTTGGATACAGCTCAAATCAGACAGGCATGAGTAAGCAAAAACACCAACATGGGGGTCTGTATAAAAGTTTGGAGTCATTACAGGAGGAAGCACTTTCAAGATGTAGAGCAAAAAGCACATTGTCATCAATGAAAGAAGACAATTTTACTAAGTTTCTGGTTATGCCATTCCAAACAAGTAAGAAAGCAGGGTGTCTATGAAATAAGAACGTAAATTCACATGGCAATATCAGAGTAAGGAAAGGAGATATCATACCCAAAAGAAAAGAAAATACACTGAGAGGTAAGCTGGTTTAGAAAAGGTGCAGACCTTTGCAAAACAAAGGATAACTCCAAAAATAGCAAAATGAAAATCTACATTCATAGCCACAAGTGTATTTCAAACAAATAGAAAGTTCAGCAGTTATATAATGTACCCATGGGCCCATCACCCAGATTGAATACAGGATAATATTTTGCCTTATTTAATTTAAGTTTTTTTAAAGAAATAGTACATGACATTAAAGTCCTGCCCACCTATTCCATTTCTCCACCTCCTCCTTTCCACTGTGACAACTCTATTCTGGAGGTGGAATGTATCCTTCCCATCCATGTTTTAAAATTTTCCTACATTAGGTATAGTTATATATAATATATTATAGTATTGCTGCATATATCTTTAAATTTACATAATATGCCAAACATAGGATTTTGCAACTTGCATATTTCACTCTATATTAAATTGTATGAATTTGTCCAAATCCATACTCATACACTTAGTTCATTCATTTACCTTAAACTACTGCATAGTTTTCCATTGTATAAATGTATTGCAATTTATTCATTATTCAATTGATGAAAAAGTGTACTGCAATGTATATCCTCATATGTGTCTCTTTGTGTATATTTGTAGGAATTTCTTTAGCCTACATATCTAGATAAAATATTACATGTTCTCATGTATGACAGCTGGCTTGCCCCAGGCAAGTGATCTAAAATACAGAAGAAGGCGCTTTAATGACTTGGTCTTGGAAATCATACACTTCCCTTTTGCCTTTTACCACATTCAAATCATTAGAACAAGTCGCTAAGTACAGCCTACTTTCATGAAGACGAGAATGAGGACCCACCTTTTAAAAAAGAGAGTATCAAAGAATTTGTGGACACATTTTAAAACCATCATCATTGTGGCTATGGCAATTTAGAGACCATCTATTCATCTAAGAGCATGTCTATTTTTCCCCTGTAGCCTGGGCAACACTTGATAGTATCAGACGCATTTTTTCTTAACTGGATTTCCTTACTTGCTAGATTAGGCATCTTTTTGTATAGTTTCTGGCCATTCTGATTTCCTTTTCTATAAATTTGCTTTTTACCTTCATCTATTGGGTTGTTTATCATTTTTGGATTGCCTTGTTCTTCCATGTTACTGTCCAATGTTTCACTTCAACCTAACTTTTAAAACACCCAATATTTAGTCATTGTTGCTGTTATTGTTGTGTCTTACAACCAATGCTTATCTAGGCTCTTCCACAACTTTACCAGTTTCTCTGCCCATTGTTGCCTCTTGCAGGGTACTTTCCTCTGGATTAAATTCCCTTCTTAACAAAGGGAATATGCAATTCCTTCATTGAGGAACTGTAAGCAGAAAGCTTTTAAATCTTTGTCTAAAAAAATTATTTCAGTCTCATTTGAATTATAGTTCAACTTGGTAGAAAATTATAAATTATTTCCTTAGAGTACTCTGAAGATGGTTTGCTGCTGATGAGAAATCTACTTGTTCACATGTTAATTAATACTCCTTCTGGACAACTCTGAGTCTGTATTATCAGACATAGGCTCTTTCCCAATTTCTATATTCTCTCTTTTGTAAACTTGTATTAGGTGTATGTCAGAGCTTGCTACTCCTGACTGGTTCATCCAAAATCCACTCATACTCTACATGATTGAAGAAGTTGAAAAACTAGTAACTGTATTTTCCAGACTCGATTTCTACTAGAGTTCTGGATAAGAATTAGTTCCCATATTCAAAAGCACTTGCACAAGTTTGGAATGTTTACCAACTCGGTGTCAAAAAAACAGTCTTGATTTGCAGCATTTACTAATTTCTATGGTGTAGATATTCCAATTCCCAGCTGGCAACATGCTGTCACTGAATGAGAAATTGGGAAGAGATAGGCCATAGTATACCAGCACACCATGGTACAAGATTTCTACTATAGAGATGCCATACACTAAATTAACCACAAAATCATAAGAAAGTGTAGTGAAATGATGAGGAAGTGATGAATTTTAGTGTTTAGTACCTTTGCTTTTTAATATAATTTAAGTTTATGCTTTATTTTAGAATGTAAGTTTCTTTTTCATTTATCATTCAACTATGTCTATGTTTAATAACTGACTCATAAAATTCCGGAAAATTTAACAAGTCTGACTTTCACAAGCTGGTAGGAGCTGGTTCCCGCATGACACTGGATGAAGGCTGTTTCCTGACCACTTCTGGCAGTTTCTACAGGCAAGAAAAGTCATGAAAGTATGACATTTTCCTGCAGTGAAGTTGCATCATCTGCTCTCCAGCTTCCTGGCTGGGAAGAGCAGTCATGGAGATAGTGGAAGAGGAGCAGTGGCTTCTGAATCTTTGGATCATTGTTTCAAGGGCCCACTCTCCAGCTGTTGGGGGGTCCATTGTTTTAGGAACAGAAAGCATATTCTACCGCCAGTCTCAGTAGTAGTAACTCTCCTAAAGGGCCGATTCTGAATTATTCTGGGCATAATTCTGGAGACTTGGTCCTTCAGCCCTTCACCAATTTTATAAGCATTAAATTCCCTGTATCAAATCCCTTTCTTCGTAAAATCATAGAATAGTGACTGGCCCTTGAATTAAACCTTAACTGATGCCTTATAGTATCTTCCAAACTTCTTTAACTTCTTTTTTAATTTTCATATTTTTGTCTCCCCGTGTATCTTATACACAATATCCTCTAAATTATTTTCAATTCACAAATTTTTTTCCAGTGTAACTTAACTCTTGGTTTAATCCAGCCACTGACTTTTTCATCTAAATGACTAAGTTTTCCATTTCTAGCAGTTTAATTTGGTTCTCTTATAAATCCATCCATCTCTCATTTTTCATGAGCTCAAATCTTTCACTATAATTACATATTAATTACAGTGAGTATGAATCTTTCATTATAATTTTTCTTCTTTTACCTTTTCTTCTTTTATGTTTTCCTATTTTCTTTCACAATGTCACCCTATTATTTATTTCTTACAACAGTAGTCCTCTTTTTTTTTTACTTTTTTAACTTTCCCTAACGGCACACTGTCCCTGGTGTGCTTTGTCACTTTCTATGGCAGGAACTCCAGCAGAATCTTCAGCAGGTGTTGCTTTTCCCTTGGAAACCACACGTGCTCAGAAATCCATGACCACTGCACAGGAGCCACAGGCCTCTCATCAGCTGAGGACCAGTTTGGACATTCATCCTTGGCTTGTAAGGCTAGCACCCTGTGGGGAATGGAAATGTGAACTACACATCCCTAAGGCACGGGTTTGGAATTCTGATTTATTGCTGGAGCCTTTTTCTCTTGCAGCCACTGTTCTGGGCAGAAAAAAGAATCTCTGCCACGTTGCCGAGCAGAAGGCAGACAGAGTCTAGTCCCCACATATAAGGAGTAGCAGTCAACAGGGTCTCAGTTCCTGCTTCCTGTCCCACGTGGGTAGACACGCTTTTTCCCTGCATGAACCTTAAAACTCCCAACGACTAAAGCCTTTTTGGGTCTTCTCCCTCTCCAGCAGCATCTATTCCTATGCCATCCTCTCTGGACTCTGAGTTTCCTTTTTCTTTCTTACATACTGAATTATTTTCCCAATCAGAGTGCAGTCAGGAAAACAGAGACCATGTCAGGTAGCTCAATACAAGGATTTAAAACAGTAAGCTATCTACAAAGTGGTTCGAAGGCTGAAAAGCCCAGAAGAGTATGGGGTATGGGTAGCAGAGATTGGCTACAGCAGAAAGTCATTCTCCCCTCTAGTCCAGAGGGACATATGGAGAAGATGGAATGACCAGAACCTCAAAGCCAGGGTGCCCAGAAGGAGCTTGAAACATGGTAGGTGCTGCTTAACAGAGCTGGGATCATGCAAGGAGGGGTTCTGCTCCACCAGGATCCAGGGCAGGAAGCACTGAAGAGAAAGAATGTGCTGGAGACATTTGTCTGAGGCACACAGAGGTGGGGAGAAATATCCTAGCCTCTCTCTCTATCCCCAGCTTCTCTTCCTTCTTATCTGCCATTATCTCCCTTTGGCCAGGGAATCTGTGCATATGATTTGCAGGGATCATCCCTACAGTGCAGAGTGGAGCAGGGGCAGGGAGGATGAATATTCTGTGAGCAGGTGAACAAACTAGCTGTGCTACGTGTTTAAATTTTTTTAATATATTTTATCCAGTATCTCTGTGTTTGTAGCAGGAAAAGAATCCATATTCAATTCATGACCACACGGGCATAACTAGATATCCTAGTGATATTTTTTTAACTGCAAAGATCCTAGGAAAAGTCCTCTGAGCATCCAGGTACAAAAGGCAGGTCACTCACAAAGAAACAAAGTAAGATTCCACTTCTTTCAGAACAGCAAGCAGCCACAGTAATGGCCCAATCTCCATCACCTGCAGCCCTTAAAGGGTCACTTGAAGTAAAATTAGTAGAGACATTTAAAAATTAAATCATGGGAAACAATTTTAAGGCAAGTGTAAAATGAAAGAAAGTTCAAACCTCAAAACAATTTAAAATTAAAAGCATTGAAAGTACAATCAAGGTCACCTTATGTTTAAAAAAGGTAAAATCCAAAATGATAATATATTAGTCACAAATTTCTCTGTATTATATATCATCACATCATTAAAATGTCATGTCTTGCCTGAGGGTTTCAGCCCCAGGCAAGTTCACTATGGATTCAATGAGACCGAGAAATGACAATGGAACATTCTTGGCGTAAAGGGGTTTATTACCCAGCTTGTTCTCCCAGTAGTAGGTTAAGCACTAGAAACATGTCTGCATCCACCAGTCTGTAGGTCAGTAATCCACCTCCATCTCTGCCTCCATCTCCACCCAGAGTACTGGGCAGAGTTCTTTATATAGCAACTCAGTCAATAATAGCTCATTGCCAAGGGTGTGGAAGCAATAGCCTAGCAGTAAGCCAATTACACCATCAAGTGGTTTAGGGTCAGGTGAGGATCCTGCCCATAGGAACTTCCATTTCCTCCACAGTCAAAATAATTTAAATACAAAGAAAAGCTGATTTTAAAAAGTGCTGAAGACTTTTAAAGATACCCTGAAAGCCTCTGACAAATTACCTAGACAAAAAAATAGAAACAAAAAGGATATGAATAATGTAAACATGTTTCTATGAAGTTTAATGTGTATCTGTGTGTGTGTGTGTGTGTGTGTGTGTGTGTGTGTCCATAGCCCCCAAAGATCACTTCACAAATGTATGTGGAGCATTTGCAAAAATTTATCAAATATAATACCACAAAGCAAACTTCAGTAGAGGTATTCAAAAGCAGGCCTGGTGCAATTGAGTATAAATATAAACAATAGTAAAAGTCAAAATTTTAGAAGCTAAAATTGACGATTTTTGCAGCTTTATGGAAATAGGCTTGACATATGACATTGTGTAAGTTTAAGGTGTTAATTTGACATGATACATTTATGTGTTGCAATATGGTTACCACAGTGGCCCAGCTAACACCTCCATCATATCACATAATTACCTTTTTTTTCGTGGTGAGAACTTTCAAGACCTACTCAGCAACTTTCAAGTATATATGTGGAGAAGTTGGGGTTCCTATGGCCAGGATCCTCACTGAACTTAAACCACCTGATGATGTAACTGGCCTGTTGCGGGGCTGCCGCTTCCACACCTGTAGGCAATAAGCTATTATTGCGCTATATAGAGAGCTCGGCCCAGTGCTCTGGGTGGAGGCAGAGAAGTTAGTGCTTGACCTACAGCCGGAGAACAAGCCGGGTAATAAACCCTTTCACCCCAAAGAACGTTTTGCTGTCAATTTCTTTGGTCACACTGAATCCATAGCAAACTTGCCCAGGGCTGAAACCCATTGGCAAGACAATAATACAGAATTATTATCTCTAATCACCATGGTGTCCATTAGATTCCCCACAACTTATTCATTAAAATTGAAATTTTTATTATACTTTCTTAAATACTTCCTAGATCAAAGTTTAAATTAAAATTACAGATTATCTTTAAAATAACAAAAATGGAAATAATTCTTATAAAAAGGCATAGAGGTTTTAGCAAACTATTATTTAAATAAAATGTGGTGTATTTAAATACCATTATTTTAAAAAGAAAGAAACAATGACTAAATGAGTCTTCAATGCTCATTCACTTCTAGAAAAATAAAATAAATTAAGAAAACAAAAATAAGAAATAGTGAAAGATGAATTAGAAAGCATAAATGAGTTGGTTCTCTGAAACAAAAGCAATAAACTAGACAAATCTCTGACAAGTTTATTAAAACAAAGTACAGACAACATTCTGCAACATGAGAATCTATGTGCAACTCTCGACTAAAATTTAAAACACTGCTTGAATGAGTGATTTTTCTCTCAAAATACAGAAATTGGATTTTTTAAATTAAAAGCAATGTGACTTAATATTGTTGATGCTTATTGAAAATCTTGACATAACATTTTCTTATACAGTGATTTGAAGATCTGGTTTTAGGTTGAATGTATTTCCATACTTGATTTTAACATCTGCCATAACCAAAAATACACCTCAGAGAGAGACACAGATCCAAATGGAAGGGAAATGTCATTGGCAGTATTTACTAAATCACAATATTCATTCTTCAGTTCTATTCCCATAAGCATGCCAAGATTTTTGCTGGTATCTGGCTGGGAAAGTTTCATCTACCCGAATGTCTAGGGATGATTTTGGCAAACTGATTGAAAGTGATTGCATTTTTATAGAGTTCACAAATGGGTCTAAAACACACTTGATCTCTTCATTCGGAAGATTCTTAAGGCATTGACAAAATTCTGTTTCCAGATTTTTTCACTTCACATATTGGAGTTTGTCAATAGCACACTCATATCATTTTCCTTAGCAACAAAATCACATAATGGTTGGAACATTTCCAAAAACATTTATTTTCAAAAATGCTTTTTCCATAGTAGCATGAGTTTCCTTTGAAAAACAGTTCCTCAATCTTTGTTAAAATGTCATCTTTAGGTGTATATAGCAGACAACATCCTGCCATATCTGACAAGATCAGCAAATATGGATCATTTGCCTATTTATGACAGAAAGTGTACCACTCTCCTTTGTGTTTGACAAGTTTTTTCAGAACTTTGTCCTGAAATGAGCCACACACTTCACTGTGGCACAAAAGCCACTGCCATTGTTTTCCATCTCATTTCAAAGATTTGGGCCAGGCTTCATTTTTCATGAGACTGATCATAGATGAACATTTAAAGTTTTTAAATTGTTTTGGTTGACTTTTGTCCAATCAGATGGGCTTGTCAGTCAGTGTTTTAATCCATAAATCAGCTGATGAAGTTTGTTGGGGATCACAGGACATACCCCATTCTTCCAAAGGTTTGCCGCCATTCCTCGCCCTCAAGAGAGGCGAGGTGATGTATAGACAAAACCGGCACACTGCACTCAGAAATGCCAATGCTCAAACAAGGAGTGCCAAGCCCTTAAAGAAACCAGCATCACCAAAGAGCAGGGAGGAAAAGGTGACCCCAGAGAATATAAGGATGACTCTGGAAAGATAAGACACCTTGGAAGACGTTTATGTAACACTTCAGGGAGAACTGAGAGGCTGCTATGAAAAATGACTAGTCTGAGATCAAGAATTCAGGGAAATTAACATTTTGATTGGAAAAAAACAACAGAAGAACTAGAGTGAAAAGTCACATGGAATATAGACAAATAGAAATGGAAAATTTAATTAATAAACAATAAAGATTCATGCAGAAGGGACACATCCACCTAATCGCATTTCAGAACGAGAGAACAGGAAACATGGAAAGGAAAAAATGGGAGAAAAATTTCCAGAACTGATGATAAGAACCTCCAGACTGAAAAGTACTGTTAAATAACAAAACCTTATAAACAGTCCTAAACTCCTGAAAGTTTCAGAACACAAGAATAAAGAAAGCACTCTACAGCTTCTAGAAGAAAGAGCAGTCGACTTCCTAATGAATAGTGTGAATACTGGCAAGTAGAGGCATTATCAACATCATCAGAAAATAGGTGATGATGGAGCAAGAAGCTGTTTAAGGCTCACAGGAAAAATTAATTTATACCCAATCAAAATCCAATCAAGACAGGGGCTTAGAAAGTTTATGATCCATAAGCACTTCCTAACAGAATCGCTTAATGATTTGTTTCAGTAAAACACAAAAGGAACCCAAGAAATTAGAGAAGTTGGGATCCAACTGGTGGGTGGAATGTAACAAAAAGGTGTGCTCCCAGAAGACCACCCGGAGAACAAATCAGATAGAAAGTTTTGAGTGCGGGGAGAAAACGGGCTTGCAGAGCAAGCAGTGTGGTGAAGCTGGATTGTCTTCTCCAGAAGAAGCCAAATACTGACATGGACCATCCATAGAGCGGAGGGAGCTCCCCTTGCCTGCATCACTCTCCCTTCCAAGTTATGAGGTTTTTTAAAAGATAGTTCTCCAACAAATGATACAGGATTCATGATACAATATCGGTTTCTGCATGGAAAAATATTCACACAATCATAGTATTGTAAACACTAATTATTTTGTTTTCAAATCTGAAATCAAAAGACACATCATGGAAATTTCAATTCTAGATAGAGAACAGAGCGTAAGTGATGAACACCACGATAGTCTAGTGATAAAATAGGTGAGAAGAAGAAAGGAATGGAGGGTGTGAAGTCCCTCATCTCACAGTGGGAGGTCAAAGGCAACTGTTTAAAGTTAATAAAGTAATAAAGATTTAAGTTTATAAGCCAATGCAATAAAGCTATGCAATTCAAAGATTTTTTTTTAATGTGACTGGCAGAGACTGGAAGGTCAAGGAAGGCAGGATTGCAAGGGAACAGCTCTCCTTGTCTTTCATAAGAGAGGAGGGAGAGGTTCTATTTACAGTGGAGAGCCTAAAATGCAGGAGTATTTTATTTGAGTGATTTCATCCACCAAAGGCTTTAACAGTTGCAAATGGTTAAAAGTAGTTGTCTCTGACACATAAGGTTTGGCTGGTGGGGACACTTCCTTTTTATTTGCATCCACTTACATTGTTTTTTATTACCCTGTTTCTGCAATACTTTTGTAAAGTCAGCCCATAAAATTATATGGAGAATATAATCACTACTATATAAATATAATTACCTAGTCACACACATATATTCATATGCTTATTCATGTATACTCATATATATGTGTGTGTGTGTGTATATATACATACATATATATATATATATGTATATATATATACCCATACATATATTCATAGTAAAAGTTATCAGGAGGAAATTAACCAAAATGTAAATACTAGTTACTTCTGAGTGATGGATTTACTGAATTACTCATTTGTTTGAACTTTCCACACTCCGTAACATGGGTCTATTTCATTTTCACAGCTAGAAAGAAACCAACATGATTTTACAAACTAAAGAGCCTGCCTGGGATTTCCTCCGTAGGGGTAGGACCCCGGGAGCGTGATAGCAGGGTGATGGCTGCCCCGAGGCCAGGGCTCAGGTGACCCAGCCGTCATGTGTGAGCACACCTTGTGACTGCAGCTCCACCCTCCAAGAAGAGCTTGGCCAGAGAATGTTAAGAGCTGGTTTTAACAACCAGTTGTGGGAACCAGAAAAGAAGTGCATCTCCTTCATTAGTTTTGATTTTGAGTGAGTGTCTCCCCAAGAATGTCCAAGGTTAGGAGGCCCCACAGGTACTCAGATGAACACACCTGCTGGAAGGAATTCTGCACCGGGGTCCTAGGAAGACTGAAGCTCGCCTGCCAACAGGGATGTCTTTGGCAGACGATTTTGAGTTGTTCTTTCTAGAAGGAATTAGACAAAACTTCAGCTGCTTTTTAAGGCTCCTCATTCAGGCTACTTTAATCTTTTTAATTAGTCAGTTGAATAGGAAAGGATTTAATTTTAATAAATTTGTACGTATCTTCTTTGAGATCCTCAAATACGGTTGTCCTGCTGACTCTCCCAGGCACTTCTGGCTGTTTGGGCATTGGGCATCCGTTTCAAACTGAGAGCCCTTGATACCTTCATGTAAAGGTGTTCTTTTGCCAAGGGTGTTCCTGTTGGCTGGGTTGGGAGCCCTCTCCCAAAGACAGCAGGAAGCAAGAAATTGTTGGATCTGTGGGAAATAGCCACACACAGTACCCAGCATTGATTGTGGAGTGTTCTCCAGAAAGTTCAATTCTTTACTAACTATCTTAGTATGCTTGGACTATAATAACAAAATATCATAGACTGTGTGGCTGGAACACAGAAATTTATACTCTTACAGTCACAGAAGCTAGAACTCCAAGATCAAAATGCCCACATGGTTGGTTTCAGGTAAGAGAGCTGTTCCTGGTTTGCAGATGGCTGCTTTTCACTGTGTCCTCACTTGATGGGAAGACAGAGATGACAAGCAAGCCCTCTGGTCCCTCTTCTTATAAGGGCACTAATCCCACCATGAAGTTCCACCCTCATGACCTCATCTCAACCTAATTATCTTCCAAAGGCCCCACATCCAAATACCACTACACTGAGTGTTAGGGCTTCAACATGTAAATTTTGGAAGAGATACAGTTCAGTCTCTAGTCAAAATTAGAGCAAATATGGTTGAAGATGGACAAAATCAAGCAGGAGTCTAAAAGTCTGTTGCTTTTCATTATTTTTTTTAAACTTGAATTAGCCCTGTCTTACCTGGAAGAGCCAATAAGAAATTCCCAGAGAAAGGTCCAGGACCCTGGAGACTTAGCCTCATTTGGGCCTATTTACATAAAATGAAAAGCATATAAATTAGATTCATTTAATCCATCATTCAGATGAAGAGGTTTGAAATTAATCCATTATTTTGAGATCACAGCATAAGACTACTTGGAAATATCACAAAAGCGCTTCAGATGAGGACATTTTTCTGAGGTTTCTTCTCATTCTGCCATAAAACTGAGAGTGCCCAGAGAATTCTGAAGCTGATCCAGACATAGGAAAATCAGTTCATCCATTCAGTTGTTCTGGTAATAGGGACTTAAGGCAGACTTAAAGCATCTCATATGCTGTGGTCCAGGACGATATTACAGCAGAAGTCACAGCCCAGGTTTCAAAAGTTACAAATTACTGGGTATGTATCCCAGAGATTAAGTATCTGAGCCATGCAACTGTCTGAGAAGTATGTACACTCAGGCAGAGAACAGTGATACCCTGAGGCAAGCAGCCTGGCTGAGCCTCCAGTCCAGGTGGCATGGGGGGGCTGACACTTGGCGTGGTGTCCTGCAGCATGTCATACCCAACAGTGGCTGTCATAAGGAATGGCTCAAAAGGGACACAAGGTCATCCCAACAGCCAGACAGAGGACAATGAATGCAGGATGGAAGTCACCTCAGGGTTATCTGCTGGCATGAAGAGGGCCTCAACTGATGGGAAAAGCAAAAGGACAGGACCGGAAATAAACACAAGCTAAGATGGTGAGTTCACCAGCTGGACATCCCATGAGACATCTCCGCCATGACCTAAACCTTCACAAAGACATGGAGAAGACTCTACAAGAATCCATGTATGAGAAGGATTGAGAAGTTTGTCTGTGCTCAACATAAAAATCAAAATATCCACAACAGTAACAACCAAATTCCAAGAAGTGCAGGCAGACTGTGTTCCTTGGACGCAATGTGCTCCCAGCATTGAGTGCAGTGCCAGGCATTGATGGAGTCCTCCCAAGTGATTACTGACCACATGCATGCATAAATGAATGGTCTGAAGGAGCCTATCCTCCTGACAACCACCGCAACAGAGAGGAAACAAAATGAGCTGGATCTACTAACATTCCTCAGTGAACCTGGAGCAAAACACATCCCTGAGGCCACCGGGGGTTGGAGTGAAGAATGTCATGGAGTCATAATGATGCTAGAAGTTTCTCTGGGGACCATGCCCATCTGGCATGAAAAGAAAAAGGCAAACTCCTGAGAACAGGTCAAACTTGAAAACAGGGAACATTTTTGGAGGGCTTACTATGTAGTAGGCAATTCTAAGCAAGTTAAGTTATATCTTAGTTATACCTTGTGAGGGAGGATTACTATTCCTCCATTTTACAGATGAGGAAGATAAAGCACAGGCAAATAAAATAGCTGGCCCAAAACTTCTGAGTTAGTAAGTGGTAGAATGGGAAGTCAAACCCAAGTGGCTCGGCTCCAGGGACAACACCTAAGATACCCTCTACAGAGGTTGTCCCTGGGGTGGACAGACAACAACAAGCATAGGCATTCATTCATCCTAGAAATATGTATTGACTGCTGGCCCTACTCATCTTTCTGAAGCCCTAACATAAGGCAGGGCTTCTAGTCTTCAAAACATACACACTAGTCTGTCTGCAAATAAAGGCAGTATGAGGCTCCCAAGGGTCCGAGGAACTCTGGCCTGGAACCCTCTCCTCTAACAAAGCAGAAGGTCCAGGTCAAGGTAATGTGGCATGTGAAAGGCACTACAGACAAGAAAGGGGAGGGCAGCATTCACACAGTTTCACACATAGGGACTCAAGGAATGCAGGGTTGGTAGGATGACTGAGAAAAGTAAATACCTTCAGGAGCCCTTGGCTGAGGACGCCAGAGAGAAGCTGATGGCTCAGAAGTGGCAGGTGAAGAAGGGCACCAAAAGGCAAAACAAACGCCAGTGCAAGGTCCCCCACTGTCTGCTGTCATCTTCTGTCCCACAGCCAGCCAGGAAAAACAATACTGGATCACTTCCCATGCTCCATGCCAAGCAGAGAGGTATAAAAGCCAACCTAATTTAGTCATCTTCTCTCCGCTCTCCCCTGAAATGCCCTTTCTCACCAGGTCCAGGGAGAAGTACCAACTTTGAATGAAGAGCTTTCTCTGGGATTCTTGCCTTGAGGCTGCCCAGGGCCAGGGGGTTTTAGACCAGAATGTGAGAAAAGAAGCTGACGCCAGACAAGGGGTGATGCTCCTCTCTCGTCAGGCTGCCAGCATCTCCCAGCCATGCCCCACACACCACCTTTCAAAAATGTCCTTCTCTGACTGCCAGTTGTGGCCTTTCTTCAAGGTCCAGCTCAAAGACTCACTCAGGGAGGAGTTCCAATCCTTGGGTCTCTAAACATACGAAGAGAAGCAGCACGGTAGATAGGCATGCAAGCTAAACAGACCCCTGGCCCAGTCCCAGCTCTGCCACATTCTTGCACTAAAACCCTAGACAGCACAACCTTTCTAAGTCTGTTTCCCATCAATAAAAGGAGAGTTGTAAGGTATTTACCTCCCTGAGCAGTCAACAGCATTAACTGGGATTATCCAGAAAATACTTAGCACAGAGCCTGACACATTTAACAGTTCACCAGCTCCTGGCCCTCAGGATTCTGCTGAGGCCTCAACACGGCAGTGCTCCCGACATCAATGGATAAGAAGGTCCAGGTGAGGAGGGGAGGGTACAGGAAAAAGCATGGCCTCAGAGGCTGTAACGTTGATGTCAACCTGATGCTGTCTTAGACAATGTGAGGGGTAGTTCCAGACCTGAGTGATGAACGGGGATGGCAGGGGCACTTTGATGCACCTGATGACATTAGCATGAAAACACAGGGCAGAAGTGTGACATTTTAGGAGTGGCAACAAGGAAAATGAGGAACCAGGAGCGGTTGGCCTGAGCTTGGTGGCAGAATCCTTGCACCTAAGCTCCTTGGACCTCTGTTCCATGGTGTGCCTCCCCAGGACAGCAAGAGACTGCTACTTTATGTTAGAAGTCGTTGAATACTACTCAACTTCTAAGCTACGTGCAACAGACTACATTAATGTAAAAGCTTTTTTAATTTTGAAAATAAATTTAAAATTTAGAGGTAAATATTTATGTAATCTCAGGGATGAGGAAGTATTTCCTCAGCATGAATCCAAAATGTAACTATTTAAAAGGGGAAGAAAACACATTTGATTAAATATTTATTAAACACAGTAGGCTTAAAAGTAACATTAAAGAAATAAGGAGATAAACAGCAAACTGGGAAAATGTTGCAACATTTAATAAACAAAAGATACTATTCTTTGTACTAGAGTTCTTCTAAGTCATTGTTTAGAAAGGAAGACCAGTAGATACAAAACATCAATATGCAATTCACAAAAGAAAAAATGGCCAATAAGTACACTGGGGGAAAAAATGAGTATGCTTGTTCATAACCTCAGAAATCCAGGATAAAACAATAATGTGAAAGCATTTTAGCTGTGGAATTTCAACAAGCAAATAATGCCAATAGCAAATGTTGGTGAGGACACAGGGAAATGAGCCCTTTCATACAACACAGCTGGGAGTGGAAGGGCAAAACGTTGAGGGAAGGTCCCCAAATCCTGGAACTGATCATTCCGCTTCAACGAACTGATCCTTAGAAAAGTATTTATGGATGTACAACTTTCTTTTAATAATAATGCCAAAGTCAACTATAACACATAGCACACCCATTTGTGGATTAGAATGCATTCCTTACAAATGGTGAGGGAAGAGCATATGTAACGACCTGGAGAGACAGCCACAATAGATTAAGTTAAAAGGCAGCTTATACAAGAGTATTCACATCACAACCCCTTCTAGTTAATAGAGGAATACTTTGTAAATACACACAACATCCACACGGACATACACACGAGCACAAACTCAAGAACATTTGATGCCTGTACTGGGATCCATGGTTATCTCTGGGTTGGTGGGACTGAGTAAATTTTATTTTCTTCTATTTGCTTATTTTTTTTAATTTGACCACAAATCTTTTACTTTTGTGCTTAACATTTACATATAAGAGAGCAGTGACCAGACAGCAGCCCTCTTCTCCTGCAGAAAGCCCCATGGGGTCGGTGAGTCCAAGTTCCCATCATCCTGGACGGGGCAGATCCTTGGGCATTTCTAAATGGAGGATGAGTGGAGCTACCTGGGCAATGTTGTGCTACAACTGTTCCCATAACTCTGTTAGCTCCACCAGGGGCCTGATGACAGCCAGCACCTGGCAGGGTGGGATGGCCAGGCAGCAAACTCGGGGTCGGAGCTGTGACCACAAGATGGGTCCTTGTGGCACCCATACATCCAGGACTAGGGAGCCTCCGACCCCTAAACAGACAGAACAAAAGGCTCTGTGTGAAGGAAAGGAAAGGGTGAGGGCTGTGGAGGAGGCATTACTTTCAGCCCCTCCAGGTAGAGGGCTTAATGAGTCCTCCAAGATGCACCAGTTGCCCACCAGTCCTGGGACATGCATGGATCCAAAGGGCTTCCTTGAGGAGAGAAAATGTGATTATTTGTGCATGCATTGGAAAGGCAGAGAAAAGAATGTTAAACCACCACACCATTACAGAAAATCATGTTACTCTTTGCCACAAATCAAACTCTACTTCCCAGGGATTTGAACTATAATATCTGACCTGCTTGCTGTTATTCCTGAGTATGCCTTCTATTGCTGTTTGCACAATTTTCTCTGCCCTTCCCTCCCTCTGTCAGTTACCTAATGATCTGGAAACTGCTCTCAAGTTCCTAAGGGGAGTTCCTATTTAAGAAGACCATATAGTGAATTAGGTGATTTTAATGCAAATAATTACTCCCTTATTCATCTGTTCAGATTTATTTAAAGGATCTCTTCAAGAAACATGTAATTTCAAGAAACACTTTTGTTTCCTCCTCTCTTGCTTCTTCTCTGAAGAATCTGAGGTACTGAAAGAAGTAGTTCATCTGACTCACTTCCATTCCTCCCCTACCAGCCACCTACCCAGTGGAAAACATGCCTGAACTACCATCTCCATTTTACACCAGAGCAAATAATCACAGAGCAAGTGTCAGAGACAAGGATTCCTTGCAGGGAGAACCACCTTGCAAACCAACACAGGCTTGTTCATCCCACATCAATGTCCAAATCTTAAGATCCCAGAAAGCCAAACAGCTAGATTCCTACCACTATCCTTCATTTAAACTTGAGAACCATTTCTGAATGTGTCTTACAGGCAAAGCACTGTGGAAAGAACTATAGAGAAAACATACATGCACACATGCACATACACCACCAAGACCTTTAAAAGAGCTTATGATTTAGAAGAGGATGAAGAAACAGCTACAAGTTAGCTCATTGAAGGTCTATATCCTCCTTGGAAAGGATGCTTTCTAAAATACCCTTAATTTTACTTTTCTAAGACTCTGTAATTCCAAATATAATACCTAGCACAAGCCAATAGGCATTAGAATAAATGTACAGATAAGTTTTCTGCAAACACAGAGAAAGGAGAAATTAAATTCAACGGTGGGGATCAGGGACCACATTACTTGAGAGGGTCAGTCTTCACTTTGCCTGTGACTGACTTCAAGGTTGCAGAAGCAGAGTCAGCAAAGACACAAAGATCTGTCCCTGGTGGGACTTGGGACAGCAGAAGTGGTGGTGCTCCATACCCAAGGAGGTCAAATGAAAGTCACTACGGCGTCAAAATGTTAATCTCAGTGAGATGCATCTGTAAGTTCTGGAAGCTTCTGGAAGACCAGAATGGCATTGCTTACCTTGTGTTTCTTGGGGGTGGACTTGTAGGTGCTGGCTCAAGTCCAGGCCAGAACAGCACCAGTGACAATTCTGACAGTTTCAGAATGTTGGTGCCAAACAACAGATTTGACATGGGTCAATCACACGTGGGTGGGGATGGGGCCAGGGATGACAACAAGCTTCTTATTCTGAGTGTCTCTGGGGTGGGGGGTTTCAGGAGAATGCACTATGTATGGGGGAGAACATGGGTCCATTCTGTGTGGGCCATGGTAAGTTTGCAGTGCCTGGGACAACTCACATATAATGCTTGATATGATTTGATGTTACAAGAGGTAGTTGAAGCATGGGAGGAAGGAAGATTGTTCAAAGAAACCAGAAACAGCATGAAAAGAAAGAGGCCAATGTGTGAACTTTGGGAACACCTACATATGAGGGATAAAAAGAAACAGGAAGATAGGTAAGTGTCATGGTCTGAACTATGTCTTCTCCAAAATTCATATGTTGAAGTCCTCAGAATGTGATGATATTTGGAGATAGGCTTTAAAGAGGTAAACAGGTTAAATGAGATTGCCCTAATCGAATGTGACTAGTGTCCTTATAAGAACAGGAAATTTGGACACAGACACATACAAAGGGAGACAGTGTGAAGACAGAGAAAAGAGTCATCTACAAGCCAGAGAGGGGCCCAAAACAGATTCCTACCTCACAGCCCTCAGAAGGAACCACCCTGCCAACACCTTGGTCTTGGCATCCAGCCTCCAGAACACTGAGAAAATTAATTTTTGTTGTTGAATCTACTCAGACTATAGCACATTGTGACAGTAGCTCTAGCAAACTCATACAAAAAGCTAAGAGGTAAGAATAAAGCCAGGAGAGTTGATTCAGAAAAATTTGAAATCTGAGCTAAGAAATGGGTGCTGATTAGATTAAATGGCATGGCCAAGTGTTGCTCATTAAAGAGTAAGGACATGTCTTCCTTCGAAACAGGAAGAAAAGGAGAAAATCTGAAGTACAAGGGATGGAGAGGTTTGGGATGGAAGGAAGAGATGACAGATTTCATGTCCTCAACCTCTCCAAGTAGGAGGCAAGGTCATCTATTGAGAATGAATATGGAGAAGGGAGAGCAGGAAGTAAAGAAACATAGAAAAAACAGGAAAACAGCCGTACTGAAGAGGACAATAAATCAGCAAGCATTCAATAGAAGGATTAGGAAACCAGCTGTTGTTGAACAATGTAAATTTTTAATGTGATCAATTTAATTGAGAACTTGAAAAAGTGGTTGATTTTATTTAAGGTGGAGGGTTGCACAGTGAAGACAGCAATAGGTTAGGAAGCTTAATAAGTACAGTGTTCTTAGGAATTCAGAGTAGAAATCATGTTCCAGGGTTCTCAACTAGGCACACTAACGATCTCTAAGACAAGCATTGCAGGTTAGAAGTTAGAAAGAGACAGCAAATAGTTATCTTAAAGAAGGAGTCAGCAAACTCCAAGTGTGGGCCAAAATCCCATCCACCCTTTGTTTCTGTAAATAAAGCCTTATTGCAACACAGCCACACTCATTCATTGACATCTTGCCCATGGTTGCTTTCCTGCTACAACATTAGAGGTGAGTGATTGCAACAGGGACCACATGAATGCAAAGCTTAAAATATTTACTATCTGCCCCTTCACAGAAAAAGTTTGCCAGTCCCTAAAGGAAGAGACTGTAGTGTGAAAATCAGGCAGCAATGACAGGGGAGCAGGAAAAGAGGGAGAGCCAAGACCAGGCCAAGCTGCCGACCAAGGCAGTGGGCATGGGCTAGCGAAAATGAGCCATTGGGTGGCCTTAGCCCATGACCAAGGACAGATCAATTGTGGAAGAATTCAGGCAAGAGCTGTACCCAGGAAATCCAGCCTGAAGAGCCGGCCTTAAGTGAGAGAGAACTCAGGGAAGCTGGAGAACCCCCACTGGAGTCTCATATTGGGGGAATATGATCAATCACTGAAAGAAGAGAGGGAATGAGAACTCAACAGTCCTCTCAGGTTTACTGCTGAATCTGAGAGGGCCCCCTCTGTCCTGGCCAGCAGAACTAAGGAAAGAAGGTCTCTAACGGATCAAGAGGCTTTTTATGGCCAGGGCTTTGGTGGGCTCTTTGAGGGGAGGGGTCAGGGAAAGGTGGGCTTGTGGCTTGCTGATGTGTCCCCTGGAGGATTCTTGTAGCCTAAGAAAGATGAAACCTAGGTCTCTCTGAGATGGTGGGTGGGCTTATTCGGCAGTATCCAGGTCCAGATTCTATCAATCACTATGAACAATTGTCTTGCCAATGGGTTTCACCCTGGGCAAGTTCACTATAGATTCAATGTGACCAAAGAAATGGACAGCAAAATGTTCTTGGGGTGAAAAGGTTATACCCAACTTTATTCTAGGTGGCAGGTCAGTCACTAAAATCCCATTCACTCAGAGTGAGTCTGCATGCAGCAAGCCGGTCTCTGCCTCCAGGCCCCTCTGCCCGCACAGCCATCCTCTGGGCCTCTCTGCCTGCACAGTCGTCCCACACAGCCATCCTCTGGGCCTCTGTCCTCGGTGCTGCCACCACTCCAGCCTCTGCTCTGCTCTCCTGCAGCCTTGCAGCCCTGCCACCGTGTGGTGCCCAGAGCACTGGGCGGAGCTATTCTAGAGTCAATAGCCATGTATTGCCCACAGGTGTGCAGTGATATAGTCAACCAGGGCCGGGTGAGAATCGTGGCCACAGGAACTCTCATTTTATCCACAATCCAGCACAAAGGGGGCAGAGACTCAAGACAGAGACCTAACCCACAGGCTCAACAGGTCACCACCAAAGAAGGTGAAGGCCCAAACAGAGCCCAGTGCGTGGCCACATGGGAAGGTGGAAGGCCTGTAAGTCAAGTGCAATACACTACAACGGCTGCCCCAACTGACATTCCAACCCTGCCAGCTGGCCATGGATTCTTTTCTTCATTTATGGACTAGGGCTTGCCCACATGTGGGCCCATCAATGGACACCTCTACAGAGAGCTGGAAAACCAAAGACTGGGGAAACAGCACAGGGTCAATACCAGGAGGACAGACCTTCAGTGCTGAAGAGGGAGCAGGCATCCAAGTGAAGGTCCAAGTGTGCTCCAAGACGGGATTGTCAGAGTAAGAGGCTGTGTGGAAATGTGCTATGCAAGTTCTCTGCAGCCCTGGCACATCCCAGACAATCAGAATTAGAGGCAATACAGTCTAGTTTGACAGCATGGCTACTAGAGTCATGAGTTAAGCTTCACATACAGATTAGCTGTGTGACTTTCAGAAAGGTACCTAACTTGTCTGGGGTTATCCTCATCTGTATAAATGAGGAAGAGGATAACAGTATCTATCTCAGGGGGTTGTTGGAAGGATTAAATGAGTCAACATATGCGAAGTACTTAGAAAAAAGAATACTTATATAACCATTAGCTATAATTATCCTGCCTCAACTGTTATGCTAACCTCAAGCCCCTAAATCTTCTTGTACTCTCTATAAAGACTTGACTTCTAGGGTGAAATGCACTCACCCTGAGGAAGCAGCATCTGTTTCGGTCCCTGAGCTTCACAACCACTATCCTCACCTCAAGTCAGTTTACAAAGCATAAAGAGCCAGGCAGGAAACCCGCCTTGTCAAGGCTGACATGCTCACACAGGTGCCTTGAGTTGAAAAAGCAGGAAAAAAAGGATCCAACAAAATATAATTAGTCATCACAGGCTGAACACGTCACGGCCGGTGTTAAATGCCAAGAACATCAATTATGAGCTATTCTTACAACAGGTTTAACATATTCACCACGACATCCAGAAACTTATGTTGAGACCATTCTTTATTTGTTTGGATGGCATGAGGAAAATATTTGGGGTGCAAATGTAAATGTGGTTCTTCTGCCTGAAGTAGGGCAGCCTGCATCAGTAGCCCACCCGGAAAAGAGCTCCTGGACAGATGTCAAGTCCAACCACAGAAGCAAATACCTCTGTCAAGCCTCTCTGCAGGTAACTAAGGTGGGTGGGTTGGCTGGAAGGAGAGGATGGAAAACCACAAGTATAATTAGCAGACATCCCTCAAATCCCAGATGCCTTTAATGTGGCTATTGCTGCAGTCCCTCTGGAGGTCTCTGGGGGGACAGCATGGGGTTCCTTCACCCCAGGCCTCATCTGGCCACATCCCTCCTCCTGGACCCTAGTCCACAGCAGCCCTGGCCTGATGATCTGGGACTCACAACAGATCCCTGGGTCTTGTTGCCTCCTCTCCAAAACTGAATGGGTTAAGCTAGATAATTCCTAAGGTCCCTTCCAGTCTCCAAGCCTCTGATTCTGACTCTATAAATGCTGACCGGGAACAGGAAAATGCGCTGGATCCTGAAGGCCAAATAAGGGCCAGTGATTCATACTCATGCCAACTTTTGGGCTCCAATACTAGAGCAATAACGTTTAAATGCTCAGAGATGAACTTTTAATGAATATTAATTTCTCTCTTCTTTATAAGAAGCTAAAGGGTGGAGGCAGGGGATGGCCCATTCTCCAACGCTGACCTAAATGAACCAAAGATTCTGTAATCTCATACAAAGGCAATGGTTCCAGAAGTTTCCATGTGCAGCTAAGTCAGGAAGGCAATTCTCCTAACTAGGCCTTGCCTCCCAGAGCAGCCCAGCAAAATGAGCAACACCTGGAACTTGATGGCGGTTGCCAGAGAGGAAGAGTTGGGGGAATGGGCGAAATAGGGGAAGGGGGTTAAGAAATACAAACTTCCAGTTATAAAATACAGAAGTCACAGGGAAGCAAAGTACAGCACAGGGAATAGAGTCAATAGTACTGTCATAACTTTGCATGGTGACAGAAGGTAACTAGACCTATCGAGGTAATCATTTCATAATGTATAAAAATAGTGACTCATTATGCTGCACACCTGAAACTAATAATATTGTGTGTCAATTATAAATCAGATTTAAAAAGAAAGAAATTCAGACTCTAGGCTGCTTCAGCCCCAGGCATCAGTGCTTGAACAAGACCCCCAGGCAATGTAAGGGCACCTTTGTTTGAGAATCACTGTCCTGGAGTCCTGGTTCTCAAAGCTGGTTGAACAGCTGAATATTTGGGGAAAGGGGGATGTTGCATCCCCAGCAAGATTCTGACATCACCAGTGTGGAGGGTGACAGGGACTTGGGACTTTTTTAAGGCTCCCCAGGGGATTCTAATATGCAGGGAAGTTTGAGAAACACTGAAGGTTCTAAAACTCCAATCCAGCGCCAGCCAACCTCTCTCTGGAAAGGTCTGTATCATCTTCCCCAAGACCACAGCAGGGTCACCCCACACACACCCCGCCCCGCTGGAGTTCTGATGATGAATCACCATTCCAGCTCAGTACCAGCGTCTTGCATGTACCTTAGGGTCTGAGATTACCCTCCCACCCCGATAGCCTCCAACCTCCTGCAGGATGTGGCCACTGCCAGAGGAAGCCACCTGTCAGCGCGTCTGTCTATTTTCTCTTTCTCTCTGTCTCCCATGACAACTGTAGTCCTCCAAATCAGAGGACAGAACTTTCCTCTTCAGCAACCTCTTTCATGCAGAGGTCCGTCAAGTACACCTAGGACCAGAGGCCAAAACTGAGGGAGCCAGAAGATGGCCGATGCTCCCTGGCTTCAGTCCCTTCTGATGTGAGAGGTTCTAAGTCAGCTTGCATCATAACTAACAATTTAGGACTAAGATCTCTGAGTGAGGATCCATTGACAGTATCAGCATTTATTTTTCCTTCCTTTTAATTATGTGATTCCTCCTTGTTGCCTCCAGCTCTTTGAGGGCTCCATGGATTCTGTGTTTCTGGGCTTTTGAAAGATGCATTTATCTCATTAGATGTAAGTAGAGAAATTTGGTATTGATTAGGATAACATAGGAGACAAGCCAGAAGCCAGCAGTACTTGAATCTACCCACAAGTGGGCTTGTGTCCATGTAAATAACTTAAGGGTTGGATCTTGGAGTGAAAAGAGAACCATTAGCCACTGCTTTAGGCAGATGGTCTGTCATCGACCTGCTACCATGAAGTGACTCATGAAGGCATGGGACTTGGGGTAACCAAGAAAACAGACTTGAAAATGCCATCCTGGTGGAATACTCTCTGCAACACTACATCCATGAATTTCCCCAAACAGGAAGTGATTTCACTAAGTCAGACCCTGACCTTTCTTGCAGAAAGCTGGCTGGTCTTTGAGAGGCAGAGAAAGGTGGAGATTTCTGCTAATGAGTCACATGCCTTGGGAGCAAGACTACAGTGGAGGCAGTTCCTAGCCACCATATACTAACCTGAGACCCTGGACAAGTCACTAAACTTGATGCATCTCTGTCTGTTCATCTGTAAAATTGGGGAAATGCTAGTAATCATAAAGTTGATGACACACATAGTACATAGTAAGTATTATGCAAGTTTGCTATTATTACTTGTCATTTCCTGCTGGATCTGGAATATGTATTTATGTGTCTGTGTATAAAATGAATCATCAACCATAGACCAGATTAAAACAGAGCAACTGGTTTTAAGAACAAGCAGTAGGAATGCTGAAAGCTGAAATGCTCCATCAATGTGCAGTACAGATGTTTGAAGTTTTCTTACCAGGCTATAAAAATGTTTACACAGTAATTAGGCCTGTTATCAGTACACAAACAGATTACACTTTACAGAATGAATGAACAGCTCAAAACCCTCCCATTTTTCATCAGGTTCAGAGTGATTTCCTAATTCTCGGGTATGCCAAAATAAATTCATTTCCTAACAACACGGAGCCACTGCTGCGGGTAGCAAAGAGGCTCTGGGGTGGGGAAATCGACTCTGACGGAGCACATGTCATTTACTCTCTCTGCTCCTTCCTTTTCCACTTCTGTAAAATGAGATAACCAAGATCCCTGCTTCCTCTTAAACCCCATGGTTCTGTTACTTTACAATCATTCTCTTCTAAGCACATGTTCGCTCTTCTCACCAAGAAAGGATGTGCTTAATTAAAGTAATGATGGGAAAGGGGTAGTAATTCTGCTGAATCGCATAACGAGACTCCAGTCCAATGCTGTTCAGTCACATTAACAGTGAGTCTGTGGCGATTCATTCCTGACACTTTAGCCCCCAAGCAGTCTTTGCGTTGAGGCCATGCAGATGCACTCAGACACATAAATGGCTGTAAGCTACACTTCATTGAATGTTTTTCTTTCCCTGTTTTCAAAAGATAATATTCTGTTGTAATAAATATGTCACCAAATAATTAGCTAAGCTCCCTAATTGCACTTCTAAGTTTTCATATTGTCTAACTTTTGTTAATGAAAAAATGCAAGTGATTTATTTATAATCATGACACCAACTTTTGGGCTCCAGTACTAGAGCAATAATGTTTAAATGCTCAGAGATGAACTTTTAATGAATATTTAATAGCTCTATTCTTTATAAATATAAACTATGCTTTCAGTAAACACTCTGAATATTAAAAAGGCAAGATTCAGTTTTTCCTAACAAAGTTAAGGTTCAAGTTTCCTAATGATTTTGTTTCAGTGGGCGAAATGGTCATTTAGGTTTTAAGCTCTAGAGGAAGTAATTTTGAAGATTAATTTGGAGATATGGTAACTTGTTACAGCAATATTCCAAAATCCTTGAACAAAATAAAGATGTAGGTATTTGAATTGCACAGGAAAAAAATCTAACAATATATGGTTGGAAATGTTAATGGTCTGAAGAATGAGATAGCAAAAAGGTGCTTTCATTTTTTATGTAACACTTCTGTGTTGATTTAATTTCTTTAAAAAAAAAGAGACCCTTTTCATAACCAAAAATACTTTTAAGCATAAAACAAAGACCCATCCATTGGACAGCTGGTGCAAAATAAGGATTCTAATTTCTGTCCCAACCAGGACCTTGAGTTTTTTTACATTAAAATTTCCAGAAATGAAATTGTAGGAAAAAGTGTTTAGTAGATATACAGACTCACAACACCCCACTCAAAACGTGTGCGGTCACCAGTGCCTACATTTTAAAATAGTTTTTTTCTGATTACAAAACAATAGGCGCTCATATTCAAAACAATAAAAATCCTTCACAGGGGCAACAGCTTTGTACAAGCAGTGTTAACATTTTTAGTCCACTACTTTCCATTATTCTTCTATGTTGTGTTTTTAAACAAAACTGAAATTACACTAGAAATACCATTTTGTCTGTACTCACATTTAATTGGCCCATTAGAAACCACTAAATTTAGGTCACCACCACATTTTCTCTCCATCTGTTACTCTTAAACACTATATTTCATTTACTCTCTAATGGATAGACTCACTTTATTTTAGAAAGGTAGTGAATACAGAATGCACAGCTGCCCAGGTGACCTTTTGACAACATAAATTAAATCATGTCACTCTCCCATTTACAACCCTCTAGTGGCTTCCATCAAATGCAGTATTAAACCCAGACTCCACAGGGTGACCTCTGTGGCCCTTGAACCTGATTATCTGACCTCAGCTCCTGCTACCCTAGCCTCCTTCCTGCTCCGCTAACACACCCACTTGTTCCTACCTCAGGACCTTTGCACTGCCTGGAAATTCTTCTTCAGGTCTTCCCCCAGCTTACCCAGCTTAAAGATGGCTCCCCAGTGAGAACTTTCTAGACCACCCAATCTGAAGTAGCCTCTGCATCTGTCTCAATTATAGCATACAATTTTATTTTCTATTTTTATTTTTTTTATTGTGCTTAACACCTCTAGAGTATGAGGGTACCACCTCTAGCCATCTAATCCACCATCCTCCCTGGCACCTGTACTAGAGATCCTCAATAAATATTGGCTGAATGAATGAAAGTGTTTTCAAAGTCTCCAGATTTGTGGAGCATGCAATAAAGTAACCTACTTTATCAGGCCTATTCACGGTGGCACAGCCCCTTAATGAGACTCTTTAAATAAGTCGTTTCCTTCTCCTGCAGCCTGGTCCTAGAGAGATGCCCACAGCCCTGCCAGTGGGAAAATGAATGAGTGGTTGTGTTTCGGCCAGACTTTTTGATCATCCACCCTGCAGCTAAACTGGAAGTCCAGTGCTAGTACTACACCTTTCCCTTTCGCCCACTCCTATATCAGTTAATCAGTAAGTTCTGCCAAGTTCCCTTCTGTGGGGACATCCAATATCTGTGTCACCATCTTTCAGCAGGATAATTTCAGTGCCCTTTTAGGAAGAAAGACCTCTCCCCATTCTGATGACCTTTCCAGAACACTATTTCTAGATAAGTAGGGCCAAAGCTAGGCTCACTGGACATCTCCTCTGAGTATTTTGAATGTAGAAGAATAATACAGTGAGGATGAGCATGAGACAGGAAAAGGTTGGAGATTATTTACTCCAAAAAATATCATCTGATGAGGTGACTCCTGCCCCCAAGCTCTCCTCAGCGGCCTAATTCCTGCCTGCTCCCAGCCCAGCTCTGCAGATGTGCCCTCAGTCCTATGCCTTCCATCAATACCACTAACCCATTTGCTTTGTTAGTCAGAGTTGGTTTCTACTGCCTGCCACCCAGGAACCCTAACTGACTATTCACCTGAACTTGTGCTGAATCCTCTCCTCTCTGCTCCCTACCAGGGCCTCAGCACTCCTGCCTCACCAGCATGCACACCTCTGGTCTTCTCACTGTCAAATCCATGCTCCACAAGGTCTCCAACTGGACCTACCCAAATCTGAGAACACTGCCCACCTTCAAGCAGAAATACTGAGCTGCTGGTCCTAACAAAAGGCCCCCATCTACCACCCCAGGCTCCTCTCCTGTCCCTACTTGCCTCTTAACCTTTAAGCTCCAGGAATCTAAACTCCAAGCTGCTTCCTCATATTTTCTGTGTTTTCTTACCTCTACCACTCTGCTTACCCTATGTCCTCTGCATTGCAACACCCATTTAAGACTGACCATTTCAAAATCATCCTTTAAGTTCAGCTCAGGCAGCACTTCACAAATGTTTATCCCAAACACAGCGTCTGCCTTCACCACTAACCTGTCAATTTTTGATGCAAGGCACCGTGTCATATTCATCTCTATATCCATACCATATAATGGGCCCTGAATACATTTTTGTTAGATATTAAATGATTAAAAACATAATTTGCTTGAAAACCCCAGGTGGGATGCAACAGATGTGTTTTCATTTTCTTCCTTTCTCACCACATTCAGAATTGTCCTCGAATTGAGCAAGCGAGGGATCAGCCAGTGCTCTGCCCATCCTGAAGGAAGGTCTCACTGCTTGAGACTCAGGACCCAGGCTGTCCAGTGAGCATCAGAAGTGACAGCCAGTGTCCAGTGAGCATCAGAAGTGACAGCCAGTCACACTGCCTTGTAGTTCTCCATCAAGAAAGGACATTTTAGACCCTCTGACTACAATAGTTTAAGTCGCCATGAAGGGCAAAGACTCCACCCACCCCATACCACGTGGGCACAGACGGGGAATGTGCAAACACAGAAGCAGCCTATAATCAAACCAAGCAGGGCTCAAACCTCACATGGCCCCAGTATGGCACCCTCCCCTGGCCCACTGCACAAGGTGCTGCTCTGCTTGTGCTTGAGTGTCTTCACCAGGAATGAGGGATGAGACACAGACCTAGATTCACTCAGCAAACACAGGCAGGGCATGCACTATGCTCTGACTCCAAACAAGGCATGAAGGTCAGAGATCATGAGAGCAGATCATAAGCGGCAGTGTGGGAAGAATCCTAGACTTAGGATCAGGAACCCCAACTTCATAGAATCAAACTGTAAACCTGCCTCTTACCCACAAACTACACAGCCTCAGGAAAAGTATTTAGCCTCCCTCAATAACAATTTCAAAATATGAAAAATGAGCTCAAATGTGTGAAAGTAGCACCACACAGGATCTCAGAAATCTGAATAAAGAGGGTCTCCAAAGAACTTAATGTCCAAAGTTCTATCAGAGCCAGCGTTCTTCTCAATATGAGAACGAGCACCCCCTTCTGCCACCCTCAAGCACTGTGTGGGCTGCCACGGAGCACACAGCCTTGGGGTCAAGTACCAGGGCACAGACACCTCTCCCGCCTGCTGACCCAGGAGGACACTGTCCCTCCCAAGGCCACTCGCTATGGAAAAGAAATTTCTAGATAGAAGCCCAACCCTGTCCAATATTTATGCCCTAATTAGATGCCTCCTGTGGTGAAGATAAATGTTCAACTCAACTCAGCCAAGCAGCTGTCACACACACCCTCAGCCCACCCCAGTCCACACCACCCCTTAGAGAGGAAAGGGAGTCCTGTGTCTCCATCAAATCTTGCCCATCATTCTCTCCACAGAGCCAGCTGAATTAAATTATTTTCTTTCTAAAAAGCCTTTATTCTGCACCCTCACTGAAGCTTGATTACTGGCAAGAGTTGCATTGAGAGTTCAGAGAAAAGTGATCTTGATGAACAATTCTAAGAGGATTTAGCGCTCCTGCAATAAAATATCCTAGGGTGTGGGTTTCCAGAGAGTTTTGTTTTCATTACTCTACTTGGATACATACAGTAACCAACTTCAGTGTTGTAGACCAGCTTCTTGGTAAACACAACCATTCTTCAAGCAGCTTGTGCCCTGAAAAACCCACGTTTGCTGTGAACCCAGAAAGGGGGGCCATGCAGCTGGGATTCCACCAGAGCAGGCTGCCTGGAAAATGCAGCCCAGGGCCATTCATGGGGGCTGCCACCTACTGCCCAAAGAACAAGAAAAGTTCTGCTGTTCCCAGAGCTCAGGAATGCATCCTCACTGGGGTGCAGCAACAGGGCGGTGAGAATAGGGGAAGTCTGAGTTGTCACCTAGACTTCAAAGCCTCAAACAAGTAGCTACCGAAAGTGGGACTCCACCAACTCTTCCTTCTCCTTCCCGCAACACTTCACTCCAATCTACAAAGATGAAATAAAAACAACCGACAAGCCAGGGAGGAGAGCTGGAGTCAGCCTTGCTAAAAAACATGTCCTGCTCTAGCCTCAAGACAATTTCACACCAAATGGCTTTAACCTTTCCCAAGCTCTGGTACCTGAATCGAAAAAGAACTAAAGCCAGTAAGCAAAGAAGCACAACATGGAAACACTAACAGCTGAGTTTTCACATGTGCACAAATGTGTGTGTGTGGATATACAGAGGGCAGAAATCTACCCATTCTTCCCAGAGAAGGTCACCGAAGCTCTGTCAGGGAAGCTGCTCTTATTCACTCCAGAGTGTAGTTATTATCAGCACTAATCAGGCTTCGGTGGACATGGCCCAGCACAGCCGCACACAGCACTGAGCTGCTGTTTTCTGAGCCCTCAAAGTCTCCTGTTCTGCAAAAACCGGGTTTGGGGCCTAGGGATGGCACCCCAGGCTTGGCACCCAAGGAAATGCAGGCACCGGTTCACCTGGGCTAAGGGCTTCAAACCCACGGCAAGGAAGAGTCTTCCTTATAACCTCTTCCTCAAAGCAAAAAGAGCAGTGGGAACTGAGGCTGTGGGTGGGGACCGAGGGCGCACGTGGCTGGCGCCCAGGAGGCAAAGCGTAGCCCTGGGTCCCAGGCTCAGCACCACCCTCCTGTCAGTGTGAGCTGTCCTCTGATCGCCCTAGCCCCAAGGCCGGCCCCCAGAACAACCTGCTGCTGCCGAGGCGCCCTCGGGCCAAGTATGAGGAAGTTCACTCCCCGTCGCGCCAGTCCGGAGAGTCTGGGGCACCCGTGTAAACCCAGACTGCCTGAGGGAGCTGGAGCCCGCCCTTGCCCAGGCGTCGGACCGAGGGAGCCGCTGGAGGCCTCCCCGGGGATCCCGTGCTCCCCAGGGCCTGCGGAGCCCCGGCGGGTGGCGGCGAGAAGGCGTGTGCCTAGGCTGGTGAGCAGCCCGCGCCGGGGACTAGAGGCGGAGGAAATCCTGCCTCCGGTCTCTTCCGATCGCCATGACTCCCAGCTTCCCGAAGCCTGGAAGTAGCCCTGCTCTACCTGGGCTGCGGTGCGGCTCCCCTCCCCTTTTCTCTGCACCTTGCCCGCCGCCCTGGCGGCCAGCAGCGCCGGAGACTAGGGGAGCATCAACCAGCCTGCAGCCAGCACAGTTCCGGGACACCCGAGTGGGACACCCGCGGCCCGTCCCCAGCCCCACGCCCCCGGGCTGTCGGCAGCAGCCACCCCAATGGAGGGCGAGGTGGCTCTGGCGGCCCCAGCTACCCGCTGCCCTCCGCCAGAGCCAACAGGTATGGGAGGCGGTGTCGGCCGCCCGCCCGGACCCGGGGTCTGGGCTCCGTATAGGGTGAGGACTCGGGGAAGAGGCGAGGGCGGGAGGCGAGCGGAGGGCGCGAGCGGGCGGTAGCACTCACCTATCGCTGGGCCGGGCCAGCCGCGCGGGCCCGCTGTCCCGAAGCCCAGGTTCCGAGGCGCCTCAGGGCGGCGTGGGGGGCTCCCTCCTAGGCCCGCAGCGGGGGAGGGGGCGGCGCGGAAGGAGGCGCCGGCGGGCAGCGCTGAGCCTTACGCTCACACCCCCAGCCGGCAGCCGCGTCCCCGCGCCGGCATTCTCGCTGCCGCCGGCTCCCACGGCGCCCCGGAGCCGCTCCCCAAGCGCGCGCCGAACCGGCGCGAGCCCCTCGTCGGCTCCGAACGCGATGCGGGCACCTTCCTCCCTGTCCTTGTCCTCTGCTCCCGTCTGGGGACGCGTGCCCCGCACCCCGGCACGGCGCGCTCCTCTACCCCTCCCGCTCCCGCTGGCCGTGCAGAGCCCTGGCGCGCGGGCTTAGCCCATGTGCGCGGCTGCCTCGCTGCGCCCCGGAGCTCAGTGGCCGAGGCCCCGCAGGAGTTGCGCGCCCTAGAAACTCCATGCAGCTCCGGCCTCCTCCCCCTCTCTTCCCCAGCGGGGCCCCTAGGGCCTTGAGGCCGCTCGCAGCGCTGTGCCCTGCTCTGCCTGGCCCGCGTCAGGAGCGGAGTTCAGGGCTCGCCTTGGGCGCTCGCGCCCCGGCTTCTCCGAGGGACGGGGAGCCCCCACCCCCACTTCTTCGCCTAGCCAATGGCTCCCTCGGTTTCCAGGCAGCGCAACCTGAGGAACGCCTCGGCGCGCGCGCGCGCGCGCACACACACACACACACACACACACGCGCGCGCTGCACACGGGCACACACGCGCGGGGCGAGCTGGAGCTTGGCAGACGGTCCTCCTTCCTCTCCTCCCCGAAGAAGCTGCCCACGTTAACTCCAGCAAACTGCTGTTCTTCTCTATTGGACAATTCACCCCAGCGCCCCCCACCTTAACTACTTCCTCTCCGACGCCCAGACCTTTGGGTCACAATCACACCTGCTTTGCCCCCAGGAGGACGGCGGAGCGCCGAGTTAAGGAACTAGAGGCCGAACTCGGGGAAGGAGGATTCAGCGTGCCCACCCCACCACCGTCTAGGGCGGCGCATCTCCGGCCTTGGCCCGCCAACCTGTGATCCCGCGCCACTAAGGCCTGAGAACACGTATGGTTTGGCCCCCACTTCTCTGTCCAAGGTCATAGAATGGATTTGATAAGCGGGAGAGGGCTCCGGGACACAGGTGTGAGCTAGAAATCTCAACGACTGTTTGCAACCTGCCTGGTGCTAACCTCTTCCAAGACCATCCCCAGAGAGCCCCCTTTTCTCTTCTGCCCCATGCCTCAAGGGCAACACTCTGGCTTAGAGTCTCCGGTCAGCTTCCCTGGTCCCACCTGTCTACCTCTCATGCGCCCAGAAGCTGGCCAAATACACAGAGCAACGGAGGTTGGTGGTGTCAAGTAAAGAAAAAAAATCAAACACCAAGATGGGTCTCCAGATAGTCCCCACAGATAGTCAGATGCCTGCCAGTCCTTTTCTGTTCCTCCCAAGGGTGTGCCAAGGGAGAAGCAGCAACCCACCTGGGTGGAGCAAGCTCGTCTTCCCTTACAGCACCCTCTTTCCAGGGTCCCCAGTTTCTTCCCCCTCCTTCCCCAGGTGACAGAACAACTGCTCACCAGCTCAGATGCCTCCAATTACCAGAATCAAAACAGAAATATACATACAAAAATTCTCATACCAATCAGGAGCAAAGCAGCCAATACTGACATAGCCTCCCATCCAAACAGCTCAGCAGTCACCCCTGCTGCCAGGTGCAGCTGTCAAGGGAATGTGGGCACTGGTGCTGCCAGCCAGCCGCACAAGTTAATCAGAGTCCCCTCCTTGCCTGCACCTCCTGGCTTGTAGTCTGGACATGGTTCCTCTGAGTCCCCCTAGCACTCACTGTGGCTACCATACCTTTGGCATTTAGCATTTGCTACACTGTATTATTACTACCTTTTCTTGTCCAAGCCCTAATTCCTAAATTAACTTCTTGAGCCACTGGCTGAGTCTTATCTATCTAGTTGAGAGATGTTCATAGAAGGCATTTATGGGGTTTCCATAAAGGGTCACAGATGAATTAATAGGTTTGGTGGGGTCTCAGTATGATCTTAGACTGTATCTCTTAGTTTGGCTGAAAGCTGCATCTTCTAACAGTCTGTTGCTTCTGTAATAAGCAATTGTTTTTTAACTTTCTGAATGGCAACCAGGTCATGAAAGCCCCTTGGCAAATCTATGTGCATACATGGAGTTCCTGGAAGAATGTAGAGCTCACCACTCTTCTAGAGTGGGACACAGGCAAAATTCCATGCCCTCATTACTGCCTGTATGAATTCAGGCAAGTTGTGCTCTTTAAATCTTACGTCCTGATCTCTAAAACTGGGATAATTACAGTATCTACGCTATAAGGTTGTGGTAAAGGTCAAATGTGATCATGTGAAACAGCAGTTCCTTCTTAAAGGACATACACAAATCAGTTCCAGGCATAAAGTAAGCTTTCAACAAATGTTGGCTACTGTCATTATTAGTGAGTAGGTAACACATACCAAAGGCATTACCTTGGGGAAAAAAATCAAGGGTCATTTGCCCAAAGATACTAATCTCAGTGGGCCTCAAGAACTAGAGAAGCCAGGTGGCAGACTTGGGCTAGCATGCCAAATGCAGTTTCCAGGTCCACACCAACGATGACAATTTTGAGACTTCCAAGATAAGAGGGTTGCTGGTTCACAGGCCCCGATACCCTTGCTCCAACTTTGTTCAAATAAATATATAATCATTACGGGTCAAAATGTGTCAGCTCCTCCCTATAAAAATCCGAAGAGAATCTTACACCAATTATCACAATGGAAGCTAAAATCAACACAGAACAAAATGGGTGGGAAGGACTTCCTTTATCATTCATTTGTAGCTGGATTGAACACAATAACTCCTTCCAACCCAGAACATACCACCCTCCAGGAAAAAGCCAGGAGTGGGCATTAACTTCATTCTACCCCCTGCCCCTAGCTCTCAGATTCAGTTACACAAACCAGACACCTGGACAATACCTACCACACGGTAATCATTTTCTAACATGACCAAAGTTATCTCTGTCTCTACCTCAGCCCTTCCTCTATTCCTTCTTCTGTTTTACCTTCAGTAAACACATTTACTTTCAGCACCTAATATAGACAAGACAAGGGCAGAGGGTAATGAAGGGGTCTGTTGCATTCTGATTAGAAATAGACAAAAAAAAAAAAAGAAGAATCATTTAGGTGGGCATATGCTGGAGGGTAAAGTTTTTCATACATTCCATCAGAATACAGAATGTAGAATGCATTGGCTTCATTACAACAAATACTCTTACTCTGCAGCTAGAGGTTTTACAGTGGTTTGTTAGGCAAGCAACAGATAACCAGAACCAGTGTTAGTGTCTGAAGTAGAGTGCTGCTGTAGCAAAAACTTAAAACACTGACTTTGGGACTGGACAATTGGAAGAAGCTAGAAGTGCCCTGTGAAAAATGCACAGGCCTCAGGAAGATTCCTGGAGAGGACTTTGAAGAACACTGAGAGAACTGCTAGTGGAAGCTGGAGAAGACAGTACCTGAAGCAGGTACTGGTAGGACAGGTAACAAACCATTGCCTGTAATGATAAGACATGTGGGGAGACTACCTAATGAATTTAAGAATCTGACCAGGGAGATTTTCAAGTAGAGCACAGAAAGTGCAAACTTGAGTTTTTCTAGATGCCTATCATAAAAGACAAGGAGAGATGAGTTAAAGCAGAAACTGTTCTGGTTTTTGTTTTGGTTTGGGTTTTGTTTGGGATTTTTTTTTTTAGTGGAATTTAGAGGAAATAGAAAAAAAAACAGGATTTGCAAGATGAGATAGGTTAGAAAGTTTTTCTCATTCTGGTAACTCCAGGCAAAAAACCCTCCAAATTCAGGGCAGTAAAATGTAGTCTTGGACAAAGATTAAAGGATGGGACTGTAAGATCCTTTAAGTCTGCACACGTATTTAAGAGCATGCCTTAAAGAGCTTCAAAAATCTGAGAGATCTTGTCCCTCAGCAGTCTCACCAAAGCCTGAAGCTAGAGTAAGGGCCAGTCGTTAAGGAAATTTGTTAAGTTAGGCTTTTGTCTAATAAATGTGTCATAATTTGAATCACAGGAATCCCTCAATGCTTTTAAAGTATACCAGCTTGGGAGAAAATGGGACAGATATAGTACAAAAAGAAAGGATGCCTTTGGATTCCCAACCACTTATGGGCAATAAATAGGCTCCAAACATAGGCCATTTCCTATGGAAGAGGTGGCATGATTCAGATAATGGAACCAAGAGTCCAAGAGGTAAAGCCAAGAATCTCAGAGAATCATTCCCAAGAAGTAAGACCAAGCCCTAACTGGGGAACTGATGACATTCCGCTGGATTCCAGAATTACTATGGACCAGAGACTGCTGCAGGAAATACCTCTCATGTCCTCCCTTATTGCATGGGGTATCCTGTAGTTTTTATACCTCTGACTCAATGATATATGCTGGGTGTTAGGGGGAGCAGGAAGGGATTCACAGATTTTCAGACTGAGAAGAACTACACTCAGGGAACCTCACCTACATCTGTAGATGAACAGATCCAGGACCTCAAGCCTGAGCCTGGTGCCACATGGAGATGAGACTTTTTGAGGCTTTTGGATGTTTCTGGGTACTTTTTTCTTTGATATCTTTAATGTGCAATTACTTGAACAACATTATGGTTACTAGACTCCCCCCATTATCAAGTCCCCCCCACATACCCCATTACAGTCACTGTCCATCAGTGTAGTAAGATGCTATAGAATCATTACTTGTCTTTTCTGTATATACTGCCTTTCCCATGTCCTCCCCCTACATTATGTGTGCTAATCATAATGCCCCATTTTTCCCTTTATCCTTCCCTTCCCACCCTCCCTCCCCAGTGTCCCTTTCCCCTTGGTAATTGTTAGTCCATTCTTGGGTGCTGTGAGTCTGCTGCTGTTTTGTTCCTTCAGTTTTTCCTTTGTTCTTATACTCCACAGATAAGTGAAATCATTTGATACTTGTCTTTCTCTGCCTGGCTTATTTCACTGAGCATAATACCCTCTAGCTCCATCCACGTTGTTACAAATGGTAAGATTTGTTTTCTTCTTATGGCTGAATAATATTCCATTGTGTATATATACCACATCTTCTTTATCCATTCATCTACTGATGGACACTTAGGTTGCTTCCATTTCTTGGCTATTGTAAATAGTCCTGAGATAAACATAGGGGTGCATATGTCTTTTTCAAACTGGGCTGCTTAGGGTAAATTCCTAGAAGTGGAATTCCTGGGTCAACTGGTATTTCTATTTTGAGTTTTTTGAGGAACCTCCATACTGCTTTCCACAATTGTTGAACTAATTTACATTCCCACCAGCAGTGTAGGAGTATCCCCCTTTCTCCACATCCTTGCCAACATGTGTTGCTGTTTGTCTTTTGGATAGTGGCCATTCTTACTGGTGTGAGGTGATATCCCATTGTGGTTTTAATTTGCATTTCCCTGATGATTAGCAATGTGGAGCATCTTTTCATGTGCCTGTTGGCCATCTGAATTTCTTCTTTGGAGAAGTTTCTGTTCAGCAACTCTGCCCATTTTTTAATTGGCTTATTTGCTTTTTGTTTGTTGAGGTCCATGAGCTTTTTATATAATTTGGATGTCAACCCCTTATCAGATATGTCATTTACAAATATATTCTCCTATACTGTATGATGTCTTTTTGTTCTACTGGTGGTATTCTTTGCTGTACAGAGCTTTTTAGTTTGATATAGTCCCACTTGTTCATTTTTGCTTTATTTCCCTTGCCTAGGAGATATGTTCATAAAAAAGGTGCTCATGTTTATGTCCAAGAGATTTTTGCCTATATTTTTTTCTAAGAGTTTTATGGTTTCATTACTTACATTCAGGTCTTTGATCCATTTTGAGTTTACTTTTGTGTATGGGGTTAGACAATAATCCAGTTTCATTCTCTTACATGTAGCTGTCCAGTTTTGCCAACATCAGCTGTTGAAGAGACTGTCCTTTCCCCTTTGTATATCCATGGCTCCTTTATCATATATTAATTGACCATATATGCTTGGGCTTATATCTGGGCTCTCTATTCTGTTCCACTGGTCTATGGGTCTGTTCTTCTGCCAGTAACAAATTGTCTTGGTTATTGTGGCTTTGTAATAGAGCTTGAAGTCAGAGAGCATAATTCCACCTGCTTTATTCTTCCTTCTCAGGATTGCTTTGGTTATTCAGGGTCTTTTGTCATTCCATATGAATTTTAGAACTATTTCCTCTAGTTCATTGAAGAATGCTGTAGGTTTTGATAGGGAGTGCATTGAATCTGTAGATTGCTTTAGGCAGGATGGCCATTTTGACAATATTAATTCTTCCTAGCCAAGAGCATGGGATGAATTTCCATTTATTAGTGTCCTTTTTAATTTCTCTTAAGAGTGTCTTATAGTTTTCAGGGTATAGGTCTTTCACTTCCTTGGTTAGGTTTATTCCTAAGTATTTTATTCTTTTTGATGCAATTGTGAATGGAATTGCTTTCCTTATTTCTCTTTCTGCTAGTTCATCATTAGTGTATAGGAATGGAACAGATTTCTGTGTATTAATTTCATATCCTGCTACTTTGCTGAATTTAGATATTAGATCTAGTAGTTTTGAAGTGGATTCTTTAAGGATTTTTATGTACAATATCATGTCATCAGTAAACAGGGACAGTTTGACTTCTTCCTTGCCTATCTGGATGCCTTTTATTTCTTTGTGTTGTATGATTGCCATGGCCAGGACCTCTAGTACTATGTTGAATAACAGTGGGGAGATTGGGCATCCTTGTCTTGTTCCTGATCTTAAAGGAAAAGCTTTCAGCTTCTCACTGTTAAATATAATGTTGGCTGTGGGTTTGTCATATATGGCCTTTATGATGTTGAGGTACTTGCCCTATATACCCATTCTGTGGGGAGTTTTTATCATGAATGGATGTTGAATTTTGTTGAATGCTTTTTCAGCATCTATGGAGATGATCATGTGGTTTTTGTCTCTCTTTTTGTTGATGTGGTGGAAGATGTTGATGGATTTTCGAATGTTGTACCATCCTTGGATCCCTGGGATGAACCTCACTTGATCATGATGGATGATCTTTTTGATGTATTTTTGAATTCCATTTGCTAATATTTTGTTGAGTATTTTTGCATCTATGTTCACCATGGATATTGGTCTGTAATTTTCTTTTTTTGTGGTGTCTTTGCCTGGTTTGGGTATTAGAGTGATGTTGCCCTTGTAGAATGAGTTTGGGAGTATTCCTTCCTCTTCTACTTTTTGGAAAACTTTAAGGAGGATGGGTATTAGGTCTTCACTAAATGTTTAATAAATTTCAGCAGTGAAACCAGATATCTGGTCCAGGAGTTTTGTTCTTACGTAGGTTTTTGATTACCAAATCAATTTATTTGCTGGTAATTGTTCTATTCAGATTTTGTGTTTCTTTCTGGGTCAGCCTTGGAAGGTTGTATTTTTCTAGAAAGTTTTCCTTTTCTTCTAAGTTATCCAGTTTGTTACCATATAATTTTTCATAATATTCTCTAATAATTCTTTGTATTTCTGTGGTGTCTGTAGTGATTTTTCCTTTCTCATTTCTGATTCTGCTTATGTGTGTAGACTCTTATCTTTCTTGATAAGTCTGGCTAGGGGTTTATCTATTTTGTTTATTTTCTTGAAGAACCAGCTTCTGCTTTCATTAATTCTTTCTATTGTTTTATTCTTCTCAATTTTATTTATTTCTGCTTTAATCTTTATTATGTCCCTCCTTGTACTGACTTTGGGCCTCATTTGTTCTTTTTCTAGTTTCATTATTTGTGAATTTAGACTGTTCATTTGGGATTGTTCTTCTTTCCTGAGATAGGCCTGTATTGCAATATATTTCTCTCTTAGCACAGCCTTCACTGCATCCCACAGATTTTGTGTTGTTGAATCATTGTTTTCATTTGTCTCCCTATATTGGGTGTTTTTCATGTTGGAAGGATGTAAAGAATTTTTTGAGGAATTTTTTGGGGAATTAAATATGGCCACAAATTCTTCACTGTTCCTCTCTTCAAGAGTTGGGATCTACATCTTCCTACCCTTGATTCTGGGACTGGATATGCTACTTCTTTAATAGAATAAGGAAGTTATTCCATGCTGGTTTCCAGGCCTAGGACTGAAGAAACTGGAAGTTTCCATCTCTTGTCCCTTAAATTACTCTCTTGGAGCCCAGTGTCACTAGGTGAGCAATCCAATTACCCTGAGGCCACCATGCTTGAAAAGAAAACTCGAAGACTTGTATCAACCAATAAATAGAAGAGAATGGAGTAACTGAAAAAATGGAACCCCGAGCCTCAGAGCAGGGAAAGGCATTGATTTGAACATCCTGCCTTTCCTTTTGAAACAATAGCTGATTTCCAAGTAGCACTGGAACAAAAGGATTAAAAAAAGAGGAGTGTCTCAGAGATTTTGAGAGTATCATAGGTACAGAGAGAAAATAATCAGATTTCAGGGCTCCCAAGACTACTAGGAACTAAGAGACTAAAATCTAAGGGAAATGAAACCTTAGGAAAGTGAGAGCATCCTTTGGCTCCATTTTCCCTCTGAAGACATTTGCCTCCTTTGAAGCTACACAGGGTTAAAGACAAAGAAAAGAAACCATGCAGCAGCTAAGTGGCTACATGGTGAAGGAGAACACACAGGACTCTCAATACCAGCAGAACAAATACTGGAGCTTAGAATGTACTTAAGAAAAATGGCACTGATAAACATCCAGGGTTTCAGTTGAAATTTTTGCATTAAGACTAATGGAAAACCAAAAGCTTTCAGAAAATCAAATCCATATTCAAATTACTTCAATTATGATCACTTCAATGATCAGAAAAGGAGTGATCTACATCTATAGTACCTGCCTGCCAGATGAAAATTAAAATCTCTTTGAGAGGAGAGAAAAGCATGTGTATACAATAAACTTTTTCAGATATAATATTTGACATTTAATAAAAAATTAACAAACATTCCAAGTGACAAGGTCAAAGTGTAAGAAAAATCAAGAGAGAAAACAGACAATAAAAACAGAGATGATCCAGATATTGGAGTTAGATAAAACAACCATTAAAACAAGTGTAATAAATGTGCAAGAAAAATGAATGAATAGCCAAAATAATTCACCAGGGAAGAACTAGAATGTATTTTTAAAACAGAATAAAATAGTAATTCTGGAAACAAAGAAAAAATATAATGCATGCAATAGAAGTCCTTAAAGCAGATTCAACACAGCAAAAGTCATCAGTGGGCTGTTAATTAGGTCTGTAAAAAACATCTAACTGAAGTATGAAGCAGAGAAAGAATGGAAAGTAGATAAAAGACCTTAAAGAGATGCATATAACAAGGTGAGCAGTCAAACATAACTGAATTCTGAAAAGGAAAGGAGAGAAAGAATGAGGTGGATGCAATATTGGTTGAGAATTTTCCAAAACTCATAAGGCATTAAGCCACTGATTCAGGAAGTCCTAGAAACTCCAAGCAGGATATGCTTTCTTTGAGGAAATTCAAAGAAAACCGCACATAGACAACCATAATTACATTTCCAAAAACCAAAGACAAAAATACTAAAAGAAGCCAGTTCCTCTCTCCTTTGAGTGTGCACATGTGTGCACACACAGTACTTTTAAAGGAACAACAGGTGACTTCTCAACAGAAAGGAAAAAAGTTAGTATAACTTACAACCATTGATACCATCTTTGGTGTGCTAAAAGAAAATAACTGTCCTAAAATTCTGAATGTGGTGAAAATGCTCATTAAAAAAAAAAGTGAGGAATTTTTGCTTCTAGCTAGTACCAGACTTGCCCCACACTGCTAACAATTAGAAAACTAGGCAAAATACATGAATTAACTGTTCTCAATAATTGTATAACAGTGCAGGACTGTGAAAGGAGAAACAAATGATATGAGCCCTACAGTTACCCAGCTTTGTGCCTGGAGATATTTTCTGCACCACTGTAAAAGGAAAAAGAAGTCACTGAGGAGACAGAGATCAGAGTTCATGGAGATGCTTAGGTAGCCAGAATTTGTCAGGCAAATAACTGAAGAGAGAAAACTATGCACATAATAAGCTGGGAAAAATCTTTATAGGGACTCTGTTGAGTTCCTCGTTGGCAACTAAGATATGCATACAGAAGATTAAATCCCATGTGGTCAGGCAAAGAACAGCTGGGGGAGAGTTGTAACCTGAACAATTCCTAAAGGTAAGAAAGAACTGGAAGGTATTCAAGTTCTGATGAGGCTGAGTGGAGAAAAAGCCTCAGATTACAGTAAAGACACCAGATAGACTGCACCTTAGTAGTAAGATTGAATTAGCATTAAAGTAGAGGCTACTCTATTGCCCTAACAAAGCTTTAAAAATCTTCTAAAGGATCAAGCTAATTCTCAAGTAACTTATCTAACAAACTTCAGAACTCTTAAAGGACAACAACAAAATTCAGAAATTCTACAATGCAACATTCACAGTGTCCACAGAAACAGAAGCAGAAATAACAGGGGTGATGGAATTAGCGGACAGGGACCTTCATATAGCCATTATAAATATGCTCAAGAATTTCAAGGAAAATATGAACACAATAAGGAAAGGAATGGAAATTATTTTAAAAAGCAACTTAAATTCTAGAGTTGAAAAGTATAATATTTAATACTAAAAAGTTGCTTCATCATGTTAACATAAGATTAGATGCTATAGGAAAAAGAAAAGTGAACTTGGAAACACAGCAATAGAAATGGAAGCACAAAAAGAAAAATGGCTGAAAAAAATAGAGCTCAGTGACATGTGAGACAATATCAAGCAATCTAATGTATATTCAGTTTTAATACCTAAAGTGTGTGTGGATGGCAAGGAAGGCAGAAAAAAAATTTTGCATAAATAATGGCTAAAATTTTCCAAATTTGATAAAAGCTATAAATACACATATCCAAGTGTCTCGATGTACCCCAAGCAAGATAAAAACAAGGAAAACCAGATGATGGTACACCATCACCAAACTGCTGCAAACCAGGACAAAGAAAATCTTAAAGCATCCAGAGGAAAAGGGCACATTTTATCAGTAGAGTAAACATAATAACTGACTAAATTCTTTCAGAAATAATTCAAGCCAGAAGATGATGCAAAAGCATCTTTAGTGTGCTATGTAAAAGAAAAGAAAAACAAATAAAAATACCTAGAATTCTCTGTCCAGCAAAAATATTCTCCAAATGGGAAGATGAAATAAAAAGTTTTACAGATAAACAAAAAGTAAAAGAATTTACAGCTATCAGGCTGAAGTAAAATGATAACAGATAGAAACTGAGGAATGAATAGAGCTGGAAATTATAAATATGTGAGTAAATATAAATAATTTTGATTCTTATTTTTAGTTTCTTTAAAAGGTAGTTGACAGCTTAAAGCAAAAATAATATGTATTATGGAATTTATAAAGATGTATAAGTAAAATGCATATAACAACAACAGCACAAAGGATGGAAGGGAGGAATGGAAGTATACTGTTAGAAGTACTTACATAATCCACAAAGTACTATATTGTTTGACATTAGACTACTTTATGTTCAGTATACATATTGTAAATCCTAGAACACAAAGAAGTATAGTAAATAATCTATATAGGAGATAAAATGGCATATTTGAAAAATAAATAACATCATAGAAGATACTAAAAGAGGGAAAGTGAACAAGAACACATGGACAAATAAAAAAGAAAAAGCAAGATGGTAGATTTAATGCTCCAGTTAAAAGGCAGAGATTATCAGGCTGGATAAAATACAATAAGACCTAACTATAGACTGTGTATGCACAGACAGGTTAAAAGTACAAGAATGGAAAAATACAATCCAAATGTACCCATAACAAAGCTTTAAAACACAAAAAACACAATACATGAAGAAAACAACCAATCCACAAACATAGTGGGAACTGCAAGAAACACAGTCTTTCCAAGTACACATGGCATGTTCATAAAAAACCATCGGTTGGGCCACAGAGTGATTCTCAAAAATTTTAAAGTATTGAGATCATACAGAAAACATTCTCTGATCACAGTAGAAATAAATTAGAAATCAATAACATAGCATATCTGAAAAATTCTCTAATATTTTGTAAGTAAAACACAGTTTTACATAAAGCTTCAGAGAATAAATCACAAAGAAAGTTAAAAAATATTTTGGACCAAAACACAATGTGTTAAAATTTGTGGAATGCAGCTAGAACAGTGCTTAGAAGAAAACTTTTAGCTTAAATACTTATTTTGAAAAGATGAAAGGCTTAAAACCAATATTCTAACATTCTACTTTAAGCTTCCACTTTAAGAAGATAGGAAAAGAAGAGCAAATTAAGACCCCCGCAAAAATCTAAAAATAATGAAATAATAAAGACAGCAGCAGAAATCAGTGAAATGGAAAATGGACAAACAATAGGCAAAAATCATTGAAATGTCAATAAAACTGACAAATCTCCATCTAACCTGATTTAAAAATATGGAGAAAATTCGAATTATCAAGATGAGGCATGATGGAAGGGGCTTCTTATAGATCTTAAAGACATTAAAAATAACAGAGGAGTATATAAACAACTTATTCCCCCCAAATTTTGACAACTTAGGTAAAATAGAAAAAATCCTTTAAAAACACAGATTAATAAAACATATCCAAGAAGAGCTAGAAAATCTGAATAGCCCTGTATCTTTTAAAGAAATTAATTCATAATTAATAATCTTCTCCTTCTAAACACAAAAATAAATCATTTTATTCACAAATGACTTCTCTGGTGAATCCTAATAAACATTTAATGAAGAACAAACACCAATCTTATAAAAATCTTACAAAAAATAGAGGGTGACACATCTCAAGTCATATTATGAGGACAGTGTTATCCTGTTACCAACATCAGATAAAGGCTTACAAGAAAATAAAATGAATATAAATGCAAAAGCCTTAACATTATATTAGCGAACTGAACCCAGCAATGTGTATAAAGGATAATATATCCTAACAAAGTGGATTTTTCCTGAGATATGCAAAGTTGGCTTAAATTTTAAAAAATTAATCAATGTTGCATTCATCCTAATGCCAGCCTAAAGAGCATCTGACAAAATTCAATGCCCATTCAAGATAAAAAGTCTCAGAAAAGTAGGAATAGAAGGGAAATTCCTCAACTTGATAAAGGATATTTACAAAAAATGTACAGCTATCATCATACCAAATGGTCAAGGACTGAATGTTGTCCCTCTGGAATCAAGCACGAATCTTCTATTGAACATTTGTTGGAAGCTCCAGCAAGGGAAATAAGTTAATTAAAATAAATAAAATGTGTACAGATTGGTAAGAAAAGAAGCAAAACTTTTTATTAAAATACAACATGACTTAGAAAATCTTAAGGACTCCAGAAGAGAAGCTATTGGAACTATTAAGTGACTTTAGCAAGGTCAGAGACTCCAAGACCCATACCACAAACAAGCAACAAGCAACTGGTAAATGACATTTGAAAAAACAGTACCATTCACAATAGTATCAAAAACATGAAATGTTGAGTAAATTTAACAAAATAAATGCACAGTCTGCATACCTAAAAGGTACAAACACTGCTGAGAAAATTGAAAGATCTAAAATAAATGAAAAAGTATTAGCATGTTTATGAATTGGAGTTTTGATGTTTTTAAGATGAAAATTCTCCTCAAATTGATCTATAAATTCAACATAATCCAAATCAAAATGCCAGAAAGCTTTTTTCTATGGTATTTGACAAGCTTGTTCTAAAATTCATATATATGCAAAAAGCAATTTTTAAAAAGTTGAGGGTTGGAAAGGACTACTTGATTTCAAGTCTTACTATTAAGCTAATCAGGAAAGTGTGGTTCTTGTAAAAGAATAGGCATATAGATCCAAGGAACATAATAGATCAGGAATAGATCTACATGTATGTGATCAGTTGATTTTGACAAAAGTGAAAAGTTAATTCAATGAAGGAAAGGATGGTGTTTTCATCAGATTGTGCTGAACAACTGGATAGTCATGTGGTTATTCAAATAAAGGATCTTTGATACTTACTTTATCCCATAAATAAAAATTAACTCAAAATAGATCATTGTCCTAAATTTAAAAACTAAACCCTCAAAACTTTCACAGAAAACATAAGAGAAAGTCTTTGCAACCTCAAGAAAGCAGATATTTCTAACTAGGACACAAAAAACACAAATAATGAAAGGAAACACTAATAGTTTCACTTCATCAATACTATCTTCTGCTCTTCAGAAGACACCTTTAAAAAATGAAAAGACAAGCCACAGACAGGAAAAGAATTATAAATATATATATGTGTGTGTGTGTCATATATACATATATCTGCAAAAAATTTGTATCAAGATTATATCAAGAATGCTTGCAACTCAAAAAAATATGAAACAACTCAGTTTTTTAAGTGAGCAAATGATTAGATAACACTTCACCAGATATATGAATGGCCAATAGCATATGAAAAACAATTCAACATCATTGTCATCAGGAAATGCTAATTAAAACCACAGTGGAATATATTATATAACTACACAGATAAAATTAAAACACCTGACAATGCCAGTGTTGACAAAAATGTGGAGTAACTGTAACTCTCACACAATGCTGCTTACTAGGAATGTAAACAGTTCAATAATTTCAAAAAACTGAAATTTTTTTCTAGTTTCAAAAAACTAGAAGTTTCTTATAAAGCTAACCCACATAACCACCCTATGATTCAGCAGTTTCAGTCCTAGGTGTTTTTCTTAGGGAAGTAAAGCCCACAGCATGACCTTACGTGAATGTTCATTGCACCTTTATTCACAGCACCCCCAAAATTAGTAGCAATCCGAATGTTCAGCAGGTGAATGGATAAACAAATTATGAAACATCCATACAATGAAATATTACTTGGCAATCAAAGGAACAAACTAGATACACACAGTAGCATGGCTGCATTTCAAAAACATTATTCTGGATGAAAGAAGCCAGACATAAAAGAATATGTACTCCATTATTTCATTCGTAAGTTCTAGAAGACACAAAACAAATCTATAGTGACAAAAAGTAAATCAGTGGATGCTTGGGGTAAAGACTGGGAGGGGGTTGACTGCAAAGGGGAACAAAGAAGTTTTTTAGATTGATGGAAATACTTATGTCTTGATTATGGTGATGGTTCCAAAGGTTTGTACATTTGTCAAAACTCATCAAACTGTACACTTAAAATGAGTGTATTTTATTAGTGTAAATTGTCCTCAATAAAGTTGATTTCAAAAGAAAAAAGTGAAGTCTTAAAAAAAACTATGATTGAAAAAATTTAATGTGAAGAAAATATATTAATGTAAATTATGTCTAAAATACAGAGAGAAAATGTCACCAACACCCATCCTACAAGAAATATTATAGTGAGTTGTTCAGGTAGAAGAAATATAATTCCAGATGGAGGAACGGAGATGAAAGAATAATGAACACTGGAAATGATCAATAGGTGGTAAGTCTAAATAACAATTATTATTTTTTAATCTAATAATAATAATAATACATCTTAGTAATAACGTTTGGTACATTGCTCAATATTTGAAGAAATATTGTTCTGTATATTTCAGAACAATTACATAAAAAGTGGGAGTAGGGTAAATGGAGTTTTGAATTTTCTCAGGTCTTTGCATCAGATCGAAGGGATATATGCACTAATTTAGGATAAATACCAGTGGGTCAAGCACCCATTTTGCAATCTCTAGGGTAATCCTAAAAGAATAAAAAAAGAATGTATAATTAATAAGGGGGAAATGGACTAATAAAGGCATGATTAATTCCATCCACAAAAGGAAAGCAATAAAAGGGAATATAAACATATGAGATGAATAGAAAATAAGTACAAGATTATAGACTGGACTCCAAGTAAATCAGTAATTGCATTCAATATACCAGACTAAATATATTCTAACCTCATGACAAAGGCTGTTAGATATAAAAATTAAAATATCCAAGTAGATTTTGCCTACAACAGCCACACATTAAATATGAGGACACAGGTTTTTGGAACATGAAAGGATGGCACATACAAATACTAACTGAAAGAAAGCTAATACAGGTATAATAATATCAAACAAAGAAAACTTTAAGTTAAAGAAGTTTAGTTTTATTAAAGATTAAAAAATGACATTTTATAATGATAAAAGTGTCAGTCTCGCAGGAAGATATGGATACACCTAGTAACATATACTCAAAATATATAAAGCAAAATTAATAGAATTAGAAACATAGTCTAACCCAACCTGACCAATTCAGTAAATAATCAAAGATCTAAAAATAGGACATAATTCAAACTATAAGAGAAGAAAATCAAAATATATTATCTAAAATCTATAAATTAGGAAATAGTCTGAGCAAATTTTATTCTGTGTATGTAGAAACAGATCTGTTTAAACATAGCTGCCTTGGGATGGGTGAGAAAGCCTGGAGCAAGAAATTACTGTTTTTCAACACAAACACTTCTGAACTTTTCTTTCTTTAATTCAGGGAAGGAAGGAGAGACTTCCAGGAAAGAGGGCAGTGTAAGTACATATTTTTAAAACCCCCTCCCTGAAACCTACAACAATCAACAAAGAAACTAACAATTAAAATGAAAACTAAGTTGAAACTTCAGGACGACCTTAACCTTTTCCTACAAGTACAGAAGAATAGTTGCCAGACACAGCACAACTCGAGCCAAAATAAAATAGGATGCTGGGGATTGACCACATTTCCTGAGCTTGAAAACTAGCACAGTGCTATAGGCAAAAGAGCCTCCCCTATACCAACCTAGAGCAGAGGTCTGGAGGTAGGAGTGGGCCTCAGAAGGAACAATTTTCCTCCCCCATTTGAGAGCAATTACAACAGAGCAGCTAGGAAGAGAGGGACTCATGTGACTAGACACTACCAGTTTTAATGTATCCTAGCTGTTTGATTGGGAAAGGAGGGATTAGATTAGAAATAAAGCAAGTTTCTAATCAAAGCTAGAGAAAAGCATTGGCTGACATCACTCCCTCCAAGCCCACAAAAAATGTCAGAGCTTTCTCAATCTTTGCTCTATAATATGATTATCAGGAATGAGATATTTGAATGTTTTTAAATGCACAAATGAGAGTCATGCCAAACCAGTTGAATCTGAATCTACAAAAGTGAGGGCCAGGCAACTGCAGTTAAAAACTATCTCCATAATGAGATAACATTTTTAGCCCAATGAATAGGTAAAAATTAAAAATATTAATAACACCCAGTATTGGCAGACCTGTAGAGAAGTAAAAATGTTTATACCAAAAGAAAAGTTAGTGGTGAGAAATCTTTTCTTGAATTTCATGGTTCCATGTAGAGCCATATCAATTAGTGTAACACTGCCTCCTCACTCACTTCTCTAATTGGTAAATTTAAAAGAAGGAAAAGAACACATAGCTCAACCTCTCATTTTTTTCTTAGGAATTATCCCTGCTGCAAAAAGCAATTTGGCATTGAGCTTCCTTTGTCCTTGACCTTCTGTGACTGGCCAGATGGTAAGCTACCTAATTCTGGGTGCAGTATAACAAAGCTGACCTTTGATCCTCATCTGCCTGACCCCAGATTTTTTTTATTTCGGTCAGAGAAAGAAAAAAATACAATTTATTGATTCCACTCAATTTGTCATCAGTGACAAAGATACATGTAAACATAATGTTTACTGTCCCCACTATGCAAACCTGTGCCTTCAGGCAGAGCCCTGCATCCTGTCTTCTTTCCTCGCCACTGAAAGAGCTCATGTCTCTTCCTGTCTCAGACCAGCCCCTCTGCTGTGCTCTGGATCATGTACTCCCATGGCCCAGCAACTGTGCACTAGATCTGATACCTTTCATTTGTAGCTTTTAATTCAGTAACTGGCATAACCCTCTATGTTGGAAGCCAGACCACTTTGGAGTCATTCTTGGCACCTTCCTCTTCCCTGACCCCACTCCCAGTCCAAAATTCCACTCCCACACCCCAGGTTCTAAATTCCAAAGCAAAAGCCAATATTCAGTAAAACATCTCCTGCCTCTGTCTTCCAGATACTCTGCTCTCCTCCCATCTGACAAGCACTATTATTACTTTTCTGTGTGTCATCCCAGAGATATTGTACAGATGTATGCTGTTTCTTTATACGAGTGGTACGACACTGTGTATGTTATTTGGTACCTTCTTTTTCACTTTAAAGGACACTGTTTTTAGGTGAAACTTACACACAGGGGTGTCTGGATCTTATGTGTATCAATACCAATTTGATGAGTTTTGAAAAATGATATACTTATGTGATCACCTCCCAATCAAGATATAGAACATTTCCACCACTCAGAGTCTCATTATTTCCACAAATCATACCCATTTCTCAGTGGTCACCTCTCTCCATGGTCAATAGAGCACTCTGTTCAAGTGGCCATCCTCTCTCTACCAACTTCTCTGGTGACCTTCTGACAAGTCTCCCAGCATCTCATTCTGGCAGAATGATTTCTCAAAGGCTCATCAGGTCGGGGCGTCACTCCATCTATAAAACACACTTTCTTGATTTCCCTTTTCTCTCCGGATGAAGGTGCAGATTCTTCCAAGGACAATGACCCTCCATGGCCTGATTCCGTGGCCAATCTGTGCTCACCAACACTATATTTTACTTTGTATTCTTTCTGCCTTTCCACACTACTGGCTGTCATTTAGTTCCAACTCTGTGCCCAGCTTCTACCCATCTCGAGGATGTTCCCTGGTGTTCCTCTGTCCTCAGAACTCTGCTCTTGCAGCTCCATCTTCATGGAAGTAATGGCACCGATCCTCCAGATCTCAATCAAGTCATCCCATCCTCAGGGCAGTATCTGATTGCTACTGATTGTCCTGACCAGCTCATATCCCCCAGTTAAATGCTCCCTTCTATAGAACTAATTACAGCTGAATATTTGCATTCATTTATGTCATCATTTGATTAATGCATGTTTCTCCCACTGAAAGGTAAGCTCCATGGGGACAGGGACTCTATCTATTTATGTTCAACATTGCATCCCCAGTCACTAGCAAAGTTGGCATGCTATAAATTCTATTTGAATAATAAATTAACACATTCAGCATTTTTAAATAGTCATTAAAAAAATGGAAACAGATCAATAATTCCACACTGATACCAAAAACATTCTTTTAAAGGAGGGAAGGAATGGACAGTTCTTTTTTGTAGAGGAATGCCAACTAATAAATGTAGAAGGGATAATGGAAATTTAAAGTCATCATTTTACAACCACTAAAGTAAAGACTGATATAGGCAAGAATTATCAATCCACCTGTTTATGTAGACATCCAAGAGCAGTTTTTACATTTTTAAATAGTTGGGGAAAGTATGAACATGTGACAAAGACATTATGCAGCCTGCAGAACCTAAAATATGTACCATCTGGCCCTTTACAGAAAAGTTTGCCTACCTTTGCACTAGGTGGAAGATAGTTGGAGAACAGGATATGGAGAAATCTGGCAGGCATCACTCCAAGCAATAATTACACTTAGCGTAGTGAATAGTGGTGCATACTGGCATCATTTACCTCCTAATGTGATATACTGAGAAGATAATATCACATAGGTAGTGGTCCTTCAAAACTGTATAACCGATTCCAAACACAAGGAAACATCATACAAAACTCATTGAGGAACCTTCTGTAAAACAACGGAAGTGAGACTGCAAAGATGCCAATGTCGTAAAATACATAAAAGAGGCTATTCCACATAAAAGGAAATACATAAAAGGAAACTGTTCTGGATTAAAAAGACCTGATAACTAAATGTAATGTGCAATTATGACTGGATCCTGGATTTAAAACAATGACTATAAAGGACATTATGGAAAGTATGGCAATAATCAAAGAAATTTTATTTGGATCTATTTTTACTTTACTGTATCATTGTTAAATCTCCTCGGTATGATAATCTGTGGTCATGTAGAAGAATGTAATTGTTCTTAGGAAATAAGTGTTAAATATTAGGAGGTGGAGTCAATTGTGAAATCTACAATTTAGTCCATCTCTGTACCTCCTAAACCATTTGAAAATTAGTTGAGAATAAACTGATTAAGCACATAAGTTAAGTTATAAATTAGTGGAAGCAAATATCCACATAATATGCATTCTAAATCATCAAAGAGAAAAAGGATTTTTAAATTAAATGACACTTTATTTTTGAAAAGACAAATGCACATAAAACTCACCTAGGTTTTATATGTAATACAAACAAAAAGTTAAAAATAAAAGAGTTATAGCAGACATCCATCAGTGGGAATATATATGAGATAAATGTTCTTAAAGGGTTATTTGCAATATATGGTAAAAATTAAAATACATCTCTATCTTTTCATTCACACGTTTCTGTTAAATGAATTCATCTTACATGTGTATTTGAACAGGTGCACACAAATGTCCATGGAAATATTGTGGAAATTTCTAAAAGAAGGAAAAAACCTAGAAACAACCCTAAAGGTTTTTTTTTTTTTTTTTTTTTTTTTTTTTTTTTTAATAATTATTTTTTATTGAAGGGTAGTTGACACACAGTATTACATTACATGAGTTTCAAGTGTACAACACAGTGGTAGAACATTTATATACATAATTCTAGGTTCCAGCTATCACCCTACCAGGCTGTTACAATATCTTGACTATATTCCTTATGCTATACATTACATCCCGGTTACTAATTTATTTTACCATTGGAAGTCTGTCCTTTTTTTTTTTTTTTTTTTTTTTTTTTTTTTTTTTGTGAGGGCATCTCTCATATTTATTGATCAAATGGTTGTTAACGACAATAAAATTCTGTATGGGGGAGTCAATGCTCAATGCACAATCATTATTCCACCCCAAGCCTAATTTTTGTCAGTCTCCAATCTTCTGAAGCATAACAAACAAGTTTTTACATGTAGAACAAATTCTTACATAATGAATAAGTTACATAGTGAACAGTACAAGGGCAGTCATCACATAAACTTTCGGTTTTGCTCATGCATTATGAACTATAAACAGTCAGTTCAAATATGAATACTCATTTGGTTTTTATACTTGATTTATATGTGGATACCACATTTCTCTCTTTATTATTATTATTTTTAATAAAATGCTGAAGTGGTAGGTAGATACAAGATAAAGGTAGAAAACATAGTTTAGTGTTGTAAGAGAGCACATGTAGATGATCAGGTGTGTGCCTGTAGACTATGTGTTAATCCAAGCTAGACCAGGGCAATAAAACATCCACGTATGCAGAAGATTTCTCTCAGAACGGGGGGGTGAGGTTCTAAGCCTCACCTCTGTTGATCCCCAATTTCTCACCTGATGGCCCCCCTGCGACTGTGCCTGTCTTAGGTTGTTCCTCCCTTGAGGAATCTTACCCGTCTCTGGCTAACCAGTCATCTTCCGGGGCCATACAGGGAAATGTGAAGTTGGTAAGTGAGAGAGAAGCCTTATTGTTTGAAAAGGTTAGCTTTTTACTTCTTTGCATATTAATGCCCTGTGGCTTCTATGCCCAGCATTTGTCTTGAGGTATCTTTACCACTTGGAAGAATTATGATACTCGGTAAATTTGATATGAGGCACGAATTCTATTTAAGGGTTGTAATTAGGAAGGAAGAAGAAAAGCTATAGAAGTAGCAGGCGGAAGAAAACATGGGAAGATTGATTATTTCTTTGATATATCTTCTTGTAGAGTAACTTCAGCATGTATAGGTTTTAAGCTACTACTTAAATTGCACACACACATTAACATAATAGGAGTATAGTTACATAACCAAAGCATATCTGTAATTACCAGCCATCTGCAGTGAAACCAAGAAAACCAGTTAGGCACCTTAGGCATTTGTGAAAACTTATCTATGATATGGTGGATATTGTCCAAATGAACTTGAACAGTCTGAGAGAAATCAGACAAATTAAAACAACCCATTCCTGGGGACTGTTCACATGCCATATGTTCTTTTAACAATAAATAGTTTGTAGTTGTAAGACTTTGGAGCGCTACAATTTGCACTTCTCCAAATTCTTGGTTGAGTTCCAACAGTATAGATCCAGTCCAATTTTGTTGTTTTACTGTATGCACAGGCCAGCTTAGATATCTCCTTCCTCATTCCCATGGCAGGTCCAGGAACTGGTGGGATGAGTGCATCTACAGCTGTAGCAGTGCGTGGATCTTTGTTGGGGTTTTTTGATGATCATCTTCTGGCATGAGTCTTCCAGAGGGTGCAGATGTTGGAAGTTCTTTTTCATATCGTATCTTAGTTCATTTTCGGGGTAGCCCAATTAGGCTTTGATCCTCTTATAAACACAAACAGACCCTTTGCCTACACTTTTATATGCCCTTTATACCCTTGTGTAGAACTCGTTGGAGGTTACCACACAGGAACTGCCCTTTTTTTTTTTTTTTTTTTTTTTTTTTTTTTTTTTTGCTATCACTAATCTACACTTACATGACGAATATTATGTTTACTAGGCTCTCCTCTATACCAGGTCTCCCCTATAAACCCCTTTACAGTCACTGTCCATCAGCATAGCAAAAAGTTGTAGAATCACTACTTGCCTTCTCTGTGTTGTACAGCCCTCCCTTTTCTCCTACCCCCCCATGCATGTTAATCTTAATAACCCCCTACTTCTCCCACCCTTATCCCTCCCTACCCACCCATCCTCCCCAGTCCCTTTCCCTTTGGTACCTGTTAGTCCATTCTTGAGTTCTGTGATTCTGCTGCTGTTTTGTTCCTTCAGTTTTTCCTTTGTTCTTATATTCCACAGATAAGTGAAATCATTTGGTATTTCTCTTTCTCCGCTTGGCTTGTTTCACTGAGCATAATACCCTCCAGCTCCATCCATGTTGCTGCAAATGATTGGATTTGCCCTTTTCTTATAGCTGAGTAGTATTCCATTGTGTATATGTACCACATCTTCTTTATCCATTCATCTATTGATGGACATTTAGGTTGCTTCCAATTCTTGGCTATTGTAAATAGTGCTGCAATAAACATAGGGGTGCATCTGTCTTTCTCAAACTTGATTGCTGCATTCTTAGGGTAAATTCCTAGGAGTGGAATTCCTGGGTCAAATGGTAAGTCTGTTTTGAGCATTTTGATGTACCTCCATACTGCTTTCCACAATGGTTGAACTAACTTACATTCCCACCAGCAGTGTAGGAGGGTTCCCCTTTCTCCACAGCCTCGCCAACATTTGTTGTTGTTTGTCTTTTGGATGGCAGCCATCCTTACTGGTGTGAGGTGATACCTCATTGTAGTTTTAATTTGCATTTCTCTGATAATTAGCGATGTGGAGCATCTTTTCATGTGTCTGTTGGCCATCTGTATTTCTTTTTTGGAGAACTGTCTGTTCAGTTCCTCTGCCCATTTTTTAATTGGGTTATTTGTTTTTTGTTTGTTGAGGCGTGAGAGCTCCTTATATATTCTGGACGTCAAGCCTTTATCGGATGTGTCATTTTCAAATATATTCTCCCATACTGTAGGGATCCTTCTTGTTCTATTGATGGTGTCTTTTGCTGTACAGAAGCTTTTCAGCTTAATATAGTCCCACTTACTCATTTTTGCTGTTGTTTTCCTTGCCCGGGGAGATATGTTCAAGAAGAGGTCACTCATGTTTATGTCTAAGAGGTTTTCGCCTATGTTTTCTTCCAAGAGTTTAATGGTTTCATGGCTTACATTCAGGTCTTTGATCCATTTTGAGTTTACTTTTGTATATGGGGTTAGACAATGGTCCAGTTTCATTCTCCTACATGTAGCTGTCCAGTTTTGCCAGCACCACCTGTTGAAGAGACTGTCATTTCGCCATTGTATGTCCATGGCTCCTTTATCAAATATTAATTGACCATATATGTCTGGGTTAATGTCTGGATTCTCTAGTCTGTTCCATTGGTCTGTGGCTCTGCTCTTGTGCCAGTACCAAATTGTCTTGATTACTATGGCTTTATAGTAGAGCTTGAAGTTGGGGAGTGAGATCCCCCCTACTTTATTCTTCTTTCTCAGGATTGCTTTGGCTATTCGGGGTCTTTGGTGTTTCCATATGAATTTTTGAATTATTTGTTCCAGTTCATTGAAGAATGTTGCTGGTAGTTTCATAGGGATTGCATCAAATCTGTATATTGCTTTGGGCAGGATGGCCATTTTAACGATATTAATTCTTCCTAGCCACGAGCATGGGATGAGTTTCCATCTGTTAGTGTCCCCTTTAATTTCTCTTAAGAGTGACTTGTAGTTTTCAGAGTATAAGTCTTTCACTTCTTTGGTTAGGTTTATTCCTAGGTATTTTATTTTTTTTGATGCAATTGTGAATGGAGTTGTTTTCCTGATTTCTCTCTCTGTTGGTTCATTGTTAGTATATAGGAAAGCCACAGATTTCTGTGTGTTGATTTTGTATCCTGCAACTTTGCTGTATTCCGATATCAGTTCTAGTAGTTTTGGGGTGGAGTCTTTAGGGTTTTTTATGTACAGTATCATGTCATCTGCAAATAGTGACAGTTTAACTTCTTCTTTACCAATCTGGATTCCTTGTATTTCTTTATTTTGTCTGATTGCCGTGGCTAGGACCTCCAGTACTATGTTAAATAACAGTGGAGAGAGTGGGCATCCCTGTCTAGTTCCCGATCTCAGAGGAAATGCTTTCAGCTTCTCGCTGTTCAATATAATGTTGGCTGTGGGTTTATCATAGATGGCCTTTATTATGTTGAGGTACTTGCCCTCTATTCCCATTTTGCTGAGAGTTTTTAACATGAATGGATGTTGAACTTTATCAAATGCTTTTTCAGCATCTATTGAGATGATCATGTGGTTTTTGTCTTTCTTTTTGTTGATGTGGTGGATGATGTTGATGGACTTTCGAATGTTGTACCATCCTTGCATCCCTGGGATGAATCCCACTTGGTCATGGTGTATGATCCTTTTGATGTATTTTTGAATTCGGTTTGCTAATATTTTGTTGAGTATTTTTGCATCTACGTTCATCAGGGATATTGGTCTGTAGTTTTCTTTTTTGGTGGGGTCTTTGCCTGGTTTTGGTATTAGGGTGATGTTAGCTTCATAGAATGAGTTTGGGAGTATCCCCTCCTCCTCTATTTTTTGGAAGACTTTAAGGAGAATGGGTATTATGTCTTCCCTGTATGTCTGATAAAATTCCGAGGTAAATCCATCTGGCCCGGGGGTTTTGTTCTTTGGTAGTTTTTTGATTACCTCTTCAATTTCGTTGCTGGTAATTGGTCTGTTTAGATTTTCTGTTTCTTCCTGGGTCAATCTTGGAAGGTTATATTTTTCTAGGAAGTTGTCCATTTCTCCTAGGTTTCCCAGCTTGTTAGCATATAGGTTTTCATAGTATTCTCCAATAATTCTTTGCATTTCCGTGGGGTCCGTCGTGATTTTTCCTTTCTCGTTTCTGATACTGTTGATTTGTGTTGACTCTCTTTTCTTCTTAATAAGTCTGGCTAGAGGCTTATCTATTTTGTTTATTTTCTCGAAGAACCAGCTCTTGGTTTCATTGATTTTTGCAATTGTTTTATTCTTCTCAATTTTATTTATTTCTTCTCTGATCTTTATTATGTCCCTCCTTCTGCTGACCTTAGGCCTCATCTGTTCTTCTTTTTCCAATTTTGATAATTGTGACATTAGACCATTCATTTGGGATTGCTCTTCCTTTTTTAAATATGCTTGGATTGCTATATACTTTCCTCTTAAGACTGCTTTTGCTGTGTCCCACAGAAGTTGGGGCTTAGTGTTGTTGTTGTCATTTGTTTCCATATATTGCTGGATCTCCATTTTGATTTGGTCATTGATCCATTGATTATTTAGGAGCGTGTTGTTAAGCCTCCATGTGTTCGTGAGCCTCTTTGCTTTCTTTGTACAGTTTATTTCTAGTTTTATGCCTTTGTGGTCTGAAAAGTTGGTTGGTAGGATTTCAATCTTTTGGAATTTTCTGAGGCTCTTTTTGTGGCCTAGTATGTGGTCTATTCTGGAGAATGTTCCATGTGCACTTGAGAAGAATGTATATCCCGCTGCTTTTGGATGTAGAGTTCTATAGATGTCTATTAGGTCCATCTGCTCTACTGTGTTGTTCAGTGCTTCCGTGTCCTTACTTATTTTCTGCCCAGTGGATCTATCCTTTGGGGTGAGTGGTGTGTTGAAGTCTCCTAGAATGAATGCATTGCAGTCTATATCCCCCTTTAGTTCTGTTAGTATTTGTTTCACATATGCTGGTGCTCCTGTGTTGGGTGCATATATATTTAGAATGGTTATATCCTCTTGTTTGACTGAGCCCTTTATCATTATGTAGTGTCCTTCTTTATCTCTTGTTACTTTCTTTGTTTTGAAGTCTATTTTGTCTGATATTAGTACTGCAACCCCTGCTTTCTTCTCACTGTTGTTTGCTTGAAGTATGTTTTTCCATCCCTTGACTTTTAGTCTGTACATGTCTTTGGGTTTGAGGTGAGTTTCTTGTAAGCAGCATATAGATGGGTCTTGCTTTTTTATCCATTCTGTTACTCTGTGTCTTTTGATTGGTGCATTCAACCCATTAACATTTAGGGTGACTATTGAAAGATATGTACTTATTGCCATTGCAGGCTTTAAATTCGTGGTTACCAAAGGTTCAAGGTTAGCCTCTTTAGTATCTTACTGCCTAACTTAGCTCGCTTATTGAGCTGTTATATACACTGTCTGGAGATTCTTTTCTTCTCTCCCTTCTTGTTCCTCCTCCTCGATTCTTCATATGTTGGGTGTTTTGTGCTATGCTCTTTCTAGGAGTGCTCCCATCTAGAGCAGTCCCTGTAAGATGTTCTGTAGAGGTGGTTTGTGGAAAGCAAATTCCCTCAGCTTTTGTTTGTCTGGGAATTGTTTAATCCCACCGTCATATTTGAATGATAGTCGTGCTGGATACAGTATCCTTGGTTCAAGGCCCTTCTGTTTCATTGTATTAAATATATCATGCCATTCTCTTCTGGCCTGTAGGGTTTCTGTTGAGAAATCTGACGTTAGCCTGATGGGTTTCCCTTTATAGGTGACCTTTTTCTCTCTAGCTGCCTTTAACACTCTTTCCTTGTCCTTGATCTTTGCCATTTTAATTATTATGTGTCTTGGTGTTGCCCTTCTTGGATCCTTTCTGTTGGGGGTTCTGTGTATTTCCGTGGTCTGTTTGATTACTTCCTCCCCCAGTGTGGGGAAGTTTTCAGCAATTATTTCTTCTAAGATACTTTCCATCTCTTTGCCTCTCTCTTCTTCTTCTGGGACCCCTATAATACGGATATTGCTCCTTTTAGATTGGTCACACAGTTCTCTTAATATTGTTTCATTCCTGGAGATCCTTTTGTCTCTCTCTATGTCAGCTTCCATGCGTTCCTGTTCTCTGATTTCAATTCCATCAATGGCCTCTTGCATTCTATCCATTCTGCTTATAAACCCTTCCAGAGTTTGTTTCATTTCTGCGATCTCCTTTCTGGCATCTGTGATCTCTTTCCGGACTTCATCCCATTTTTCTTGCGTATTTCTCTGCATCTCTGTCAGCATGTTTATGATTCTTATTTTGAATTCTTTGTCAGGAAGACTGGTTAGGTCTGTCTCCTTCTCTGGTGTTGTCTCTGTGATCTTTGTCTGCCTGTAGCTTTGCCTTTTCATGGTGATAGGAATAGTCTGCAGAACTGGGACGAGTGACGGCTGGAAGGACTTCCTTTCTTGTTGGTTTGTAGCCCTCCTCTCCTGGGAGAACAGCGGCCTCTAGTGGCTTGTGCTGCGCAGCTGCGCGCAGACAGGGTTTCTGCTTCCTGCCCGGCTGCTATGGAGTTAATCTCCGCTGTTGCTGTGGGCGTGGCCTGGCTCGGGCAGCTACTCCAAAATGGTGGAGTCGCGTTGGAGCAGGAGCTGCTGGGAGGCTATTTATCTCCGTAAGGGGCCTCCCTGCTCCCTGCAGCCCAGGGGTTAGGGTGCCCAGAGGTCCCGGATTCCCTACCTCTGGATTAAGTGGCCTGCCCTGCCCCTTTAAGACTTCCAAAAAGCACCCGCCAAAACAAAACAACGACCACAGAAAAAAAAACAAGAAAAAAAAAAATTTTTTTTAATTAAAAAAAAAAAAAAAAATTTTTATTTAAAAAAAAAAAAAGGTGGTCGTTCGTTTTTCTTTATTCTCCGGTGCCAGCCTCAGGCCTCTGCTCACCGGTCTTTCTGCCCTGTTTCCCTAATATTGGGGTCCCTGTCCCTTTAAGGCTTCCAAACAGCGCTCGCCAAAACAAAGCAACAAAAAAGCCAAAAAAAAAAAATTGGTCGCGCGCTTTTCTTATGTCCTCTGTCTCCCAGCCTCCAGTGCCTGCTCACTGTTCTTACTGCCCTGTTTTCCCAGTATCGAGGGCCCTACACTCTGGCCCGGATGGCTGGGGCTGGGTGTTCGGCAGCCCTGGGCTCCGTCTCCCTCCCGCTCTGCCTGCTCTTCTCCCGCCGGGAGCTGGGGGGAGGGGCGCTCGGCTCCCGCGGGGCCGGGGCTTGTATCTTACCCCCTTCGCGAGGCGCTGGGTTCTCTCAGGTGTGGATGTGGTCTGGATATTGTCCTGTGTCCTCTGGTCTTTATTCTAGGAAGGGTTGTCTTTGTTATATTTTCATAGATATATGTTGTTTTGGGAGGAGATTTCCGCTGCTCTACTCACGCCGCCATCTTCCGCCCCCGTCCCCTAAAGGTTTTTATTTTCTTTTTTAGAAAATAAACAGTGATGCATTTACTACAATGGTTTAAAACAATCAAAGTCAAGGCTGATTTATATGAAGTAATAGAAAGAGAGGACCAAAATAAATTATTAACCATTTACCTGCTAATATGTACACAGAAAACAGTTCTGGAAGAACATTCACTCAACTTTAGCAATGACTATCTCTGGATTGGGCAATTATGGAATGCTTTTCTTTTCTATTGGAACATTTTCTGTATTGTTAAATTTTTATGTAAGTGTCGTATAATGAGGAATTTCTCTGGTCTTTGTCCCTGATTCCTGGCACAGAGCTTCTAAAACTTGCAGAATTTCCTAAGTGATAGGGTGTCTTTGCTATTCATTCATGAGCCCCTGAATCACATCAGTGTTTATGCTAATAAGACAACTCATGGCAGTCCCTGAGATAGTTTCAGGATGGAAGCTGGTCACCAGAAAGAACAACCTTGTGATTAGATGGTTAGAACATTGACCAACCTAACCTCCAGCGGAAGGAAGGAAGTTGGAGATTGAATTTAATCAAACATGCCTATGAAGAACCCCAATAAAAACTCTGGGCACCCAGGCTGGGTGGAGCTCTTGGTTGGTGAATGCATTGATGTGCTCTGGGAGGGTGATGCTCCCTGATTCTGTGGGGAGAGGAGCACAGAAACTCTGCGTCCAGGACCTCCCACATCTCACCCTTTATGTCTCTTCATTTGGTTGTTCCTGAGATGTATTTCTTATAAGTATAGCACTTTCCTAGTTCTGTGAATCATTCTAAATAAATTATTGAACCTGAAGGGATCCTGGGAACCCCCAAATTTGTAGTCATTTGGTCAGAATTGTGTGTGGCCTGGAAACCCCATGAACTTGAGGCTGGTGTCCACAGTGGGGGCAGCCTATAGAGGACTGAGCTCTTACCTCATGGTGTTTGCACTCACTCCACGTAGTCAGTGCCAGAACCAAACTCGAGTAACCAGTTGGGGTAGGAACAGAACAGTTGGTGTTTGAATAACAAGCATATATTTCTTCTGTCATAGAAAAAGAAAAGCTGTGACAGTGTTGATAATATAGATCAGTTCAAACAAGAAAATGAAGCCCAGGGAAGGCCGTTCAAGATGGCGGCACAGGAAGATCCTGAGTTCACTTTTTCCCACAGACTTAGTAGAACTACAGCTACATATGCACCAATTGCATCTACAAAAGACATGAAAACTTGCTGAACAGCTTCTCCACAACAAAGGTTAAAAGGGCCATATCAAGATGCATAGGAGAGGCTGAGATGTGGTCTCACCCAAATCCCACTCTACTAGCAGGGCAACACAATTGGGAGGGATCTCACAAATGTGGATCTTCTCCCTGAGGAAAGAGGGATTTGTGCCCCACATCAGGCACCCCAACCCTTGGGTTCTTCACCAGAGAAATGAGTCCTCAGAATATATGGCTTTGAAACCCACTGAGGTTTCTGGGTGTGGGGAATGGGAATTCTGCTCTTAAAGGGCGTGTGTGCAGACGCCCTCACTGCAACACAAAAGCACAGTGTGAAAGGTGGCCCAACCGTATAAGAAGGTTAATTTGCTATCTTAGAGGGAGGGTCAGGAGCCTGTTAGAACCCTCTCTGGGGAACTGGGCCCTGGCTGTTGCTATTTTTGCACTCTCCCTCTCACCTGCTGATGCCAGGGGTGCGCCCTTCCCCTGCGACTGCCACAGCCCCGCCCATTCAGGGGAAGGCCTGGCGTGAATGCCTGGCCCTAGGAGCCAGGCGGGATTGTGTTTCAGGGTCCCACTGGTCTAAGACAATGGGAGAGACAGCTCCTGAGAGGCTACCATGCCAAGGCACTGCACCCCCGAGGGCAGAGGCAGCAGGCCAGTCATACCCTCTTCTTCCTATGAAAGGAGATCTGTACTTATCCTGGAGTGTCAGCCTAAAAGGCAGGTGTCAGGCTCACCACACATCCAGAGGCTACAGAAATGGTCTCAAGGAAGTAGGCTGGGGAATGCATATTTGTTTTCTCCCTTGGTCTTACTACAACTTGCCAGTAGCTCCGAGAAAGGAACTTGTACACATGTCTGGATCCCGAATTTTTTTCTATGAAGTATAGTTGATAAACAGTATTATATTGGTTTCAAATATACAACATGGTGATTCAACAATTACATACATTACTAAATCCTCACCAACTAATGTAGTTACTATCAGTCTACACAGAAAGATGTTACAGAACTACTGACTATATTCTCTATGATGTGTTTTCATCCCCATCACTAATTTATATTATGATTTGAGATTTTGTGCCCCTTTATTCCCTATTTCACTTCCCCCACACCCATGGTAACCACCAGTCACTTTTCAGTGTTTTATGAGTCTACTGCTGTTTTGTTCATTTTGTTTTGTTTTGTTTTTAGATTCCATAAATAAATGAAATCATCTGTTATTTGTCTCTCTGCCTAGCTTATTTCACTTTGCTTAATACCCTCAAGGTATATGCACCCTGAGTTCACTGTAGCATTATTTACAATAGCCAGGATATGGAAACAACCTAAATGTTCATTGAAAGATGAAAGGATAAAGAAGATGCAATACACACACACAGTGGAATACTACTCAGACATAAAAAAGAATTAAAATCTTGCCATTGTGACAACATGGATGGGCTTTGAGGATATTATGTTAAGTGAACTGTTCAGGCAAAGACAAATACCATATGATTTCACTTACATGTGGAATCAAAAAAACAAAACAAATGAATAAACAAAACAAAACAAAACTCACAGACACAGAGAACAGACTGGTGGTTGCCAAAGGGGAAAGGATTTTAGGGTAGGTGAAATGGGTGAAAGGGATCAAACTTCCAGTTATAAAACAAACTTCGAGTTATAAAATAAACAATTCATGGGTATATAATAGAGCCCCATGAATATACAATACACAACAGTGACTATAGTTAATATTGTGTTGCATATTTGAAAGTCACTCAGTAAATCTTAAAAGTTCTCATCCCAAGAAAAAAAATTTTGTAACTTTGGTGATGGACAGTAACTAGACTTATTGTGGTGATTATTTCACAATGTATACAAATATTGAATCAATGTTGTGTACACACAAAACTAATATAATGTTATATGTCAATTATGCTTCAATAAAAAAATAAAATGAAACCCACAATTTAAATATCAGATAAAACTGAATTCAAGATGAAAATGGTTAAACAGAACAAAGAGAACCAATTAATAAATTACGCTTCATAGTGAAAATATTTGTAATGTGCTGTTATGCAACAAATAAGAACAAATCGATTGAAAAATGATTAGGAACAATATGGGAATTCACTGAAGAGGAAGGTTATAAAAATATATACTGAAATCAGTAGCTTTCTTACATACAACAATAACTAGGTACAGAATAAAATAAAATTCCATTCACAACATCAACAAAAAAAATACTCAATGTATATCAAGAAAAATTTTAATTCTACTAAGGGACATAGGATACTTGAATAAAGGGAAACTTGAATAGAGAAGCATAACTTATTATTAGATAGGAAAAAAAACATTAAAATGATGTTAGATTTCCTAAATTAAATTCAAAATTCCAGACAATCATAATAAAAATCCCAGTGGATTTATATTGGAATGTGAACAAATGATTCTAAAATTCATCTGTAAGATTCAGTATTTACAAAGAGAGAAAATAATAAATGTGGAAGAACTACCTCTACTTGATATTAAAATATACAATAAATCTACAGTAATTAAAACCTCATCATTCTAATTCAGGAGATTAAATAATGTTTATGGTTTATTATCTGTCTTTACATCTCCCTCTGAAAGGTAAGCCCCATGAGAGAAGTTTCATCCTTTTTTATTAAAGTAGTTCAAATGCTTAGAAATTGTCTGGCACATTAAGTATTTGTTGGATGAATGGATGAACAAAGCAATAGATTTGAATTCTTAGTAGAAATAGGCACACACAGACATTTAGGGATTTCAGATACTGATAAAATGGTATTACAAATCACAGTGGAAACTATCAATTGAAGTGTTGGATCAACTGGCTAGTTGAAAGGAATCAAACTGAACTCTTCACTACATATAGTTAATGAGATTCTAGGTGGTCAAAGATGCAAATGTAAAAACTAAAACTACTGTATACTATAAGAAACATAGAGATTACTATTGTAATCTTAAAGTGAAAGAAACCTTTTAAAGTATGAAACAAAAGCCAGATACCATAAAGGCAAAGATTTATAAAGCTGATTTCATTAAAGAAAAAGCAAAAAATAGTAACCAAACAAAAATGTATACCAAAACAATAGTAACTGTAACACCTATAACTAAATTAAAAGGTAAACAAAACCTTGGAATAACTATTTGCAACATAGATAAAAGTCAAATAATTATTTTTTCAACATATAAAGAATTCCCATAAATCAATGAGAAAAGATAACAATAGAATAATTAGCAAAATACATAAAATGAGAAATATATTCATAAAAAGATGTTTAAATTCTAATAAATAAAACTTAATGCAAATATGTGAAGTTATCCTTCTGCCTTCAGAATGATGAGAGTTAAAAATATAGGGAAATGAATGAGGATATAGAAAAATGTTCTCTCTTAGTCAATGTTGGTGAGACTGTAAATTTTACACCAATTCAAGAAGGAAATTGGACAATGTGTATCATAATTTAAAGGCACATGGGCATACTCTTGGATACAGAAATTCCAATTTTAAGCATTTATCCTAAAATGATAAGTTAATCAAGGTATGTTTATAAGGATATGCAATATAGTACTGTTCATACTAGTGAAAAATTGGAAGCAAAGTAGATGCCCATCAATAAACAACTAAATGATCAAAATATGGTACATCCATATAATGAGTACTGTTAATTGATATGGAAAGATGCCTATGACTTATTGTTCAGTGCATAAAGCAAGCTACAAAATAGTTTATTTAGTATGATACCATTTATTCAAAGTTAGATACATCTAAATTGCATGTATATGACCCAGCATTTCTCTTAAATATAGAAACAACTAAAAAAGTCATTGATGTACTCAATAAAAGACATGCACTAGAAGATTTATAGCATTACTACTCATAACAGGTGCAAACTGGAATGCCCATCAACAATAAAATGATTAAATTATGAAATATTCACACAATGGAAAGAGAATATACCTCAATGATAGTGATTGAACCACAACCCCCTAAAACATATGGGTAAAGCGTGCAAATGTAATGTTGGGTGAAAGAAGACAGATAAAGCAGAATACATGCTTCATGATTACATTTAAATACAATTTAAAATCTGGCAAAAGTAATCCTTGTCCTTAGTGAAGGCAAATTCTGGCATGCTAAGACACCCAGCATCTTAAGATCAAGAGCCCCCATTTTGTTTAGGACTTACACTTTCGTTTTCCCACCACCTCCAAATTTCCCCAAAATCAGATGACTACACCACACTCTTAAGACCCAATCGCCAACATCCCCGTAGCAATATGCGCTGAACCCCCTTCCTCAAAAACGCACATCCTCACCCGCGAGCTGCTGCTCTCCCCGCCTAGAGACAGCCATCTTTTCTCTGTCAGCCATTAAAATCTCTTGTGTGGGTCTGTGCCTCCCTGAGTTATTTCAGGGTAGGGAGGGTCGTGGCAAGATACCCTTTCAAAGGTGCCGTGACTGGGGTTGAGGTTCTGTAATCGAGGATACCTTCATCAAATTTGAAGTCTGCCCTCCCCTTAATCCTTCTACCCTACTCCCATTCCCTACCAAATCACAAGAAGAAATAAAATCTCCCTCTAACTCTCACAGCTGCCTACAAATCCTAGGTGAGTTACTACCCCATCCTTCTCATCTCCAAGAGGGGGCTCTCCCTCAAGTCACACATACTTGGTTCACTGACGGCAGTTCTTTTATCCATGAGAGCATTCGTTGAGCCAGATATGCCATTGTCTCCCTTGATCAAACCATCGAGGCAAAGACCCCACCCTCTAACACCACAAACCAACAGGCAGAATTAATTGCCCTCACCTGTGTTTTCACCTTAGCACAGGGATCCTCACTTACCATCTACACTGATTCCAAGTATGCCTTCCATATCTTACTTACACTGCCGCTCTCATCAATCAGATCAATCTTTTATCACTCAGGGAAATAACAGAGCAAACAAAGCAGCCAAATGGCCAGCAACAACTTCTATGATGGGTACACTCACCTCCACGTCTTATAACCCTTCTCCCATAGACTCCAAATCACATTCTACTAAGGCCATACTCTCCTATCTACATAATCTATTTCATCCTAATCTCTAATCTTTACAAGACTTTCTTAAGACCCACCTACTTCTCACTCCTTCAGACATTACCTTTCTGAAAACGCTTACCACCTCATGCGAGATCTGCCAAAAGGTCAACCTAATTCACCTTCTCGACCTACCTCCTTTCCCACTCATCAAGCACAGGGACTCATTCCTGGGACCGACTGGCAGCTTGACTTCACTCATATGCCCTCAGTAAAATGCTACTAATACCTTCTAGTACTGGTAGACACATTTTCAAGTTTGGTTAAAGCCTTCCCTACAACTAACAAACGAGCTCAGACGGTCTCCGCCATTTTGTTATCAGATATCATCCCCCGTTTTGGAGTACCTACTTCCTTACAATCAGACAATAGCCCTGAATTATCTCCCAAGTTTCCCAGACAACCGCTAAAGCTCTTAATATACCCTGGCATTTCCATATCCCATATACCACCCACAATCCTCAGGTAAGGTGGAGAGAACCAACTGAACTCTTAAATCCATCCTTACCAAACTATCCATAGAACTCCATCTCGACTGGACAAAGCTTCTCCCTTTAGCTCTGCTCCAACTCCGGGCTCCACCCAAAAATCCCACCACACTTTCTTCTTCTGAGCTCATGTATGGCCACCCTATGCTTCCACCAGGTTTTAACTCTGAACCCCCCACTCTTCCTTCTCATCTTATATCTCCACTACTCCAACACATCCACTCCCTACTATGGTCACATGTTGACCTCTACACACTAAGACCTCATGACCCTCCCTCTCCTACTTTTTATCAACCCAAAGATTCAGTCCTCCTCTCTTGTCCTAACCAGGTGCCATCACCCCTAACTCCCAAATGGCAGGGACCCTATCAAGTGGTCCTATCCACTCCTACTGCAGTCGAATTTACAAAATTTCCTCACTGGATCCACAACTCCTGTATAAAACCCTTTATCTCATCCTCTCCCCCTTCCTCTTAATCTCCCACAGATTCCTACTCCTCCATCCCAGTGGGACCACTTACACCTTCAACTTCACAGACTACAAATCCTCCAATGACCTACTATACAACATAAACAGGACCTCTCTGAATCCAGTTTTCAGCTTGGCCTACATCTCTTCCGGCCATCCCCGAACATCACACCCCCGAAGATACAAAAGGATAAGTACAACACCTACACAATTTTGCTCATTTCCTATGAGCCCAAACTTGCATAACTTTGCTCATTTCCTAGCCACCTTATTAGAAGAACTTCCCCAATACTTTCCTTCTACCCCCTTACATATAATAATTCAAGATTTATGGCTGCAGGGAACCCTTTCAGACTTCTCCCCAAATGAAATTGCTACCTTTCCCTCATGCATTCTCTTACTTCAAGCCTTATTCTCTTAGTAATACTTACTCACTCAACCTCTAACCCTATGGCTTAAACCCTTCCCACATACCTCACTCAAATAATCTCTCAAACAGCCCAAATCATCCAAATCTTTAATGGAACTATCCAACCTCCCTGCTGGGTCTGTCTTCACCTTTCTTGGTCAGCAGACTCAGCAACCCCTGCTCCCTTAACAGCTTGTATCACATCAATACCTCAGGAGTACTTCACTTCACCAAGACAGCTAACCCCAGAGGCACAGCCTTAGCTGAGGGATCTGACATTAGACTACCGGGAGCACTGAAAGGCTTTAGACAAACCTTAAATGCCCACCAACTTCCCCAACGAGCCATTATCGGCCCATCCCAAACTAAACTTCATATGGCCCATCCTGCCCCCTTGTGCATTTCTCGAATACAACAAAACCATTGTATCTCAGTAGGCTCCTTAAACCCTTCCCTCTGCAAACACACCCTCCAACTCCTCCCACCATCAAACCACCACAGTACTAACTATCTGGGAGCTCTCTTAAGAATCCCTGGGTATCATTCCTTCCAAGGCAGTTTAAACACCACTACATCCCAATACTGCCAAGACAGGGGAAAAGACCCCCCTAAAGGACATTCCCCTAGCCCATGGGAGAAACCAAGAGTGTAAACAACTCCACATACAGGAAGGTAGGATCTTCTTAAACCAAAAATATGCAGCTCTCAGCCAAGAAAGTCCAGCCATGATGCAACCAGCCACACCTCTGTCCCCTCTAACAGTTGCAGCATTAAGCTCCTCTTTTCAAATATGGCACAAATTCGAGGCAGTTCAACATTTACTTCCCAAGCTACCCCCAGATCTCCTCTTATCCTCCTTTGACCTCATAGGATGCCTATCCTTGGAGACAGGCATCTTTTGGGTATGCAGGGATAAAGCATATGTCTGCTTGCCGACCAGCTGGACTGGGACTTGTACTTTAAGTCTCCTTACTCCCACCCTTTCCTTAGCCACACCTGACTTACCCATTCCTGTCTCCCCTATAACCCACATGAGAGTGTGCCATGCCATACAATTAGTTCCCCTAATTGCTACCCTAGGAGTAATCACGGGTACCAGAACAGGATTGGAGCTCTAGGAATATTCCATTCAGAATTCACTAAACCATCAAGAGAACTCACAAAAGGACTAAAAGAAGTCTCTAACTAATTAGAACACCTACAAGATCAAGTAGACTCACTAGCCTCAGTTGTTCTCCAGAACCACAAAAGTCTAGACCTTACAGCTGCGCAAGGTGGCATTTGTGCCCTACTCCAAGAATAATGCTGCTTCTACACCAACAAATCTGGTCTCGTCTGGGATGGTGCAAAACACCTCTGCAAATGAACTTCTAAATTTCTAGAAAACTCCCCTAACAATCTGTTCTCTTACCCCTTCAATTGGCTCCTGTCCCTACTAGCCCCTACCAGTTTTATTATTCTTGTTCTCCTTTTCCTTCCCTGCTTCATTAACCTACTCCAAAAATTCATTCAAAATCAAATTTCAAAAACTTCTAACCATACTGTCAACCAGTTACTCCTCCAGGACTATCAAGACCTCCTCACAAAGAATAAGGAAACCAGCTGTGATGACATCACAAGTCATCTCAGACACCCACCCTTCCCCAACTCTACAGCAACGACCTCTCTGGCCCCAGAATTGGTGCCCCTTTCCAGCAGGAAGTAGCCAGAGAATGAGACTCTACACCCAGTTCCCAGAGGTCCCTATTAAGAAAAGAAAAAGATGGGAATGTAGGCAAATTCTGGTGCGCTAAGACGCCCAGCATCCTAACATCAAGAGCCACCATTTTGTTTAAGACTTACACTTTCGTTTTCCCACCACCTCCAAATTTCCCTGAAATCAGATGACTACACGACCTTCTTAAGAGCCAATTGCCAACGTCCCCATAGCATCACGTGCCCAACCCCCTTCCTCAAAAATGCACTTCCTCACCTGCGAGCTACTGCTCTCCCCGCCTAGAGACAGCCATCTTTCCTCTTTCAGCCATTAAAATCTCTTGTGTGGGTTCGTGTCTCCCTTAGTTATTTCTGGGTAGGGAGGGTCACGGCAAGATACCCTTTCACTTAGAAGTCAAAACAATAGTTATCCCTGGTTGGTGGAGAATGGGTTGTGACTGGGAGTGCCTTCTGGGATGCTGGCAATGTTCCATTAATGGCTTAAGTGTTGGTTACATGAGTATGTTCAGTTCGTGGTAATCTGTACACTTATGATTGTTGTACTTCTATGCACACACATACACACAAACATAAGGTATACACACACACAGAAAGATGTCAGGAAGGACACTGGCAGAAATGTTACTAGTGGTCTCATATACAGAGGGGACTAAACATGACTTTGCCTTCCTTTTTTTAAATTTGTCTGTATCAATAGGTTTATTACCAGAAAAATTATAAGAAGTAATGAAGAAAGATGATGGCATGAGAGGAGAGACAGAGGCTTCCTCCTGAAACTGTATACAGTTAGAAAATACAGTTGGCTCAACTATCCTGAGAGAGCAACAGGACAGAGGATGGCGCCAGACTGCATACACCTGGAGAAAAGAGCAGACCTCACGGAACAGGGTAACATACCAAAGCTGTGGCCATGCAGGACCCAAGCCCTTCCCACATCCCAACTCACTGGCGGGAGGAAGAGAAACGGAGCATGGAGGGAGTGGAAGGCTTGGGACTGCTGAATACCTAGCTCCGTAGATCTGCTCTGGGAGCACAAACCTACATTTCATGGTGCTTTCATCATAGTCTCATGATTATGGGGTTGGAAAGCTGGGAAAGGTGGAGTTCATGGGGAGACTGGGATTCTGGCCACTTGTGGAAAGCAGGAATCCGTATCCAGCTGCTCTGGGACAAAAGCTTATACCTGTGTGCTCAGCCCACTGCTGAATACCTAGCTCCAGAGATCTGCTCTGGGAGCACAAACCTACATTTCCTGGTGCTTTCATGGTACTCGCATGATTACCAGGTTGGAAAGCTAATACAGGCAGAATTCCTGGAGAGACTGAGATTTCAGCCAATTGTGGAAAGCAGGGATCCATATCTGGCTGCTCTGGGACAAAAGCTTATACCTGTGTGCTCAGCCCACTGGTTCAGGCAGTGGAGACAGGCATAGCAGCCGGGAAGCAGGGAACAGCTCTTTCCTCCCCCCAGGCACCAGTACAGCTTCCCTGCAACACCTGACATTGCTTCAGGGGCTGAGCAGCTCCAGAGTAGAGCTTCTGGACACTAGAGGGCGCCATATACAAATATGAAACACCAAAGGAACCTGGTCCAGAGTAAAATTAATATAACTCCAGAGAAAGATTTAAATGATATGGACCTTATGACCGGAAGATATCCAAGAACTCAGGAATGAATTCAGGTCAAAGATCCAATGCTGAAGAACATGATGAAGGGTATTAAAAGAAGGTTGGATACAGTGGAGGAGACAATAAATGAAATAGAAACTAGAGAAGAGGAATATATAGAAGCTGAGGCACAGAGAGAAAAAAGGGTCTCTAAGAATGAAAGAATATTGAGAGAACTGTGTGACCAATGCAAACGGAACAATATTTGCATTATAGGGATACCAGAAGAAGAAGAAGAGAGAGAAAGGGATAGAAAGTGTCTTTGAGGAGGTAGTTTCTGAAAATTTCCCCAATCTGTGGAAGGAGATAGTATTTCAGGCCATTGAAATGCACAGATCTCCCAACCCAAGGGACCCAAGGAAGAAAACACCAAGACATTCTCAGGAGCAGGAAAACAAAGAGAATTTCTTGCCAGCAGACCTGCCCTAAACGAATTGCTAAAAGAAGTTCTTTAGGCAGAAGATAAATTATACAAAAAGGAAACCTGGAACATTGGGAATGGAGGAAAGCAACATAAAGGTAGATATTTAGGTTAATTTAATATGCTATTCTTCTATTGAAATATGCTATAAAGGTAAAAATTATAAGATTACCTGATGGGGTTTCCAATGTATGTAAAGATATATAAGACTACAACATAAGAGGAGAGAATAAAGGGACCTATGTTGAGGTAAGATTTCTATATTCCACATGAAGTGATAAAATAGGGAGTGGCAGAGAGCGGGCTCAAGAAGGCAGCATGAACAGGGTGGTGGAAATCTCCTCCCAAAACCATATATATTTTTGAAAATACAATAAACACAACTATTCCTAAAAGAGAGGCCAGAAGATACAGTACAACAGCCAGGCTACATCTACATCTGCAAGAACACAGCATCTCATGAAAAGGGTTTAAGATACAAAGCCGTGACCCAGCAGGACCCGAGCACTACCCCCACCCCAGCTCACCAGTGGGAGGAAAAGAATCAGAGCCGGGAGGGAGTGGAAGCACAAGGCTGCTAAATAACCAGCCCTAGTAATCTGCACCAGGAGCACAGACACACATCACATGGTGTACTGGATATTAGAGAAAAGTAAAAGTAAAATCCAAGATGGAGACTGCAAGCAGGTCCCCACAGCCAGCTCCCTTGGGACAAAAGAAAAGTGGGTGCTTTTTAAAAGTCTTAAAGGGACAGGGGCTCAACAGCTGGACAAAATCACCCATGCACACTCAGCCTAGCAGGCTGGGAATCTTAAGGAACTTCAGGAGCCCTAGCCCCTTGGGGGGTAAAGCAGCCCCAAAGACACTCACAGTGATAAGCAGCCTGTCATTCATCACCCCCCCAGTTGGCACTGCAACCAAAATGTTTGACCAGCCACAGCTAGAGAACAGCCCCACCCACAGCAACCACACAGTCTCCTCCCAGCAGGCAGTTAACTGGCACAGGCAGTGGAAGCCAGAACAAAGTCCAGAAGGCATGAAGGGGCACCGTTCTCACAGGAGAACACACCCGGCATGGCTGTAATGCCCTATAGTGTGCTAGGCTATCCCTAGTGCCACCCAATCCACGGCAGCTCAGAAGAACATCCCAGGGACAGCCCCTGGTGTGTGGGTAGATGGCACAGGCAGCAGATAAAGGCAAGGTGACCAAACAAGCAGGAAGGGACTTTGTTCTCCCAGCTGACACACATGCTCCACCTGCCTATGACCACCTCTATCACCATGAAAAGTCAGAAGAATATGGTCCAGCGAAAAATCACTCAGACAACCTCAGAGAGAGGGCCTGGTGAGATAGATATAACCAATCTTCCTGAAAAAGAATTCAAAATGAAAGTAATACCCATGCTGATGGACCTGCAGAGAAATATGCAAGAGCTAAGGGATAAAGTCCAGAGGGACATAACAGAAATTAAATAATCGATAGAAGGTCTTAAGAGCAGACTTGATGAGGTGCAAGAGACTGTTAATGGTTTAGAAATCAGAGAACAGGAATGCAGAGAAACTGAGGCAGAGAGAGATAAAAGGATCTCTAGGAATAAAAGAACATTAAGAGAACTGTGTAACCAATCTAAATGGAACAATATTAACATTATATAGGTACCAGAAGACGAAAAGATAGAAAAAGGACTAGAAAGTGTCATTGAAGAAATAATTGCTGAAAAATTCCCCAAACTTGGGAAAGAAATAGTCTCTCAGACCATGGAAACCCACTGATCTCCCAACACAAGGGACCCAAGGAGGACAACACCAAGACATATAATAATTAAAATGGCAAAGATCAAAGACAAGAACAGAGTATTGAAGCAGTCAGAGAGAGAAAAAAGATCACCTACAAAGGAAAGCCCATCAGGGTATCATGAGACTTCTGAACAGAAACCTTACAGGCCAGAAAAGAACGGCATGATATATTTAATGCAATGAAACAGAAGGACCTTGAACCAAGAATACTGTATCAAGCACAATTATAATTTAAATTTGAAGGAGGGATTAAACAATTTCCAGACAAGCAAAATTTGAGAGAATTTGCCTCCCACAAACCATCTCTACAGGGTATTTTAAAGGGATGGCTCTAGATGGAAGCAATCCTAAGGCTGAATAGATGTGACCAGAGAAAATACAATCACAGGAAAGAAAGCAGACAAGCTAAATACTACCTAAGGGCAAAAAGTAAATTCAACTATCCATAAAAGCAGTCAAAGGAAACACAAAAGAGTACAAAAGAAAACATCTACCATATAAAGGATGGAGGAGGAAGAATAAGAAGGGAGAGAAATAAAGAATCATCACACTGTGTTTATAATAGCTTAATAAGGAGTTAGTTAGATAGTAAAGAAGTTATCCTTGAACCTTTGGTAACAACAAACCCAAAGCCTGCAATGGAAATAAGTATGTACCTATTGATAATCATACTAAATGTAAATGGACTGAATGCACCAATCAAAAGACACAGAATAATAGAATGGATAAAAATGCAAGACTCATCTATATACTGCTTAAAAGCGACAAACATCAAACACAAAAACATACACAGACTAAAAGTGAAGGGATGAAAAAATATATTTCATGAAAACAATAGGGAGAAAAGAGCACGTGTTGCAGTATTTGCATCAGACAAAACAGACTTCAAAACAAAGAAAGTAACACGAGATAAAGAAGGACGTTACATAATGATAATGGGGGCAGTCTAACAAGAGGATACAACCATTATAAATATATATGCACCCAACACAGGAGCACTGACATATGTGAAACAAATACTAACAGAATAAAAGGAGGAAATAGAATGCAATGCATTCATTTTAGGAGACTTCAACACACCACTCACTTCAAAGGACAGATCCACCAGACAGAAAATAAGTAAGGACACAGAGACACTCGACAACACACTAGAACAGATGGACCTAACAGACATCTACAGTACTCTACACCCAAAAGCAGCAGGATACACATTCTTTTCAAGTGCACATGGAACATTCTCCAGGCCATAAAAAGAACCTCAATAAATTCAGAACGACTGAAATTCTACCAATCAACTTCTCAGATCACAAAGGCATAAAACTACAAATAAGTTGTACAAAGAAAACAAAAAGGGTCACAAACGTATGGAGGCTTAAGAACATGCTCCTAAATAATCAATGGATCAATGCCCAAATTAAAATAGAGATCAAGCAATATGTGGAGACAAATGACAACAACAGCACAAATCCCAACTTTTGTGGGATGCAGTGAAGTCATGCCTAAGATGAAAGTATATAGCAAACCAGGCCTATTTAAAGAAGGAAGAACAATCCCAAATGAATAGTCTAAAATCACAATTATTGAAACTGGAAATAAAGTACAAATGAGATGCAAAGTCAGCAGAAGTAGGGACATAATAAAGATCAGAGAAGAAATAAATAAAACTGAGAAGAATAAAATAATAGAAAGAAAACAATGAGACCAAGAGCTGGTCCTTTGAGAAAATAAACAAGATAGACAAACACCTAGCCAGACTTATTAAGAGAAAAACAGAATCTACACACATAAACCGAAACAGAAATGAGATGGGAAAAATTATGACGGACCCCACAGAAGAACAAAGAATTATTAGAGAATACTCTGAAAATATATATGCTGAAACACTGGAAAACCTAGAACAAATGGACAACTTCCTAGAAAAATGAAACCTTCCAAAAATGACTAAGGGAGAAACAGAAAATCTAAACAGATCAACTACCAATAACAAAATTGAATCAGTGATCAAAAAACTACTCAAGAACAAAACCTCCAGGCCAGAAGGATTCACTGCTGAGTTTTGTCAGACATATAGAGAAGACATAATACCCATTCTCCTTGAAGTTTTCCAAAGAATAGAAGAGGAGGGAATACTTCCAAACTCATTATATGAAGCCAGCAACTCTCCAATGCCAAAACCAGGCAAACACCCCACCAAAAAAGAAAACTACAGACCAATATCCCTGATGAGCATAGATGCAAAAATGCTCAACAAAATATTAGCAAATCTGGGTCAAATAGTATTTCTATTTTGAGCATTTTGAGGAAGCTCCATACTGCTTTCCACAATGGTTGAACTAATTTACATTCCCACAAGCAGTGTAGGAGGGTTCCCCTTTCTCCACAACCTTGCCAACAATTGTTGTTTGTCTTTTGAATGGTAGCCATCCTTACAGGAGTGAGGTGATATCTCATTGTGGATTTAATTTGCATTTCTCTGATGACTAGCGATGTGGGGCATCTTTCCTTGTGTCTGTTGGCCATCTGAATTTCTTCTTTGGAGAACTGTCTGTTCAGATCCTCTGCCCATTTTTTAATTGGATTATTTGCTTTTTGTTTGTTGAGGTGTGTGAGCTCTTTATATATTTTGGATGTCAAGCCTTTATATATCTGTCATTTATGAATATATTCTCCCATACCATAGGGTACCTTTTTGTCCTTTTGATGGTGTCCTTTGCTGTACAGAAGCTTTTCAGCTTGATGTAGTCCCACTTGTTCACTTTTGCTTTTGTTTCCCTTGCTCAGGGAGATATGTTCATGAAGAAGTCGCTCATATTTATGTCCAAGAGATTTTTGCCTATGTTTTTTTCTAAGAGTTCCATGGTTTCATGACTAACATTCAGGTCTTTGATCCATTTCGAATTTACTTTTGTGTATGGGGTTATACAGTAATCCAGCTTCATTCTCTCACATGTAGCAGTCCAGTTTGGCCAACACCATCTGTTGAGGAGACTGTCATTTCCCCATTGTATGTCCATGGGTCCTTTATCATATATTAATTGACCATAGATGCTTGGGTTAATGTCTGGAGTCTCTATTCTGTTCCACTGGTCTGTGGGTCTGTTCTTGTGCCAGTAGGAAATTGTCTTGATTACTGTGGCTTTGTAGTAGAGCTTGAAGTTGGGGAGCAAGATCACCCATGCTTTTTTCTTCCTTCTCAGGATTGCTTTAGCTATTCGGGGCCTTTGGTGTTTCCATATGAATTTTTGAACTCAGGAATTCCACTTCTAGGAATTTACCCTAAGAATGCAGCATCCCAGTTTGAAAAAGACAGATGCACCCCTATGTTTATCACAGCACTATTTACAATAGCCTAGAAATGGAAGCAACCTAAGTGTCCATCAGTAGATGAATGGATAAAGAAGATGTGGTACATATACACAATGGAATATTATTCAGCCATAAGAAGGAAAAAAATCCTACCATTTGCAGCAACATGGATGGAGCTAGAGGGTATTATGCTCAGTGAAATAAGCCAGGCAGAGAAAGACAAATACCAAAAGATTTCACTCATATGTTGAGTATAAGAACAAAGAAAACCTGTAGAAACAAAACAGCAGCAGAATCATAGAACCCAAGAATGTACTAACAGTTCCAAAGGGAAAGGAACTGGGGAGAATGGGAGGGAAGGGAGGGATAAGGGCACGGAAAAAGAAAGGGGGTATTACGATTAGCATGTATAATGGGGGTGGGCATGGGGAGGGCTGTACAACACAGAGAAGACAAGTAGTGATTTTACAATATCTTACTATGCTGCTGTACAGTGACTGTAATGGGGTTTCTGGGGAGAACTTGGTGAAGGGGGTCCCTAGTAAACATAATGTTCTTCATGTAATTGTAGATTAATAATAACAACAACAACAAAAATATTAGCAAACCGAATTCAAAAATGCATCAAGAGGATCATACACCATGATCAGGTGGGATTCTTCTCAGGGATGCGAGGATGGTACAACATTCGAAAATTCATCAACATCATCCACCACATTAACAAAAAGGACAAGAACCACATGATCATCTCCATAGATGCAGAAAAAGCATTTGACAAAATTCAACATCCATTCATGATAAAAACTCTCAACAAAATGTGTATAGAAGGCAATTACCTTAAAATAATAAAGGCTATATATGACAAACCCACAGCCAACATCATATTTAACAGCAAGAACCTGAAAGCTTTTCACCTATGATTGGGAACAAGACAGGGATGCCCACTATACTATTCAACACAGTACTGGATGTCCTATCTATGGCAATCTGACAAAACAAAGAAATACAAGGAATCCAGATTGATAAAGAAGGAGTCAAATTGTCATTATTTGCAGATGACATGATATTATACATGAAAAACCCTAAAGACTCCACTCCAAAACTACTAGAACTAATATCTGAATTCAGCAAATTTGCAGGATACAAAATTAATACACAGAAATTCATTGCATTCCTATACACTAATGATGAGCTAGCAGAAATAGAAATCAGGAAAACAATTCCATTTACAATTGCTTCAGAAAGAATAAAATACCTGGGAATAAACCTAACCAAGGAAGTGAAAGACCTATACTGTGAAAACTACAAGACACTCTTAAGAGAAATTAAAGAGGACACTAACAAACGGAAACTCATCCCATGCTCTTGGCTAGGAAGTATTCATATTGTCAAAATGGCCATCCTGCCTAAAGCAATCTACAGATTCAATGCAATCCCTATCAAAATACCAGCAGCATTCTTCAATGAACTAGAACAAATAGTTCTAAAATTCATATGGAACCACAAAAGACCCCAAATAGCCAAAGAAATCCTGAGAAGGAAGAAAAAAGCATGGATGATCTCATTTCCCAACTTCAAGCTCTACTGCAAAGCCACAGTAAACAAGACAACTTGGTACTGGCACAAGAACAGACCCACAGACCAGTGGAACAGAACAGAGATTCCAGATATTAACCCAAACATATACCATCAATTAATATATGATAAAGGAGCCTGGATATGCAATGGTGAAATGGCAGCCTTTTTAACAGCTGGTGTGGGCAAACCTGGACAACTACATGTAAGAGAATGAAACTGTATCATTGTCTAACCCTATACATAAAAGTAAATTCAAAATGGATCAAAAACCTGAATGTAAGTCATGAAACCATAGATCTCTTTGAAAAAAACATAGGCAAAAATCTCTTAGACATAAACATGAGCAACTTCTTTATGAACATATCTCCCCTGGCAAGGGAAACAAAAGCAAAAATGAACAAGCGGGACTATATCAAGCTGAAGAGCTTCTGTTCAGCAAAGGACACCATCAATAGAACAAAAAGTCTTCCTACAGTGTGGGAGAATATATTCATAATGACTTATTTGATAAAGGACTGACATCCAAAATATATAAGGAGCTCACACACCTCAACAAACAAAAAGCAAATAATACAATTAAAAATGGGCAGAGGATCTGAACAGACACTTCTCCAAAGATGAAATTCAGATGGCCAACAAGAACATAAAAAGATGTTCCACATCGCTAATCATTAGAGAAATGCAAATTAAAACACAATGAACTATCACCTCACATCAGTAAGAATGGCTACCATCCAAAAGACAAACAACAAATGTTAGCGAGGTTCTGGAGAAAGGGGAACCCTCCTGCACTGCTGGTGGGAATGTAATCTAGTTCAAGCATTGTGGAAAGCAGTATGGATTTTCCTCAAAAAACTAAAAATAGAAATACCATTTGACCCAGGAATTCCACTCCTAGGAATTTACCCTAAGAATGCAGCAGCCCAGTTTGAAAAAGACAGATGCACCTGTATGTTTATCGCAGCACTATTTACAATAGCCAAGAAATGAATGCAACCTAAGTGTCCATCAGTAGATGAATGGATATAGAAGATGTGGTACATATATAGAATGGAATATTATTCAGCTACAAGAATTGCCTACCATTTGCCACAACATGGATGGAGCTAGAGGGTATTCTGCTCAGTGAAATAAACCAGAAAAAGACAAGTATCAAGTGATTTCACTCACATGTGGAGTGTAAGAACAAAGAAAAAAACTGAAGGAACAAAACAGCAGCACACTGACATAACCCAAGAATGGACTAACAGTTACCAAGGGGAAAGGGACTGGGGAGGATGGGTTGGAAGGGAGGGACAAGGGGGAGATGGGAGCATTACAATTAGCAGACATAGTGCAGTGGGGGGCATGGGGAGGGCTGTACAACACAGAGAAGACAAGTAGTAATTCTATACCATCTTACTATGCTGATGGGCAGTGACTGTAATGGGGTATGTAGTGGGGACTTGATGATGGACGGAGTCTAGTAACATAATGTTACTCTTGTAATTGTAGATTAATGGTACCAAAATTTTTTTAAATGTAAAAAAAATAGGTAGTGTCATCTGTGAAAAGGGCAGAGTAGAGAACTCTAAAATTCTGCCTTTCTGTAAAGTAATGAAAAAAGTGACAAACAAAACAAACAAAAGCCAGTCAGAATTAGCTTTTTTCTAAGTCTGGTAACCAGCCAAAAGTTTTCAGAAATGTGAAATGTGGAAACTACTTATTCAAGGAAAATGGATGAATCTTGGTAAAAACAATGAGCTTTGTGGCATATTCTTTTTTCCTAGTCCCTGGTGCCCAGACCAGTAGTTGCCTTGAAAATGGCAGTACCCATTCCCAGAACTAGTACCAGAGATATCAGAATGGACTTCATTCACAAATAATTATTTTGTTTTGACCTGTCTGTTGGCTGAAAAGTCTTGACTGCATCTCATCTAACTTGGAAATTCCTGAGGGCTAAACTTCTACCCAGGAGTCATCAGTTGAAAACATGTAGAGGAAAGTAGGTTAGTCACTACTGGTGAACCAGTGGATAACAGTTTGTGCAAACAATAGACCAACCAAAAGTTTAGGTAGGTCTGGGAAATTACAGAATTTCTTCAAATTAATGTTTTGGGAGAAAAGGGCTTTGAAAAGCTCTAACATATTCTTGTGGATTTACCAGGAAATGCATTCCCAGGTCTGTGAGCAGGCTCAGGAAAGACTTGTAAGTACTCACCTCTGGCTGACCTTCAGGCTCTATGCAAGCAGAAAGTAAAGACTAAGGTAGTCACCAACTTCCTGACTGAGTGTTGAAGACATACCCCAACTGAGCCCCTCTGCAAAGACTGGAATATTTTGTGGTTCCAAGAGTTTAGGGAACTCTCTGTCTAATCATTATCTGATCACTAAGTTAACAGAAACTTAAAGTGTCCACACATGACAAAGAATACAGAATTTACAAAATTAGTTCAGGAAGTTACTGAACAAATAAAAAACAATTAAAACAAGCAGTAAGAATAAATCCTGGGAAGACAAGAGGATCTAATTTCCAAAATTATTGCATTATAATTGTCAAAATGTCCAGTGTTTAAGAAAAATTTCAAGACATGGAAACCACAAGAATATTGCCCATATGGTCCACAGAGGGAAATATTATCAGTATAAACTATCCTTTAGGGAGCCCAGATGTTGTACTTACAGGACAAAAACTTTAAATTAGCTGTTTTAAAAAGGTTCAGAGTTAAAGGAAACTAAATCTAAAGAGCTAGAGGACAATACTCCCCAAATTGACGTACAGGGTCAATGAAATCAATATAAAAATTTCAAGAGCCTTTTGCAAAAATGGGCACACTTATCCTAAAACTCATATGGGAATTTCAAGGGAGCTTGAATAGCCAAACAATCTGGAAAAAGACAATGAAGTTCAAGGACTCACAATTTCTGATTATAAAACTTACTAGAAAACTGCAGTCATTAAAACAGTCTGGGGAGGCGGAGCCAACATGGCGGCATGAGTAGGACAGTGGGAATCTCCTCCCAAAACCATATATATTTTTGAAAATACAACAAATACAACTAATCCTAAAAGAGAAACCAGAAGACACAGGACAACAGACTGACTACATCCACACACGTGAGAGCCCAGAGCCTGGTGAAAGGGGTAAGATACAACCCGCGGCCCGGCGGGACCCAAGCACACCTCCCCCAAGCTCCCGGCGGGAGGGAGAGGGAGCCCAGGACTGCTAAAAACCCAGCCCCAGCCACACGCACCAGAGCGCAAACACAGAGCATGCGTGGAGGGCTGGAAACTAGGGAAACAGGGCAGCAAGACCTCTGAGCGGGTGCTGAAGCTGATGCCCCTGTAACAAAGCAAAGCAAGTGCTTTTTGAAAGTCTTAAAGGGACAGGGATTTAACAGCTAGATGGAAACAACACAGGTCACAGCCCAGTGGCTGGAAATTACAGGGAAAACTGGGCACACTAACCCCCTGGGCAACATCTCTGAGACCCCTCACGGAGGTAAACAGCCAAACAGCCACCCCCCCGTCCATTACCTCTCCGGGCGCTGCGAAAGCAGAGAAAAATCCTAAGGCAAAACGCTTACAGAAAGGAAAATTCCTACACTTCGGCCGGGCAAGACACAAAGACCCAGCCTAAACGCAATTACCCAACACAAGCTACTAGGGGTCGCAGTTGTCCCAGTAAAGAAAGGTCAGTAGCAAGTGAAAAGTTTGGCCCTCCCAGCTGATAGTCAATAGCACCTGTCAACATGAAAAGGCAAAAAAATATGATCCAGACAAGACTAACCCAGACAGCTTCGGCATCTGCTGCATCTTCCCCTAAGAAGGAACCTGGGGAGATAGATTTAGCCAGCCTTCCTAAAAAAGAATTCAAAACAAAAGTCATAACCATGCTGATGGACTTGCAGAGAAATATGCACGAACTAAGGAAGGAGAATACAGAAATAAAAAAAGCTCTGGAAGGAATTCAAAACAGAATGGACGAGATGCAAGAGACCATTAATGGACTAGAAAACAGAGAACAGGAATGCAGAGAAGCTGATGCAGAGAGAGATAAAAGGATCTCCAGGAATGAAAGAATTTTAAGAGAACTGAGTGACCGATCGAAAAGGAACAATATATGCATTATAGGGATACCAGAAGAAGTACAGAGAGAAAAAGGGATAGAGAGTGTCTTTGAAGAAATAATTGCCAAAAATTTCCCCAAACTAGGGGAAGAAATGGCCTCTCAGACCACAGAGGCACACAGAACTCCCATGACAAGGGATCCAAGGAGGGCAACACCAAGACACATAATAATTAAAATGGCAAATATCAAAGACAAGGACAAAGGATTAAAGGCAGCCAGAGAGAAATAAAAGGTTACCTACAAAGGAAAACCCATCAGGCTATCATCAGACTTCTCAACAGAAACCCTACAGGACAGAAGAGAATGGCATGATATACTTAACGCAATGAAACAGAAGGGCCTCGAACCAAGACTACTGTATCCAGCACGAATATCATTTAAATATGAAGGAGGTATTAAACAATTCCCAGACAAGCAAAAATTGAGGGAATTTGCTTACCACAAACCACCTCTTTAGGGCATCCTACAGGGACTGCTCTAGATGGGAGCACTCCTAAAAAGACCACAGAACAAAACACCCAACATATGAAAAAGGGAGGAGGAGGAATAAGAAGAGAGAGAAATAAAGAATCATCAGAGCACGTTTATAATAGCTCAACAAGTGAGTTAAGTTAGACAGTAAGATAGCAAAGAAGCTAACCCTGAACCTTTGGTAACCACCAACTTAAAGCCTGCAATGGCAATAAGTTCATATATTTCAATAATCACCCTAAATGTAAATGGACTGAATGCACCAAACAAAAGACACAGAGTAATAGAAGGGATAAAAAAACAAGATTCATCCATATGCTGCTTACAAGAGACTCACCTCAAACCCAACGATATGCACAGACTTAAAGTCAAGGCATGGAAAAAGATATTTCATGCAAACAACAAAGAGAAGAAAGCAGGTGTTGCAATTCTGGTATCAGACAAAACAGACTTCAAAATAAAGAAAGTAACAAAAGACAAAGAAGGACATTACATAATCATAAAGGGCTCAGTCCAACAAGAGGATATAACCATTATAAATATATATGCACCCAATACAGGAGCACCAACATACCTGAAACAAATATTAAAAGAATTAAAGGAGGAAAGAGAATGCAATGCATTCATTCTAGGAAACTTCAACACAACACTCACTCCAAAGGACAGATCCACCAGACAGAAAATAAGTAAGGACACAGAGGCACTGAACAACACACTAGAACAGATGGACATAATAGACATCTACACAACTCTACATCCAAAAGCAACAGGATACACATTCTTCTCAAGTGCACATGGAACATTCTCCAGAATAGACCACATACTAGGCCACAAAAAGAGCCTCAGTAAATTCCAAAACACTGAAATCCTACCAAAGAACTTTTCAGACCACAAGGGCATAAAACTAGAAATAAACTGTACCAAGAAAGCAAAAAGGCTCACAAACACATGGAGGCTTAACAACACGCTCCTAAATAATCAATGGATCAATGACCAAATCAAAATGGAGATCCAGCAATATATAGAAACAAATGACAACAACAACACTAAGCCCCAACTTCTGTGAGACACAGCAAAAGCAGTCTTAAAAGGAAAGTATATAGCAATCCAAGCATATTTAAAAAAGGAAGAACAATACCAAATGAATGGTCTAATGTCACAATTATCGAAATTGGAAAAGGAAGAACAAATGAGGCCTAAGGTCAGCAGAAGGAGGGACATAATAAAGGTCAGAGAAGAAATAAATAAAATTGAGAAGAATAAAACAATAGCAAAAATCAATGAAACCAACAGCTGGTTCTTCGAGAAAATAAACGAAGTAGACAAGCCTCTAGCCAGACTTCTTATAAGGAAAAGAGAGTCAAATCAAATCAACAGTATCAGAAACGAGAAAGGAAAAATCATGACGAACCCCACAGAAATACAAAGAATTATTAGAGAATACTATGAAAACCTATATGCTAACAAGCTGGGAAACCTAGCAGAAATGGACAACTTCCTAAAAAAATACAACCTTCCAACACTGACCCAGAAAGAAACAGAAAATCTAAACAGACCAATTACCAGCAAGGAAATTGAAGTGGTGATAAAAAAACTACCAAATAACAAAACCCCTGGGCCAGATGGATTTACCTCGGAATTTTATCAGACATACAGGGAAGACATAATACCCATTCTCCTTAAAGTGTTCCAAAAAATAGTAGAGGAGGGGATTATCCCAAACTCATTGTATGAAGCTAACATCACCCTAATACAAAAGCAGGCAAAGACCCCACCAAAAAAGAAAATTACAGACCAATATCCCTGATGAATGTAGATGCAAAAGTACTCAACAAAATATTACCAAATCGAATTCAAAAATACATCAAAAGGATCGTACACCATGACCAAGTGGGATTTATCCCAGGGATGCAAGGATGGTAAAACATTCGAAAGTCCATCAACATCAGCCACCACATCAACAAAAAGAAAGACAAAAACCACATGATCATCTCCATAGATGCTGAAAAATCATTTGACAAAGTTCAACATCCATTCATGATAAAAACTCTCAGCAAAATGGGAATAGAGGGCAAGTACGTCAACATAATAAAGGCCATCTATGAAAAAACCACAGCCAACATTATATTGAACAGCTAGAAGTTGAAAGCTTTTCCTCTGAGATCGGGAACTAGATGCCCACTCTCCCCACTGCTATTTAACATAGTACTGGAGGTCCTAGCCATGGCAATCAGACAAAACAAAAAAATACAAGAAATCCAGATTGGTAAAGAAGAAGTTAAAATGTCACTATTTGCAGATGACATGATTCTGTACATAAAAAACCCTAAAGACTCCACCCCAGAAATACTAGAACTGATATCGGAATACAGCAAAGTTGCAGGATACAAAATCAACACACAGAAATCTGTGGCTTTCCTATACACTAACAATGAACCAACAGAAACAGAAATCAGGAAAACAACTCCATTCATAATTGCATCAAAAAAATAAAATACCTAGGAATAAACCTAACCAAAGAAGTGAAAGACTTATACTCTGAAAACTACAAGTCACTCTTAAGAAAAATTAAAGGGGACACTAACAGACGGAAACACTTCCCATGCTCGTGGCTAGGAAGAATTAATATCGTCAAAACGGCCATCCTGCCCAAACCAATATACAGATTTGATGCAATCCCTATGAAATTACCAGCAACATTCTTCAATGAACTGGAACAAATAATTCAAAAATTCATATGGAACCACCAAAGACCCCGAATAGCCAAAGAAATCCATCAACATCTTCTTTGAGAAAGAAGAATAAAGTAGGGGGGATCTCACTCCCCAACTTCAAGCTCTATTATAAAGCCATAGTAATCAAGACAATTTGGTACTGGCACAAGAACAGAGCCACAGACCAATGGAACAGACTAGAGAATCCAGACATTAACCCAGACATATATGGTCAATTAATATTTGATAAAGGAGCCATGGACATACAATGGCGAAATGACAGTCTCTTCAACAGATGGTGCTGGCAAAACTGGACAGCTACATGTAGGGGAATGAAACTGGTCCATTGTCTAACCCCACATACAAAAGTAAACTCAAAATGGATCAAAGACCTGAATGTAAGTCATGAAACCATTAAACTCTTGGAAAAAAACATAGGCAAAAACCTCTTAGACATAAACATGAGTGACCTCTTCTTGAACATATCTCCCCGGGCAAGTAAAACAACAGCAAAAATGAACACGTGGGACTATATTAAGCTGAAAAGCTTCTGTACAGCAAAAGACACCATCAATAGAACAAAAAGGAACCCTACAGTATTGGAGAATATATTTGAAAATGACACATCCAATAAAGGCTTGATGTCCAAAATATATAAAGAGCTCACACGCCTCAACAAACAAAAATCAAATAATCCAATTAAAAAATGGGCAGAGGAACTGAACAGACAGTTCTCCAAGAAAGGAATACAGATGGCCAACAGACACATGAAAAGATGCTCCACATCGCTAATTATCAGAGAAATGCAAATTAAAACTACAATGAGGTATCACCTCACACCAGTAAGGATGGCTGCCATCCAAAAGACAAACAACAACAAATGTTGGCGAGGCTGTGGAGAAAGGGGAACCCTCCTACACTGCTGGTGGGAATATAAATTAGTTCAAGCATTGTGGAAAGCAGTATGGAGGTACATCAAAATGCTCAAAACAGACTTACCATTTGACCCAGGAATTGCACTCCTAGGAATTTACCCTAAGAATGCAGCAATCAAGTATGAGAAAGACCAATGTACCCCTATGTTTATCGCAGCACTACTTACAATAGCCAAGAATTGGAAGCAACCTAAATGTCCATCGATAGATGAATGGATAAAGAAGATGTGGTACATATACACAATGGAATACTACTCAGCCATAAGAAAAGGGCAAATCCTACCATTTGCAGCAACATGGATGGAGCTGGAGGGTATTATGCTCAGTGAAACAAGCCAAGCGGAGAAAGAGAAATACCAGATGATTTCACTCATCTGTGGAATATAAGAACAAAGGAAAAACTGAAGGAACAAAACAGCAGCAGAATCACAGAACTCAAGAATGGACTAACAGGTACCAAAGGGAAAGGGACTGGGGAGGATGGGTGGGTAGGGAGGGATAAGGTGGTGGGAGAAAAAGGGGGGTATTTATATTACCATGCATGGGGGCGGTGGGAGAAAGTGGAGGGCTGTATAACACAGAGAAGACAAGTAGTGATTCTACAACATTTTGCTACACTGATGGACAGTGAGTGTAAAGAGTTATATAGGGGGGACCTGGTATAGGGGAGAGCCTAGTAAACAAAATATTCATCATGTAAGTGTAGATTAATGATTTAAAAATTCAGTTCCTCTGTGGTGGCCTCCAATGAGTTCTACACAATGATATAAATGGCATATAAAAGTGTAGGAAAAGGGTCTGTTTGTGTTTATACAAAGGATCAAAGACTAATTTGGCTACCCCAAAAATGAACTAAGATATGATATGGAAAAGAACATCCAACATCAGCACTCTCGGGAAGACTCATGCCAGAAGATGATCAACAAAAAACCCCAACAAAGATCCACACGCTGCTACAGGTGTAAATGCACTCATCCCACCATTTCTTGGACTTGCCATGGGAAGAAAGAAGGAGATATCTAAGCTGGCCTGTGCATATAGTAAAACAACAAATTTGACTGGATCTATACTGTTGGAACTCAACCAAGAATTATGAGAACTGCAAATTGTAGCTCTCCAAAATCTTACAACTACAGACTACTTACTGTTAAAAGAACATATGGGATGTGAACAGTCCCCAGGAATGGACTGTTTTAATTTGTCTGATTTCTCTCAGACTGTTCAAGTTCAGTTGGACAATATCCACCATATCATAGATAAATTTTCACAAATGCCTAAGGTGCCTAACTGGTTTTCTTGGTTTCACTGGAGATGGATGGTAATTACAGGTATGCTTTGGTTACATAACTGTACTCCTATTATGTTAATGTGTGTGTGCAATTTAATTAGTAGTTTAAAACCTACACATGCTGAAGTTACTCTACAAGAAGATATGTCAAAGAAATAATCAATCTTCCCATATTTTCTTCTGCCTGCTACTTCTATAGCTTTTCTTCTTCCTTCCTTACTACAACCCTTAAATAGAATTCGTGCCTCATATCGAAATTACCGAGTATCATAATTCTTCCAAGTGGTAAAGACACCTCAAGACAAATGCTGGGCATAGAAGCCACAGGGCATAAATATGCAAAGAATTAAAAAGCTAACCTTTTCAAACAATAAGGCTTCTCTCTCACTTACCAACTTTACATTTCCCTGTATGGCCCCGGAAGATGACCGGTTAGCCAGAGACGGGTAAGATTCCTCAAGGGAGGAACAACCTAAGACAGGCACAGTCGCAGGGGGGCCATCAGGTGAGAAATTGGGGATCAACAGAGGTGAGGCTTAGAACCTCACCCCCCCTTTTCTGAGAGAAATCTTCTGCATACGTGGATGTTTTATTGCCCTTGTCTAGCTTGGATTAACACATAGTCTACAGGCACACACCTGATCATCTACATTTGCTCTCTTACAACACTAAACTATGTTTTCTACCTTTATCTTGTATCTACCTACCACTTCAGCATTTTATTAAAAATAATAATAATAAAGAGAGAAATGTGGTATCCACATATAAATCAAGTATAAAAGTCAAATGAGTATTCATATTTGAACTGACTGTTCATATTTCATAATGCACGAGCAAAACTGAAAGCTTCTGTGATGACTCCTCTTGTACTGTTCACCATGTAATTTATTCACTAAGTAAGAATTTGTTCTCCATGTAAGAACTTGTTCATTATGCTTCAGAAGATTGGAGACTGACGAAAATTAGGCTTGGGGTGGATTAATGATTGTGCATTGAGCATTGACCCCCCCTATACAGAATTTTATTGTTGTTAACAACCATTTGATCAATAAATATGAGCGATGCCCTCACAACAATACACTTCCAATTGTAAAATAAATAACCGGGATGCAATTTATAGCATATGGAATATAGTAAAAATATTGTAACAACTTGGTATGGTGATAGCTGGTACCTAGAATTATCATGTATATAAATGTTGAATCACTGTGTTGTACACCTGACAGTAATGTAATACTGAGTGTCATCTACCCTTAAAAAAATCTCAAAAAAAAAAACTGTCTGGTACTGGCATTGGGACAGAAATATATATCAATGGAGTAGAATTGAGAGTCCTATACATTTATGGTCAATTGATTTTTAACAAGCGTGCCAAGACCATTTGTTTGTTTTTTCAACAAATAGTGCTAGCACAACTGGATATTGTTAATGCAGAAGGACAAATTTGGACACCTACCTCACACCATACACAAAAATTAACTCAAAATGTGTCAGAGACCTAAATGTAAGCACTAAAACTACAAAACTCTTAGAAGGAAACATAGGTGCAAATCCTCATGACCTTGGGCTGGGCAGTATCTTCTTAAATATGACATAGGGAGCACAAGCACCAAACAATACAGAGATAAACTAGACTTCATCAGAACTAGAGACTTTTGTGATTCAAAACACCATAAAAAAATGAAAAGACAACCCACAGAATGGGAGAAAACATGTGCACATTATATATCTGACAATAGACTAGTATCTACGATATGAAGAACTCTTTTAACTCAATAACAAAGAGACAAATAGCCCATTTAAAAGTAGCCAAAGGATTTTTATATCTTGGCTGTTATAAATAATACAGCAATAACTGTCAAATCAGTATGTTTACTCTTGGAACCAATATATTGTATATCAACTATGCTTAAATAAAAATTTTTGAATAAAAGTTAATAAATTAGATAAAAATGGGTAAAAGTTTTAAATAGCTATTTCTCCAAAAAAGATACACAAATGGTCAATAAATATATGAAGATGCTCACATCATTAGTCAGTAGGAAAATGTGAATCAAAACCATAATGACACTTAGAGGAGGCGGAGCCAACATGGCGGCGTGAGTAGGACAGTGGGAATCTCCTCCCAAAAACATATATACTTTTGAAAATACAACAAACACAACTAGCCCTAAAAGAGAGACCAGAAGACGCAGGACAGTGGCCAGACTGCAGCTACACCAGCGAGAACCCAGCGACTGGTGAAAGGGGTAAGATACAAGCCCCGGCCCGGCGGGACCCGAGCGCCCCTCCCCCCAGCTCCCGGCGGGAGAACAATAGGCAGAGCGGGAGGGAGACGGAGCCCAGGACTGCCGAACACCCAGCCCCAGCCATCCGGGCCAGAGCGCAGACACAGTATATGCCCAGGGGGCCCTGGATACTGGGAGAACAGGGGGTAGACCTCAGAGCGGGTGCTGAAGCTGATGCCCCTGTGACAAAGAAAAGCGGGGGCTTTTTTGAAAGTCTTAAAGGGACAGGGACTTAACAGCTTGACGGAAACAACCCAGGTCACAGTACAGCAGCTGGAAATTACAGGGAAAACCGGGTGCACTAACCCCCTGGGCAACAGCTCTGAGACCCCTCACGGAGGCAAACAGTCAAGCAGCCCCCCCATCCATCACCCCACCGGGCGCTGCGAAAGCAGAGAAGCAGCCTGAGACAAATTCCGCCCACAGAAAGGGAAATTTCTCCCTTCCGGCCAGGCAAGACACAAAGACCCACTCTACACGCAATTACCCAACACAAGCCACTAGGGGTCGCAGTTGCCCCAGTAAAGAAAGGCCAGTAGTAAGTGAAAATTTTGGCCCTCCCAGCTGACAGTCAATAGCACCTGTCAACATGAAAAGGCAAAAAAATATGATTCAGACAAGACTAACCCAGACAGCTTCGGCATCTGCTACATCTTCCCCTGAGAAGGAATCTGGGGAGATAGATTTAGCCAGTCTACCTGAAAAAGAATTCAAAACAAAAGTCATAACCATGCTGATGGACTTGCAGAGAAATATGCAAGAACTAAGGAAGGAGAATTCAGAAATAAAACAAGCTCTGGAAGGACTTCAAAACAGAATGGACGAGATGCAAGAGACCATTAATGGACTAGAAAACAGAGAACAGGAACGCAGAGAAGCTGATGCAGAGAGAGATAAAAGGATCTCCAGGAATGAAAGAATTTTAAGAGAGCTGAGTGATCAATATAAAAGAAATAATTTAAGAATCATAGGCATTCCAGAAGAAGTAGAGAGAGAAAAGGGGATAGAAAATGTCTTTGAAGAAATAATTGCTGAAAATTTCCCCAAACTAGGGGAAGAAATGGCCTCTCAGACCACAGAGGTACACAGAACTCCCATGACAAGGGATCCAAGGAGGGCAACACCAAGACACATAATAATTAAAATGGCAAAGATCAAAGACAAGGACAAAGTATTACAAGCAGCCAGAGAGAAAAAAAAGGTTACCTACAAAGGAAAACCCATCAGGCTATCATCAGACTTCTCAACAGAAACCCTACAGGCCAGAAGAGAATGGCATGATATACTTAATGCAATGAAACAGAAGGGCCTCGAACCAAGACTACTGTATCCAGCACGAATATCATTTAAATATGAAGGAGGGATTAAACAATTCCCAGACAAGCAAAAGTTGAGGGAATTTGCCTCCCACAAACCACCTCTACAGGGCATCCTACAGGGACTGCTCTAGATGGGAGCACTCCTAAAAAGAGCACACAACAAAACACCCAACATATGAAGAAGGGAGGAGGAGGAATAAGAAGGGAGAGAAATAAAGAATCATCAGATTGTGTTTATAATAGCTCAACAAGCGAGTTAAGTTAGACAGTAAGACAGTAAAGAAGCTAACCCTAAACCTTTGGTAACCACAAACTTAAAGCCTGCAATGGCAATAAATTCATACCTTTCAATAATCACCCTAAATGTAAATGGACTGAATGCACCAATCAAAAGACACAGAGTAATAGAATGGATAAAAAAGCAAGATCCATCCATATGCTGCTTACAAGAGACTCACCTCAAACCCAAAGACGCGCACAGACTTAAAGTCAAGGGATGGAAAAAGATATTTCAAGCAAACAACAGAGAGAAGAAAGCAGGTGTTGCAATTCTGGTATCAGACAAAACAGACTTCAAAATAAAGAAAGTAAAAAAAGACAAAGAAGGACATTACATAATGATAAAGGGCTCAGTCCATCAAGAGGATATAACCATTATAAATATATATGCACCCAATACAGGAGCACCAACATACCTGAAACAAATATTAACAGAACTAAAGGAGGAAATAGAATGCAATGCATTCATTCTAGGAGACTTCAACATACCACTCACTCCAAAGGACAGATCCACCAGACAGAAAATAAGTAAGGACACAGAGGCACTGAACAACACACTAGAACAGATGGACCTAATAGACATCTACAGAACTCTACATCCAAAAGCAACAGGATACACGTTCTTCTCAAGTGCACATGGAACATTCTCCAGAATAGACCACATACTAGGACACAAAAAGAGCCTCAGTAAATTCCAAAAGATTGAAATCCTACCAACCAACTTTTCAGACCACAAAGGCATTAAACTAGAAATAAACTGTTCAAAGAAAGCAAAAAGGCTCACAAACACATGGAGGCTAAACAACACGCTCCTAAATAATCAATGGATCAATGACCAAATCAAAATGGAGATCCAGCAATATATGGAAACAAATGACAACAACAACACTAAGCCCCAACTTCTGTGGGACGCAGCAAAAGCAGTCTTAAGAGGAAAGTATATAGCACTCCAAGCATATTTAAAAAAGGAAGAGCAATCCCAAATGAACGGTCTAATGTCACAACTATCAAAATTGGAAAAAGAAGAACAAATGAGGCCTAAGGTCAGCAGAAGGAGGGACATAATAAAGATCAGAGAAGAAATAAATAAAATTGAGAAGAATAAAACAATAGCAAAAATCAATGAAACCAAGAGCTGGTTCTTCGAGAAAATAAACAAAATAGATAAGCCTCTAGCCAGACTTATTAAGAGGAAAAGAGAGTCAACACAAATCAACAGTATCAGAAATGAGAAAGGAAAAATCACAACAGATCCCGCAGAAATACAAAGAATTATTAGAGACTACTATGAAAACCTATATGCTAACAAGCTGGGAAACCTAGGAGAAATGGACAACTTCCTAGAAAAATACAACCTTCCAAGACTGACCCAAAAAGAAACAGAAAATCTAAACAGACCAATTACCAGCAACGAAATTGAAGCGGTAATCAAAAAACTACCAAAGAACAAAACCCCCGGGCCAGATGGATTTACCTCGGAATTTTATCAGACATACAGGGAAGACATAATACCCATTCTCCTTAAAGTTTTCCAAGAAATAGAAGAGGAGGGGATACTCCCAAACTCATTCTATGAAGCTAACATCACCCTAATACCAAAACCAGGCAAAGACACCACCAAAAAAGAAAACTATAGACCAATATCCCTGATGAACGTAGACGCAAAAATACTCAACAAAATTTTAGCAAACCGAATTCAAAAATACATCAAAACCATCGTACACCATGACCAAGTGGGATTCATCCCAGGGATGCAAGGATGGCACAACATTCGAAAGTCCATCAATATCATCCACCACATCAACAAAAAGAAAGACAAAAACCACATGATCATCTCCATAGATGCTGAAAAAGCATTTGACAAAGTTCAACATCCATTCATGATAAAAACTCTCAGCAAAATGGGAATAGAGGGCAAGTACCTCAACATAATAAAGGCCATCTATGATAAACCCACAGCCAACATTATATTGAATAGCGAGAAGCTGAAAGCATTTCCGCTGAGATCGGGAACTAGACAGGGATGCCCACTCTCCCCACTGTTATTTAACATTGTACTAGAGGTCCTAGCCACGGCAATCAGACAAAACAAAAAAATACAAGGAATCCAGATTGGCAAAGAAGAAGTCAAACTGTCACTATTTGCAGATGACATGATACTGTACATAAAAAACCCTAAAGACTCCACCCCAGAACTACTAGAACTGATATCGGAATACAGCAAAGTTGCAGGATACAAAATCAACACACAGAAATCTGTGGCTTTCCTATATACCAACAATGAACCAACAGAAAGAGAAATCAGGAAAACAACTCCATTCACAATTGCATCAAAAAAAATAAAATACCTAGGAATAAACCTAACCAAAGAAGTGAAAGACTTATATTCTGAAAACTACAAGTCACTCTTAAAAGAAATTGAAGGGGACACTAACAGATGGAAACGCATCCCATGCTCATGGCTAGGAAGAATTAATATCGTCAAAATGGCCATCCTGCCCAAAGCAATATACAGATTTGATGCAATCCCTATGAAACTACCAGCAACATTCTTCAATGAACTGGATCAAATAATTCAAAAATTCATATGGAACCACCAAAGACCCCGAATAGCCAAAGCAATCCTGAGAAAGAAGAATAAAGTAGGGGGGATCTCACTCCCCAACTTCAAGCTCTATTATAAAGCCATAGTAATCAAGACAATTTGGTACTGGCACAAGAACAGAGCCACAGACCAATGGAACAGACTAGAGAATCCAGACATTAACTCAGACATATATGGTCAATTAATATTTGATAAAGGAGCCATGGACATACAATGGCGAAATGACAGTCTCTTCAACAGATGGTGCTGGCAAAACTGGACAGCTACATGTAGGAGAATGAAACTGGACCATCGTCTAACCCCATATACAAAAGTAAACTCAAAATGGATCAAAGACCTGAATGTAAGTCATGAAACCATTAAACTCTTGGAAGAAAACATAGGCACAAACCTCTTAGACATAAACATGAGTGACCTCTTCTTGAACATATCTCCCCGGGCAAGGAAAACAACAGCAAAAATGAACAAGTGGGACTATATTAAGCTGAAAAGCTTCTGTACAGCAAAAGACACCATCAATAGAACAAAAAGAAACCCTACAGTATGGGAGAATATCTTTGAAAATGACACATCCGATAAAGGCTTGACGTCCAGAATATATAAAGAGCTCACACGCCTCAACAAACAAAAAACAAATAACCCAATTAAAAAATGGGCAAAGGAACTGAACAGACGGTTCTCCAAAAAAGAAATACAGATGGCCAACAGACACATGAAAAGATGCTCCACATCGCTAATTATCAGAGAAATGCAAATTAAAACTACAATGAGGTATCACCTCACACCAGTAAGGATGGCTGCCATCCAAAAGACAAACAACAACAAATGTTGGCGAGGCTGTGGAGAAAGGGGAACCCTCCTACACTGCTGGTGGGAATGTAAACTTGTTCAACCATTGTGGAAAGCAGTATGGAGGTACATCAAAATGCTCAAAACAGACTTACCATTTGACCCAGGAATTGCACTCCTAGGAATTTACCCTAAGAATGCAGCAATCAAGTATGAGAAAGATCAGTGCACCCCTATGTTTATCGCAGCACTATTTACAATAGCCAAGAATTGGAAGCAACCTAAATGTCCATCGATAGATGAATGGATAAAGAAGATGTGGTACATATACACAATGGAATACTACTCAGCCATAAGAAAAGGGCAAATCCAACCATTTGCAGCAACATGGATGGAGCTGGAGGGTATTTTGCTCAGTGAAACAAGCCAAGCAGAGAAAGAGAAATACCAAATGATTTCACTCATCTGTGGAATATAAGAACAAAGGAAAAACTGAAGGAACAAAACAGCAGCAGAATCACAGAACTCAAGAATGGACTAACAGGTACCAAAGGGAAAGGGACTGGGGAGGATGGGTGGGTAGGGAGGGATAAGGGGGGGAGAAGTAGGGGGGTATTAAGATTAGCATCCATAGCGGGGTGGGAGAAAGGGGAGGGCTGTACAACACAGAGAAGACAAGTAGTGATTCTACAACAGGTTGCTACGCTGATGGACAGTGACTGTAAAGGAGTATATAGGGGGGACCTGGTATAGGGGAGAGCCTAGTAAACAAAGTATTCGTAAGTATTCGTCATGTAAGTGTAGATTAATGATTAAAAAAAAAAAATGCAGTTCCTATGTGGTGACCTCTAATGAGTTCTACACAATGATATAAAGGACATATAAAAGTGTAGGCAAAGGGTCTGTTTGTGTTTATACAGAGGATCAAAGCCTAATTTGGCTACCCCGAAAATGAACTAAGAAACGATATGAAAGAGAACTTCCAACATCAGCACTCTCGGGAAGACTCATGCCAGAAGATGATCATCAAAAAACCCCAACAAAGATCCACGCACTGCTACAGCTGTAGATGCACTCATCCCACCAACTCCTGGACTTGCCATGGGAATGAAGGAGATATCTAAGCTGGCCTGTGCATACAGTAAAACAACAAATTTGACTGGATCTATACTGTTGGAACTCAACCAAGAATTAGGAGAAGTGCAAATTGTAGCGCTCCAAAATCTTACAACTACAGACTATTTACTGTTAAAAGAACATATGGGATGTGAACAGTGCCCAGGAATGGGTTGTTTTAATTTGTCTGATTTTTCTCAAACTATTCAAATTCAGTTAGATAATAACCATCATATCATTGATAAGTTTTCACAAATGCCTAGGGTGCCTAACTGGTTTTCTTGGTTTCACTGGAGATGGCTGGTAATTACAGGTATGCTTTGGTTATGTAACTATACTCCTATTATGTTAATGTGTGTGCGCAATTTAAGTAGTAGCTTAAAATATATACATGCTGAAGTTACTCTACAAGAAGATATGTCAAAGAAATAATCAATCTTCCCATGTTTTCTCCCGCCTGCTACTTCTATAGCTTTTCTTCTTCCTTCCTAACTACAACGAATTCTTAAATAGAATTCGTGCCTCATATCAAATTTACCGAGTATCATAACTCCTCCAAGTGGTAAAGATACCTCAAGACAAATGCTGGGCATAGAAGCCACAGGGCATAAATATGCAAAGAAATAAAAAGCTAACCATTTCAAACAATAAGGCTTCTCTCTCACTTACCAACTTAACATTTCCCTGTGTGGCCCCGGAAGATGACTGGTTAGCCAGAGACGGGTAAGATTCCTCAAGGGAGGAACAACCTAAGACAGGCACAGTCGCTGGGGGGTCATCAGGTGAGAAATTGGGGATCAACAGAGGTGAGGCTTAGAACCTCACCCCCCCTGTACTGAGAGAAATCTTCTGCATATGTGGATGTTTTATTGCCCTTGTCTAGCTTGGATTAACACATAGTCTACAGGCACACACCTGATCATCTACATTTGCTCTCTTACAACACTAAACTGTTTTCTACCTTTATGTTGTATCTACCTACCACTTCAGCATCTTATTAAAAATAATAAAGAGAGAAATGTGGTATCCACATATAAATCAAGTATAAAAATCAAATGTGTATTCATATTTGAACTGACTGTTTATAGTTCATAATGCATGAGCAAAACCAAAAGTTTCTGTGATGACTGCCCTTGTACTGTTCACCATGTAACTTATTCACTATGTAAGAATTTGTTCTCCATGTAAGAACTTGTTCGTTATGCTTCAGAAGATTGGAGACTGACGAAAAATAGGCTTGGGGTGGATTAATGATTGTGCATTGAGCATTGACTCCCCTATACAGAATTTTATTGTTGTTAACAACCATTTGATCAATAAAAATGAGAGATGCCCTAACAACAACAACCAAGAAAAAGTACACACTTCCAATTGTAAAATAAATAAGCAACCGGGATGTAATGTATAGCATAAGGAATATAGTCAAAATATTCTAACAACTTGGTATGGTGATAGCTGGTACTTAGAATTATCAAGTATATAAATGTTGAATCACTGTGTTGTACACCTGAAACTAATGTAATGTAATACTGTGTGTCAACTACCCTTCAATAAAAAATAATTATCTAAAAAAAAAAAAAAAAAAAAAAAAACCATAATGAGATAAAAACCTACTAGGATGAAGACAGATTAAAGATGGCAGCATGAGAGGTGAAACAGAGGCATCCTCCCAAAACCACATAATATGAAAATATAGTTAACACAACTAATCCTAAAAGAGCAGCAGGAAAGAAGGCTGTGCCAGACTGCATACACCTGGAGAAAAGAACAGACCTCACGGAACAGGGTAACATGCCAAAGCCATGATCTGGTGGGACCCTATCCCTTCCCTGACCCCAGCTTACAGGCAGGAGGAAGAGAAATGGAGTGGGAAGCAGGGGGTAAGCCTAGGACTCCTGAACACCCAACCCTGGAGATCTGCTCTGGGAGCATGAAACTACATCACATGGTTCTCTAGAGGTTAGTGAGGTTGGAAAGCTAAGACAGGTGGAAGACTTAGAGAGACTTGACTCCAGCAGCTTGTAGAAATCAGGGATCCACAATTGGCTGTTCTGGGACAAAAGAAAGGGGGACATCTGAGAAACTTCCTAACAGCGAGACGGCTGCTAAAGGGGCAAGGACTGCACAGAGCTTGCTGCTCAGGGAAAGGATAGGTGAACAAAAATGTCTGGGTGAACTCTTCCCAGCAGGTTGGAAATTTCAGAAGCTTCAGGTGCTACATCCACCTGGCTGGCTATGCAACTCCAAGGCTCCCCACCATGACATGAAGCCTGCTGCATCTTCCTCCTGGCCTGCCAGCACCAGGTCACAAACCAGCAACTTCTGCCCTGTCATCAGGCAAGCCAGAAGGAGGCCCTACCTATGGAAGCTACAAATGCAAAGCACAGAGGCTTACACCTGTGAGCTCAGCCCACTGGTTCTGGCAGTGGACTCAGAGACAGCAGCTGGGAATCAGAAAACAGCTCTTTCCTCCCCCTGGGCAACAGCACCACAGTCTTGTGACCCCCGACATCACTCTAGGGACTCAGCAGCTAAGGGAAGTAGAGCTTCTAAGCACTAGAGGGTGCCACATACAAATATGAAACATCAAAGTAACCTGGTTCAACCCAAAATCTCACAAACACCAGAAAGGCCAAGTGAAACTGAATTCATCAATCTTTCTGAAACAGATTTCAAAATAAAAATCATAAACATGCTCATGGAAGTACAGAAAAATATTGAAGAACTCAGGGTAGAATTCAGGACTGAGATACAATCATTAAGGAATACAATATCTGAAATGAAATATACAATGGAGGGATATAAAAGCAGATTAGATGTAATAGAGGAGAAGGTAAGTGGAATAAAAATTAGAGAAAAGGAATACAAAGGAGCTGAGGCACAGAGAGTAAAAAGGATCTCTAGGAATGAAAGAATATTGGGAGAAATATGTGACCAATCCAAACAGAACAATATTCGCATTATAGGGGTACCAGAAGAAGAAGAAGAGAGAAAAGGGATAGAAAGTGTCCTTGAGGAGGTAATGGCTGAAAGCGCCCCCAGTCTGGGAAAGAGATAGTCTATCAGGCCATGGAGGTGCACAAGGACTCCAAACACAAGGGACCTAAGGAAGACAATACAAAGACAAAGAATAATTAAAATGGGAAAGATCAAGTGTAATGACAGAATATTAAAAGCAGCCAGGGAGAGAAAAAAAGTTTATATACAAAGGAAAACCCATCAGGCTATCATCAGATTTCTCAATAGAAACATTAGCGGTCAGAAAGGATGGTATGATAAATTTAATACAATGAAGCAGAAGGGCTTCGAACCAAAAATACTCTACATAGCAAGAGTATCATTTAAATTTGAAGGGGGATTAAACAATTTTCAGATAAGCAAAAGCTGGGAGAATTTACCTCCCACAAACTGTCTCTACCATGTATTTTGGAGGGACCACTATGGATGGAAGTGTTCCTAAGGGTAAATAGCTCTCACCATAGGAAATAAAACCACAGAAAATAAAGCAGACCAAATATTACTAAACAGATGCAAAATCAAATCAACTATACCCAAAGTCAGTAAAGAGATAGATAAAGAGTACAGAATATGATACCTAATATATAAAGAATGGAGAAGGAAGAAAAGGAGGGAAAAAAAGAACCTTCAGATAGTGTTTGTAATCGCATACTAAGGAAGTTAAATTAGACTATTAGATAGTGAGGAAGTTATCTTAGAACATATTTTAATCACGTATCTAAAGCATGCCATAACAAGAAGTGCATACCTATGGATATTCACCCTAAATGTAAATAGTCTGAATGCACCAATCAAAAGACACAGAGTCACTGAATGGATAAAAAAACAAGACCCATCTATATGCTGCCTACAAGAGACTCACTTCAAACCCAAAGACATACACAGACTAAGAGTCAAGGGATGGAAAAAGATATTTCATGCAACTAATAGGGAGAAAAAAGCAGGAGTGGCAGTACTTGTATCAGAAAAAATAGACTTCAAAACAAAGAAAGTCACAAGAGACAAAGAAGGACATTACATAATGATAAAGGGGTCAGTCCAAAAAGAGGATATAACCATTGTAAATATCTATGCACTTAACACAGGAGCACCTACATATGTGAAACAAATACTAACAGAATTAAAGGAGGAAATAGAATGCAGTGCATTCATGTTAGGAGACTTCAACACATGACTTACATCAAAAGACAGATGAACCAAACAGAATATAAGTTAAGAGACAAAGGCACTGAAAATCACACAGTTGGACCTAACAGACATCTACAGAACACTCTATTCAAAAGCAGCAAGATACACATTCTTCTCAAGTGAACATGGAACATTCTCAAGAAGAGATCATAAATTAGACCACAGAAAGAGCCTCAGTAAATTCAAAAAGATTGAAATTATATCAACCATCTTCTCAGATCACAAAGGTATGGAACTAGAAACAAATTACCCAAAGAAAATGAAAAAGCCCACAAACAGATGGAGGCTTAACAACGTGCTCCTAAATAATAATGGATTGATGACCAAATAAAAACAGAGATCAGGCAATATATGGAGACAAATGACAACAATAATTCAACACCACAAAATCTGTGGGATGCAGCAAAGGCTGTGCTATGAGAGAAGTATATTGCAATACAGGCCTACATCAGGAAAGAAGAACAATCCCATATGAACAATCTAAACTCACAATTAACAAAACAAGAAAAAGAAGAACAAATGAGGCCCAAAGTCAGAAAAAAGAGGGACATGATAAAGATTAGAGAAGAAATAAATAAAATCGAGAAGAATAAAACAATAGAAAGAATTAATGAAAGCAAGCGCTGGTTCTGTGAGGAAATAAACAACATAGGTAAACCACTAGCCAGACTTATCAAGAAAAAAAGGGAGTCTACACACATAAACATAATCAGAAATGAGAAAGGAAAAATCACTATGGACACTAGAGAAATACAAAGAATTATTAGAGAACACAATGAAAAATTATATGCTAAGAAACTGGTTAACCTGGCAGAGATGGACAATTTTCTAGAAAAATACAATCTTCCAAGGCTGATCCAGGAAAAAAACAGCAAATCTGAACAGACCAATTACCAGCAATGAAATTGAATTGGTAATGAAAACTACCTAAAATGAAATCTGGGACCAGATGGCTTCACCACTGAATTTTATCAAACATTTAGTGAGGACCTAATACCCATCCTCCATAAAGCTTTCCAAAGAATAGAAGATGAGGGAATATTTCCAAACATGTTCTATGAGGGCAGCGTCATTCTAAAACTAAAACAAAAGACAACACAAAAAAAGAAAATTACAGACCAATATCCCTGGATGAACATAGATGCAAAAATGCTCAACAAAATATTATCAAACCAAATTCAAAAACACATCACAAAGATCATCTATCATGATCAAGTAGGATTTATTCCATTGGTGCAAGGATGGTACATTACTCAAAAATCCCTCAACATCAACCACCAGATCAACAAAAAATAGGGACAAAAACCACATGATCATCTCCACTGATGCTGAAAAAGCACATGACAAAATTTAAAATCCATTCAACATAAAAACTCACAACAAAGTGTATAGAGGGAAAGTACCTCAACACCATAAAGGCCATATATGACAAACCCACAGACAACATCATACTTAACAGCGAGACGCTGAAAGCTTTTCCTTTAAGATCGGTAATAAGACAAGGATGCCTACTCCCTGCACTTTTATTCAACATAGTACTGGAGGTCCAGCTATGGCAATCAGACAACACAAAGAAATAAAAGGCATCCAGATTGGCAAGGAAGAAGTTAAACTGTCACCGTTTCGGATGACATGATGTTGTACATAAAAAATCCTAAATAATCCACTCCAAAACTACTATAACTAATATCTGAATTCAGGAAAGTTGCAGGAAACAAAATTAATACACAGAAATCTGTTGCATTTCCATACACTAATGATGAACTAGCTGAGAGAGAAATCAGAAAAACAATTCCATTCACAATTGCATCAATAAGAATAAAATACTTAGGAATAAACCTAACCAAGGAAGTGAAAGACCTATACCCTGAAAATTACATGACATTCATGAGAGAAATTAAAGAAGATACCAGTAAGTGGAAATACATCCCATGCTCACGGATAAAAGAATTAATATTGACAAAATGGCAATTCTGCCTAAAGCAATCTACAGATTCAATGCAATCCCTATCAAAATATGAACAGCATTCTTCAATGAACTAGAAAAATTGTTATAAAATTCATATGCAACCACAAAAGACCACGAACAGCCAAAGCAATCCTGAGAAGGAAGAATAAGGCTGGGGGGATTATGCTCCCCAACTTCAAGCCACAGTAATCAAGATAATTTGGTACTAGCACAAGAACAGACCCCATAAATCAATGGAACAGAATAGAGAGCCCAGATATAAACCCACACATGCGGCCAATTAGTATATGATACAGGAGCCAAGGGTGTACAATAGGGAAATGACAGCCTCTTCAAAATTGGATGACTACACGCAAGAGAATGAAAGTGGATTATTGTCTAACCCCACACAGAAAAGTAAACTTGAAATGGATCAAAGACCTGAATGTAAGTAATGAAACCATGAAACTATTTGAAAAAAACATAGGCAAAAATCTCTTGAATATAAACATGGGCAACTTTTTCATGAACGCATTTCCTCAGGCAAGGGAAACAAAAGCAAAAATGAACAAATGGGATGACATCAAGCAAACGGTTTCTGTACAGCAGAGGATACCTTCAGCAGAACAAAAAGGCATCCTAGAATATGGGAGAATATATTTGTAAATGACTTATCTGACAAGGGGTTGACATCCAAAATATGTAAGGAACTCACACACTTCAACACCCAAAAAGAAAATAAAGCAATTAAAAAATGGGCAGAGGATATGAACGGACATTTCTCCAGAGAAGAAATTCATATGACCAACAGGCACACGAAAAGATGCTCCACATTGTTAATTATAAGGGAAATGCAAATTTAAACCACAATGAGATATCACCTCATACCAGTGAGGATGGCTAACATTGAAAAGACTAGGAACAACAAATGCTAACAAGGATGTGGAGACAGGGGAACCCTCCTACATTGCTTGTTGGGAATGTAAACTAGTTCAACCATTCTGGAAAGCAATATGGATGTTCCTCAAAAACTAAAAATAGAAATACCATTTGACCAGGGAATTCCACTCCTAGGAATTTATCCAAAGAAAGCAAGATCTCAGATTCATAAAGACAAATGCACCCCTATATTTATTGCAGCACTATTTACAATAGTCAAGATATGGAAGCAACCTAAGTGTCCATCAGCAGATGAATGGATAAAGAAGGTGTGGTACATATACACAATGGTATACTATTCAGCCATAAGAAACAAATCCAACCATTTGCAACAACATAGTTGGAGCTAGAGGGTATTTTGCTCAGTGAAATAAGTCACGCAGAGAAAGACAAATACCAAGTGTTTTCCCTCATTTGTGGGGTATAACAATGAAGCAAATATAAGGAACAAAACAGCAGCAGACTGACAGACTCCAGGAAGGGACTAGCGGTTACCAAAGGAGGTGGACTAGTGGGAGGGTTGGTGAGGAGGGAGGGAGGGAGAAGGGGATTGAGGAGTATTATGATTCGTTCACATGGTATGGGGGGTCATGGGGAAGACAGTGTTTCACAAAGAAGACACAAAGTGACTTTGTGGCATCTTACAACTCTGATGGACAGTGACTGCAATGGGGTATGTGGGAGCACTTGATAATATGGGTGAATGTGCTAACCACATTGTTTTTCTTGTGAAACTTTCATAAGAGTGTATATCAATGATATCTTAATTTTTAAAAACCTACTAGGATGGCAACAATAACAATAATGATAATAATAATGAAATTAATAAATGTTGGCAAGGATGTGGAGATATTGTAACACTTGTGTGTTGCTGGTGGAAATGCTAAATTATTGATTAAAAATTTCACAGTGTGACCATAGAGAGGAATAAAGGTGGTGGCATGAGAGGAGAGACAGAGACTTCCTCCTAAAACCACATATAATATGAAAATATCATTAATACAACTAACCCTGAGAGAGCAACAGGAAAGAGGACTGCGCCAGACTGCACACACCTGAAGAAAGGAGCAGAGCTCATGGAACAGGGTAATGTGCTAAAACTGTAGCTCAGCAGGACCCAAGCCATTCCTCCACCCCAGGTCACAGGCTGGAAGAAGAGAAATGGAGCAGGGAGGGAGTGGAAGCCTGGGACTGCTGAATACCTAGCTCTGGAGTTCTGCTCTGGGAGCACAAACCTACATTTCATGGTGCTTTCATCATACTCTCATGATTATGGGGTTGGAAATCTGGGAAAGGTGGAGTTCATGGGGAGATTGGGATTCTGGCCACTTGTGGAAATCAGGGATCCATACCCAGCTGATCTGGGACAAAAGCTTATACCTGTGTGCTCAGCCCACTGGTTCAGGCATGAACCAGAGACATGCATAGCAGCTAGGAAGCAGGAAACAGTTCTTTCCTCCCACCCATACCACTCCCCTGAGACCCCCGACATTGCTTCAGAAGCTGAGCAACTCCAGTGAGTAGAGCTTCTGGACACTAAAGGGTGCCATATACAAATATGAAATGCCTAAGGAACTTGGTCCAGAGTAAAATTATTAATACAACTCCAGAGAAAGATTTAATTGACATGGACCTCATGACTCTTCCTGAAAGAGAGTTCAAAATAAAAATCATTAACATGCTCATGGAGGTACAGAAACATATTAAAGAACTCAGCAAAGAATTCCTGTCAGAGATCCAATCAATGAAGAGCACAATGGAGGGTAATTAAAGAAGGTTGGATATGGTGGAGGAGAAGATAAATGAAACAGAAACCAGAGAATAGGAATACAAAGAAGCTAAGGCACAGAGAGAAAAAAGGATCTCTAAGAATGAAAGAATATTGAGAGAACTGTGTGACCAATCCAAACGGAACAATATTTGCATTATACAGACACCAGAAGAAGAAGAGAGAGAGAAAGGGATAGAAAGTGTCTTTGAGGAGGTAATTGCTGAACACTTCCCCAATCTGAGGAAGGAGATAGTATTTCAGGCCATGGAGCTCCACAGATCTCCTAACACAAGGGACCCAAGGAAGACAACAAAAAGACATATAGTAATTAAAATGGAAAAGATCAAGGATAAAGACAGACTGTTAAAAGCCACCAGAGAGAGAAATAAGATCACATACAAAGAAAAGCCCATCAGGCTAACATCAGACTTCTCAGAAGAAACCTTACAGGCCAGAAAGGAGTGACATGATGCATTTAATGTTATGAAGCAGAAGGGCCTGGAACCAAGATTACTTTGTGCGGCAAGATTATCATTTAAATTTGAAGGAGGGATTAAACAATTTCCAGACAAGCAAAAGCTGAGAGAATTTACCTCCCACAAATCATCTCTACAGTCTATTTTGGAGGGACTGCTATAGATGGAAGTGTTCCTAAGGTTTAATGGCTGTCAAGAGAGGAAATAAAACCACAATAAAAAAGTAGAACAGCTAATTACTAAGCAAATGCAAAATAAAATTAACTATCCCTAACATCAATCAAGGGATAGACAAAGAGTACAGAATATGATACCTAATATGTAAATAATGGAGGAGGAAGAAAAAGGAGTAGAAAAAGAAAAGAACCTTAGGATTGTGTTTGTAACAGCATATTAAGTGAGTTCAGTTAGACTTAGATAGTAAGGGGGTTAGCCTTGAACCTTTGGTAACCACGAATCTAAAGTCTGTGATGGTAATAAGAACATACCTATCGATAATCACCCTAAATGTAAATGGACTGAATGCCTCAATCAAAAGATATAGAGTCACTGAAAGGATAAGAAAACAAGACCTGAATTCCAAGATGGCGACGTGAGTAGGGCAGCGGAAATCTCCTAGCAAAACCACATAAAATTTTGAAAATACAATGAATACAACTATTCCTAAAAGAGAGACCAGAGGATACAGTACAACAGCCAGGCTATGTCTACATCTGCAAGAACTCAGCATCTCACGAAGGGGATAAGATACAAGCTGTGGCCCAGCAGGACCCGAATGCCCCCACCATCCCAAATCACTGGCTGGAGGAAAGGAGTCAGAGTGGGGAGGGAGTGGAAGTGTAGGACTGCTAAATAACCAGCCCAATAATCTGCACTGGGAGCACAGACACATTGCATGGTGTACTGGACATTAGAGAAATGAAAACTAAAATCCGAGACGGAGACTATGAGCAGGTCCCCACAGCTGGCTTCCCTGGGACAAAAGAAAAGCATGAGTTATTTGAAAGTCTTAAAGGGAGATGGGCCTCACAGCTAGATGGGAGCATCCTGGCACACTCACTCTCCCATGCTGGGAATCCAGAGGAACTTCACGCACCCCAGCCCCCAGGATGGCATCATAGCCCTGAAGTCCCTAACAGAGATAAGCATCCGGTGCAGCATCGCCACAGTGGCCAAGTAGTGGGAGAGTGGCCATGCCCACAGCAACCGCCCAGAGTCTCACCTCAGCGTGCATCCACCCGGGCCAGACCCAAAGGCCACTGCCAGCGTGCAGCTTCCCAGTGCAGGCAGAAGAAGCTGGTGCAAGGCATGAATGGGCACCATTCTCACAGGAGAGCACACCTTATGTGCCGGCCACTCTCCGCAGGGCTCTGGCATGCCATGATGGCAACCATGTCCACGGCAGCTAAGGGGATTAATCCGGAGGCTGCTCCAGGTGTGCGGGTAACTGACACAGGCAGTGGAGAAGGGCAAGGTGACCAGCAAGCAGGAAAGGACTTTGTTCTCCCAACTGACACATGCGCTACCTGCCTACAAGTACCTCAATTGCCATAAAAAGGCAGAAGAATTTGGTCCAGTCCAGAATTACCCAGACAACCCCTGAGAGAGGGCCTGGCAAGATAGATTTAACCAATCCTCCTGAAAAAGAGTTCAAAATAAAAGTCATAACCATACTGATGGACCTGCAGAGAAGTATGCAAGAGCTAAGGGATCAAGTCAGGAGGGAAAATACAGAAATCAAACAATCTCTGGAAGGATTTAAGAACAGACTGGATGAGGTGCAAGAGACTGTTAATGGAATACAAATCAGAGAAAATGAATACAGAGGAGCTGAGGCAGAGAGATATAAAAGGATCTCTAGGAATGAAAGAATATTAAGAGAACTGTGTGACCAATTGAAACAGAAAATTTTTCTCAATATAGGAGTAACAGAAGAAGAAGAGAGAGAAAAAGGGATAGAAAGTGTCATTGAAGAAATCACTGCTGAAAACTTCCCCAGACTGGGGGAGGAAATAGTCTCTCAGACCTTGGAAGCCCACAGATCTCCCAACACAAGGGATCCAAGGAGGACAACACCAAGACATATAATAAATAAAATGGCAAAGATCAAAGACAAGGACAGAGTATTAAAGGCAGCCAGAGAGAGAAAAAGTTCACCTTCAAAGGAAAACCCATCAGGCTATCATCAGACTTCTCAACAGAAACCTTACAGGCCAGAAAAGAATGGCATGATATATTTAATGCAATGAAACAGAAGGGTCTTGGACCAAGGATACTGTATCCTGCACGATTATCATTTAAATACATTTAAATACTGCTGGTGGGAATGTAAACTAGTTCAACCATTGTGGAAAGCAGTATGGAGGTTCCTCAAAAAACTAAAAATAAAAATACCATTTGACCCAGGAATTACACTCCTACAAATTTACCCTAAGAATGCAGAAGCCAAATTTGAAAAAGACATATGCACCCCTATGTTTATTGCAGCACTATTCACAATAGGCATGAAATTGAAGCAATCTAAATGTCCATCTGTAGATGAATAGATCAAGAAGATGTGGTACATATATAGAATGGAATATTATTCAGCCACAAGAAGAAAACAAATCTTACCATTTGCAACAACATGGATGGAGCTATAGGGTGTTATGCTCAGTGAAATAAGCCAGGGAGAGAAAGACAAGTATCAAATGATTTCACTCATCTGTGGACTGTAAGAACAAAGAAAAACCTGAAGGAGCAAAACAGCAGCAGACTCACAGAACTCAAGAATGGACTAACAGTTACCAAAGGGAAAGGGACTGGGGAGGATAGATGGGTAGGGAGGTATAAGGGTGGGGAAGAAAGGGGGCACTACAATTAGCATGTATAATGTTGCGGGGGGCACAGGGAAGGCCGTATAATACAGAGAAGACAAATAGTGATTCTACAACATCTATGCTGATGGACAATGACTGCAATGGGTATGTAGGGGGAACTTGATGATGGGGGGAGTCTAATAAACATGATGTTTCTCATGTACAGTAATGATACCAAAATAAAAATTTCAAAAAAATACCCATCTATATGCTGCCTAAAAGAGACTCACTTTAAACCGAAAGACATACACAGAGTAAAAGTGAAGGGATGGAAAAAGATATTTCATGCAACTAATAGAGAGAAAAAAGCAGGAGTTGCAGTACTTCTATCCGACAAAATAGACTTCAAAACAAAGAAAGTCATGAGAAACAATGAAGGACATTACATAATGATAAAGGGGTCAATCCAACAAGAAGATATAGCCATTATAAATATATATGCTCCCAACGCAGGAGCACTTACATATGTGAAACAAATACTAACTGAATTAAAAGGGGAAATAGAATGCAATGCATTCATTCTAGGAGACTTTAACACTCCACTCACTCTGAAGGACAGATCAACCAAACAGAAAATAAGAAAGGAGACAGAGGCACTGAACATCACATTAAAACAGATGGACTTAACAGATATCTACAGAACTCTACACCCAAACTCAGCAGAATACACATTCTTCTCAAGTACACATTGAGGATTTTCAAGAATATATCGCATACTCGGCCACAAAAAGAGCCTCAGTAAATCCAAAAAGATTGAAATTGTACTAACCAGTTTTTCAGACCACAAAGGTATGAAACTAGAAATAAATTACACAAAGAAAATGAAAAATCCCACAAACAGATGGAGGCTTCACAACATCATCCTAAATAACCAATGGATCAATGACCAAATGAAAGCAGAGATCAAGCAATATATGGAGACAAATAACCACAATAATTCAACATTACAAAATCTGTGGGACGCAGCCAAGGCTGTGCCAAGAGGAAAGTATATTGCAATACAGGCAAACCTCAGAAAAGAAAAACAATCCCATATAAGCAGTCTAAACTCACAGTTAATGGAACTAGAAAAAGAAGAACAAATGAGGCCCAAAGTCAGTAGACAGAGGGACATAATAAAGATTAGAACAGAAATAAATAAAATTGAGAAGAATAAAACAATAGAAAGAATCAATGAAAGCAAGAACTGGTTCTTGGAGAAAATAAACAAAATAGATGAAACCCTAGCCAGACTTATCAAGAAAAAAAGAGAGTCTACACATATAAACAGAATCAGAAATGAGAAATGAAAAATCACTACTGACACCACAGAAATACAAAGAATTTTTAGAGAAGACTATGAAAAATTATATGCTAACAAACTGGATAACCTAGAATAAATGGACAAGTTTCTTGAAAAATACAACATTCCAAAACTGTCCAAGGAAGAAACAGAAAATTTGAAGACAAATTACCAGCAACAAAATCGAACTTGTAATAAAAAAATACCTAAGAACAAATGTCCTGGACCTTTCACCACTGAATTTTATCAAACATTTAGTGAAGACTTAATACCCATCTTCCTTAAAGTTTTCCTAAGAGTAGAAGAAGAGGGAACACTTTCAAACTCGTTCTATGAGGCCAGCATCACTCTAATACCAAAACCAGGCAGACACCACAAGAAAAGAAAATTACAGACCAATAACCCTGGATGAACATAGAAGCAAAAATACTCAAAATATTAGCAAACCGAATTCAAAAATATATCAAAAAGATCATCCATCATGAACAAGTAGGATTTATTCCAGGGATGCAAGGATGGTAAAACATTAAAAAATCCATCATCATCTACCACATCAACAAAAAGAAGGACAAAACCACATGATCACCTCCACAGATACTCAAAAAGCATTTCACAAAATTCAACATCCATTCATGATAAAAACTTTCAACAAAATGGGTATAGAGGGCAAGTACTTCAACATAATAAAGTCCATATATGACAAACCCACAGTCAACATCATACTTAACAGAGAGAAGAAGAAAGCTTTTCCTTTAAGATCAGAACAAGACAAGGATGCCCACTTTCCCCACTTCTATTGAACATAGTACTGGAGGTCCTAGCCATGGCAATCAGACAACACAGAGATAAAAAGCATCCAGATTGGCAATGAAGAAGTTAAACTGTCCCTGTTTGCAGATGATATGACATTGTACATAAAAAACCCTAAAGAGTCCAAGCCAAAACTACTAGATCCTATATCTGAATTCAGCAAAGTTTCAGGATACAAAATTAATACACAGAAATCTGTCACATTCCTATATACTAACAATGAACTCGCAGAGAGAGAAATCAAGAAAATAATTCCATTCATAATTGCATCAAAAATAACAAAATACCTAGAAATAAACCTAATCAAGGAAGTGAAAGACGTATACCCTGAAAACTACAAGACACTCTTAAGAAAAATTAAAGAAGATACAGTAAATGGAAGCACATCCCATGCTCTTGGATAGGAAGAATTAATATTGTCAAAATGGCCATCCTGCCTAAACCAGTCTATAGATTCAATGCAATTCCTATAAAAATACCAACAGCATTCTTCAATGAACTAGAGAAAATCGTTCTAAAATTCATATGGAACCACAAAAAACCTCGAATTGTGAAAGCAGTTCTGAGAAGGAAGAAGAAAGCTTGGGGCATTATGCTCCCCACCTTCAAGCTCTACTACAAAACCACAGTAATCAAGACAATTTGGTACTGCCACAAAAACAGACCCATAGACCAATGGAACAGACTAGAGAGCCCTGATGTAAAACCAACTATATATGGTCAATTAATATACGATAAAGAGCCATGGATATACAGTGGGGAAATGACAGCCTCTTCAACAGCTGCTGTTGGCAAAACTGGAGTTACATGCAAGACAATGAAACTGGATTATTCTTTAACCCCATACACAGAAGTAAACTCGAAATGGAACAAAGACTTGAATGTAAGTCATGAAACCATAAAACTCTTAGAAGAAAACATAGGCAAGCATCTCCTGAATATAAGCATGAGCAACTTCTTCCTGAATGCAACTCCTTGAGCAAGGAAAACAAAAGCAAAAATGAACTCATGGGACTACATCAAACTAAAAATCTTCTGTACAGCAAAGGACACCATCAACAGAGCAAAAAGGCATCCTACAGTATGGGAGAATATATTTATAAACGACATATCCAACAAGGGGTTAACATCCAAAATACATAAAGAACTTACATGCCTCAACACACAAAAAGCAAATAATCCTATTAAAAAATAGGTAGAGGATATGAAGAGACATTTCTCCAAAGAAGAAATTCAGATGGCCAACAGACACATGCAAAGATGCTTATCATCACTAATCATCAGGGAAATGCAAATTAACACCACAATGAGATATCACCTCACACCAGTAAGGATGGCCAGCATCAAAAAGTCTAAGACCATCAAATGCTTTTGAGGATGCAGAGTAAGGGGAATGCTCCTACACTGCTAGTGGGAATGTAAGCTAGTTCAATCATTGTGGAAAGCAATATGGAGGCTCCTCAAAAAAGTAAAAATAGAAATACTGTTTGACCTGTGAATCCCACTCCTTGGAATTTACCCAAAGAATACAACTTCTCAGATTCAAAAAGACATATGCACCCCTATGTATATCATAGGACTTTTTACAGTAGCCAAGATATGGAAGCAACCTACATGTCCATCAGTAGATGAATGGATAAAGAATAAGTGGTATAAGTGGTACATATACACAATGGAATACTATTCAGCCATAAGAAAGAAACAAATCCTACCATTTGCAACATCATGCATGGAGCTGGACGACATTATGCTCAGTGAAATAAGCCAGGTGGAAAAAGACAAATGCCAAATGATTTCTCTCATTTGTGGAGTATAACAATGAATCAAAACTGAAGGAACAAAATAGCAGCAGACTCATAGACTCTAAGAATGAACTAGTGGTTGCCAAAGGGAATGGGGGTGGGAGGGTAGGTGGGGAGGGAGGGAGAAAGGGATTGAGGGGTATTATGCTTAGTACATATGATGTGGGGAATCTCCGGGAGAACAGTGTAGCACAGAGAAGCCACAGATTGGATCTGTGGCATCTTGCTCCACTGATGGACAGTGTGTGCATTGAGGTATGGGTAGGGACTTGATAATATGGGTAAATGTAGTAACCACATTGTTTTTTCATGTGAAACCTTCAAAGAGTGTATATAAATCATACCTTATTTAAAAAATTTTCACAGTTCCTCAAAAAATTAAACATAAAGTCACCATTCAACCTAACAATTCCACTCCTATAATATATAAAAATAATTGAAAACACATGTTCACTCAAAAACATGTATGTGAATGTTCATAGCATCATTATTCATAGCTAAAAATTGGAAACAATCCAAACATCCATTGACTGATGAATGGACAAATAAAATATAGTACAGCCATACAATGGAATATTATTAGCCAAGGAAAGGTATAATGTACTGATACATGCTACAATATGGCTGTATCTGAACATAGTATGTTAAGCAAAAGAATCAGATTCTCTTTATTGGGTTGAGGATGTTCCCTACTTACTATTCCTAGTTTGCTTGTTTAAAGGAAGAATGAATGGTGAATTTTATCAAACACTTTCTCTGAATCTATTGAAATGATTATATAATTTTCCTTTTTAGTCTGTTATTATGGGGAATTACACTGCTTGATTTTAAAATGTTAAACCAACTTTGCATTTCTGATATAAACCTTCACTTGGTCATGGTGTATTAGCCTTTTTATGCAGTGCTGGGTTTGATTTGTCAAAACTTTGTAAAGGATTTTTGCATCCATGTCCATAAAGGATACTATTTTGTAGTTTGCTTGTAATGTTTTGTCTGCTATTTAAAAAATCAGGATAACAAGATGTATTCTCTACTTTTCCATTTTTTATAGGAGTTTATGTAGAATTGGTATTATTTCTTTAGTAGCATTTGTTTAGTAGAATTCACCAGTGAAATCATCTGAACCTTGTATTTCCTTTTGGGAAGATTTTTAACTACAAATTAGTTTTTTAAACTAAAGTAAGACTATTCAGGTTATGTTTTTATTTTGAGGGGGCTCTGATGGAATCTTTTATGGAATTCATCCATTTTATCTAAGTTGTCAAGTTTATTGGCATAATGTTATTCACAATGTTCTACTATTATTCTTTTAATCTGTAGAATCTATAGTGATGCTACCTCTCTCTCTTGATATTGACAATTTATGACTTCACTTTTTTTCTTGATCAGTTTAGGTAGAGGTATGTCAATTCTATTGATCTTTTCAAAGAACCAGCTTTTGGTTTCTGTTATTTCATCCATTGTTTCTCTATTTTATTCGTTTTTAAAAGTCTTTATTGTTTCCTTTCTTACTTAGATTTGCTTACTATTCTATTTCTAGTTTCTTAAAGTGGAAGCTTATATTACTGGTTTGAGACCTTCTTTGTTTTATGAAATGGATATTTAGTATTTAGTGCTATAAATATTCCTTTAAGTACTGCTTTAGCTGAATCCCACAGATTTTAATATGATGCATTTATATTTTCATTCTGTTCAACATACTTTCTAATTTATCTTTTTATTTTATTGAATCATAAGTTATATATTTAGAAGTACATTATTATTTCCCAAGTATTTGGGGGCTTTTCCAAATATATGCCTGCTACTGATTTCTAATTTAATGTCATTGTGATTTGTGAACATACCTTAAATAACTTGAATTATTTAGTTTATAACTCATGATAAGGACTATCTTGACAAAGACTCCATATTTACATAAGAAGAATATATATTCTGCTGTTATTGGAACAATTATTCTATATTTGAATTATGTCAAATTGAATGATAGCTATTCAAGTTTGTGATAGTGTCAAAAATCTCCAACTATAATTGTAGATTCATCAGTTTCTCCTTGAGTTCCTATCAGTTTTTGCTTCATGTATTTTGAAGCTCTGCTATGTCTGAGTTCATCCTCCTTGAGATGAGGTGTAGAAACTATTTAGGCAGTAAGCTGGGGTAATCATTGGCCTCACTTTGTTTCCTGTGTCTCACGTTTCCCTGTTATTCATTATCTTGTTGTAATATTTTGAAAACCATTGTTTCTTACACATTTCCAGTTTCTTTTGTCATTGTTATTGTTTCAGGAGGGAGGTTCAGCTTATGTTATTCCTTCTTTTCCAGAAACAGAAGTCTCTTGAAACTCCATTTTTAAATTAAATATACTCACCTTTTGTATTTGAACAGCAAAAGCAATTCCAGAGAATGTTGGACAGGATTTGATTCACACCTATTTTCTTCTTCTGACTCCAGGGAAAGCCAGTTCTAGATTTAATTGTAGGTAGGAATGCTAATAATTTGGCTTCTCTTCAAACTGATTTTCTTTCAATATTGGTCAATGTTTAGTGGAGACTTAGGGATTACATTTCTGTTTTATAACTACTTTTGTATTTTCAAAATAAGAAATTTGTTACATGTACTGAACAGAACAAAACATTAAAACATTTTCCTTTTGATTTATTACTAATATGTGTGCTTTTCTATCCCACAGAGTTGGCTAGAATTAATACTTATCTGAAAAACATAGAAATAATTTACATGAAATTGATTTTGAAGTCTTGACAAAAATATGTTTAAAAACTAAGATTTCCTTCCTTTTTATCTGTGGTAGAATCTATCAGGACTCATGATATATAAGCACCTTCTTATATCCTATCATCTTTTACAGTTGGATTAGTTCCAGATGACTACTTATGATCAATGAAATGTGTGCTGAAATCAGATCGAAGTAGTTTAAAGTTGGGGTGTCTTCTCTTTTTCCTCCTTTACTGTGTGACCCTGGATGCCCTGTGCTCCCCATGGCATAGCTCCCAGATGGGGGCCATGTCCCCATCTGTATCAGATTTCATGGGAGTAACACATACACTTCATTTATTAAGCCGTTAAGAATTTAGGTTAGTGTTAGAAAGTCTACCCTAATAAATTCGGTTTATTTTTACTTTCTCTGATAACAAGACAGTTTTGTGAGGGATGTATTAAAGGGTTAACTTTAGATAAAGTAATGACAATGGTACTAGGTAACAGTGATGAGGTGCAAGCTATGTGCCTGACACTGAGCTAAATACTTTATATGAATGGCTCATTTCACACAACAGTTACACAAGGGAAATTACTCAAGCCATGTAAACAGCACTCTTCCATTTATCATGGCCTTTCAGAATTCAGGTTGCCAGCTCAGTAACTGTAAGGTTTTCTCTGCGCATGGAGCTCATGGCACAAACCAAGCTTCACCTTACAACTTACACAAACACATTCACAAAAATATCCAATAAAAATAGCACACTACCAATAAGGAGTGTTCACACTACTTGAAGGCACTCTTATTTCAGCAATAGCAGGACCAATTGATATTTTACCAGTAACATAGTGTTGTGTGTGGAAATTAAACTGTGATCACATTTCTCACTTATTTCAGAAATGTTTTGCACTCCATGGGGAGATAGATGGATATAATTGTAGTTTTATATCTTTATATTTATAATTAAATCTCTCTATAATTCTTTTCATATATTATATTTCAATAACAAATATACTATTTACAATAGCATATGCCAGGTGTTTCTGTGGTTTCTTGAATAATAAGACTTGTAAGGAATTGAAGTAGAATGAAGAGCTGAATGAATAGGGGAGAGGGTAACACACTATACTGACAGCCTCAGAAAAATTCTCATGTACCTGGGAGATGGCCACCTAGTTTTCAGGTCCCATATTCTAGTATCAGAATCACATTATGGGATACACTGAGACAGGGACCATGGATGTAGTCAGAGTAGGGTGAGAGCCTCCGGAGGAGGCAGGGTGGGATATTTGCAGTCAGAGCAATGTAACTACATACAAGGAAACCCCCCCTACTAAAACTCTATGTTAAACATTAAGCTCTAGAATCATTCTTCAGTGAGATCAGTTAATGTTCCCCAGATAACGAAGAGTAGCACATGTTTTATTATGCTAATCATTTGTAGCCATGTGTAAGATTCACTTTAGCATGCTAAAAGGCCCAGGCCTATGTGCTGTCTTTCCTCCTTCAGATCTGACAAGGTGATTTTGCAAACTGAGCAACTAACTTAGCATGGAGACCCAGCTGTAGGCAGCATACATAGTAAAAGGCAGGAAGAATTCCATCTTGAAGATAAGATTGCATTTAACACCCAGGAAGTTCAAGAGGCAAAATTCTTTAGCAAGTAGACAATACCTCGGCCCACCTTGGGAGCTGGGCAAGCAGCCTTTTGATATGCTCCCTGACCCAGGCGCCGGTGTCCCAGAGAGAAATCAAGGCAGGAAATTCCTTATGTTAAGTTAATTTTTAATATTCAGAGACCACTTAACAAGTCTCCACCCCTAAGTTTTTTCATGTTCTCGAAAAATCCTCAACTGCTTATAAAACCCTCTAGACAATGCACCACTATGGACTCTCTTGTCCCCTCCTGGCATGAGCCAGGAACTCTATCCTTTCACTTTATCTCTAAATAAAAGCCTGTACCTCGCTCTCCTACCTTGACTGTTTGTGAAGCTCATTCTTCGGCTCCGCAAACAAGAACCCTGGCATCAACACCAGATGAGCAGCTGTGCAGGATTTACATAGGTAAATGACAGATAGATAGATGGAAAAATATAGATGATGATACACATAGACAGAGATATGTAGATATAAACTATATTTCTGTCTATCACAACATTTGAAAGTATTGTAAACAAGATGTTTGTTTATTGAAAAATGTAGATGAAAAAAGTGTTGGAAGCAGTGCACGTTGTTTTTACTAATTTAATGAATTTTCCAAAAGTCAGGAAATTCAACAACCAGAAAAATAGAAGATCCCACACAGGTCCCACAGCCCCAAGCCAAATGGGTATCAATAAACTCCACAAAGTGGCAAATGCCAAGCCCCAATAAGATGAATAAGCCAAACGTGAAGCCTGTCAAATGACACTGTAAAATGCAGGAAGGAACACATCATCCTAAGGGCTCAAGGGAAGAGCCTGTTTTCAAAGATGACATCTTAGGAAACAGAAGTAAATTTTAGAAACCATGTCCTTGGGGTCATCAAAATGGAAAATGAAGGAATGACTGTGAGACTGGAACAGGGAAAGAACAAGGCATAGATACAAATGGGGAAAGGAGAAGAAAGGAAAGAAACATCTGGCTGCGGAACAAAAAAATACACACCAGGAAGGCAATAAAGAGTGGATATTTCCCTGGAAAATAAGTCAAAGCTTTGATATGGGAAAAAAATTAGAAAAGCTCCCCCAGAATGCAGAAGAAAAGGACAAAGATAAACATATTGAAAAAAAATGTATTAGGTAAGAGGGCAAAGAAAGACAGATGCAACTTAAGAATTACAAATGTTTCTAAAGAATAAGCCCAAACTATAGAAAAGAGGCAATAATAAAAAACATAAGAAAAAATTTTTTCTAAACTGATTCAAGAATAAGTATGGAGATCAAAGTGGATCACACCTTCCTGGAGAAATATTAATAAGAATAAACTCATAGATATGTGCTGGCAAAATTTTTGAAACTCAAGGATGAAGGGGACAAAATTTTTGTAATATACAGGCAGAAAAATACGACACAAAACAAACAACACCCAAGCCTCTTGGAAGGGCTGTAAGATGAATCAAAATTGTAAGTGTTGGTGATGAGCCCTTTAGCTGATCAGAGTCCATGTGGACATTGTCTAGCTGTGGCTCAGCACTGGCCACACCCATGAGGATCAGTAATAGAAACTCTCCAGCCAGGCAGCAGAGGTTCACGGAAAGGAGGCATCACCTTGGATGAAAAGGAGAAAAATGGCAACTGTCAGGGGAAAGTGAAGAGAACTCATGTCCACAGGCATGTGAAAAACACCTCTGTAGACTTTGGGAAGCTTAAGTTCCCAAAGAGGGAAAGACAAGCAGTCAGAAAAATGCTACTTGGTGACTGTTCTTATGACTGCATTTTTCACTCAAGTCTATTTTAAGTTAGAATGTGAGCGAGCCCTGGAAAACAGGATCTATGTCTTCACTTTTGTTCCCATCAGTTGGCACAGAAGGTCCTTGTTTAACTGCAAGCACACAACTGTATTGTCATCTCCCAGTGGCTGGTCTGGGAAGGTGGAGGGTGAGTCTTTATACTAAATAAAAGCCTTTTCTAAACATTGGTTCCTGCCCAGTCAAAAGAAAAAGCCATGATGTCACATGTTATTTCTAATCCATAGTGAAACCCAGGTTGAGCACGTAGACCAGATGGCCCTGTTGTCACATTAGTGTCATTTACATAAAAATCCCATTTCTTGTGCATAATTGCATCCTGGCGTTTGACTTATACAAAGAAGGAGGCTAATGGCTTCTGCATGATGAGCAGGGGCCATTTTGCAGATTATATTGCCTTTAATAAAATAGTTTTCTTCTTTTATGCAGACTTACACAGAACTATCTCTGAAAATTATTGCTTGTCCTTGGGAGGTGACTGAGTGTTTGCAAATAAGTACATGCATGCATATTCTCTCCAAAATCTACTCCTAGCAGAACAGAAGACCACAGGGAGAATGAAAGCATATGTTGACTTCAACAAATGGTGCTGGAGCAATTGGACATCCATATGTAAAAAAATGAACCTACACACAAAACTTAAACCTTTCATAAAAAATATAATTCAAAATGGACTATAGACCTAAATATAAAACCCAAAAACTGTGAAATTCCTAGAAGAAAATGTAGGAGAAGATCTAAGTGACTTTGTGTTTGGTAATGACCTTTTAGATAAAAACCAAAAGCACGACCCATGAAAGAAAAAATTGATAAGTTGGATTTTATTATATTAAAATCTTATGCTTTCTGAAAGACAAGCCACAGAATGGGGGAAAATATTTTTAAAACACGTACCTAATAAAGCACTTATTGCTAAGACATACAAAGAAATCTTAAAATTCAACACTAAGAAAACTAAGAACCCAGTGGGGAAAAAAATGGGGAAAATATTTGAATAAACACCTCACCAAAGAAAATATATAGATGACAAACAAGTATGTGAAAAAATGATCCACATAGTATGTCATCAGGAATTGCAAATTAAAACAAAAAGATGTCACTACACACCCATTAGAAAGAATAAAATCCAAAATTACAAATAATACCAACTGACAGTGAAAATGTGAAGCAACAGAAACTTTCTTCCTTGTGGGTGGGAATGCAAAAAATGGTACAGTCACCTTGGAAGACAGTTTGGAAGTTTCTTACAAAGCTAATATAATCTTATTATACTTTACAGGAATCACGCTCCTAGTTATTTACCCACATAATTTGAAGCCTTATAACCACACAAAAATTTGAATGCACATTTACAGCATTATGTTTGATTATACATATACTTCATATATACATAAGTAAGTGTAAAAATACATAGATTTAAAAACATAGGCAAAAATATCTTAGACATAAACATGAGCAACTTCTTCATGAACATACCGCCCCAGGCAAGGGAAACAAAAGCAAATATGAACAAGTGGGACTATAACAAGCTGAAAAGCTTCTGCACAGCAAAGAACACCATCAAAAGAACAAAAAGTTACCCTACAGTATGGGAGAATATATTCAAAAATGACAGATCCGATAAAGGGCTGACATCCAAAATATATAAAGAGCTCACACACCTCAACAAACAAAAAGCAAATAATCCAATTAAAAAATGGGCAGAGGACCTGAATAGACAGTTCTTCAAAGAAGAAATTCAGGTGACCACCAGACACATGAAAAGGTGCTCCACATTGCTAGTCATCAGAGAAATGCAAAGTAAAACCACAATGAGATATCACCTCACACCAGTAAGGATCGCCACCATCCAGAAGACGAATAACAACAAATGTTGGTGAGGTTGCAGAGAAAGGGGAACCCTCCTACACTGCTGGTGGGAATGTAAATTAGTTCAACCATTGTGGAAAGCAGTATGGAGATTCCTCAAAATGCTCAAAACAGAAAAACCATTTGACCCAGGAATTCCAGTTCTAGGAATTTACCCTAGGAATGCAGCAGCCCAGTTTGAAAAAGACAGATGCACCCCCATGTTTATTGCAGCACTATTTACAATAGCCAAGAAATGGAAGCAACCTAAATGTCCATCAGTAGATGAATGGATAAAGAAGAGGTGGTACATATACACAATGGAATATTATTCAGCCATAAGAAGAAGACAATCCTACCATTTGCAACAGCTTGGATGGAGCTAGAGGGTATTATGCTCAGTGAAATAAGCCAGGCAGAGTAAGACAAGTACCCAATGATTTCACTCTTATGTGGAGAATGAGAACAAAGAAAAACTGAAGGAACAAAACAGCAGCAGAATCACAGAACCCAAGAATGTACTAACAGTTACCAAAGGGAAAGGGACTGAGGTTGATGGGTGGAAAGGGAGGGATAAGGGCAGGGAAAAAGAAAGGGGGCATTACGATTAGCATGTGTAGTGGGGTGGGGCACAGGGAGGGCTGCGCAACACAGAGAAGATGAGTAGGGACTCTGCAGCCTCTTACTACGTTGCTGGACAGTAGTTTGTGTAATAGGGTTTGTGGGGGGGGGCTTGGTGAAGGGGGGAGCCTAGTAAACATAATGTTCTTCAAGTAATTGTAGATTAATGGTACCAAAATAAAAAAAAGGGTTAGGGAAAATGTTCCTGTGTTCTCAAATTTAAAAAAAAACACTTACAAATATATAGATTTAGAGCAGCTTTATTCATAATCACCAGAAACTGGATGCAACAAAGATGTCCTTCAATAGATGAATAGATAAGCAAATTATGGTGTATCTATAAAGTGAAATATTATTCATTAAAAAAAGAAATGAGGTATCAAGCCACAAAAAGATATAGATAGATCTTAAATGGATGTATGTAATTAAAGGAGCCAATCTCGAAAGATTACACGCTGTAAGTTTCTAATTATATGTCATTACAGAAAAGGCAAAACTATAGAGACATCAAAAGATCAGCAGTTACCAGGAGTTCAGGAATATAGGAAGAAGGTGAAGAGGTGAAGCACAGGTTGTCTCTTCAGGCAGCAAAACTGTTCCACACGGTACTGTAATAGTGGACACATGACAATATGCATTTGTCAAGATACACTGAACTTCAGCACAAAGAGTGAACCTTAATGTATGTGAATTTAAAATTCATTTAGGAGAAGGAGGAGCCAAGATGGCGGCGTGAATAGAGCAGTGCAAATCTCCTCCCAAAAACATATATACTTTTGAAAATACAACAAATACAACTATTCTGAAAAGAGAGACCAGAAGATACAGGACAATAGCCGGACTACATCTACACCTGCAAGAACCCAGTGCCTCACTAAGGGGGTAAGATACAAGCTGCAGCCCGGCGGGAACCAAGCACCACTCACCCCAGCTCCCTGGCAGGAGGAGAGGAGTCAGAGGAGGGAGGGAGAGGGACCCCAGGACTGCTAAATACCCAGCCCTAGCCATCTGCACTGGAGTGCAGACACACAGTGTGTGGGGTGTGGATACTACGGAAACGGGACAGTAAAATCTGCGAGCAGGTCCCTGTAGCCAGCAACCCTGGGACAAAGAAAAGCGAGTGCTTTTTGAAAGTCTTAAAGGGACAGGGAGCCCACAGATGGACGGTGGTGTCCCAGCACAATCAGCTCAGCAGCTGGGAACCTGAGGAACACCGGGCATCCTAAACCCTGAGTGGCAGCACAGCTCCAAGGCCCCTCGTGATGATAAACAGCCTCCCACTCATTCCTGCCCCAACACAGTGCTGCCATAGCAGAGTAGCAGCCTGAGAGTGGCCATGCCCATAGCAACCGGGCGGGCCTTCCTTCACAGTGGCTGGGCAAGTACCACAAATCCATCTGCATGCAACTGCCCAGCACAAGCTGCTACAGGTTGCTGTTCTCCCAGGAGAGGAAGGCCACAACCTAGTAAGAAGGGACGTTCTCCCAGCTGACACATGCCAACTACCCAAGACTATCTCTATTGACATGAAAAGGCAGAAGAATTTGATACAGACCAGATTAACCCAGACAGTCTCCCCTGAAAAGAAACCTGGGGAGATAGACCTAGCCAATCTTCCTGAAAAAGAAATTAAAATTAAGGTCATAACCATTGCTGATGGACTTGCAGAGAAATATGCAAGAGCTAAGGAGGGAGAAAACAGAAATAAAACAAACTCTGAAAGGATTTAAAAGCAGAATGGATGAGATGCAAGAGGCCATTGATGGAGTAGAAACCAGAGAACAGGAATGCATAGAAGCTGACGCAGAGAGAGAGAAAAGGATCTCCAGGAATGAAACAATATTAAGAAAACTGTGTGACCAATCCAAAAGGAACAATAACCGCATAATAGGGGTACCAGAAGAAGAAGAGACAGAAAAAGGGATAGAAAGTGTCTTTGAAGAAATAATTGCTGAAAACTTCCCCAAACTGGGGAAAGAAATAATCGATCAGACAACAGAACCCCCAAAAGAAGGGACCCAAGGAGAACAACACCAAGACACATAATAATTAAAATGACAAAGATCAAGGACAATGACAGAGTACTAAAGGCAGCTAGAGAGAGGAAAATGGTCACCTACAAAGGAAAACCAATCAGGCTATCAACAGACTTCTCAACATAAACATTACAGGCCAGAAGAGAATGGCATGATATATTTAATGCAATGAAAAAGAGGGACGTTGAACCAAGAATACTGTATCCAGCATGATTATCATTTAAATATGAAAGAGGGATTAAACAATACCCAAACAAAAGTTGAGGGAATTTGCCTCCCACAAACCACCTCTACAGGGTATTTTAGAGGGACTGCTCTAGATGGGAGCACTCCTAAGGCTAAATAGATGTCACCAGAGAAAATAAAATCACAGCAAAGAAAGCAGACCAACCAAATACTAACTAAAGGCAAAAAATAAAATTAATTACTCACAAAAGTTGTAAAAAGAAACACAAAAGAGCGCAGAGTAAAACACCCAACATATAAAGAATGGAGGAGGAGGAATAAGAATGGAGAAAAATAAAGAATCATCAGACACTGTTTATAATAGCTCAATAAGCGAGTTAAGTTAGACAGAAAGATAGTAAAGAAGCTAACCTTGAACCTTTGGTAACCACGAATCTAAATCCTGCAATGGTGATAAGTACATATCTTTCAATAATCACCCTGAATGTAAATGGACTGAATGCACCATTCAAAAGACACAGAGTAATACAGTGGATAAAAAAGCAAGATCCATCTGTATGTTGCTTACAAGAGACTCACCTCAAACCCAAAGACATGCACAGCCTAAAAGTCAAGGGATGGAAAAAGATATTTCATGGAAACAACAGGGAGAAAAAAGCAGGTGTTGCAGTACTAGTATCAGACAAAATAGACTTCAAAACAAAGAAAGTAAAAAGAGACAAAAAAGGACATTACCTAATGATAAAGGGCTCAGTCCAACAAGAGGATATAACCATTATAAATATATATGCACCCAACACAGGAGCACCAGCATATGTGAAACAAATACTAACAGAATTAAAGGAGGAAATAAAATGCAATGCACCCATTGTAGGAGACTTCAACACACCACTCACTCCAAAGAATAGATCCACCAGACAGAAAATAAGTAAGGACACAGAGGCACTGAATAACACAATAGAACAGATGGACCTAATAGACATATACAGAACTATACATCCAAAAGCAACAGGATACACATTCTTCTCAAGTGCACATGGGACATTCTCCAGAATAGACCACATACTGGACCACAAAAAGAGCCTCAGTAAATTCAAAAAGATTGAAATTCTACCAACCAACTTTTCATACCACAAAGGTATAAAACTAGAAATAAATTGTACAAAGAAAGTAAAAAGACCCACAAAAACATGGAGGCTCAACAAATGCTCCTAAACAATTAATTGATCAATGCCCAAATCAGAATAGAGATCAAGCAATATATGGAAATAAATGATAACAGCAACACAAAGCCCCAACTTCTGTGGGATGCAGAGAAAGCAGTATTAAGAGGAAAGTATATAGCAATTCAGGCATATTTAAAGAAGGAAGAACAATCCCAAAAGAATAGTCTAACGTCACAATTATCAAAATTGGAAAAAGAAGAACAAATGAGGCCTAAACTCAGCAGAAGGAGGGACATAAAAAACATCAGAGAAGAAATAAATAAAATTGAGAAGAATAATACAATAGAAAAAATCAATGAAACCAAGACCTGGTTCTTTGAGAAAATAAACAAAATACATAAGCCTCTAGCCAGACTTATTAAGAGAAAAAGAGAATCAACATACATCAACAGAATCAGAAACGAGAAAGGAAAAATCATGACGGACCCCACAGAAATACAAATAAATATTAGTGAATTCTATAAGAATCTATATGCTAACAAGCTGGAAAACCTAGAAGAAATGGACAACTTCCCAGAAAAACACAACCATCCAAGACTGACCCAGAAAGACACAGAAAATCTAAACAAACCAATTACCAGCAAAGTAATTGAATCAGTAATCAAAAGACTACCCAAGAACAAAACCCCTGGACCAGATGAATTTACCTCAGAATTTTATCAGACATACAGAGAAGATAAAATACGCATTGTCCTTAAAGTTTTCCAAAAAAAAACAAGAGGAGGGAATACTCCCAAACTCATTCTATGAAGCCAACATCACCCTAATACCAAAACCAGGCAAAGATCCCACCAAAAAAGAAAATTACAGACCAATATCCCTGATGAATGTAGATGCAAAAATGCTCAACAAAATATTAGCAAACCGAATTCAAAAATACATCGAAAGGATCACATACCATGACCAAGTGGGATTCATCCCAGGGATGCAAGGATGGTACAATATTTGAAAATCCATCAACATCATCCACCACATAAATAAAAAGAAGGACAAAAACCACATGATCATCTCCATAGATGCTGAAAAAGCATTCGACAAAATTCAACATCCATTCATGATAAAAACTCTCAACAAAATGGGCATAGAGGGCAAGTACCTCAACATAATAAAGGCCATATATGATAAACCCACAGCCAACATCATACTGAACAGCGAGAAGCTGAAAGCTTTTCCTCTGAGATCGGGAACAAGACAGGGATGCCCACTCTCCCCACTGTTATTCAACATAGTACTGGAGGTCCTAGCCACAGCAATTAGACAAAACCAAGAAATACAAGTAATCCAGATTGGAAAAGAAGTTAAACTGTCACTATTTGCAGATGACATGATATTGTACATAAAAAACCCTAAAGACTCCACTCCAAAACTACTACAGCTAATATCAGAATTCATCAAAGTTGCAGGGTACAAAATTAACACACAGAAATCTGTGGCTTTCCTATACACTAACGAACAAATAGAAAGATAAATCAGGAAAACAATTCCATTCACAATTGCATCAAAAATAATAAAATACCTAGGAATAAACTTAACCAAGAAGTTAAAGACCTACACACTGAAAACTATAAGACCCTCTTAAGAGAAATTAAAGAGGGCACTAACAAATGGAAACTCATCCCATGATCTTGGCTAGGAAGAGTTAATATCATAAAAATGGCCATCCTGCCCAAAGCAATATACAGATTTGATGCAATCCCTATCAAATTACCAACAACATTCTTCAACGAATTGGAACAAATAGTTCTAAAATTCATATGGAAACACCAAAGACCCTGAATAGCCAGAGCAATCCTGAGAAGGAAGAATAAAGTGGCGGGGGAGATCTCGCTCCCCAACTTCAAGCTCTACTACAAAGCCATAGTAATCAAGACAATTTGGTACTGGCACAAGAACAGACCCACGGACCAGTGAAACAGAATAGAGACTCCAAACATTAACCCAAGCATCTATGGTCAATTAATATATGATAAAGGAGCCATGGACATACAATGGGGAAATGACAGCCTCTTCAACAGATGGTGGTGGATAAACCGGACAAATGCATGTAAGAGAATGAAACTGGATCACTGTCTAACCCCATGCACAAAAGTAAACTCCAAATGGATCAAAGACCTGAATGTAAGTCATGAAACCATAAAACTCTTAGAAAAATACATAGGCAAAAATCTCCTGGACATAAACATGGGCGATTTCTTCATGAACATATCTCCCCAGGCAAGGGAAACAAAAGCAAAAATGAACAAGTGGGACTATATCCAGCTGAAAAGCTTCTGCATAGCAAAGGACACCATCAATAGAACAAAAAGGTACCCTACAGTATGGGAGAATATATTCAAAAATGACAGATCCAATAAAGGGTTGACATCCAAAATATATATGGAGCTCACACACCTCAACAAACAAGAAGCAAATAATCCAATTAAAAAATGGGCAGAGGAGCTGAATAGACAGTTCTCCAAAGAAGAAATTCAGATGACCACCAGACACATGAAAAGGTGCTCCACATTGCTAGTCATCAGAGAAATGCAAATTAAAACCACAATGAGATATCACCTCACACCAGTAAGGATCGCCACCATCCAGAAGACGAATAACAACAAATGTTGGTGAGGTTGCAGAGAAAGGGGAACCCTCCTACACTGCTGGTGGGAATGTAAATTAGTTCAACCATTGTGGAAAGCAGTATGGAGATTCCTCAAAATGCTCAAAACAGAAAAACCATTTGACCCAGGAATTCCAGTTCTAGGAATTTACCTTAGGAATGCAGCAGCCCAGTTTGAAAAAGACAGATGCACCCCTATGTTTATCGCAGCACTATTTACAATAGCCAAGAAATGGAAGCAACCTAAATGTCCATTAGTAGATGAATGGATAAAGAAGATGTGGTACATATACACAATGGAATATTATTCAGCCATAAGAAGAAGACAATCCTACCATTTGCAACAGCTTGGATGGAGCTAGAGGGTATTATGCTCAGTGAAATAGCCAGGCAGAGTAAGACAAGTACCCAATGATTTCACTCTTATGTGGAGAATGAGAACAAAGAAAAACTGAAGGAACAAAACAGCAGCAGAATCACAGATCCCAAGAATGTACTAACAGTAACCACAGGGAAAGGGACTGGGGAGGATGGGTGGGAAGGGAGGGATAAGGGCAGAGAAAAAGAAAGATGGCATTACGAGTAGCATGTATAATATGGGGGGTGAGTGGGGAGGGCTGTACAACACAGAGAAGACAAGTAGTGATTCTACAGTGTCTTACTATGCGGATGGACTGTGTAATGGGGATTGTGGGGTGTACTTGGTGAAGGGGGGAGCCTAGTAAACATAATGTTCTGCATGTAATTGTGGATTAATTATAATAAAATTTTAAAAATCATTAAGAAGGTCATGAGAATCTTGGGATGGAATGCAGAATGTGGGACATCAATCTCTATCACAAATGTATGAAAAAACCTCACTGGAGGAGGGCAGGGGCAAGGCTGAAATGAGTAACTTTGGAAATGAGTGACTGTAAAACTAAAAGCAAAGCAATTGCACATAGAGCATTTTGTTTGATAAAGTTGTTTCCCATAAGGGTACGTGTTAGCACTTCTGATGCTACTATACATGTAGTGCACTGCAATTAAACAGTTAAGTAAATGGATGGTGGGTGGTAAGCACTGGCTTTCTCACTGTTGGAGATAAGTCTGGGAAGGTAGCTAGAATGAACCAGGATGGATGAGATGTCAAGATATCAGTATAAACCCATCTTTAGCTTAATATAGATACAAATGGTTACATACAGAAATATGTATAGATACGTGCACATACATAGGTTAACACACCCATAGACACACATATATTTCCTTGCTCTGTCAGCTGAGAGGGCCTAGAAGCAACAATATCTCAGCAGCAAAAAGCACACCTATGGCTCAGATCTTGGTTTCCATTACCTTTCTCTAATGAAAGAAACCAGGCCAGGACACCAGGGCAGGAAGAATACCAAATGAGCTTTTATCATCTCATAGTGCTAGAAACTAAGGAAGTGCTCAAATCACAGGAGCCAAGAGCTCCCAATGGCCAAAGCTGCAACCATAGAGCAACAAAACAAAGTTGTATTAGATTATTACTGAAAATATAAAATAAATATCCATGCATCCATACACATATAAATATGTGATTGAATAAATTAATAAAGAAAGACAAAATATATTGTGCAGAATTCCAAATAATTTATGTAGATAATCAGCCCTCATGGAGAAGGAGCATTACCCCTCATTTCTCAAGTGTAGTCTTGTTCATAGCAACTGCCTTCCAAAGAGTGCAGTACAAAAAGGGGGAGAATCAGTAACTCTACAGTGGGAAATCCTGCAAGCACACCTCAGCCAGGTGATCCAGTTCAACAACAACAGTGATAAGTCCTGTTGATAGTATGTGCCCTTGAAATGATGTGATGAAAATTACACTTCACCTCTGTTGTCTTTCTCCCCCAAGCCCCAGTCTAATCATGGGAGAAAACATTAGACTAATCCCAGTTGAGGGACATTTTACAAAATACCTGGCCAAAACTCCTCAAAGCCGTCAAGGTCGCCAAAAACAAGAAAAGCCTGAAAAACTGTTAAAGCCAAGAGGAGCCTGGGGAGATGTGACAACTAAGTGTGATGTCATAGCCTGGGTGAGATCCCAGAGCAGAAAAGGATGTTAGATAACACCTAAGGAAATTTGAACAAAGAATGGACCTTAGTTAATAATAGTGTATAAATATTGGTTCATTACTTGTAACATACTCATGTGAAATAGTAATAAAGGAAACCCACTGTTGGGTATATAAGAACTCTCTGTATTCTCTTCTTACTTTTTCTGTAAATCTAAAAATGTTCCCCAAAATAGTTTATTTTAAAAAATGTTTAGTCTCTCATTTGTCTCCCCAGCTGATGTGTCTTGTCACATGATCATAGACATCCTGCTGGCTTCAAAGCCTGAAGTTTAGTACTATTGAATTGGGGTTCCTTCTTCTAGTTTGTGCAACAATTTTAGGGGTCCAGCATCTGCCCTTCCTGCAGCCTCCTCTCAGCTCTATGCAGCTGCACTCCCTAGGTGTCTGCTTTATCCTCCCTCCAGGTCTAGCCCAGCAGCCCATGCCCATGCTCTGTTCTGGGGACACTGTGGCGTTTCCCCAGGGCAGGCCAGCCTACTCTTCATTCAATGTTTGTCCCACAAGGACTAAGTGAGGCTTGGGAGAGCTACCTTGTTCCACACTCTACACACTTAACAGACCAGAGGCAACATCTTTGGGAAGGGACCCTGTCTGGTGGGCTCCCAAATTCCCAAAGCAAGCCCCCTGGGTGCGGAGAGAGAGGGGAGTGGAAACTCCCAAGTTGCCTCTTTATAATTTATCCTTCTCCCTCCAAACTTTGACCAGAAAATAGAGAATTTTCCTTTCCTTCTCCACCTTCTGGCCTCTAGCCTCCTCATGAAGCCTGAAAGGTGCACAGAGCTATCTTCCTTACACTAGAAGAATCCAAAGGCTTGAGACTTCCCTGTGAGCCTGTAATCTTGCAGGTTTCTCTGCCCAGGGAGCTTGGATTCAAAGCCTAGTATCTCCCTAAAAAGTCAAATACTTCTCATATGCCCTGGGGTAAGAAGTCTCTTGACTTGGGCTCAGCCTTAATGTTAACATGCATCAGTGTAACATTTACCAAAATATTTACCTACTGCCAGGGTGCATTGAGTTCTACGGATTCTGTGGGAGAGGAAGTCAGAGGGAGATGAGTCTTATAGAAGGGGTTCGGGTTTCCTAAAGAAAGAGGGACATTTGCCCTGGGAAGGCCTGAAGGAAGAAGCACTGGCTGTGAGAAATAAGAGGACAGGGCTGTCCCCATGGCAGAAAGCAAAACTAAGAAATAGGGTCCTGAGGGATTCACCCTTGAGGGCCTGAGAAGGGAATTCAAGGAGTCCATGAATTTGGATGGGAAAAAATAAGCCTTTATTTTCACTAACCTCTAAGCGGAATATAGCACACTGCAAGCCACAGTGTGCAGTGGAACAGCAGTACTGCAATTTTGCCTTTTTCCATCAGGTTACTGTTATCACAGTTATTTTAAATGTGTTTACACTTATACTGCTACAGTACTTCAAAATTAAGATAGTTGTTACACCTGCTGCTAGATATTATTTAATGCATCAACAAGAAGCACATGTATTATTATGTCATACATTTGCTTAATATTGATGCTGTACTGAAATATAATTTATTTCCTTTGTTGTTACCTCCATTATTCAATTGTACCCATTTGAAAACACAATACAGAGGCTTCACCAGACTGCCAAAAGGATCTATGCCTGAAAAACCCCCTTAAAAATATTTGTATTGGGGGGCAGAGCCAAGATGGCGGCGTGAGTAGAGCAGCGGAAGTCTCCTCCCAAAACCACATATATCTATGAAAATATAACAAAGACAACTCTTCCTAGAATAAAGACCAGAGGACACAGGACAACATCCAGACCACATCCACACCTGCGAGAACCCAGTGCCTCGCAAAGAGGGTAATATACAAGCACCAGCCCCGCAGGACCCGAGCGCCCCTCCCCCCAGCTCCTGGCGGGAGAAGAGGAGGCAGAGCTGGAGGGAGAGGGAGCCCAGGACTGCTGAACACCCAGCCCCAACCATCCGGACCACAGCGCAGACACAGTGCGTGTGCAGGGCCCTGGGTACTAGGGAAAGAGGGCAGCAAGAACGGTGAGCGGGTACCGGAGGCCTGGTGCCGGAGAATAAAGAAAAACGAGAGGCCATTTTTTTTTTTCTTTTTGTGGTCATTGTTTTGTTTTGGCGGGTGCTTTTTGGAAGTCTTAAAGGGGGAGGGCGGGACACTTAATCAAGAGGTAGAGAATCCGGGATCTCTGGGCACTCTAATCCCCAGGGCTGCAGGGAGCACGGAGGCCCCTTACGGAGATAAATAGCCTCCCGGCCGCTCCCCCTCTGATGCTACTCCACCACTTTGGAGCAGGAGCCCAAGCCAGGCCACGCCCACAGCAACAGTGGAGATAAACTCCATAGCAGCAGGACAGGAAGCAGAAGCCCTGTCTGCGTGCAGCTACCCAGCACAAGAAACTAGAAGTCGCTGTTCTCCCAGGAGAGGAGGGCCACAAATCAACAAGAACGGAAGAACTTCCAGACGTCACTCATCCCAGCTCTGCAAACTATTCCTATCACCATGAAAAGACAAAATTACAGGCAAACCAAGATCACAGAGACACCAGAGAAGGAGACAGACCTAACCAGGCTTCCTGAAAGAGAATTCAAAATAAAAATCATAAACATGCTGACAGAGATGCAGAGAAATATGCAAGAGAAATGGGATGAAGTCCGGAGGGAGATCACAGATGCCAGAAAGGAGATTACAGAAATGAAACAAACTCTGGAAGGATTTATAAGCAGAATGGATAAGATGCAAGAGGCTATTGATGGAATTGAAACCAGAGAACAGGAACGCATAGAAGCTGACATAGAGAGAGATAAAAGGATGTCCAGGAATGAAACAATAATAAGAGAACTGTGTGACCAATCCAGAAGGAACAATATCCGTATTATAGGGGTACCAGAAGAAGAAGAGAGAGGAAAAGGGATGGAAAGTATCTTGGAAGAAATAATTGCTGAAAACTTCTCCAAACTGGGGGAGGAAATAATTGAACAGACCACGGAAATACACAGAACCACCAACAGAAAGGATCCAAGGAGGACAACACCAAGACACACAATAATTAAAATGGCAAAGATCAAGGACAAGGAAAGAGTTTTAAAGGCAGCTAGAGAGAAAAAGGTCACCTATAAAGGAAAACCCATCAGGCTAACATCAGACTTCTCGACAGAAACCCCACAGGCCAGAAGAGAATGGCATGACATATTTAATGCAATGAAACAGAAGGGCCTTGAACCAAGGATACTGTATCCAGCACGACTATCATTTAAATATGATGGCGGGATTAAACAATTCCCAGACAAGCAAAAGCTGAGGGAATTTGCTTCCCACAAACCACCTCTACAGGACATCTTACAGGGACTGCTCTAGATGGGAGCACTCCTAGAAAGAGCACAGAACAAAACACCCAACATATGAAGAATGGAGGAGGAGGAATAAGAAGGGAGAGAAGAAAAGAATCTCCAGACAGTGTATATAACAGCTCAATAAGCGAGCTAAGTTAGGCAGTGAGATAATAAAGAGGCTAACCTTGAACCTTTGATAACCATGAATTTAAAGACTGCAATGGCAATAAGTATATATCTTTCAATAGTCACCCTAAATGTAAATGGACTGAATGCACCAATTAAAAGACAGAGTAATAGAATGGATAAAAAAACAAGACCCATCTATATGCTGCTTACAAGAAACTCACCTCAAACCCAAAGACATGTACAGACTAAAAGTCAAGGGATGGAAAAACATATTTCAGGCAAACAACAGCGAGAAGAAAGTAGGGGTTGCAGTACTAATATCAGACAAAATAGACTTCAAAACAAAGAAAGTAACAAGAGATAAAGAAGGACACTACATAATGATAAAGGGCTCAGTACAACAAGAGGATATAACCATTCTAAATATATATGCACCCAACACAGGAGCCCCAGCATATGTGAAACAAATACTAAAGGAGGAAATAGACTGCAATGCATTCATTCTAGGAGACTTCAACACACCACTCACCCCAAAGGATAGATCCACCGGGCAGAAAATAAGTAAGGACATGGAAGCACTGAACAACACAGTAGAGCAGATGGACCTAATAGACATCTATAGAACTCTACATCCAAAAGCAACAGGATACACATTCTTCTCAAGTGCTTATGGAACATTCTACAGAATAGACCACATACTAGGCCACAAAAAGAGCCTCAGCAAAATCCAAAATATTGAAATTCTACCAACCAACTTTTCAGACCACAAAGGTATAAAACTAGAAATAAATTCTACAAAGAAAACAAAAAGGCTCACAAACACATGGAGGCTTAACAACATGCTCCTAAATAATAAATGGATCAATGAACAAATTAAAATAGAGGTCAAGGAATATAGAGAAACAAATGACAACAATAACACAAAGCCCCAACTTCTGTGGGATGCAGCGAAAGCAGTCTTAAGAGGAAAGTATATAGTGATCCAGGCACACTTGAAGAAGCAAGAACAATCCCAAATGTATAGTCTAACATCACAAATATCGAAATTGGAAAAAGAAGAACAAATGAGGCCTAAAGTCAGCAGAAGGAGGGTCATAATAAAGATCAGAGAAGAAATAAACAAAATTGAGAAGAATAAAACAATAGCAAAAATCAATGAAACCAACAGCTGGTTCTTTGAGAAAATAAACAAAATAGATAAGCCTCCAGCAAAACTTATTAAGAGAAAAAGAGAATCAACACAAATCAACAGAATCAGAAATGAGAATGGAAAAATCACAACAGACTCCACAGAAATACAAAGAATTATTAAAGACTACTATGAAAACCTATATGCCAACAAGCTGGAAAACCTAGAAGAAATGGACAACTTCCTAGAAAAATACCACCTTCCAAGACTGACCAAGGAAGAAACACAAAAGTTAAAGAAACCAATTACGAGCAAAGAAATTGAAACGGTAATCAAAAAACAACCCAAGAACAAAACCCCCGGGCTGCACGGATTTACCTCAGAATTTTATCAGACACACAGAGAAGACATAATACCCATTCTCCTTAAAGTTTTCCAAAAAATAAAAGAGGAGGGATCACTCCCAAACTCATTCTATGAAGCCAACATCACCCTAATACCAAAACCAGGCAAAGACCCCACCAAAAAGAGAAAATTACAGACCAATATCCCTGATGAATGTATATGCAAAAATACTTAATAAAATATTAGCAAACAGAATTCAAAAGTATATCAAAAGGATCATACACCATGACCAAGTGGGATTCATCCCAGGGATGCAAGGATGGTACAACATTCGAAAGTCCATCAACATCATCCACCACATCAACAAAAAGAAAGACAAAAACCACATGATCATCTCCATAGATGCTGAAAAAGAATTTCACAAAATTCAACATCCATTCATGATAAAAACCCTCAGCAAAATGGGAATAGAGGGCAAGTACCTCAACATAATAAAGGCCATATATCATAAACCCACAGCCAACATTATACTGAACAGTGAGAAGCTGAAAGCTTTTCCTCTGAGATCAGGAACTAGACAGGGATGCCCACTCTCCCCACTGCTATTTAACATAGTACTGGAGGTCCTTGCCACAGCAATCAGACAAAACAAAGAAATACAAGGAATCCAGATTGGTAAAGAAGAAGTTAAACTGTCACTATTTGCAGATGACATGATATTGTACATAAAAAACCCTAAAGACTCCACCCCAAAACTACTAGAACTGATATTGGAATACAGCAAAGTTGCAGGATACAAAATTAACACACAGAAATCTGTAGCTTTCCTATACACTAACAATGAACCAACAGAAAGAGAAATCAGAAAAACAATTCCATTCACAATTGCATCAAAAAGAATAAAATACCTAGCAATAAATCTAACCAAAGAAGTGAATGACCTATACTATGAAAACTACAATTCACTCTTAAGAGAAATTAAAGGGGACACTAACTAACAAATGGAGACTCATCGCATGCTCGTGGCTAGGAAGAATTAATATGGTCAAAATGACCATCCTGCCCAAAGCAATATACAGATTTGATGCAATCCCTATCAAATTACCAACAACATTCTTCAATGAACTGGAACAAATAATTCAAAAATGCATATGGAAACACCAAAGACCCCGAATAGCCAAAGCAATCTTGAGAAAGAAGAATAAAGTAGGGGGGATCTCACTCCCCAATTTCAAGCTCTACTATAAAGCCATAGTAATCAAGACAATTTGGTACTGGCACAAGAACAGAGCCACAGACCAGTGGAACAGACTAGAAACTCCAGACATTAACCCAAACATATGTGGTCAATTAATATTTGATAAAGGAGCCATGGACATACAATGGAGAAATGACAGTCTCTTCAACAGATGTTGCTGGCAAAACTGGACAGCTACATGTAGGAGAATGAAACTGGACCATTGTCTAACCCCATATACAAAAGTAAATTCAAAATGGATCAAAGACCTGAATGTAAGCCATGAAACCATTAAACTCTTGGAAGAAAACATAGGCAAAAACCTCTTAGATATAAACATGAGTGACTTCTTCTTGAACATATCTCCCCGGTCAAGGAAAACAGCAGCAGAAATGAACAAGTGGGACTATATTAAGCTGAAAAGCTTCTGTACAGCAAAAGACACCATCAATAGAACAAAAAGGTACCCTACAGTATGGGAGAATATATTTGAAAATGACACATCCGATAAAGGATTGACGTCCAAAATATATAAAGAGCTCACATGCCTCAACAAACAAAAATCAAATAATCCAATTAAAAAATGGGCAGAGGAACTGAACAGACAGTTCTCCAAAAAAGAAATACAGATGGCCAACAGACACATGAAAAGATGCTCCACATCACTAATTATCAGAGAAATGCAAATTAAAACCACAATGAGGTATCACCTCACACCAGTAAGGATGGCTGCCATTCAAAAGACAAACAACAACAAATGTTGGCGAGGCTGTGGAGAAAGGGGAACCCTCCTACACTGCTGGTGGGAATGTAAACTAGTTCAACCATTGTGGAAAGCAGTATGGAGGTTCATCAAAATGCTCAAAACAGACTTACTATTTGACCCAGGAATTCCACTCCTAGGAATTTACCCTAAGAATGCAGCAATCAAGTTTGAGAAATACAGATGCACCCCTATGTTTATTGCAGCACTATTTACAATAGCCAAGAATTGGAAACAACCTAAATGTCCATCGGTAGATGAATTGATAAAGAAGATGTGGTACATATACACAATGGAATACTACTCAGCCATAAGAAGAGGGCAAATCCTACCATTTGCAGCAACATGGATGGAGCTGGAGGGTATTATGCTCAGTGAAACAAGCCAAGCGGAGAAAGAGAAATACCAAATGATTTCACTCATCTGTGGAGTATAAGAACAAAGGAAAAACTGAAGGAACAAAACAGCAGCGGAATCACAGAACCCAAGAATGGACTAACAGTTCCTGTGTGGTGACCTCCAATGAGTTCTACACAATGGTATAATGGGCAGATCAAAGTGTGGGCAAAGGGTCTGTTTGTGTTTATACAGAGGATCAAAGCCTAATTTGGCTACCCAGAAAACGAACTAAGATACGATATGAAGAACTTCCAACATCAGCACTCTCTGGAAGAGTCATACCAGAAGATGATCATCAAAAAACCTTGACAAAGATCCAGGCGATGCTGCAGTTGTAGCTGCATTCATTCCACCGGTTCCTGGACTTGCCATGGGAATGAAGAAGGAGATGTCTAAGCTGGCCTGTGCATACAACAAATTTGACTAGATCTACACTGTTGGAACTCAACCAAGAATTAGGAGAAGTGCAAGTTGTAGCACTCCAAAATCTTACAACTACAGACTATCTACTGTTAAAAGAACATATGGGATGTGAACAGTTGCCAGGAATGGGCTGTTTTAATTTGTCTGATTTCTCTCAGACTGTTCATGTACAGTTGGACAATATCCATCATATCATAGACAAATTTTCACAAATGCCTAGGGTGCCTAACTGGTTTTCTTGGCTTCACTGGAGATGGCTGGTAATTATAGATCTGCTTTAGTTATGTAACTGTATTCCTATTATGTTAATGAGTGTGCACAATTTAATTAGTATTTTAAAACCTATACGTGCTTAAGTTACTCTTCAAGAAGATATGTCAAAGAAATAATCAATCTTCCCATGTTTCCTTCCGTCTGCTACCTCTATAGCTTTTCTTCTTCCTTCCTAATTACAACCCTTAAATAGAATTTGTGCCTCATATCGAATTTACCGAGTATCATAATTCCTCCAAGTGGTAAAGATACCTCAAGACAAATGCTGGGCATAGAAGCCACAGGGCATAAATCTGCAAAGAAGTAAAAAGCTAACCTTTTCAAACAATATGACTTCTCTCTTACTTACCAATTTTACATTTCCCTGTATGGCCCCGGAAGATGACTGGTTAGCCAGAGATGGGTAAGATTCCTCAAGGGAGGAACAACCTAAGACAGGCACAGTCGCAGGGGGTCCATCAGGTGAGAAATTGGGATCAACGGAGGTGAGGCTTAGAACCTCACCCCCCGTTTTGAGAGAAATCTTCAGCATCCGTGGATGTTTTATTGCCCTTGTCTAGCTTGGATTAACACATAGTCTACAGGCACACACCTGATCATCTACATTTTCTCTCTTACAACCCTAAACTATGTTTTCTACCTTTATCTTACATCTACCTACCACTTCAGCATTTTATTAAAAATAATAATAAAGGGAGAATTGTGGGATCCACATATAAATCAAGTATAAAAATCAAACGAATATTCATATTTGACCTGATTGTTTATAGTTCATAATGCGTGATCAAAACCGAAAGTTTCTGTGATGGCTGCCCTTGTACTGTTCACCATGTAAGAACTTATTCACTATGTAAGAATTTGTTCACCATGTAAGAACTTGTTCGTTATGCTTCAGAAGATTGGAGACTCACGAGGATTAGGCTTGGGGTGGATTAATGATTGTGCATTGAGCATTGACTCCCCTGTACAGAATTCTATTGTTGTTAACAACCATTTGATCAATAAATATGAGAGATGCCCTCTCAAAAAAAAATATTTGTATTTATTTCTGGCTTTAAGATGGTGTCTTTGTATACTGTCATTTTTTTTCTACACTGAAATTCCCCAGGCTTTCCCAGGCCTTCAGTGAAACCTGTGACTTATATCCATCAGCTGGGGTTAGAGGGTTGTGGGGAATTGAAAGAGTATTCGGCAGAGGAAGCCACACTCTGGCAGTAGCACGAGCCACTGAGGCTGCAGCTTGGGAGCTGCTGCCCAGGGAAAGAAGACAGTGGCCCCAAGAGTCCCAGGTGTGAACACGGAGCAAAGCTGAGTGGGGCTGATGTGGTGGTCAGCCCCTAGAAGGGAGCAGACAGCAAGGTGGGCTGACTCAGGAACAGATGTGAGGCCCTCCTTTTTCCCCCAAATACAATACAAAGAGATAACCCTGGAAACGGAATGAGGGAGCCATTTGACTTAACAGTGGCACAATGGAACCAGGTCTACTTTCGCTTAGTCCTATGCAAGGGCTGTGTAACTAGCGCCCCCTAGGGTGGGAAGTGAATCGCCTCCATGATACACCGGCCCCTGGAACACACCTTGTTATCTATTGCTTTTCCCAAAACCTGTCCTGAAAGTTTCTACATATGCCAATGTGGGTTTTTCCTCCTTGTCCTTCCTCTTCCCGGAGTCTGGCACACACAGGGTTAGGGTAACTTAAAGAAACAAACACCTTTCTGATATAGTAATATCCAAAGTTATCACCAGGATTCTCAGCTTACTGGGAAAACTGTTATCTTCATTCCCCCAAGCATACCGTTCTTCCATGGTCCCTAGCAGCAAAGAGGCACTGCTGGGAGCAGGTGGCAGAAAGATCCAGGATTCATGAAGAAAAAATGTGGTAGCTTTGCAAAATGGTCCCCAAATTCTTTAAACCTCCTCCCACTGATATGTACTGACCATGTCTCCACCCTCAGAATCCAGAAGGATTTGGACTGTTTTGACCAGTAAAATATGCCAGAAGTGATACTTACAAGGCAAAGTCATAAAAGGCCAGCCAAGTCCCAGCTGGCCCTCTTGGAAGGCTCATCCCTAGTGCTCATCATAGATACCAGATGGCATGCTGCGAGCAGCACATTCCACATGGAGAAGTCATATGCTTCCAGCTGAGCTGGCCCTTCAGTCCCAGCTGGGCACCAAATTTATGAGGCAGGACCAATGGCCCAGCCTCCAGACATCTGAGTCCTTCTAATGGAGCCATCAGATATGGAGCAGAGATAAGCCCTCCCAACTGAAATCCTGACCCAGAGAATCCACAACATAAGATATTTGTTGGCTTATGCCACTGAGTTTGGGGTGGTTTATTACAAAGCAATAGTAGCCAGACTAGGAAAAGAACAAGGTCCGGGCGGGAGACACTCCTGCGATGGCCACATGGAGACCTGGACCTGGCTCTGGCGGTAGAGGCTGGAGGAGGAGCACATGGGAGGACAGGCCTGAGGGGCTGCCGTGTCTTTCAGTTCCTGCTGGACTCTGTGATTGGCAAGGGTGACTTGAGGTAAAGTGCTGTTTTATACAGTCTTCTACTAACAGCGGTATCATTAGGGCATGGGCTCCATTGCCTCCCACCCCCTTTCCCACTTTCTCAATAGGAACAATGCTCAAATCAAAATTTGATGCAAACACCAGGAGTGGGCAAGATTAATTTGATCTGTCCCAATGATTCTTAATTTTTCCATAAAAAGGCTTCTGATGATAGAGAATTACTGGGTCTGAGCTCCAAAGAGCACCTTGAAAGCAAGAAACCATCTTTAAAGTCCAACATTTTTGTCTTAAAAACCAGCATTCTGTCCCATCACATATCAAGTTTTGTTTTACTCAAAACTGTCTTACATTACCCACCATGAGTAGAGATGAACATTGCAATAAGGTGTACCCTCTTTATCCAATGATGCCAAATATGCCTGTGGAGCAAGCACTGCCATGTCCCCCAGGCAAGTGCCAGAAGGACAGGCATGTGGAACCCTGAGCTCAAAGCAGCCCCCAAGAAATCAGGCTCCTAGGGAGCAGGTGGGTTACTGACCATAGAGTGCTTTTAGAGGAATTCTTATTAATATCAGTGTGAATCATCAATTTGTGCCATGTTTTATTAGAAGAATCATAATAATCATGCCAGAAGTAATGGATCCTGGGTAAAGGGAGAACTTCCAAGAGATTGGGTCAGAAAATCTCCAGGAGGTTGAAAGACTGATAAAAATTTCTTAGCTAAGGTCATTTGTAATTTCTTCTGTGCAGTCCAGAATTCACACTTTGGCTGTGTTGCATATAGAATTTTTTTCTTTGTGAAGACTGTTTTCTTGATGCTATGCTCTCTTTCCCTTCCTAAGGGACACTGCTCCATTAATTATCACCTTCAAGCTCTTTTCCTCCAGTGTCGCCTGTCCTCAGAAGCCCTCCCACTAGGCGAATTGGCACAGTAATTCTGGAGAACAATTTGGCAAATTTAGCAAAGGAAAAAGTGTGTACACTTTCTGACCCAGAAATTTCACTTCTAGAAAATTTATATTTAGATATACTTTTGCAAATTCGTAAGGATAAACATACAAAGATGCCCATTGCAGCACCACTCGTGAGAGCAAAATCAGAGCAACCTGAGCAGCCATCAGTAGGAGACTGGTTAAGTAAATCACATACTAGAAAAAGACGCTGGTATAAAGTTCAGTGGAAAAAAAAAACATGCAGAGCAATGTGGCCTAGTTAGTAACAAACAAAGTATGCATAGTTGAGTGGATATATGTTTATTCCACATATATTACACAACCTCAGAGGGTGCCATTCACATTGCATTCTTGTTCTGTAAGTGAATGGTGTATGCTAGAACGGTACAGCTGCCTCTGGGTGTGTGTGTGTGTGTGTGTGTGTGTGTGTGTGTGTGTGTCCCTTGACATGCTCTTAGACAAAACCTGGGCATGAATTTATCCTAACACTTAAACCATAAACTCTACGGTGAGTGTTAATTCATCACTTGAGCCTATAAATTGCATGCAGAAAGGGATTGTTCATCTCTTTATCGCCAGCACAGAGTCTGGCACACCAATTAATGGCATTTGAATGAATACAAGTATGAACTGGGCCCAGGGTATATCAATTATTTATCATTTGCATTGATCTGAGAACCAGGTGTGTATCTTAGGGAGAGGAAATAAACACCAAGTATGTAGTTTCTGCACTTTTATACACACACACACATTTCCTCACACCCAGTGCTCAAGGCTTAAACTGTGTTTGGAAAAGCTGAGTGAACCAAAGATAAACCATTTTCTTTGCTGTAGGGCATCTCTGAGATTTTGATGTGCATTGATCTTCTCCAAGAGGTAGATATGGTATAGAGCATCATGTGAATTTTACTGACTATGGAGCACTTTTAGAGAGAGATTCATTTACACTATGTTCAGAGGATCGATTCATAACATACTGCATTAGAAGAACCCCCAAGGAAGTATATAGGTCCTGGGTGAAAGGGGGATTTCCAAGAGACAGGGTCAGAGAATCTCCAGGAGAAGGAAAGAATGACTAAACATTTTCTTAGCTATGATCATTTGAAATTCCAATTGGCTGGCTGGAACTGATAAGGAAAGGGAAAGGGAAAAGATTTAGCTGACATTACAAAAGTCAGTCACACATGCTTGTGGGTGTGGCACAGCAGCCGTAGACACCATACCAATGGGATCCTGGGGACCTGCCCGGGCTGTCAGCGAAGGTCCTGGGGAGAAAGGAACTATGGGCAACAGATTTCTGGGTCTTATTGGAAAAGAGGCAGAGCCCATAAACATAGATAGATTTTGTAAATGCACCAGTTGAATTTTAATGATGAACTCATTTTGAGCTAGCCCACTGCTCAGCATTGCTTCATCAAATGCTCCAACAGAATATGGCTAGTGGGCAGATGGGGACAGAGGCTGATCATGGTGAGTAAAGCATGGAGGAAATGAAAGGTGGAGAAATAGAACAAGTGCAGGCAATTTCTTTCAAGAAGTTTGGGGAAAATTATAATAACACTTTTTTTTCTTAAGATGACTTCAGAACAAATGTTTATGATTAGGGGAAAGAGAAAGAGAATGAAGAATAACAGAGGAGGTATGATTGATGGAATAAGGCCCCTTAACAGAGGGTGGCAGGGAATAGATGTCTGAGCACATGTGGGTGGTCCTCTGCACTGGTGAAGGGACCCCCTTTTGCTGTGATGGTCAGGGAGGAGCAAAATTGAACATAGATGCAGGAAGGTGGCAGAGGGGCAGGAGGCAAGTTGAACAAGTTTCTTCCTGGGGCCTTTGTTTTATTTGTGGGTGTGGAAGTGACACCGTTTTTAGAGGGGTGGGTGCAGGTGAAAACAGCCATGTGGAGAACGGGGAGATTGGACCACTAGAAGAACCTCTGAGCCGCACAGGACCGTTGAGGTTGAAGGGCCACCTATCCATGTCCCATATCCGTGTAGGACTTTCTCCTGGGATGCTCCACGTCCTAAAATAGGAAGAGCAGTGGTACACAGCTATATAAGAGGCTGTCAAAGAAAGGAGATTGCAGTGTGAGCTCTTGGAGGTGGGTGTTCTAGAGGAAGAAAAGGGCTGAGGCCATGGGAAGTAAAGTCCCTGGAGTCGAAGCTGAGATATCACGGGGAGAGTCTGTTGCCTGGTTATCCACACGTCATGTTAGTTTCCTCATATGACACCAGCACTCAGGGCAGATATGAGACCGAACCAGCTGCTGAGGGAACTCAAGGAGCACAAGGATGATCAGATGGAAGGCAGGGGATAGCAACCAGGGAACATCGGAAGTGAGATGTACACAGCTCATGACGTGAAGCTCTCCCAACAGCACCTTCAGGTGGAACATCTCACTGCTCCTCTCCAGGGTCCTGGAGGACCTCCCCATCCTCCCACACATGAGCATGCACACACACCTTGCTCCAATCAGAATGGGTCTTCTTTCCTATTTTAAGTACTGGGATTCCTCAAAGACATATTTCAAAAGGCTTTTGTAAACAAAAAAACAAAAACAAAACATCACTATGGCCAAACCCTTCCACTCAACCCAAGCATGAGCCTGAGACGCCCCCCAGTGAGCTGAGGCAGGCGCCCACTGCTGCCCAGCCAAAGCACCATCTCTACCATACAGTGTGCACATGCCCCCAAGACGCAGCCCCCAGGGCCAGTGCTAGGTGGTGAGACATCCTGTGAGGGCTGCCAAACTGGCCGCTGCTGAGGTCCAGCTGAGCCCAGCACTGGCGGAGGGAGGAACAGTGGCCACAGTGGGCCTCTCTGTACACCCGTGAAGGACAGGCCGAGAGGCCTGAGGAGGAGTGGGATGGACAGGCCAGGAGGACTCCAGTCAGCTCCAGTCTAGCTAGAGAGGCCTACTTAGTAACCAGGCAATAAAGGTGGAGTTCCTTCTGCCTCTCACTGTGCAGGACCTTAAATCCTGGAGGAGTTTATGGGTCCTCTTTATGTGGAGATTCTTTTTATAAGCTTTTCAGAACAGGGGTGGGAGAGAAAATTAGGACGAGAAAAATTCCCTTTGAATTTCCATTGCTTTCAGAGTCAGCAATTTAATGAGTCACACATTCTAAATGCTTGCTTTGTCTACACGTTTTCATTTCAAAATACTAAAAAACACTTTGGAACATGGGCTATTTTTAGCTCATATATCAATAGTGCACATCCATTTCTCCCCATATCAGAAAAGCTCCCTTTGGATTGAGGTTGGGGCAGCACCAGAGTAACAGGGTTGTTTCCTGAGCTGAAACTTGTTGGCCACCTGGGCATCTCTCTGTGTCGTAGGACTCTCCTCTGGCTGGTCGCCTACTGACTGTCCATGTCTCAGCTCTAGACCTGACCCAAAGAGCTACAGATCACACAGTCAGAACAAGAAGGTCCTTTCAGGCCTCGAGGCCGAGGAGTCAGCACCGTGGCAGCTAGAGACAAGTCAGGTCTTCACTGCTGCTTGCATGCCCTTGCGAGACTCATGAGGGAGCAACAGATGTGAAGCGGGTCCCCATCTCCATGTCTTCTCCAGATACATCGTGGCCACCCCTTTCTCAAAGACTCAGGAATGGACAGTCTGAGGAATTCTGCAAATCTTTAGGCTGACAGCAGGAGGAGACCTGAGAAGAAGGCCGAATGGGGAAAGCTATCTTACTCCCGGCCCCCGCACTCTGCGCCCCCCACCAGCTCTATCCACCCCACTGCTGCTGTCCCACCAATCACGGCTCACTCCTCTAGGTCTCACGGGGACCACCTTCTTCTAAAGGCTCCAGCTTAAGGCACTAAGCGCAGCCCCCAGGGAGCCTGAGGCGTGGAACACCCAAAGCCCCGCCCCCACCCCACCCCCTGACTACAAGAGGGAGAGGCAGGACGTCCCCTGGCTGCGAAACCTACAATCCAGGTTTTGGATTCCGAGAGATGTGGGTAGGAATCCTGGGTCTACCCTACCCTTTGCAATCTAGAGTGAGGCAACGAATGTTTGTCTTACTTTTTTCCTGTAAAAAATGGGGTTAACATCCTTATGGGGTTCTTGTGAGAATGCATTGAAATGATCTATGCAAAGTTTCCACAGCTATGCTCCCACAGAGCACGCACTCCATAAATGATTTCTGTTGCTGTTCAAACAACGAGAACCCCCCAATATAGTAAATTCCTGAGAGATTCCCCTTTCAAACCCAGCCTCTCATCCCATCCACACATCCCAGATATAATCAATGGAAACCTATCAGGCTCAAGACAGATAGTAAGATCTCTGTCCTCAGCTGGGACACATCCCCTCAGGATCCTCCCAGGTGTCCTGTCCATAAGGTCTCCTCTCCCCCCAGGACACTCGGCAGCAAAGGCGCCCAGCCCCGGCACCACCCCTACCTGAGGGCTGAAAACAGTCAAATCCTGAGCAAACACTCAAGAAAGCTTGTTTCTCCGGGAAGGGGTTTGGGGCAGAAGACTTACCAAGTGGGGAAGTCGGAGGCCTGGCTCCTCCGCGGCTCCTCTTCCCCTCCGGGGGCTCCTCTGTCCCCCTTTTCCTCATTCTCAGGCTTCCCCTCTCCAGGTTGCTCGGGCAGCCGCATCGGATGTCCAGGGCGACGTTCTTACACAGATTTGCGAGCACATCAAGGGGACGTCAGCGGAGACACTGAGGCTCTTCAAGGAGTTGACAGACACTTACTGCCTGCACAGTGCTGGCTGATTGTTTACTCAAAGTCAGTTGCCTAAATAATTCAAACCCTCCCTTCCATGTTTAAACAAGACAATGGTAGAAACACAATCTTGGCACAAGAAATAGAATTACAGTTGTGACAGATGTTTAGTTATTAATAAGGCCTCAATGTCACCAGAGGGTATTACACAACAAACCAGTAAAATGTGCCTTTGGAACCAACCTTAATATTTACAGGTATTTTTCCATTCAAACTCCCATGGGCTTTGCTGTAGTGTAAGCTATGTGAAGAGCGCTTTAGCAGCCAACATGATTGCAACTTGCAAGAAAGCCCAGCACCCCACCAGAATATTTTAGTTGCCATTGACATCAACAGAGTCAAGAAACAAAGTGGGGGGTGGGGAGGAGAGTTAAAAATAGCCACCTTATGGAGGGGACTCTTACCAAAGCTCTCCAGCTTGTGACATTGCTCATGGTCCCAGGGCATTGTTATCCTAACTTCCTCAGTCAAAGCAAAGAGCATTCAAGAGTGATGTCCTTTAACAGCTCCAGTCCAGACTTGCTTCCCCTGTGTACTGATGTACTGAGCCCCTGGATTTGCTTAATGTCACCACCTCTCTCTCCAACATCTGGTTAACCACTACTTGTCCTTTATGACTTGGCTCAGGCACCCCTCATCTGTGCTGACATCTACTGTCATGCATAGTTTCTGTCCCTCTGTCCCTTTCTCCCACAAAACTGCATCAAGAAAAGCTCCAGGCAGGGGTGATTCAGATGGATGTATATTGTGTCACCTGGGCCCAGGCAAGGGACAACCTTAAAATAAGTGTTGTACTAACTTATTGAACTAATGTGTAATCACTACTGGTTCTACTAAAGTTAAAAAACAAAAAACAGTAACAAAGAACCTCAAGAGATGTGAAGTACCCAGAGTTTAACTGGAAGGGTCCTGGTGATGAAGTAAATAAGGCCTGGCCACCCTGCATCGAGTCCTCACCTGAGAAAGCTAGCCCATGGAGTGTCGCCTTCTGCAGTGGGCAGTGGCTTCTCCCCACAGCGGGCAGATGAGTCTCCATTCATCACTGCTCAGCCCCTGTACATTGCATCCTAGGAAAAACCTCCCCGCTCTATTTCCAGCCTTGATTCTGATGAAGGGTACATTCACATGCCTGGGAAGTGTTCTCCTGTAGAAGCCAGCCCAAAGGAGATGAGGCCCAGAAAATGGCTTGAGGAAGCATGAAGACTTGAAGAACTGTAATGCCAATGTCACCATCTTTGTAAATTATGGTTTAAATCTGCACACATGGTAGGTACGGACTGTTGGCCCCACCCCAGGCAAAATAACGCAGACTCAGGTTAAATGAGACAGGCTCAGCATAACCTGTGCATAACAGATGTCAGTTACTGGACTGAATGAATGACAGACACACAAGTCGATGGCATGCTTTGTAACTTCCACCTTGACCAGAAACCCCCATAATCTAGACCAGATGGTGTGTGGGTGCTTCTGGTCTGTAAGATCTCTGGTTCTCTGAGGTTTGTGAAATGGAGTTGGGCCCTCACCCAAAAGAGGGGCTCTATCTCCTGTGATTGGGCTGGAACCTCCCTAAGGTTGAGGCCACAGGGACGTGCTCTCTCACATACACACACAACTCATATTCACACACACTACAGCCCGCTCTTATTCACACCTGCTGCACACACACTTACACACATTCTAGTCATCTCTAGTTATCACTTTAAGAAGAAAAAACAAGTTTCCTGTGTTGTTACAGTAGATATGCAAAAGAGAAGACATTTTATTTTCAGATATGCTTTTAGTTGCCATGACAGTCCCAGCACCATGAAAGCTGTGATTGGTGGCAACCACAAATTTCAAAAGAGCATAATTAGCTCCCAATACACAAGACCTTCCAAAATGCTGAGTCCCCATCCTCGTCAGCCCCATCCAGGTGGAGGGGACGCCAGGGCAGTGTGGTGTAGAGGAAAGCTGACAAGGGTTCTTGGCAAGAATGTCCAAGCAGATGGTCACAAGGGCTTTGGAACCCAATACTCTTAATTCCTTGGAACTTGCTCACAGCTCAACAGGAGCATGGCACTGGCAGTGGCAGCTCCCCATGGAGAACAACTGCTCTTGCTGCTCAGCTGGCTTCTGGCACCCTTCACCATGGCACTCACCAGGGGCCGGGGAACCACAAAGCCAGGGATGGGCTCTCCACCAGTAAGGGAGGTGGTTCTTCCACACAGAAGCCCCTCTCACCACAATGCTCCTCTCCCAGTCATGGCTGGCCTGACACAAAATGGGAGTACCATGCTGTCCTCTGCAGGCTGGGACTGACCGCCCACAGTCAGCCACCGGGGCACCCTAAGAGGGCATCTGGATAGAGGAGGGACAGGCATCTCCCCATCTCACTAGGAACTTCTCAAGGACAGGAGCCATGGCACCTGCACCCTCCAAGTCCCCAGTGGCCTTTTGCACATTGGGACCCACAGTAAATGCCACTGAAAATGACTCTGTCCTAAATTTAACTGGTTACCCCATTTCCTGATAAGATTCTTAAAGGCAATCAATTTCCAGCATTTCTTAGTCCATTTCCTGGTTATCTTTATTGTTATCTATTAAATGGTAGGCCAGGAGCTTTTTTGAGCCCATCTTGAAGTTTGAGCTTTAGGCTAATTTCTGGATCCATATTCATGTCCTTTCCAGCTTTGTATTTCAAGAAATGGCCCATTCACTTCCTTTAACACTAAAATGTTCCTTGTACTGGCCACCTATTGTGAGGCACCCTGGGCCACCCAGAAGTGATGCTACCTTGGATCTGCCCTCAGGGTGCTCTGTCAGCCCCACCAGTTCTACCAACCCACAGTATCCAGAACTGGGCTAGTGATGTGGTTAAGAACATGGCTAATTGAATCAAACCATGCAGTTACTTAACCTCTCTGTGCTTCAGTCCATTCATCGGCAAAATGGGCCTGATCATAACAGCATCTATTCCTTAGAGTTCTTATAAAATGCTTGCACAGACTAAGTACTACATGTGCTAGCTATCATTATCAGTTCCTTCCTTTTGCACCTAACAGGCAGTGTCTGAGTACTCCCTCTGCTCAGATTGTTGCTGGGCTGAACTCATCGTGGGACTGAGGGTGGGAGTGGCACAAGTCAGTCTATCACAGACTCCCACTGAGCTCAGAATCAAGCAGAAGACACAGACACAAACACATAGACCAGAGAACGGAGCTGCTCTTGCTTCTTCAGTTTGTCCCTGAGAATACCTAAGAGGGGAGGTTTTGATTCTCTCTTTCAGTCCTACCAAATATGCTCTTAAATGAAGCCCTCTGCCTGCCTCTGAGGAAGGGAGACATATGGATACAGTCCGGGTGAACTGGTCAATCTCATCATTCCAGCATCTGTGGCTCTGAGCATCCACTTGGGTACACAGGTCACAGGCAAACTCAGCTCTTCACGGATTTGGTTCCTTCTGGAGTATCTAAAATTACAGCCACTGTGGGAGCAGGATATGGATAGAGTGTGTGAGCCTGCATTGTTTATTGTTATAAATAATTCATGAATATGGGGTAGATGATTCTATTTAGTTTCTGGGAACCCCAAGGAACAATGCCTCCCAGACTGATTATTTAGACTAAGACCCAGTTCAAATGTTCACCAGGAAATGCTCACCATTATGACCACACTGGGCATCAGGTAAGTCTTTTGCGTCTTGTGGCCCCTGACACATTTTACAGTAATTGACAACTACACATTATAAGCATAATTGTATCCTCTATAATGCTTGACAAGGGTTTCATACATGGGTCTTTTCTCTCAAGACCCTCTGCACGTGTGTCATCAAAGTTGATCTAAAATAAAATTTACAACTGAATATGATTCTGGCTCTTTGTTCATCTTTGCTTTTACTTATTATTGTTTCTTTAAGCATATTTCAAGTGTATAACACATTAGTATTAACTATAGTCATCTTGCTGTACATTAGGTCACCAGAATTTATTCATCTTATAACTTAAATTTTGTACCCTTTACCTCCACCCCCGGGGCCCTGGTGACCACGTTCTGTTCTCTGTTACTATGAGTTCAACCTTCTTTTTAGATCCCACATGTATGCGAGGTCATGTTGTATTATTCACTCTGTGTCTGGATTATTTCCTTTAGCACACTATCCTCCAGGTTAATTTATGTTGCAGCAAATGGCAGGGTTTTCTTCTCTTTTTTTTTGACTGATTAATAGTCCATTATGTGTATGTATATATGTATATATATATAGTGTGTATACACTATATTTTCTTTATCCACTAATCTCTTGGTGGACACACAGAACTCTCTTGGCTACTGTGAATAATGCTACATTGAACATGAGAGAGCAGATATCTCTTTGAGATAGTGATTTCATTTCCTTTGGATATATATCCAGAAATGAGATTGCTGCTTCTTAAGGTAGATCTATTTTTAACTTTTTGTGGAAACTCCATACTGTTTTCTATAGTGGTTGTACCAATTTACACTCTTCTAACAGTGCACAGCATTTCCTTGAATGTAATTCTGTTTTGAGGGTATCTTTTGGACAAAAAATTGAGTGGAGTGGGTCATGCCATGTGGTACTTAATGGGGCAGAACTAGCTGAAAGCAAGAAGCCAAAGATATAGTGTGATATCCAGCCAGCCCCAAGGCTAAGTCCTGCATTTACTGGAACATGTGAGCCCTGGAGCTCCTTCTAGAGAGGTTGTCAAGGAAAGAAGAAACGCTCTGTTCAAATTGCTGATGAGCAGCAAAGACTGACCATTGTGCTTGTGTTTACTGACTCTGAGATACTGTCATCCTGCAGAAATGATTGTTCACCATCACTTAAAATATTTTAATACTGAGGAGTATCCAAAAGCACAAATAAAAAACAAACTGCTGCACATCACTAATTATCAGGGAAATGCAAATAAAAACCACAATAAGATATCACATCACACCAGTTAGGATGGCTAGCATTGAAAAGACTAAAAACAGCAAGTGCTGGTGAGGATGTGGAGAAAGGGAAACCCTCCTACACTGCTGGTGGAAATGTAAGCTAGTTCAACCATTGTGGAAAGCAGTATGGAGGTTCCTCAAAAAACTCAAAATAGAAATACCGTTTGATCTGGGAATTCCATTCCTAGGAATTTACCCAAAGAATACAAGTTCTCAGATTCAAAAAGACAGATGCACTCCTGTGTTTATTGCAGCACTATTTATAATAGCCAAGATATGGAAGCGACTTAAGTGTCCATCAGTAGATGAATGTATAAAGAAGATGTGGTACATATACACAATGGAATATTATTCAACCATAAGAAAGAAAGAAATCCTACCATTTGTAACAGCATGGATGGAGCTGGAGGATATTATGCTCAGTGAAATAAGCCAGGTGGAGAAGGAAAAGTACCAAATGATTTCCCTCATTTGTGGAGTATAACAATGAAGCAAACTGAAGGAACAAAATGGCAGCAGACTCACAGACTCCACGGATGAACTAGTGGTTACCAAAGGGGAGGGGTGTGGGAGGGCGGGTGGGGAGGGAGGGAGAAGGGGACTGAGGGGTATTATGTTTAGTACACATGGTGTGGGGGATCACGGGGAGAACAGTGTAGCACAGAGAAGGCACATAGTGGATCTGTGGCATCTTACTACAACTAATGGACAGTGACTGCATTGGGGTATGGGTGGGGACTTGATAATATGGGTAAATGTAAGAAGCACATTGTTTTTTCATGTGAAACCTTTGTAAGAGTGTATATTAATCATACCATAATAACAAATTTTTTTAAAAAAAGAATATTGGTATGAATCCAGGATGTTTTTCTCTTTCAAGAATATGTGTGTCCCACGGGAAGATGGTGGCGTGAGTAGTTCAGAGGAAATCTCCGCCCCAAAACATATATATTTATGAAAATACAATAAATACAACTATTCCTAAAAGAGACACCAGTGGATGCAGTACAACAGCCAGGATACATCTACATCTGCGAGAACTCAGCATCACACAAAGGGGGTAAGATACAAGCCACAGCCAGGTGGGACCCAAACACGCCCCCACCCCAAAACCCAGCAGGAAGAAAGGAGTCAGAACGGGGACGGAGTGAAAGCCCAGGACTGCTAAACAACCAGCTCTATAAATCCACACCTGGAACGCAGAAACAAGGTGCACAGGTGCTGGATATTAGAGAAACGGAAAAGCAAAAACTGTGGGCAGGTCCCCACAACTGGCACCCCTGAGACAAAAGAAAAGCGAGTGCTTTCTGGAAGTCTTAAAGAGACAGGGGCCCCATAGCTAGATGAAGTTGTCGCAGCACACATAGCCAGCACCTGGGAATCTGGGGGAAATGTAGGTGCCCTAAACACTGGGGAGGCAGTGCAGCTCTGAAGCACCTCATGGCACTAAGCATCCTGCCAGTCATTCCTCCAACTTGTGCGGACCCCGACACACTGGCCCAGTAGCAGGAGAGTGGCAGGCAGTGCCGGGGACGGCGGCACCGGAAGGGACCGAGAGCAGATCCTTGTGCTAGCAGTGCAAGAAGGCCAGGAGAGGCTTGTGCGAGTTCGCAGCGGCACGACTGAACAGCCCGGGCATGACTCGCGTGCACCGGTGGCAGGGGAGCCAAAGGAGCCCGGTAGAGGCCCGTGTGAACCTGCAGCAGAGCCAGAGGGAGCAGGCATGCTCCCAGCAGCTGACCGGAATCCCAGCCCCATGCACAGCCACCTGGGCCAGACCCAAAAGCCACTGCTGGTACAGAGCTGCCCAGCAGGGTCGCCGCTAGCACAGAGGAGTGCACCTGGCATGCCTGCCACTTCCCGCAGGGCTCCGTGCTGCACTGACAGACACCCCACCCACAGCAGCTTAGGGGACTAACCTGGTGGCTGCTCCAGGAGTGCAGGTAACTGTCACAGGCAGCAGAGAAGGGCAAGGCATCCAGCAAGCAGGAAAGGGCTTTCTTCTCCCAGCTGACCCACCTGCAACTTGCATACAGCCACTGCTATCAAAATGAAAAGGCAGAAAAATTTGGTCCAGTCCAAGGTACTTCAAAAAACACCTGAGAAAAGATCTGCAGAGGCAGACCTAACCAGTCTCCCTGAAAAAGAACTCAAAATCAAAATCATAAACATGCTGACAGAGCTGCAGAGACATATGCAAGAGCTAAGGGATGAAGTCTGGAGGGAGATTACAGACGTTCAGAAGGAGATTACAGAAGTGAAACAAACTCTGGAAGGATTTATAAGCAGAATTGATAAGATGAAAGAGGACATTGATGAAAAAGAACAGAAAAGCATAGCAGCTGATGCAGAGAGAGATAAAAGGATCTCTAGGAATGAAACAATATTAAGAGAATTGTGTGACCAATACAAAAGGAACAATATCCGCATTATAGGGGTACCAGAGGAGGAAGAGGGAGAAAAAGGGATAGAAAGTGTCTTTGAAGAAATAATTGCTGAGAACTTCCCCAAACTGGGGGAGTAAATAGTTGCTCAGACTACAGAGGCACACAGAACTCCTGAGACACGGGATCCAAAGAGGACAACACCAAGACACATAATAATTAAAATGGCAAAGACCAAGGACAAGGACAGAGTATTAAAGACAGCCAGAGAGAGAAAAAAGGTCACCTACAAAAGAAAACCCATAAGGCTATCATCAGACTTCTCAACAGAAAGCTTACAGGCCAGAAGAGAATGGCATGATATATTTAATGCAATGAAACAGAAAGGCCTTGAACCAAGGATACAGTATCCAGCACGATTATCATTGAAATATGAAGGAGGGATTAAACAATTCCAAGACAAGCAAAAGTTGAGGGAATTTGCCTACCACAAACCACCTCTACAGGGTATCTTAGTGGGACTGCTCTAAATGGGAGCACTCCTAAAAAGAGCACAGAACAAAAGACCCAACATATGAAGAATGGAGGAGGAGGAAAAAGAAGGGAAAGAAATAATCATCAGACTGGGTTTATAATAGCTCAATAAATGAGTTAAGTTAGACAGTAAGGTAGTAAACAAGCTAACCTTGAACCTTTGGTAACCACAAATCTAAAGCCTGCAACGGCAATAAGTACATATCTTTCAATAGTCACCCTAAATGTAAATGGACTGAATGCACCATTCAAAAGACACAGAGTAATAGAATGGATAAAAAAGCAAGACCCATCTATATGCTGCTTACAAGAGACTCACCTGAAACCCAAAGACATGCACAGACTTAAAGTCAAGGGATGGAGAAAGATATTTCATGCAAACAACAGAGAGAAAAAAGCAGGTGTTGCAATACTAGTATCAGAAAAAATAGACTTCAAAATAAAGTAACAAGAGATAAAGAAGGACATTACATAATGATAAAGGGCTCAGTCCAACAAGAGGATATAAGCTTTATAAACATATATGCACACAATACAGGAGCACCAATATATGTGAAACAAATACTAACAGAATTAAAGGAGGAAATAGAATGCAGTGCATTCATTTTGAGAGACTTCAACACACCACTCACTCCAAACAACAGATCCACCAGACAGAAAATAAGTAAGGACACAGAGGCACTGAACAACACACTAGAACAGATGGACCTAATAGACATCTATAGAACTCTACACCCAAAAGCAACAGGATATACATTCTTCTCAAGTGCACATGGAAAATTCTCCAGAATAGACCACATACTAGGCCACAAAAAGAACCTCAGTAAATTCCAAAAGATTGAAATCCTACTAACCAACTTTTCAGGCCACAAAGGTATAAAACTAGAAATAAATTGTACAAAGAAAGCAAAAAGGCCCACAAACCCATGGAGGCTTAACAACATGCTCCTAAATAATCAATAGATCTATGGCCAAATTAAAATTGAGATGCAGCAATATATGGAAACAAATGACAACAACAACACAAAGCCCCAACTTCTGTGGGACACAGCAAAAGCGGTCTTAAGAGGAAAGTATATAACAATCCACGCATATTTAAAGAAGGAAGAACAATCCCAAATGAATAGTGTAATGTCACAATTGCCAAATTGGAAAATGAGGCCTAAGGTCAGCAGAAGGAGGGACATAATAAAGATCAGAGAAGAAATAAATAAAATTGAGAAGAATAAAACAATAGCAAAAATCAATGAAACCAACAGCTGGTTCTTCAAGAAAATTAACAAAACAGATAAGCCTCTAGCCAGACTTATTAAGAGAAAAAGAGAGTCAACACACATCTACAGAATCAGAAACAAGAAAGGAAAAATCACGACAGACCCTACAGAAATACCAAAGAATTATTAGAGAATTCTATCAAAACTTATATGCTAACAAGCTGTAAAACCTAGCAGAAATGGACAACTTCCTAGAAAAATACAACCTTCCAAGACTGACCCAGAAAGAAATAGAAAATCTAAACAGATCAATTACCAGCAAGGAAATTGAAGCGGTAATCAAAAAACTACCCAAGAACAAAACCCCCGGGCCAGATGGATTTACCTCGGAATTTTATCAGACATACAGAGAAGACATAACATCCATTCTCCTTAAAGTTTTCCAAAAAATAGAAGAGGAGGGAATACTCCCAAACTCATTCTATGAAGCCAACATCACCCTAATACCAAAGCCAGGCAAAGACCCCACCAAAAAAGAAAACTACAGACCAATATCCCTGACGAACATAGATGCAAAAATACTCAACAAAATAATAGCAAACCAAATTCAAAAATATATCAAGAGGATCATATACCATGACCAAGTGAGATTCATCCCAGGGATGCAAGGATGGTACAACATTCGAAAATTCATCAACATCATCCACCACATAAATAAAAAGGACAAAAACCACATGATCATCTCCATAGATGCTTAAAAAGCATTCGACAAAATTCAACATCCATTCATGATAAAAACCGTCAACAAAATGGGCATAGAGGGCAAGTTCCTCAACATAATAAAGGCCATATATGATAAACCCACAGCTAACATTATACTGAACAGCGAGAGGCAGAAACCTTTTCCTCGGAGATCGGGAACAAGACAGGGATGCCCACTCTCCCCACTGTTATTCAATGTGGTACTGGAGGTCCTAGCCATGGCAATCAGACAAAACAATGAAATACAAGGCATCCAGATTGGTAAAGAAGTAGTCACACTGTCACTATTTGCAGATGACATGATATTGTACATGAACAACCCTGAAGACTCCACTGCAAAACTACTAGAACTAATATCGGTATTCAGCAAAGTTGCAGGATACAAAATTAACACACAGAAATCTGTAGCTTTCCTATAAACTAACAATGAACCAACAGAAAGAGAAATCAGGAAAACAACTACATTCACAATTGCATCAAAAAGAATAAAATACCTAGGAATAAACCTAACCAAGGAAGTGAAAGACCTATACCACAAAAACTACAAGATACTCTTAAGAAAAATTAAAGAGGACACTAACAAATGGAAACTCATCCTATCCTCTTGGCTAGGAAGAATTAATATTGTCAAAATGGCCATCCTGCCCAAAGCAAACTACAGATTCAATGCAATCCCTATCAAATTATGAACAGCATTCTTCAACGAACTGGAACAAATAGTTCTAAAATTCATATGGATCACCAAAGACCCTGAATAGCCAAAGCAATCCTGAGAAGGATGAATAAAGTGGGGGGGATCTCGCTCCCCAACTTCAAGCTCTACTACAAAGCCACAGTAATCAAGACAATTTGGTACTGGCACAAGAACAGACCCACAGACCAGTGGAACAGATTAGAGACTCCAGACATTAACCCAAACATATATGGTCAATTAATATATGATAAAGTAGCTATGGACATACAATGGCGAAATGACAGTCTCTTCAGCAGATGGTGCTGGCAAAACTGGACAGCTACATGTAAGAGAATGAAACTGGATCACTGTCTAACCCCATACACAAAAGTAAACTCCAAATGTATCAAAGACCTGAATGTAAGTCATGAAACCATAAAACTCTTAGAAAAAAACATAGGCGAAAATCTCATGGACATAAACATGAGTGACTTCTTCATAAACATATCTCCCTGGGCAAGGGAAACAAAGGCAAAAATGAACAAGTGGGACTATATCAAGCTAAAAGGCTTCTGTACAGCAAAGGACACCATCAATAGAACAAAAAGGTTTCCTACAGTATGGGAGAACATATTCATAAATGACAGATCCAATAAAGGATTGACATCCAAAATATATAAAGAGCTCACATGCCTCAACAAACAAAAAGCAAATAATCCAATTAAAAAATGGGCAGAGGAGCTGAATAGACAGTTCTCTAAAGAAGAAATCCAGATGGCCAACAGGCACATGTAAAGATGCTCGACATCGCTAATCATCAGAGAAATGCAAATTAAAACCACAATGAGATATCACCTCACACCAGTAAGGATCGCCATCATCGAAAAGACAAACAACAACAAATGTTGGCGAGGTTGTGGAGTAAGGGAAACCCTTCTATACTGCTGGTGGGAATATAAATTAGTTCAACCATTGTGGAAAGCAGCATGGAGGTTCTTCAGAATGCTCAAAATAGAAATACCATTTCACCCAGGAATTCCACTTCTAGGAATTTATCCTAAGAATGCAGCACTCCAGTTTGAAAAAGACAGATGCACCCCTATGTTTATCACCGCCCTATTTACAATAGCCAAGAAATGGAAGCACCCTAAATGTCCATCAGTAAATGAATGGATAAAGAAGATGTGGTACATATACACAATGGAATATTACTCAGCCATAAGAAAAAAACAGATCCTACCATTCACAACAACATGGATGGAGCTAGAGGGTATTATGCTCAGTGAAATAAGCCAGGCAGAGAAAGACAAGTACCAAATGATTTCACTCATATGTGGAGTATAAGAACAAAGGAAAAACTGAAGGAACAAAACAGCAGCAGAATCACAGAACTCAAGAACAGACTAATAGTTACCAAAGGGAAAGGGACTGGGAAGGATGGGAGGGAAGGGAGGGATAAGGGTGGGGAAAAAGAAAGAGGGCATTATGATTAGCATGTATAGTGCCTGGGGGGTACCGGGAGGGCTGTGCAACACAGAGAAGACAAGTAGTGATTTTACAGCATCTTACTACGCAGATGGACAGTGACTGTGAAGGGGTATGTGGGGGGGACTTGGTGAAGAGGGGAGCCTAGTAAACATAATGTTCTTCATGTAATTGTAGATTAATGATACCAAAAAAAAAAGAATATGTGTGTCCCAGTTCTGTCACTGAAAAGGCTTCAAAGTAATAAAACTCAGTAACAGTGAGCACCCTTGCACTCAAACTGTGGTCTCTAAATACTGTTTCCAGCTCTAAGTCGTCAACTCCAGGGGAGGAAATGTGAAAGTCACCCTAGAAATGCAGGAGAGCTCCAGTCAAGTGATAGAGCAACCAACTTGGAGACATATCCAGTGGTCAGATATGGGACAATTTGTTATTCTGAAAATTAATATGAATGTAACTGCTAAGGCACCAAATATTATTATTATTTTTAATGATAAAACAAGAAAGAAGCAATTATCCTACCTTTTCTATACAGACTGTATTATAATCGATGAAATAGTTCTTTTAGAGAGGAATGACAATAAATTAAGAAAGAATGATAGAATTAGAACATCACCTTTTTGCCATCCCCAATGAAATAATATATCTAGGTAATGATCATAAGTGGCTACTAAAATCACTAGATATATGATTGATAAGGTACTTAATCCTGGATGAATCAGGCTGACAGAACCTCAACCTTGACATCAACGAAGTGGGACAGCCAGATATTAGGTGCCTTCTGATGTGAAGCAAGAGGAAACACACAATCAATAAAATTCTTTATATAAAGAATAGAACCTGAATCTAATCAAATACTCAGATATAAATGTAGGATCATAATACCATAAAGAAATATGTTAACACATGAGAATAGAATAAGCTAAAACCAGAATGTGGACATCCTACAGGATAAATTATGTCATTTCTGTAACAGATAAATGGCATGGAGAGAAAAAGAGGGCAACTATTATGGATTAAAAGATTCTTTAAAAAACAACCAACCAATTTTGATGTGTGGACCTTATTTGGATCCTGATTTGAATAAACTATGTAATTGAGGCAACAGTGAAAATAGAGCATGGAGATGATGTTGAAGAATTATCGTTAATTCTATTAGGAGTGATAATAGCATTTTAGTTACATTAAAGAAGAAGCATCTTTATCTATTAGAGATACATAAATAAGTATTTACATATAAAAGTATACATTATAAAAGGAAAAATAAAACAAGGTTGGAAGAATATTAATAATTAATGAAGTTAGTGTTTGGATACATCTAGTTCCACTATATTAGTCTCTGTGCTTTTGTATATATTTGAAAATTTCCACAATAAGAAGTTTTTAAATGGTTGTAAACAGGATTTGGTAAGTCTAGATCTAGATACATTATCTTGTGTGTAAATTAAGGGAAAAGAAATATGCGGTGGACACATGTCAGTTTTGCATTTAAGTGGGGCTGACATTCAATGGCTTTGGCTAAAATGAGCAGCTATGGAGGTGGGGAAGTCAGGTTAGAAACTAGAGCACAAGACAAGGGTCTTTTCTAAGCTTTTCTGGGCTGAGGAACATGGCATAAGAGTTTCTGCCACCCTTGCTATGACCCCTGACGTGGTGGTTAGTCCTATCCCTACAAATATGCTCAGGGTTTGGCATTAGCAGATATTCAGTAAAGGTTTGTTGAGTGAATGTCAGATGTAATTCAGTCAACTGTCTACAGGATCTGTTGTGATGTATTCCACACAATCCACCCCAACTCAGAATTATCCCTCTCATACAAGGTTATCACAATGGCTAGAATTTCCAGTTACAGGTGCTCTTTTGAACCATTGCATTGTTATGGCAATTGTTCTTAAATGCAATCTCTGTGCAGTGGTGTGCTATAAATGGTTGTAAGGTTAGTGGCAAATAAGTTGTTACTAATAATAGTAAACAAATTTAAGAGAAGTGTATTATTAGCATTACTTCATAGTACAAGGGCATTAACAGAACCAGGGACTCCTGCATGGAGTATAGCAAGAAATGAGCAGAGAACTGCTGCCCCACTTTGGTCTTCAACCCCTGTAGGTTTAGCCCAGCCCAGCCTCCAGGGCCCTGTTTCCTCCACTGGGACCCCATACTGCCCCCAGCTTAATCTCTCCAGGTCCCTGCCATCTTGGCCCCATATCCAGCCTCTGATCTGAGGACATGGGACCTGAAGTCAGATCATGTCCTACCTGCTGCATGGGCACAGGCCACAGGTTCCCTTTAAGCAAAACCCCTTTGTGCTGATCCACTCATAATCAAACCAAATAATATCATATTTGATCAGTTCCAAGACTCTAATTATTTTCATGTTTTAACATCTCTGAAATCCGAGTGCCTTTTACAATCACTGACATCTTAAACTGGATGAAGTATCCAGTAATAGTTCATACAAATAAATTACTCCATGCCAGGCATACTTGTAGGTACTTAACATAAATTTACTCATTTAATCCTCAGAATAACTCTGAAGCACAGACTAATCATCCCCATTCTACAGATGGAGAGCCTGGAGCACAAGGCACAGAGTGGGTGAGTGGCAGAACTTGCAAGCTATGCTTCTCTCCTGAGCTCCCCTCTAGGCCCCATGAAGTTTCTGCAAACGGGCTACTGCTGTGCTGGGCTAGCCCCTGCCTGCAGCCCTGGGATGAGGGCACCAAAGCATCCTGGACAGTCCCTCTGGCAGATTCTCTTTACCTTGCATGCCACACAAATGTCACTTCTCATATGTGCCATGGCCCCAATGTGGCCAGCAAACTCTGCTATCTCTCACAAGCTCGCCAGGACCCTTGGGGGCAGGACACGGAGTTGTCATGACCGCAGTGTGGGCCCTGGTGGGCTGCCTCCTCCACCATGTTCACCTCACTAGGGTGAAGCACTGCCCCCAGGGCTCCCAGTCTCCTGGCCGGATCTCTCCAGGTGGACCAGATTCACCAAAATCTGACCGGACAATGAAAGGTAACCAGATGCTCCCAAATATGGACTCAGAATGCTGACTGCCATCGCACCCCATCCTGGCCCAGCCCAGCCCCAGCTGTCATCCACAGCCCAGAGTTCACATGCCTTTTGGTGTCTGTGTCTATGCAGAGCCAGTCACTGAATGACCTGACCCCCAGCCCTTATCCCCTGACCCCGCCCCACTGAACCCACTTTGGGAAAAACTAACTGGAACATCAAGAATACCCCACATTCCAAATTAAGCCCCATGTCTTTGTGCTCAGTCTCAGGAAAAGTTTCCAGAACCACTCAATTGTACAACAGGATCCTTCTTCTCACCCCCAAAAAACAGCTCTTAGATTATGGAGGCCACAGCCTAAACCTGGATTTCTCGGTGGGAAAATATTCTCCCATGTGCCTCCTGGCTGCAGCTCCTCTTGCTTCTGCCAGCTCCCTGAGCATGCCCCCTGAGGGTGTGCAGGCAGGCTCCCAGAACCACCTGGAGCAGATCGGTCCCACTAGACCCAGGGGCCACCTCATGCATGGCTATATGTTAATATCTGCTTTTTCACTGCTAAGCACCCTGGCAGAGGTTGCTGAGGCAGTTCTGCTACACGTGCACACATGTGTGCGTGTGCACTCACATGTTGCCCTTCCTTCTGCTTCCATGACATCTCTGTTGTCTCCAAGGCTTTCTGTTTTTAAGAGTCTCCTATTAAAATTAAAATACTCCTGAGAGCAATTAAGCTTTGGCAGCTAATAACTTAATTATCTTCTAATACCATGTCTCCTCACCACCCTCACCAGGCAGGAAGCAGTGGAAGAGGAGGCTGATTCACATGCAGGAGTCAGACTGGGGAATGAGATCAGCGAGTTTCATCAGAAGGCCTGCACAGCCCATGGTGGGTCTGGAACCAGATCATTCATTCTGTGTGCCCACATAGGACTGGGTCCTTAACCAGAACTTAAAATTATGTACTAAAATCAAAAGAGCAACCTGTGAAAGAGGCTAACCCACTCACTCCTCAGGTCACAAATGAGGAGACTGAAACTCAGAGAGGCTGAATAACTTCCAAAAGTCACACAGCCAGAGACCTTCATGTTACAGGACCAGGAGCTCTAGTGGTGGATGGTGGAAGGATCCTTACATAACTCCCTGCTCCCATTGCTCTCACCTTCACTCCAGTTGGGGGCACAGAGCTTTCCAGAAAGAGGACAGAGTGGCAGAGTTTGAAATGTCCAGTGTGAATGGACAATGCGGATAAGACAAGAAGATGTTTGAGGGAAGATGTCCTGAATTTTCCAAAAAGTATGTCTCCCAGGGCTACTAAGAGGCAGGAGCTGTGGGCCAGAGAACGTGTGCTCCAGACACCCAGCCCTCACGGTTGCTGAGTCCATCCCTTTGACAGTGTTTCTTTCCATTTTCATGACATGCCTGGATGGCCTGAGATCCCACTGGTTGTTTCAGTTCCCTTCCCACAGATGCCCCTCCTGTCTCCAACTGTACATCCTGAATTCCAGGTATGTTATGGACTGAACTGTGTCTGTGTCCTCCCCACCACATACTGCAGACCTAACTTCCAAGTGACTGAATTTGGAGACAGGACCTTTACAAAAGTAAGTAAGGTTAAGTGAGGTAATAAGAATGAGGCCCTGATCTGATAGGGCTGAGGCCTCATAGGAAGAGAAAGTGATCTCTCTAGTTCTTTCTTTCTCTTTCTGCCATGTGGGAATTCAGGGAGAAGGTGGATATCTGCTTGTCAGAAAGAGCTCTCACCAGAATCTGACCAGACTGGCACCCGAATCTTGGGCTTACAGACTCCAGAACTGAGAATGTAACTGCCTGTTTCTAAAGCAGCCCAGTCAAAGGTATTTTGTTATGCAGCACAAGCTGACTACTACAAGGTTAGCATCCCTCTCAGCTAGGGCACTAGAGTCTAATTCAAGCTAGTGTGGGACCCATCACTGGTGCATCAGGATTGTCTCCTTACTATAAAGCAGGGTGTGATGGCTCTGATGCCAACAGGGACTAAACAGGAATGCCGAGGCAAAGCAGCCAAATGTCAAGCAAGGGGCAGGTGGGAGACCATGGAAGAATGGCTTATCTTGTCCCCAGGAGTGTCCACAGGTTGTCACCAACTGACCATTGCTATCAGAGAATATGCCCCCACATGGCCAGAGGTAATGTTTAAGGAGAAGTTGGAAATCCAGACTGTTAAAATGATAAACCAGCTACCTTTTAAATACTGGCAACTACTTCACAATTTTAAAGCACTTTGTGAGAAAACAACACCGCAGTTAAAAAAAAAACAATAATACAAGACCAAAAGGTAATGGCAACCACTCTAGGCTGGCTCTGGCCTGTGAGCCACCAGTTCACAGTCTCATTTTGGAAGAACCTTCTGGGACAATTCTTGAAGCCAGAGCAGTGACTAGGACAGTAGGACTCCTGGTAGTGGGGAGAAACCTGTGAGAATATGTGTGGCTGGGGGCAAAGATGGGGTCCACTGACCTCCCCATGGGGACCCTGTCAGGAGGTGATCACCAACCATAGGTGTCTGTGTCTGATGTATTCCCTAGGACCCAGGACCCCCTATCTAGAGGCAGCACAAAAACAGATGAACAGTCCCCGCCCAGTCTCAGTTTGCTTTCGTGCTGTAGTGCTGCTCTCCTGGGAGCTGCTGCTGATGCATACGTGGGCCCTTCATTCCGCCCTTGTGAAAGGAAGGGAGCGACACACAGCAGCAATTCACCGGAGAATTCCGCTTTATTGGGGAAAGGTGCTGGGTTATATAGGAAGGGGCATGGAGTGATTGTGGTGTTACTTCTACGGGGCTGGTGGCTATTGGCTAGGTGCTGGGAGTGGGAGTGGGGAGAGAGCTGATTGGGCTTCAGGTGGCGCCGTCGGGAACTGAGGACCCGGAAGAGAAGCTGGAAGTTTGCCATCTTACTGGTGGGGACCCTTCACCTTGACTCCATCCAGTCTCCACCTGGGACCTCACCCCCATCTGAATAAGGCTCGGGGCTGGTACAGGAGGCAGAGAGTTGCAAGGCAGCTGCAGGACGCCACAGGGAGCTGAGGCCAGTGTCTTGGTCCTGGGCATGAGCTTTGACAAACTGCTCCAGGTGCCAGATAGCTGCCAGAGGAGGCTCCACTTCTTGGGATTCCCCTTAGAGGCCTGAGTCTTCAAGTAAGCTGGAGACCAGGAGATGAACTTGGTAAGGACAGTTGAAGAAGGTCCAGGCTGGGCTTGGGAGGCCTGGGTTTTGGAAGCCCAGGTACTCATCCCCTTCTTGGGGAGGATTTGGGAAAGTCCCCCTCTTGGATTTTGGCTGCCCAGGGGGTTGAGGGCTGTGGTCATCAGTATGTCAAAAATGTAACCCCTACTTCACCCCTCCAACCCCAATGGGATGAAGATTAAACATCAGAGGACAAAATCAGAGTGAAGAACCACCACTGGCTTGTGTGGCCAAGCCTGCACTGGGTGCAAGGCAGTGGATCAGTACCTAAATCAAGAGAGATAAGGAAATCAACGACACAGGCTGGGGCTCTTGCAGCCCTTCTCTGGGTAAGCCGCCAGCACCGTCTGCACCGTCTGCGCAAGCTGCCCAAATGACTGTTCCATCAGGCATTGTGTGTTTGAATGTATTCATTATATTTTAATATGATTATGTTCAATCCAGTAGACTGAAATGGATTTGTCCAGATGTATAATTAGTTTCTAAATGCTTCTTTACTCTTGGTGGCAGTGTTGGAAGAGGCACTGAGAATGGGCAGGAGTCCATTAGCATTTCCTGTTCATTAGCCATGGTTGTGGAGCCCTCATCAGTGAGTCTCGAGCAATGCTGGCTGGCCTGGGACACACAGGCCAGCCTCCATCACAGTGATCTCGAGCTCGGAGCCCCATCCAGGGATCCCTGTGTATCCAAGTTCCACCTGGAGCTCCCCCTCTGCCTGCCTGCTCTTCCCCATTCCTCAGCGTTGATAGGGGGTTCTGCCCCACCCCTTCCCAGGGCTCAGGAGGATGGCAGTCCCCACAGTCACCCCATCACGGTGGCCCTTGCACCAGGCACAGGGCCTCCCTGCAGCCACACAGTTACCACTTCTGGCACTTCTGGGCAATTGTCTGCAGCCTCTCTTCCAGCTCACCTAGGGCTCCTCAAGCTTAAGTGAATTTTCTACGGGAATTACAACCTTCTGGTCAACCCAATCTGGATGGGCTTCCATGGTCTAAGCTCTTTACAAAGGGAAGAAAACAGTAACTTTGCTTCCTGGTTTAGCAGACCCTGATTACTGAGGACCCTGGCCGAAAGATCTCCAGAAACACTTTCCTTCCTCCACTGGTACCTTGTGGTGTCTCTGGGCAGGGCATTTGCTGGCCATTTATAAAAAGGGCTCATGTGTAGTCTTCCTGGGTAATCTTGGGAGGCTGGATTTGGGTAGTGCAGGAAGCTTCTCCTTGTCATTAGTGCTGGAATCCTGGTGTCTCAGATATCAGTCTTTTCCAGCTGAACTTGGACTCATCCCAGGCATCTGCTCTATTTCTGAGCAATCCCAGGGTGGGCATGTAGATCAGGTGCACACTATTCACTACTGCTCACTGCTCACTAAACCTGAGCCTAAGCCTTGGGCACCTGAGGTACTGGGGGCAACTGGGAGAAGCCCCTCTTCAAAGCCTGGGGCACTAGAAACTGTAGTCTTATTGTTGAGGAACCAGAAGACAGAGTTCAGGGTATTACCAGCAGCTAGAAAATAAGAGGAACACTCCAGAAAAGAATCACAGAGGGGGAGAACCAAATTTTGTTAGGAACTATGCCAAACCTCTGGTCAACTTCCAAACCGTACACACCCAGGGCAAACTAAGCAGCCCAACTAGGCCTCAGAGAACTGAACGGACACTTTCAGCTGCTTGCCCAGCCAAGTTAACTTCCTGTTAAAACAAACCAACAAGCAACAAATCAACACTCTTCAGATGAACATAACAGAACCCAGACTCTATACCTCGGATTGTTTACAAAGTGCAGGGCAAAGTTCAAAATTACTAGACATACAAACACAAAATGTGATCTGTATTCAGGAGAAAAGGCAACAGATTTGGATTTTGGAATTAGCTTAATCATAAAAGAAATTATTTGCTAATTTTTTATGGCTTTCACCAAGAAAATGTGAGCACTGTGGGAACAGGAACCTAATCAGTTCTATTCCTTGCTCTACCCCCCAGAACCTGGAATAACAAGTGATGCATGGAAAGCACCCCCAAAATATGAACATGGTGTAAAGCAGGATTGCATTTTTTCCTTCTTATTTTTTATCTTTATAATTTGAGGCTCCTCCTGAACGCTGACAGAGAACAGAATGATCATTATTCTCTTTTCAAGAGAGGGCATGGTTTTATGGTCATGAATTAGTAGTGGCTGTTATATACAAGTGGCTTTGATCTCTAATTATTGCCAAAAAGAACACATGCATATCACCTATTCTGAAGTGTAATGCCACCATTTTTCAGAAAACTTTCTTCATCACTTAACTGCCATAGAATCAAAACTATGTATATAGAGTTAGCTCATTCCAGAACCTAGGTATTTAATTTGTGGCCAGTTTACAGTGGGAGAAATTATGATGTCTAAGGTTAACCATAATGTGTGTTTATGAGGAGGTTAATCACTCAGGTAAATATTTAAATTTTTTTTCTGGATTTAAGTTTTTGGCCATGGTCAGAGTTTGAGGATTTGTTAGATCCTTGATCTAGACTCTACATGGGACCCCAGACTCCCTTGAAGGAGTTTATCAGCTCTGCTCACCATGGCAGGGTGATATTCAAAAAGTGTAACAACCTGTAGAGTACAGGCACTAACCAATCAAAATGGATGCTAGTCAAACACCAGCCAATGAGAAGAGATGCCAGCTCTATGAACTGGTCACACAGTAGCTATATCCTGAATAGCATTCTGTTCAGGATGGTGTCCTGGTCACCTCTTCAGTCATCATAAGAGGATTTCAGTGCCACCTCCAGCTCTACCAACTGTTAAAGCATATGGGGTTGTACCCAACCAGAAGCCCAGGGCAGCTGCCCTCCAAGTACTTGTCAAGGAGAATTACCTCAAAATTCATTGCCCAATGCTCACACCATTGGGAGAACAACCACCCATTGAGTTAAGTCAATCCATTTTCCTAAACTCTTATTTTTAATTTATTATTAGTAGTGGGAAGGGGCCTTTCTTCAGATAAATCTTATAAGGAACCCCAATATGAAAAATGACAGGAACAAAGCTGAAGGCTTGGGGTATACAAACTTCCAGTGTGCCTCCATCCTTTACCATTCCCCCAACACACACACACACCTTAAACACTGCAGCAGCCTCTGGCACCGCACCATGGAATCACTCACCATGGAGAATAGCTTGAAGGAAAGGCAGCCTGTCATCGATAATCTACATGCTGATTAAACTTGAGTCAGACCACCAGAGAGTGTTTTGGGGTTCTGTCTCCCTAATTATCCCCCACCCACCCACCTTGAGGAATGCTACAAGAGGCAGCCCTATTAAATTCCTTGTCAAATGGACTGTGAGGCCATTTGAGACAGGGCTTATTGAATTAAACCATGTCCTCTTTTTGAGGACCCATGGGGAATGTTCCTCTCTGCATCCAGTAGCAGGAATGCCTGTGCCTCTCCTGAGCTGTTCATTTGCTTTCATTGAAAGGATGCTGAGTTTTCAATAAGAGAATGTTTCCCTCTCTGTTGACTGAGAGAAAGCTCAGGCTGCCCCAGAGTTCCACCTTGAACAAATGCATAAGGTCTCATATGAATTTTACATCCTAATCTCATTACTGGCTCCATCCTTGCTTTCCCAATCTTGTTTTTCCTTTGTCTTCTTTTCTTTGTTCATTTATTTTTCTTTAATTATGTCCTGAAATTGGACATGCATCTTTGTAAACTGCCTTGCATCCTTTCTGGAACAAGGTGGAGAATACATAAACAGATCCTGAATGTGCACCATGTTTCTGCAGTGCACCATGGCTCTCTTAAATTGGCCACTTTATGATCTACTTCAGCAGGCAATAGCTCTCACATTGGCAGTTTCACTTTTAAAACTGGGAAATCACTGCCTGGCCAGAGAAGCGATGCTGATGAACTAACTAGATTTCACTTTATTACATATTCATGTAATCTTGCTATCTTCTGTGTGCATGGCAAAACCACGCCAAGGGGAGGTGGGAAAGCAATAAACCCATCACTGTGTCTGAATCCAAATATTTGTTACTCTCCCTATGCCCCCCATGGACCATCCTTAAGCTTTGATGGGGCAGAGGGAAAAAAAGGGAGGATTTGGGATGTTGGAGAGACTCACTGGAGCTTCACTGTCTTCAGTTTCTGCTAGTATGATTTCATTTTCCCCCAAATCAGTGACTAGAGGGAGCAAACAATCTGTATCATCCAGTCGTCTCTAGGATAAGGGTCACCCTCCCCAAAGTTGCCCAACCAGGTGGGAGCCTGAGTGTCCCAGAGTCAGAAAAATGGATTAGCTGGTGTCCCAACAGGAGCAACACATCCACAAGAAAGCAGAGCTCACCCCTAAGTGAACTCCCCAGCCCTTAGCATGATGGTGAACACTGAGGCTTAGGCATCAGCTATGCTATAAACACAGGGATGAAAGAGACACAGCCTGGATGAAAACCTCTCCCGGAGGGACTGGGAAACCAAAGACATCTCTTCCACTGGCCCTGGGTTTTCCAGTTTGCCACAGACCATGCAAATCATGGCAAGGATGGGAGCCCCCTAAGATCAGGCCCAATCTCCCCAGTACTTGTGATGGTGCCTGTGGTTCCTGGAACATTCTGGGAGGAAATCCACAGGGCACCAGGAGATGGATGAGACCCCAAGAGCAACTCCAGGGTTCAGTGGCAGAGATGCAAGAAAATTCTCTGCCTTGGCATTTGGGAAGCATTCTGAGGTTTCTGTTCTCCCTTTTTCTCAGGCAGAGTTGTCTCCTCCAGTTACCTGTGAATTTACAATCTAGCTGGTCTCAGGGTGGCAATCAGGGCTGGGGCTAGAAAACCAATAAGGATCTTGGTATGGCATTAGGCATTTGGAGCCAGGATTGAGATAGCAACCTGGGACTTGATTCAGAATGCACCTTCCAAGTCAGGGGCCCCTGTCCATCCTGAGGTATGAACGAGCCTCTCTCTGCAACAGAGGAAACATCATTGTCCCACTGCCCAAGAGCTGAGCAGCAGCAGAGAAAACATGCAACCTCATTTCCAAGTTCCTTGGTGAGGGACCAGTCAGGAACCAGCCTTAGCAGAGCTGAGGAAAACTTGGCACCTTCCTGTGATCCTCAAAAGGCAAAGTAGCAAACAGGGCTGCAATGGAGAAGGGAATGTGGTGGAAGCACAGGGCAGGAACTTACCCACACTTGAACATTCCATCCCAGAACGGGAGATGGTGAGTAACAGAGCCTCTGGAGTGTCAATGCTCAGGCGAAATGTGAGGAACTCTCTGAAGCAGGCACAGGCAGCCCTGGAAGCTGAGGGCAGTGCTGGGGAGCAGCCCGCTGTGCTTGCCATGAATGTGTGAATTTGCTGCCCTGTTGGGACTCTGAAGAATCCCAGGAGCCAACGCTCAGCCTCCCTTTGACAGAGCCGCTTTTCATTTTCTTTGGCTTTGGGCACACGCAGGCAAAAATCAGTTATTAAGTATGCACATTTCATAATAAATTTTAACAATTTAAGAGTCTGGTACAGCTTTATTATAGTTTTTATTTCTCCACACTAATTCAGCATGTAATAACCTGCCAGAGACACAGAATTCACTTGACATATGCTCTGAGCGCCAAGGTAACGGAACGTGCTGGGGAAAAACCTTGGGTCGCACCCAGCCAGGTTCTCCTCCTTTCCTTGAGGATGGGCGAGGTGAGCAGTTTGGGAACTGCTCAAGTGGAATGTCATCTGTGAATCCTAGCCTGGGTCAGAGGTTTTCCCTGAGATTCTCTCCTCCACCGGAGGGGAGGGTGGGAGGGATGTAATAGCCCAGAGACTGCTGTGGCTGAAAACAGCTTCTGCTGGGATCAGCCTCGCGGGCGCAGCCTGCCCTACTGCATTCCTTGGATCTTTTAGGCTAGAAGGAGGAATGGCTCATCTTCTCAAGGCTAGCAGCTGGCCACCCGCACGTCATTCAGGCCTGTCCTAAGGAAAAGCTCCTAGGAGCCCAGTCCAGCCTTCTTCCTTCCGTCCACCCTTCCTCCTCCAACCCCTGCCTCCCCTGCTCTGGCTCCTCCCCACCTCCCACAGTGTGGCCCCCAGGCCAGCAGCCTCTGCATCCCCTGGGAAGCTGAGATTCAAATTCTTGGCCCCACCTCAGCCTACTGACTCAGAAATTCTGGGGGTGGGACCCAAGGAATCTGGGTCTTCACAAACCCTCCAGGTGATTTGCATGCATGCTGACGTTTGAGAAACACTCGAGTTTGAGAGATCTCAAGAGGCAGAGTTCTGGAAGTGCCATCCAGAGATTGGGGGCTTCACTGTGCTCCTGCTGTCTCTGTCTTGCTGTCTCTGTCTTCAGTTGAAAAACCAGGACCCAGGCTGGACACTCGCTCAGGTCCCCAGTGGCCCTGACATTCTGGAGCAGGTGGTTGAAACAGCGTCCTGCAGCCCACCGTGTCTACCTTTGGGGAGAGGCCCCCAAAGGGATGTGTGCTTGCAAAGGGCTGTCTTAGCTTCAAAACAAAGGAGAACAATGGCAAGGAGAGGAGTTCATGACCAAGGAAGGTTAAAAAGATGCAGACACTATGTCAGGCTGAGTGCGCACATATGTGGATATGTGTGTGTACACACAGTTTGAGAATTTATCTAGGTCCTTGCTTCATTTAATTTTCTTTTTTTTCTCCTTTACCTCTATCTCTTGACTTCTTATTTCTCCAAGACCATGATTAAGTCTCTCCCATTCAGCTGGGAAATAAACAAGACTCTTCCTTGGGTTCTATGACTTCCTCTTCAGCCTCCCTCTCTCTCCTTCCCATGGAATGGATCCTCTTGAAATAACTGTCTACACTCAAAGCCTTCACTTCACTCTCCAATTCCTTCTGAGACCTCCCTCAATCTGGCTTCTGCCTCTGTCAGTCCAGGAAACTGTGTGGGCCACTTCCTATTTCCAAATCCAAGGGTCACTCCCCAGGCCACATGTTGCCTGATCTCTCTGGCATTTAATACCACATCCTCTCCAGATTCTACCTTCTGAGTGTCCCTTTTCAGGTTTCAAATGATGCTAAATAACTGCCATTCTTTGCCCTTTTTGTCCTTAGTTTGTAATTTTATATTTTGTTTCATTATATGCACAGATGTATGTACACGCTATCCAAAATATGTTATGAAAATAGACAAGGCATAGTCTACCTAATGTTTTCAGAGTCCTTTAAATGAAGCTCCAGAAGAAAATATTATCTTAGAATTAAATGCCAGGAAAACTTTCATTTTCCTTGAGGAGCTAGCATATCATTTCCTGGACATCCTGGACATCTCATGGACAATGAGACTCAAAAAACAATTCCTAAAAAGTTTGAAACAGAAATAGATGACATCAGTCCCTGTGGAGAGCATTGGCTGGAAATGTCCACAAAGTGGGGTCTTGGGTGTGAATAATGTTCTATTTCTTGATCTGGGGGCTGGTTAGCTCAATAAGTAAAAATGTATGGAGCCACAAGTAGCTCAACATAATATAGGACATATATGAAAAGCCACAGCCAACATCACACTGAACAGCGAGAAGCTGAAAGCTTTTCCTTTAAGATTGGGAACAAGACAGGCATGCCCACTCTCCCCACTGTTATTCAACATAGTACCGGAGGTCCTAGCCACGGCAATTAGACAAAACAAAGAAATACAAGGCATCCAGATCGGTAAAGAAGATGTCAAACTGTCACTATTTGCAGATGACATGATATTGTACATAAAAAACCCTAAATACCCCACTCCAAAACTACTAGAACTAACATCAGAATTCAGCAAAGTTGCAGGATACAAAATTAACACACAGAAATCTGTGGCTTTCCTATACACTAACAATGAACCAATAGAAAGAGAAATCAGGAAAACAACTACATTCACAATTGCATCAAAAAGAATAAAATACCTAGGAATAAACCTAACCAAGGAAGTGAAAGACCTATACCACAAAAACTACAAGACACTCTTAAGAAAAATTAAAGAGGACACTAACAAATGGAAACTCATCCTATCCTCTTGGCTAGGAAGAATTAATATTGTCAAAATGGCCATCCTGCCCAAAGCAAACTACAGATTCAATGCAATCCCTATCAAATTATGAACAGCATTCTTCAACGAACTGGAACAAATAGTTCTAAAATTCATATGGAATCACCAAAGACCCTGAATAGCCAAAGCAATCCTGAGAAGGATGAATAAAGTGGGGGGGATCTCGCTCCCCAACTTCAAGCTCTACTACAAAGCCACAGTAATCAAGACAATTTGGTACTGGCACAAGAACAGACCCACAGACCAGTGGAACAGATTAGAGACTCCAGACATTAACCCAAACATGTATGGTCAATTAATATATGATAAAGGAGCCATGGACATACAATGGGAAAATGACAGCCTCTTCAACAGCTGTTGTTGGCAAAACTGGACAGCTACATGTAAGAGAATGAAACTGAACCATTGCTAATCCCATACACAAAAGTAAATTTGAAATGTATCAAAGACCTGAATGTAAGTCATGAAAACATAAAACTCTTAGTAAAAAACATAGGCAAAAATCTCTTGGACATAAACATGAGCGACTTCTTCATGAACATATCTCCCTGGGCAAGGGAAACAAAGGCAAAAATGAACAAGTGGAACTATATCAAGCTGAAAAGCTTCTGTACAGCAAAGTATACCATCAATAGAACAAAAAGGCATCCTACAGTATGGGAGAATATATTCATAAATGACAGATCCGATAAACGGTTGACATCCAAAATATATAAAGAGCTCACGCACCTCAACAAACAAAAAGCGAACAATCCAATTAAGAAATGGGCAGAGGAGCTGAACAGACAGTTCTCCAAAGAAGAAATTCAGATGGCCAACAGACACATGAAAAGATGCTCCACATCGCTAATCATCAGAGAAATGCAAATTAAAACCACAATGAGATATCACCTCACATCAGTAAGGATCACCACTATCCAAAAGACAAACAACAACAAATGTTGGTGAGGTTGTGGAGAAAGGGGAACCCTCCTACACTGCTGGTGGGAATGTAAATTAGTTCAACTATTGTGGAAAGCAGTATGGAGGTTCCTCAAAAAGCTCAAAATAGAAATACCATTTGACCCAGGAATTCCACTCCTAGGAATTTACCCTAAGAATGCAGCAGCCCAGTTTGAAAAAGACATATGCACCCCTATGTTTATCACAGTACTATTTACAATAGCCAAGAAATGGAAGCAACCTAAGTGTCCATCAGTAGATGAATGGATAAAGAAGATGTGGTACATATACACAGTGGAATATTATTCAGCCATAAGAAGAAAACAAATCCTACCATTTGTAACAACATGAATGGAGCTAGAAGGTATTATGCTCAGTGAAATAAGGAAGGTGGAGACAGACAAGTACCAAATGATTTCACTCATATGTGGAATATAAGAACAAAGGAAAAACTGAAGGAATAAAACAGCAGCAGATTCACAGAACCCAAGAATGGACTAACAGTTACCAAAGGGAAAGGGACTGGGTAGGATGGGTGGGAAGGGAGAGAGAAGTGGGGGGAAGAAAAAAAGGGGGCCTTATGATTAGTGTGTATAATGTGGGGGGGCACAGGGAGGGATGTGCAACGCAGTGAAGACAAGTAGTGATTTTACAGCATCTTACTACTCTGATGGACAGTGACTAATGGGGTATGTCAGGGGCACTTGGTGAAGGGGGTAGTCTAGTAAACATAATGTTCCTCATGTAATTGTAGATTGATGATACCAAAAAATGTATAGAGCCACATAATTATAACATGAGAAATTTTGGGTTGTAGATTATACTTTAGTAAACTTTTTAAGGAATTTCTATTTTCCTTTCCTTGACCAGGAAGTTCTGATCAGACTGATGGCTCTATTATGTTTTTATATAACCTTTCAACTTTTATTTGTGTCTTCTCTTTTTTCTCTGATCTTGCTCTTCTAAATTGTATATTCCTTGGCACAAAATTTTTATCCTTAGTTTATGATTATATATTTCACATTCATTATACATACACATCCAAAATGCTATCCAAAATGCTTTATCGAAGTAGACAAGGTAGAAATAAATACTCTTTCAATAGGATAAAGCCTAGTTTTTGTCTCTGTATTCTTCATGCCTGATATATAGTAGTTTCAATTACTGTTGAAAGAAAGAAAAGTTTATCTGTAAAGGATAAGAAGAAAATAGGGTAAAAACAGATAGAGGACTTAGTCAAGGACAGGTTCTTTTGAGATGAGAGAGATATGAGCAGGTGCTAAGGAGGTGAGAAGAAACCAGGAGAAAAGGAAAACTTGAACATGGGGAGGGTGACCTATGAATCCTCCTCCCATGAGGAGAAATGAGATAGAATACAGGAAAGGAGTGAGTTGTCTTCAATAGAAGAGACACCTCTTCTGTCTCCTTGGCTGGGTCTTACTCCTCTTTTTAACCTATAAATCATGGTAATGCCTCAAAATTCAGTCCTCAATCTTCTCTATCCATAATCCATCTCCTGATGATCTCATCTGATATAGCTTTAAATACAATCTGTACTCTGATGGCTCCCAAGGCTGACTCCAGCCTAGATATCTGCTGCACACTCAGGACTGCCTACTCAACATCTCTGCTGGGATGCTCAACAGACGTCTAAAACTTAACAGGAGGAACACCCAACTCCTGATCTTCTCCCAAACCTGCTCCACCCACAGTCATCCCCATCTGAGGCCAAATAAGCTTGAGTCATCCTTGACTCATCTCTTTTGCTCACGCAACTATCCAATCCAGCAGCACATCCTGTTGCCTCCATCTTCAACAATAAAAGAGAAAAACAAAAGTCCAGAATCCTAGCATGTTTCACACCTCTGCTCTTAGCCCTGTTCAGCCACCAACCATCTCACCAGGATTTTGTATTCTCTTCCTAGCTCATCTTCCTGCTTCCATCCTTGTCCACCTATCATCTCTGCTCAGTGCAATAGGTAGAAGGATCATTTTCAAGTGCCTCTTCTCTGCTCAGAACCCAGAGCTAACTTCCATTTCATTCAAAAGCCAAAGTCCCTACAGCACCTCCAAGAGTCATTGTCCCAGTGCTGCCTTCTCCCTCCATCCTGTTTAGGGTTTCATGGCCAGACCCCACCACTGTCCTTACATCCTATGCTCCTTCTCTGCTTAATTTCTCTCCCTAACATGCTACTTACAACCTATAGTTTACCTTTCTGTCCTTTGTTTTTTGTCTTCCTGCTGGATGACGGTTCCACGGGAGCAGGAGCTTCTGTCTGCTTTGTTCCCTGCTGCATCCTCAGAGTTGAGAACACAGCTTGGCATCTGATTGATGCTCAATAAATATTCGTTGAATTCAATTTTCCCAAGTGATTGTCATGTTTAAAATTCCTCAATGACTATATCCCTCAAAATAAAGTCTCCTCCTTTGCAGGTACCCAAGGCCCTCTGGGATCTGGCCCCTGCCCACCTCTCCAGCCTTTTCTCTCACCACTTTGCCCTCCAGAACACAGCCGGGTGGAATAACCCACCACCCCCTAAAGTGGCTCTCCCATTTCTGACTTTTGTGTGTGCTACTTCCTCTTCCAAGAATGCTCTTCCAAAGTCACCTCTTCTGAAACTTATTTTGGGGTCAATCAAATGGATGAGTTGAGCCCAAGTTAGGGCAGGCCCCACCACCATGTCCTCATGGCCACTGACTCTTGCCTCCCATTGTCTGTACCAGTCCACGATGGCACATTTCACTGACTCATCTGGCCCCCTAGTTGAAAGCCGGCAGTAACCAGCCTATCACTCTCAAGTTGACACCTCCACCCCAAGCCAGAGACCCTCAGTGATAGCAGATGGTAGTGACAGTGGTAGTTATTATTACTATTATCTTTGATAAATATTTATTAAATCAATGACTCTCCTCAATAGGTACAAAGTGTTTACAAGCAGACCAACATATTGACTGATTGATTGACTTGTTCTACACATCAGAGTGACGGGATAAGTGCCTCTTTCTACCTAGAGGGGTTTTCCCTTTTCAGAGCCTCTTGTCTTCTACAAAGCATGGGAAAGAGGGAGTAGTGCTTGATGAGGGAGGCAGAAGCCACCTTGACACCCCACAGCAATTCGAATGGCTTCAAGGGCGCTCCTGGACTCCACAGGCACCTGACCTAGTGCAGGAGATATTTTTTATTACAATTCAAATTTCCCCATATAAGGATATATTTTAGTCCAAATTTATTACAGTCATGGAGCTCTTTGATCTGTCTTGCTTAGCAGCATTTCTTAAGTAGGGTGGGTGAAAAGTGATTTTGCTTAGTCATTAAAAATCACCTATGTTGAAGGTTAAATGTTCACAAACCATTATGTATTCATTCAGTGAAACTTTTTGTAGTTTCAGTGCCATTCCAGGTCCTGTGCTGGCCACTGGGAGGGGTGTAATGACACAGAAGAGGTCATCCCTGCCCTCAGAGAAGGCACGGCCAGTAAAGGTGGTTCCATCCTTCATTTCAAGGTTTACTTAATTGAGGCAGAATTAAGGTTTACTTAATTGAGGCAAAAAGAGGAAAAATTTATTTTGTACCTGAGTCCATTTAATTCTGACAATTCTACCATATTATAGTTGAAGAAACTGAGGCTCAGTAAGATTAGATAAGCTGTCCGGGCTACATACTAGTAAGTGGTAGAGCTGGGATTCCAGTGAAAGTCAATCATTCCCCAAGGGCCATGCTCTTTCCACTCACCACCCTACTAATGTGAATGCCCACTAAGGCCATTCAAAGAATACTCATGGACCACAAAACTGTACAAAGTTATCAGGTCTAACAAACTCCACTGGAATCTATTTACAGCTCCTTGAAAGCCAGGAGCCATCCAGTAAATTAAAAACAAAACATGCACACATCATTAGGTTGGAAAGAAAATTTAACACAAAGGAACAGTCAGCTTATTTACTTATTGTGAATAGGGCCCAGCCAGTGCAAGCACATGTTTAGTGATAACTATCCCAGGCCTCTCCCTGCCCTGGTAGGGATTTTGTGAAGCCCAGTTTCTTCTGGCTCCTCCTTGAAAGTAACAGAAGAAAAGGTTTTGACACTTGGGGCAGAGAACCTATAACATCAAGGTCAAGGGGTAGAGGAGAAGAGCAGGAAGAGGCACCTATGGCTGTGTGATGGCACTGTGCTTCCAACATCCTGCTCCCATGGGGGCTTTTTATTTGCAGGAAACATCTCTCCCTGGGTGCCTTCCTGGAATCTTCAGAATATTACACGAATCCACTGACAGGCGCATGATTAGAAATTCCATAAGGGCGTCATTTGTAGTCTTTGAATAGTCTCTCCCAACCAGAGTATTTCTGCCATGGCTGAGAATTTTATTATTCTGAGAATATGAATCACATTGCACCCACAGTGTCTGGGAGGCAGATATGCCAACTTCCACAGAGTTCACCCTGAGAAAGTTCCCATCCTTTGCTAGGAGATTGGAAAGGATTTAGTTTCACACCCCATAACTACTGTTGTAAATAGTTTAGGACTCTGCAGACAATAACTTTGGGGGAATCCCTACTCCTGTGAGCTGTGTTTTGGCTCATATCCCCCTCAAGACTTGAGAAATGATGTTAATCATCCAGAGTGGCTTATGCCCGTGGAAAAATCAGCAGAAGTGCTTTCTGTCCTAAGCTACTTTCCCAGGGGGTGTAAGCATGTGTAAACCCCCTCAGTGCTCATGGGCTCCAGGCTCCAGGGACTGTTACTCAGGATGATGAAAATGGCCCCTCTGACAAGACCTGGCTTTCAGGGACATCTGTGAAATCATGTCAAGCTGACTGAAAGGAAACCTTTCCTTCGGTTATGACTCAAGAAGAGCATTTCACCCAGAAGGAAGCTGTGGGGGTGAAAACAAATCAATGAAGGATTTGCAGGTAAATCTTCTCCGGGCTCGAGTACAATTTACAAAATGCAATGGAAAAGAAAATAAATGTCCTCCCTCTCTCTGCAAGGCTAGAGCAGAGTTCTGAATAAAAACCACTCTTTGCAGCAGAACCTTAGACTCAGCTAGAAGTGTTTCCTCAAAAGGCACAGGGAAAGGATTACAAATTCCTGAAATCCTACAGCAAGAACTTTAATCTAGCAGCATTAAAACAGGGGAGGGGGGACCAGTGGGCAGGTGCCAGCACGATGTTCCTGCCAGGACCATTTACAGACAGAAAGTTGCATGGAGTGAGTTTTCCAATAACATAGGGGAAAAGCCACACAGCCATCTTCAGGCTGACCAAGTGGCAGGTCGTTGAAAGAAGCAAATCAAGTCAGGGTTATGCCCTTTTAATTATAACCTGAGGAAGCCAGCAAGGAGGAGATGGTTTCACAGGAGCCCAAGCTTGAAGAAGCATGTTTCCCAGGAACTCTAAGCTACTTTGGAAGCCAGGGCAAGCCGAGACCAAAACAAACACATTGGGAGCTAGCCCCAGACCCCAACCCCTCCCCTTCCTCCAAAACCCTGGGAAACTTGATGTGTCTCAACTAAACATAAGCTGAGAAATTGGAGAGAGGCACAGGGAAAGAGGCAAAGAAAGGGGGCCAGGCAGCATCCATGCAGTCAGTTGAATTACTGATTCAGAGCCACACAAGTCCCAGACTGTCATCGACAAGGATCATACCTTCTGCTGATCTCGGAGGAAATTCTCCAAGATCCATGGCTGGGAGTAAGGAGAATCTCTAAGCCATTGGGAAGGAGCGGAGCACTGCAGCTCCTCAGAATGATGGACCAGGGCAAGCTTTAATTAATGGGGTCTGATACCTCTTCTCTTTTGAAAACTGAGCAGACTTAAAGGGCTAGAGTCCCAAATTGGAAGGTGCCAGAGCAGCTGCTCCCAGCTGTGGGAACAGCTTCCTGCATCCCTCTCATTTTAGCAAGGAAACAGAGTTATTAGGTGGAAAAGTGGGGCTAGTTAGATCTGGGGGTCTCTGGTTGCACAGCTTAAATAAGAACCTCAAGGCCATGGAGCCAGGCACTGTCCACCCCAGTGAATGCCAGTTTCTTAATGCTGGTCTTCAGACCTGGGAGAAAGGTGGGGCTCTTGGGCACACGGAGCACTGGGGCACCCATTCCCAATATGGAACTGTGCGGACAGTGCCCTGGGAAAGTGGGAAGCGTGGTCTCTGCTGTGTGCTTCTCTGTTGAGAGCTGTGCCGAGTGACAGCCACCACATAAGTTGCACATGCACACCCATAGACACACACACACACACACACACACGCCTGCCCATGCACACAAACATCTGCCCATGCATACATACACGCCTGCTACTACATACAGTCTCCCCATTGACATATATGCACATGCCCATGTACACACATGCCTATCCATGTACTCACATACTCGCTCATGTACACACATACCTTGCCATGTACACACATGCGATGCCCCCTTCCAGAACCCCAGGTGCAAGGGCACAGGGCCTGCAGCCAGCCAATGCCCTGCCCATACACCTATAGATCACCAAGAGAAATAGTTGTGACATAACACGTGGCCAGGAGGGGAGTCTGGGGTAAGGTGGTGGAAGTATGAGGGGAAGAGCAAATCTGTATGGGGAGTTTAGTTCCCTGCCTTTCTGAGAACAGGACTCTGTGTCAGGGATAGTTTCAGCTCAAGACAGTCACCCCCAGAGACACCCTGGCCACACAGCCTCTTTCCCTTGTGGCTGCTGGTCTGTTTGTGAAGCCTCCGTGTTTTATTCTCATACTAACCTATCATGTGCTTGGCATTCATACAATGGAGCTGGTTTTCCTGTGATGTTTCTTCAGCTAATACAGTAGCACCTTACACGATATTTTTAATATTTTCCCCTAGTAGTACACAAAATAAATCCAGCCAACTGGGGCTCACCAGACTCAGGATCCCACCTCAGAGCAAGTGCCAAAGGGTGTCCTGGAGGAAGCTGGCTGTGAGATGGGAATGAACCTCAGTCCCCCCACCCCAGCTCTGCTATAAGCACATGTGTGACCCCTTCTCCTCCTGAGCCTCGATTTTCTCATTTGTAAAAGTGACTGTGTTGAACTAAATCAGCAATGCTTTTAACAAAGAGGGGAAGTAAGGAGGGAGACATAGCAACTTTTAGAAAGCACGTTCCATTGTCCAAACACTGAACTTGACCAAATTTTCTTGACAGGTGGGGACAGGGCATGTGCTACAAAATCTTGAGGAGCACTCGCAGGATCATCTCCAAGGGCCTCAGAGTCAATGAGGTATGGAGCGGGGTGGCCATAGTCTCTCCCACTGCAGCCTCTGTTCGGAAGGATGGAGCTGGCTGCATGCCAAGCTGGCAGAGGTCAGAAAGAAATGGTACTTTCTATTCAACTGAGCCTTAGACTAAATCACTGAGCAATACAGTCTCTTCCCACTTTCCCAGCAATCTCTATGCCCACTTTACCCCTGCCAGGCATCCTCCTCACACCCTCAGATGTCCAGAGCCCCCATGCCCACTGGGAACAAAAACCTTGTCAGCAAAGAATCTGCTATCACCCACTTAGACATCAGTTCAGTGCAGTTTGTTGTCCTCTGTCTTCCAGGGAAGCTTGCATATGGCATTTTCTCTCACCTTCAAAGAAAGTGAGCAAGGGGAGTGGGGAGATTAGGGCTGGAGGTGGCAGTGGGAGATGTGAGCTTGGCACAAGGAATGTTCCCACAAACTCACTACCCCAGAGCCTCAGCACCTCGTGGGCATCCCCAAAGAAGGGCTCGGGTCCCCAGAGAGGGGACTGGTCCCCAGAGAGCTACCCAAGAAGCACTTGGCAAGGAAATGTCTGGGGGAAGAAGAGGGGATTCAAGTTCTATTCCTACCACTGACCCTCAAAATCTTTGGGGTCTCTTGCCCAGTTTTCAGTAATAAAATCAAGCCCCACATTTTTGAGACTAACAGCAGAGAACACTCACATGGATAAGGAACAGATGCCTTGACACCTCTTTGCTTGGGGTACTCTTGGAGCCCTCCCCCCATGCTGCCATAGCTCTAGGATGGCCTCATGGGGTTCCATGCCCCATATGCCATAGTTCAAGTCTTTCCTCAATAACTCAGAACAAGAGCTCTGAACCCAGAGGCTACCAGGGAGCCAGGTCCCTGGGGCAGAGATAGTGGCTTACCCGGTTGTGCCACAGCCCCCGCTGCATAGGGGAGGGCAGGTCGTCTGCAGCATCTACCTGCAGGCAGTGCCCTAATGATGATCCTGACCTCTCAAAGTCCAAACTGAAGAGACTGTGGCCCACAGAGAAGCAAGCATCCTTCTGTACCCCTTTGGCCCAAATGCTGACCTGCCTCTGGGGATTAATAAATGGGCATGTTCACCTTTTGCATTCCCATCTGCAGGAGCTTAACTTTATCGAACGTCTACACGATGAACTTACCTGAATAAATCCAGGAGGCCTCAGCTTTGTATAAGGTGGGAGGGATTTTGAGGAGGCTCAAAACTGGCCTGTTCACAGATTCACTTTTAGGAATCTGGTTATTCACTACGGCCCCTTGGCTGAAGCCACCCACAGACACTCTGTGGTGCTGTGGCTGAGTTCTGCAGACTGCCTTTCCCAGGCACCCCTGCCTGAGGGCTTCCTGTTGGTTCAACCCAAAGGAAGACTCAAGAGAGATGGGAAGGTCAGGAGGGAGAAAGCTGCAGGAGGGTGACTCCTGCACCCAGCTTCCTTTGGTGCTGCTAAGACCAGCTCATCGCACCCCCTTGAATGTCCATCTGGCTTTGTCAACCTCATAGAGGTGCCAGCAACAGCTGGCCATGACCCTCTGTGCTCAAACCACCAGCCATGCCACACTCCAACCCCACCCCCATGTCCCCTCAGCCACTAGCCCTGCTGGGTGGATGCCTCCCTCAGGGGTCTGTGTACCAGCCCTACAGGGCCCTCCCTGGGCAAGGTGAGACAACCTCTTTTCTTTTGTTCCAGTAGCTGTTCTTGCAATTATTAATTTTTGGGATATTTCAGCTTTCTAATTCCTGTGTAACAAGTCCTGTGTATTGGATGCCATCTGTTTGAAACATCTAGGGTGGTTTTGTTTTTCTGGCTGGACAAGAATTTTTCTTGGAGATCCCCAATCAGAGTGTTATGGTAGTCATGATCAAGTCATAATCTGAACATTCTGGCACATATTATGCATTTTAGGATAGAAATATTCACATTTGCAGATTAAAAGGAATTACAAGGGGAAGTGTTAAGATCATCCTGTAGGTTGGAGCTCATTGGCACATCCTTATATTGCGTATTTGTTATTTATTACACCAAATATTTCCCTAAAGGGAAAAAACACTCCTGGTCTAAATTTAAATCTACTGAATTCAAAACCAAAGAATCCTGAGGCACAACTTAAGTGGCCAACCTTGAGAACTGAACTGAACACCAGCCCAACAGGGAAGAACTCCAGGTAACTTACACATTGCTTATTGCATAGCTTTATTAGGTGCAGTAGGTAAATATTAGTATGTTTCACTAGCATTTTAGAACTTGGGCGGTATAAGCTATTAGGGAATAGGAGGGCCCTAATTCAGCTCTCATTTCATCCCCTCAGGGGTCTATTTTCTGAGAACAACCCACTGAGAGCCAGGGACCCCTGGGCAGAGGCTGGATAAGGTGCACTAAGTCAGTAGATCCAAGGGAGGCCCCTGGTGTCTTCTCCACATGGAACATGCTTAATGAGCCCCAAGAGCAAGCCTTGGTCTAACATCTACCCAAATGCAGATGGGAGGGGGAAGCAGAAAGAACCACACCCTGAGGGGCTGGCAAGACCAGCTCCTAGCAACCGCCATCCAGGTGGGCTGTCTGTAAAAAGACAGGAAGAGCAACAAAGTGACTACGCATGGCAATGAACTTCCTGAGCCCGGGGACCAGACCCTGCCTGCTAATCCAGGCCCCAGGCTCAGACTGGTGGTTAGCAAGTCTGCTTCCTTTGGGGAAACTGTTGTAGAGAAGGGATGACAGAAAAGCAAAATCACAGACAGCAAAATTGTTCCCTCTTCTATGGGCAGGTGAGAATGCCCCGAGCAGGAGAAAAATGTTTTTGTGGCCCCTCACAACACATCTTTACCTCTTTCCACCATTCCAGGACACCACATGAGTACAATACAATGTTGCCACCCTAGAGATATGGCTCTCTACTATCCCCTCCTCTCTGATCCCACTGCTGCTGGCTTTACTCAAGCCCCATTACTCCCACATGGTCTCCTGCAAGAAATTTCTAAATGAGTCCCTCACCTCCACCCATTCACAAATAGTGCCCAGTGACATGGTGACAGACAGAGGGGATGCAGCTCAGCCTTCAGGGAGCTTAGCTTGCAGAAATATGAATAACAAACAATCGCAAAGGAGAACCAGGGTGATCAGCAAGAAACTCACAGCACTACTGCCAGACCTCCTCGCGGGATGGCTTTCTCCTGGGGAATCAGGGCAGGTTCCTGCAGTGGGCGGTAAAGCTGGGACTTGGAAGAAAAGCAGGTGTTGATGATGGGATGGAGGAGAAATTGCTCCTGACACACAGAATGAGCTCTCCGGTGGCAGGCACCAGGCAAGGTCAGAGAAGGGAAGAGAGCCAGTGTGGATCAGGAGCAGACAGGTTCAGGGTCAGACAGAGGGAGGTGCAGGGGTGCTCGGGAGACATGCAGATTTCACAGTAAGGGAGGAAGGAAGCTGCCGCTGAGCTGGATATGATGAGGGAGGCAGCTTTATGAAAAATCCTTCATCCATATGGGGTATCTAAGGAATCTGTTGTACAATCTGTTTTACCTGGCAGAAACAAACAAGGCTTTACAATTGGATCACAATTGGATCAATTTTTCTAAAATACAAAACATTTCATTTGGGATAAACACCATATTTGGGATAAAATCAAACTCTTCAATCTACCTAAAAGGTCCTTTGTAAGCTGCGGTCACCAATCTACCTTTAATCCCCTCTTATCTCCTTCCTGGTCCCCTCCTCACCCACCTCACTTACAGCCGCATGAAACCACTTGCAACGCCCATAAGAGGCCGCCGTCCTTTCCACATCTCTGGGCGTTAGCACTTGCTCTTCCTCCAGCCTGGAATGTCCTTCCTGGCTGCCCTACTAAACTCGTTATCCATCAAGGCCCTATCCAGATGTCACATTCTCTGGGAAACCTTCTACCTTTCCCCCTTCTCCTTCCTCCGCCCAGGCAGAGAGGGGTGCCTCCCTCCCGTGTAGCAATCACCGCACTGTACAGCCATTTTTCCTCACAGGACTGTCTCCCATTCTATAAACAGAGCTATAGGTGTGGTTCGCATCCTATTCTTAGTGGCTAGTACAAGGTGGTCCCACACCAAATACTGGTTAAAAATAACTGGAGGAATATATTTCCATATTAACAATCTGAGCTTAGCTCCCTGGTGTAAAATGCAAAATTTGTAAAACACCAGTGAAGTTCTAGCAAAATGTCAACAATCTGTAGCCACTAATGGCCTACAATCAAGAGACAGTCTGCTCAATAAGTAAACAGTTTGTCTTGTTAAACTAATACACATAATGATTTGTTACTTCTCTCATTTTACTCACATTAGTCAAGTTTTCTAGAGTGGCTTCACTGTGTTCCTGCTCGCAGAAGTAGACTAGACCAACCAAGGGCAAAAGCAAAAGGCCTTCTGGAGGCAGCTGCTCCTCTAGTCCACATGCTGCTAAGTCAAAGGCAGTGTATAGGGTCCCAGTTTAAGGAACAAGTGTTCCAACCTGGCATGGTTCCATGTGTATGGAACACAGGCTGCAAGATTCAGAGCCATCAGCTTACAAAAGTTTCAAGGTCAAAGCACCAACTTACAGTCTTCTCCCAGACAGGTAAGAAGATGTCCGCCTTATTCTGCTGGTGATGACAGTATAGGTGAATATCCCTATGCTTACTGTCCCATGAAATTTTTGTGAACACACGGGATCAATCAGATAAATCAGCAAGGTCTGGGTGGAAGTCTCCCCAGATCTAACTTCTTGGTCAGCTCGTATGCCCTGTTCTCTGTCATGTCAGCCTCCACAGTCACATTTACCTGACGGATGTGGTCTTGGTTACAAGTGTTGCTCTGCCCCACCATCCCCCTCAGCTGGGCACAGAGCTTTGCCTTCCTGAATCACCTATGAATCTGGGTTCTACTCCATGGCCCTGAAGTTCAAGGGTTCAGAGAACTTGTCAACAGCAGAAACAGAATCCTGTGTCGTCCCCTCCAACCAACTCAGAGTCCTCTCTCTCCAGTCCTTGCCTTCCTCCTTCCTTCTCTCTGCCCACTCCTGGGCTGAGAGAGCCCAGTGCCATGGAATCCCTTATGAGAGGGCATGAACTGGACACTTGAAGGACAAAAGTGTCCTTAGTGAAGTCTTATCCCAGAGTTGGGGAGCTTTGGGAGCTCCCTCGGGAGCCCCCTCCAAATCCAGACACAGAGGTATAGCCTGGGCAGACATTGGTCCCCAAGGTGCTGTTGGCTACACAGGCTGGCTAGGCTGGGGGGCATTCCCAGGTGAATTTCCTGGAGGTGAGGAGCAGCTCGCAAACAGCTTGATGGATAGCCTTGCTCCATCCACCTGACCTTGGGCACCAGCACAGCTGGCCATGCCATCCAAGTCTTTTGGAGTAAGCAGGGAGCTTGGGATAATGCATATTTGGAGCTGCAGTGTCATTTCCTTAAATCACACAGTTGTCACTTGGCAAGGCCATCTACCTATGCTCAAGGGCTCAACTTCCTCTCCTTATCTCACAGCCAGAGGAGACGCCAAACTCAACAATAAAACCATTGGCTTCTAAGAAAACAAATCAGTTGGTCAAGCCCGTGTGCACAGACCCAAGCTGAGGCCTGAAGAAACAAAGCAGAAGGATGCCAGCAGCCCCAGGATTCCTTCTTCAAACAGAAAACCCACTGTTGAGAGGGCTATGGTCAGGTCATGCAGTTCTGTGCAAAGGACAGCCCTGTCAGGGGTGTGAATGGCCACCAGCCAGACATGCACCCAGGTCCTTTCCAGGCAAGAGGTGGGAGTTATGCAAGGAGGCTTGAGTGAGGAATGGGATGCCAGCTGTCAGGATGTCCAAAGCACCCACTCCCCTCATTGAAAAAAAGACCCCCATGTACTTCACTCCATCTCAGCCACTTGTCATAGTCCACTCTGAGGTTAGACTCAATTTCTGTTCTCCCTGATCTCAGTCCTTGTTAATTTCCATGCAGCTTCTGCACAACTAATTCACTCTCATCATTGAAAGTTAGGAAGCACAGAGAGGTTGTCTCCCTCAAATGCTGCACCATACAGGGGTCTGTATGTGCAGTAAAGTTTATTTGCATTCATTGCCAACAAGAGCCTGGCAAATCTTCCCTCCCCTCTGCTCATGTCTTTATACAACCACTAAGGTGACTGGACTCTGAGCCTCTACTGGAGGACCCAGCTGGCTTGTGCCCCACCTGCAGAGGGAGTTATGTCACAGGCTGGGCCACTGGGGCTCAATACCTACTTGGGCAGGCTGTCCTTGGATGCCAAGACTGGAACCCCTCACCATCTTCTCAGGTTTGAGAACTAGAACAAACTAAGAGGTAAAAGCTAACCTGTAGCCAACTACAATTTCTTCCAGGGACTTGAAGAACTCCAAGAATCCAGGGACAGTTCAAAAGGGAGTGAGGAAGATCACTGTAAGTTTAGAGAGGAAGATCACTGCATGCCTAAAGGGAAAAACATGGAGAGATCTGAGATTGCTGAATCTGAACTGGTTGGGAAGAGGACAGAACTCATCTCTTGGAGTCTCTACCTAGCTATCAGTTGTACCAAACTGACCCTGAGCCTCAATCCTTCCAAAGTAGCTTGCACAGAAGGGACAAATGCTCATATGGTCCCCCTCTATGCTGAGAGAGTGGGACACTGAAAGTGGAATTGACCCTAAGTACAGAAAACCAGTAATGTAAGGCTCTGTTGGGTCTTTGTCTAGCCATGAATAGATAGGTGCCTCTTTATTGGATCATGTATGCAGTTGGACTCAGGCACATAGCTGTAAGTCCAGGCCAAAGTAGTACTAATATAACTTTGCAAAGCAATAAAAATATCATTCTTATTTCATATGTTATCACCCCCAACCCACCTGGATCATAGCCCCATCAACAGTAAAAATAATAAGAGAAGGAGAAGGAGAGAATCCCTTCCTTGAATTCATATTACAATGGTATTCAAATAGCAATATTGGCACATCCTCTCCAAAGGCGTCCCCTGCTAGCCCATCCCTTCCTGCTAATCCTGCATATCCTGGCTTGTTCCTCTTGCCCTCTGTTGCATAGCCAAGGTCTTACCACACCCAGCAGCTAAACATTTTTTAGCATTCATAAGCCTCTCCAAGATTGTTCACTGAATGTGGAAAACCTAAGCCCCCTCTAGACTTTCCAGTTGTAGCTGCCCCAGGCAATAGTACAGCCTGAACAGCTATAGCTCTGGGAAGCTCACCACTCAAGTAAAGTTAGAGTAACAACTCCCGTTCACTTCCTCAGCCACAAGAGGAACAGGCACTTCTAGGATGCCTATGGGTCTCTCTTGGAGTCCTAAATTTTAGTCCTTGGGATAAATGTCATCACATTGCAAAGGAACTGATAGCAGAAACCATCAATGTCCAATGTCCCAAATGGGGAGCCAACCCATATCTGAGAATCTTTTGGACATAACTCAAGAGTGGAACCACATATGTCAATCCCTGAGGCTTTCTGGGGACCCCCCAGTCCCTCTTGATGTCTCCATCTGCCCAGCGTCCCAGAGAAATAGCCACAGTCACTCTCAGTCCAGGCCATGCTTCACAGTCTAACCCTGGACAAAGCCCAAGAGGGCATCTTAGATGCCTCTCTCTGGTCTCCATAGCTGGAGAAAGAGGAAAAAATTCTGGGATCAGGTGCAGATGAACATGCTCCTGGATAACTTTTATTTGTTCTTCACGACTCAGACATCACCTCATTCAGGAAGCCTTCCATCATGCACAAGGTTAGGCTCCTATTCTCTGTGCTCTCAAAGCACCATATACTTTCTATCTAGACTTATCACACCATGTTGCAAATTCCCAATGATTGCTCTGCTCCCCAGCACACACTGGACTGTGCACTTTTGAGTCTAAGGTTTGTTTATTACTGGCCCCTATGAAAGGCTATAGCAGTGACCTCTTGCATCGGCCACCTCTGTCTATTTGCACCAAGAGTAACACCTTTCCACCCTTCCCTACCTCTAATTGCAACAGGCAGGGGAAATGAGAAGTGGGGGTGGAAAACAGTGTTCTGCAAGGCCAAACAAATAGAAGAGGTTTTTGTAATGTCACAGTGAAGGTCGGGAAAGAGACAGACACTCTTTCAGCATAATAAAGTCCAAAAATTATGCTAGCAGGAAGACATGAATCTTGTATGTAGATCATTGAAGTCTGTGGGCAGGACATTAACACTTGAAGTATAAGTGATTTGCTGTTTAAAGTAGTTTGGGATGAACATAGAGGAACAGAAAGAAAAAAGCAAGCTTCCACCCAGAGACCAGGCTCCCCTCCCTTCTCTTCTCTGACTTCTAGACTCCAAGTCTCCCCCTCACTCTGAGCAGCAGGAAAATGAATGTGGGGTGGGGGGACTCTAATACCCAAGAGGAGCTGGGACACCCCACCCAAAGGAATATAGTCCCAGCCCGGGAAAGTAGCAAAGCAGAATGAGAATGAAAAACAGGTCCACATGAAAGCTCTAGTCAACCAAGAGAACATTCACATGGTGGTGAACACCTTAAAGGTTTGGGCGGGAGGCCTGATAAAAATGTTTGAGCTAATTAGTTTCAGGCCAGAGTGCCTACCCCTTGGCCCAGTGCCACCCCAGTTATGTATAATTTCAATTCTATAACAAAGGTCTGGATTGAAGAACAGATAGAACTTTCTTTGAGGTAATGTGTGTGTTTGGGTGTGTATTTAGTTATGAACCCATGTGTGAACAGGTACTTGACTGGCCAAGTGAGAGAAAGGATCAGCCTTCCTTCCCTAGGTCAATAGCAGGCACCCAAGACACCTGTAGGGTCACTGACATGGAGGTAAGGGGGTGTTTGGAAGAGGGCACCCAGCCCAAGGCAGCCCACAGTCTAACATGAGGTGACCAAGAGGTCACTAGACATTTACAATAGAGTGTAGAAAATGCTATGTAGAAGTACAGGATGCTTTGAGAACACAGAGAAGGGAACCTTAGGGACTTTCCTGGAAAAGGTGTTATCTGTATTGAACTCTGAAGATCAAGTGGAAGTTAACCAGAAGCATGTCCCTGAAATATCCCCACCCCCACCCCCGGAAAACACTATAAATCCTCCTGTGGGTCTAAGATGAGGAGACTAGTGTGGGGCTGCACGTACCTCAGACACATCACAGCTTTTCTATTCCCCTTGTGATGCCCCAGTGCTCACAGACCCTCTCACTTACCTGAGTTCCTAAGGGTGGTCCCAGATCCTTTCCCTGGAACTGCCAAAATGGTCCCAATCCTGCTAACTGGGTTGAGAAGATGGATTTGCTGTGTCCACACAGCCGCAGAACCCTATTCCGGAGCTGGCCCTGGCCAGGCCCCTTAGAGCCCACAGAAGTCGTGCCAGACTCTGGCTAGGCCGCCTGCTCAGACTGCAAGAGGGAGCCGTGTGCTGCGAGCATTCTGGAGCCCGGCCAGGCCTCTCTGGTGAGGCAGGCAGGTGGAGGAGGAGCTGGAGAGAGCTGTGTAAAACCTCCAGAGGATCAGATTAACTCCCAAGGAGCCAAGGAGGCAGCAGGCTGACCACCAACTACAGGCCCACTGCAGACCCCACCCAGGCTGGTGGGGGTACAGCTCCCTCATCCCAGTCCTCTTGATGTGCTCCTGGTTAACTTCAACTTGCTGCTGAAATCTGAGCTGGACCCACATTCAGCAACACACCCTGGGTGCAGCCCTCTGCTGTGGGACTGTCTCTCTTTAGTCTTTTTTAGTATAATTTTTTCAGGTAAAATTCACATAACCTAACATTAACCATTTTAAAGTGAATAACAGAGGCATTTAATACAACCACAATGTTGGGCAATCACCACCTGTATCTAGCTGCAAAATATTCTCATTGCCACAAAAGGAAACCCCATACATTTTAGGCAGTTACTTCCCATTCCTCCCGAACCCCAGCCCCTGACAGCTATAATTTGTGTTCTGTATTTGTGGATTTGCCTATTGCAGTTATTTCTTACAAAAGCCATCATACAATCTGTGACCTTTTGTGTCTCGTCTCTTTCACTGAGCCTAATGTGTTTAAGGTTCATTCACATTGTTGCATGTATCATGGCTTTATTCCTTTTTATATCCAAATACTATTCCATCCTGTGTATATGCCACAATTTTTTATACATTAGTCTGCTGATGGCATTTGGGTTGTTTCTACTTTTTGGCTACTGTGAATAGTGCTGCTATAAACATTCAAGTACAAGTAGTTGTTTTGAGTACTTGTTTTCAATCCTAGGAGTAGCATCGCTCAGTCATTGGTAATTCTGTGTTTAATTTTTGAGGAATTGCAAAAGTGTTTTCCACAGTGTCTGAGCCACTTTAAATTTACACCAGTAATGCATAGGAGTTCCAGTTTCTCCTCAGTCTCACCGACACTTACCTTTTTTTCTTTCTTAATAGAGAAAATACATCATTACAGCTGTGAAGTCCTATTTCATTGGGGTTTTGATTTGCATTTCTTTAATGACTAATGATGTTGAGTATCTTTTTGTGTGCTTGTTGGCCATTTTATACCTTTTTGGGAGTACATTCAGCTCCTCTGACCATTTTTAAATTGGGCTGTCTTTTCGTCGTTGAGTTGTAAGATCTTTATATATCTGGATACTAGACCATTATCAGACATACAATTTACAAATATTTTCTCCTATTCTGTAGGCTGTCTTTTCATTTACCTGATAAAGTTCTTTGATGCACAAAAGTTTTAAATTTTGATGAAGTCCAATTTACCTATTTTTTCTTCTATTGCTTGTACTTTCCATGTCATGTCTAAGAATCCATTGCCAAATTTGAGGTCATGAATATTTACCCCTACATTTTCTTCTAAGTGTCTCATGAGTTAGCTCTTGTACTTAGGTCTTTGGCCCACTTTGAGTTAATTTTTGTATATGATGTGAAGTAGGGGTCCAACTGCATTCTGTCTCATGTGAATCCTCAGTTGTCCCAGTTTGATTTGTTAAACAGATGATTCTTTCCCCATTGAATAGTTTTGACACCCTTATCAAAAATCCATTGGCCATAGATGTATGGGTTAATTTCTGGACTCTCAGTTCTATTCCATTGATAGAGCTGTCTATCCTGTACCAGTGCCACACTATTTTGATTGCAGTAGCTTTATAATAAGTTCTGAAATCACCATCCTTAATCCTGTCTAAACCCCATCAAGTGGAAGTGACCTGAATCACTGCTCTTTTCCTAACTGGATATCTCATAAATAACCATTACTCTCAAATGCCCTTTGATACTGTGGGTTATGGCTCTAATTCTCAGGTGAGGGCAGGAGTAGGGATGGGGAAGAGGGAGAGCCATGAGAAGCAATTTCCCTTTTCAGTTCTCCTGAAAAAGGAGGAAGCATAATGTAGTGAAAAGAATATGGGCATGGGTGGGTTCCTGCCCCACTCTTAAGCTTACTAGCTATGTAGCTTTGGGTAACTTATCCTCCCTGGCCCTGAGTTTTTCATGTGTAAAATGGGCTGTTGTGAGAATTGCATAGGGGCAATAATATACATAAAGCATCTGGCCTAGAGTATCTGCTCAATAAGTAGCACAAAATGGAATTGAAAAATGACCATGGAAAAAATGCCCATGGCATATCCTGACTACTCCAAGATCTGATATAACTACTCTGGAAGGCTGTGCACTGAGAGGTCTCTTGACTGCTTTTAATCAGTCACAGACATGTCCTGAGCCAGGCCAACCGGTAGAACAGGCAACATTAGTGTTTTACATGGGCCTACTTCCTCTGTGCAAAATGAGCTCCTTGCTTAATTAATTGGTTTTTTTAAGTGTCCTGTGGGCTACCAGAATGGTGAGTAAGACTTTCTGTAGTTCCACAAATAATGTTGTCAGAAACTTGGTGAGGAGGGAAAGCAAATTCATATCCAGATTGAGGGTCAATTTCAGTGATAACCAATCACTATTCCCTCCCGATGAAAGGGATTCAAAATCATTAATCATCCTATACTTCGATTACAGACACACCTACTAAAGAGTTTCTAGGTGTTTCTAATTGCTCCCCAGAATTACTTTTGTGTGAAATATCTCTAGATATTGAGGTTAATCTCCACATGGAGGTGATGTATTTAATTGGAATCTCCTTTGGAGAGGGAGCCTATTAAGGGCTAGAAAACTTCAGGGCTGCAGGTGACTGAACTAAGCCAAGTGCTTCCTAGGGACTGTGAACAATCAGCGTGTGTTCATCCCTGAGCCTCCCTGAGGAAACACTCCCACCCCATCACTGGGCACAGGCTGGACCTGCATTGCTTCTGGAGGCTGGGTGTCTCTGCATCACGTTTGCCAAAGTGGAACCTGTGTAGTTGCTGCCTCTGTGGGTCACTTGCTTCCAAGCTGAAGTTTGTCCAGGGAGCATGTGACTGGCAGAGCTTCAGTCACATGCCTCCCTTCAGCTGTTTGGGGAACTTATTTCTGAGCTTTATGTTTGGGAGGCACTGACATATCACATGGGGAATCCTCCCAAAGCAGGTTGGGTGGTCAAAGGAGCTAACTGTTAACAAGAATGACAGTTGTCCACATGTGGAGAAAGTGAAAGTTCCTGTGGCCAGGATTCCCACCTGACGCTGGTCGGCTGGCTCACTACACACGTGTGGGCAATACATTGTTATTGACTCAATTTAAAGAGCTCCACTCAGTGCTCTGGGCTGCTGCTAGAGGAGAACAGAGGCTGAAGTGGTGACAGTGCCCAGGACAGAGACTGAAACAGCTGCGTGGGTGGAGGGGCCCAGAGGCAGAGACTGGCTTGCTGCATGCAGACTCGCTCTGAGTGGATGGGAGTAAAGTTGGATTGACTACTTGGAGTAGTCAGGATATGCCATGGGAATAAAGTTGGGTATAAACCTCCCAGCATGGGAATAAAGTTGGGTATAAACCCTTTCACCCAAGACTGTCAAGACTGTTCCAGTGTCATTTTTTTTGGTCTCACTGAATCCACATGAATTTGTATGGGGCTGAAACCCACTGGCAATACACCACCTCTTCAGGGTATCACAGTGAGGTCTTATTTAGTCTTGGTAAAAAGAATACTGCTCTTCTCTTCCAAAACCCACCACAGTGGAGGTGAGGGAAATGGACTGATAGACAGGACATGACAGTGCCAGTGCCACCTACCTTAGCCCTGTCAGCCATGGTCACAGAAACCATCCCACCTGCCATCTGAGACTGTGAGGCATGTGTTAGCCAATACATCCTTGCTGAATGAATGAATAGACAAATAAGACAACATAAGTAGATCTTATTCACCTCAGGCACAATATCTGGCATATTTGGAATCGATCTATAATCTTCCTACTTTCATCTGCCCCCAACCCATTGGCCAGATCTGAAAGGTGGAGCTTTTGCTTTGTTTCCAGTTCCCCATTGGAATGTGGGTTACTGCATCCTGAACACCATGGCTGATCCCCATACAGGGAGTGGGCCTGCTACCTGTATCCCTCCAGATGTTGGCCAGCTACTGGCTCAAGTGCTGCCTTCAATAGATTTATATCAAGCAACATATGGGGAGAGTGGTGCTACTGGTCTGACTGTGATATGACCTGCTGCAGGGAACCCACCTACCTGTTCCAGTTGCTAATCTAAAGTCTATGCTGGCCCCACCCCCACGCATCCATGCTTAGGTGAGTCAGTTTCCCCTACCTGTCACCCAAAGCTGCTGAGGTCCCCAGGCTGCCTTCCTGAGGCCTGATACTCCTTGTTAATCCTTAAAGTAACCTAACCTTTGAAACTTTCTCAGATACCTGCTAGTTCCCTCTCAGTTGGGCACTCTGAGGCTAAGACTGAAAAAAAAATAGCCCCAGACTTTGCAGTTCCATGTCTCATTCTATCACACAGGGATTTTTGGCTGAAACATCAGGGTTAAAGTATGAGTTTCAAAAAGTTAATAACATGGTTCACATGCACATATAAAATGAACACATATCAAAGATTTATTCAACTTGTTACTGACAGAATCAGAAAGCTGGGTAAAGCTGATTCAAAAAGCATTTGAGAAACTGCGTATTTACAGGTTTTTGAAAAAATAATATTTTAAAGAAATAATTATTGTAATGAGAATAAAGTTGTTAGGTTAGGTACAAAACTGGCTAATGTCCTGATAGTACAGTAAGACCTTAAAAGTTGGAGTTATCTTCTCTACCAGACAGAAATCAATTGTATCCTCACCAGAAAAATAACATCAAGTTAACATGTAACTGCACAATGTCTGGGATATTAACCCAAGATGAATAGTGAGTCAAACAAAAGTACATTACCCTATAATTAAATGATACTTAGGTATTTGTTCAACAATGCCCCTGTGTAACATTGAAAGAAAATGTTGTCCTTCCTTTGCTTCATTTCCAAGATTTATATGTTTTTCTTGACTCTGTGGATGGGTTGTGAAGGTCTCCCTAAGAAACAGGGAAGCTAGACTCTCAGGGACATGTCTTCAAACACAGACCTGCAATGTTAAAATCCCACAGCAACACCTCATTGCTCCCTACAAGGATAAAGCCTGTCTCTTGGGCAGGACTCAACAGCTCTGCATGCACCACTCCCTTCACCAGCCTCCCTCTTGCCACTTCTGCCCATGTGCCCAGCACTCTGACCCATGCAGATCCTTGAACACACTGGCCTCATCCATCCTTGACTTCGCCTTTCATTATTCCAAAAACCTTAAACACCACGTGTTCATCTGAAATACTCCTGTGCTTCCTGTGTGACATGGCCAAGAGGTACTTACTCCAGAAATCCTTCCTTGACACTCCCAAACCTGGGGAATCAAAAACTCCCAATACAGTATTTATAGTGGTAATTCTGGCAACACTACGAATTACCAGTTCTTAACATATGCCAGTCCTTGTCCTAAATCATTTATGGATCTTATTCCATTTAAACCTTTCAATAAAAGATTGAACAAAGATAATTTTATCCCATTTTCTATATAAAGATCACACTGCTGGAAAGTAGTTGAGGCAAGACTCAAACACAGATCTTTCACACGCATAACTTTATCTATCCTCTACTCTAGAATGCTTCACTTTTCACACTGCTCATGCAGATTCTCATGAATTCCCTAAGGGAATGAGTTTCATGGCACATGTTCCCTGCACAGAATGCCCAAGACTATCTGAAAGTTGGATAAGTTTGGAGATATGCCAGATGTGGGAAGAAGAGCATCTGCTGAAAGCCCCCTGGGAATTGTGAAGGTACCCTGGCTGGCAAAGCCTAGCATAATAGTGAAAGTCACTTCCTGACAGAGATTCCTCAGGTATTCCAAGGTATGAAATTCTCCTGGACATGCCCACATCACATCTCAGACTGAGCCTGCCAGCATCCTAAGGGCTTGCACAACCAACCCCATCAGCCTGCACACTATCAGCCTGTATCATTCAGGGCTGCTTTTCCAGATTCTCTTCAAACTGTGCATTCATTTATTCTACACAAAGATGCTAAGCATTTACCATGTGCTAGATATGGTACTGGGTGCTCAAAGTGAAGATAGTTAGAAAATCAGACAGAGGCAGTCCCTGATGGAGATTATGCTCTAGGGAGAAACTAACCAAACATGTGTATGGATATGTGTGACATTACAGTTGAAATAAGTGCTGTAAAGAAAAGGTGCATGTCCTGAGAACATGGAAGAAAAATGATCCATTGAGCTGAGATGTGAAGGGTAGAATTGTAATAAAAGAAGCAAAGAAGGGCAGAGGATTAAAGATGGTGGTGTGAGAGGTGAGACAGAGGCTTCCTCCTAAAACCACATATAATATGAAAATATAATTAATACAACTAATCCTGAAAGAGCAACAGGAAAGAGAACTGCTCCAGACTGCATAAACCTGGAGAAAAGAACAAACCTCATGCAACAGGATAACGTACCAAAGCCATGTCCCGGTGGGACCCAAGCACTTCCCCCACCCCAGCTCACCAGCGGGAGGAAGAGAAATGGAGCCGGGAGGGAGTGGAGGCCTGGGACCTCTGAATACCTAACTCTGGAGATCTGCTCTGGGAGCACAAACCTACATTTCATGGTGCTTTCATGATATTCGCATGATTACCTGGTTGGAAAGCTAATACAGGCAGAATTCCTGGAGAGACGGAGATTCCAGCCACTTGTGGAAAGCAGGGATCCATATCTGGCTGCTCTGGGACAAAAGAAAGGCAGGCAGGCTGAGAGACTTCTTAACAGCAAGAGGGCTGCTAAAGGGGCAAGGACAGCACAGAGCTTACGCTCAGGAGAAAGGACAGGTAGACAAAAATGTCCAGGTGCACTCTGCTCAGCAGGTTGGGAGCTTTCACGATCTTCAGGCGCTCCAGTTCCCTGGCTGGCTACACAGCTCCAAGGACTCCCTGCATGATACGCAGCTTACTGTGCCTTTCTCCCAGCCACAATTTTGTGGCCCACCTGGCTCAAAAATTGGCAAACCCTACCCTGGCTTTAGACCAGCCAGAGGGAAGACCTGTCTACAACAAATACAATGCAAAGCATAGAGGCTTATACCTGTGTGCTTGGCCCACTGGTTCAGGCATTGGAGACAGGCATAGCAGCAGGGAAGCAAGAAAGAGCTATTTCCTCCCCACAGGCAGCAATACCACTCCCCTGAGACCCCCAACATTGCTTCAGCTTCAGGGGCTGAGCAGCACCAGAGAGTAGAGCTTCTGGACACTAGAGGGTGCCATATACAAATATGAAATGCCAAAGAAACCTGGTTCAAAATAAAATTATGAATACAACTCCTGAGAAAAATTTAAATGACATTGACTTCATGAATCTTCATTAAAGTGATTTCAAAATAAAAGTCATTAACATGCTCATGGAGGTACAGAAAAATATTCAAGAATTCAGAAATGAATTCCAGTCAGAGATTCAATCATTGAAGAGCACAATGGAGGGTATTAAAAGCACATTAGAGGGGGAATACGAAGAAGCTAAGGCACAGAAAGAAAAAAGGACCTCTAAGAATGAAAGAATATTGAGAGAACTGTGTGACCAATACAAAAGGAACAATATTCACATTATAGGAATACCAGGAGAAGAAGAGAGAGAAAGGGGCACAGAAAATGTCTTTGAGGAGGTAATTGATGAAAACTTCCCTAATCTGGGGAAGGAGATAGTCTCTAAGTACATGGAGATCCACAGAATCCCCAACACAAGGGACCCAAGGAAGACAACACCAAGACATACAGTAATTAAAATGGCAAATATCAAGGACAAGGGCAGACTAATAAAAGCAGCCAGAGAGAGAAATAAGATCACATACAAAGGAAAGCCCATCAGGCTAACATCAGACTTCTCAGCAGAAACCTTACAAGCCAGAAGTAGTGGCATGATGTGTTTAATGCAATGAAGCAGTAGGGCCTAGAAACAAGATTACTTTGCCCAGCAACATTATCATTTAAATTTAAAGGAGGGATTAAACAATTTCCAGATAAGCAAAAGCTGAGAGAATTTACCTCCCACAAACCATCTTTACAGTGTATTTTGGAGGGACTGATATAGATGGAAGTGTTCCTAAGGTTTAATAGCAGTCCCCAGAGGTAATAAAACAACAGTAAATAAAGTAGAACAGCTAATTACTAAGCAAATGCAAAATTAAATTAGCTATCCCCAAAGTCAGAAAAAGAGTTCAGAATATGATACCTAATATATAAAGAATGGAGAAGGAAGAAAAAGGATAAAAAAAGAACCTTTAGATTGTGTTTGTAATAGCATATTAAGTGAGTTAAGTTAGACTCTTAAATAGTAAGTAAGTTAACCTTGAACCTTTTGTAACCACGAATCTAAAGCCTGCAATGGCAATAAGTACATATCTATCGATAATCACCCTCAATGTAAATTGACTGAATGCACCAATCAAAAGACATAGAGTCACTAAATGGATAAAAAAACAATACCCATCTAAGATTCCTCAAGGGAGGAACAACCTAAGACAGGCACAGTCGCATGGGGGTCATCAGGTGAGAAATTGGGGATCAACAGAGGTGAGGCTTAGAACCTCACCCCCTCCGTTCTGAGAGAAATCTTCTGCATACATGGATGTTTTATTGCCCTTGTCTAGCTTGGATTAACACATAGTCTACAGGCACACACCTGATCATCTACATTTGCTCTCTTACAACACTAAACTATGTTTTCTACCTTTATCTTGTATCTACCTACCACTTCAGCATTTTATTAAAAATAATAATAATAATAATAAAGAGAGAAATGTGGTATCCACATATAAATCAAGTATAAAAATCAAATGAGTATTCATATTTGAACTGACTGTTTATAGTTCATAATGCATGAGCAAAACCGAAGGTTTCTGTGATGACTGCCCTTGTACTGTTCACCATGTAAGAACTTATTCACTATGTAAGAATTTGTTCTCCATGTAAGAACTTGTTTGTTATGCCTCAGAAGATTGGAGACTGACGAAAATTAGGCTTGGGGTGGATTAATGATTGTGCATTGAGCATTGACTCCCCTATACAGAATTTTATTGTTGTTAACAACCATTTGATCAATAAATATGAGAGGTGACCTCACAAAAAAAAAAGTATACACTTACAATGGTAGAATAATAAGTAACTGGGATGTAATAAATATAGTCAAGATATTGTAACAGCTTGGTATGGTGATAGCTGGTACCTAGAATTGTCATGTATATAAATGTTGAATCACTATGTTGTACACCTGAAACTAATGCAATGTAATACCGTGTGTCAACTACCCTTCAATAAAAAAATAATTATCTACAAAAAAAAAAAGCAATACCCATCTATATGCTGCCTACAAGAGACTCACTTTAAACCCTAAGACATACACAGACTAAAAGTGAAGGGATGGTAAAAGATATTTCATGCAAATAATAGGGAGATAAAAGCAGGAGTTACAGTATGTGTATCAGACAAAATAGACTTCAAAACAAAGAAAGTCACAAGAGACAAAAAAGGACATTACATAATGATAAAGGGGTCAACCCAACAAGAAGATATAGCCATTATAAATATCTGTGTGCCCAACACAGAAGCACCTACATATGTGAAGCAAATACTAACTGAATTAAAAGGAGAAATAGAATGCAATGCATTCATTCTAGGAGACTTCAAGACTCCACTCATTCTGAAGGACAGATCAATCAGACAGAAAATAAGTAAGGTGAAGGAGGCACTGAACAACACATTACAGCAGATGGAACTAAGAGATATCTACAGAACTCTACATACAAAAGCAGCAGAATACACATGCTTCTCAAGTGCACATAGACCATTTTCAAGAATAGATCATATACTAGGCCACAAAAAGAGCCGCAGTAAATTTTAAAAAGATGGAAATTGTACCAACCAGTTTCTCAGACAACAAAGGTACAAAACAAGAAATAAATTACACAAAGAAAATGAAAGAGCCCACAAACATATGGAGGCTTAATAACATGCTCCTAAATAATCAATGGATCAATGACCAAATAAAAACAGAGATCAAGTAATATATGGAGACAAATGACAAAAATAATTTAACACTGCAAAATCTGTGGGGCTCAGTGAAGGCTGTGCTAATAGGAAAGTATATTGCAATACAGGCCTACCTCAGAAAAGAAGAACAATCTCATATAAGCAGTCTAAACTCACAATTAACGGAACTGGAAAAAGAACAACAAATGATGCCCAAAGTCAGTAGAAGGAGGGACATAATAAAGATTAGAGCAGGAATAAATAAAATCGAGAAGAATAAAACAATACAAAGAATCAATGAAAGCAAGAGCTGGTTCTTGAGAAAATAAACAAAATAGATAAACCCCTAGCCAGACTTATCAAGAAAAAAAGAGAGTATATTGGCATAAACAGAATGAGAAATGAGAAAGAAAAAATCACTAAGGACACCACAGAAATACAAAGAATTATTAAAGAATACTATGAAAAATTATATGCTAACAAATTGGATAACTTAGAAGAAATGGACAACTTTCTAAAAAATACACCCTTCCAGGACTGATCCAGAAAGAAACAGAAAATCTGAACAGACCAATTACCAGCAACAAAACTGAACTGGTAATCAAAAAACTACCTAAGAACAAAACCCCTGGACAAGATGGCTTCACTACTGAATTTTATCAAACATTTAGTGAAGACCTAATACCCATCCTCCTTAAAGTTTTCCAAAGAGTAGAAGAAGAAGGAATACTTCCAAACTCATTCTATGAGGCCAGCATCACAGTAACACCAAAACCAGGCAAAGACACCACAAAAAAAGAAAATAAGAGACAAATATCCCTGATGAACATAGATGCAAAAATACTCAACAAAATATTAGCAAACTGAATTCAAAAACACATAAAAAATGTCATCCATCATGATCAAGTAGGATTTATTCTAGGGATGTAAGGATGGTACAACATTAGAAAATACATCAACATCATCCACCACAGCAACAAAGAGGACAAAAACCACATGATCATCTCCACAGATGCTGAAAAAGCATTTGACAAAGCTCAACGTCCATTGATGATAAAAACTCTCAACAAAATGGGTATGGAGGGCAGGTACCTCAACATAATAAAGGCCATATATGACAAACTCACAGCCGAAATTATACTTAACAGCGAGAAGCTGAAAGCTTTTCCTTTAAGATTTAGAACAAGACAAGGATGTCTCCTCTCCCCACTTTTATTCAACATAGTTCTGGAGGTCCTAGCCATGGCAATCAGACAACACAAAGAAATAAAAGGCATCCATATTGGCAAGGAAGAAGTTAAACTGTCCCTGTTTGCAGATGACATGATATTGTACATAAAAAACAAAAGAATCCACACCAAAACTCCTAGATCTAATATCTGAATTCAGCAAAGTTGCAGGATACAAAATTAACACACAGAAATCTGTGGCATTCCTATACACTAACAATGAACCAATAGAAAGAGAAATCAGGAAAACAACTACATTCACAATTGCATCAAAAAGAATAAAATACCTAGGAATAAACCTAACCAAGGAAGTGAAGGACCTATACTCTGAAAACTACAAGACACTCATGAAAGAAATTTAAGACGATACCAATAAAAGGAAAAACATCTTGTGCTCATGGATAGGAAGAATTAATATTATCAAAATGACCATCTTGCCTAAAGCAATCTACAGATTCAATGCAATTCCTATCAAAAACACAAATAGCATTCTTCAACCAACTAGAGAAAAATCATTCCAAAATTCATATGGTACCACAAAATACCCCGAATAGCCAAAGCAATGCTGAAAAGAAGAATAAATTTGGGGGGATTATGCTCCACAACTTCAAGCTCTACTACAATGCCCTGTACAGTAATCAAGACAATTTGGTACTGACAACAAGAAAAGACCCATAGACCAATGGAACAGACTAGAGAGCTCTGATATAAACCCAACCATATATGGTCAATTAATATATGATAAAGGAGTCATGGACATACAATGGGGAAATGACAGCCTCTTCAACAGCTGGTGTTGGAAAAACTGGGCAGCTACATGCAAGAGCATGAAACTGGATTATTGTTTAACCCCATACACAAAAGTAAACTTGAAATGGATCAAAGACCTGAATCTCATTCATGAAACCATGAAACTCTTAGAAGACAACATAGGCAAAAATCTCCTGAATATAAGCATGAGCAACTTCTTCCTGAACTCCTCTCCTCAAGCAAGGGAAACAAAAGCAGGAATGAACTCATGGGACTACATCAAACTAAAAAGTTTCTGTATGGCAAAGGACACCATAACAGAACAAAAAGGCATCTTACAGTATGGGAGAATATATTTGTAAATGACCTATCTGACAAGGGGGTAACATCCAAAATATATAAAGAAGTCACACACCTCAACACCCAAAAAGCTAATAACCCGATTAAAAAATGGGCAGAGGACATGAAGAGACAGTTCTCCAAAGAAGAAATTCAGATGGCCAACAGACACATGAAAAGATGCTCAACATCACTAATTGTCAGGGAAATGCAAATTAAAAACACAATGAGATGTCACATCACACCAGTAAGGATGGCTGGCATCAAAAAGACTAAGAACAACAAATGCTGGTGAGTATGTGGAGAAAGGGGAACTATCCTATACTCCTGGTGAGAATATAACCTAGTGCAACCACTGTGGAAAGCAATATGGAGGTTCCTCAAAAAAACTAAAAATAGAAATACCATTTTACCCTGGAATCCCACTCCTTGGAATTTACCCAAAAAATATAACTTCTCAGATTCAAAAAGACACATGTACCCCTATGTTTATTGCAGCACTATTTACAATAGCCATGGTATGGATGCAACCTAAGTGCCTATCAGTAGATGAATGGATAAAGAAGATGTGGTACATATACACAATGGAATACTATTCAGCCACAAGAAAGAAACAAACCCTACCATTTGTAACATGGATGGAGCTGGAGAATGTTATGCTCAGTGAAATAAGCCAGGTGGAGAAAGACAAGTTCCAAGTGATTTCCATCATTTGTGGAGTATAGCAATGAAGCAAAACTGAAGGAACAAAATAGCAGCGGACTATGATACTCCAATAATGGACTAGAGGTTTCCAAAGGGGAGGGGTGTGGGATGGTGGGCGGGGAGGGAGGAAGAAAGGGATTGAGGGGTATTATGTTTAGTTCACATGGTTTGGGGGATCACAGGGTAACAGTGTACCACAGAGAAGGTAAATAGTGAATCTGTGGCATCTTACTACACTGATGGACAGTGACTGAAATGGGGTATGGGTGGTCACTTGATAATATGGGTAAATGTAGCGATCACATTGTTTTTTCATGTGAAACCTTCATAAAAGTGTATATCCATAATATCTTAATAAAAATTTTAAAAAAAGAGAAGCAAGGAACGAGTTTAGGATGGGGACCAGGGGCAGATATGAAGCAACCAGTTCACTGGAGAGTTAGAGGAGGCTTTACTGATGTTGCTGGAGGCTACCACCTTCTCCTCTCTTTACCACACTTTTCTTACATCATAACCTAACCCATTAATTTCTAAGCTCCATTAAGACGCGTAATCACATGATATCTTTATATCCTCAGGCCTTAGCATATTGCCTGAAGCAGAATGGGCAAGGAATAAATGTCTAAATGATAAGTTTAAAACTCTGGACATCTGTAACTAGGACATGATTGGGCAGCTCAGCCATTCTGGGAAGATTTATTTCAAGGAGGGTATTTAGCTCAGAGGGTGCCCCTGACCTCTCAGAGCCTCATGACGTTGCCTGTCTGCCTCTTTAAATACTGCCCCACCACGGACTCCCCCCACTCGGTCTGGTGTCCTGACTCCCTGGTGTGGAGGGTTACATTATGAGTGTATCATAAATGATTGGGTATCAAAAATAAAATCAACTTTTGCAAATAATCTAACTTAAATAATAAATTAAAGGGGGTATATTTTAGGTTTAATTTGCATGTCCCTGAAAACTAATTGATAGATATTTTATTCACAAGCTTATTTGCTATGCATATGAGTTCTTGGTGAAGTGTGTGTTCATATATTTTACCCATCTTCATGGGTTGTCTCCTTCCTATTGAATTTGGAAGTCTTTATTATTCTGTATATGAGACTTTATAACATTTATGCTTTGCAAATGTTTTCTCCCCAGAATAGGTTTCTGTGCCTTGTCTTTTCATTTTCTTAACAGTATTTTATAAACAAATGATTTTTTAAATTTTGATAAGTTCTCATTTATCAGTTTGTACTTGTATGTATTATGCTTTTGATATTTAATACATTTTTGCCTCTGACTGGCTTATTTCATTTAATATGCCTTCTAGGTCCATCTGTGTTGCTGCAAATGGCAGGATCTCCTTATTTTAAGGTCGAATATCACATTTTCTTTATCCATTTATTGTCACTGGATATTTGATTCCATTTATATGAAGTATCTAAAATAGTCAAACTTACAGAAGCAGAAAATAAGTTGATGGTTGCCAGGGAATATGAAGGAGAAAATGGGGACCTGTTGTTCAATAGGTACAAAGTTACAGTTATATAAAATGTGTAAGTTCTAGAGATCAGCTGTACAATATAGTTAAGACAGTGTTGTGACTCAAATTTTTTTTAAGAATGTAGATCTCATGTTAATTATTCTGAAATCACAAGCACCACAAAAAAGGAAAGGGACACAAATTTTTGGAGGTGATGGATATGTTTATTATCTTAATTTTAATGATTGTATTATGGGTGTATACATATGTCCAAACTCATCAAATTATATATATTAAACATATAAATATATATTATATATTTATTTTATATATAATTACATATAGATAATATATTTTTATATACTACAAAAATATATATATTTAATACATTAAATATTTGTAGTTTTTATATATAAATTATACCTCAAGCTGTGAAAAAAAGAAATTTTTGCTTAACACAGATCACAAAAGTTTTCTCCTAGAAATGTTATAATTTTAAGTTTTACATTTGTCTAATTTTGATTCACTTTAAATTATTTTGCATATGATATGAGCTATGGATTTAAGTTCCTTTTATGCATATGGATACTCAGTTGTTACACACTATTTATTGAATAGATAAGACTAGCCTTTCTCCACTGAATTAACTTTGCACTTTTGTTGAAAATTCATTGTCCATATAAGTGCAGGTATATTTCTGGACTTTCTATCCATTCCATTTGAGCTTCTATCTACATTTCTTCCAATAACACATTGTCTCAATTAATTTCTAACTAATTAGCTTTATAATAACTCTTGAAGTCAGATAGTGTTATTTTTACAAATTTATATTTTTTCTTTAAAACATGGATGATTTTTATTTCATTTTATTACCTTATTGAAACCAGAACCTCCAGCACAATGTTGAGAGTGGTGAGAAGGGACATTCTAATCTTGTTCCTAATCTTAAGGGAAAACAGAGATGCCCTTTGTCAGGTTTTAAGCTGTTACCTTCTAATCCTAATTTTCTGAAATTATTTTTCAGGAATGGATGTTGGATTTTTGTGAAATGTTTTATTGTGTCTATTAAGATCAAATTGTATTGGTTGATTTTTCAAATGTTAAATCAAACCCTCATTCTTAGGATAAATTCCATTTATTTATTCTCTTTATATACTGTTAGATTTGATTTGCTAAAAATTTGTTTATGATTTTTGCATCTATATTCATGAGGCATATTGGGGTTTGTTTTATAATGACTGTCTTGCTTTGGTATCAGGATAATGGAGCTGGGACATACTTCTTCTCTTTCAGTTATCCAGAAGAATTTGCATGGGATTGGTATTTTTTCTTCATTAAATGTTTAGTAGATTTCACCAGTGAAGTTATATAAGACTGGAAATTCCTTTATGTGAATGTTTTAACCTAAAAATTCAATTTCTTTACTAGACATAGGATTTTTCATGTTATCTATTTCTCCTTAATTGAGTTTTGAAAATTTGTTTCTTTTAAGGAATTTCTCTGTTCCATTTATATTGTCAAATTTGTTGGCAAAAACATCATTCATAGTATCTTCTATAATCCATGTACTGTCTATAGAATTTCTAATGACCTCTCTCATTCCCAATGTTAGCAGTGTATGTCTTGTGTCTTTTTCTCCTGATCAGCCTGGCTAGATGTCTATCAATTTTGTCAATTTTATTAAAGATCTAACTTTTGATTTCATTGATACTCTCTGTTGCTTTCTTTTTTCCATTTTACTGATTTTCATTCTGTTATTTCCTTTCTTTTAACTTGCCTTTGGTTTATTTTGCTCTTCATGTTCTAAAGTCTTAAGGTGGAAGCTGGAGTTATTGATTTAAGGCCTTTTTTCCCCTCTAATATCAGTGTTACATATGTCCCTCTAAGAACTGCTTGGGAAGCATCCCACACATTTTGGTATGTTTAATTTTGATTTTCCTTCAACTCAAAATTCTTTCTAATTACATTTTTTATTATTTCTTTGATTTATTTAAAAGTGTGTTATTTGGTTTTCAATTATTTGGAGATTTTAAAGAGTTCTTTCTGTTATTTAGAATTTGATTTCTAATTTAATTCCATTTAAGTCATATATTTATATTATTTAAATCTTTTGAAACTTACTGAGACTTAGATGCTCTGTAAATGTCATATAGGTCAACTTAGTTGACAGTGTTGCTCAAATTTTCTATATCTTTACTGATTTTCTGTCTACTTGTTTTCTCAAGTACACATGTTGGGATATAGAAACCTTCCAATATAATAGTGGATTTATCTATTTTTCCTTAAACTTCTATTAGTTTTTTGCTTTGGATATTTTTAAGCTTTGTTATAAGAAGAATAAACATTTAGAATTATGTCCTCTTGATTAACTAATGTCTTTATTATTATGAAATCAACATTTTTAATAACTAGAAATACTAATTGCTCTGAAGTTGACTTTGATATTACTGTAGCCACTCCAGCTTTATTTTGACTAGTGTTAGCATCACTTACTTTTAACCTAGTTTGATTTTTATATTTAAAGTATGTTTCTTTTGGTAGCATATACTTTAGGTCTTACATTTTTATCCAAACTGAAAGTCTCTGCTCTTTTATTGGGATGTTTAGACCATTTACGTTTATTGTGATTACTAATATGGTCAGGTTTAAGTCTATCTTCTAGGTATTTGCTTTCTATTCTGTTTTTTCTTAAGTCACTTTTTCCTGTTTTTCCAACTTATGAATTAAGTGAATTTTTAAATAATCTATTGTCTGCTTTATTGGCTTTGTTTTGATATTTTGGTAGTTGCTTTGGGGTTTATAGAATAGATCTTTAACTTAACAACAATCTACCTTCAAATGATACTATATCACTTCACTTAAAATATAAGAATATTATGGTAATATTCTTTCTTTTCTCCACTCCAAGTCTTTGTAACATTGCCATACCCTTTACTTTTCCATATATTATAAACCAAATGCTCCATTACTAATATTTTTGTTTAGTCAATATATTTTAAATAAATTTAAATAATAAAAAATATTACACATGTACTGAGTAGTTACCATTTCTGATGCTCAGTATTCCTTTGTATAGATCCATATCCAGTACAATTTTCCTTCTGCCTTTAAGAATTCCTTAAACATATCATGTATTGGGAGTCTGCTGATGATTAATTCTTTCAATTTTCTATATCCAAAGAATTCTTACTTTCAGTTTTGAAAAGTATTTTGCTTTTAGTATGAATAGTATTTTTTGTTTGGTTGGTTTTTACTCTTTTATATTAGTTCAGAGACTTCCACTGTTCTCTCACCTTTGTTCCTAACAAAAATCCACTGTCATCCTTTTCTCAATCTTTTATATATAACATGTCTTTCTACTCTTGTTGCTTTTAAGACTTTCTCTTTATCACTGATTTTGAATAGTTTGATTATGATATGCTTTGTTGGATTTTTTCTATTTTGTTTTGGGTTTATTGAGCTTCTTGCATCTGTGAGTTTATAGTTTTCATCAAATTTAGACATTTTCAGTCATCATTTCTTCAAATATTCTTCTGCAATGTGAAGGAATCTCTCCTTCAGAGATTCCAGTTATGCATTTATTAGGTTGCTGCAAGTTATCCCAACAGTTTATTGATGCTCTGTTTTCTTTTTTCTCTTTAATCTCTGTGGTTCATTTCTGACAATTTCTATTACTATGTCTTCAAGTAAGTCACTAAAAAGTCACTTTTATTCTGAAATGTCATATTTGCCACTAATCTTATCCAGGGTATTCTTCATCTTAGAACGGTTTTAATTCTAGAAGTTTGATTTGGTTTTCTATATTATATCTCCCATGTTTCTACTTAACTTTTTGAACATCTGGAATACCATCACAATAATTTCTTCAGTGCTCTATCTACTAATTCTAATATCTTTGTCAGTTCTGCATTGGTTTTGATTATTGACTTTTCTTCTAATTGAGGTCATATTTTTTCCTGCTTCTTTCCATGCCTGGTAGTTTTTTATTGGATGCTAGACATTGTGAATTTACATTACATTACATTACTGTAAAATGATTACTGTGATGACTATTTTTTAATTATATCCTTAAGTTTTTTCTGAGACATAGATATTTGGCAACAGTTTTATCCATTTGGATACTGATTTTGAGATTTGTAAGGTGAGATGAGAGCAGTAATTAGAGTTAATTATTCTATTGAGGAAATACCCTTTGTGTTTTTACCCAATGTCCCATGAATCTTGCTTTCTTTTCTGGCTAGTGGGAGTAAGCTCTATTCTAAGCTTTTTTGAGTGTCAAGCATTGTTAACTCTAATCCTTTCAGACAGTTCTTTCACCCACCATGAGTAGGTTTCTCACACCCATGCACTAACTCTTCTCTGTGGCTTTATCCTCCCTAGTGCTCATTGCTTTGAATTCTAGTCACCTTCATCTCCCAGACTGTCAGCTGTCTCTTCTCAACTCAGGGAGTCTGCCAGGTTCTGCCTGGATTTCCCCTCCCTACAGCATTGTCTAGATACTCTCTCAAAGAAGTAAGATGGGCAATCGTAGGGCTCACCTCATTTTATTTAATCTCTTAGTGATAACTGTCACTTTTTGGCTGATGTCCAGTGTTTTTAAACTGTTTTTTATATAACTGGTTGTTTTTTATTATTTAAGGCTAGATAGTAAATATGGCCCCTGTTACTCCACCTTGACCAGAGTGAAAGTCCTATAACTTTTGTTGAAATTAAGTTGATATACAATATTATATTGGTTTCACATGTACAACATAGTGACTCAATAATTATATACATAATAGATGCTTGCCTTGGTAAGTGTAGTCCCTCTGTTACCATACCAAGATATTACAGTATTACTGGTTGTATTCTTTATGTTGTACTTCCATTCCCTTGACTAACTTAAACTTATTTTACAGTTTGCAGTTTGTACATCTTTATGCCCTTCATCTATTTCACTCACCCCCTCACCCCCCTCTGTATGGTAACCAAAGTCTGTTGTCCATATTTATGGATTTATTTATTTTTTGTTTGTTTATTTTGTTTTACAGATTCCACATATAAGTGAAATCATATGGTATTTGCCTTTCTCAGCCTGACTTGTTTCACTTTGCATGATACCCTCTAGGTCTGTCCATTTGTTGCAAATAGCAAGTTTCCTTCTTTTTTATATATGAGTAATATTCCATTGTGTGTATGTACCACATCTTCTTTATCTATTCTTCTATTGATGGGCATCTGTGTTACTTCCATATTGCTGCTATTGTAAATAATGTTGCAGTGAACATAAGTGTGCATTTATCTTTTCAAATTAGTGATTTTGTTTCCTTCGGGTAAATTTCCAGAAATGGAATTACTGGGTTGTATGGAATTACTATTTTTAGTTTTTTGAGGAACCTCCATATTTTTGCAATGATAGGTGGACCAATTTGCATTCCCACCAACACTGTAGGAGAGTTCCCTTTTCTCCACAACCGTGCCAACACTTGTTATTTCCTGTCTTTTGGAAAGTAGCCATTCTGATTAGCATGAAGTGATAACTCGTTGTGGTTCTGATATGCATTTTCCTGATGTTTAGTAGTGTTGAGCATATTTCATGTGTTTTTGACTATCTGTGTATCTTCTTTGGAAAAATTTCTATTCAACTCCTCTGATCATTTTTTTTGGATGATCATTTTTTAATGAGATTATTTTTTGGTGTTGAATTGTATGAGTTCTTTATATATATTTTGGATATTAGCCCCTTGTTGGGTATATCATTGGCAAATACATTTTCCCATACTGTAGGTTGCCTTTCTTTTTGCTGATGGTTTCCTTTGCTGTACAAAACCTTTTTAACTTGAGGTTGTCCCACTTGTTTATTTTTGCTTTTGTTTCCCTTGCCTGTGAAGACATATCCAGAAAGAAATATCTCATGTTGATGCTTGTGAGATTCTTATCTATGTTTTCTTCTAAGAATATTATGGTTTCATGTCTCACACTTAGGTCTTTAATCCATTTAGAGTTTACTTTTGTGTATGGAGTTAGACAGTAATCCAGTTTCATTCTCTTGCATGGAGCTGTCCAGTTTTCCCCAACACCATTTATTGAAGAGACTATCCTTTCTGCATTTGTATATTCATGGCTCCCTTACATATATTAATTGATCATATATGTGTGGGTTTATTTCTAGGCTCTCTATTCTGTTACATTTATCTATCGGTCTGTTCTTGTGCCAGTACCATACTGTTTTAATCACTGTAGCTTTGTAGTATAGCTTGAAATCATGGATCATTATACCCCCCAGGTTTGTTCTTCTTTCTCAAGATTGCTTTAGCTATTTGGGATCTTTTGTGGTTCCATATAAATTTTAGAATTATTTGCTCTAGTTCATTGAAAAATGTTGTTGGCAATTTTATAGGGATTGCATTGAATCTGTGAATTTCTTTGGGCAGGAGGGCCATTTTGACAATATTAATTCTTCCTAATCATGAACATGGGAGGAATAGATTTACATTTATTTGTGTCTTCTTCATTTCTTTCTTCAGTGTCTTATAGGTTCCAGAGTACATGTATTTCACCTCCTTGGTTAGGTTTATTCCTTGGTATTTTATTCTTTCTGATGCAATTGTAAATGGAACTATTTTATTGATTTCTCCTTCTGTTAGTTCATTATTAGTAATTAGGAATGCAACGGATTTCTGTGTATTGATTCTATATCCTGTGACTTTGCTGAATCCATTCATTAGTTCTAGCAGTTGTTTTTTTGATGGAGTCTTTAGGGTTTTCTATATATAGTATGTCATGTACAAATGGTGACAATTTTACTTCTTCCTTACCAATCTGGATGCCTTTTATTCATGTTTCTTGTCTGATTGTTGTGTCTTGGACTTCCAATACTAAGTTGAATAAACCTGGTGAGAATGGGCATCCTTGTCTTGTTTCTGGTCTTAGAGGAACAGCTTTCAGCTTTTTGCCATTAAGCATGATGTTAGTTATGGGATTGTCCTATATGGCTTTTATTATGTCAAGGTATGTTCCTTTCACTTTGTTGAGTTTTTATCATGAATGGATGTTGAATTTTATCAAATGTTTTTCAGCATCTACTGAGATGATCATCTGGTTTTTATCCTTCCCTTTGTTAATGGGTGTATCTTGTTGATTGATTTCTGGATATTACCATCCTTGCATTCCTTGAATAAATTCCTCTTGGTCATGATGAATGATCCTTTGATTTATTTTTTAATTCATTTTGCTAATATTTAGTTGAGGATTTTTCCATCTGTGTTCATCAGGGATATTCATCTTTAGTTTTAGTTTGCTTTGTTTTGTTTGTTGCATTGTCTGGTTTGGGTATTAGAGTAATGCTGACCCCATAGAATGAGTTTGGAAGTATTCCCTCCTCTTCTGTTTTTTTCTAATACTTTAGGAAGGATAGGTATTAACTTGTCTTTGAATGTTTTGTAGAAATCACTCATGAAGCCATCTAGTCTTGGATTTTTGTTTGTTGGGACTTTTTTGATTACCAGTTCAATTTCGTTGCTATTAATTGGCGTGTTGGGGTTTTCTTTTTCTTCTTGTGTCAGTCCTGGAAGAGAGTTTGTTTTTAGGACTTAATCCGTTCTTCTAGGTTGTCCAATTTTGAAGCATATAATTGATCATAGAATTATATTATAATACTCTGAATTTCTGCTTTGTCAATTGTAAGTTGTTTTTCATTTCTGATTTTGTTTATTTGTGTCCTTTCTTTTTTTTCTTGATAAGTTTGTTTACGGTTTTTGTCTATCTTCTTTATCTTCCTGAAGAACTAGTTCTTGGTTTCATTGACTATTTTATTGTTTTCTTAGTCTCCTTTTAGTCTCCGTCTACTGATTTTGGGCTTTGTTTGTTTTTTTCTCTCCTTCCTCTGGTTGTAGGGTTAGATTGTTTATTTCAGATTTTTTTCTTAAGGAAGGCCTGAATTGTTGTGTATTTCCCACTTAGAACTGCTTTTGAAGCATCCCACATACTCTGAACTATTGCATTTCTGTTTTCTTTGGTCTCCATCTATTGCTTGACTTCCTCTTTAACCTGTTCCTTGATCTGTTGATTATTTAAAAGCATGTTGATTAACCTCCACATATTTGTGTTTTTTCTAGTCTTTTCTTTTTGTAATTGATTTCTAGCTTCATATCATTTTGGTCTAAGATGCTTGATAACAATTTCAATCTTAAACTTTTTGAGACTAGTTTTGTGTCCCAATATGTGATCTACTTTGGAGGACGCATTCCATGTGCACTTGAAAAAAAATTTGTATTCTGTTGTTTTTGGATAGAATGTTCTGTATGTGTCTGTTAAGTCCAGATGGTCTAATGTGTCATTCAATGACTGTTTCTTTTTTTCTTTCTGGGTGATCCATCCATTGTTTTAAGTGGGGTGTTACTATCCATTGACATAACTGGGGTGTTAAAGTCCCTTACTATTGTGTTGCTCTCAATTTCTCCCTTTATGTCTGTTAGTATTTCGTTTTTATATTCAGGTTCTCCTGTGTTGTGTGCATAGATGTTTATGATTGTTATGTCCTCTTGTTGGGCTGATCTCTTTATCATTAAGTAATATCTTTCTGTGTCTCTACTTTCTTTGTTTTGAAGTCTATTTTGTCTGATATAATTATTGCAACTCCAGCTTTTTTTCATCCCTGTATGCATAGTATAATTTTTCCATCCCTTCAGTTTCAGTCTGTGTATGTCTTTAGGTCTGAAATAGATGGGTCTCTTTTTGTTTTATCCATTCAGTCACCCTGTGTGTTTTGATTGGAGCATTTAAGTCATTTACATCTATAGGTATGTATTATTGCTGTTTTGCTAAATGTTTCCTGGTTGTTTTTGTTGTTCTTCTGATATTCTCTTTCTCTCTTGTTCTCTTCTCTTGTGTTTTATGACTTTCTTTCATGTTATGGTTGAGTTACCTTCTCTTTTTTGTGTGTATCTGTTAAAAGTTTTGGTTTGTGGTTACCATGGGGTACTTATGTGACATCCTATGAATATCACAGTCTATAATAAATTTATGGTCACTTAAGTTTGAACACATTCTAACATCACTACACTTCTTACTTCCCCTTCTCCACATTTTATGTATATAATATCTCCTTTTACACCTTTTTATTAAGTGATTCCCTTAACTAATTTTTGGATGCAACTGCTTTTGCTACTTTTGTCTTTTTTACCTTCACACTAGCTTTTAAGTAATTGATCTACTACTTCTGTTACATGTTGCTTTACCAGTGGAATTTTTTCCTTTTCTTAAATTTCATCCTTCTATTTACCAACTTTTCATATTATAAAAGTACCTTTAACATTTCTTGTGAGACTCGTTTAGGAATGGTGAACTTTTAAAAATTATGTTTACCTGTGAAGCTCTTTATGTCTCCTTTGATTCTGAATGATTACTTTGCTGGGCAGAGTATTCTTGGTTGGAAATTTCTTTTTCCATGCAGTACTTTGAATATATCATGCCATTCCCTTTTGCCTGTAGAGTTTCTGCAGAAAAATCAGCTGGTAACCTTCTGGGGTTTTTCTCTTGATGCTTTTAAGATTCTCTGTCTTTTATCTTTGACATGTTAATTCTGATATGTCAAAATTTACCTCCTTGGGTTCATCTCCTTTGGAGTTCTTTATGCTTCCTGGACCTGGTAGACTGTTTCCTTCCCCAGATTAGAGAAGTTTTCAGCTATTATCTTTTCAAATAAAACTTCTACTCCTTTCTCTCTCTCTTCTCTTTCTGGGACTCCTATAATGTGAATGTTAAGATGCTTGATGTTGTCCCAGAGCTCTCTTTTCCTATCATTATTTCTTGTAATTCTTTATTCTTTCTACTGTTCAGCTTAAGTGCTTTCCATTACTCTATCTTCCAAGTCACTAATCCATTCTTCTGTATCCTCTAGTCTGCTGTTCATTCATCCAGTGTTTTTTTTAATTTAATCTATTCAATTCTTCATCTCTGATTGGTTCTTTTTTAGACTTTCTATCTCTTTGTAGAGTTCTGCTATTGTTTTCTCTGATAGCCTTGAGTTCTGCTATTGTTTTCTCAAGTCCAGTGAATATCTTTATAACCATTGCTTTAAGCTTATCAGATAGATTGGTTAACTGTTTTTCATTGAGTTTTTTCTGTTTTTTTTTTCTTGTTCTGTAATTTGGAGCACATTCCTCTGTCTCCTCATTTTGTATGACTCACTGTGCTTGGTTGTATGAATTAGTAGAAAGGGCTCACTTTCCCAGTCTTGAAGGATTGGATTTGTGCAAGAGAGTCCCCTGTGTAGATTGCATGTGCCTCATGATTTTGGCAAGCTGGAGGCCAATAAGTGTGAGATGGGCTGTTCCTGGTGTCAGGGTTCCCAGGGCATGGTCTCAGGTGGCCTTGGGTGGACATCTGTGGGTTCTTCACTGGCTAGATGAAGGTAGTGACCCAACAGCAGATCAGGGGTGCACTTCAGGTAACTCCTAGATTAGCACAGCTGAGTTTTCTGTGCCTCTTCACTGGGTATGCTCAAGTGCTCTCTAGGCCACCTGGGACCAATCAGGAATTTCCTCTTCAGGCACCTGTGAGGTCCCAGTGGCAGCATGCAGTCAGGCTCCATGTTCATTCTCCCTCAGCCACTGTGCACTCTGGGCTGCTTCTGGGAATTCCCATGTTGGTGCTTATGGTCCCTTTGGTGGCCAGAATCAAGCGTCATGCTTGTGTGTGTTCCTCTTCTGCCCCTGCACACTCTGCACACTCTGGGCAGCCCTGAGGATTCCTACTTTAGAACCCAACAATCCTGCTGGTGGCTGGGATCAGAGACTATGGGTGCACATTTCCCCACAGCTTCTGTGTGCTCTGGGCTGCTCCCAAGAATCCCTGTGTCAATTCCCACCAGGTGATGCTGGTGGCCAGGCATCAGCCCTGCACACATATTCCACCAGTGTTCTGGGGAGCTGCTCTGGCAGCACCAAACTGCAGATTAGTGCACCCTCCCTGAGGGCCTGGGAGCTTTCCAGTCCTTCTGCTGGGAGCTCAACTGGTGGATAACAGTGAGCAGCAAGGCAGGACTACTGGATCTCCTGCAGGCACACATGGGTATGGTGGGGATCAGAGGTCTGCCAAGTCTGAGATTGGTGTGTGCCCCCAGATCCTGCTCTGGGCCACACTAAAATGTGCAGAAGGAGTGCTGGCTGTCTCCTCTGATTCCAGATTGTCTTCAGCAGTTTCCTTACCAAGTTGTGGATGTTGGGTACTGAACCTTAAGTTCTTTCATTATGGTATAATTGCATTTTAAGCCACAAGACTTTTTACTACACCTCAGGGCAGGGAGTCTGCACCTGGCTTTCAGTAATATCCCAACCCCACCTCTGCTGGTCCTTGTGCTGATGGTGGGGTTCCTGCAGTTGCCATGTCTCTGTCCTGCCATTTTTTTATGTGATCTTTCCACCCCCCATTGTGTAGAAGGTGGTCACTTTGGTCTCCATTCTTCAGAGATTGGTGTGTGCCCCCCAGATCCTGCTTTGTGTATAGGTGTAGATTTGGTGCTTAGGTGGGAGAAGGTGGATTCAGGCTCTTTCTACTCTGCTATCTTCCCAGAATCCTCTCAAAGTCTTATACTTTCTTGAGAGAGAGAAAGGTAATCTTATACCTTTTTCTGTAAGATAAGAAATAACCCACAGCCTCTCGTCTTGATGTCACCATTTGTGATGTATCATTTACAGTAGTGATCATGAATTATTTTAGAATGTATTTTGAAAATTTTCACTGTTTTAATTTAAAATGTTTTAAGTCTATGTATACACCTCATTTAAAAACAAGAAACTAAAGAAAGTTTAAGTGCTGCTGTCTACATACACATTGTGCATAAGCTAGATTGACCCACGGTCATTTGCTTAATTTGAAAGTTATGTGTTATTGGACCAAATGTAGATATAATAACAATGCAAATGAAATTCAACAAAGGTGCTATAGTAATAGTATGTGTAAATCTAGAAATCATCTGTATTACACCCTTTTTACAATATAATGATTCATTTAATGCAATATAATAGATTATAAATAAATAAGGTTACTTATGTATATAAGATTTATTTATAAGATTTTGTATTTTCATTGTATATAGATCTTTAAAAATTATTAAAAAATAAAATTTAACGTTTTAAAATTTTTATTACCATCATTTATTTTTCCTTCATTTCCTTTCATTCACCTATGCATTCAACAAATATTCATTGGTTGCCCACTACATACTATGCTGGTATATTTCTTTATAAAACACCGAATCTAATTATTTTAATGGCTGCTTTAATTACAAAGTTGTGAACTGAATTTGGGGCAAAATTTAGTTTGCTTCTATAAAAAAAGTTAAAGGGCTCAGAATCCAGGGACATTCAGGGTAGGATGGTGCACAGGTGTACACTGTACACTACACATGTATCACACCTAAGTAAAATCATCATAGATGTGAATGTGTCTCTATTTGCTTTTTGATGTGGGTTAGGGATGGACAAAGATCTGCAGGGATAGACAATTTAGGGACAATATATGAAAAAAGAAAAGATGAGTTGGCACTGGCAGAAGACCAAAATAGGAGGTTATAAAGGTTTGATACATATTACAAAGATTAAGGAGAAACTTCTTCTGGGCTTTGAGACTAGGAATAAAAACTCCAGGATGTGGGATAAGAAAGTAGAGATCAGTGTGGAGGATATTGGAGCCTGAACTCAAGGAGGAGTACCTTGGAAGTTGCTGGTTGTTAAAGGTTCTAAAGTTTATACCCCTTTTGTCCAGGATTCCAGCTGATAGCACAACATACACAATGGGTGGCCAAATGGATACCAGAGAATCACCCTTATTAATGGGCCAGATAATACCTCGTGACGCCAAAGAACAGGGCTTTCTGCTAACTGGTGATGTGCCTTGGACCAGATTCCCAGGGGGTCTCCTCTTACCTGGCCAACTTCATGGAGGACCACAGGCCTGCCTCACATACCCGGTTACTTCTTGAACTGGCCCCTGGTCAGACCCTGCTATGCTCACTCATGGGGGCTGGAAGCTGAGAAGAGCCTATGAATTCCTTTACCCACCCATGAGGCAGACAGTCCAGATGGATGTGATGGGATATTTTTTGCTTCTGAAGCATACTGATTCAACCCCTGGTGAAGAAGGTCAAAGACCACTGGGTTCTGTGAGCACATCAGCCATCCCTGCCTGTGAGAAGAACCACGTTGAGTGGTGGGAGCAGATATGGAGGTTTTCACCCCTAAACTCCTTCAGGACACAGACCCGGGTCTCCACTTTGGAAACATGCAGAAAAAAAGGAAAAATCATTCCCCCCTTCTGAAAGGAGTCATTATAGCTTCTCTAACAAATTCAAGACACACTTGCTGAGTACCTGTGGCCTCAGACCTCCTGGGGCTGCAATTTCTGACACATTCTTATCTGTAAATATTCTTCGCAGAAGGAAGCAGAATTTAGACCTTTTAATTTTTACTCACCTTTTCTTTATAAGATTTTTCTCAAAGATTAAGCCTGACATCCTGTGAGGTATGAGGAATCAGACCCAGGACAGTAATCTTAAGGAAGAGTCCCTCTCTATTAAAGTGGCTAAATCCCATCAAGCTGGCTCACCCACTGGAACTGCAGAACTAAATATTGCTTCTTGACTGTTTGCCTCAAGGGATCCTCTTGAAAGAGCCTTCATTTCGTGTTCCTTAAAACTGGAGGGAACAAAATATGGGGGGTCTTGGGGAGAGCAATAGAGTGCCTTCAGGAGTCAACAATGTTGGGTGGAAAGGCCCGATGGGGAGGTGCCCTGTCCAGGGATGAGTCTGTGCTACAGCCCCAACCAGCAGTCCCCTAACTAGGCAGGGGGCAGCTGTATGTGCTGACTCCCTCATAGTAGTCTGGATGCATTTCCTGCAGGGGTCCCACACAGACTCTTCCTAGCACTCCCTCATTCCTGAGCTTCAGGGATCTGTACCCCAATGTCCTTGTTGTACCTGTAGCAAGAAGCCCACACACGCCTGGGACCTCATGCAGCCAGGCCTCCTGGTTCCTAGCCAGGGCTCTCTGAACAGCTCACAGGAGATCAACCCAGATACAGATAACTCTCTTTTGGGCCTTTGCTTTTTTAGGCAAAGGAATTGCAAACAAAGATTCAAGAGATTAGAGACTGAAGAAAGATTGAAAAAGAAATCATGACTTCTCCCTACCACATAGATAGGGCCCTGCATGGGGTAGAATGCACTAGAGTCCTCCAGAAATGATATCTAAAGAGTGAATTTCTAACACCTAAGAGCCCCTAAGTACTTGGGAGTCTGGCAGGTAGAAGACCTCTAGAAAACACTGTGGAACACAATTATGCCAGGATAAAACAAAAACTCTTAAGAGAGAAGGTTATATAGTTCGACCACTCTGGAGTCTGTTGGAATTGGATTCTAATCTCTGTTCTGCCACTTAGCAGCTGTGCTTTCTTGGCCATGTTGCCTAACTTCTCTGAACCTCAGTCTCCTTCTCTACACTAAGAAATAACAGCACATATTCAGAGACCTGTGTGGAAAATCCATTACATAATGCACACAGTTCTACAGAAGATTTCCTAGTACTTAAAACAATGCTCAAAAATTGAAAACTCCTGACTAGTATGGCTTCTAAGTGCTAGGAGTATGGGTAACTTTCTCCTTCTTTTTTTTTTGTATCATCCACATTTTAAACAATGAATATATATTACATATGCTGAATCACAGCTTGGCAGCCTGGCAAGAGTTCTTTCCATCTAGGGTTCATTCAATGAGGCTTCTCACAAGGGTCTTCAGGCCTGTTGAGTGCAAACAATGCCTGCTTCTGCTACAGGAGCCCTTGCCCTGTACAGAGTTGACTACAATGGGGAGGAAGTGGGGTAATGGAAACCAGAGGCCACTGCAAATAGCTGTATTGTTTCCCTCTCACTAAGTAACCAAAGATTCTGAAAGAACACCAAGCATCGTTTCTGTGCAGGCAAAAAACAAGGAGGAGCTTTCAGACAGTAAGCTATCCAAGATGCTGTAAATTACAATGTCTTCCTGCAAATGTCACATAATGGGCAGCATTTTTCCCTAAACTAAGATATCAGGCAAACCCTGGAGGCCAAACAAAAGGATCAAGCTGTGAAAGGCAGCTTCCCCAGCCCCTGTCACACTCCCAGCCTGACCCCTTCTGGCAGGCACAGAAGTCAGCCACCAAGGCTGGGCAGTAAGCAAAATGACCATGGCTTCTCAAATTGTGACGGTTGCAAGCAGCAGACATAGCAGGCAGGAAAGGGATGAAAGACCTTTTCTCTTGGCCTTCAACAGTTGAACTACCTTTGTTCCCAACAGTGTAAACCAGGAGCTCATGGGATTAAGAAATGTGGATTACCTCACAGTTTTAAGCCTTGATTCCCATATGAAGTTCTATTTACCAACATACCCAAGGTCAGAGAGAACTCAGGGAGTGATCTTGGTCAATTCAACTAGCAGAACCCTGGACTAGAAGCCAAGATTCCTAATGCCCAGCCAGAGATGCTTCCTCTAAAAATGGATTTTGCCTTGCTCCAAATTGCTGAGACTACTGGCTCCAGAGAGTGCCACCTTCTAGGAGCTGCCATGCAAATTGGAAGAAAAGCATGTATTGGATGCAACTGAGTGAGAACTGTAAGCAAAGCTTTACCACCTGCATTGTGCTGTGGCTGTTCTCCCTCATGGCCACAGGCTCTCTCAGATCTCAGTTAATGCCAGCGGGTTTGAAGGGCACCTTGCCAACTTGTAGGCCAGCCCCATGGCTCCAGTAGAGGGACTGGTGATTAGAATGAGAACAATGACTCTCATCTCAGCTGGTAATTTTCTGTGAACAGATGAGCCCCTCACAACACCAGGGCAATGATCAGAACATAGACTGGATGCCAAGCATCAGGTCATGACTGTTTCCACACAGATCCCTGCTGGTATGTCTATCCAAGGCATACAGGCAATGGTGTGTTCCATCCTTGGGAGGTTTTCACCTCCCTCACAAGTGAATACCACATTTTTAGAAACTCAACCAGGAGGAGAACAAGATGAGTGTAGAAACATAGTTGAATATTATTCACTATTTCTTACAGCTTTGAGATATAATTCATATACCATACAATTCACTCATTTAAATTATTCAATGGTTTTTAATTTATTCACAAAACTTTGCAACATCACCTCAACCTAATTTTAGGGCATTTTTATCAACCCAAAAAAGAAAACCCTCATCCCTTAGCTGCCATCCCCCATTCCCTCCCCTCATCTCTCCCACCTCCAGGCAACCACTAGTCTGCTTTCTACCTCTGTAGATTTGCCTGCTTTGGACATTTCATAGAGATGGAATCATATGATATGTGTACCTTTGTGATCACCCTCTTTCACTTGCATCCATGCTGCAGACTAGTTCTTTCCACAATTCTTGCATCTTTTCTAGACCTTGCAATGCCTTCTAATCCTCAAACATTTTGGTTGCTGTTGGAAATCAGAATGAAAATATATTCTATTTATCCAAGCTGTTAGTGAACTAATGTAGGTGGCATTGTATTATTATCAAGATGAAGTAAATCAATTTGTTTATTTGTATTAACAGCCCCTGGTACCTTGCCTTCAGAAATATTTAGCCGCGTTTTGTGGTTATAGATTTTTGGTCATATATAAATCTACAGTTTATTGCAAAAAAGCAATTATTCCCAAAATATCAGCACTATGAAACTTGAGAAAACTCCCTATTTCAACGGATGAATTATCATTCATCTCAGGAATGCACTACACTGCCCTCTGCTGAGCAGTATGCCAAGAAGACTCAAAGTCAGAAGAAAATGAAGAGACACAGAGGACCAGAGGACTCATTTATAACAAGATCACCTTTATTCATTCATTATTCAGAGAACATTGTAAGGGCACCTACACTGTCAGGTACTGTGCTGGTCAACATGCAAACACGGGGCAGTGATTTTTGTCCTCCAGAAACTCCTTGATTAGAGAAGAAGTTCTTTGTCATATGCTGGGAACCCAGCTCAACACAACCTCTCAACTTCAGGAAACTGCTAGATGTAGACGCCACCCAGAACACTTGTCTCTCGTGCCATGACAAGGCAACCCAAAGGGAGGTGATAAAATGTTAAAGTAGCACAGATATTTAGAACTAAAGTGAGGTTCCACAGTCCTAAATCTCAAAAGCCATGTGCAGCAAATCACCCAAAACCAAGTGGTTTGGAGCAATAGCAGTTTATTCTCACTCATGGTCTCCATGGGTCAGGTATTCGGAAGTAGCTCAGTTGAATGGTTCTTGCTCAGGGTATCTTGTGGGATTATAGTCAGATGTTGGTTGGAATCACCTGGAAGTTTGACTGGGCCTGTACAATGTTTCCTGGGTGGCCCATTCATGTGGTTAGCAAGGTGATGCTGACAAGATTGTTCCTCCCCACATGGGTCTCCCACAGGACAGTTTGAGTGTCCTTACCCCGCAAGGGCTGGTTTCCCCCAGAGTGAATAATACCAGGTGTAAGTAGCAATGCCTTCTGTGACCTGGTCTTAGCCATCACCTACCATGACTACCACCATATTCCATCCATCACTCACCTATCCCAACTCAATGTGGAGGGGCCCACACAGGACATAAATAACAGGAGGCAAGAATCCCTAACCCTAAGGAGGGCTGTCTTGAAGACTGGCTACCACATTACTATTCAGTTTTTCTTCCATTTTTCCACCATGATGGTCAAAATCCAAACTCCTAGCTGTTTTTTGAATCCTCTCTTTAGCCTCTGTCAGGTTTCATCCAATCTCTGCTTGGATGGGCAGGAGTTCAAGATCCTCCAATCTTGGCTGCTCTGTCCTCAGATGCCACCAACCCTTCAAGAGCTCCTTTGCAGGTTGAGTCAGTTCCTGCCCCATGGCTGACCTTCAAGTACTTAAAAACATCAAACAGGTTCCTCCAATAAACACTGATTGAGAGCTACACTGTACAAGACCTAGTGTGCTAGCTGCTGGGGATACAGCAGTCAAGATATAGTCCTTTCCCTCAAAGGGCTCATTTTGATTTAGCTCCCTCACTATTCCAGCAGGCACATGCCACATCCCAAGAGCAAGAGGCCCCTGTTCCATCTATCCTATGCCTGAACTCAGAGAAACCTCCTCTTTTAGCGAAAGCTCCTCTGGTAGCAAACAGAGAACAAAATTCAAATTGCTCCAAGAAGCCAGATAAATGTGAACAAGAATTAGGATGGCAAAGTTGCTCCTAATCTGAGACTCTTTATTATTCTTAAATTATAATCAAAGAAAACTGAAGCTGACGTATAGAAAGCAACAGTTTTTAAATATTTCTGAATACCTAGAATCCTTCCTTAACCTTTATAATTGAAGTTTCTTCTATAAATCATTTTGGAATTTCATGTCATCTGCAAATAATTCAAGTTATGTTTCTTCCTTTTCAATTTACATATCTTTTATTTTTTCTTGTTTTGTTACCCTTATTGGAACCTCCAGTATAATGTGGAATAGAAGTAATGATAGTAGACATCACTACTTTATCAATTATTTTTTCTTCCAGCTCTCATTAAAACAAGGTAGCTTGTTTCAAACAAAACCCACCTACCTATAACAATTATAAATTATGGACAAAATATTAAAATAACTGTATAATGTCCTTAGAGAGTAACCAAAGGCATGCAGAAGTTAAGAGGATTCAGGCTTTGGAAGAATGGTAGTAAGCTCTATGAAATTCACTTTTAACCAACTTCTTTGAAGGCACTCCCCAGTTTTCCTAGAGCATGGAGATGGGAATTCAAGCAAAAAGCAGCAGTCTTTTAAGGCTGAAGAGTCAGAGATGAAACTTGAGAGCTGCCAGTTTTCATTGATAGGTGGGGGAAATGTGGGATAGGAAGGAGCCACAATAAATACCCCGTCAAGTCCTCAAGTCCTTGCTGACTTTGAAAATGTATATGTCGAGGGAAAGACTCCACTGAACCCAGAGGAAAGAATAGTTGAAAGGTAGAAGATAATGAGCAGAAATTTCAGTAGAAAGATACACTTTAGAGTTCAAGTGTCTTTAAATTAAAAGAGTTTGGCAACTCAGGCTTTTCAACAAAACTCTAAAAAGGTCATGCCCTAGGATTAGGAAGCACATCCCAGGGCCGAAGAGAGAAATAGAATAGACTCACCCTAACAAAACCTGAGCCAAGCCTCCATAAGATCCAGAAACCTACCTACAGGTCTGCTCGATCTGCTAGAACAAAGCTCAGCACCCTTCAAAGAAAGATAACAGAATCCAGATTCTCTACAATGTGTCACTACACAATAAAACAAACTACTATAAAAAAATTGCTATACATGTGAAGAAATAGGAAACTGTGATGACAAGAAGAAAACAGATAGTCAATAAAGAAGATACACATTTAGGATTTAGAAGGAAAGGACTTTTAAATAAGTGATAAATATATTAAAGGATTTTACAAGAAAAAATGGATATAGTGGATAAAGAGATAGTCTCAGAAAAGATATGGAAACTCTAAAAATGTACCAAATAGAGCCCTAGAACTGAAAGATATAGCATATGCAAATTTTTTTAAAAGTTCATAATTGAGATTAACTGACAATTGGATGGAAGAAAAAAGAGGAAAGATTATTGATTTAAAAGCAAATAAATAGAAATTATTCAAAATGAACCAGAGAGAGTAAAATATTTTTAAAAAATGAACAGAAACTCCATATCAAATACTACCAAATAGAGCCACAATATCAAACATCCTAATATGTGTACAACTGGAATCCAAAAAGGAGAGAAAATAGAAAATTAAAAAATTTGAAAAAATATTGGCCAAAATTTTTCCAAATTTAATTGTAAACATCATATATAAGAAGCTTAACAATACTATCCATTTTCGCTAAAAAGATCAATACCAAAAGCAAAACAAAACAAAACATAAAAAACCTACACCTAGCCACATCACAGATATAAATCGAAGTTAAGTAGAAGGTCCTAAATGCAGCCAGGCAGAAAGGATAGATCACATGCAAGGGAAGAGTAATGTGAATAACAACTGACTTCTTACCCAATAAATGGATTCCAGAAGACAATGAAATAATGTATTTTTTGTGAGGGAAGAAAAAACTGTCAACTTAGAAGTATATAGCTGTAAAACTATTCTTCAAAATGAGACCAAAAAAAAAAAGGTATTTCCAATAGAAATACCATTTGACCAAGGAATTCCACTCCTGGGAATTTACCTTAAGAATTCAGGATCCCAGTTTCAGAAAGACATACGCACCTCTACGTTTATTGCGGCACTATTTACAATGCCAAGAAATGGAAGCAACCTAAGTGTCCATCAGTAGATGAATGGATAAAGAACAAGTGGTACATATACACAATGGAATATTACTCAGCCATAAGAAGAAAACAAATGCTACCATTTGCAACAGCATGGATGGAGCTAGAGGGTATTATGCTCAGTGAAATAAGCCAGGTGGAGAAAGACAAGTACCAAATGATTTCACTCATCTGTGGAGCCTAAGAACAAAGCAAAAACTGAAGGAATAAAACAGCAGCAGAGTCACAGAACCCAAAATGGACTAACAGTTACCAGAGGGAAAGGGACTTGGGAGAGTGGGTGGGAAGAGAGGGATGAGGGGATTAAGGGGCATTATGATTAGCACACATAACAGGGGCAGGGAACGGGGAAGGCAAGATAGCACAGAGAAGACAAGTAGTGACTCTACAGCATCCTACTACACTGATGGACAGTGACTATAATGGGGTATGTGGTAGGGACTTGATAATGGGGGAAATGTAGTAACCACAATATTGCCCATGTGATTTTATATTAATGATACAAAAAAAAATAAGCATGTTCTATGAAGCCAATGTGTCAGTCTAGCCCTTTTAGGAAACAGAATTGATCCCAAATGGTCAAATGGAGAGCACTGTATCTAGCAAATACTTAGAGAAAAATGGGCAGGGTGAAGGTAACAATGGACGGTGAGACACCCAGCAATTAGCAATAGTGGGTGCCTGTTACCTTGCTTAGAGCTGACTGATGAGGAGAAGAAATAGAGGTGCTGGACTAGTCAGAGCTGGAACAGGAGAGGGGGAGTTTCCCAGACAGAACTGCAGCCAGGGAGGGATGACTACAGCCAGACCTAGGAAAGTGAAGCAAAGATGAAGTGAGGAAAATTACCCAGACCCCTCCCCTCTGCCAGGGCCTCCACTGGCCAAACCTGAGGGGAAGGCAGTGGGTAGAGCAGACCACAGGGATCAGCATCCCAAGACAAGAGAGTCAAACAAGAATGGAGAATGGACTACAGAGAGCAAAGAGAGTAACCAGCACACCCAGCAATTCCACTCTTTAGATACTCCCTTGAGAAACTCTTGTATACTTTTGCGATGAGACGCTCACAAAAAGATGCACAAAGATGTTCTCTTTAGTATTATCTATACTAGTGAAGCATTGTTTCCTTGGCAGAAAACTATGCAGCCATGAAGAAGAAAGAGCTAGATTATGTATTTCAACATACATGGCTCTCAGAAACAAATGTATAACACTATCTCAATAAATTTTGAGAGAACATAAGAAAATGGTATTTCCAAATTTTATTACCAGTAGAACTGCATTAGAAAATGTGCTAGAAAAAAGTTCTTTAGGCTGAAGGGAAATATTTTTGTAATTTTGAATCTACAAAAAGGAATGAGGATACTGGAAATGGGTAGTATGTGGGCAAATATACAAGAATGATTGTTTCTATAAGGAAGGATTTTTTTATCAGCCCACCACTAATTATGATTTTTGCTATAAGCTTCCTGCTGTAACTTCCTGTACCTTTCTTCTGTGGGCTCATGGATTTACTTTTATTAAGTAAATCCATGCCTTAACATCCATAGAACACTTGCACTATACCCTGCCTTCTCTTCCTACCAATCCCTCTTCTTCTGCTTACATAACCTCTCCAACTCCTGCCACCACAGGTCCTTATTAATTTAATTTAATATGTAACATCTTGTTTCTTAAAGTTAAAAAAGCCTTAAAATTTAAAATGCCTAAAGAAAACATGAAAATTAATAAAAATCATCTCATTTCATTTGCCTGTTTTCTCACTGACAATAATTGCATAATTATATAACCCTGGCTATGAATTATTCTGGGTGGCAGGTGGTGGGTGAGAACTGGGATGCTAGACCCATTCAGTGTTCATTGTACCTAATTCCCTATTTTTCTTACAGTACCCTGGCCCAGTCTCCCTGAGCCCAGATTATGTATCAAGTTGTCCAAGCAGGAACAGTACAGTGCTCTGCTGGGCAGGCAGAGTAGCCCAATTTGTAGTGTGTGTGTGGGGACATGGAGATCCAACCGCTTCTTAAAAACTTTCCACCAATCCGCTGCTTTTGAACCCAGACTGTATCCCCACCTTCAGAGATACCTGAGGCCTTCTGGGTTGAGACATGCAACTCCATGTTGCATTTAAACTTTCCCCCCTGCAAGGATGTTTCTGCTTTCTCCAATTAAATTTCCTTTCCATTCACTCTTCTTATTTCCAGCTTCCCAAATTTTTTCTATCATGACTTTGGCTGAAAACCAATTAATCTAATACCAGTAATTTTCTCTGAGTCCATTTCCCAATCTGTGAAATTAAACAGCCCTGCTCCTCTTTACCATAGCACCTGGACACAAATACTGTGGCATCCTTGGGTCACACACATCATCCCAGCTGCCATCTGCTGTGATGATCTCTGAGGGCTTATGGCCAGAGCAAGGATGTGCTGGAAATGCTAGCACTGGATCTGGGCTGTCAGTCAAAGTAGAAATGCCTTGGTTTATAAATGGCCATGGAGAATTTCACAAAAAGAAATTCATAAGTATGAGAAAACAATTTTATTACTACTCCTATTTCCAAGAGTTTTAGAAACAAAGCCAGTCACCTATAGAAGGGGTGAAGGAGGGAGATGAGGAGAGAGGGAAGCAAAGGGGAGAAGAAGGGAAATGGGGGAACAGAGCAAAATGCCCATCATCCTGCTTCATCCTGATTCTCCATTATGTGTCCATCCTTCATCCACGTGTTCATGTCCTGAGTGAGCGCACCTGCATGAGTCAAGCTACTTGGGTGGGCACAGTTGAGGTCCAGGCTCAGGCTCCTGCAACCTAAAGGCTAATATGATGATTGTGGATAAATTGAAAGTTCCAGTGGCCAGGATTCTAACCTGGCTGGTTGGCTAGCTCACTACACACGTGTGGGTAATACGTTGCTATTGACTCTATATAAAGAGCTCCACCCAGTGCTCTGGGTGACATGGTGGCAGGGCTGCAAGGCTGCAGGAGAACAGAGCAGAGGCTGGAGTGGTAGCAACACTGAGGACAGAGACTGAGACAGCTACGGGGGCAGAGAGGCCCAGAGGCAGAGACCAGCTTGCTGCATGCTGACCCACTCTGAGTGGATGGAATTCTAATGATTGACCTGCCACCATGGAAATAAAGTTGGGTATAAACCCTTTCACCCCAAAAACGTTCTACTGTCATTTCTTTGGTTGCATTGAATCCATAGTGAACTTGCCCAGTGCTGACACCCACTGGCCAGAGAAGGATGCACACCGATTACTCTCCAACACTGGGTGGCTCTTAAGTCTTGTGTGCCTTTTGATTCTTCCTTCTCTTTCCCTGATGAATCTATTTTCATGATGAAATATCATCCCACAAACCCAGCTGGCTGATAGATTATGCAGCTTAAAAGACTAATTCCAGTGAGTCCTTTAAAGTGGATCAAAGCACAGGCTCTGTAAAAATGGATATCACCTGGCAGCATAATTGTCTTTCATCATATAGGCCTTCACTTGGTACTTAAGATTTCTTTGCACTGAATTTTATCAGTCATATAGAGAAGACATAATACCCATTCTCCTTAAAGTTTTCCAAAGAATAGAAGAGGAGGGAATACTTCCAAACTCATTCTATGAAGCCAGCATCACTCTAATACCAAAACCTGGCAAAGACCCCACCAAAAAAAGAAAATTACAGAATAATATCCCTGATGAACATACATGCAAAAATACTCAACAAAATATTAGTAAAATGAATTCAAAAATACGTCAAGAGGATCATACACCATGAAAAAGTGGGATTCATCTCAGGGATGCAAGGATGGTACAATATTTAAAAATTCATCAACATTACCCACCACATCAACAAAAAGAAGGACAAAAACGATATGATCAGCTCCATACATGTTGAAAAAGCATTCGACAAAATTCAACATCCTCTCATGATAAAAAAAACTCTTAACAAAATGGGTATAGAGGGCAAGTACCTCAACATAATAAAGGCCATATATGAAAAACCCAGAGCCAACATCATACTTAACAGTGAGAAGCTGAAAGCTTTTCACCTAAGATCAGGAACAAGACAGGGATGCCCACTCTCCCCACTGTTATTCAACATAGTACTGGGGGTCCTAGCCATGGCAATCAGACAAAACAAAGAAATACAAGGCATCCAGATTGGTAAAGAAGAAGTCAAACTGTCACTATTTGCATATGACATGATATTGTACATAAACAACCCTAAAGATTCCACTCCAAAACTACCAGAATTAATATCTGAATTCAGCAAAGTTGCAGGATACAAAATTAATAACAGAAATCTGTTGCTTTCCTATATACTAACGATGAGCTAAGACAAAGAGAAATCAGAAAAACAATTCCATTCACAATTTCATCAAAAAGAATAAAATACCTAGGAATAAACCTAACCAAGAAAGTGAAAGACCTATACTCTGGAAACTACAAGACACTCCTTAGGGAAATTAAAGAGGACACTAACAAATGGAAATTCATCCCATGCTCTTGGCTAGGAAGAATTAATATTGTCAAAATGGCCATCCTGCCCAAAGCAATCTACAGATTTAATGCAATCTCTATCAAAATACGAACAGCATTCTTCAACAAACTAGAACAAATAGTTCTAAAATTCATATGGAACCACCAAAAACCTGAATAGCCAAAGCAATCCTGAGAAGGAAGAATAAAGCAGGGGGGATCTCACTACCCAACTTCAAGCTCTACTACAAAGCCACAGTGATCAAGACAATTTGTTACTGGCACAAGAACAGACCCACAAACCAATGGAACAGAATAGAGAGTTCAGATGTTGACTCAAACATATATGGTCAACTAATGTATGATAAAGGAGCCATATATATACAATGCGGAAATGAAAGCCTCTTCAACAGCTGGTGTTGGCCTGGACAGCTACATGTAAGATAATGAAACTGGATCATTGTCTAACCGCATACACAAAAGTGAATTCAAAGTGGATCAAAGACCTGAATGTAAATCATGAAACCATAAAACTGTCGCGCGCCCCGTCCTCGCCGGCAAGAACAGCACGCAACAACAGCAGGATTCTTCTGCAGAAAGCTTTACTCTTCAACTCTTTGTGAAACAAATGTGTCGGGCAGGACCCAGACTGAACGAAGGGGCCAGCTTATATAGCTCTCATGCTCTGTGCTGATTGGTGCTGTCGCATAAGCCTTAATTAGCATGACACTTTGGCCTGATTGGTTCATATGCTCAGACTCAATTTGCATGGGTTTTTGTTGCACAAGTTGTTTTCTCCCTTATGCAGGGGCTTCCTCTTAAAGAGGGCGCCATTTTCAGGGTGCGGCAGGCGCGGCTGCCAACATAAAACTCTTAGAAAAAAAATAGACAAAAATCGCTTGGGCATAAACATGAGCAACTTCTTCATGAACATATCTCCCCGGGCAAGGGAAACAGAAGCAAAAAGGAACAAGTGGGACTATATCAAGCTGAAAAGCTTCTGTACAGCAAAGGACATCATCAAAAGAACAAAAAGACATCCTACAGTATGGGAAAATATATTCATAAAAGACATATCCGATAAAGGATTGACATCCAAAATATATAAAGAGCTCATGCACCTCCACAAATAAAAAGCAAATAATCCAATTAAGAAATGAGCAGAGGATCTGAACAGACACTTCTCCAAAGAAGAAATTCAGATGGCCAACAGACACATGAAAAGATGATCCACATCGCTAGTCATCAAAGAAATGCAAATTAAAACCACAATGAGATATCACCTCACACCAGTAAGGATTGCCACCATCCAAAAGACAAACAACAACAAATGTTGACGAGGTTGTGGAGAAAGGGGAACCCTCCTGCACTACTGGTGGGAAATGTAAAATAGTTCAACCATTGTGGAAAGCAGTATGGAGGTTCCTCAAAAAACTCTAAATAGAATTACTATTTGACCCAGGAATTCCACTCCTCGGAGTTTACCCTAGTAATGCAGGAGCCCAGTTTGAAAAAGACATATGCACCTCTATATTTATTGCAGCACTATTTACAATAGCCAGGAAACAGAAGCAACCTAAGTGTCCATCAGTAGATGAATGGATATAGAAGATGTGGTACATATACACAGTGGAATATTATTTAGCCATAAAAAGGAAACAAATCTTACCATTTGCAACAACATGGATGGAGCTAGAGGGTATTATACTCAGTGAAGTAAGCCAGGTGGAGAAAGACAAGTACCAAATGATTTCACTCATATGTGGAGTATAAGAACAAAGAAAAAACTGAAGGAACAAAACAGCAGCAGACTCATAGAACCTAAGAATGGACTAACAGTTACCAAAGAGAAGGGGACTGGTGAGGATGGGTGGGAAGGGAGGGACAAATGGGGGAAAGGGGCATTACGATTAGTGGATATAATGTAGGGTTGGTGCACGGGGAGGGCTGTACAATGCAGAGAAGAGAAGTAATGATTCTATAGCATCTTGCTACATTGATGGACAGTGACTGTAATGGGGTATATGGTGGGGACTTGATGATGGAGGGAGTCTAGTAACCACAATGTTGCTCATGTAATTGTAGATTAATGATACCCAAAAAAGACCCTTTCACCCTCCACATAAAAGAAAAGATTACTTTGCCTCTGTCTGCAAGTAAATTTTTTGCTCCCTTCCAAAACAGCTCACACTGCTCCCCTTTCTCTCTGCCTCTTTCCACATACACATGTGGGGTGTGTAGGGCTGCCCCCTTAGTTCTGAGGTCACGGAAGAGAAGCCAGGGGTGAGACCAGTCACTGTACACCACCCAGTAAGGAAATTAAACTAAAAAGTGCACAAAAGGACACTTGGAGAAGAAAATGGGCTATAAAGTGGTAGCACTTTGGACTCAGAATAGAGAGCAGGCCAGTGCCCCAGATGTTCGGTCTTGTGGGCATTAAGACAGTCAGTCCTCTCTATCACCAGCTGCCAGTCTCTGCTGACTGCTGAGGGAGGTATCCTAGCAAGCCTGGGGAGGGGTGAGAAATTCCACTCAAATAGCTGTACTGAGGCTCACTCCCTTCCCAGCATGCTTTCTAAAGGTCCCCTGGGAGCCAGATGTGCTGAAGGTAAAACTGAAGAACCAGAAAGGAACTGGCATGAAGTTAACCTCACCTCTGTCAAGCTCCTCCAGAATTCACCCAAGATTTTACAGCCTACCATTATACTCAGATCCATTTAGATACTCCCCTACTCTCTCCCCATGACCATCCCCAGATTTCTCAGCACAGCATGGTCCCAGAAGGTGCCTCAGTACCATATCCCAAAATTTCTCATTTTCCTCAGATCTATGTACACACCAGGAAACGATTAAAATAGTCCTAGATCATTACTCAGGATCACCATGCATTTTCTGCCAGAAAAAAAAGCTTAAAAGTAGTTGATGGAAGTGTGGAAGGGAAGAGAAGCCAAGCATCATACTGTTAATCTAAGAAAAACTGCAAGGGCAGCAGGTAGTCACAAGAACAGTGTATCAAGCTGAGGTTCTAAAAAACACAGCATGAACCCATGAAAATCTCTCACTGAGGGAACAAAAAACAAAACCCCAGTCATCACAGTTGAAACACCCCTTGAATAAGTCTCATCTGCTCAGTGTCATTGGATCATAGACAAAACATAAGTGAAGACACAAAAGAAATTAACATCATAATAAAAAATAGATTTTATGGCTATGTATTAAACTTTCCCTCGATAATAAGAAATCCATTTTCTCAAGCACACATGGAAAATTCATAAGAACTGATCACATGTTAGGTCACAAAGAAAATATCACTAAGTAATAATGACTTTCATGTGCAAAAATAAGCATTCAATAATAGCTAGGAAGCAACTACAAAACAAAAACTATGAGCGGCAACTAGTCCTATCAGATAACAAAATATATTGGAAATTGTTGATAATTAAAATAGTAAAGTCTTGGAACATGAATAGAAAAACATACCCATGAACTATAATAGAATATCCAGAAATACATGCAAGTACATGTAGGATTTTAGTGTATGATAAAAGTGACATCTCAAATCGCTGGGGCAAAAATAGACTTTTTCTTAAGTGTTTTTATCATGAGGGCTATTGAATGCTGTTGAAGCTTTTTCAGTGCATGTGGGGATAATTATATGATACTTTTCATTTACACTTCTTACTATGGCATCTCATAGTATGGATTTTCAAATATTGAACCAACCTTGCATTCCTGAAACAAATCCCATTTGGTCAGGGTATATCATTTTCTTTTTGATAATATGTTATAGGGAACATTCAAATAAATATAAGAGATTGAGGTCTATAATTTTCTTATTTGTACTGTCTTATCAAGTTTTGTTATCACTGTTATATGTGCCTACAAATAATTAGAAAAAAATTTTAAAAATTAATATACTCCCTAGATGTCTCTTTTCTGTTTCTAGAATGCCTAATAGAGTGATAGTGGACTTTCCAAATTCCACTTTATATCTGAAATGTATCTTATACTGTTTATTCTCTCATTCCTCACTTTTCTTTTCAGATTATTCTAGTTTTAGGTTCTTATATCTCCTCTAGTCTCTCTGAAGATTTCTCTTTTCACCAAGTTATCTATTTCTTATGGTATTTTTGTTGTTCTGTTTATTCACCTCGGCCCTTGTCTTATACTTAGAGATCCTTATTTTTCATTCACATTTATGAAGAAAGGACTAAGTTGCTTGATAAGGAAAGCTGATCTTATTTCTTCTGCTATTGGTCAGTTTTATCTCAGGCCAACCTTTTCCCTATGACTCTGGAAATGTGCACAACAGAATAACCCACATACTTCACTTTAACTACCTTGAATGTGGCTTGGATAGACTTGCTGGGCCCTCCTGGAGGCCAACATAAGGAAGGTTTCACACGAGGATTGTGACAGGAAGCTAGTTTGAATACACAGCCTTATAACTAAAACTTTAATATTTTCACATAACCTCAACATATGTGTATCGATTCAACTGTAAATTACATGTACAATGGTACTAGTTCATTATGTATGTGTATACCTCAGAGGTATTGCAGGTTTGGTTTCAGAACACTGTCATAAAAAGAACATCACAATTAAGAGAGCCAAATAAATTGTTGGTTTCCCAGTGCATATAAAATTTATGTTATATTTTAGTGTGGTCTATTATATGTGCAATAGCATTATTAACTTTATTGCTAAAAATGTTAACCATTAGCTGAACTTTCAGTGAGTTATAATCTTTTTTCTGGTGCAAGGTCTTGCCTCAATGATGATGGCTGCTAACCAATCAGGGTGGTGGTTGCTGAAAGTTGGGAGGTTGTGGCAATTTCTTAAAATAAGACAAGGAAGTTTGCCACATTGATTGACTCTTCCTTCCACAAATGATTTCTCTATAGCATGTGACGCTGTTTGATAGCATTTTACCCACAGCAGAACTTCTTTCAAAATTGGAGTCAATCTCAAACCTTGCTGCTGCTTTATCAACTATTTTCCTATAATATTCCAAACACTTTGTTGTCATTCTAACAATTTTCATAGCATCATCACCAGGAGTAGATTCTATCTCAAGAAACCTCTTACTTAAAAAGCAGCTTACTCATCCTTAAAAAGCAACTCTGCATCCATTTAAATTTTATCATGTGATCATAGCAATTTAGTCGTGTTCCACTTCCATAGTTCTTTTGTTACTTCCATCATATCTACAGTTACTTCCTCCACTGAAGTCTTGAACCCCTCAAAGTTCCATGAGGGTTAAAATCAACTTCTTCCAAATTCCTGTTAATGTTGACATTTTGACCTCTTTCCATGAATCTTGAACGTTCTTAATGACTTCTAAAATAGTGAATCCTTTCCAGAAGGTTTTCAATGTCCTTTTCCCAGATCCATTAGAGGAATTGCTATCAATGGCAACTATAGATGCACAAAATATGTTTCTTAAATAATAAGACTTGCAAGTCAAAATTACTCCTTGATCCATTGGCTGCAGAATGGATGCTGTGTTAGCAGGCATGAAAATAATGTTAATCTCATCATACATCTCCATCAGAGCTCTTGGATGACCAGGTGCATAGCCAAAGAGCAGTAATATTTTGAAAGGAATCTTTTTTCTGAGAGAATTCCTTTCTGAGAAAAGAATCCTCAACAGTGTACTTAAATTATTGAGTAAATCATGTTGTAAGCAGATGTGCTGTTATCTAGTTTTTGTTGTTCCACTTACAGAGCACAAGCAGAGTAGATTTCACATAATCTTTAAGGACCCTAAGATTTTCAGAACAGTCAATGAGCATTGGCTTCATCTTAAAGTCACCAGATGCATTAGCCTCTAACAAGAGTCAGTCTGTCCTTTGAAGCTGTGAAACCAGGCATTGACTTATCTTCTCTAGCTGTGAAAGTCCTAGACGGCATTGTCTTCCAATAGAAGGCTGTTTTGTCTACACTGAAAATCTGTTGTTTACTGCAACTGCCTTCCTTAATTACCTTTGCTAGTTCTGGATACCTTGCTCCTACATTAGCACTTGCTGCTTCACCTGCACTTTTCTGTTATGGATTTGGCTTCTTTCCTTAAAGCTCATGAACAAACTTCTGGTAGGTTAAAACTTTTCTTCTGAAGCCTCCTCACTTTTCTCAGCCTTCATACAATTGAAGAGAGTTAGGGCCTTTCTCTGTATTAGACTTTAGCTTAAGGGAATGTTGTGGCTCATTTGATCTTCTATCCAGATCACTAAAATTTCCTCTGTATTCAGCAATAACACTACTTCGCTTTCTTATCATTTGTGTGCTCACTGCAGTAGGGGTAATTTCCACCAAGAACTTTTCCTTGGCATTCACAACTTGGCTAACTGTTTGACATAAGAGGCCTAATTTTTTTTGGTTGTTGAAATAGTTCTTTTTTTCATTAAGGTATCACTGGTACACACTCTTATGAAGGTTTCACATGAAAAACATTGTGGTTACTACATTCACCCATATTATCAAGTCCCCCCCGCCCAGCCCATTGCAGTCACTGTCCACCAGTGTAGCAAGATGCCACAGAGTCACTAATTGTCTTCTCTGTGTTACACTTTTTTCCCTATGAACACCCCCTACACACACACAACACGTGTCCCAATCATAATACCTCTCAATCCCCTTCTCTCTCCCTCCACACCAGCCGTCCCCCACCCCACCTCTTTCATAACTGCTTGTCCCTTCTTGGAGTCTATGAGTCTGCTGCTGTTTTGTTCATTCAGATTTGCTTTGTTGTTACACTGCACAAATGAGGGAAATCATTTAGTACTGTTTTTACAACTGGTTTATTTCACTGAGCATAATACCCTGTAGCACCATCCATGTTGTTGCAAATGGTAGGATTTGTTTTTTTCTTATGGCTGAACAATATTCTTTTGTGTATATGTACCACATCTTTATCCATTTATCTACTGATGGACACTTAAGTTGCTTCCATATCTTGGCTACTGTAAATGGTGCTGAAATAAACATAGGGGTGCATATGTCTTTTTGAACCTGAGAACTTGTTTTCTTTGGGTAAATTCCAAGGAGTGGAATTCCTGTGTCAACTGGCATTTCTATTTTTAGATTTTGAGGAACGTCCATATTGCTTTCTACAATGGTTGAACTAATTTACATTCCCACCAGCAGTGTAGGAGGGTTCCCCTTTCTCCGCATCCTCACCAGCATTTGTTGTTGGTTGTCTTTTGGATGTTAGCCATTCTAACTGGTGTGAGGTGATAACTCAGTGAAGTTTCATTTTGCATTTCCCTGATAATTTGTGATGTAGAGCATCTTTATATGTGTCTGTTGGCCATCTGAATTTCTTCTTTGGAGAAGTGTCTGTTCAGATCCTAGGCCCATTTTTTAATTGGCTTATTTGCTTTTTGTTTGTTGAGGTGTATGAGCTCTTTACATATTTTGGATGTCAATCCTATATCGGATATGTCATTTATGAATATATTCTCCCACAATGTAGGATGCCTTTTTGTTCTGCTGATGGTATCTTTTGCTGTACAGAAGCTTTTTAGCATGATGTAGTCCCATTTGTTCATTTCTTCTTTTGTTTCCCTTGCCCAAGGAGATGTGTTCAGAAAGCAGTTACTCATGTTTATTATGTTCAAGAGATTCTTGCCTAAGTTTTCTTATAAGAGTTCTATGGTTTCATGACTTACATTCATATCTTTGATCAATTTCAAGTTTACTTTTGTGTATGGGGTGAGACAGTAATCAATTTTCATTCTCTTACATGTAGCTGTCCAGTTTTGTCAACACCAGTTGTTGAAGAGGCTGTCATTTCCCCATTGTATGTCCATGGCTCCTTTATCACATATTAATTGGCAATATATGTGTTGACTTATATATGGGCTCTCTATTCTGTTACATTGATCTATGGGTCTCTTCTTATGCCAGTAAAAAATTGTCTTCATTACTGTGGCTTGAAGTTGGGGAGCGTAATCTCCCTTGCTTTATTCTTCCATCTAAGGGTTGCTTTGGCTATTTGGGGTCTGTGTCATTCCATATGAATTTTAGAACTATTTGTTAAAGTTCATTGAAGAATGCCATTGATATTTTGATGGGGATTGCATTGAATCTGTAGGTTGCTTTAGGCAGGATGGACATTTTGACAATACTAATTCTTCCTACCCAAGAGCATGGGATGTATTTCGATTTATTAGTGTCCTCTTTAATGTCTCTCAAGAGTGTCTTTAGTTTTCAAGGTATAGGTTGTTCACCTCCTTGGCTAGGTTTACCTAGGTATTTTATTGTTTTTGATGAAATTTTTAATGGAATTGTTTTCCTGATTTCTCTTTCTGCTCGTTTATCATTAGTATAGGAATGTCACAGTTTTCTGTTTGTTAATTTTGTATCCTGCAACTTTGCTGAATTCAGATATTAGTTCTGGTAGTTTTGGAGTGGATCCTTTAGGGTTTTCTATGTACAGTATCAGATCATCTGCAAACAGTGACAGTTTACCTTGTTCCTTGCCAGTCTGGATGCCTTTTATTTCTTTGTGTTGTCTTATTGCCATGACTAGGACCTCCAGTAAGTTGAATAAAAGTGGTGAGAGTGGGCCTCCTAGTCCTGTTCCCAATCTTAGAAGAAAAGCTTTCAGCTTTTCTCTGTTAAGTATGATGTTGGCTGTGGGTTTGTCACATATTGCCTTTATTATGTTGAGGTACTTGACCTCTATACCCACTTTGTTGAGAGTTTTTATCATGAATGGATGTTGAATTTTGTCAAATGCTTTTTCAGCTTCTCTGGAGATGATCATCTGATTTTTGTCTTTTTTACTGATGTAGTGGATGATGTTGATGGATTTTTGAATGTTGTACCATCCTTGCACCCCTGGAATAAATACTACTTGGTCATGATGGATGATCTTTTTGATGTACTTTTGAATTCAGTTTGCTAATATTTTGTTGAGTATTTTTGCGGCTATGTTCATCAGGGATATTGGTCTATAGTTTTCTTTTTTTGTGGTGTCTTTGCCTGATTTTGGTATTCAAGTGATGCTGGCCTCATAAATGATTTTGGAAGAACTTCCTCCTCTTTTATTTTTTGAAAAAATTTATGGAGAATGGGTAATATGTCTTCTCTAGATGTCTGATAAAATTCAGCAGTGAAGCCATCTGGTATGGGAGTTTTGTTCTTGAGTAGTTTTTTGATTATTAATTCAATTTCATTGCTGATAATTGGTCTGTTAAGATTTTCTGTTTCTTCCTGTGTCAGTCTTGGAAAGTTGTATTTTTCTAGAAAGTTGTCCATTTCTTCTTGGTTACCCAATTTGTTAGCATATACTTTTTCATAGTATTCTCTAATAATTTTTTGTATTTCAGTGATATCCATAATTATTTTTCCTTTCTCATTTCTGATTCTGTTCATGTGTATAGACTCTTTTTTTCTTGATAAGTCTGGGCAGAAGTTTCATGACTTACCAAAATATTAATTTTCTTGAAGAACCTGCTCCTACTTTCATTGATTCTTTCTATTGTTTCATTCTCTTCAATTTTATTTACTTCTTCTCTAATCTTTATTATGTCACTCCTTCTACTGATTTTGGGCCTCATTTGTTGTTCTTTTTCCAGTTTCAGTAATTGTGAATTTAGACTATTCACTTGGGATTGTTCTTCCTTCTTTAAATTGGCCTGAATTGCTATATACTTTCCTCTCAGAACTACCTTCACTGTGTCCCACAGAAGATGGGGTTTTGAGTTGTTGTCTTCATTTGTCTCCATATATTGCTTGATCTCTGTTTTAATTTGGTCATTAATCCATTGATTATTTAGGACCATGTTGTTTAGCCTCCATGTGTTTGTGAGCCTTTTTTTTTCTTTGTACAATTTATTTCTAGTTTCATACCTTTGTAATCTGAGAAGTTTATTGGTATAATTTCAATCTTTTTTAATTTGGTGAGGCTCCTTTTGTGGCCTAGTTTGTGACCTATTCTGGAAAATGTTCCATGTGCACTTGAGAAGAATGTGTATCCTGCTGCTTCTGGATGGAGTGTTCTGCAGATGTCTGTTAGGTGCATCTGTTCTAATGTGTTGTTCAGTGCCTCTGTCTCCTTACTTATTTTGTGTATGGTTCATCTGTCCTTTTCAGTGAGTGTTGTGTTGAAGTCTCCTAAAATGAATGCATTGCATTCTATTTCTCCCATTAATCCTGTTAGTATTTTATTTCACATATGTAGATGCCCCTATATTGGGTTCCTAGATATTTATAATGGTTATAACCTTGTTGGACTGACCCATTTATCATTATGTAATGTCCTTCTTTGTCTCTTGTGACTTTCTTTGTTTTGAAGTCTATTTTGTCTGATACAAGTACTGCAACTCCTGATTTTTTCTCCCTATTAGTTGCATGAAATATGTTTTTCCATCCCTCACTTTTAGTCTGTATATGTCTTTGGGTTTGAAGTGAGTCTTTTCTAGACAGCAAATAGATGGGTCTTGTTTTTTAATCCGTTCTATTACTCTATGTCTTTTGATTGGTGCATTCAGACCATTTACATTTAGGGTGATCATTGATAGATATGTACTCATTGCCATTGTAGGCTTTTGATTCATGGTTACCAAATATTCAAGGGTAGCTTCTTTACTTTCTAACAGTCTAACTTAACCCACTTAGTACACTATTACAAACATAATCTGAAAGTTCTTTTTTTCCGCATTTTTCTTCCTCCTCCATTCTTTATATATTAGGTATCATATTCTGGTCTACTTTCTTTACTGTGGTTTTATTTCCTCTGAGGACAGCTATTTAGCCTTAGGAACACTTCCATCTAGAGCAGTCCCTCAAAAATACACAGAAGAGATCGTTTGTAGAGGTAGATTCCCTCAACTTTTGCTTATCTGGAAATTGTTAAATCCCTCCTTTAAATTTAAATGATAATCTTGCCAGGTAGAGTATTCATGGTTCTAGGCCCATCTGTTTCATTGCACTAAATATATCATGCCACTCCTTCTTGGCCTGTAAGGTTTCTGCTGAGAAGTTTAATGATAGCCTGATGGGTTTTCCTTTGTAGGTGATCTTTTTTCTCTCTCTGGCTGCTTTTAATAGTCTGTCCTTATCCTTGATCTTTGCCATTTTGATTATTATATGTCTTGGTGTTGTCCTCATTCAGTCCCTTGTGTTGGGAGATCTGTGCACCTCCACAACCTGAGAGATTGTCTCTTTCCACAGACTGGGGAAGTTTCATCAATTACCTCCTCAAAGACAGTTTTTATCCCTTTTTCTCTCTTCTTCTTCTTCTTCTACCCTTATTATGTGAATATTGTTCCATTTGGATTAGTCCCACAATTCTCTTAATATTATTTCATTCCTAGAGATCCTTTTTTCTCTCTGCTTCAGTTTCTTTGTATTCCTGTTCTCTAATTTCTATTCCATCTAACATCTCCTCTATTTCATCTAATCTACTTTTAAATCCCTCCATTGTATGTTTCATTTTGGATACTGCATTTTGCAAAGTTGCTGTCTCTTTCTTGACTTCCTCCCTGAGGCCTTGAATATTTTTCTGTAGCTCCATAAGCATATCTTGGCATTATTGTAAATAAGGCTGCAATGAACATGGGAGCAAATATATCTTTTTGAGTCAGTATTTTTGTTTTCTTTGGACAAATACCCAGGTATAGAATTGCTAGATCATATGGTAGCTTATTTTTTATTTATTGAGGAACCTCCATACTGTTTTCCATAAGTGGTTGCACCAATTTTATTCCCACCAATATATGTGAGTTCCTTTTTTTCCACATCCTCAAGAACACTTGTCATTTCTTGTATTTTCTATAATAGCCATTCTAACACATCTGAGGTTTGTTGTTTCAATTTGCAGTCCCCTAATCAGTGTGATGTTGAGCACCTTTTCATGTACTTGTTGGTCATTTGTATGTCTTCTTTAGAAAAATATCTATTTAGATCATCTGTACATTGTTTCATTGGGTAGTTTGGTTTTTGTTATTGAGTTGTGTTGTTTTATGATTTGCATAACTTTTCTGCCATTCAGTGGATTGCCTTTTCATTTTGTTAATGTTTTCCTTTGCTGTGCAGAAGCTTTTTAATTTGATACAGTCCACTTGCTGGTTTTTGCTTTTTTTTTGCCTTTGCTTTTGGTGCCAAATCCAAAAAATCATTGTCTAGACCAATGTTAGGGAGCGTACCACCTATGTTTTCTTCTAGGAGTTTTATGGTTTCAGGTCTTACATTCAACTCTTCAATCTATTTTGAGTTAATTTTTGTGTATGGCATAAGAAAGTGATCCAATTTCATTATTTTGCATGTGGCTGTCCAGTTTTCTCAATAGGAATTTATTGAAGAAACTGTCCTGTTCTCATTGTAATTCTTGGCTCATCTGTTGTAAATTAATTGACCATATATGCACAGGTTTATTTCTGGACTCTATATTCTGTTCCATTGATCTATGTGTCTGTTTTTATGACAATGTCATACTATTTTGATTACTGTAGCTTTGTAATATAGTTTGAAATCAGGAAGCATGACACCTCCAGCTTTGTTCTTTTTCAAGACTGCCATATTGTTCTGATTATTGTAGCTATCAAGTATTTCTTACAAATGGATAGTGTGAGTCCTCCAATTTTCTTCTTTTTCCAAATGTTTTAGTTATTCTAGTTTCTTTTGGCTTTTGGATTTCCATACAGGTTTTAGAATCAACTTATATATATCTACAAAAAAATTCCTCCTGAAATTTTGATAGGAACTGTCTTAATACTTATCTGGAGTTAACCAAATAGCAAGGTTTGAGAGCACAGTCCTTCAGACTGCCAAGTCTGCCCAAGATCTCTGAAACCAACTGCAATTTTGAGGGTTTCCCAAAGCCACTTTCAGGTTGAATAATTAGCTAGGAATACTCCCAGAACTTGCCTAAAGCTATTATACTTATGGTCACATTTATTACTGAAAAGCACACAAATTAGAACCAGCCAAAGGAAGAGACACATGGGGTAGAGTCTGGGATAATATCCTCTCCTCAGAGAGCTATGGATGATGTTATGTCTTCTGAGCCACAATGTATAACAATACACATACACACACACACACACACACACACACACACACACACACACACACACACACAAACAAACAAACAAACAACTGCCAAACAGGGAAGTCCACCCAAGCTTTGGTGTCCAGAGTTTTATTAAGGTTTCCTTATATAAGCATGACTGAATGGTAATTGCTTTTGTGATTGAATTCAATCTCTGGATCCCCAGATCCCCACTCCACCATCATTCTTGGGATATTGGGCTGATATCACATGTTCCAAGGAGCCTTCCATAATTTCATTAGCATAAACTATCAGGCAAATTCTCTAAGGAGTCCACCAGAAATAACAAAGACACCTGGTAAGTGCCAAAGGATAGAAGTGAGTCAGGAAGTATAGCCAGACCTCTCTTTGGGTGAGGCCAGCTACCTTATTACACATACTGTATCAATTTGGAGAAATTAACATCTGATTATGTTGACTCTTCCAATCCATGAACATGGTATGTTGTTCCATTTATAAATATATGATTTCTTTCATCACTGTTTTGCACTTTTAGCATACAAACCCTGTTCATGTTGTATTGGTTTCATTTGGGGAGTTATTGTGTATGGTATTGTTTTTAATTTTGGTTTTTAATTGTTCATTGCTAATATATAGACATACAATTATTTTTTATTGTGTTTACCTTGTATTCTGTGACCTTGCTAAATTTACTTATACCTCTAGCAGTTTTGTTATGTCAATTATAATAACTCAATTTAAAAATGAATAAATAAAATATGAACTAAAGGAAAAATCTGAAAAAAATATATGAAAGACTGGTCCACTGAAAATTAACAGAATATTGTTGAAAGAAATTAAAAACACATAACAAATGGGGAGACATATTTTGTTTATGGATCAAAAGACACAATGCTATGAATATGTTAATTCTCCCCAAATCGATCGTAGACCCAATGCAATCCCTATCAAAATTACAACAGCATTTTTTCCAAAAATGGAAAAGTTGATTCTGAAATATGGAATTGTAAGCGGCCAGAGGAGCCAAAACAAAATGGAAAATGAAGAACAAAGTTAGAAGGTTAACACATCTCAACGTCAAAACTTATTATAAAGATGCAGTAATCAGAACATTGTGATATTGGAGTAAAGATAAACAAATAGATCAATGGAACTGAAGAGTGTCCAGAAATAGACCCACATGTGAATTGACAGTTGATTTTTAATAAAGATGCAAAAGGCAATTCAGGGAACTAAAAATAGTCTTTGCAGCAAATGATGCTGGAAAAATTGGGTATATGAAAAGAGAGAAAGAGAGAGGGAGAGAAAAAGTGAGCACTTTGATGCACACCTTGCCGCATATGCAAAAATTAATTCAAAATGGATCAGAGAACTAAACATAAAGCCTAAAGTTGTAAAATGCTTAAAGAAAAATCTCATGAGCTTGCATTAGGCAAACACTTCTTAAATCTAATACCAAAGCATGAGCCATAAAATTACACTATCAAATAAATTACAGCATCACAATTAAAATTTCTCTTCAAAAGACATTATGAAGAAGAGAAAAAGAAAAAATCAGAAGACTAGAACAAAAATATTCACAGAGCATATATTTATAAAAGACATATATTCAGAATATACAGAGCTCTCAAAACTCAACAATAAGCAAATAAACAACCCAATTTTTATAAAGGGGTTATGAAAGAAGATATATGGATGGCAAATAAGCAGACGAAAATATGCTCAACATTGTAAGTCATTATGGAAAAGCAGATTAAAAAGAACAGTGAGATACTACTACATACTTGTGGCTAAAACATACCACATATTAATATGGATATGGAGGAACTGGAACTCACATATGCCAGTTGTAGAAATGTAAAATGGTAAAAACACTTTATAAAGGAGTCTGGCATTTTCCTTGAAAGTTTGCATCTGCCTGACCTACAAGATAGCTGTACCATTTCTAATATTTTCCCAAGAGGAAAATATAGCATACATCCATATAAAGATCTGTACATGAATGTTCATAGCATCTTTGTAATAGCCCAAAACTGGAAAGAACCCAAATATCCATTAATAGGTTAAAGGAAAACATATTGTATATCCATACAAGGGAATATTACTCGGCAACCAAAAGGAATAGACTGTTGATGCATACAACAATGTGGATGGATCTTCTGAGTAAAAGAAGCCATATAAAAAAAGAGTACATACCATATGATTCCATTGATATAAAACTCTATAAAATGCAAGTTAGTCTTTAGTGACAGAAAGCAGAAAGACTGGTCCAAACTGCAGAACAGCAATTGCTTGAGAGGGAAAAGAAGGAGAGTCTATAAAAGGATGCAAGGAAATGTATGTGTATGTTGGGGTGGGGGATGATGGACATATTAACTATCTTGTTTGAGGTGATAGTTTCAAAAATGTATACAGTGTCATATTTATCAAATCAAACACTTTAAATATGTACAATTTATTATAGCTCAGTTATACCCAATAAATTCATCAACAACATTTTTTAAAGACCCTCAGTGCAGGGACCAGGATCTGAATCCTGGAATCTAAAGTCCTCAGACATTATTGCACATGTCTGTATGTTAGGAGAATGAGTGGCAGAGTGCAGGGTGCTGAGAGTTCTCAGTTCTCAAAGGGGAGGGAGGAGCTGCCTTGCTCAGGAAAACTGGGATCCCGGTTTTCCTTAAATAGATACTAATTAATGTGCCAGATATCCAAGGGGATACGAGCCCTTGTCATATGGGCAATGGCGAGAAAGGCTGGTGTGTTTGTCTGGAGAAGAGAAGGGAAGGGAACCTTGGTGAGCAATTTTAATTGACTGTATACTTCTCCAGGTGAGAACCAAGACCAGGGCATTAGAACTACTGGGAAAGATTTATTTCAACTCAACCCAAAGAATCTCTTTAGTAAATCCATCCCTGTGAAGCTGTGCATCTCCATGTGGTGGTAAGGTCTGCATCACTACAGGCTTTCCCTTCTGAACTGAACAAGAGCAGGTTAAGATTCTGTAGAAATATTCTATGCACCCAACATAGGAGCACCTAAATATGTGAAACAAATACAAACAGAATTAAACGAGGAAATAGAATGCAATGCATTCATTTTAGGAGACTTCAACACACCATTCACTCCAAAACACAGATCTACCATACACAAAATAAGTAAGGAGACAGAGGCACTGAACAACACATTAGAACAGATGGACCTACTAGACATCTACAGAACACTCCACCCAAAAGCAACAGGATACACATTCTTCTCAAGTGCACTGGAACATTTTCAAGAATAGAACACATAGTAGGCCACAAAAAGATCATCAGTAAATTTAAAAAGATTGAAAATGTACCAACAACTTCTCAGATAACAAAGGTATGAAACTAGAAATAAATTGTACAAAGAAAACAAAAAGGCTCACAAACACATAGAGGCTTAATAACATGCTTCTAAATAATCAATGCATCAATGACCAAATAAAACCAGAGGTCAAGCAATATATGGAGCAAATGAAAACAACAGCTCAATGCCCCAACTTCTGTGGGATGCAGTGAAGATAGTTCTAAGGGAAAAGTATATAGCAATTCAGGCCTATCTCAAGAAAGAAAAACAATCCCAAATGAACAGTCTAAATTCACAACTAATAAAACTAGAGAAAGAACAAATGAGGCCCAAAGTCAGTAGAAGGAGGGACATAATAAAGATCAGGGAAGAAATAAATAAAATTGAGAAGAATAAAAAAATAGAAAGAATTAATGAAACCAGAGATGGTTCTTTGAGAAAATAAAGAAAATAGACAAACCTCTAGCCAGACTTATCAAGAAAAAAAAAGTTTATACATATAAATAGAATCAGAAGTGAGAAAGGAAAAATCACCATGGACACCACAGAAATACTAAGAATTATTAGAGAATACTATAAAAAAGTATATGCTAACAAGTTGGATAATCTAGAAGGAATGGAAAGTTTTCTAGAAAAATACAACCTTCCAAGGCTGACCCAGGAAGAAACAGAAAATCTGAACAGACCAATTACCAGCAATAAATTGAATTGATAATTTAAAAACTACCCAAGAACAAAACCCCTGTACCAGATGGCTTCACCACTGAATTTTATCAGACATTGAGAGAAGACCTAATATCAATCAACCTTAACGTTTTCCAAAAGGTAGAAGAGGAAGGAATACTTTCAAACTCATTCTATGAAGCCAACATCACTCTAATACCAAAACCAGGCAAAGAAACCACAAAAAAAAGAAAATTACAGACCAATATCCCTGATGAACATAGATGCAAACAAAATAGATAAAACTGCAGCCAGATTTATCAAAAAGAAAATAATTTTGAATTCAAAAATACATCAAGAAGATTATACATCATGATTAAGTGGGATTTCTCCCAGGGATGCAAGGATGGTACAATATTCAAGAATCCATCAACATCACCCACCACATCAACAAAAACAAGGACAAAATAATATGATCATCTCCGTAGATGCTGAAAAGGTATTTGGCAAAATTCAACATCCATAACATCCATTCATGAAAAAAAACTCTCAACAAAATGGGTATAGAGGGCAAGTACCTCAAGATAATAAAGGCCACATATGACAAACCCACAGCCAACATCATACTTAACAGTGAAAAGCTGAAAGCTTTTCCTCTAAGATCGGGAACAAGACAAGAAGGCCCACTCTCCCCACTTTTATTCTACATAGCATTGAAGGTCCTAGCCATGGCAATCAGTCAACACAAAGAAATAAAAGTCATCCAGATTGGCAAGGAAAAAGGTAAACTGTCACTGTTTGCATATGACATGATAATGTACATAAAAAAAACCCTAAAGAATTCACTCCCAAACTATGAGAACTAATAACTGAATTCAGCAAAGTTGAAGGATACAAAATTAATACAAGGATATCTGTTGCATTCCTATATACGAGCAATGAACTAGAGGAAGGGGATATCAGGAAAACAATTCCTTTTATAATTGCATCAAAAAGAATAAAATACCCAGGAATAAACCTATCCAAGGAGGTGGAAGACCTATACGCTGAAAACTACAAGACACACGAGAGAAATTAAAGAAGACACCAATAAATGGCAATACATCCCATGCTCATGGCTAGGAAGAATTAATATTGTCAAAATGGCCATCCTGCCTAAAGCAATCTACAGATTCAATGCAATCCCTACCAAAATTCCCACAGCATTCTTCAACAAACTAGAACAAATAGTTCTAAAATCCATATGGAATTTCAAGCTCTATTACAAAGTCACAGTAATCAAGACAATTTTGTACTGGCACAAGAACAGACCCATAGATCAATGGAATAGAATAGAGAGCTCAGATATAAATGCACACATATATGGCCAATTAATATATGATAAAGGAGCCATGGATATACAGTGGAGAAATGACAGCCTCAACAACTGGCATTGGCAAAGCTGGACCACTAGATGTGAAAGAATGAAAATGGATTACTGTCTAACTCCATACATGGAAGTAAACTCGAAATGCATCAAAGACCTGAATGTAAGTCATGAAAACATAAAACTCTTAGAAGAAATCATAGGCAAAAATCTCTTGAATATGAACATGAGCAACTTTTTCCTGAACACATCTCCTTGGGCAAGAGAAAGAAAATCAAAAATGAATAAATGGGACTTTATCAAACTAAAAATCTTCTGCACAGCAAAAGATACCATCAGCAGAACAAAAACACATGTTACAGTATCCCATAAGGGGTTAACATTCAAAATATATAAAGAGCTCACACGCCTTAACACCCAAAAAGCAAATTATCTGATTAAAAAATGGGCAGAGGATCTGAATAGACACTTCTCCAAACAAGAAATTCAGATGGCCAACAGGCACATGAAAAGATGCTCCACACCACCAATCATCAGAGAAATGCAAATTAAAACCACAATGATGTATCACCTCACACCAGTTAGGATGGCCAACATCCAAAAGACAAGAAATAACAAATACTGGCAAGGATGCAGAGAAAAGGGAACCCTCCTACACTGTTGGTGGGAATGCAAATTTGTTCAACAACTGTGGAAAGCAATATGGAGATTCCTCAAAAAACTAAAAATAGAAAAACCATTTGACCCAGGAATTCCACTCCTAGGAATTTACACAAAGAAAACAAGATCTCAGATTCAAAAAGACATATAGCCAAGAAATGGAAACAACCTAAATGTCCATCAGTAGATGAATAGATAAAGAAGATGTAGTACACATACATGATGGAATATTATTCAGTCATAAGAAGAAAACAAATCCTACCATTTGCAACAACATGGATGAAGCTGGAGGATATTATGCTAAGTGAAATAAACCAGGCAGAGAAAGACAAGTACCAAATGATTTCACTCATCTGTGGAGCATAAGAACAAAGAAAAGCTGAAGGAACAAAACAGCAACAGACTCACAGAACCCAAGAATGGACCAGTGGTTACCAAAGGGAAAGGGGGTGGGGAGGGCAGGCGGGAAATGAAGGAAAAGGGGATTAAAGGGCATTATGATTAGCACACATAACGTAGGGGGGTTATGGGGAAGGCAGTACAGCACAGAGAAGACAAGTAGTGACTCTATAGCATCTTACTGTGCTGATGGACAGTGACTGTAATGGGATATGTGGTGGGGACTTGATAATAGGGGGGAATCTAGGAACCACAATGTTGCTCATGTGAAACCTTCATAAGATTGTATACCAATTGCACCTTAATAAAAAAATTTTTTTAAAGATTCTGTAGAAATAACTGAAACACTTGCTGGGAGTTGGGTTCCAGGACTTGGAGGGTCTTTTCCAGCCCCTGAAATCTTCTATTTTCCATTTAAAATCCCCATGTGTTTTGTATGCTGTGGTTACTAGACAGGTTAATATTACATTTGCATTAGGAAGATTCCATAGGAAATATTTGAAAGAAACATATACACACATTAAAAAGACTCAACTTCAAATATTCAATTTGCTGAATACCTCATTTCCAAACCATTTCAGAAAATTGGGACATTATTAACACTCATGATGCCACCTTCCTCAAGAAGCCTGGAAAGCTAGTCTGGCAGTACTTGCCACTCAGCCAGACCCAGGAGCCCAAGGAGTTGGTGCTGGGATTCGCTACTTCTACACCAAGCAGAATTAAGCAGGGCATCTTTCCAAAGCTGTAACAGAGCCAAAGAAGCATTCATTCTGATGCCCAGCCCTGCCCCCTGTTCCATGGGGAATGGGGACAGCAACAGGCCATCAGACTCATAAAACAGAATAACACTGCCCATCTCAGGATGGTCAAATCTCCACGACTGCCATGACCCTAGAATGATACCTTCACTAACTTCTTCCCAAGAGGAAACTGATAGAAGTTGATCATAAACAGGAACACAAGTCTCTTAGCATTTCTTCAGAAATAACTCAATGCCTTGCAGTTAAGTTATGGAATCCATCTATTTGTGACAAGATAGGAAAGGCTCTCTCTCAAGGGGCACTCTGATTTTTGTGGTATAAGGAGAAGGCAGAGACCAAATCCCCCATCAGTGTCCTCACATTTTGTTTTATGGTAACAATGAGGTGATCACATTCACAGGGAATCAAATTAGAAAAGCATCAGATAATTCCAGGGCATTTTATTCCACCTTATTTCCATTTGTACCTCAAAGGAAATGAACTTGCTAACAACCCAGAAGAGTGAACCTGTCAGATACAGTTGCCAGAATGGAGAAAGAAACAGGTGGGTCCTCTAAGCGGATGGGGCTGTGGCCCGTGGAAAGGCCCTGTGCTGCCCTGACTGCCAGGAGGGTGGGGAGTTGAGGGATGGATTGTTGCATAGGAACTTCTTGAGTCCCAACTTTCTGGAGGCAGCTTTGGGGGCCACAGAGCTCACAGGTTACAGCACCCTCCCCCAGCCGACCCCAGTGCAAAGGCCCCAGAGAGTCTGCCCTGGTTTCTCTCACAGCACTCCAGGCAGGTCCTGCTGGAAGGACAGCCCTACCTGCCCCAGTAGCCACCACCTCCTGCCACCCACCTTCACCCAGCATCTATCCCTACCTTCCTTTCTTGCTCCAGGTGTTGATAAGAGTTTGGCTGAGCATGGATGACTGAGAACATACTACACCCCTGTCTTGGGCTGTGCCCCCCCATCTTCATAGGCCTCCCTGGATAGGATTATGGCTTCTGCATGTCCTTCCAGTCTCTTGGCATTACCCCACTGTCCACTCTTTGGGGTTAAGCCCTGGGTCTGCTCTGGCTTCCTTCCTGTGCTTTTATGTATCAACTTGACTGGCCATGGGTTGCACAGATTAAATATTGTTTCTAGGCATGTCTGTGAGCAGTTCTGAATGAGATGAGAATTTGAATCAGTGGACTCAGTAAAGCAGATGGCCCTCTGCAGTGTGGGTGGGCATCCTCCAATCCACTGAGGGCCTGAACAGAACAAAAGACAGAGGAAGGAGGAATTCACCCCTTTCCTTCTGCCTCACTGATTGATTTTGGACATCTCATCTCATCCTCCTCCTGCCCTTGGACTGGGCCTCACATCATCCTCTCCCCTGGTTCTCAAGCCTTTAGGCTCAGGCTGAATTGCATCTCTGGATTTCTTGGGCCTCCACTTGCTGACAGCATATCGTGGGACTTCTCCACCCCCATAATTGCATGAGCCAACTCCTCTCATTCAGTATCTATATAATCTCCTGTTGCTTCTCTTTCTCCCGAGAACCCTGACTACTGTATCACCCTACCCTGCAGGCCCATGTTGCTGAGTCCTCCTGTTGGCCTCAAAGCCAAGCTCTCCAGAATAGGATGCACACGCACAGTACAGACACAAGCCATTGCTCCCATCTGGCCTTGTGTAGTTCTAAGTCAGGTGTGATTGTGGAAAGTTATTGGGACATTTATTTCCAATATTTCCAAGGCCCAGTGTTGAATCTTCTAAGAAATCCAGGTGTATCTCTTTGGTGAAACCAATTGACAACCAAAACCCAGACTTCTGTGCAAGAAGGAAAGGATGTACTTGCCAGATCCTGACAGAGATATCAGCTGTTTGCCCTGGTTTAGATGCAACAACCTCACATTCCAAGATGTGGGTGATCCCAGTGCCATGAAGACCCCCTACCAGGTCACATGCCCAACAAAGCACCACCTAGAAGCTGTGCTCTGTGTGGGTTTGGGAGAGCTCTTCTGGGCCCCACATATATGTGACACCTTGTAGCCCAACCTGCTCTGAGTGGCCTTTCCTCCCTCCTCCAGCAGCAAGCATGGTAACACTTCCACACACGCAAGCCGACCCCTGGTCCACACTCTCTTTAGTCTTAGGACATTTTACCTTCATCTTTACCAAACTACAGAGGATGAGATTTCTGAGGTTAGAGGAATAAATGAAAATTGCTTCTTCCATCCCTTTTGAGGACATTCTAGCTCCTGTCCCAGAAGGTGTGTTGCTATGTTGATGGGAGGAAAGGACACAAAAACTGGGAAATGGTGACATTTCGCAATGGGAAAGGAGGTTTTGGAGGTTTCATGAGTCTTCTTCAGAATATACCCCTTTTAGCAAGCTAGCAGGCATCCCATCACCTAATGGGCTTTTAAGAAAACCCCTTAAAGGTTTCAAACATACACATCTGTCTACCCTGTGCAGCCCTAAGTAAGCATCTGCACCAGTCAGCCTTTGCCATGTTACACTGCAACAATGACCAGCTCCAAGACTGCAGGAGCTTTATCACCACAAACTTCTATTTTCTGCTTATATTGCACATTGACTTGGCTGTGGCCCTAGTCCAAGTATCTTCATCATTCTAGGGAGAAAAGCTAAAGGACAGCCCTAATCTGGGACCGGCCATTTTCTTGGCAAAGGTGAAGAAGGGAGAGATCTGCAAGAAACACTCTTAATTGTTAAAACTTCTGCTGAGATCTGATCTATGTCATATCTGCTCACACATCACTGCTGAATGTAAGTTTAAAAGCCAGGCCTGAAGCCAGCAGACAGGAGTGTAGGGCACCTGAAAGGTTGCTAAGGTATGGAGCCAGAGAGGGGTAGGGAATACATGGGACAAATAATATAAACTACTGTTGACCCCAGGGAGCCATGATCACTTGAAAGGGGGCCCTAATCTGCTGATACCACATATCTGGACAAAATATCAAAGATACTGAAATATTTTGAATCCACTGGAAGAAAACTGCAATATAGATATTATGACTCATTCAGAAATGTTCTTATTGCAGATTGGTATACTTTAAAAGGGTAAATTGTTCCTCTTCAGACTCAGAAAACCATTTAGGGCCCTTCAAAACCAAAAAAGATGCCAAGGAATTTTGAAAGAGGCCATTAGTAATGGATGTGGCAAGTTACCCCTGACTTATTAAAACAGAGAATAATTTTATAAATGAGTCCATTAGATAGTGTTCATGAGATATTAGAGCTCTGAGACCTGGTTGAATAGGAGGGAAGGGAAGATCATTAGGGCAGTTTGAAATCTGTTGTTTTGTGAACTTGCCAAAGGAAATAATTCCTACATTTATTCTTCGACAGATAATTATAATAACTTTGCAAAGGGCCTGCCTGGAGCTGGGTACTGAACAGAGGAAAGTGATGAGGGTACAATCCCCAACTGGGGGTGCTCATCTCTGGGTGAGGCGGGGAGGCAAATGCTCATATCAGTAACTGCAACCCTGGTGTGTGACCACAGTGCCAAAGAAGCAGGCAGTTCCCTCAGCTGGGGGCATGGAGGCCTCTGAGGGGCCACAACACCTTGGTGAGTGAATGGGCAAGGAGGACAAGGCAAAAGCTGGGAAATGCTCAAGGTGAAGGGGTCAGCAAGTAGCAAGTGAAAAGGCCCAGAGGCATGAACCGCTCAGTGCGTTTGAGAACAGGCAACCAGTAGCTGAGCAGCTCACATATATGGATTAGAAAACACACCACCTTTATACAGCTTGAAAATTGGTTAAGAATATTGTTGTGAGCTCTCCTAAGTGTGCACCTGTGAAGGTTTATATGGGAGGAGGGCAAGTGTTCATATGAAGGTCATAAATTAGTACATGCTCAGGATGTGAACCTCCTTACATGCAGCTCCCTTACTCATTTTATAACCTGAACACCTATACATGTAAGGCCTTGCTGGCAGGACCCCAACCATTTTGTATTGTTAGAACATAATAGTATAATCGTGGGTGGCTGGGACCCTGTGTGTTAGGAGGTGGTGGGGAAGGGGAGGGAGAAGAGCTGCAGATGTGGTTAGAAAGGTGGGCAGCACCAAACTGGATGGAGCCTTGCATGCCTGCTGACCATCAGTGACAGGGAGCCAAAGGAAGTGTGTCAGGGCAGCACATTCAGAAGCTCACCCTGGCTGCAGGGAGGCTGCGGGAGGCAGACTGTGCACCCCAGAATATCCAGGTCCTAATCCTTGGAACCTGTGGATGTTATCTTACATGGCAAAGGGACTTTGCTGATGAGATTAAGCTAAAGGTCTTGAGATGGGAGGATTGTCCTGGGCCACATGGTGTCCCAGAGTAACCACAGTGGCTGCAGGAAAGGAAGAAGGTGATCAGCATAGAGGTGTGAAGCTGCTGCTCTGTGGCTTTGAAGATGCAGGAAGGGGCCACAAGCCAAGGAGTGAAGCTCCTGAGACCAGAAAAGGCAAAGAAATGGATGACCCTCAGAGGCTCCAGAGGAGCAGGCCCTGTGGCCACCTTGGTTTTGGCTCCATGAACCCATTTCTGACTCTGATCTGAAGAACTGCAGGAGAATAAATTTGTGCTGTTTTATACCACTGAGTTTGTGGTAACTAGTTGAGGCAGCCAAATGGGATGAACACAGAGGGCTGGCCCTGGAGCTCCAGAGCTTGGACGAGAAGACTCCAGGTAGGGACAGAATCCCACTGCAGCCAGAGAAAATACTGGAACTTGTATTTTCATCTACTTTCTACTGCCTCCTTTTAAGTATCTGTTTCATAGTCTACCAGTAAAAGGTCTGTGAATACAACATATAAAGTTGTGCATGCCCTGGGAATGCCTGCTAGAATGCTTTCACTGATGGGATGCGTGATCAATAAAAATGTGAAAACCACTGGCTCAGAGGCAGTGAGGGCAGTGGGTAGACTTGCAAAGGCCCAGCAGGAAGGGAGGCAGGCCTGAACTGAAGTGGGGCAGCAATCGTGGTGTGTGGACCTGGATGAAAGGGCCTGGGACTGTGTGAGTGACAGCCTGCAGGGCTCTGGCTTGTAGACCAGATAGGGCATGGCTCAGGAAGGCTTCCAAAGCTGAGCGTGAGCCACTGGGGGCATCAAAGGTGGTTGGATAAAAGGCTGTGGTTGCAAGGAGAAAGTGGGGTTTGGGGCCATCCATCTGAAGAGATCAAGACCTGAAAGAGCCAGGTGGGGAAGCTGAGCATGGTGGGTATGGGAGCAAGGGAGAGAAGGAAAGAGAAGGCAGAGGACCCCTTCAGCAGATGGAGGAGCAGGCCAACGGGCCAGGGCACTAGGCAGGGGCAGGTAGTAGCCATGTGGCCATGGCCTCAGGCATGGGGAGGGCCTTGGATGTGTCTCCCAGGACTTGACTGGGGCAGATCTGTGGTGTGGTTGCCAGTGAGACCAGGTGGATGGACTCAGCAGGGCACTCACTGGAGGTCTGCACCTTGGTTGACTTTTTGTTCATTAGTATGGGGGGAAAAACTCACTTTTAGAGAAAAAATCCAGTTGTTATTTGTGGGAAACCAGAACATAAGGGCTGGGCTCATGAAATGGAGACTTTGTTTGAAAACTTTTTCTCATTAGAGGGAAGGTGGCGGGGGCCTCGGCAACCCGGGAACAGGGGTTTGCCTCTCTGCCCCCATGGGCACTCGGAGAACTGCATAGAGACCCCATCAGGCCAGGGAAGTGGCCTGTGAATGAGATACAGTCCACAGCAATATATACATACCCTTCATTGTTCTTTTAGGTGTGTTATGTGAAGCAGTACTTTTTGGCACTTTCTTATTTTCCAGTAAAATTAAGTAAACACACATTAGTTTTAGTAAACAGAACACAGGGTAATGAGTGTTCAGGGTTGGGGTTGATGTGATTTCTCTTGGTTTTTAATTGTCAGCCACTCCCTGACACCTGTACCCGTCCTGCACAAACAGCACTGACATCACCCCCACATGCTCACACCCACACCTGTGAAGTAATAGTTGTGATGTGAGGAATCACATCAGCATCCCCTCCTCCGGCCAACTCCTTTGGAGAGGATGCTAGGAAGTATAAGACAGGATGCAGTGGCCAAAGATATGACCAGTTTGAGGTTCTGAGTCATGAATTGTCATAATTAGAAGGCAGAGTACGTTGCTCTTGCTATATCTGCAGCCCATTCCCTGTAAAAGCTTTGGGAATTAAAAGAATAGGCTTTTAAACATGAGTGGGTAGGGCTCTGCCTAATGGCTTGCCACAGAGCATTAGCTGCAGACATCCTGGGCAGACCTGTGGCTGATGGTTCTGGAGAAGCCAGATGGAATGTCACCTCCAGCAGATGCCTCCCTGGGGCAGAGGAAACCCCGAAGAGGGGACACTCATTACTACTGGAGCAGGAACTCTGCCACCAATGGTTAGTGACTCAGACACTCTTGCTGGGAAGTATAGCTTTGCGATTGTTAAGTGAATCACTCAAAGACAAACAGTACACTCTTGCCCACTCTCCTATGAGAGGAGGACCTTGCTGAGAGAGGTTTTGTGTGGGAAAGGGGAGACTGTCCAGGCAAAGGGAATTGCTGGCTTTGGAAAGCAGCCTGCAATGACATGGCACAGACTCGAAGCATTCTCCATCAGGAAGACCTGGCCTGGCCCAGCTCATCCCAAGTTCAACATGTCTACTCAGGTAACCTGAGAAGGAAATGGAAGGGAAGGATGGGTGTGGAATGCCAAACCTTCCTGTCTCTTGGGGACTGTGTGCAGTCTCCGCCCAACAGGCAGGCTGGTGGACAACCCTGCCATTCTGGCTGGTGTAGAGAATGGAGAAGCACCTTGAGCCCAACATTGAGCTGCACCCCTCTCTGTCCCCACTCTGTGCATCTCACTCCTCTAAGTAAGATATGACTCCATAGGCAAATCGCAGAAGGTGCTAGCTTCTCAGGAGCCCAAATACTCCTTGGGTATCCCTCCTTCAGGGGCTCCCTTGGCAGGTAGCCACAAGGCTGTATCTCCCTCTTCCTGCTGACACAGCCTGGATTTGGCTCAGGTACCAGCTGGAGTTCCTTTGTTTGCTGGGAAGGCAGCCCTGGCTCCTGGCAGAATGGTGCGCATATGAAATATGGATCTGGCCCAAGGAGATGTATGGCGACATCTGCTTGGAGGCTTCTGGGAGGGGTATTTATGCCCTTAAAAAGTGCAAGAGCCAAGCAGCAGAGCCCCGAGGTCCCTCACCACAATAAGCAGCCTGCCATTTCTTCCGACACACTGGCACCTGATTATAAGCCCATTATCCCCGCCATTGCTTAAGACCAACCAGAGGGCAGCCCCACCTACAGCAACTACACAGCTTAACACAGAGGCTTCTTCCTGCACACACAGGCTAACCAGCCCCGACCCAGAGGCAGCTCCCTGTGTGTGGTTGACCAGCCCAGACAGCAGAGATAGGCACTGTGGTCAGGAAATATAAAAGGGCTTTGCCTTCCAGCAGACACATGGGCCACTCACCTGTGACCCCTGACATCACTCCAAGGAAGTGGGAGGACAGCTCCACCCATGGCAGCTTAGAGGATCAACCCAGACACTGCTCCCTGCATGTGGCTCACTGGCCTTGACAGTGGAAACAGGCACTGGACTGGAAAGCAGGAAAGGGCTTTGTCCTCCCAGCAGGCACCAGCACTACTCGCCTGACTCATTGCTCCAGGACTATGAAAAGGCAGAAAACCTTGTTCAATCAAAAGTACCTCAAACACCACAAAGACGGCTCTGTGAGACTGAAATCACCAATCTTCCTGAAAAAGAACTCAAAATAAAAGTCATAAGCACGCTAATTAATGGAGCTACAGAGAAATATTCAAGAACTAAGAGTCAAATTCAGGAGGGAGATAGACATCTTAAAAATACAGTAGCTGGGATTAAAGATGGCAGCATGAGAGGAGAGACAGAGGCTTCCTCCTAAAACTGGATACAATAAGAAAATTTAATTGGTACAAATAATCCTGAGAGAGCAACCAGAAAGAGGGCAGCATCAGACTGCATACACATGGAGAAAAGAGCAAACATCACCGAACGCGGTAACGTACCAGAGCTGTGGCTCCACAGGACCTGAGCCCCTGCTCCACCCCAGCTCACCAGTGGGAGGAAGAGAAACGTAGCAGGGAGGGACTGGAAGGACTGGGACTGCTGAATACCTAGCTCCGGAGACATACAAAGGAAAGCCCATCAGGCTAACATCAGACTTCTCAGCAGAAACCTTACAGGCCAGAAGGGAGTGGCATGAAGTATTTAATGCCATGAAGCAGAAGGGCCTGGAACCAAGATTATTTTATCCGGCAAGATTATCATTTAAATCTCAAGGAGGGATTAAACAATTTCCAGATAAGCAAAAGCTGAGAGAGTTTACCTCCCACAAACAGTCTCTGCAGTCCATTTTGGAGGGACTGCTATAGATGGAAGTGTTCCTACGGTTGGATAGCTGTCACCAGAGGTAGTAAAACCATGGTAGGGAGGGTGGAGTGGCTGATTGCGAGGCAAATGCAAAATTAAATTGACTATCCCCAAAGTCTATCAAGGGATAGACAAAAAGTACAGAATTTGATACCTAATATACAAAGAATGAAGGAGGAAGAAAAAGGAGGAGAAATAGAAAAGAACCTTTAGATTGTGTTCGCAACAGCATACTAAGTGAGTGAAGTTAGATTCTTATATAGTAAGGAAAGTGACCTGGAACCTTTGGTAACCACGAATCTAAAGCCTGAAATGGCAATAAGTACATACTTATCGATAATCACCCTAAATGTAAATGGACTGAATGCACCAATCAAAAGACACAGAGTCACTGAATGGATAAAAAAGCAAGACCCATCTATATGCTGCTTACAAGATACTCACCTCAAACCCAAAGACATGCACAGACTAAAAGTCAAGGGATGGAAAAAGATATTTCATGCAAACAATAGGGAGAAGAAAGCAGGTGTTGCAGTACTAGTATCATAGAAAATAGACTTCAAAACAAAGAAAGTAACAAGAGATAAAGAAGGACATTACATAATGATAAAGGGCTCAGTCAGTCCAACGAGAGGATATAACCATTATAAATATATATATGCACCCAACACAGGAGCACCAGCATATGTGAGACAAATACTAACAGAAGTAAAGGAGGAAATAGAATGCAATGCATTCATTTTAGGAGACTTCAACACACCATTCACTCCAAAGAACAGATCCACCAGACAGAAAAGAAGTAAGGACACAGAGGCACTGAACAACACACTAGAACAGATGGACCTACTAGACATCTATAGAACTCTACACCCAAAAGCAACAGGATAGACATTCTTCTCAAGTGCACATGGAACATTCTCTAGAATAGACCACATACTAGGTCACAAAAACAGCCTCAGTAAATTCAAAAACATTGAAATTCTACCAGCCAACTTTTTAGACCACAAAGGTATAAAACTAGAAATAAATTGTATAAAGAAAGCAAAAAGGCTCACAAACACATGGAGGCTTAACAACACGCTTCTAAATAGTCAAGAGATCAACGACCAAATTAAAATGGAGATCCAGCAATATATGGAAATAAATGACAACAGCAACACAAAGCCCCAACTTCTGTGGGACGCAGTGAAAGCAGTCTTTAGAGGAAAGTATATAGCAATCCAGGCATATTTAAAGAAGGAAGAACAAACCCAAATGAATAGTCTAACGTCACAATTATCAAAATTGGAAAAAGAACAAATGAGGCCTAAAGTCAGCAGAAGGAGGGACATAATAAAGATTAGAGAAGAAATAAACAAAATTGAGAAGAATAAAACAATAGAAAAAAATCAATGAAACCAAGAGCTGGTTCTTTGAGAAAATAAACAAAATAGATAAGCCTCTAGCCAGACTTATTAAGAGAAAAAGAGAATCAACACACATCAACAGAATCAGAAATGAGAAAGTAAACAACACGACGGACCCCACAGAAATACAAAGAGACTACTATGAAAACCTATATGCTAAGAAGCTGGAAAACGTAGAAGAAATGGACAAATTCCTAGAAAAATACAATGTTCCAAGACTGATCAAGGAAGAGACACAACATCTAAACAAACCAATTACCAGCAAAGAAATTGAAGTGGTAATCAAAAAACTACCCAAGAAAAAAACCTCAGGGCCAGATGGATTTACCTCGGAATTTTATCAGACATACAGAGAAGACATTATACCCATTCTCCTTAATGTTTTCCAAAAATAGAAAAGGAAGGAATACTCCCAAACGCATTCTATGAAGCCAACATCACCCTAATACCAAACCAGGCAAAGACCCCACCAAAAAAAGAAAATTACAGACCAATATCCCTGATGAATGTAGATGTAAAAACACTCAATAAAATGTTATCAAACTGAATTCAAAAGTATATCAAAAGGGTCATACAGCAAGACCAAGTGGGATTCATCCCAGCGATGCAAGGATGGTACAACATTAAAAAATCCATCAACATCATCCACCACATAAACAAAAAGAAAGACAAAAACCATATGATCATCTCCATAGATGCTGAAAAAGCATTCGACAAAATTCAACATCCATTCATGATAAAAACTCTCAGCAAAATGGGCATAGAGGGCAAGTACCTCAACATAGTAAAGGCCATATACGATAAACCCACAGCCAACATCATACTGAACAGTGGGAAGCTGAAAACTTTTCCTCTGACATCGAGAACAAGACAGGGATACCCACTTTCCCCACTGTTATTTAACACAGTACTGGAGGACCTAGCCATGGCAATTAGACAAAACAAAGAAATACAAGGAGTCGAGTGGTAAAGAAGAAGTTAAACTGTTACTATGTGCAGATGACATGATATTGTACATAAAAAACCCAAAAGACTCCATTACAAAACTACTATAACTGATATCGGAATACAGCAAAGTTGCAGGATACAAAATTAACACACAGAAATCTGTGGCTTTCCTATACACTAACAATGAACCAAAAGAAAGAGAAATCAGGAAAACAATTCCATTCACAATTGCATCAAAAAGAATAAAATACCTAGGAATAAACCTAACCAAAGAAGTGAAGGACCTATACCCTGAAAACTATAAGACACTCTTAAGAGAAATTAAAGAGGACACTAACACATGGAAACTCATCCCATGCTCTTGGCTAGGAAGAATTAATATCATCAAAATAGCCATCCTGCCCAAAGCAATATACAGATTTGATGCAATCCCTATCAAATTACCAACAATATTCTTCAACGAACTAGAACAAATAGTTCAAAAATTCATATGGAAACACCAAAGACCCCGAATAGCCAAAGCAATCCTGAGAATGAAGAATAAAGTGAGGGGGGGATCTCACTCCCCAACTTCAAGTTCTGCTACAAAGCCATAGTAATCAAGACAATTTGGTAATGGCACAAGAACAGAGCCACAGACCAGTGGAACAAATTAGAGACTCCAGACATTAACCCAAACATATATGGTCAATTAATATTCGATAAAGTAGACATGGACATACAATGGGGAAATGACAGTCTCTGCAACAGATGGTGCTGGCAAAACTGGACAGTTACATGTAAGAGAATGAAACTGGATCACTGTCTCACCCCTTACACAAAAGTAAATTCAAAATGGATCAAAGACCTGAGTGTAAGTCATGATACCATAAAACTCTTTGAAAAAAACATAGGCAAAAATCTCTTGGACATAAACATTAGCAACTTCTTCATGAACATATCTCCCTGGGCAAGGAAAACAAAAGCAAAAATGAACAAGTGGGGCTATATCAAGCTAAAAGGCTTCTGTACAGCAAAGGACACCATCAATAGAACAAAAAGGTATCTTACAGTATGGGAGAATATATTCATAAATGACAGATCCAATAAAGGCTTGACATCCAAAATATATAAAGAGCTAATGCACCTCAACAAACAAAAAGCAAGTAATCCAATTAAAAAATGGGCACAAGAGCTGAACACACAGTTCTTCAGAGAAGAAATTCAGATGGCCAACAGATACATGAAAAGATGCTTCACATTGCTAGTTATCAGAGAAATGCAAATTAAAACCACAATGAGATATCACCTCACACCAGTAAGGATGGCTACCATCCAAAAGACAAACAACAACAAATGTTGGTGAGGTTGCCGAGAAAGGGGAACCCTCCTACACTGCTGGTGGGAATGTAAATTAGTTCAACCATTGTGGAAAGAAGTACGGAGGTTCCTCAAAAAGCTGAAAATAGACTCACCATTTGACCCAGGAATTCTACTTCTTGGAATTTACCCTAAGAATGCAGCAGTCCAGTTTGAAAAATATATACACACCCCTATGTTTATGGCAGCACTATTTACAACAGCCAAGAAATGGAAGCAACCTAAGTATCCATCAGTAGATGAATGGATAAAGAAGATGTGGTACATATACACGATGGAATATTATTCAGCCATAAGAAGAAAACAAATCCTACAATTTGCAACAACATGGATGGAGCTAGAGGGTATTATGCTCAGTGAAATAAGCCAAGTGGAGACAGACAAGTACCAAATGATTTCACTCATCTGTGGAGTATAAGAACAAAGGAAAAACTGAAGGAACAAAACAGCAGCAGAATCACAGAACCCAAGAATGGACTAACAGTTAACAAAGGGAAAGAGACTGGGGAGAATGGGAGGGTAAGAAGGGATAAGGGTGGGGAAGAAGAAAGGGGGTATTATTATTAGCATGTATAATGTGGGCAGTGGGTGAAAGGGGAGGGTTGTGCAACACAGAGAAGACAAGTAGTGATTCTAGAACATCTTCTTATGCTGATGCACAGTGACTATAATGGGGTTTGTGGGGGGGACTTGGGGTAAGGGAGAGCCTAGTAAACATAATGTTCCTCATGTAATTATAGATTAATGATAACAAAATAAAAAAATACAGTAGCTGAAATGAAACATACAAGGGAGTGATTTAAATGCAGTTTTGATGAGGTAGATGAAATGGTAAATGGAATAGAAATTAGAGAACAGGAATACAAAGAAGCTGAGACAGAGAAAGAAACAGGATATCTAGTAATGAATATTAAGAGAACTGTGTGACAAATCCAAATGGAACAAAATATCCATTGTATGTGTACCAGAAGAAGAAGAGAGAAAAAGGGATAGAAAGTGTCTTTGAAGAAATAATTGCTGAAAATGTCCCTAACACAAGGGACCCAAGAAAGACCAAACCAAGATATATAATAATTAAAATGGAAAAGATTAAGGAAAAGTGCAGCGTATTAAAAGCGGTCAGAGAGAGAAAAAAAAAATCACCTACAAAGGAAAATCCATCAGGCTATTATCAGACCTCTCAGCAGAAACCTACAGGCCAGAAAGGAGTGGCATGTTATATTCGATGTAATGAAACAGAAGGATCTCAAACCAAGAATACTCTACCAGCAAGATTATCATTTAAATTTGAAGGAGGGATTAAACAATTTCCAGATAAGCAAAATTTGAGGGAATTTACCTCCCACAAACCACATCTACAGTGTATTTAAAGGGACTTCTATAGATGGAAGTGCACCTAAGGCTAAATAGCTGCCACCAGAGAAAATACAACCACAGTAAAGGAAGTAGACCACTTAAATACTAAGCAAATGGAAAATTAAATCAGCTACCCACAAAGTCAGCCAAGGGACACAGAAAGAGTACAGACTATAACACCTAACATATAAAGAGTGGAGGAGGGAGAAAAACAAGGAAGAAAAAAAATCTTCAGACTGTGTTTATAATAGCATAATAAGTGAGTTAACTTAGACTGTTAGATAGTAAAGAAACTGTGCTTGAACCTATGGTAACCAAGAATCCAAAGCCTACAATAGCAATAAGTACATATCTATCAATAATCACCCTAAATGTAAGTGGACTGAGTGCACCAATCAAAAGACACAAAGTAATAGAATAGATAAAAAAGCAAGGCCCATCTATATGCTGCTTACAAGAGACTCACTTCAAACCCAAAGACATATGCAGACTAAAAGTGAAGGGATGGAAAAGATATTTCATGCAAACAATAGAGAGAAAAAAGCAGGAGTTGCAATACTTGTATCAGGTGAAATAGACTACAAAACAAAGAAAATAACAAGAGAAAAGGAGAGACATTATATAATGATAAAGGGGGCAGTTAAACAAGAGGATATAACCATTATAAATATCTATGCTCCCAACATATGGGCACCCATATATGTACAACAAATACTAACAGAATTAAAGAGGGAAATAGAAAGCAAAGCATTCATTATAGAAGACTGCAACACTCCACTCAATCTGAAGGACACATCAACCAGACAGAAAATGAGTAAGGACACAGAGGCACTGAAGAACACATTAGGAAAGATGGACCTAACAGACATCTACAGAACTTTCCACCCAAAAGCAATAGTATACACATTCTTCTCAAGTATACATGGAACATTTTCCAGAATAGACTACATACTACACCACAAAAAGAGCCTCAACAAGTTCAAAAACATTGAAATTGTACCAACAAACTTCTCAGGTCACAAAGGTATGAAACTAGAAATAAATTGTACAAGGAAAGCAAAAAGGATCAAAAACACATTGAGGCTTGACAACATGCTCCTAAATAATCAATGGATCAATGACCAAATTAAAACAGAGATCAAGCAATATATGGAGACAAATGAAAACAACAGCTCAATGCCCCAACTTCTGTGGGATGCAGTGAAGATGATTCTAAGAGGAAAGTATAGAACATTTCAGGCCTATCTCAAGAAAGAAAAACAATCCCAAATGAACAGTCTAAATTGACAACTAATGGAAATAGAAAAAGAACAAGAAATGAGGCCCAAAGTCAGTAGAAGGAGGGAAATAATAAAGATTACAGAAGAAATATATAAAATTGAGAAAAATAAAAAATAGAAAGAATTAATGAAACTAAGGGCTGTTTCTTTAAGAAAATAAAGAAAATAGATAATCCCCTAGCCAGACTTATCAAGAAAAAAGAGAGAATCTACACACATAAACAGAATCAGAAATGAGACAGGAAAAATCACTACAGACACCAGTGAAATAAAAAGAATTATTACAGGATACTATGAAAAAGTATATGCTAACAAATTGGATAACCTAGAAGAAATGGAAAACTTTCTAGAAAAATACAACCTTCCAATACTGACCTAGTAAGAAACAGAAAATCTGAATAGACCAGTTGCAAGGAAATTGAACTGATAATTAAAAAACTACCCAAGAACAAAACCCCTGGACCAGAAGGCTTCACTGCTGAATTTTATCAGACATTTAGAGAAGACATAATACCCATTCTTTTTAGACTTTTCCAAAAAACAGAAGAGGTGGGAATACTTCCAAACTCATTTATGAGGACAGCATCATTCTAATATCAAAACCAGACAAAGACACCACACAAAAAGAAAGAAAACTACAGACCAATATCCCTGACGAACATAGACGCAAAAATACTCAACAAAATATTAGCAAACGGAAATCAAAAATACATCAAGAGGATCATACACCATAATCAAGTGGGATTCATCTCAGGGATGCAAGTATGGTACAATATTAAAAAATCCATTAACATCATCCACTACATCAATAAAAAGAAGGACAAAAGTCACATGATCATCTCCATAGATGCTGAAAAAGCATTCGACATAATTCAACACCCATTCATGATAAAAACTTTCAACAAAATGGGTAGAGAGGGCAAGTACCACAACATCATAAAGGCCATATGTAACAAACCCACAGCCAACATCATACTTAACAGTGAGAAGCTGAAAGCTTTTTCTCTAAGATCAGAAAGAAGACAAGGATGCCCACTCTTCCTACTTTTATTCAATATAATTCTGGAGATCCTAGCCATAGAAATCAGACAAAATAAAGAAATAATAGGCATCCATATTGGGAAGGAAGAAGTTAAACTGTCACTGTTTGCAGATGACATGATATTGTACATAAAAAACCCGAAAAATTCACCCCAAAACTACTAGAACTAATATCTGAATTCAACAAAGTTTCAGGATACAAAATTAATACACAGAAATCTGTTGCTTTCTTATACACTAAAGATGAAGTAGCAGAAAGAGAATTCAGGAAAACAATTCCATTCACAATTGCATCAAATAGAATAAAATACCTAGGAACAAACTTACCAAGGAAGTGAAATAGCTATATCCTGAAAACTACAAGACACTCTTGAGAGAAATTAAACAGGGCATTAATAAATGGAAATACATCCCATGCTCTTGGGTAGGAAGAAATAATATTGTTAAAATGGCCATCCTGCCTAAAGCAATCTACAGATTCAATGCAATCCCTACCAAAATATCAACAGCTTTCTTCAACAAAATAGAGAAAATTGTTCTAAAATCCATATGGAACCACAAAAGACCCGAATAGCCAAACCAATCCTCAGAAGGAAGAATAAAGCTGGGGGATTATGCTCCCCAGCTTCAAGATCTACTATAAAGCCACAGTAATCAAGACAATTTGGTACTGGCACAAGAACAGATCTATAGATCAATGAAACAGACTAGAGAGCCCAGATATAAACCCATACATATATGGCCACTTAATATATGATAAAGGAGCCATGGACATACAATGGGGAAATGACAGCCTCTTCAACAGCTGGTGCTGGCAAAACTGGACAGTTACACATAAAACAATGAAGCTGGATTACTGTCTAACTTCATACACAAAAGTAAATTCATAATGGATCAAAGACCTGAATGTAAGTCATGAAACCATAAAACTCTTAGAAAACAACATAGGCAAAACTCTCTTGAATATAAACATGAGCAACTCTTTCCTGAATGCATCTCATCAGGCAAGGGAAACAAAAGCAAAAATGAATAAATGGGACTTTATCAAACTAAAAAGCTTCTGTACAGCAAAGGACACCATCAGTAGAAAAAAAAGGCATCCTACAGTATGATAGTACATATTCATAAATGACATATCTGATAAGGGGTTTACATCCAAAATATATAAAGAGCTCACACATCTCAACAATCAAAAAGCAAATAATCTGATTAAGAAATGGGCAGAGGGTCTGAACAGACAATTCTCCAAATAACAAATTCAGATGGCCAACAGGTATGTGAAAAGATGCTTCACATAGCTAATTCTCAGAGAAACACAAATTAAAACCACAATGAGATATCACCTCATACCAGTTAGGATGGCCAACATACAAAATACAAGCAACAACAAATGCTGGCAAGGATACAGAGAAAGAGGAACCCTCCTACACTGTTGGTGGGAATGTAAATTAACTCAACCATTGTGGAAAGCAGTATGGAGGTTCCTCATAAAACTCAAAATAGCAATACCATTTGACCCAGGAATTCCACTCCTAGGAATTTACCTGAAGAATATAACTTCTCAGGTTCAAAAAACATATGCACCCTATGTTTACCACAGCACTATTTACAATAGCCAAGACATGGAAGCAACCTAAGTGTCCATCAGTAGATGAATGGATAAAGAACGTATGGTACATATACACAATAGAATATAATTCAGCCATAAGAAGAAAACAAGTCCTATCATTTGCAACAACATGGATGGAGCTAGAGGGTATTATGCTCAGTGAAATAAGCCAGGCATAGAAAGACAAGTACCAAATTATTTCACTCATTTGTGGAGTGTAACAACAATGCTAAAACTGAAGGAACAAATCAGCAGCAGGCTCACAGAATGCCAGAATAGACTAACGGTTACCAAAGGGAAAGAGACTGGAGAGGTCAGGTTGAAAGGGAGGGATAAGGGGATTAACGGGCATTATGATTATCATACATTATATGGGGGGCACGGGGAAGGAAGTATAGCACAGAGAAGACAAGTAGTGACTCTATAGCATCTTACTATACTGACGGATAGTGACTGTAATGGGTATGTGGTGGGGACTTGATAATAGGGGGTACTGTACTAACCACAATGTTGCTCATGTGAAACCTGAGGATAAGACTGTATATCGATACATTAATTTAAAAACTTGCAAGAGGGGCTGGAGCCAAGATGGAGGCATGAGTAGAGCAGCGGAAATTTCCTCCCCAAACCACATATATCTATGAAAATATAACAAAGACAACTCTTCCTAGAATAAAGACAAGAAGACACAGGACACCATCCAGACCACATCCACATGTGCAAGAACCCAGTGCCTCTTAAAGGGGGTAAGATACAAGCCCCGGCCACGTGGGACCCGAGTGCCCATCCCCCCAGCTCCCGGCGGGAGAAGAGTAGGCACAGCTGGAGGGAGACGGAGCCCAGGACTGCTGAACACCCAGCCCCAGCCATCCAGACCAGAGCTCAGATGCAGTGCGTGTGTGGGGCCCTAGATACTAGGGACACAGGGCAGCAAGAACGGTGAGAGGGTACCGGAGGCCTGGCGCCGGAGGACATAAGAAAAGCGAGGGGCCATTTTATTTTCTGTTTTGTTTTGGCGAGCGCTTTTAGGAAGTCTTAAAGGGATAGGGACCCCAATACTAGGGAAACAGGGCAGTAAGACCAGTGAGCAGATGCCTGAGGCTGGCGCCAGAGAAAAAAGAAAAACGAGTGGAACTTTTAATTTTTTTATTTTTTTAATTAAAAAAAATTTTTTTGTGGTCGTTTTGTTTTGGCGGGTGCTTTTTGGAAGTCTTACAGGGGCAGGGTGGGACACTTAACCCAGAGGTAGGGAATCCGGGGATCTCTGCGCACCCTAACTCCTGGGCTGCAGGGAGCAGGGAGGTCCCTTATGGAGATAAATAGGCTCCCGGGCGCTCCCCCTCCAATGCTACTCCACCATTTTGGAGCAGCTGCCCGAGCCAGGCCACGCCCACAGCAACAGCAGAGATAAACTCCATAGTAGCCGGGCAGGAAGCAGAAGCCCTGTCTGTGCACAGCTACCCAGCACAAGCCACTAGAGGACGCTGTTCTCCCAGGAGAGGACGGCCACCAAACAACAAGAAGGGAAGTTCTTCCAGCCGTCACTCGTCCCAGCTCTGCAAACTATTCCTAATACTATGAAAAGGCAAAACTACACGTAGACAAAGATCACAGAGACAACACCAGAGAAGGAGACAGACCTAACCAGTCTTCCTGACAAAGAATTCAAAATAAGAATCATAAACATGCTGACAGAGATGCAGAGAAATACGCAAGAGAAATGGGATGAAGTCCGGAGGGAGATCACAGATGCCAGAAAGGAGATTACAGAAATGAAACAAACTCTGGAAGAGTTTATAAGCAGAATGGATAGGATGCAAGAGGCCATTGATGGAATTGAAACCAGAGAACAGGAACGCATAGAAGCTGATATAGAGAGAGATAAAAGGATCTACAGGAATGAAACAATGTTAAGAAACCTGTGTGACCAAACCAAAAGGAACAATATCCATATTACAGGGGTTCCAGAAGAAGAAGAGAGAGGAAAAGAGATGGAAAGTATCTTAGAAGAAATAATTGGTGAAAACTTCCCTAAACTTGGGGAGGAAATAATCGAACAGACCATGGAAACACACAGAACCCCCAACAGAAAGGATCCAAGGAGGACAACACCAAGACACATAATAATTAAAATGGCAAAGATCAGGGACAAGGAAAGAGTTTTAAAGGCAGCTAGAGAGAAAAAGGTCACCTATAAAGGAAAACCCATCAGGCTAACATCAGACTTCTCAACAGAAACCTTACAGGCCAGAAAAGAATGGCATGATATATTTAATACAATGAAAGAGAAGGGCCTTGAACCAAGGATACTGTATCCAGCACGACTACCATTCAAATATGATGGTGGGATTAAACAATTCCCAGACAAACAAAAGATGAGGGAATTTGCTTCCCACAAACCACCTCTACAGGACATCTTACAGGGACTGCTCTAGATGGGAGCACTCCTAGAAAGAGCACAGAACAAAACACCCAACATATGAAGAACCGAGGAGGAGGAATAAGAAGGGAGAGAAGAAAAGAATCTCCAGACAGTGTATATAAGAGCTCAATAAGCGAGCTAAGTTAGGCAGTGAGATAATAAAGAGGCTAACCTTGAACCTTTGATAACCATGAATTTAAAGCCTGCAATGGCAATAAGTACATATCTTTCAATAGTCACCCTAAATGTAAATGGACTGAATGCACCAATCAAAAGACACAGAGTAATAGAATGGATAAAAAAGCAAGACCCATCTATATGCTGCTTACAAGAAACTCACCTCAAACCCAAAGACATGTACAGACTAAAAGCCAAGGGATGGAAAAACATATTTCAGGCAAACAACAGCGAGAAGAAAGTAGGGGTTGCAGTACTAATATCAGACAAAATAGACTTCAAAACAAAGAAAGTAACAAGAGATAAAGAAGGACACTACATAATGATAAAGGGCTCAGTACAATAAGAGGATATAACCATTCTAAATATATATGCAACCAACACAGGAGCCCCAGCATATGTGAAACAAATACTAACAGAACTAAAGGAGGAAATAGACTGCAATGCATTCATTCTAGGAGACTTCAACACACCACTCACCCCAAAGGATAGATCCACCGGGCAGAAAATAAGTAAGGACACGGAAGCACTGAACAACACAGTAGAGCAGATGGACCTAATAGACATCTATAGAACTCTACATCCAAAAGCAACAGGATATACATTCTTCTCAAGTGCAAATGGATCATTCAACAGAATAGACCATATACTAGGCCACAAAAAGAACCTCAGTAAATTCCAAAAGATTGAAATCCTACCAACCAATTTTTCAGACCACAAAGGCATAAAACTAGAAATAAACTGTACAAAGAAAGCAAAAAGGCTCACAAACACATGGAGGCTAAACAACACTCTCCTAAATAATCAATGTATCAATGACCAAATCAAAATGGAGATCCAGCAATATATGGAAACAAATGACAACAACAACACTAAGCCCCAACTTCTGTGGGACACAGCAAAAGCAGTCTTAAGAGGAAAGTATATAGGAATCCAAGCATATTTAAAACAGGAAGAACAATCCCAAATGAATGGTCTCATGCCACAATTATCAAAATTGGAAAAAGAAGAACAAATGAGGCCTAAGGTCAGCAGAAGGAGGGACATAATAAAGTTCAGAGAAGAAATAAATAAAATTGAGAAGAATAAAACAATAGCAAAAATCAATGAAACCAAGAGCTGGTTCTTCGAGAAAATAAACAAAATAGATAAGCCTCTAGCCAGACTTATTAAGAAGAAAAGAGAGTCAACACAAATCAACAGTATCCGAAACAAGAAAGGAAAAATCACGACGGACCCCACAGAAGTACAAAGAATTATTAGAGAATACTATGAAAACTTATATGCTAACAAGCTGGGAAACCTAGGAGAAATGGACAACTTCCTAGAAAAATGTAACCTTTCAAGACTGACCCAGAAAGAAACAGAAAATCTAAACAGACTAATTACCAGCAACGGAATTGAAGCGGTAATCAAAAAACTACCAAAGAACAAAACTCCCGGACCAGATGGATTTACCTCGGAATTTTATCAGACATACAGGGAAGACATAATACCCATTCTCCTTAAAGTTTTCCAAAAAATAGAGGAGGAGGGTATACTCCCAAACTCATTCTATGAAGCTAACATCACCCTAATACCAAAACCAGGCAAAGATCCCACCAAAAAAGAAAACTACAGACCAATATCCCTGATGAACATAGATGCAAAAATACTCAACAAAATATTAGCAAACCGAATTCAAAAATACATCAAAAGGATCATACACCATGACCAAGTGGGATTCATCCCAGGGATGCAAGGATGGTACAACATTCAAAAGTCCATCAACATCATCCACCACATAAACAAAAATAAAGACAAAAACTACATGATAATCTCCATAGATGCTGAAAAAGCATTTGACAAAGTTCAACATCCATTCATGATAAAAACTCTCAGAAAAATGGGAATAGAGGGCAAGTACCTCAACATAATAAAGACCATCTATGATAAACCCACAGCCAACATTATATTGAACAGTGAGAAGCTGAAAGCTTTTCCTCTGAGATTGGGAACTAGACAGGGATGCCCATTCTCCCCACTGTTATTTAAAAGAGTACTGGAGGTCCTAGCCAAGGCAATCAGACAAAACAAAAAATTACAAGGAATCCAGATTGGTAAAGAAGAAGTTAAATGTCACTATTTGCAGATGACATGATACTGTACATAAAAAACCCTAAAGACTCCACCCCAAAACTACTAGAACTGATATCGGAATACAGCAAAGTTGCAGGATACAAAATCAACACACAGAAATCTGTGGCTTTCCCATACACTAGCAATGAACCAACAGAAAGAGAAATCAGGAAAACAACTCTATTCCCAATTGCATAAAAAAAAATACCTAGGAATAAACCTATCCAAAGAAGTGAAAGACTTATACTCTGAAAACTACAAGTCACTCTTAAGAGAAATTAAAGGGGACACTAACAGATGGAAACTCATCCCATGCTCGTGCCTAGGAAGAATTAATATCGTCAAAATGGCCATCCTGCCCAAAGCAATATACAGATTTGATGCAATCCCTATGAAACTACCAGCAACATTCTTCAATGAACTGGAACAAATAATTCAAAAATTCATATGGAAACACCAAAAACCCCGAAAAGCCAAAGCAATCCTGAGAAAGAAGAATAAAGTAGGGGGGATCTCACTCCCCAACTTCAAGCTCTACTATAAAGCCATAGTAATCAAGACAATTTGGTACTGGCACAAGAACAGAGCCACAGACCAATGGAACAGACTAGAGAATCCAGACATTAACCCAGACATATATGGTCAATTGATATTTGATAAAGGAGCCATGGACATACAATGGCGAAATGAGAGTCTCTTCAACAGATGGTGCTGGCAAAACTGGACAGCTACATGTAGGAGAATGAAACTGGACCATTGTCTAACCCTGTATACAAAAGTAAACTCAAAATTGATCAAAGACCTGAATGTAAGTCATGAAACCATTAAACTCTTGGAAGAAAACATAGGTAAAAACCTCTTAGATATAAACATGAGTGACCTCTTCTTGAACATATCTCCCCGGGCAAGGAAAACACCAAAAATGAACAAGTGGGACTATATTAAGCTGAAAAGCTTCTGTACAGCAAAAGATACCATCAATAGAACAAAAAGGAACCCTACAGTATAGGAGAATATATTTGAAAATGACAAATCCGATAAAGGCTTGACATCCAGAATATATAAAGAGCTCACATGCCTCAACAAACAAAAAACAAATAACCCAATTAAAAAATGGGCAGAGGAACTGAACAGACAGTTCTCCAAAACAGAAATACAGATGGCCAACAGACACATGAAAAGATGCTCCCCATCGCTAATTATCAGAGAAATGCAAATTAAAACTACAATGAGGTATCACCTCACACCAGTAAGGATGGCTGCCATCCAAAAGACAAACAACAACAAATGTTGGTAACCTTCCTACACTGCTGATGGGAATGTAAATTAGTTCAACCAATGTGGAAAGCAGTATGGAGGTACATCAAAATGCTCAAAACAGACTTACCATTTGACCCAGGAATTGCACTCCTAGGAATTTACCCTAAGAATGCAGCAATCAAGTATGAGAAAGACCAGTGCACCCCTATGTTTATCGCAGCACTATTTACAACAGCCAAGAATTGGAAGCAACCTAAATGTCCATCAATAGATTAATGGATAAAGAAGATGTGGTACATACACACAATGGAATACTACTCAGCCATAAGAAAAGGGCAAATCCAACCATTTGCAGCAACATGGATGGAGCTGAAGGGTATTATGCTCAGTGAAACAAGCCAAGCAGAGAAAGAGAAATACCAAATGATTTCACTCATCTGTGGAATATAAGAAGAAAAGAAAAACTGAAGGAACAAAACAGCAGCAGAATCACAGAACTCAAGAATGGACTAACAGGTACCAAAGGGAAAGGGACTGGGGAGGATGGGTTGGTAGGGAGGGATAAGGGGGGGGAGAAGAAGGGGGTTATTAAGATTAGCATGCATGGGGGGTGGGAGAAAAGGGAAGGCTGTACAACACAGAGAAGGCAAGTAGTGATTCTACAACATTTGCTATGCTAATGGACAGTGACTGAAAAGGGGTTTAGAGGGGGGACCTGGTATAGGGGAGAGCCTAGTAAACATAATATTTGTCATGTAACTGTAGATTAATGACACCAAAAAAAAGAGTCTGTTTGTGTTTATACCGAGGTTCAAAGCCTAATTGGGCTACCCCAAAAATGAACTAAGATACGATATGAAAAAGAACTTCCAACATCAGCACTCTCTGGAAGACTCATGCCAGAAGATGATCATCAAAAAACCCCAACAAAGATCCACGCACTGCTAAAGCTGTAGATGCACTCATCCCACCAGTTCCTGGACTTGCCATGGGAGTGAAGAAGGAGATATCTAAGCTGGCCTGTGCATACAGTAAAACAACAAATTTGACTGGATCTATACTGTTGGAACTCAACCAAGAATTAGGAGAAGTGCAAATTGTAGCACTCCAAAATCTTACAACTACAGACTATTTACTGTTAAAAGAACATATGGCATGTGAACAGTCCCCAGGAATAGGTTGTTTTAATTTGTCTGATTTCTCTCAGACTGTTCAAGTTCAGTTGGACAATATCCACCATATTATAGATAAGTTTTCACAAATACCTAAGGTGCCTAACTGGTTTTCTTGGTTTCACTGGAGATGGCTGGTAATTACAGGTATGCTTTGGTTATGTAACTATACTCTTATTATGTTAATGTGTGTGCACAATTTAATTAGTAGTTTAAAACCTATACATGTTGAAGTTACTCTACAAGAAGATATGTCAAAGAATTAATCAATCTTCCCATGTTTTCTTCCGCCTGCTACTTCTATAGCTTTTTTTCTTCCTTCCTAAATACAACCCTTAAATAGAATTCGTGCCTCATATCAAATTTACCGAGTATCATAATTCTTCCAAGTGGTAAAGATACCTCAAGACAAATGCTGGGCATAGAAGCCACAGGGCATAAATATGCAAAGAAGTAAAAAGCTAACCTTTTCAAACAATAAGGCTTCCCTCTCACTTACCAACTTCACATTTCCCTGTATGGCCCCGGAAGATGACTGGTTAGCCAGAGACGGGTAAGATTCCTCAAGGGAGGAACAACCTAAGACAGGCACAGTCGCGGGGGGGCCATCAGGTGAGAAATTGGGGATCAACAGAGGTGAGGCTTAGAACCTCACCCCCCCTGTTCTGAGAGAAATCTTCTGCATACGTGGATGTTTTATTGCCCTTGTCTAGCTTGGATTAACACATAGTCTACAGGCACACACCTGATCATCTACATTTGCTCTCTTACAACACTAAACTATGTTTTCTACCTTTATCTTGTATCTACCTACCACTTCAGCATTTTATTAAAAATAATAATAAAGAGAGAAATGTGGTATCCACATATAAATCAAGTATTAAAATCAAATGAGTATTCATATTTGAACTGACTGTTTATAGTTCATAATGCATGAGCAAAACCAAAAGTTTCTGTGATGATAGCCCTTGTACTGCTCATCATGTAACTTATTCACTATGTAAGAATTTGTTCTCCATGTAAGAACTTGGCCGTTATGCTTCAGAAGATTGGAGACTGATGAAAATTAGGCTTGGGGTGGATTAATGATTGTGCATTGAGCATTGACTCCCCTGTACAGAAATTTATTGTTGTTAACAACCATTTTATCAATAAATATGAGAGATGCCCTCACACACACACACAAAAATATATATATATACACACTTCCAATTGTAAAATAAATAAGTAACCGGGATGTAATGTATAGCATAAGGAATATAGTCAAAATATGGTAACAACTTGGTATGGTGATAGCTGGTACCTAGAATTATCATGTATATAAATGTTGAATCACTCTGTTGTACACCTGAAACTAGTGTAATGTAATACTGTGTGTCAACTACCCTTCAATAAAAAATAATTATCTACAAAAAAAAAAAAGGCAAAAAAACAAAAAACAAACAAAAAAAACTTGCAAGAGCCAAGCAAGCATACAACACAGAGAAGAGAAGTAGTGATTCTATTGCATCTTACTATACTGATGGACAGTGACTGTAATGGGGTATGTGGGAGGACTTAATGATGGGGGTAGTCTAGTAAACATAATGTTGCTCATGTTACTATAGATTAATGATACCAAAAACAAAACTAAAAATAGAAATACCATTTGTCCCAGGAATTCCACTCCTATGAGTTTACCCTAAGAATGCAGGAGCCCAGTTTGAAAAAGACATATGCACCCCTATGTTTGTCGCAGTGCTATTTACAATAGCCAAGAAATGGAAGCAACCTAAGTGTCCATCAGTATATGAATGGATAAAGAAGATGTGGTACACATACACTATAGAATATTATTCAGCCATAAGAAGAAAACAATCCTACCATTTGCATCATGGATGGAGCTAGAGGGTATTATGCTTAGTGAAATAAGCCACGTGGAGAAAGACAAGTACCAAATGATTTCATTCATCTGTGGAGCATAAGAACAAAGAAAAAAATGAAGGAACAAAACAGCAGCAGACTCACAACCTAAGAATGGACTAACAGTTACCAAAAGGAAAGGGACTTAGGAGGGTGGGTGCGAAGGGAGGGACAAGGAGAATAAGGGGCATTACAGTTAGCACACATAACGTAGTTGGGGGCATGGGGAAGGCAGTATAGTACAGAGAAGAGAATTAATGACACTGTGGCATTTTACTACAGTGATGGATAGTGACTGTAATGGGGTATGTGGTGGGGACTTGATAATGGGGGGAATCTAGTAACCACAATGTTGCTAATGTTATTTTATATTAAGGATACCAAATTTTTTTTATAGTGGAGATGATTTTAACTTCTTCAGCATGTGTCAAAGTAAAAAAAAAAAAAAGAGTCAAGCAAGCATAAAGTCTTTTGTTACCCTGGTTTTCCTGCTTCTGAATGTGGTTGTCATGCCTGGATATATATATATGATGACCATGTATGAGAACAGTAAAGTGAGAGAATAGAGTCTTTGTCTTCTTGACATTGTTGAGCCCCTGAAGCAGATGCAGAACACCCACCTCTAGCCGTCTTTCCATATGCGAATAAATGCGTTTTGTGCTTCAGGCACTACTGAAATGGAATTATTTGCAGCCGGATGCACACAACGGTGTGGTCTCCTCCACCCCCGCTGACTATTAGTGATGCTTACCCTGCCCCCCTCCCGTTCAGATGCTCCCCAGGCAGCCAGCCTGCCAGTTCTAACTGCGCTACTTGGATCAGCCACTCTTAGGAGCAGGTGGAGGCAGGTCTCAGTGTCTTGGGTAGCCCCACCTCCTGGTTGGGACAGTTGAGAGTGTGGGCAATGGCAGCAGCCTGGAGACTTGGGGTTCCAAACAGATTAGTGGGAGGTTGCTACCATGGCTCCAAGGTCATCCTGGCCCACGGCTCCAGCCTGAATCTTCACATAAGGTAGAAAGAATGGCTGGCACAAAAGGGGGCCTTTATGGAGCCAGCCAGGTAGTCTTGTGCTCAGAGGAAGGAATGTTATAGAAGTTAAAGCAGCCTCGTGGCTGGCCTGGAGTCAGCCTCTACATCTGGAGCAGACACTGACATATGTTGACATTTGAAGTGTATCAGAAGCCCAGCTCACCTCTAAGAAGTCCCTTTGGACATCTGAAATGTCAGCACTAAGAGTTATTTCTTCAGTATTAAGCAGCATCCTGTTTACCATTCCATGTAAACTCAAAGTTACCATGTGTGAGACGTCAGTAGAAAGTTGAAGGGAAATGACAGCAGGATCTGCAAGCTTTTATTGTAAATAACAACTAAATTAGGCACTGAAGGGCCATGTGGTCTCAACTGTTCATCCTTTGCCACTGTGAACGCAGCCACAGACGATAGGCAAATGGCTGGGTTTGGCTGTGTTCCAATAAATGTTTACTCCTGGACATAGACATTTGAACTTCATATAGTTTTCACATATGAAGTATTCTTCTGATTTTTTTGGACCATTTAAAAATGTAAAAACGATTCTTAGCTCACAGCTGTGCGAAAGTAGGCCACAGGCTGGATTTGGCTCATTGGCTCTGGTGTGCCCAGCCTGGGAAAGAAGCACATGGGGGGGCATTTTGTTCAGGAGGGCATGTGGAGCAGAGGGGGTCTTGAGGTGAGGAAGATTATAGGATGAGGAAGGTTTGGAGAACCCCCCACTGGGTGAGCCACCTGGGGAAAGGAGCTCTGGGGGTCGCACGCTGCTCTCTGCTTGCACTCTGCCCTGGCCACATGGCAGCAATCTGAGCTCTGGGAAGGTGTGAGCATGCCCTCCCAAGGGAATGAAAAGGTGGAGGGCATTCCACCACCTGCACCAGCCTCCTCACACAGCTGTAGGCATGAAAGTGGCCCGCAGCAAGGCAGTCCTGGCTGCTCAGCTCCCAGGAGCCATTTGGTGGTCTGAAGTGAAAGGAGCCACAGGAGAAAGGTCCTGGAGAAATGGGAGGAGAGACACTCAGGCAGGCCCCAAAGGAATTCTTCCCCTAACCAGCCTCAGCAGGACAGAAGAGTAGGCGTCACTGGGGACAGGGAGAGTCCCAGGACAGGAGGCAGCCAGGAAGCAGGCAGTGGGCTTATGCTGCTGTGTTATTATGTTGTGTCATGACTTAAGTGCCGGTGATAAAAACAGACTCAATGGACCCCACTAAAACAAGGAGTCCTGTGGCTCCCGTGATGGGGTGCAGTGGGGATGCTGTGCCCAGGGGTGCCTGGATACAGGGATAAGCCCTGACAGGACACGCCAGCTCTCATATCAGCCTCTGCAAGCTTCCAGGCACCAGGGCATGGGCAGCTCTGACCTTTCATCCTCACAGGGGTGTGTGGGGGGGTGGGGGTGAAGGTGGGTGCCTGAAGAGGAAAAGTGGCCCTTCCTTGCAGCTCAGTTGGAAGGAATCCAGGGAAGCCCTTCAACTGACATCCAGAGCTCTGCTCATGTCTGGAGCCATCACCATACCTCAGGGTAGGTGTGGAGGGTTAGCAAATGACTGGCTCAGTGTCATATGGCCAATCTCAGGGCCAGGATAGGGGAGGGGACCAAGTGCAGCTTTAGGGGACACATTCTCCCCCAGCTACAGTGGGTGGGTGAGGGCCAGTGCATCCCCCAAAAGTGGGGTATCATCATGGCTGAACAAAGAATAAATATACCCCCCACAGCAGCTCATACCACCCACTGCAGCTTTGAAGGACTTTCCAACCTTCTGAAGAATCCCTGAGTGGAATGAGCACACATTTCTATAGCTTAAGAACAGCCAAATGGATGTGAAGCTCAGCTCTGAAAAAGGGTGGAGCTCCTTCACAGCCAGGTGGTGATGGAGGAGTAGAAAACTCAGAGGGTGTGGTGGTTGGTAAAACAAAAGCAGACTTTTCCAGAGCTCTGGACCTGCTCTGGTTGCCCATTGGCCAGAAATTACATTCCCTGCTTTCTTCATCTGGCAAACTGCTATCCATCCTACAAGACACAGCTCAAATGTTGCCTCCTCTGTGAAGCTCTCAGTTCTCTAAGATCAAGCTGGTTTCTAAGTCTTGCTCCCAGGTTCCGAGAGTATTTTGCATTTCCCTCCTTTAAGGTTAACCTTGGCTTTTGGGCACAGCTTCTCTCCTGGGAAGGGTCCAAACCTTACTCTTCGAGCACCCACAGAAAGAACCTGGTGCTCACCAGGTGCTCCCTTCCTGTTTGGTGGATGAACTACGCAGACAAGAATGCATTTTCTGTGGCAGATGGAATTGTTGTCCATCTTATTATCTCCGAATAGAGGCTAGTTCCCATGCTAGAGGCTGAAAATGCCAGATACTTATGCTTTTATCCTCCCTTGCAATTGGGGTTGCCAAGTGCCCCATCTGAGATTAGGAAGACTTAAAGAGAAGTTTCCAAGGGGCTTTTCCCCCTTGATAAATAGAGCAACTTGAGAGAGGAAAGCTCTCTTTCTTGTCCTTGTTCTTTTCCTTGCTGAGTCTGAACACAACTGAGGAATGTGGTGCCTTGTATAGCTGTGGCAGCCATCTTGAGCCCATGGAACAAATAGTCTGAAGACAAAAGCCAGCATGTTCAAAATGATGCAGTGGAAAGACTGGAAAGTGCCTGGGTCTTTGATTATTTATCCTTACATCCAACCTGGGAGCCACCCACTTCCAAGTTGCTCATATGAGACAATAAAAATGTCTAATGTTTAAAACCCTTTTAGGGGTAATTCTATAACTGGCAGCAGAGAGCATACTCCTACATGTTACCATGACCATCACAGCGGTTAGGTACTCTACAGTATAAGCAGATTTTCCCATCTAGCACCACCTAGAAAAATGAGAGGACAAAACCACCTCAAAACTGAAAATTATTAAAACATTGTCTATATTATGTTTCCAATTACCAATCATTTCAACTATAAAGTGAAAAATAATGCTCTGTGGCTGGAGCATAAAGCTAGAGGTCAGAACTCCTGGGTTGGCCATCTGAGCATGTGCAGTCTTATTCCTCTGTCTGGGGAGCATCACAACCCTCCCCAAATATCAGCCCTGAAGCCAGGGCTCCATGAATATGGATGTGCTGCCTCCAGGGTAATATCTCAGTCAATCACACACTCCAATGCTGTGAATTATGCAAATGTCTTGAAAAGTTCTGTGCTAAATTGCTTGAGGTGAAAAAAACCAAGGCAAATGTGTTCTTTAGACAGCAAGCCTACGAAATAATCGGAATAAGGTTAATTACATATCATAAATAAAAAATTAGAGTTTAGAAACTGAGTAGGAGCTGGCTGTGGGGGTGGAGATAAGGGTGGGAATTACAGTAGGAAGCAGCAACCACAGTGAAGGGGAACAGCCCATGACCATTCCACTGGACTAAGGAGTAGGGTGTGACCCAGGGCAGAGGTCACAAGTGAGTAGTCTCTTGTGTCAGCTGAGGAGTTTGGGCTTGCCCAGGGACTTGAAGAAGACAGGGGAGGATTTAGGTGAAGGGACATGGACAAATGTGCATTCTAGAATATGCACACCCTGGCCACCTGTCCAGTTGCTGGACAGGAGGGAGGAAGAATTTGGGACAAGCACAGAATTATGGTTCTAACCAGAGCATGCCTTTTAAATCTTGAGTATGGAAGGTGAAGGTCATGCCTAGCACCTGATATATAGGCAGGGCTCAATCGGAAGGTGAAGGTCATGCCTAGCACCTGGTATATAGGCAGGGCTCAATCAGTGGCTGTTGTGAGCATTTCTGTGAATCAGTGTCCACCAGCATCATCTGCAGACTGATGGCTAAAGAGAGCTGTAGGGAAATGTAGGTTCCTATGGCCAGAATCCTCACCTGACCCTAAACTACTTGATGATGTAATTAGCCTACTGCTAGGCTAATGCTTACATACCCGTTGGCAATAAGCCACCATTGTTGGTGTTACTAAAGAGTTCCACCCAGTGCTCTGCCCAGAGACAGATGGAGATGGATTGTAAATGCCCCAGCAGTAGATGTGATTCCAGCACTCAACCTGCCACTGTGAAAATCAACCTGGCTATAAACCCTTTTACCCCTAATATTCTGTTGTTGTTATTCAGTCTCACTGAATCCAGAGTGAACTTGCCTGGGGGCAATCCCCCTCAGGTGAGACAATTGGCATAGTTGGCATGATTCACTGCAGATCAAAAAAAAATGGAATAAGGTGCCCTTATGGGAGGGATACTTCATCAGGCTGCCCCTATGGATGGGGAGACACCCTCAGGTATCCCACAGTGGGCATGTGGTCCAAGGTGGCTTGTCTCCTAGAGGATTGGGCCCCTCTCCAGGACTAGGGAGAGGTGGAGATGATGCCTGAGGCAGAAGAGGAGGCCCTCTACAAAATAGGGAATTCCTTAAAGAAACAGAGTAGCCTTTAAGGGAACCATGGGTTAGCTATTCGTCACAGTTTTAAGAAGGGCCATAAAGGAGATGTGCTCCTACAAGAAGCACAAGAAGAGATAAAGTTCATGGAGGAAGAAAAGAATTAATTGATGATCGAGATGATGTCACTGTGAGGTGCTATGAAGACAGTAAAGGATGTAATGGTAACACAAGAAGAGACAGCACAAGAATTCAGGCTAGGAGGTGCTGTGGAGGAAGTAAAAAATTTGTTGAAGAATGAGATGGCATTGCTGTGAGGCACTGTGGAAGAGGTAAAGGCCATGAAGAAGGATGTACCCCTGTGAAAAGCACAAGAGGCAGCAGGAGGTGGTGTGGAAGAGGTAAAAGATTCTTGGCAGAATGAGACAGTAGCACTGCAAGGCACTGTGGAAGACACAAAGGCCATGAAAGAGAAGGACATAATCCTGCAAGAAGCACAAGAAGAGGTAGCATGAGAATGCCAGCTGTGAGGTATTGAGGAGAAGGTAAGAGAGCTGTTGAAGTCTCAGATAATGTTGCTGCAAGGCATTGTGGAAAAGGTAAAGGATGTAGCAGCGGAAGCACTCTGCAGAATGAGAGCTGTTGTCAACCCTGGAAATGGTGGAGGAGCTGGGGAAGACCAAGGAGGTAGAGTTGGTGCCGGAGGCCCCAGCCCCTCCTTTACTGAAATCCTGCTTGGCTGGAGTCAAGAAAATAGATGCATTAACCATAGGTTCCTCTGGGAGAGGTGCAGCCCCCTCCCCAGGATGTGGGGCACTCTATGCTTCACCCTTATACTCAGGTGGAGCTGGTGGATTTGGGCTCCCAGTTTTGGCAGAAACCCTCAGCATCCATATCAGCCTGGCTCCTGCATTTTTGGAATGTACGAGTGAATGGGATTATTCTGTCTGGATCAGAGATGGGAAAGCTGACTTCCCTGACAATTCATCCTGCTTTGTGGCAGTGACTGCAGAATACACACCAGGCCCCAGGGAAACATTCACTTCTTGGATGGCTTTGCACTGTTCTTTGCACTGTAAAGCCCAATCAAGGTGACTTACAATCTTCCCCAACTAGCTGGCAGATGTATATTTAGCTCTGACAGGTGTTACAGGAGTTTGGCGTGAAAATGCCATTTATAACCCACTAAATTATGGCCCATATGAGGAGCTGTTTACAGCAGGGATGAGGAATATGGTGCCTCAAATGGCTTCCTTGTCCCTCTTTGGGCCCTTTGTAGCCATTCTCGCCCCTAACTTTGGGCAGCCCATAAATGCGGTTACCTGTACTGTGGCAGAGTTGTGGGAGGTAGAAGCGATACAGGCACAGAAGAGAAATACTACTCTATTTCTACTACTGAAAGGAAGGGTCTAAAAGGTCCCATAAAGGTCACAAGGACCCAGATGTGGGTTGATTTAACAGGGGCAGGAGCAGACAGAGAGAAATTGGATAGGAAGTCACATAGAATCTTACTGGAGCTGTGGCAACAACTGAAGCCAGAGCAGTGGTTTTGGCCACTGAGGACCAAGAAGCAGAGGCCAGAGACAGAGCCACAAGCCTGGCCTGTGTGTCTGCAAGACTTCCTGCTAGAGAGTGAGCTGACCCCACTTGAACCTGCACAGGAAGACAATTGGGAAATACGATCTGACTGAGGGGAGGGTCGAGGCATCCCCTTGGGGGATCAGGTGGGGACCAGAGGCCACATGCTAAAATATCAATTCAGTGGTTCCCAGTGAATGTACAATGTGCCCTGGTTCTGGTAGACAAAGGAACTGAATGCTCACTGATTTCTGGCAACCCTGAACAATTTCCCAGGACACTGACTATTATAGATGGATATGAGGGTAAGGCTATCAGAGTGAAACAAGCAGGAATCCCACTGGGAATAGAATGTGTCCCACCAAAGGAGTATACTGTGTATATCTTTTCCATCCCCAGATATGTTTTGGGAATAGAATCCTGAAGGGCCTATGGCTGCAGACCACTGCAGGTGAGTTCAGACTGAGGATACATGTGGTAAAGGCAGTTCTGAGGGGATATGCTAAGCACCCACCTGAGGTTTGCCTGAGTCTTGGTGGGTGAGTAATACCCAGCAATAAAAATTTCAGGGAGGGCATAAAGAAATTAGAGAAACTTTCTAGGGACTGGAAAAGGTGGGAATTATAAAGCCCACTGTGTCCTTTTAATTATCTGGTGTGGCCAGGAAAAATACTAGATGTTTTCTGGTGTATGACTATGGATTACAGAAAACTGAATAAAGTCACACCCCTTCTGCATGCTGCTGTCCCCTCTATTGCGAACATAATGGACACCCTCAGTCATGAACAAGGAACATATCATTATGTTGTGGGTCTTGCTAATCTTTCTTTTCCATTGACATAGAGCAGAGAAGTCAGGAACAGTTTGCCTTCATGTGGGAAGGACAGCAGTGAACTTTCACTGTCCCTCCACAGGGGTACCTCCACAGCCCCCACCATCTGTCATGGATTTGTAGCCCAAGACTTGGAAGCATGGGAGAAACCACCATCAGTGCAGCTGTACCATTATATTGATGATATTATGCTCACATGTGATTGTCTTTCAGATATAGAAGGTGCAGCACCTAGATTGCTGCAACATCTACAGGAGAAAGGTTGGGCTGTGAACAGCACCAAGGTTCAGGGACCTGGTTTGTCAGTCAAATTCTTGGGGGTTGTCTGATTGGGTAAGATTAAAGTTATCCCAGAAACAGTAATAGATAAAGTCCAGGCCTTCCCTACCCCTACACCTGTGGCACTGTTACATGAGTTTTGGGGTCTTCTAGGCTACTGTAGAGTGTTTATCCTACACTTGGCATAAATTCTGAAGCCCTTATACCGTTTGGTATGAAAGGGTGTCAGGTGGGACTGGAAGGAGACATGCACATCTGCTTTTACTACAACAAATTGGGCAGTCAAGGCCATGCAGGCCATGAGTGTGATAGACCCATCAAGGCCCTGTGAGCTGGATGTTCATGTGACTGAAGGTTATGGCTGGGGTTTCTGGCAGCAGCAGCTTGAACAAACTCAGCAACCTATTGGATTCTGGTTGCAACTCTCAAAAGAAGCACAGGTACGGTACACATTAATAGAAAAACAATGTGGCTGCCGTGTACCACATCTTGCTGGCTATGGAGTCCATCATTGGAACAGCCCTGATAAAGGTCATAACCACCTATCCCATCACAGGGTACAAGACTGGACCCAAAAGCTGCAGAGTTGTGTGGCACAGATGCCTATACTGGCCAAGTGTGGCACATACCTAGAGCAGCATAACACCCTCTCTACTGGCCCCTTGAGTGAAAAACCCCAATGCTTATTGGGGCCAGTGACATATACCTGTGAAAGGCAGGAATAATTTGCTTTAGAGCTATTAGTAGCAGAGCCCTTATCAGGAGCGAAGAGCCCCTATACCGTAAGATGCATGATATACAGATGGCTCCAGCCATGGGCAGCCTCTGAAACAGAAGGCTATAGCTTTCCATCCTAAGACTGAGATAATATGGATGGAACATGGGGAAAGGAAGAGCAGTCAATGGGCAAAGTTGTCAGCAGTATGGCTTGTGATCACCCAGGAGGCCTCCCCATTATTTGTCTGCACTGACTGACAGCTGGGCTATTGAGGCTTGACTCTGTGGCTGCTGACATGGTACCATGCCATCTGGTTGGTTGGTCACTGACCCCTTTAGGGGCAAGAGTTGTGGCAAGACTTATGGGCCTCTGGTCAGACTAAAACAATTACAGGGGATCATGTGACAGGTCTTTTGCCACTGGAATCCCCAGGAAATGATGAAGCAGATGAACCAGCCAGGTATATTGGCTAGAGGGAAGGCCTGCCCTGATGTGGCCCAATGGTTACATTTTTTTTTCTTTCCATGTGGAGCAGAAGATAATGTTGGCTGTAGCCCATTGGTGGGACCTGCTTTTAACCTTAGGATAAGTCAGCAAAGCCTGGCAGGAGTACACTTTATGTTCTAAAAGGGGCTTACACTAAGCCCTACAGCTACATGGAACAATAGCTAAGGGGATAATACCCCTCATCAGGTGACAGATTATATTGGGCCTCTGCCCTTGTCAGAAGGATATCAGTATGCCGTGACTTGTGTGGACACAGCTACTGGACTTCTGGTTGCTTTTCCTGCACATTGTGCAGACCAGAGAATGACCAAAAGAGGTCTAGAGGGTCTCTTTGCAGCCTATGGCTGGCCGCAGGTAATTGAGAGTGATCAAGGCACCCATTTACCGGACTTGCACTACAAGAATGGGTGCAACAGTTAGGAATAAAGTGGAAGTTTTATGTACCATATAGTACTACTGGGACAGGCATGATAGAGAGGTACAATGGTTTGTTAAAATCTTGCCTGAAGTCAGACACCAATAGTCTACATGGAAGGTCAGTCCATTTATGGACAGTGATACAGAATTTGAATGAGAAGCCCCAGTAAGGGGCATTGAGTGCCATAGACATGCTAAGATACATTGATGCCTCCTCTAAACAACTTCAAGTACAAACCAAGGAGGAATCATTGAAGCCAGGGTTTGGCCACCACAGTAAGATCTTTCTGCCAGCACCAACTGCAATAAACCCCAGAAACTCCATTTAGTGGATGTGGCCTTGGACATTTCAACACATGGACCAGCGATGGCCCTCCTGGCATCTTGAGGACAAGGCCTGGAAGCTGGCATCCTATGTATTTCTGGAGTAATGTCAGAGTGGCCTCCAAAGATCATAGTGTACCCTAAGCAGCCAGAAGGTAAGAGTGTCTTACCAGGTATTTTATCTTTATAGCTGGTATATGCACCTCCTATTGCACTATACATAGAGTCCTCAGTAACCCTCACACAGAGAGAGGTAAAGGTATGGTATACTTGATCTGGACAGGACCACCTTCAGGCCATGGTCCTATCATAGGACCACTCTCTTGCATGCACCCTACCTGATAGAGAAGATTTGCCTATGTCAGTGTCATTAAAGCATGTTTCTTATTGCCCCTAAGGTTAATCTCCTCTAAACAGTCATGGATTGAACACACAGCCCAGAAAAAACTGCTATTCACTGGGTGAGCACAAAGCACCCTATCAATACCACTACTGGCCTGCCATGGAAAAGTGCAAATCATGAACTGGGACTGGTTAAAATATAGCTGAAATGACCGCTTGGTGACAACTGATCTCAGGCTTCAGAATAATAATTATTGTTATAATTTTTGTTGTTACAATGTTCCAGGTTTCTCACACAGGGACCATTGCAGAAGACTGAGCATAGGAAGACTGTGAGGCGAAAATTATGGAGAGGTTGGCATGTAGGGAAAATGAAAATTTTACAGCCAGGATCCTCACCTGTTCCTAATATACTTGATGATGTACTCGACCTACTGCTAGGCTAATGCTTATACACCTATTGGCAATGAGCCATTATTGTCTGACGTGACTATTTAAAGAGCTCCACCTAGTGCTCCACCCAGAGGTGGAGATGGAGACAGACTGTGAATGACCCAGAGGCAGACATGATTCCAGCACTCAACCTGCCATTCTTAGAATAAAGCTTGGCATAAAACTCTTTTACACCTAACATTCTCTTATTGTTATTTGGTCTCACTGAATCCAGAGTGAACTTGACCTGGGGCAGTCCCCCTCAGGTGAGAAAGAGCACATCACCCAGGGGAATGCTGCAAGGCAGGGAGATCATTCGCCATGCCCAGCACTAGCCCGACCACAGCGCACAGGACACAGGACACAGCCTGCTATCTGGCCTTTCAGCTGCACCTGCCCCTGCAGGTCCACCTCCCCATCTCCCAACAACAGGCTCCACCTGACTCACCTGGGCCTTTTCACACAAGGCCCAGCTCCTGGCCTGACACTGGGGATGAGAAGCCAACAGTCTCAGAGCAAGAGCAAGTTTGTGTTCACCTGGAAAGGGCCCAGGTCAGAGACAAGTCAGAGGAACCCAAGTCCCAAAATGTCTCAGGGCCTTGGGGCCTGTCATCAGGAATCCCTATTCTGTGTGCAGCACAGAAGACTTGTAAGACAGACAGGGGCCCCTCAGACTCACACCTGACCTCAGGACTCTTCTGCTGAGCCCAGATCACCCTCAACACAATGCTTGGGCAATGACCATTTTAATGGTCCAAGCTTCCTGTTGTCATGTTTTCATGAAACTGTTTCTGTCCCCATCCTCTGGAGTGAGCTGGCCTGTGGTGATGCCCCAGGGCACCTTTCTAGCCCTCACTCAAAGACCAGGGTCGGGGGACAGTTAATGCTGAAGTGAGACTGGCATTTCCTAATCCCTTCCTGAGCAGGCCTTCCTGCATTGGGGGACAACCCAGGCCCTCTCACTGACTAACAGGCAGATCAGGGAACTGCAGGCTGCTCCTAGTAGCAGAGGGATCAGTTGAAAATAATAAATTTTTCAACAATCCAAGTCATTTTATCCAGTTCCCCTTAGCTAATAATCAGAGTATAAATTTTAGTAGTCTTCAAAGGGGAGTCTGTTAATTGCACAATTAATTATCTTCCTCAATATGCAGGAAGGTGAAGGCATTATCTGGGGCTTCATGAAGTCTTGGAAAGAATTTGGGTAAACTCGAGGATGTGCAGAATGTTTGTTTAGATTTTCTACAACTATGGGCTGCCTTTTCCCACCCAGAAGTCATCTGCACACATATGTGCCTCACATTGAGTTCTGCAGCCACTGTCAGTGTTTCTCTTCCTCTACACTTGCTAGGATTCCCGAAACCAATGAGTGAAAGTCTAAATGCACTAGGGTTCCTTCCAAATGAGGGTCTTTTTTCTCCAGAAAATCGCAATGAATTTACAACACTGCACCAAACATCTTCAAAACCTCATGATGAAAAGAACATGCTTTATTATATTAAAAAAAAAGAAATCGGTATACAACAAAAGCACTAGGCAGGCTAATAGCCAACAAGATTAGTCACTGCCAGCTTGCATTAAATCAATAGTGCCCTGTGAGTTCATCAATTTGTATTTAAGTAAAAAGTGAGAAAATTAACGAAGCATACTGAAAGAACAAAGATTAAATAATCTTTCTGGGACAAAACATGTTGATTTGAATATATTTAACTTTACCTATAGAATGAATTCCAATTTCAGGATCTTAAGGAAAAAGCTTAGGGGCTTATTCCACAAAGTAGACAATCAAGAAGTATGAAATTTCTTCATACTTGATGTTATTTTCATTAAAATAATATATATTCAGCCATATATTGCTTTATACATAGGATTTTTACCTAATTAAGATGGTAAGATGAATCCATGATTTTGTATTCTATGCTTCAAACTTAGCATTTTATCATAAATATCATGTCATTAAAAATTCTTCAAAATCTTTCACATGGTGCCAGCATACCACTAAAAGTGTTGATCAGCTTGACAATGACACCATCCAAAGGACATTTTTCTGTCAGCCTCTGTAGCTCAGCTTCACTGGCCTCTGGCACTGTCCACCATTCTTACCCTGGTGGGCCCTCCTCCCTGAGGTACTGTAACCCCACCAGCTCAATGTCTCCCCAATCGATTTACCCTCCTTTCTCTACCTGCCACTACCTGCTGGAGCTTCTAAGGCATGGCCTCTCGTCATTTTAATCTGTCTTCTTAGGTAATGTCAGGCCTCCTTGAGGCTTCAATTATAACCTACAATGTTTAACACATTTCACCTTCCACCTCAGAGCTGTATGCCTGCTTGTTGTTTCCACCTTCCACTTGGAAGTCAAAGTCCACATGTCCACCAGTGGACGCAGGTTCTCCTGCAAGCCCAGCCCTCCTGGATTAGCCAGCCTGGAGAATGGTACTACCATTCTTACTGTTCTAAAGCTAGGAACCCAGCAATCACTCTGGACTTTCATTCTTCCTCCTCACTTTCCCCTACCCCAATCTAGCCAATCAGTGGCCAAATCAGTAGTGCTACCTTCTAAGGACTTATTTTTCATTTTTTAAATTTTCTATCATTAATCTACAACTACATGAAGAATATTATGTTTACTAGGCTCTCCCCTACACCAAGTCCCACACCACAAACCCCATTACAGTCACTGTCCATCAGCATAGTAAGATGTTGTAGAATCACTACTTGTCTTCTCTGTGTTGCACAGCTCTCCCTTTTTCCCCATCCCCCACATTATACATGCTAATCATAATACCCGCTTTCTTCTTCCCCGCCCTTATCCCTCCCAACCCTCACATTCTCCTAAGTCCCTTTCCCTTTGGTAACTGTTAGTCCATTCTTGGGTTCTGTGATTCTGCTGCTGTTTTGTTCCTTCATTTTTTCCTTTGTTCTTATACTCCACAGATGAGTGAAATCATTTGGTACTTGTCTTTCTCCACTTGGCTTATTTCATGGAGCATAATACCCTCTAGCTCCATCCATGTTGTTGCAAATTGTAGGATTTGTTTTCTTCTTATGGCTGAATAATATTCCATTCAGTATATGTACTACATCTTCTTTATACATTCATCTACTGATGGACACTTAGGTTGCTTCCATTTCTTGGCTATTGTAAATAGTGCTGTGATAAACATAGGGGTGCATCTGTCTTTGTCAAACTGGAGTGCTGCATCCTTAGGGTAAATTCCTAGAAGTGGAAATCCTGGGTCAAATTGTAAGTGTATTTTGAGCATTTTGAGGAAACTCCATACTGCTTTCCACAAAGGTTGAACTGATTTACATTCCCACCAGCAGTGTAGGAGGGTTCCCCTTTCTCTAGAACCTCGCCAACATTTGTTGTTGTTTGTCTTTTGGATGGTAGCCATCCTTACTGATGTGAGGTGATATCTCATTGTGGTTTTAATTTGCATTTCTCTGATAACAAGTGATGTGGAGCATCTTTTCATGTGTCTGTTGGCCATCTGAAATTCTTCATTAGAGAACTGTCTATTCAGCTCTTCTGCCCATTTTTTAATTGGATTATTTGCCTTTTGTTTGCTGAGGTGCATGAGCTCTTTATGTATTTTGGATGTCAAGCCTTTATCAGATCTGTCATTTACGAATATATTCTCCCATACTGTAGGGTACCTTTTTGTTCTATTGATGGTGTCCTTTGCTGTACAGAAGCTTTACAGCTTGATATAGTCCCACTTGTTCATTTTTGCTTTTCTTTTCCTTGCCCAGGGAGATATGTTCATGAAGAAGTCGCTAATGTTTATGTCCAAGAGATTTTTGCCCATGTTTTTTTCTAAGAGTTTTATGGTGTCATGACTTACATTCAGGTCTTTGATCCATTTTGAATTTACTTTTGTGTATGGGCTTAGACAGTGATCAAGTTTCATTCTCTTACATGTAGGTGTCCAGTTTTGCCAGCACCATGCGTTGAAGAGACTGTCATTTCCCCATTGTATGCCCATGGCTCCTTTATCGAATATTAATTGACCATATATGTTTGGGTTAATGTCTGGAGTCTCTAATATGTTCCACTGGTCTGTGGCTGTGTTCTTGTGCCAGTACCAAATTGTTGATTACTATGGCTTTGTAGTAGAGCTTGAGGTTGGGGAGTGAGATCACCCCACTTTATTCTTCTTTCTCAGGATTGCTTTGGCTCTTTGGGGTCTTTGGTGTTTCCATATGAATTTTTGAATTATTTGTTCCAGTTTGTTGAAGAATGTTGTTGGTAATTTGATAGGGATTGCATCAAATCTGTATATTGCTTTGGGCAGAATGGCCATTTTGATGATATTAATTCTTCCTAGCCAAGAGCATGGGATGAGTTTCCATTTGTTAATGACCTCTTTAATTTCTCTTTAGAGTGTCTTATATTTTTCAGGGTATAGGTCTTTCACTTCCTTGGTTAGGTTTATTCCTTGGTATTTTATTCTTTTTGATGCAATTGTGAATGGAATTGTTTTCCTGATTTCTCTTTCTATTTGCTCATTGTTAGTGTATAGGAAAGTCACAGATTTCTGTGTGTTAATTTTGTATCCTGCAACTTTGCTGTATTCCGATATCAGTTATAGTAGTTTTGTAATGGAGTCTTTAGAGTTTTTTATGTACAATATCATGTCATCTTCAAATAGTGACAGTTTGACTTCTTCCTTCCCAATCTGGATTTCTTGTATTTCTTTGTTTTGTCTGATTGCTGTGGCTAGGACCTCCAGTACTATGTTAAATAACAGTGGGGAGAGTGGGCATCCCTGTCTTGTTCCCGATCTCAGAGGAAAAGCTTTCAGCTTCCCGCTGTTCAGTATGATGCTGGCTGTGGGTTTATCGTATATGGCCTTTATTATGTTGAGGTACTTGCCCTCTATTCCCGTTTTGCTGAGAGTTTTTATCATGAATTGATGTTGAATTTTGTCGAATGCTTTTTCAGCATCTATGTAGATGATTATGTGGTTTTTGTCTTTCTTTTTGTTTATGTGGTGGATGATGTTGATGGATTTTCGAATGTTGTACCATCCTTGCATCCCTGGGATGAATCCCACTTGGTCGTGGTGTATGATCCTTTTGATATATTTTTGAATTCGGTTTGCTAAAATTTTATTGAGTATTTTTGCATCTACGTTCATCTGGGATATTTGGCTGTAATTTTCTTTTTTGGTGGGGTCTTTGCCTTGTTTTGGTATTAGGGTGATGTTGGCTTCATAGAATGAGTTTGGGAGTATTCCCTCCTCTACTATTTTTTGGAAAACTTTAAGGAGAATGGGTACTATATCTTCTCTGTATGTCTGATAAAATTCCAAGGTAAATCCATCTGGCCCGGGGTTTTTTCTTGGGTAGTTTTTTGATTACCACTTTAATTTCTTTGCTGGTAATTGGTTTGTTTAGATTTTGTGTTTCTTCATTGGTCAGTTTTGGAAGGTTGTATTTTTCCAGGAAGTTGTCCATTTCTTCTAGTTTTCCAGCTTCTTAGCATATAGGTTTTCATAGTAGTCTCTAATAATTCTTTGTATTTTTGTTGGGTCCTCCGTGATGTTTCCTTTCTCATTTCTGATTCTGTTGATGTGTGTTGATTCTCTTTTTCTCTTAATAAGTCTGGCGAGGGGCTTATCTATTTTGTTTATTTTCTTGAAGTACCAGTTCTTGGTTTCATTGATTTTTTCTACTCTTTTATTCTTCTCAATTTTGTTTCTTCTCTGATCTTTATTATGTCCCTCCGTCTGCTGACCTTAGGCCTCATTTGTTCTTCTTTTTCCAATTTCGACAATTGTGACATTAGACTATTTGTTTGGGATTGTTCTTCCTTCTTTAAATATGCCTGGATTGCTATATACTTTCCTTTTAAGACCGCTTTTGCTGCATCCCACAGAAGTTGGGGCTTTATGTTGTTGTTGTTATTTGTTTCCATATATTGCTGGATCTCCATTTTAATTTGGTCATAGATCTATTGATTATTTAGGAGCATGTTGTTAAGCCTCCATGGGTTTGTGAGCCTTTTTGCTTTCTTTGTACAATTTATTTCTAGTTTTATACCTTTGTGGTCTGAAAAGTTGGTTAGTAGGATTTCAATCTTTTGGAATTTACTGAGGTTCTTTTTGTGGCCTAGTATGTGGTCTATTCTGGAGAATTTTCCATGTGCACTTGAGAAGAATGTGTATCCTGTTGCTTTTGGGTGTAGAGTTCTATAGATATCTATTAGGTCCATCTGTTCTAGTGTGTTGTTCAGTGCCTCTGTGTCCTTAATATTTTCTGTCTGGTGGATCTGACCTTTGGTGTGAATGGTGTGTTGAAGTCTCCTAAAATGAATGCATTGCATTCTATTTCCTCCTTTACTTCTGTTAGTATTTGTTTCACATATGCTGGTGCTCCTGTGTTGGGTGCATATATATTTATAATGGTTATATCCTCTCGTTGGACTGAGCCCTTTATCATTATGTAATGTCCTTCTTTATCTCTTGTTACTTTCTTTGTTTTGAAGTCTATTTTGTCTGATACTAGTACTGCAACACCTGCTTTCTTCTCCCTATTGTTTGCATGAAATATCTTTTCCATCCCTTGACTTTTAGTCTGTGCATGTCTTTGGGTTTGAGGTAAGTATCTTGTAAGCAGCATATAGATGGGTCTTGCTTTTTTATCCATTCAGTGACTCTGTGTCTTTTGATTGGTGCATTCAGTCCATTTACATTTAGGGTGATTATCGATAAGTATGTACTTATTGCCATTTCAGGCTTTAGATTCGTGGTTACCAAAGGTTCCAGGTCACTTTCCTTACTATATAAGAATCTAACTTCACTCACTTAGTATGCTGTTGCGAACACAATCTAAAGGTTCTTTTCTATTTCTCCTCCTTTTTCTTCCTCCTTCATTCTTTGTATATTAGGTATCAAATTCTGTACTTTTTGTCTATCCCTTGATAGACTTTGGGGATAGTCAATTTAATTTTGCATTTGCCTCGCAATCAGCCACTCCACCCTCCCTACCATGGTTTTACTACCTCTGGTGACAGCTATCCAACCGCAGGAACACTTCCATCTATAGCAGTCCCTCCAAAATGGACTGCAGAGACTGTTTGTGGGAGGTAAACTCTCTCAGCTTTTGCTTATCTGGAAATTGTTTAATCCCTCCTTGAGATTTAAATGATAATCTTGCCGGATAAAATAATCTTGGTTCCAGGCCCTTCTGCTTCATGGCATTAAATACTTCATGCCACTCCCTTCTGGCCTGTAAGGTTTCTGCTGAGAAGTCTGATGTTAGCCTGATGGGCTTTCCTTTGTGTGTGATCTTATTTCTGCCTCTGGCTGCTTTTAACAGTCTGTCCTTATCCTTGATCTTTCCCATTTTAATTACTATGTGTCTTGGTGTTGTCTTCCTTGGGTCCCTTGTGTAGGGGGATCTGTGGATCTCCATCACCTGAGAGACTATCTCCTTTCACAGATTGGGGAAGTTTTCAGCAACTACCTACTCAAAGACACTTTCTATCCCTTTCTCTCTCTCTTCTTCTTCTGGTATCCCTGTAATGCGAACATTGTTCCGCTTGGATTGGTCACACACTTCTCTCAATATTCTTTCATTTTTAGAGATCCTTTTTTCTCTCTGTGCCTCAGCTTCTTTGTATTCCTTTTCTCTAGTTTCTATTTCATTAATTTTTTCCTCCACTGTATCCCACCTGCTTTTAATACCCTCCATCGTGCTCTTCAATGATTGGATCACCGACCTGAATTCATTCCTGAGTTCTTGGATGTCTTTCCATACCTCCATTAGAATGTTGATGATTTTTATTTTGAACTCCCTTTTAGGAAGAATCATGAGGTCCATATCATTTAAATCTTTATCAGGAGTTGTATTAATAATTTTACTCTGGACAAGGTTCCTTTGGCGTTTCATGTTTGTATATGGCGCCCTCTAGTGTCCTGAAGCTGTAGTCTGTGGAACTTCTCAGCCCCTGAAGCAATGTTGGTGGTCGCAGGGGAGTGGTACTGGTGCCTCAGGGGAGGAAGAGCTGTTCCCTGCCTCCCAGGTGCTGTGCCTGTCTCCACTGCCTGAGCCAGTGGACTGGTCACACAGGTTTTTGTTCCAGAGCAGCCATATATGAATCCCTGCTTTCCATAGGCAGCCGGAATCCCAGTCTCCCCAGGAACTCTGCCTGTATTAACTTTCCAACCCGGAAGTCATGCGAGTCTCATGAAAGCACCATGAAATGCAGGTTTGTGCTCCCAGAGCAGATCTGCGGAGCTAGATATTCAGCAGTCCCAAGCCTTCCACTCCCTCCCTGCTCCATTTCTCTTCCTCCTGCCAGTGAGCTAGGGTTGGGGAGGGGCTTGGGTCCCACAGAGACACAGCTCTGGTATGTTACCCCATTCGGTGATGTCTGCTCTTTTCTCCAGGTGTGTGCAGTCTGATGCCGTCTTCTTTCCTGTTGCTCTCTCAGGATTAGTTGTGCCGATTAAATTTTCTAATTGTATTCAGTTTTAGGAGGAAGCCTCTGTCCTCTCATGCCACCATCTTTTTTTCTAAGGGCTTTTTAAAATCTATTCACTGCTCTCCATCCCGACCACCTCCTTCCCTTTAGGTCTCTCCAAACCATTGTCCAACCCCAGCTGCAATAATCTTATTAAAATGGAAATACGATCATACGTATTTTGCACAATTGCTCTTAGGGCCTAGCCTGGCCTACATTTCCCTGCATCATCACCCATTGTGTTTCCCTGGCTTCCCTACATGGCCTGGCCCTTTTCTACATCTCCTGCAGCATCCTCCAGCCACTGTGCTCTTCCTTCAGCTACTGAAGGTGTTGTGACCTGTCCCACATGGCATTTGGATATGCTTGGTCCTCTACTGCATGTTCTTTCTGGACATCAGGATTCTAAGCTTAGGACTCAGCAGTCATGTACACACCTCCTCTGACCAGGAAATATCTCATTACTCTCTCTCTTATCATCAGTGTGTCTGATGTTAACATTTACTTATGTGAACCTCTCTCTGTCTTGGGGCCTGTCTGTCAGCATCATAATGATAAAGATTATACTCTCTTTTTCCTCTACTTACCAATGAATCCTCAGCAACCAGAACACAGTCAGTGCTCAATAAGCATTAGTTGAAGGAATGAATTACCTGGACAATTATGGTGTAAGATAATGTTGTCATTCTTTCAAGAAATATTAAATGCCTAATACATTTTATATTTCAGTTTCCTGGTTTTGCTGTTGTAGAATGCTGTAATAAATATCTTTAAACATAAAACTTTTTAAAGTCAGTCTTTTAAAAGTAAAAGCTCTTCGTATACATTCCAAGACTGCTTTTGAAGCACCCATATTCTACTTTACTATAACAGAAACTTTGCTAATTTGTTTTTAAAAACCCTTTAATTTGCATTTTTTTTTTTGCCAAAAGTGAAGTCCTTCATATTTTGTAGCATTGATAAAACTTTAAGTACTAGGTTCTTTGTTTATGTAACCAGTCATGTCTTAAAAATTTTTTAAACTAAATTATATGAGCTTTTAGAGAAAGGATATCAATCATATTTCATGCAAATTATTTTTGCCTTTTTTATGTGGCTAGATATTATTAGATACTTAAGCATATTCTGCAGACTTCCTGACCTTTATGAGTTCTTACATTTTTTTTTTTAATCTGCAAGTGGTTTCTTAGAAGAATCTGTATAATCCAGGAACCTGTTAGAAAAACCTTCATTTGTTGAACAGATGTTTTCCATGTACCTTTTTAATTCTTTTGTGTTTCTTTGTTATGTTGTGATTTATAAAAAGAAATGTATATTTGATCTTTGTCCCTATTCCTGGCACAGAGCTCCTAAACCCTTGCCATTTCCTAAGTAATGAGAGTGGGGGTGGGGGAGTGTCTTTTGTTACATTGATGAGGTGACATTTGGATCTCAGTAGGTAACCTAAGAATGAGGGCTGGCTGCCAGCCACCCATAGGATTAGAGGGTTGGAACTTTCAGTGCCACCCCTGGACCTCAAGGGAGAGAAGAGCAGCTGGAGATTGAGTTCTATCACCAGTGGGCAATGATTTAAGTCAATCATGCCTATATAATGCAGCCTCCGTGAAAACTCAAATGGATGGGGTTCAGAGAGCTTCTGGGTTGGTGAACACACGGAGGTGCTGGGAGAGTGGCAATCTTGGAAAGGGCATGTCAGCTTCAAGCCCTTTCCCCATGCCTTGACCTATGCATGTTTTCCACCTGGATGTTCCTGAGTTACATCCTTTTAGAATAAATCAGTATTCTAGTAAGTAAAATGTTTCCCTGAGTTCTCTGAGATGGTCTAGCAAGTTAAACAAACCCGAGGAGGGAAATCATTGGAATCCCCTATCTATAGCTGGTCAGTCAAGAGTACAAGTGACAACCTGAACTTGCAGTGGTGTCTGGGGTAAGGGGCAGCCTTGAGGAACTCAACCCTAGACCTGTGGAATCTGATGCTATCTGTAGGTAGTGTTAGAATTTAATTGACAACCCAACTGATGTTGGAGATCTTGTTTACTGAGGGGGTAAAAAACCCACAAATAGCAATTGGGAGTAGAATTTTCTTAAAACTACATATTTGGATTTATTCTCTTAGTGGCTGCTCTTGGGATTACAATTAGCATCTCGAGACAATTTACTTTGGCTTCATACTAACTTAATTTCAATAGGGGGTAGACAATAGTTGCTCCAATATTCCTTTGTTCCTTCCACACTCTTTTGTGCTATTATTATTATTATTTTTTTAATAATTATTTTTTATTGAAGGGTAGTTGACGCACAGTATTACATTACATTACTTTCAAGTGTACAACACAGTGGTAAAGCATTTATATACATAATTCTAGGTTCCAGCTATCACCCTACCAAGCTGTTACAATATCTTGACTATATTCCTTATGCTATACATTACATCCCGGTTACTTATTTATTTTACCATTGGAAGTCTGTCCTTTTTTTTTTTTTTTTTTTTGTGAGGGCATCTCTCATATTTATTGATCCAATGGTTGTTAACGACAATAAAATTCTGTATAGGGGAGTCAATGCTCAATGCACAATCATTAATCCACCCCAAGCCTAATTTTCGTCAGTCTCCAATCTTCTGAGGCATAACAAACAAGTTCTTACATGGAGAACAAATTCTTACATAATGAATAAGTTACGTAGTGAACAGTACAAGGGCAGTCATCACAGAAACTTTTGGTTTTGCTCATGCATTATGAACTCTAAACAGTCAGTTCAAATATGAATACTCATTTGGTTTTTATACTTGATTTATATGTGGATACCACATTTCTCTCTTTATTATTATTATTTTTAATAAAATGCTGAAGTGGTAGGTAGATACAAGATAAAGGTAGAAAACATAGTTTAGTGTTGTAAGAGAGCAAATGTAGATGATCAGGTGTGTGCCTGTAGACTATGTGTTAATCCAAGCTAGACCAGGGAAATAAAACATCCACGTATGCAGAAGATTTCTCTCAGAACAGGGGGGGTGAGGTTCTAAGCCTCACCTCTGTTGATCCCCAATTTCTCACCTGATGGCCCCCCCGCGACTGTGCCTATTTTAGGTAGTTCCTCCCTTGAGGAATCTTACCCGTCTCTGGCTAACCAGTCATCTTCCGGGGCCATACAGGGAAATGTGAAGTTGGTAAGTGAGAGGGAAGCCTTATTGTTTGAAAAGGTTAGCTTTTTACTTCTTTGCATATTTATGCCCTGTGGCTTCTATGCCCAGCATTTGTCTTGAGGTATCTTTACCACTTGGAAGAATTATGATACTCGGTAAATTTGATATGAGGCACGAATTCTATTTAAGGGTTGTAATTAGGAAGGAAGAAGAAAAGCTATAGAAGTAGCAGGCGGAAGAAAACATGGGAAGATTGATTATTTCTTTGACATATCTTCTTGTAGAGTACTTCAGCATGTATAGGTTTTAAGCTACTACTTAAATTGCGCACACACATTAACATAATAGGAGTATAGTTACATAACCAAAGCATATCTGTAATTAGCAGCCATCTCCAGTGAAACGAAGAAAACCAGTTAGGCACCTTAGGCATTTGTGAAAACTTATCTATGATATGGTGGATACTGTCCAACTGAACTTGAACAGTCTGAGAGAAATCAGACAAATTAAAACAACCCATTCCTGGGGACTGTTCACATGCCATATGTTCTTTTAACAGTAAATAGTCTGTAGTTGTAAGACTTTGGAGCGCTACAATTTGCACTTTTCCAAATTCTTGGTTGAGTTCCAACAGTATAGATCCAGTCAAATTTGTTGTTTTACTGTATGCACAGGTCAGCTTAGATATCTCCTTCCTCATTCCCATGGCAAGTCCAGGAACTGGTGGGATGAGTGCATCTACAGCTTTAGCAGTGCGTGGATCTTTGTTGGGGTTTTTTGATGATCATCTTTTGGCATGAGTCTTCCAGAGAGTGCAGATGTTGGAAGTTCTTTTTCATATCGTATCTTAGTTCATTTTCGGGGTAGCCCAATTAGGCTTTGATCCTCTGTACAAACACAAACAGACCCTTTGCCTACACTTTTATATGTCCTTTATACCCTTGTGTAGAACTCGTTGGAGGTTACCACACAGGAACTGCCCTTTTTTTTTTTTTGCTTTGTTTTTGGTATCACTAATCTACACTTACATGATGAATATTATGTTTACTAGGCTCTCCCCTATACCAGGTCTCCCCTATAAATCCCTTTACAGTCACTGTCCATCAGCATAGCAAAATGTTGTAGAATCACTACTTGCCTTCTCTGTGTTGTATAGCCCTCCCTTTTCTCCTACCCCCCATGCATGTTAATCTTAATACCCCCCAACTTCTCCCCCCCTTATCCCTCCCTACCCACCCATCCTCCCCAGTCCCTTTCCCTTTGGTACCTGTTAGTCCATTCTTGAGTTCTGTGATTCTGCTGCTGTTTTGTTCCTTCAGTTTTTCCTTTGTTCTTATATTCCACAGATAAGTGAAATCATTTGGTATTTCTCTTTCTCCGCTTGGCTTGTTTCACTGAGCATAATACCCTCCAGCTCCATCCATGTTGCTGCAAATGGTTGGATTTGCCCTTTTCTTATGGCTGAGTAGTATTCCATTGTGTATATGTACCACATCTTCTTTATCCATTCATCTATTGATGGACATTTAGGTTGCTTCCAATTCTTGACTATTGTAAATAGTGCTGCAATAAACATAGAGGTGCATCTGTCTTTATCAAACTTGATTGCTGCGTTCTTAGGGTAAATTCCTAGGAGTGGAATTCCTGGGTCAAATGGTAAGTCTGTTTTGAGCATTTTGATGTACTTCCATACTGCTTTCCACAATGGTTGAACTAACTTACATTCCCACAAGCAGTGTAGGAGGGTTCCCCTTCCTCCACAGCCTCGCCAACATTTGTTGCTGTTTGTCTTTTGGATGGCAGCCATCCTTACTGGTGTGAGGTGATACCTCATTGCAGTTTTAATTTGCATTTCTCTGATAATTAGCGATGTGGAGCATCTTTTCATGTGTCTGTTGGCCATCTGTATTTCTTTTTTGGAGAACTGTCTGTTCAGTTCCTCTGCCCATTTTTTAATTGGGTTATTTGTTTTTTGTTTGTTGAGGCGTGTGAGCTCTTTAAATATTCTGGACGTCAAGCCTTTATCGGATGTGTCATTTTCAAATATATTCTCCCATACTGTAGGGATCCTTCTTGTTCTATTGATGGTGTCTTTTGTTGTACAGAAGCTTTTCAGCTTAATATAGTCCCACTTACTCATTTTTGCTGTTGTTTTCCTTGCCCGGGGAGATACGTTCTAGAAGAGGTCACTCATGTTTATGTCTAAGAGGTTTTTGCCTATGTTTTCTTCCAAGAGTTTAATGGTTTCATGGCTTACATTCAGGTCTTTGATCCATTTTGAGTTTACTTTTGTATATGGGGTTAGACAATGGTCCAGTTTCATTCTCCTACATGTAGCTGTCCAGTTTTGCCAGCACCACCTGTTGAAGAGACTGTCATTTCGCCATTGTATGTCCATGGCTCCTTTATCAAATATTAATTGACCATATATGTCTGGGTTAATGTCTGGATTCTCTAGTCTGTTCCATTGGTCTGTGGCTCTGCTCTTGTGCCAGTACCAAATTGTCTTGATTACTATGGCTTTATAGTAGAGCTTGAAGTTGGGGAGTGAGATCCCCCCTACTTTATTCTTCTTTCTCAGGATTGCTTTGGCTATTCAGGGTCTTTGGTGTTTCCATATGAATTTTTGAATTATTTGTTCCAGTTCATTGAAGAATGTTGCTGGTAGTTTCATAGGGATTGCATCAAATCTGTATATTGCTTAGGGCAGGATGGCCATTTTGACGATATTAATTCTTCCTAGGCACGAGCATGGGATGAGTTTCCATCTGTTAGTGTCCCCTTTAATTTCTCTTAAGAGTGACTTGTAGTTTTCAGAGTATAAGTCTTTCACTTCTTTGGTTAGGTTTATTCCTAGGTATTTTATTTTTTTGATGCAATTGTGAATGGAGTTGTTTTCCTGATTTCTCTTTCTGTTGGTTCATTGTTAGTATATAGGAAAGCCACAGATTTCTGTGTGTTGATTTTGTATCCTGCAACTTTGCTGTATTCCGATATCAGTTCTAGTAGTTTTGGGGTGGAGTCTTTAGGGTTTTTTATGTACAGTATCATGTCATCTGCAAATAGTGACAGTTTAACTTCTTCTTTACCAATCTGGATTCCTTGTATTTCTTTATTTGGTCTGATTGCCGTGGCTAGGACCTCCAGTACTATGTTAAATAACAGTGGAGAGAGTGGGCATCCCTGTCTAGTTCCCGATCTCAGAGGAAATGCTTTCAGCTTCTCGCTGTTCAATATAATGTTGGCTGTGGGTTTATCATAGATGGCCTTTATTATGTTGAGGTACTTGCCCTCTATTCCCATTTTGCTGAGAGTTTTTATCATGAATGGATGTTGAACTTTGTCAAATGCTTTTTCAGCATCTATGGAGATGATCATGTGGTTTTTGTCTTTCTTTTTGTTGATGTGGTGGATGATGTTGATGGACTTTCGAATGTTGTACCATCCTTGCATCCCTGGGATGAATCCCACTTGGTCATGGTGTATGATCCTTTTGATGTATTTTTGAATTCGGTTTGCTAATATTTTGTTGAGTATTTTTGCATCTACGTTCATCAGGGATATATTGGTCTGTAGTTTTCTTTTTTGGTGGGGTCTTTGCCTGGTTTTGGTATTAGGGTGATGTTAGCTTCATAGAATGAGTTTGGGAGTATCCCCTCCTCCTCTATTTTTTGGAAAACTTTAAGGAGAATGGGTATTATGTCTTCCCTGTATGTCTAATAAAATTCCGAGGTAAATCCATCTGGCCCGGGGGTTTTGTTCTTTGGTAGTTTTTTGATTACCGCTTCAATTTCGTTGCTGGTAATTGGTCTGTTTAGATTTTCTGTTTCTTCCTGGGTCAATCTTGGAAGGTTATATTTTTCTAGGAAGTTGTCCATTTCTCCTAGGTTTCCCAGCTTGTTAGCATATAGGTTTTCATAGTATTCTCCAATAATTATTTGCATTTCCGTGGGGTACGTCGTGATTTTTCCTTTCTCGTTTCTGATACTGTTGATTTGTGTTGACTCTCTTTTCTTCTTAATAAGTCTGGTTAGAGGCTTATCTATTTTGTTTATTTTCTCGAAGAACCAGCTCTTGGTTTCATTGATTTTTGCTATTGTTTTATTCTTCTCAATTTTATTTATTTCTTCTCTGATCTTTATTATGTCCCTCCTTCTGCTGACCTTAGGCCTCATTTGTTCTTCTTTTTCCAATTTCGATAATTGTGACATTAGACCATTCATTTGGGATTGCTCTTCCTTTTTAAAATATGCTTGGATTGCTATATACTTTCCTCTTAACACTGCTTTTGCTGTGTCCCACAGAAGTTGGGGTTTAGTGTTGTTGTTGTCATTTGTTTCCATATATTGCTGGATCTCCATTTTGATTTGGTCATTGATCCATTGATTATTTAGGAGCGTGTTGTTAAGCCTCCATGTGTTTGTGAGCCTCTTTGCTTTCTTTGTACAGTTTATTTCTAGTTTTATGCCTTTGTGGACTGAAAAGTTGGTTGGTAGGATTTCAATCTTTTGGAATTTTCTGAGGCTCTTTTTGTGACCTAGTATGTGGTCTATTCTGGAGAATGTTCCATGTGCACTTGAGAAGAATTTATATCCCGCTGCTTTTGGATGTAGAGTTCTATAGATGTCTATTAGGTCCATCTGCTCTACTGTGTTGTTCAGTGCTTCCGTGTCCTTACTTATTCTCTGCCCAGTGGATCTATCCTTTGCGGTGACTGGTGTGTTGAAGTCTCCTAGAATGAATGCATTGCAGTCTATATCCCACTTTAGTTCTGTTAGTATTTGTTTCACATATGCTGGTGCTCCTGTGTTGGGTGCATATATATTTAGAATGGTTATATCCTCTTGTTTGACTGAGCCCTTTATCATTATGTAGTGTCCTTCTTTATCTCTTGTTACTTTCTTTGTTTTGAAGTCTATTTTGTCTGATATTAGTACTGCAACCCCTGCTTTCTTCTCACTGTTGTTTGCTTGAAATATGTTTTTCCATCCCTTGACTTTTAGTCTGTACATGTCTTTGGGTTTGAGGTGAGTTTCTTGTAAGCAGCATATAGATGGGTCTTGCTTTTTTATCCATTCTGTTACTCTGTGTCTTTTGATTGGTGCATTCAACCCATTAACATTTAGGGTGACTATTGAAAGATATGTACTTATTGCCATTGCAGGCTTTAAATTCGTGGTTACCAAAGGTTCAAGGTTAGCCTCTTTAGTATCTTACTGCCTAACTTAGCTCGCTTATTGAGCTGTTATATACACTGTCTGGAGATTCTTTTCTTCTCTCCCTTCTTGTTCCTCCTCCTCGATTCTTCATATGTTGGGTGTTTTGTGCTGTGCTCTTTCTAGGAGTGCTCCCATCTAGAGCAGTCCCTGTAAGATGTTCTGTAGAGGTGGTTTGTGGAAAGCAAATTCCCTCAGCTTTTGTTTGTCTGGGAATTGTTTAATCCCACCGTCATATTTGAATGATAGTCGTGCTGGATACAGTATCCTTGGTTCAAGGCCCTTCTGTTTCATTGTATTAAATATATCATGCCATTCTCTTCTGGCCTGTAGGGTTTCTGTTGAGAAATCTGATGTTAGCCTGATGGGTTTCCCTTTATAGGTGACCTTTTTCTCTCTAGCTGCCTTTAACACTCTTTCCTTGTCCTTGATCTTTGCCATTTTAATTATTATGTGTCTTGGTGTTGCCCTTCTTGGATCCTTTCTGTTGGGGGTTCTGTGTATTTCCGTGGTCTGTTCGATTACTTCCTCCACTAGTGTGGGGAAATTTTCAGCAATTATTTCTTCTAAGATACTTTCCATCTCTTTTCCTCTCTCTTCTTCTTCTGGGACCCCTATAATACGAATATTGTTCCTTTTGGATTGGTCACATAGTTCTCTTAATATTGTTTCATTCCTGGAGATCCTTTTTTCTCTCTCTCTGTCAGCTTCTATGCGTTCCTGTTCTCTGATTTCAATTCCATCAATGGCCTCTTGCATTCTATCCATTCTGCTTATAAACCCTTCCAGAGTTTGTTTCATTTCTGCGATCTCCTTTCTGGCATCTGTGATCTCCTTCCGGACTTCATCCCATCTCTCTTGCGTATTTCTCTGCATCTCTGTCAGCATGTTTATGATTCTTATTTTGAATTCTTTTTCAGGAAGACTGGTTAGGTCTGTCTCCTTCTCTGGTGTTGTCTCTGTGATCTTTGTCTGCCTGTAGCTTTGCCTTTTCATGGTGATAGGAATAGTCTGCAGAACTGGGACGAGTGACGGCTGGAAGGACTTCCTTTCTTGTTGGTTTGTGGCCCTCCTCTCCTGGGAGAACAGCGGCCTCTAGTGGCTTGTGCTGCGCAGCTGCGCGCAGACAGGGTTTCTGCTTCCTGCCCGACTGCTATGGAGTTAATCCCCGCTGTTGCTGTGGGCGTGGCCTGGCTCGGGCAGCTGCTCCAAAGTGGTGGAGTCGCGTTGGAGCAGAAGCTGCTGGGAGGCTATTTATCTCCGTAAGGGGCCTCCCTGCTCCCTGCAGCCCAGGGTTAGGGTGCCCAGAGATCCCGGATTCTCTACCTCTGGATTAAGTGACCCGCCCTGCCCCTTTAAGACTTCCAAAAATCCCGCACCCGCCAAAACAAAACAACGACCACCAAAAAAAAAAAGAAAAAAAAGTTTTTAATTAAAAAAAAAAAAAAAAGTTTTTAATTAAAAAAAAAAAGGTGGTTGTTCGTTTTTCTTTATTCTCCGGTGCCAGCCTCAGGCCTCTGCTCACCGGTCTTTCTGCCCTGTTTTCCTAGTATTGGGGTCCCTATCCCTTTAAGACTTCCAAAAAGCGCTCGCCAAAACAAAACAGCAAAAAAGCAAAAAAAATATGGTCGCGCGCTTTTCTTATGTCCTCTGGCGCCCAGCCTCCAGTGCCCGCTCACTGTTCTTGCTTCCCTGTTTTCCTAGTATCGAACGCCCTGCACTCTGGCCTGGATGGCGGGGGCTGGGTGTTCAGCAGTCCTGGGCTCCGTCTCCCTCCCGCTCTGCCTGCTCTTCTCCCGCCGGGAGTTGGGGGGATGGGCGCTCGGCTCCCGCGGGGCCGGGGCTTGTATCTTACCCCCTTCGCGTGGCGCTGGGTTCTCTCAGGTGCGGATGTGGTCTGGATATTGTCCTGTGTCCTCTGGTCTTTATTCTAGGAAGGGTTGTCTTTGTTATATTTTCATAGATATATGTGGTTTTGGGAGGAGATTTCCGCTGCTCTACTCACGCCGCCATCTTCCGCCTCTCTGTGTTTTGTGCTATTATTGTCATACAAATTACATCTTTATACATTATAAGTCCATCAACACAGTTTTATAATTCCTGCTTTAGGCAGTTGTCTTTTGAAACAGGGGATTACAAACAAAAATAAATTTAGACTATCATAGAACTTATATACTTTTACCAGAACTCTTTCTTCATGTGGTTTTGATTAAGTGTACAGTGTACTTTCATTAAAGCCTTAAGGACTCCCCTTAGTACTCCTTGTAGGTCAGGTCTGCACATGATGACTTCTCTTATTTTTTGTTCATCTCAAAATGTCTTAATTTCTCCTTTTCTTGAAGGAGGATTACCTGGATATAGAATTTGTGGTTGAAATTCTTTTCTTTTAGTACTTTGAAGACATCATTCCACTGTTTTTGACTTTCATGTCTCTGATGAGAAGTCAACAGCCAATTTCATTGAGATTCAGTAGTTTCTCTTAATAGATGACTTTCAGTTTGTTTTGAAGCTTTGGTTAAATGTCAGAATTCTTAGTTGTTGATTTTAGTTGTTTTGCTTGTATTTTCATTGTTTTAGAGAGACAATGAGTTCACTAACACCCTTCACAATTTGGAAGTTGTCCTTTTGACTCATATTGTTTTAATTATTTTAGATAGCATGTTTTAATATCTTGTAAAGCAATTTTCATTTAATAATTATTTTTCTAGAATTTAGTAACTATTCTTACCAGTTTGGCTTATTTTTCAGCTGAATGTTAGAATCATTTGCTGAACCTCCCAAAGAACTTCCACTGGACATTTAGAACGTGATTTTTAAAACAGCTCACCTTAAAACATTCACACTATCCATTTTTTTCTAATTTAATATGCTGCTCAGCACACTTAATGAATTCTTTTCCATGGAGATTCCATTTTATTTTCCTAGGCATTTAAAATTTTTTGATGTAACTGTGAACTGGAATTAATAATATATATATATATAAAGCAAACATTTTATGGGCATAGTGGGGAGAGAAACTAATCATTAATGTACCTAAAGTTAATAGAATCAAGAGGGCTCACTCTGGAGCGGAAGGGTTTGCTATCTTTTTTCTTTGAAGCAAGAGTATCTTTGTCCAAGTTACATCTTAAGAAGAACCTAAAAAACAAAAGCAGAGCCACCTGGTGGAAAAAGAGGTGAGAGATGGTCAAAGCCTTATTGCTCTGTCTCCTACCTTACTCCTCCTGGCAGCCTCTAAGGCACTTCCCAACAACCGGCACTCAGTTAACTGCCACAAACAGGAGCTCCTTGGCATGAGCTCTGGCTTTTTAACACTTCATTGCACTTTAAGGTATTTTTCCATCTCTGTTCAATGAGCACTAATGCATCTGAGTTTCAGTGAGATCCTGCCTAGCTGACGTGGACCACTCCCATCTCTGTCTCATAAGCCAGCAGAACAGGAGACAGAACTTGAGCTTGAAGATGTGGTGGGTTCAAAAAAGAACATATGACTTCTGTGGTATTTGTTACCATCCCATGTCACAACAGAGAGCAGTATTTTGACTCTGTCACTTAGAAATAAATCCAGTGCCCAGTTTTCAACTAAGTGAGTAGGTAGGTTACATTATCTATGAATTTTACTTCAGCAGAGAATAGAGGTGTTACAAAATAGTTGATAGATATATAAGGGAAGGTGGGTCTGATAGGGCTTAGAACCATGGGACTAGATGCAGCTTTAAAATAAATGCTCAAAAGAGAATTTCATCTTTACAAAAGATTTATTATTAATCATTATTTGTGATATGTTACCATCAATTTTAATTATTTACCACCAAATATTATTATTAATTAATTAGGATAAAGGAATTTTAAAAATAACTATGATACTTTAAGAACACTACTGAGTATTTAATAATGTTTTCAATTACCAAAAAAATAACAAACTTTAAAGAACAGATTGCATTAAGTAACTCAGGCTACAAGAGTGAAAAAAGGTGGTGACCTTTTCTGTATGGTGATGGGGCTTAAACTCTGACTTTTCAAAATGAAAGCAAATTGTCCTCAGGTTCAAAGTCTGTGAGATTAATTACTCAGTGACATCACAGGGTACTTTCTCTTATAGAACAGAGGTTTTACTCTAATCCAGCCCATATATTTCCTTCTATGGTAGTCTGTATGAGAACAGAATGAGATCTAGTATGTTTAGATCCAATTCAATTTCATAAAGCATCAGTACTAAGCAAAACTTTAAAGTAACCTATGCAGTATTTAAAATAATTGAGAATTATGACAAATAACTTTCAGAAGGTGTTATCATAAGATTCACAAAAAAGGGATGGCGACCTCAGAGAGAGCAGATACACTTACCTCAGAGAAGTACAATCCAAAAAGCCAACAGCCCACAGGGGGAAGTGAATCAGACATTCATTCCTTACAGCACTCTCATGAATAGCATTCTAGAGAGTCTTACTAATTGTAATTTAAATTGTTGGTTAAATTTTGATAATGGCTGTGTACTTTCCCCAAAACAATTTTCCTCTCAGAATTAAAATCAGGAAAGGGACTGAGTTATGGAAAGAAATGCTGAGGGTGAGTCCCAGACACTCAAAGTGTGGATGCTGTCTCCCAACCCACATGCCAGCTTTGTAGTCTCCTCTGTATGAAATATAACTTGGATAATTTGTCCTTGGAAAAATCACAGTGCACTCTGAGAACCTTCTAGGGCCATTAATTTTTGTCCTTCAGTATCCTACACATAATTTCAACATCAAGAAATATCCTTTGATTTGTTTTTTCTCTGATATCTTGTGTCCTTGGGATCAAAGCCTCTTTCATTGGCACCAAATAATGCCCAGTGAGGAGTTTTGGCCATATAATCCTTTGCACTGAAAGTTTTTGATCCACTACTGTCTTCATATTCTTGGATGAGCTCCTGGAAGCGGTTATAATCGATCCATGTCCACCATTCGCTATCAATCTTAAACTAGAAAGAAAAAAATGTAATCAGGACAGAAGTAAAAACACCCAGAAAAAAAAATCAAGTAAATATAAAAAATGGGCCCAATCTTTCCTCCTTATCATGTTAAAGAAAACCCTTTCATGCTCCAGATGAAAGCGGAATGTACTATAGTCAATGGAGAGTTTCTTTTTCCTTAGGGCTGCTGCCATTCTGGACCTGGAAGACCCAGCTGCAGAATAAAGAACACCATGTAATTGAGGGTCAAGTTTATCTTCAGTAGTATCACTGAAAGAAGTTCCTTAAATTTTTGGCATCATCATGTTGTTAATGGACAAGCTAATTCTAATTCCTGTTGTTGCCACTTTTTATCTGGTATGAATTTTCATGGTTATGTTAACAGCATCTAGCTTTCATTAATAAACTTTGCTTGAGTTATTAGTGAGGACTTAATCAATGACTTCTAATTCTGAAATGATAACTACATGACTCAAACTAGCCTTTTTAGCCTAACATGGATATAATATCATTAGTGGAAAGCCTTGTTAAGAATTTTAATAAAGGGAATAATCTAATTTGTACTCTTTTTAAGAAAACTGCTTTCAAATGCAACTGTAAAATAATGACCAGGAATGAAGAAAACAGAAAGTTAGTTGAAATAAGCTGAAAAGGCTCTGAAGGAATTACTAATTGAACTGTGACAGCTTTTAATTTAAAGCATCTATCTGGCATTCATTTGTGTAAATGTATAATATATTGATACTTATAAACAGACAAATCTTTGTTATCCCAACATATTTTTAAAAACCTTGATTATAAACCAAATTAAGTAACAATTTCACATTCTAGCTGAGAGAACACTGAAAATATATAGGTTTCTGGATTCAGAATATTAAAATATGATGAATTTCAATGACATCTGATTTTTACCCAACAGCTAAGAGCTTTCTAGGGGGAAAAAATGCCAAGTACATGAAAAAATTTAGTCTACCTATGAATCATGAGAAATTTTATTCTAATAAGACCATTCCCTGAAATGGTGACCCAAGGCCTCTATGAAGTCTATAGCCCAAGATATAAAATCCCCATCTCCCTAATATTTTCCCTCCCAAGACCTACTGCCCTCAGATGTCCTCTACTACTGTAAAGACACTGTCATCCTTGGCTGCCGAGCCTCAATTAAAGAGTGAAGGCGCCTCCTTCCCTGGGCCCTCACATCTGAAGGCCAGCCAGGCCCACCGGTTCTTCCTCTGCAGCGTTGCTACAGCCAGTCCCTGACACCACCCTAGGGCAGGCCCTCACTTCTGGGACTTGTAAGTCTTCCCACTGATTGATCCCCTCATTCCAGTTTTGGCTTCTTCCAGCTTTTGCAGGCTGCCTGAGATCACTATCCCCACAACAGGACAGAGCCCCATTATCTAGAACATATAGTCTAAATATCAACTTTCCATCCGGAGGCTCTTTGTGAGCTCCCCCCACCCCATGCAACTCCAATGCTGTTCCCTCTGACTGATTAACACCTATTTATGCCTCAGGATCCTTCATAAATGTCCTCTGCTCTGGGAAGTCTTTCCAAATCTCCTTAGACTATCACAGTTCCCTGGACCTCCATGTACCCTGAACTTGCCCAACGACCAATTAAGACTGCTTCTGTAGTTCCCTCCCCTAGCCCATCCACCCCACCAAGACTGGTGGCTTTGTTAATACAATGGACTTACTATAATTTATACTGTCACTTAAGACAAATAAGGACCTCACCTCTTCCTCCTTACGTCTTAACAAATCTGGAAGGCCACAGAATGAAAAAAAAAATCTCCCTCATTCTACTAACATCTTGAGAGATAGGATGGAATTTTGTTGGTCTTGGTTCCATTAGAATAGAGTAGACTGTTCTCACAGTGTATTCATGATAGAAGGCACAATATTCACACATACCTGGAAGTGGGGTGACTTCACAACTAGTGTAGGAGTAAACATACCATTAATGTGCATGATCGTCCAACGAGGCCCATAATGATGTATACCTTTTATTCGTTCCTCCTTTTAGCATTTACGGAGTGCCCACTCTGAGTCTGGCCCAGTCACAAACATTTTAAAAGTAACTATAATATGCCATGGTGTGTGCAGCGAGTGAGATTATGCATAGGCGCTTTGAGAGTGCAGAGAGAGATGTGCTAAAATCACTCCCACCCTGCCATGAGTTCGGCCCTCCTAGAACAGTCCTCTTGGGTGGTCCCTGCTTTGCCAGCCCAGTAAAACAGAAAAGCATATTCTTCTCTTCTCTGTCTTTCCCTCTTGGGGTTTATATTTCCGGGTCTCTTTTTGGGTTTAGAAGTCTGATCCCTCAGGGTTCACACTCCTGGGTCTTCCTTTTCCCTCAAACCCTAATAATAACCATTTGCCATGAGACTAAAGATTAGTTCAGGCTGGAGCAACAGACTTATAAACCTTAAGTCTTTAAAAATAGACTTAAAAATCTTTTCTTGAAACAACCTATAGTAAGAAGTACATTTCGTATCTCAATCTAGTACACATACACATATACACACACTCCTTCTCTGGAAACATAACTTTCAGAAAAATACAGGCAATGTATTTCACTTAAAAAATTTTTCACTGCAACCCATTAATTTGGTTTCCTAACTCCTAATGCAGTTTGAAGATCTGGTCTCTACTGACTACAAAAACCTCTAACCTGCCTTAAAATGAAAGAAATTAGTTACACAGATATGAAAATTGTAAGCTAAAATCTGAAAACTGGAAACTCTAACTGCCAATGTAGATGTCTAAGAAAACAAACTATAAGACCAAGCAGCTGTAACACAAGGTAAGTGTGTGAGTTGCTTGGGCCACCATAAAATACTGGAGACTGAATGGCTTGAACAACAGAAATTAATTTCCCCACAGTTCTGGGGGCTGGAAGTCTAAGATGAAGCTTCTGGCAGATGGCCATCTTTCACCATGGATGCACATGGCTCTTTCTCAGTGTTCGTGGAAGGTTTAGGAGAACAGGTACTCTGGTATCTCTTTTTACAAGGATATCAATCCTATCAGATCAGGGCACCACCCCTATGATCTCATTTAGCCTCAATTACTTGCTTAGAGGCCCAGTCTGGAGGGTTAGCCTGGAAGACTAGGACTCCCAACACATAAATTGTGAAGGGACATACACATTCAGTCTATTACCAGCAGGTTACTCTTAAATTAATGCTGAGTCTTCAGACCCCTACAACAAAACTGAATCTATACATGCCCCCTCTGAAGACAATCTTAGAATAATCAATCATACTGAATAACTGACAGCTCAGAAAAAGTCAAACTGTTTCATGCAAAATGCAGGAGCTAAAGGCCAAAATTCAGTATGACTGACACAAAAATAATCTTAGAGAGCTGCATAAACACAGGAATGAAACCCCAAATCAAAGAACCTGAGGTTAAGCATGCTGAGACGTGAGGTCACCCTGCTTCAAGAATTCCTTAAATACAACAGAAAGGAAAAAGGCAAATCTATGCAGAATTACAGATAAACTCAAAAGATCGTAGGTGATCTCAAAAACATGCCACGAGCAGCCCTGACTAAATAAATCCAGGCTGCTAAAGATCTGTGGCCTTGTCAGCCACATGAGCCACTTCTAGGGCTCCTATTGTCTAGATCAAGCAAACGCTGTACAAAAGGTATTATTCTTTTTTTTTAAGGTATGACTGATATACACTCTCATGAAGGTTTCACATGAAAAAACAATGTGGTTATTACATTTACCCATATTATCAAGTCCCCACCCATACCCCAGTGCAGACACTGTCCATCAGTGCAGTAAGATGCCACAGAGTTACTATGTCTTCGCTGTGCTACACTGTTTTCCCGGTGATTCCCCACACCATGTGTACTAAACATAATACCCTTCAATCCCCTTGTCCCTCCATCCCCATCCACCCTCCCACACCCATCCCCTTTGGTAACCAATAGTTCATACTTGGAGTCTCTGAGTCCGCAGCTATTTTGATGCTTCAGTTTGCTTCATTGTACAAACGAGGGAAATCATTTGGCATTTGTCTTTCTTCACCTGGCTTATTTCACTGAGCATGTCCTCCAGCTCTACTCCATGTTGTTGCAAATGGTAAGATTTGTTTCTTTCTTATGGCTGAATAGTATTTCATTCTGTATATGTACCACTTATTCTTTATCCATTCATCTACTGATGGACACTTAGGTTGCTTCCATATCTTGGCTATTGTAAAAAGTGCTGCAATAAACTTAGGGGTGCATATGTCTTTCTGAATCTGAGAAGTTGTATTCTTTGGGTAAATTCCAAGGAGTGGGATTTCGGGTTCAAATGGTATTTCTATTTTTAGTTTTTTGAGGAACCTCCATATTGCCTTCCACAATGGTTGAACTAGCTTACATTCCCACCAGCAGTGTAGGAGGGTTACCCTCTCTCCGCATCATCGCCAGCATTAGTTGTTCTTAGTCTTTTCGATGCTGGCCATCCTTAATGGTGTGAGGTGATATCTCATTGTGGTTTTAATTTGCATTTCCCTGATGATTAGTGATGTGGAGCATCTTTTAATGTGTCTGTTGGCCATCTGAATTTCTTCTTTGGAGAACTGTCTCTTCATATCCTCTGATCATTTGTTAATTCGGGATTTGCTTTTTGGGTGTTGAGGCATCTAAGTTCCTCATATATTTTGGATGTTAACCCCTTGTCGGATATGTCATTTACAAATATATTCCCCATACTGTAGGATGCCTTTTTGTTCTCTTGATGGTGTCTTTTGCCGTACAGAAACTTTTTAGTTTGATGTAGTTCCATGAGTTCATTTTTGCTTTTGTTTCCCTTGCTTGAGGAGAAGCGATGCGTTCAGGAAGAATTTGCTCATGCTTATATTCAGGAGATGTTTGTCTATGCTGTCTTCTAAGAGTTTTATGGTTTCATGACTTACATTCAAGTCTTTAATCCATTTCGAGTTTACTTCTGTGTATGGGGTTAAATAATAATCCAGTTTCATTCTCTTGCATGTAGCTGTCCAGTTTTGCCAACACCAGCTGTTGAAGAGGCTGTCATTTCCCAATTGTATATTCATGGTTCCTTTACCGTATATTAATTGACCAGATATGGTTGGGTTTATACAAGGGGTTTCTAGTCTGTTCCATTGGTCTATGGGTCTGTTCTTGTGACGGTACCAAATTGTCTTGATTACTGTGGCTTTGTAGTAGAGCTTGAAGGTGGGGAGCATGAAGCCCCCAGCTTTATTCTTCCTTCTCAAAATTGCTTTGGCTATGCGAGGTTTTTGTAGTTTTATATGAATTTTAGAATGATTTTCTCCAGTTCGTTGAAGAATGCTGCTGGTGTTTTGATAGGAATTGCATTGAATCCAAAGATTGCTTTAGGCAGGATGGCCATTTTGACAGTATTAGTTCTTCCTTTCCATGAGCATGAGATGAGTTTCCACTTGTTAGTGTCCTCTTTAATTTCTCTTAAGAGTATCTTTTAGTTTTCAGGGTATAGGTCTTTCACTTCCTTGGTTGGATTTATTCCTAGGTATTTTATTCTTTTTGATGCAACTGTGAATGGAATTCTTTCCCTGATTTCTCTGTCTTCTAAAGATTTCTTAGTGTATAGGAACGCCACAGATTTCTGTGTATTAATTTTGTACTCTGCAACTTTGCTGAATTCAGATATTAGATCTAGTAGTTTTGGAGAGGAGTCTTTAGGGTTTTTTATGTACAACATCATGTCATCTGAAAACAGGGACAATTTAACTTATTCCTTGCCAGTCTGGATGCCTTTTATCTCTTTGTGTTGTCTGATTGCCGTGGCTAGGACCTCCAGTACTATGTTGAATAGAAGTGGGGAAAGGGGGCATCCTTGTCTTGTTCCCAATCTTAGAGGAAAAGCTTTCAGATTCTCTCTGTTATTTATGTTGTTGGCTTTGGGTTTGTCATATATGGCCTTTATTATGTTGAGGTACTTGCCCTCTATACCCATTTTGTTGAGAGATTCTATCATGAATGGATGTTGAATTTTGTCGAATGCTTTTTCAGCATTTATGGAGATGATCATGTGGTTTTTGTCCTTCTTCTTGTTTATGTGGTGGATGATGTTGAAGGATTTTCGAATGTTGTACCATCCTTGCATCCCTAGAATAAATCCTACTTGATCATGATGGATGATCTTTTTGATGTATTTTTGAATTCGGTTTGCTAATATTTTGTTGAGTATTTTTGCATCTATGTTCATCAGGGATATTGGTCTCTAATTTTCTTTTTTGTGGTGTCTTTGCCTGGTTTGGGTATTAGAGTGATGCTGGCCTCATAGAATGAGTTTAGGAGTATTCCCTCTTCTATTCTTTGGAAAACTTTAAGGAGGATGGATATTAGGTCTTCACTAAATGCTTGATAAAATTCAGCAGTGAAGCCATCCAGTCCAGGCGTTTTGTTCTTAGGTAGTTTTTTGATTACCAGTTCAATTTCGTTGCTGGTAATTGGTCTGTTCAGATTTTCTGTTTCTTCCATGGTCAGCCTTGGAAGGTTGCAGTTTTCTAGAAAGTTGCCCATTTCTTCTAGGTTATCCAGTTAGTTAGCATATAATTTTTCATAGTATTCTCTAATAATTCTTTGTATTTCTGTGGTGTCCATAGTGATTTTTCCTTTCTCATTTCTGATTCTGTTTATGTGTGCAGATTCTCTTTTTTTCTTGATAAGTCTGGCTAGGGGTTTATCTATTTTGTTTATTTTCTCCAAGAACCAGTTCTTGCTTTCATTGATTCTTTCTATTGTTTTATTTTTCTAAATTTTATTTATTTCTGCTCTAATCTTTATTATGTTCCTCCTTCTACTGACTTTGGGCCTCATTTGTTCCTCTTTTTCTAGTTTCATTAATTGTGAGTTTTGACTGCTTATATGGGATTGTTCTTCTTTCCTGAAGTAGGCCTGTATTGCCGTATACTTTCCTCTTAGCCTGGCCTTGGCTGCATCCAACAGAGTTTGCAATGTTGAATTATTGTTGTCATTTGTCTCCATGTATTGCTTAATCTCTGTTTTTATTTGGTCATTGGTCCATTGGTTATTTAGGAGCATGTTGTGATGCCTCCATGCGTTTGTGGGATTTTTCATTTTCTTTGCATAATTTATTTCTAGTTTCATACCTTTGTGGTCTGAGAAGCTGATTGGTACAATTTCAATCTTTTTGAATTTACTGAGGCTCTTTTTGTGGCCTAGTATATGATCTATTCTTGAAAATGATCCATGTGCACTTGAGAAGAATGTGTATTCTGCTGAGTTTGGGTGTAGAGTTTTGTAGATGTCTGTTAGGTCCATCTGTTCTAATGTGTTGTTCAGTACCTCTGTCTTCTTACTTATTCTCTCTCTGGTTGATCTGTCCTTCAGAGTGAATGGAGTGTTAAAGTCTCCCAGAATGAATGCATTGCATTCTATTTCCCCTTTTAGTTCATTTAGTATTTGTTTCACATATGTAGGTGCTCCTGTGTTGGGACCATAGATATTTGTAATGGTTATATCTTCTTGTTGGATTGACCCCTTTAGCATTATGTAATGTCCTTCTTTGTCTCTTGTGACTTTCTTTGCTTTGAAGTCTATTTTGTCTGATATAAGTACTGCAACTCTTAATTTTTTCTATTAGTTGCATGAAGTATCTTTTTCCATCCCTTCACTTTTAGTCTGTGTATGTCTTTGGGTTTAAAGTGAGTCTCTTGTAGGCAGCATATAGATGGGTCTTGTTTTTTTATCCATTCAGTGACTCTATGTCTTTTGAGTGGTGTATTCAGTCCATTTATACTCAGGGTGATTATCGATAGGTATGTACTTTTTGCCATTGTAGACTTCAGATTCGTGGTTACCAAAGGTTCAAGGTTAACTTCCTTAGAACTTAACTCATTTAATATGCTATTACAAACACAATCTAAGGGTTTTTTTTTTTCTCTCCTCCTTTTCCTTTCTCCTTCATTCTTTATATGATACCTAACATCATATTCTGTACTCTTTGTCTATCTCTTGATTGACTTTTGGGATAGTTAATTTAATTTTGCATTTGCTTAGTAATTAGCTGTTCTACTTTCTTTACTGTGGTTTTATTACCTCTGGTGACAGCTATTAAACCTTAGGAACATCTCCATCTATAGCAGTCCCTCCAAAATACACTGTAGAGATGGTTTGTGGGAGGTAAATTATCTCAGCTTTTGCTAATCTGGAAATTTTTTAATCTCTCCTTCAAATTTAAATGATAATCTTGCCGCATAAAGTAATCTTAGTTCCAGGCCCTTCTGCTTCATTGCATTAAATACATCATGCCACTCCCTTCTGTCCTATAAGGTTTCTGCTGAGAAGTCTGATGTTAGCCTGATGGGCTTTCCTTTGTATGTGATCTTATTTCTCTCTCTGGCTGCTTTTAACAGTCTGTCCTTATCCTTGATCTTTGCAATTTTAATTACTTACTATATGTCTTGGTGTTGTCTTCCTTGCTTCCCTTGTGTTGGGAGATCTGTGCATCTCCATGGCCTGAGAAACTATCTCCTTCCCCAGATTGTGGAAGTTTTCAACAATTACCTCCTCAAAGACACTTTCTATCCCTTTCTCTCTTTCTTCCTCTGGTATCCCTATAATGCGAATATTGTTCCATTTGGATTGGTCACACAGTTCTCTCAATATTCTTTCATTCTTAGAGATCCTTTTTTCTCTCTGTGCCTCAGCTTCTTTGTATTCCTCTTCTCTAGTTTCTATTTCATGTATCGTCTCCTCCACTATATCCAATCTGCTTTTAATTCCCTCACTTGTGCTCTTCAATGATTGGATCTCTGACCAGAAATCATTCCTGAGTTCTTGAATATCTTCAAGTACCTCCATTGGCATGTTGATTATTTTTATTTTGAACTCCATTTCAGGAAGAGTCATGAGGTCCATGTCATCTTTCTCAGGGTTTATATTAATTTTACTCTGGACCAGGTTCCTTCGGCGTTTCATATTTGTATATGGTGCCCTCTAGTGTCCAGAAGCTGTAGTCTCTGGAGCTGCTCAGCTCCTGATGCAATGTTGGGGGTCGCAGGGGAGTGGGATTGGTGCCTTGGGGGGAGGAAAGAGCTGTTTCTGCTTCCCGGCTGCTATGCCTGTCTCCACTGCCTGAACCAGTGGGCCGAGCATACAGGTATAAGGTTTTGTCCCAGAGCAGCCGGATATGGATCCCTGCTTTCCACAAGCGGCTGGAATCTCAGTCTCTCCAGGAATTCTGCCTGTCTTAACTTTCCAACCCCGTAATCACGAGTATCATGAAAGCACCATGAAATGTAGGTTTGTGCTCCCAGGGCAGATCTCTGGAGTTAGGTATTCAGCAGTCCCAGGCCTCCACTCCCTCCCTGTTCAGTTTCTCTTCCTCCCACCAGTGAGCTGGGGTGGAGGAAGGTCTTGGGTCCTGGCTGGTCACAGCTTTCATACCTTACCCTGTTCTGTAAGCTCTGCTTTTTTTCTCCAGGTGTATGCGGTCTGGCACAGTCCTCTTTCCTGTTGCTCTCTCAGGATTAGTTGTATTAATTATATTTTCGTATTATATACAGTTTTAGGAGGAAGCCTCTGTCTCACCTCTCACGCCGCCATCTTTAATCCTCTCATTGAAAAGGTATTATTCTTATTACTTGCTATTTCACATAGGGAAAATTTCATTAACCAGAATAATGACAAATATGTTATTATTTTAAATGATACAAAGATCCTATTAAAGATGGTGGATTAAACACATCCATATACTCTGATGACTTCCTCCTCTTCCATAGTATAAAGTGATAATAAGCAGAGAACATAAAATGAGCAGCAGCAGTATTAAGTAGCTATTTAGATATGAAGACAAATACAAAAAGAATCACCTAGGAAAGCTGAAAATGATTTTTGCTTGAGAGAGAGAAAGAGGCATATCTTTAAGGAAGAATATAAGGAACTGCTGAATTTTTTTTTAACTTTGACTTTTTGAACTCTATGTAGAATTTTGATAGAATAAAAAAGTAAAGTTTAAAATAATAATGACCAATCCATCCAAGTAAAGAAAGAGTGTATTATTAACAACATAGGGTGGAGGAAAGGAGACATGCATGACAATGGTAGTGACAAATATTTATGATGTGTCCAACTGTGTTTGCTTCTCCAGCTTTATAATCCACTTTACAAACATGTGTGGTTGGAATCCCATCTTTCAAATGAGGGTAAAAGTCAAAGAAAGCTAAGTAACAAATGTTTCAAATGTCCTACCCACGTTTCAAGAGCCAAGATTCAAATTCACGGGTGTTCACAGAGAAGACAAGTAGTGATTTTACAGCATCTTACTATGCTGATGGACAGTGACTGTGAAGGGGTATGTGGGGGGGGGGACTTGTTGAAGGGGGGAGCCTAGTAAACATAATGTCTTTCATGTAATTGTAGATTAATGATACCACAAAAAAAAAATTCAAGGGTGTTCAAGAGCTCGTGGTCATTACATTATTCCACACTGTCAGCAGTCAAACTGGAAAAATGACAAATAATAATAACCATCACATCATCAAGTATTTCAGCATGCAAAGAGAAACTTTTTTAACCCTGGACTTAAGTATATTTCTAAGTTAACTTCCTTTGTTTGATACAAAAGTTATAGAAAATGATCTTTATATTCCAAATTCTTAGAGTACTTCCACCTTCCTCAGCATGAAGTCTAAACAGTAAACACACTGAGGAGAAGTGTGCTATGAACTACTACTCTGCCCAGGAATAGCACAATGGAGACTCTCTCCTCCGAGGCAAATGCTGAGGAACCAAAAGCTTAAATGCAGACCTCAAAAGTCAAAGTCCAAAAATGCTAAGTAACACATGTGGTGACAAGTCCTATCCTCCATAAGTGGAAGAGCCAAGATAAAAATTTGAGGGTGTTCAAGAATCCATGGCATTGGCCACAACACTACTGCATGCTGCTAGCTGTCAAACTGGAAAAATGACAGAAAGAATAACCATCATGTCCTTCAAGTATTTCACAGTGAAATATTTTTTTACTGGATCTAATTTACATAGTTTCATCCCTTCTGGCAAAATTATAATTAAAACGTAAAACTGACATAATGAAAGTCTTCCCGTCACCTTAACTGGTCCCTAGTAATATAGGCAAGCATTCTGCTTCTTTTTTTTATAAATGAATAACTGACTTCCCATTAGTTTCACTGTGTCTTCTATATCGACCAGTATATATGGAAGATCCATAGCTACTTCAAATTCAAAATGTCACAAACAAAAATTCTTAGCATTTGGCCTTCCCAATCACTTGCCCCAACTATGTGTTGATGAAGTTATTCCACTTTTGAATTATAAATACACTAGCTATACTGTATTTATACTGTATCAAAAAGTTCTAATAACACAAAGGCATCAATTTCTATACATCCAAGAGATAAAATCAGGAGGAAATGCTGCATATGAACCGAAAAGAACAAATCAAGAGCTATTTATTAACAACACTGGAGGTATTTTGTACAAGTATTCCTCCATGTGATACTACAGTATTCTTTATTGAAAAAATCAAATGAGCAGCACTTTTAGGAAAAAGCCTTTAAGACTATAAGCAAGGCACTTGCCTAGATGTTTTATGTATGTTACTTTATTTAGCTATCATGACAACCCTGTAAACAGTTACCCCTGTTCTGCAAATAAGAAAAATGAGAAATGGTGAGGCTGGGATTTGTAAACAGATATACTAGTACAAAGTTCAGGAGTCCCCAAAACCACTCTCACTTTTGCCACCAATCCAAATTTAGGGGTTCCCAAACACCACCTTCAGTTTTGATAATTTACTAGAAGCATCCACAGAATTCACTGGAAGCTGTTAAATTTCACAGTGCGGTTATTACAGCGTACTACTGTTAATGGATCAAAGAGGCACTGCCAGGCCTTCTCGTAACTCAGACATACGTGTTAATTAGGAAGGAGCAGAGGAAATCCCAGGGTACTTTGGGGAAGAAGTGATTTTGGAATACAAAAAAAAAAAGTGCTACAATAGTAAGTTTTAATTTCTCATATTTCTGAATTTTGTTCTTGCCTACAGTAGCTACAAGTACACTGTTTGTTCTTTGGGTAAGAGGAGGCAAAGCTCACATGAATTTCAAAGTACACCTGATTGCCTACAGTGGAATGCCAAGAATGTTTGCCACCTTTTTCTGAATTTATTGATGATAAGTGGAATTCGCATGACAACAGTTGCCTGATAAGCCATTTTGAGAGGCAAAAGTACAACAATGCAACTGAATTCCAGATATATCTTAGTGTAATTAAATTTTTTTAAATCTGGAATCTCAATTTTAATCTCCAATTTTGTTGGAGTAGAGCTAAGTCCTCAAAATTGTCTAAAAATGACAATTTTCTCTGACATTTCTCTGAAAGGAATTACTGGGACCAATCAGGCCTCTGATAAGGTTAAGTTCCACATGTACTACAGAAGAAAAATATTTAGTCAGTAGGTTTTATGAAGAGAATTCTACACAAAACCTAAATGGAGACACACAATTTCCTTCTTATCCAAGGGGAAGGGCATAGGGAGGTGAGAGCTCTTCCTTCCTTGCCTTTATAGGTTGTGAATTTATGTCCAAGAGGGAGGCCTCTGTGATAAGTGCTTAATTACCTATAAGAGCTCACATTTGGCAAAAACTTTGTCTCAGAGTTAATGATCATGGAGGAGATCAAGGAGACAGCTTCTTGGTGAGCTGGTATGGGGAATCTGCAACCTGTTTCAGTGGACACTTCTCTTTCCCTGTCTTGTCTGCCTGCTTTGTAGCATTTAAGAGACAGTGACAATTGGGATTCAATTCTAGCTGTACCCTATTTGTCCCTGGACAATACTGTATACTCTCTTAATCTGTTTTCTCCTTTGGAATGTAAGGGAAAACAGTATTTATGACTTACAATATTTTTGTAAAGATTAAATGAATTAACGTGTGCATAGTGCTATCAAGGTGAACTTAGTAAATGTTACTGGTTGTTGAGTATCAGGAGACACCAAAACTAAGGAATGATAACAGACATTTCATTGGTGGTAAAAAATGCTAGAAAATAACGAAAAGATTATAATCAAAGGTAACAGAATAATATGTTCAAAATACTAGCAGGAAATATCTCAGCTTAAGAGTTTTCTACTCTGATACGTATCATGCAGCAGCACAAAAGTGAAGTAAAGGTGTTTCAGGCAGAAAAATCACTAAATTTACCACTCACTTCAGCAAGAAACTGTACCCAGCCAAAACAACTACAGTGCAAGAAGCAAAGGGGAACCAAGAGAGTGGGATTTATATGGATCCATCAGAACAAGCATTAATTTTAGAAAAGAGTACTGGGAAGTCCTTGTGCTGGTGCTGAACAAGGACAGCAATGTCAATTAACTTCAGAATTAAACCAAGTATAAATTTTAAAGACACAGGAGTACAGGATCTGGGAAGATGATGAAGTAAGCATCAGGAATACTTCTCCCCACCCAGACAAAAATTATACTAGCAAAGACCTGAATGTGAGTAATGAAACCATAAAACTCTCAGAAGAAAATGTAGGCAAAAATCTCTTGAATGTAAGTAAGAACAATTTTTTCCTGGACACATCTCCTTGAGCAAGGGAAACAAAATAAAAAATGAACAAATGGGACTACATCAAATTAAAAATCTTCTGTATAGGAAAGGACACCATCAGCAGAACAAAAAGGCATCTTACAGTATGAGAGAATATATTTGTAAATGACTCATCTGATAAGGGCTTAACATCCAAAATATATAAAGAACTCATATGCCTCAAAACCCAAAAAACAAATAACCTATTTAAAAAATCGGAGGACTGAACACTTCTCCAAAGAAGAAATACAAATGGCCAACAGGCTTATGAAAAGATGCTCCATATCATTAATCATCAGGGAAATGCAAATTAAAACCACAATGAGGTAACACCTCACATCAGTTAGAATGGCCACTATCCAGAAGACAAGAAAGAACAAAAGCTGGTAAGGATGCAGAGAAAATTCCCACTACACTGTTATGTGGGAATGCAAATTGGTGCAACTGCTGTGGAAAGCAATATGGAAGTTTCTCAAAAAATTAAAAATAGAAATATCATTTGACCCAGCAATTCCACTCCTAGGAATTTACCTGAGGAAAACAAAACCCCTGATTCAAAAAGACATATGCACCCATATGTTTACTGCCACACTATTTGCAATAGTCAAGCTATGGAAGCAACCTAAGTAGCCATCAATAGATGAATGGATAAAAATGTGGTACATTTACACTATGGAGTATTATTCAGCCATAAAAGAAAAGAAATCCTGCCATTTGCAACAACATGGATGGATCTAGAGGGTATTATGTTCAATGAAATAAGCCAGGCAGAGAAAGAGAAATACCATATGATTTCACTTACTTGTGGAATATAAAAAACAAAGCAAAACAGAAGGAACAAAATAGCAGAAGATTCATAGACACTGAGAAGTGACTAGTGGTTACTAAGGGAGTGGGGTTGGGATAGGTGCAGAGGGGCAGGAAGAGGAGAATAAAAGGCACAATAATTTGCAATCACAATATAAGTTGATCACAGAGACTGTTTAAACGCTGTGATTTACATGTGAAACCAACATAAGATTGTATGTTAATGATGCTTTAATTTTAAAAAAATGTATGAAATATCTTCACTGAAGGAGAGGGAGAGGAAAAGGTGCTGACCTAAATAATTTGGAAATGAGTAGAGCCTGTAAGGCCAAAGGCAAAAGAAACTACACAAATGCTCTGTATTCTAGGGTTAAAAATTATGATACTGCTATACATACAAACTGGAATTGAGCAAGCAAGTAAATAGATGACTGATAATAGGAGCTAAGTTTCTCACTGTTGAATAGGAATTTACAAATAAGCAAGGAGAGGAGACTAGAATGACTCAAGTGGTAATGGATTAGAGTTTGAGACATCAGTATGTTTAGCTTAATATAAGTACAAATGCTTACATATAGAAATACTTACAGACATGTGAATATACAAAGGCTACACACAAAAATATTTTTGTTCTGCTATCTGAGAGGACCTAAAAGAAAGGACACTCCAGTAGCAATAAGCACACCTTCATCCAGATCTTGGTTTCTAACACCATTCTCTAATAACAGGAGCCGGGACTACTGAGAGAAATGGCTGATTCTAGAACTAGGGCAGGAAATATGTAAGATGAGCCTGGAGCATCTTGCCATGTCAGAAAATAAGGGAATGCTCAAAAGAAACAAAAACAAATACCTCCCTTACCCCCCACATTGATGATGTGTATCAAGAAGCATGGGAGCCAAAACAAAGAGCTCCTAATGGCCAAAGCTAGAACAGTTTAAGCAACAAAAGAGATAAAGTAGAATTGGATTATAACCCAAAGTATAAAATAAATATCCATGACTCCATACTGACATAAAATTATTGAATAATTTTAATGAATGGGAAGAAGAGACAAATCTGTACAAAAGAATTCCAAATAATTGATGCATGTATTCTCCCTCAGGATGTGGAGCATAACTCTCACTCCTTAGATATGGGCTGCATATAGTACCTTATAGAAAGGGAGAGGGAAAGGGTAATTTTACAGTGGGAAACCTGACAAACACTTCAGCTTATTGGTGAAGGTCAACAATAGTCATACATCATGTTGACAGTAGGCATACTTGAGATGATATGATGAAAACGGCACTTTACCTCTGCGACCTTCCTCCTAAAAACCTGTAACTCAAGTCTTATGAGAAAAACATGGGACAAATTTCAATACTGGTGCCTCTTACAAAATACCTCATGAGTACTCCTCAAAGCTGTCAAGTTCATCAAAAATAAGGAAAGTCTGAGAAACTGCCATTGCTAAGAGGAGCCTAAAAAGATATGACAACCAAACATAATGTGCTATTCTGAATGAGATCCTAGAACAGAAAAAATACATTAGGTAAAATCTAAGGAAATCTAACTATGAACATTAATAATAATGTATCAATATTGGATCATTAAAAAGATGTTAACAATGAGGCAAATCCAGGGCACACAGCAACTCTACTGTCTTCTCAATTTTTCTGTAAATCCCAAACTGTACTAAAATGTCTATTTTTTAAAGTAAGGAGTTAAATTTTAAAACAATGCTATGTGGATTCTGCAAGCCATACATATAACCTACTGCTTGGTTCCCAGTGACAGAAATCTACTATAATAGGGTATTACCGATATGTACAGGTGACTTCACTGTTGAACTAAAATTATCAAAGTGTAATGGATTCATCATGGTCTTACTAGTTTGCAGACTGAAAGGACCAATGTAACATTTAAGCTGCTAGGCTGGAAACCCACAAGCAGAAGGTTAACCATATCTCCTTATCCCAGCCATCCCCTCCAAGACACAAACAGGTCCACCCTCCTCTTGTGGACTGTCACCTGCAGGCAACTGTAGTCATCTTTTTGTCTCATGAGCTGAACCCCTTGGAACTAAAATAGACTGACTTATTTAGTTTAATGTGAGTCTATTCTTTCCTTTGTTCAAAGTCAGAGAAACGCACTGAACTTTCTATTCTATGTACTCTCCCATCCACTAAAGAACCCGGCTCATATCAATATCACAAACTCTTTACTTACAGTCTAATTTACAAAATTGTCTATAGAGATATTAAAAAATAATCATACATTTAAAAAATATTCCACTATAGTAATTAAGAAATGCTTTGCATGTGATGTAGCATACAGGAATGACAAGATTACTGCATGTGACCATAGAGTATTCTAGGTACAGATAGGGTAATAAAGATTATAATGGATTCTCTGGAGGCTATTTCATGTTGTAAAAATCTTACAAATTTAATACAGGATCTTTAAAGGTCATCAAAATGTAAATATTCAAACAATGCTTGGGATTGCGCCAGAATTTTTTTTTTTTTTTTAAGATTTGCCTTATATTCTGAGCTATACAGTGTCCTGGATCAAAGAAAATTTTTAATTTTTAAAATGGGTAAAGAAAGAAATGTCACAGCTGGGGGATTTTCAATGCTGTATTTTATGGCAATGTTCTTATTTCTGGTAGCCAACTTTACCAGAATCAGAAAAGTACACAGTACATAGGAGATACTTAACATGCATGGATGGGCATCAGTTTCCTGCTGCAGAAAAACAGGGAGGAATGGTGAATGGGAAAACAACTAGGGGGTCACTGATGACCTATATAATAGCAAACTCAGTATAATAAATATTTATTGAATAAATGAATGTGTGAACAAGTGATAAGGAAGAAGGTAAGCAGGTACCAAAATCGGAGTGAAGATGGAACAGTTTCTCTGATTTCAGAAGGCAAGACCATGAAAAGGAATGTACATGAAGATGAGAAGGCTGTTCATTCACTAAACAAACACTGACACTCTAGTATGTACCAGGTACTCTAGGAAGTGCTGGGAACACAGTCCTTATAGTTCCAAGTACCCACAGCTTCTTAGAGGAGGCAGTCTTATATATGTGCACAGAAATCTGAGAGAAGTCCCCAAGAAGATTTTTTTTACAGGTTTACAGAGCAGAAATTCACCAGGTGAACTGGGGTGGGGTAATGAGGGTATTTCTGGAAGAGGTATCTTGGGCAAATGCACAGAGGAAATAAACAACATGACAGTGTCTTATGAAGGCCCAGGGAGTGGGCATGAAATTTGGCTGAGATGGACTTCACTGTGAAAGCCATTACAAATCAAATAAAATGTTTAGGTTTTTCTCTTGCACGCTCTGTGAGATGTCATATGATTCAAAAACATAGCAGAGAAACAATAAGCCTGGAATTGGCAGCATAAACAATGAGGCTATTAAGTAGATAATATCTACTCTCAGTTATTTATGTACTAAATGATCTATTTTGTGGATTTACCTAGTCTTTAGGTTTTGTTTTTATCTTTTCCCATTTCTTTTGTTTGTTTGTCATTTGGTTATATCTCTGCTTTTAATACCCTTAAAAAGGCTTTCATTTGTAAATTGCTAGCCTACTTATTAAGTGGGATCTGATGGGCTCTGATTAGGATTAGTAAAGATGTTTTCATGTAAATTTCAGGAAAACTTGCCTAGTTAATACTGCAGAGACAGCCTTGCAGCCATACTGGGGGACACTTTTAACTTAAGTTTTTAAAAGATGAGTTTATGTGGGAGTAATATAATAACAAACAGGGCCAAGTGAACTAGCATTACTGTTCACTGGGGTGATAGTAAACCAAAAACTATAAATGTCAAAACTATATAGTCATAAGACCTCTGGTTCTGGGCAAGACAGAGTAAATGCACTATTACTTATTTCTCCCACTAAGTACAGCTAAAACCCCTAGATATTATATATAAAACAAATACAAGAAGACTCTGAAATGCAGGTATAAGAAGGTGGATTGCGCGGGTGCTCAGGACCTGAGAAACAACACAGTGGTGCACTGGGCTTTAAACTGTGTCTCGTGAAGCCTGGATTGGGTGCTAGAATCTAGAACCTGGTTGAAACCTGCAATCTAGAAACAGCAGTGGGTACAAACAATAAAAAAAAAACATAAAAGCCTCAAGTAAAGCCTGCTCTCCCTAGCCAAAGGACCAGAAATAGGATAACCAGGCAAGACAGAAAACTTTTGGACAATACTACTGTAGGTCATGAGAAAACTGGCCTCATTCTCATCCCAGTCAGTAAATACCTTATGGAGATACCAGACTTGCACATTTACCCAGCTGTACTGAGCTGTACCCTGGTCCTCACTGCTAAGGAGGTGTCAGGGAAGGTGGAGTGGAGAATACTGCCACACCAACCCCCTTTTTGTGGGAGACCCTGTAAGGAGCACGGAGGTCTTCACCTCTGTCTAGCAGTAGGGGCCTCTCCACATCCACAACATGGTGAACAGTACCAGGGCAGTCATCACAGTAACTTTTGGTTTTGCTCATGCATTATGAACTATAAACAATCAGTTCGAATATGAATATTCGTTTGATTTTTATACTTGATTTATATATGGATACCACATTTCTCTATTATTATTATTTTAAATAAAATGCTGAAGTGTTAGGTAGATGCAAGATAAAGGTAGAAAACATAGTTTAGTGTTGTGAGAGAGCAAATTCCACATCCACAACAGAGAATGGTGTCAGAGGAAGCTTAGGAGGGGGCCAGGATTTCACTGCTGCCCAGAGGCAATGAGGCACCCGCTTCCATCCTACAATGTCAATGGGGAGCAGTAAGGAGGTGGTCTTCCCTTCCTGGTCAGAGTGGTATCAGAGGAGGCTGAGGGAAGAGCCTGAACTTCCACTCCCAACATAGCAATAATGAGGCACCCTTCTCCCAGTAGATTAATGTAGGCTGAGTAGGGAACTAGATTTCTCTATTTACCTGGCAGTGATGAAGTGACACCCTTCCATATCCCATCCCCATTGATGGAGTGTCAAGAAAACTGCTAAAACAGAAGATTTAAATAAGATCCAGTCTTATAACTTAATATCCAACATGTTCAGGATAAAAACGAAAATCATTTGTCATACTAAGAAACAGAAAAATCTCAACTTGAATAAAAAGAGATAATCAAATTATACCAACATCAAGTTTGATATATATGTTGGAATTATCTGAGAGAATTTTAAATCAACCATCATAAATATGCTTCAATAAGCATTATAAACATTGAAACAAGTTAAAAACAAAGTTAAGCAGAAGAAAGAAGAATCAAATGGAAATTTTAGATTTCAAAAATACAATAACCAAACTAATAAAACTCAATGACTGTGCTTAACAGAATGGGAAAACAGAAGAAAGAATCAGTGAACTTTTAGGTATCAACAATAGACAGTGGCGGAACAAAGCCTCAGAAACCTGTAAGATCATAACTAAAGATCTAACATTTGTATCATCAGAGCCCCAAAAAGAGAACAGAAAGAGAGTGGGACTGAAAAAATATTTGAAGAGATAAGGGTTGAAAATTTCCAAAATTTGTAAGATTCAAGAAGGTGAGTATATCCCAAATAGGACAAACCCAAAAATACCCAAGTCAAACACACTGTATACAAACTTTGAAAACTAAAGATCGGAGAAGAAATCTAAAAAAAGCAGTGAGAGGAATGACAAGATTTTTCACTAGATACCAGAGAAGCCAGAAAGAAGTCGTGAAAGGAAAGAACCATTGGTTCAGAAATCTTCAGCAAAAATATCTTTCAAGACTGAAGAAGAAACTCATACATTGCCAGATAGGTGAAAAAACTAAGACAACTGGTTGCATCACACCAGCTTTAATAGAATTGCTAAAGGAAGTCCTTCAGACAGCTGGAGAAAAAACCAAAGGAAACGTGGGACATGAGGAAGGAAAAAAGAATAACAGAAAAGTAAAAATATGGCAAAATCAATTTTTCTTCTCTTCTTGAGTTTTCTAAATTATATTTGATGGTTGAAGCAAAAATTGTAACATTGTCTGAAATAATTTTCAATATATGTGCAGGAAACATTTAAGACATTATAAAGGGAGGGTAAGAGACATTAAGAGAGAGGTTTCTACATTTCAGTCAAACTAGTGAAATGTTAATAACAGTAGACTTGTCCTTTGTATGTATAATCTAATATCTAGAGCAACTACTAAAAAGTCTATAAAAAGATATAAACTCAACAACACTACATATAAACTGAATTGGAACTCTAACATAGGTTGGCAGAGTACACTAAAAAAGCATGACCCAATTATATGTTGTTTCTGAGAAACTCACTTCAAATATGTGATAAAGGTAGGCTGGAATGAAAAGGACAGAAAAAAATGTACCATGCAAACATCAATCAAAAGAAAGCAGAATGACTATATTATTGTCAGATAAAGTAGACTCCAAAGCAAAGAAAATTTCTAGGAACAGAGAGATTACGTAATGAAAAAAGGTCAAATCCACCAAGAAGATATAGAAATCCTGAATGTGTATGCACCAAACAACATAGTTGCAAAATATGTGAAGCAAAAACTGACAGAACTGAAAGGAGACAGAAAACCACAATTACAAGTTGGAAACTTTTAACATTTCTCACTCAACAACTGATAAAATTATACAGATAATCAGCAAGGATACAGAAGAACTCAACACCAACCAACAGGATTAAATAAACACTCACCCAACAATAGCAGAATACATATTCTTAGCAAGCACACACAAACATTTACCAAGATAGAATACATTCTGGCCCAAGAAACAAACCTCAATAAATAAAAAGAACTGAGATCATTTAGACTATGTCTTCTGACTATAACAGAATCAAACTAGAAATTATTAACAAGAACACATCATAAAAAAATCCAAACACTAAGAAACTAAACAACAAACTTTTAAATAATCCATGGGCCAAAGTGGAACATGTATATAGCATTAAATGCTTGCATTAGAAAAGAGGAAAAGTCAATAATATAAGCTCTCATCTAAAGAAAATAGAAAAAGGAAAGCAAAAGAAATGCAAAATAAACAGAAAGAAGGGCATAATAAAGGGCAGAAATCAATGAAATTGAAATTCAGAAAATCGAGAAAAGCAGTGAAACAAAAAGCTGGTTAGAACAAACAGAAAAAACTAACAAAGATAAAGCAGAGAAGACACATTATCACCCAAATCAGAAATAAAATGCTATCTTGTACAGACATCAAAAGGAAAATAAGATAATACTATGAACAATGTACTCACATAAATTTGGCAACTTAGATGAAATGGATCAATTCCTTGAAAAGACAAACTACTACAACTCACCAACATGGAAGATAATCTGAATAGTTCTGTAAATATTAGGGAAATGTAATTAATAACTTAAAAACTCCCCTCCAAATACCTCTAAATCCAGATAGTTTCACTGGAAAATTCCACAAAATATTTAAAGAAGAATTAACACCAGTTCTACACAATCCCTCCCAGAAAAGAGAAGAGAAGGAAACATTTCCCATCCTATTTTGAGGTTGGTTTTACTATTACCAAAGTTACACAAAAACTGTATAAAAACAGAAAACTACAGACAAATATCCCTCATGAAAAGAGAGGCAAAATCTTTAACAAAATATTAGCAAGCAGAATCCAACACTGAAAATGAAATATACACTATGACTAAGTAGGGTTTATTCTGGGGTGCAAGGATGGTTCAATATTCCAAAGGCCATGAAATTTATAACTTTAACACATAAAAGAAGAAACATCACATGTTCATATCAACTGAGAAAAAGCATTCCCTTAATTCAACATCCATTCATAATAAAAACTCTCAAAACACTAGTAATAGAGGGAAACTTCCTCAACTTGGAAAAGAATATGTGTAAAAACCTACAGCTAACAACAAATTACATAATAGAAGGTTAAATACTTTCCTCCTAGTATCAGGAAAAAAGATAAGGATGTCCAAATCACCGTTCTTATTCAATAAAATATTAGAAGTCATAGTCAGTGTAATAAAGTAAGTAAAGGAAATTAAAGAGATGCCCATTGGAAAAGAAAAAATTATCCCTATTTGCAGATGACATAATGACCTATGGAGAACACCCCAAGATATCTACCAAAAATCCTCCTAGAATTAACTAGTAAGTTCAGCATGGTTGCAAGATATAAGACCAATACACAAAATTTAATTGTATTTCTATATATTAGCAATGAAAATGTTTAAATTTTAAACAAATTTAAAATACAATGCCATTTATAATAACTACCAAAAAGGAAAAGAAATACTTAGGTATAAATCTATCAAAGCACAGGACTTATATGTTAAAAACTATAAAATGCTCATTGAAGAAACCAAAGCTTTAAATAAATGGAGAGACAGATCATATTTGTGAAAGGCAAATTAAGGCCCAATGAGATCACTATGAACCACTATGAACATCTAACTTAAAAATGCAATACTGTTTAGGATATGGAGAAACTAGATTTTTCACACATTGCTGCCAAGAATGTAAAATAGTACAGCCATTCTGTCAGTTTGACAGTGTCTTTAAAAAAAAAAAACCTGAAATATACACTTAACATATGACCTAGAAATTGTACTACTGGGCATTTATCCCTGAGAAATAAAAGCTTTGTCCACACAAAAATCTGTACAAGCATGTTCAAAGCAGCTATATTTGTAATAGCTAAAACCAGGGAAAATCCAAAATGTCTTCAAAAGGTAAGTTGTTATACAAACCAAGGTACACCTATACTTTGGATGGAATATTACCCAGTAATGGAATATTGCTCAATAATAAAAAAGAACAAATTGTTGACATGTGCAGCAAGTCAGATGAATCTCAAGGGCATTACACTGAGTGAGAAAAAGCCAGTCTCAAAAGATCACATATTTTTTTATTCTGTTTATATATAATTCTCAAGATAATAAAATCATAGAGGTGTAGAATAGATGCATGGTTGCCAAAGCTTAAAGATACTTGGGGGTAGAGGGTGGGTTTGGCTCTAAAGGAGTAGCATAAGAAAGATCTTTGTGGTAACAAAACAGTTTTACAACCTGATTGTTAATGATGACTATACACATTCACATGTGATAAAATGGTACAGTAAAACACACACAAAAATAAATGAGTTTAAAACTGATGAAATCTGAATATAGTCTACTGATTTGTACCAATGTCTATGCCCTGGTTGTGGTACTATAGTACAGCCATGTAAGATGTTATCACTGGGGCAACTGGATGAAGGGCAGGTAAGCAGATCTTTCTGTACTACTTTTATAGCATCTTATGAATCTATAATTATTTCAAAATAAAAAGGTTTAGTATTCAGTTTTCTTTCATGGCTATCTTCTGGAATAACAGTAGGAAAGCAGTCCTTCTGAACAACTGCAGATTTACTCTTACTCAGAGGCCCTGGGATTACTAGCAGAAATACCTGAGCAATCTCCTGAGAAAATGGGGAGTGATAAACAGTTGTCTGATGACTGTGAGCTCTCTGGTTTCAGGTGACCTTTCCCAGCTTGTATGTCAAAAGAGCCAATGTACCAGGTATGAGAAGTCACTACTTAATAAGTAGGGAGTGACTGGAAAATTATGACGTGGGAATACTTAGATATTAACATAAAAAGGAAAAGAAGCACCAGAAAATACATAATTGGAAATAATCCAAATGAGATTGCTATTTCACTTTGGATGGGTTGCTGTATTGTTTTCTTAGAGTCATGGTTTCCAAACTTTGAGTGCAGAGTACCCACTGGGATATTTTAAGTTCTGGAGTGAAAAACAGTGATACTGGACATCTGTTGGACAACACAGAAACTACTAGCTTGAGATAGTCCACAGTTTCAACATGAGGTTATGTTACATTTCTTTCAATTATATACATAAAACTGTTAGGTATTTCTTTCAATCTATAATTCTTGTGAAAAATGACTGAGGCACTAGGAAACCATGAATGGGAAAGTTTGAGAACTTCTGCACTACGTATGCCTTAGGGTGAGCACTCAGGAGTACTCACCATGACCATCTTCTCACTTGATGCTTCCTAAGCACAACCTTTTATAATCTTAGCCCCACGATCTGATATAGATATCCTTACTAGAACTTCTCGCTGGTATTGCAGTGATCTTATCCATTCTCTACCCCCATATCCCCAAACAAGCAAATAAAAACAAAAAGCAAATAATATTGCCTCGGTGAAAGACACCATCACTATCAACCATTTTCTCAGGTCAGAAAACAGGGAGTCATGCTTGAGTCCTCACACTCTTTAATAGCCTGCATTTAATACTTGGACAAGTCCACTACCTTCTTCTTTTTTTATTTTTCATTATTTTTTTATTATTGCTACCATTAATCTACAATTACATGAAGAACACTATGTTTACCAGGCTCCCCTCCTCACCAAGTCCGCCCCACACACCCCACTACAGTCACTGTCCATCAGCGTAGCAAGATGCTGTATAAGCACCACCTGTCTTCTCTGTGTTGTACAGCCCTACCCGTAACCCCCTACAATACTATACATGCTAATCGTAATGCCCCCTTTTTTTCCCCCGCACTTATCCCTCCCTTCCCGCCCATCACCTCCAGTCCCTCACCCTTTGATAACTGTTGGTCCATTCTTGGGTTCTGTAATTCTGCTGCTGCTTTGTTCCTTCAGTTTTTCTTTGTTCTTACACTCCACATATGAGTGAATTAATTTGGTATTTGCCTTTCTCTGCCTGGTTTATTTCACTGAGCATAATACCCTCTAGCTCCATCCATGTTGGTGCGAATGGTAGGATTCTTTTCCTTCTTATGGCTGAATAATATTCCATTGTGTATATGTACCACATCTTCTTTATCCATTCATCTATCGATGGACACTTAGGTTGCTTCCATTTCTAGGCTATTGTAAATAGTGCTGTGATAAACATAGGGGTGCATCTGTCTTTTTCAAACTGGACTCCTCCATTCTTATGGTAAATTCCTAGAAGTGGAAATCCTGGGTCAAACTGTAAGTGTATTTTGAGCATTTAGAGGAACCTCCATACTGCTTTCCACAATGGTTGAACTAATTTACATTCCCACCAGCAGTGTAGGAGGATTCCCCTTTCTCCAGAACCTCGCCAACATTTGTTGTTGTTTGTCTTTTGGATGGTAGCCATCCTTACTGGTGTGAGGTGATATCTCATTGTGGTTTTAATTTGCATTTCTCTGATGACAAGCAATGTGGAGCATCTTTTCATGTGTCTGTTGGCCATCTGAAATTCTTCATTAGAGAACTGTCTATTCAGCTCTTCTGCCCATTTTTTAATTGGATTATTTGCTTTCTGTTTGTTGAGGTGTGTGAGCTCCTTATATATTTTGGATGTCAACCCTTTATCGGTCTGTCATTTATGAATATATTCTCCCATACTGTAGGATAACCTTTTTGTTCTATTGATGGTGTCTTTTGCTGTACAGAAGCGTTTCAGCTTGATATTAATTCCACTTGTTAATTTTTGCTTTTGTTTCCCTTACCCGGGAAGATATGTTCAAGAAGAGGTCACTCATGTTCATGCCTAAGAGATTTTTGCCTGTTTTTTTCTAATAGTTTTATGATTTCATGACTTATGTTCAAGTCTTTGGTCCATTTCAAATTTACTTTTCTATATGGGGTTAGACAGTGATCCAGTTCCATTCTCTCTCCAGTTTTGCCAGGACCATCTGTTGAAGAGATTGTCATTTCCCCATTGCATGTCCATAGCTCCTATATCAAATATTAATTAACCATATATGTCTGGGTTAATGTTTGGAGTCTCTATTCTGTTCCATTGGTCTGTGGCTCTGTTCTTGGGCCAGTACTATATTGTGCTGATTACTGTGGCTTTTTAGTAGAGCTTGAAGTTGGGGAGTGAGATACCCCGCAACTTTATTCTTCCTTCTCAGGACTGTTTTAGCTATTCGGGGTCTTTGGTGTTTCCACATGAATTTTTGAACTATTTGTTCCAGTTCATTGGAGAATGCTGTTGGTAATTTGATAGGGATTGCATCGAATCTGTATATTGTTTTGGGCAAGATGGCCATTTTGACAATATTAATTCTTCCTAGCCGGGAGCATGGGATGAGTTTCCATTTGTTAGTGACCTCTTTAATTTCTCTTAAGAGTGTCTTATAGTTTTCAGGGTATAGGTCTTTCACTTCCTTGGTTAGGCTTATTCCTAGGTATTTTATTCTTTGCAATGCTATTGTGAATGGAATTGTCTTCCTGATTTCTCTTTCTATTAGTTCATTGTTAGTGTATAGGAAAGCCACAGATTTCTGTGTGTTAATTTTGTATCCTGCAACTTTGCTGTATTCCAATATCAGTTCTAGTAGTTTTGGAGTGGAGTCTTTAGGGTTTTTAATGTACAATATCATGTCATCTGCAAATAGTGACAGGTAACTTCTTCTATACCAATCTGGATTCCTTGTATTTCTTTGTTTTGTCTAATTGCCGTGGCTATGGCTTCCAGTACTATGTTGAATAACAGTGGGGAGAGTGGGCATCCCTGTCTTGTTCCTGATCTCAGAGGAAAAACTTTCAGCTTCTTGCTGTTCAGTATGATGTGGGCTGTGGGTTTATAGTATATGGCCTTTATTATGTTGAGGTACTTGCCCTCTATACCTATTCTTCTGAGAATTTTTATCATTTATGTATGTTGAATTTTGTCGAATGCTTTTTCAGCATTTATGTAGATGATCATGTGGTTTTTGTCCTTCTTCTGGTTGATGTGGTGGATGATGTTGATGGATTTTCGAATGTTGTACCATCCTTGCATCCCTGGGATGAATCCCACTTGGTCATGGTGAATGATCCTTTTGATGTATTTTTGAATTCGGTTTGCTAATATTTTGTTGAGTATTTTTGCAGCTATGTTCATCAGGGATATTGGTCTGTAGTTTTCTTTTTTGGTGGGGTCGTTGCCTGGTTTTGGTATTAGGGTGATGTTGGTTTCGTAGAATGAATTCGGGAGTATTCCCTCCTCTTCTATTTTTTGGAAAACTTTAAGGAAAATGGATATTATGTCTTCTCTGTATGTCTGATAAAATTCCGAGGTAAATCCATCTGGCCCGGGGGTTTTGTTCTTGGGTAGTTTTTTCATTACTGCTTCAATTTCGTTGCTGGTAATTGGTCTCTTTAGATTTTCTGTTTATTTCAGGGTCAGTCTTGGAAGGTTGTATTTTTCTAGCAAGTTGTCCATTTCTGCTAGGTTTTCCAGCTTGTTAGCATGTAAGTTTTCATAGTATTCTCTAATAATTCTTTGTATTTCTGTGGGGTCCGTCGTGATTTTTCCTTTCTCGTTTCTGATTCTGTTGATGTGTGTTGACTCTATTTTTCTCTTAATAAGTCTGGCTAGAGGCTTACCTATTTTATTTATTCTCTTGAAGAACCAGCTCTTGGTTTCATTGATTTTTTTCTATTGTTTTATTCTTGACAATTTTATTTATTTCTTCTCTGATCTTTATTATGTCCCTCCATCTGCTGACCTTAGGCCTCATTTGTTCTTCTTTTTCCAATTTCAATAATTGTGACATTAGACTATTCATTTGGGATTGTTCTTCCTTTTTTAAATATGCCTGGATTGCTATATACTTTCCTCTTAAGACTGCTTTTGGTGTGTCCCACAGTAGTTGGGGGTTGTGTTGTTGCTGTCATTTGTTTCCATATATTGCTGGATCTCCATTTTAATTTGGTCATTGATCTCTTGATTATTTAGGAGCATGTTGTTAAACCTCCATGTGTTTGTGAGCCTTTTTGCTTTCTTTGTACAATTTAGTTGTAGTTTTATACCTTTGTGGTCTGAAAAGTTGGCTGGTAGAATTTCAATATTTTTGAATTTACTGAGGCTCTTTTTGTGGCCTAGTATGTGGTCTATTCTGGAGAATGTTCCATGTGCACTTGAGAAGAATGTGTATCCTGTTGCTTTTGGATGTAGAGTTCTATAGATGTCTATTAGGTCCATCTGTTCTAGTGTGTTTTTCAGTGCCTCTGTGTCCTTACTTATTTTCTGTCTGGTGGATCTGTCCTTTGGAGTGAGTGGCGTGTTCAAGTGTCCTAAAATGAATGCATTGCATTCTATTTCCTCCTTTAGTTCTGTTAGTATTTGTTTCACATATGCTGGTGCTCCTGTGTTGGGTACATATGTATTTATAATGGTTACATCCTCTTGTTGGACTGAGCCCTTTATCATTATGTAATGTCCTTCTTTATCTCGTTACTTTCTTTGTTTTGAAGTCTATTTTGTCTGATACTAGTATTGCAACACCTGCTTTTTTCTCCCTGTTGTTTGTATGAAATATCTTTTTCCATCCCTTGACTTTTAATCTGTGTATGTCTTTGGGTTTGAAGTGAGTCTCTTGTAAGCAGCATACAGATCGGTCTTGCTTTTTTATCCATTCTATTACTGTGTGTCTTTTGTTCGGTGCATTCAGTCCATTTATATTTAGGGTGATTATTGAAAGATATGTATTTATTGCCATTGCAGGCTTTAATTTTGTGGTTACCAAATGTTCAAGTTTAGCTTCTTTACTATCTTACTGTCTAACTTAACTTGCTTATTGAGCTATTATAAACACTGTCTGATGATTCTTTATTTCTCTCCCTTCTTATTCCTCCTCCTCCATTCTTCAAATGTTGGGTGTTTTGTTCTGTGCTCTTTTGAGGAGTGCTCCCATCTAGAGCAGTTCCTCTAAAATACCCTGTAGAGGTGGTTTGTGGGAGGCAGATTCCCTCAACTTTTGCTTGTCTGGGAATTGCTTAATCCCTCCTTCATATTTAAATGATAATCGTGCTGGATACAGTATTCTTGATTCAAGGCCCTTCTGTTTCATTGCATTAAATATATCATGCCATTCTCTTCTGGCCTGTAAGGTTTCTGTTGAGAAGTCTGATGATAGGCTGATGGGTTTTCCTTTGTAAGTGACCTTTTTTTCTCTCTGGCTGCCCTTAATACTCTGTCCTTGTATTTGATCTTTGTCATTTTAATTATTATATCTCTTGGTGTTGCCCTCCTTAGGTCCCTTGTTATGGAAGTTCTGTGTGCTTCTGTGGTCTGAGAGTCCATTTCCTCCCCCAGTTCGGAGAAGTTTTCAGCAATTATTTCTTCAAAGACACTTTTTTCCCCTTTTTCTCTCTCTTCTTCTTCTGGTACTCCTATAATGCAAATATTGTTCCATTTTAATTGGTCACACAGTACTTTTAATATTCTCTCATTCTTGAAGATCCTTTTATCTCTCTCTGCATCAGCTTCTCTGCATTCCTGTTCTCTGATTTCTAGTCCATTAATGTTCTCTTGCATCTCGTCCATTCTGCTTTGAAGTCCTTCCAGAGATTGTTTTATTTCTGTATTCTCTGTCCTTAGTTCTTGCATATTTTTCTCTGCAAGTCCATCAGCATGGTTATGACTTTTATTTTGAATTCTTTTTCAGGAAGATTGGTTAAATCTATCACCCCAGATTCCTTCTCAGGGGAGGATGTGGAGGATGTCTGGGTTAGTCTGTTCTGGATCATATTTTTCTGCCTTTTCAGGTTGATAGATGCAGTGGTATGCTGTTGACTTGTCTGTCAGCTGGGAGAACCAAGACACTTTCCACTTGCTCCTGGCCTTTCTTTACTGGGACAACGGCAACCCCTAGCAGCTTGTGTTGGGCAGTTGCGCATAGACTGCGTCTCTGTTTCTTGCCCAGCCGCTATGGAAGAAAGTCCCTTGCTGTGGGCATGGCCAGCCTCAGGCTGCTTCTCTGCTATAGCGGGGCTGCACTGGAGGGGGAACGGGTGGGGGGCTGTTTATCACCTTGAGGGGTCTCAGAGCTGCCCTGCTGCCCAGGGGGTTAGGGCACCCGGAGTTCCCCGAGATTCCCAGCTGCTGGGCTAAGTGTCCCAGGACGCTTCTGTCCAGCTGTGAGGTCCCTGTCCCTTCAAGACTTTCAAAAAGCACTCGCTTTTCTTTGTCCCAGGGGCGCCGGCTGCAGGGACCCGCTCACAGGTTTTACTGTCCCGTTTCACTAGTTTCCCACACTCCTCGCACTGTGTGTCTGCGCTCTGGGTGCAGATGGCTAGCGCTGGCTGTTTAGCAGTCCTGGGCTCCCTCTCCCTCCCCGCTCTGACTCTTCTTCCTCCGGGAGCTGGGGTGAGGGGCGCTTGGGTCCTGCCGGGCCGAGGCTTGTATCTTACCCCCTTCACGAGGCGCTGGGTTCTTGCGGGTGTGGATGTAGTCTGGCTGTTGTCCTGTTGTCCTGTATCTTCTGGTCTCTCTTTTAGGGATAGTTGTATTTGCTGTATTTTCAAAAATATATATGTTTTTGGGAGGAGATTCCCACTGTCCTATTCAAGCCACTATCTTGGCTCCACCCTCCACCACCTTCTTTTGTCCTTTGTTTTACACCCTCATCATTTTACCCTTGGACTCTTATAACAGTTTTTAATTGATTTCTCTGTCTTACAGTCTTGAAATTCATTCTTGGTAATGTTGTTAGAGAAATTTTTATTGAACTCAACTATGATTGTGTCACTACCCTACTTAAAACCCTTCAGTGCCTGCTCACACCCACTAGGAGAAAGAAAACATAGGATGCCATTCAATGCCATCAGTGATCTTGTTCCTGCCTAATAATCTCCCTTCTTTTCCCTTCAACCTTTCTCTTGACCTGCATCCATACCAAACTGTAGTTCTCCAGTGTTCCATGCCTCTGCAATTCTCCAGGGACTTTTTCTTGTTTTGTTTCTTGCTTAAATGTCCTTCCTACCTTGGCCATCATTTAAGATCCAGTCAAACAGAAACTCCTCTGTGAAGCCTTTCCTGATAGTACCATATAGTCTCAAATATACCTGCTTTGGGCTCCATTCTATTCTTCCATCTGATAAAACTTTAGGGACATATGTTCAGATAATATTTTTCTGTTGTACCATTCTTAAAGGCATTCTTTTATTTTTTAACTCATCTTTGTGTTCTTAATACCCAGCACAGTGCCTGACATAATTGGGTACTCAACAATCATTTAAGAAAATAATGAAGGTCAATCTCAAGACTACTCTCTGCTGGCTTATACATTGTACATATGTCTATTATTGCACTTATCACACAAAATTTTGGTTATTTGGCACCTTCTGAGATCTCCCTGTGGATAGACAGAGGAGAAAAAGAAAGAAGCTAGAGTAGGGAAATGGCAGATTACTGTAAAAGGAGCAACAAGAGCCAACAATTACTGATGGAATTTTAAGAGACGGGGAATATCTTTACTGTGTTCAAAGGAAACAAATGCCAACCTAGAAATTCATACTCAGCCAAAATATACATTTTCAGACAAAACCTGAGAATTTGCCATAAGCAGCCACCCACTAAAGGAAACATTAAAAGGTGATTTTTCTGGGCAGAAGGAAAATGATCCCAGTTGGTAGTCAACAATTCATAAAGAAATAGAGAGCAAAATATTGTTAAAAATGCAGGTAAACCTAAACGAATACATAAAATAGTAACAATATTGTCTGTACACATATTTATAATTTAATGTATGTAACAATAACAGCACGTGGGTCATGAAGGGAAAAGTGGAGGTTAAGGGTTCTAGAGTTCTCATCTGGCATAGTTAGAGGGTAGAAATATTCTTTAACATTAGACTTGGATTAGTCAAGGATGCATGCAGTAATTTCTAGTGCAATTACAAAAAGAACAGAAAAGAGGATATATTTCCCAACCTAAGTAGAGGGAAAATAAGACCTCTTATGTCTGAGAAAATGAAAGAAATGCAGAAAAAGAGGGCAGATTAGTTCAAGAAGAAACTGGAGTGGCAGAGTCTAATCACATAAGGCCCTAGGAGCTGTACTAAAGATTTTGATTTTCATAATAAAAGCAATGGGAAGTCACAGAAGGCACCTAAACAGGAAAGATCTACATTCTATAAAGACTTCTTTGGCTATGATATGAAGAAAAGACTTAATGGAGGAAGAAAGAACTTTACCACCACTGTCAGGGTTATTCCCAGAGCACTGCCTCTTCAATCAAAGAGTTTTTTTAAGGTACTATTTACTAAAAAAAGTAACAGTGAATAAGAAGCTAGAAAATAAAATACAGTTTTTTGGCTTTAGTTTTTAAGATTTACTTTGTAAGTTAATTATTTTATAGCTATTTTAATTAACATTTCAAATACCAGGTGGTCTCTGTTTGTTCCTTTATGCTCCCTGAACACATTCTTCTGTCACAATATTCATGTTTGACAGACCATAGGTCAGCTATACACAATCTAACTGCCACCAAAGCATGAGAGACTTTTAACCTCATATTTGCTTGAAACTAGAGAATGTGCAATTTTAATTGAGCAAGTTTCATATTATTAAATGCAGTTAACCCGAGAAGCTTTTCAGTCAGCCACTTCATTTTTGGAGAGGGAAAATTAGGCCTTTCATGTTCAAATTAAGCCTGACTTTACTTGTATAAAAAACATTTATTAAGATGACTAGCCCATCTTTGACCTTTACTACCTTTTTGGTATTAATCTATCTTTATTGTGATAAATTCACATACGAAAAACTTTGGCCTTTTCAAGTGTACAGTTCAGCGGTTTTTAGTACAGTCACAAAGTTGTGCAGCTAATAGCACTAATTAATTCCACAACATTTTCATCACCACAAGGAATGCCATGCCACCTGGCAGTCACTTCCCACTCTGCTCTTCCCCCAGCCACTGGCAACCACCAACTTACTTTACTTCTCTATGGATTTGTATATTCTGGATTTTTCATATAACTGGAATTATATAATATGTGGTCTTTTGTGCCTGGCTGTTTTTCACCTACAATAATGTTTTCAAGGTTCATCAAGACCCACTTAAAAAAAAAAAAAAAGATCCCCTTTTAAAAAGACATCTTTTAATGGAGAATTTGAACAGAAAACTAGGCAGAGTAGTATAACAAACCTCTGTGAATCAATTATCCAGCCTCCGCAAGCCCCAGTCCATGCATACACCCATGTACGTGTCACCATGTACTGTTCTGAATCAAATTCCAGATGCTGCATTATTTCTGTGCATATATTTCAGTAAGGACATATTGTTATGACAGCTACTCTATCACTGGCTTTCTGATTAGAATTTTTTCTTTCTTACCTTAGCCTTCTTCTACCAAGAACTGAATTTTTCCTTTGCTAGCAGTTATTTACTAGATTGGTATTAGATTTGAATATTTGTTCCTCTAATAAAAGCACTAAAGGGAGAAACTGGACACCAAAATTCCAGCAAGATTTCTCCAGAGGCTAAGAATCAAACTCATCTAAGATTTGATAAATATCTCAGTATTTCTTCTGAGAGTCAGAAATACTTATACGGGTTGCTGTTTACTATTGTAGCTTCCCTTTGCCATTCTGGGAAAGGAGTAAAGGCTATTACAAGGTGTTTTGCTTTTGTTCTTTAGCATGCACCAATTACAAACCAGAAAGCACTCCAAGTGCCTAAGTGAGGGCTGAAAACAAAGAAATGTCACACAGAATAGAGTTTATGAGCCCAACAGCCAGAATTCAGGGCTTTCTTAATGTTTGTTTTAGGAAAGGTAGCAAATAAGTAGTCACTATAGCAAGGAAAGCAGAAAAGGAGGAGAAAAAAGGAGGAGGATCAGTAAGGGTAAGGGTGATAGAAGAATGCACACCTGAGTTATTCTCACCTTTTTGTGAGCTATCAGGAGGCAATTGGAATGCTCATGCTCACAAGCAATTTCATAGTCAGGGATCAGATCCACCAGCTCACGGACAAAATGTACCACTTCCTCATGCCAGGGCATGTTGGCCATGGTAAGACTGCTTGCTGAACTCTCTCCACAATAGGTAACACCCTGCGGAAACATTAGAACAGTTAGAGACAATTAAAGACCTTCTTAAATGTCACAGAGTCAGAGTTTGAGAGCTAGAAAGCCTTCTAGGGGCCATCTAATCCAACCTGATCCAATTTTAAAGTGAGGAGAGTGAAACAAAGATGATAAAATTCACTTAGGAACTCAGACAAGTAGTTAGTGACAAAGGCAGATCTGAGACTCCCAGACTGATGCTCCTTCCACCCTATGACACTGCTGGGGCTCGGGCAGCTGATCTTTGTGTTGTCACAATCTATGCTGCCCAGTCACAATGATATATTTTGGCCAATAACCTATTTTTCCATTCAAATTCATTTTGCACTCTAATAATTTAATTCTCAAGGAACTATAATCCTCTAGTACAATAACCAAAGCATATTTGATACCCACACAAATTTACTGAACAATTTATTCACTGAGAAAATAATATGAGCTCCCATTTTCCAGTATAGTGTAGATTTACGGTTGGTGCATATTTTCTGTAAAGGGGCAGATAGAGAGCCCTTTGATATTATTCTTTATGGAGATCACTTAGTAATATGTTTTATAAGGGTATATGTATAAACATAGAATCATGCCAAATAGGAAATTCATTTGTGGATATACATACATATCTTTACACGCATCTCCACAAGTATATCTCACCTCTTCAGAAACTCCTCCTATTCACACAAATGCAGTAAGATAAATTAGTTTCTAACTCTTTTGAACTCTACCTGACAGTCCAGGCATATAAGACCCAAAAGTTTCACAACTAAGTTCTCTATCTGATAAGCTGCATAATGATTAATAATTGATTTTCTAATAATAAGGGGTATCTTAACTTTGTAGGCTCTTTAAATACCCCAGAATCAAACTTCCTTGACAAAGTTTGAATATTCTAGACACGCTGCTAAGTAGGGAATAACTTAAAGAGACATGCACTCATACACCCTCTGTCTCTCAATCTCTCTCTCTCTCTCTCTCCCCGCCCCCCCCCCCAACACACACACACAGATTGAAGCGGGTAGAATGACATTAAATGAAAAGCCCACTGCAGAGTGATCCTGACCATGCAGCTGGCACAGCTGGTAGCTGGCTGAAAACTCAGATGAGCTCGGCAAAACTCTGTGCCAGATGGCTATTCAAAGGGATCACTGATGTACTAAAATGAGATGGACTTTGCTGAGCTAAACTATAGGCAACTCAGCTTAATGACAGCAAACAAGAGAATCTTCTCTATTAGTACAATGATTTATAGAATTCATTAAACTGGGCTTGAGTTTTAGGTGAATAAACAAAGCAAATAATTCAATAGTTTAAAAAGCCTTTAAGAAAATATGGCTGAAAATTGGGCTAAACTTACCCAAATGTATAAAAAAAAATGAAAATGACTTACTGATAGGTCAAATTAGTCATAAAAAGGAGCTTTACTTCAATTTAAATACTGTTTATGATGCATGAAACAGATGAACAGCCATGTATATACTAGCTAGTTCAAAGGAATTCATTTTTAATATTTAAAAAGTTACTTCCTTGAAGCAGAGGTTTTAGATAAGATCTTATACTCATGACAATGGCTTTGGAAAATATTTTAATATTTCTTATTCAACAATAATAAATCATGAAATATTAAGGAGAGATTTGGTTTGGAAATGAAACAAGGGAACAAATGCCATAGTTCATTATTATGCCTTCACATAATACTTTTCCATACATCTGCGTGATGTTTTATAGTTAACAAAACATTTTCATGTATAAGTTCTCATTTTAGCCAGACAAAATCCTCTGAGGTAGGCAGTATGGGTAACTTCCTCAGCCAACCACTGAGCCAGAGCCTTCATCATGACAGAATGACTATGGCAGAAATCTGTAACAGTGATTCAGTCTGCAGTCCCCTGGAAAGCCCTGAGCCCTCACTCCATTTGGCTCCTAATGCCCCCATCTCTGGTGGCCCCCTTTTTGTTTTGGTTACTTCACTTCATCCTACACTCTAGTCTACTGATGACTTGCCCTCACTTTATTCCCAATCACATTTGACCCTGAATTGTCTAAAAATGTGTCATGTTCACTCAGGTGACAGCTGTTTGCCCCTTTCTCATCCCACTGCCACCCTGGCCCTGACCCCATTTGGTACCAGCACCAGGTTCTTCCCTCACAACTTTGTAAGAAGAATGACCCCAAGGAAATGGATGGGTACAATGTGGCAATCAAAAAGCACTCTCTCCTATATCTACAGGTGGAGGCGTGACAAGCAGAAGCAAAGAAAGTTCCTGAAATAACAGGCCCACTTATGCACCTTCAGGCTTATAGTGAAAAGCATAACTCACCCACAACATTAGTGACTTCAGAAAGACCACTCTCCTCGAGGGGAGGGGGAACATAAGATCATTTTTACTGGCTGCCTGAAAAGTTCACCTGGGGATTCAAGGTCTGTGTGAAGAACAGTATTTTGGCAGTTTTACTTTAATATCCTAAGAAACTGACTGAGTGTCCAAGACTCCTGATATATTTTTGGTCCCCTATAGTTTGATTTGAAAAGAAACACTGTCTTCATGGCTTTTTGCAGCAAATTAGCACAAACATGTCATTTCTTTATCTGAAAAATGCTTCAATAGCATGTCACAAAGGAGCAGCCCAAGCTTCTCAGCATGGCTCATCAAGAGGCTTTCTTCCTAGATGGCCCCACTCAGGATCCAGTCTTTACCTGGCTGAACACCCCACAATCTATTTAATCTCTGTCCAGGAACCCCTCCTCCATCTGATCCCAATCTCACCACATCCTGTGCATGTCTTTAACTGGTATGATGATGTGTCTAAAATCTGAATTCTGAGAGGGCAAGGGTTACACCGTGTTCTCTGTACCCTTAACCAATCTATGCTGAATGACCTAAAGAGCAAGCTGCATACTCTTCTATGATGTTAAATTCCAGAATTCTTTTCTGATCTAATATAAAATTTCATTAACATTTTTCAGGATTTTTCTAGTCCTTAATGATTATGAACCAACTGATAAACACAGAAAGAGAGGGAGGTTACACGAAAACACTTGTTTTGTAAGATGCATTCTGCAAGGAATGAACTCTGTGGACAGTTACAGTGCAACAGCACAAGAGTTTTAAATCATTTGACAACAAATAATTACTAAGCCCTTACTATTCTCAAGGTGTGATGCTAGGCAGAGAATTCAACGACAGTATTTCATTTACAAATGGATTGTGTGATGAAAGTCTTTCCATAAGGTAGGTATTTGTAACATGAAACACATTTTTAAACAAGCAAGCAAATAATGATAGTTAAGATTCTCAGGCTAGCAAATAAAGGCCTATTTAAACTTAATGAAGCTAAAATATATGTTAATTTACAAGGGAATATAATAGAAAAAAATATTTTATAAGACCAGCAATGAAAGAAAAGAGGAAATCAATGTAATAAAGAAATAGCTTATATTAACTCAATTTAAATAAACGTGCTTAATGGAAAGTGATCTAAATGTTAACTGAATCCAAGCATACATTATCCCACTGAATTCTCAAAACCTATTAAATTGATATTATTATTATTCTAATTTTAGTATTGAGGAAATTTAGGCTCAGGTAGAATAAGTAACTTGTCTGTCCCAGTCTACAAGAGTACATTTTAAGAGTGTATCAGAGCTGTGCTCTTCCCCCTTTCTCAACATGAGAATCTATTGAGACACCTCTGCTCTCTCCACATATGTATGTCCTGGAAATACAGACAAAGGATTTAACAGTATCATGTTTGCTTCTTCAGAGTTCCAAGCATATCACTAACCTAGAGTCAATTTGCATTATCAACTTTATATCTTCAGGGCATTTATGTGACCTTGAGATATTATTACATTTTATCCCCACCCCCTTTTGACAGTTAGGCCCTGGGAGACTTTTTTTTGGTAAGACTATAGGTAAGGGCCAAACCTCCAAGAGCCATTCTGTGTCAGTGGGTACATTTTTTCCTAATTTGTCCTTTTATTGAAGGATAAATTTCTGTTGTTTAAACCCAAATACTGCCTCTACTGGGGCTATGGAGCACCACATGGGTGGGCTTTTTTCTTCTAGTCCCTAAGGAATTCCCTCACAGAGCTGACAGATTAGCTATGCTTTCAAAAGTATGTTTATCATAACATATTTGCTGCTAAGTGGGTTTTTTCTGGAAGGAATTTGAGGTTATCTTACCTCACAATATCGTTAACTCTTGTCAATGTTTTTTTGGAGAGGGTTTATTTTTATTATTTTTAGAACTCTTCTGTTCTAATAAGACAACAAAATGTTGCCTTTTCAGACATTAAATAGTTGAATTCTATTGAAAAGGAAAACATTCCTTCTCCATTTGCTGATTTCGTTTCAATTACCTGAATTACAAAAGTAGTGCATGCTCATATAACACAGAACTATGAGAAGTAAAATTACTAAGCCTTTCCTTCTCTCAAAATGAGCACTATTTATGTTAATGATCTGCTATATATCCTTTTATACTCTTCTTATATAAATATGTCTAAACATATACCATTAAAAATATAATCAAATAATAAATAGTATCTTTTAAGTTGCTTTGTTTCTTAATAGCATATTCTATTCTGTAAATATCCCTTTCCTACTTCAGTTTGAAAGGAAAATAGTTCATTAACTTGCTGGACAAATGAGAAGTGAGTTTAACAAGCATGTGATCCAGTCCTCAATGATCCAGGTACCTATATTGTAAGGCCATTTCTCCCATAGGTCTTCTTTAAGAGACAAGTTGATCATCACCATGTTTTCCCCAGGTACAATACAAACCGTTAACTATTAAATTTTGTCATTTAAATAAGATATTTTTACATTGTGATTAGATTACATGTTTCACCAAGAATTTTTAGATAAAATTCCTCAAAGTAGCTCATTTTTCTTTTGTTGACTTTGCCTTGTTCACTAATTCATTCTATTCCCAAATAGCATATATATATTAAATTTAGTATTTCTGGTGCTTTGACAAAGCCTAGCACTTTGAGAGAGGTCAAAAATATTTGTTGAATGCAAGGATAAAACAGTAAAATGGAAATCTTATTTGAAAGAAACTATGTCATTCTAACACCTCAGCTATAGATAGAAAGCTTTGTCTATTTTCCTAGTTATGTTAATAGTTTGCCAAATTTAAAAATGCCCATCAGAGAATTACACTGTTTACAAAACAGCCATCTTTCTTTAAAAAATAACACTGGTTGATTCTTTTCAGATTATAAAATATCTCATTCACTATAGAAAACATAACTGCAAAGACAGTAGGGAAGAAAATAATAGAGAGGAAAGAAGGAAAAAAAAAAGGCGGCTGTGTGCTCCAGCCAAGTTGTTTTATAATAGAGGTTTTACTGCAGCATCATTCGAGGCAGCATTCTTTAATAGCTAAATCATAATTTAAAATACCATTAATACCTGATGTTGGCAAGGTAGTCTTAAACTGGCACAGTTTTTCAGATGTAGTTTGTATCTCTGCATCATTAGAGTTCTTGCCAAGAGTTCCCTCTTGAAATTAAGAGCAATTTTAAAAGGAAAGAGTGTCTTTGGCCTGACTAGAGAGAAAATGCTATAAACTCAGACAGCAACATTTTATCTGTTCTTACCTTCCTATCCTCCAGAGTACAGTAACACAGAAAGCTGAACTCAGTAAAAGACAGCTGTAAAAGTCTAAAATATCCTTTGATAAGGCAGAGAGAGCATTCAGCTTCTAAACATACTGAAAAGTGGAGCTTTCAGAGGCTAGGTGCATTTTCTGGCCACTTTCTCTATTTTTGTGGATTCTCAATTGTCCAAGGAAGTCATTTGCCTCTTAACACTCCATATCTTTAACTACCATCTCATGCTGATGATTTCCAAATTACTATTGCTAGCCTTGTCTTAGCACCAAAACTTCAGGATGATATAATCTATGGCCTATTTGAACCTATACTTAGATATTTAAGAGTATCTGAAATTATTAAGGCCAACACAGAATTCATGAAATTACTCCCCAAACTTGCCTCCCTCTTCCACTGGTCTTTTCCATCCCAGTAAACTGTTTCACATCCACACAACTGCTTAAGCAAAAAACCCACTCTGTTCCTTCTGTTTTTTCACTTTCTGATTCCTTCTGTTCTTTCACTCCTTACATCTCATCTAGTAACAAATTCTGTTGGTTCTACCTCCAGAATTTATCCGAAATACATCCCTTCCTCTACAACTGTATTATTATCTTCCCCAAGTCATTATAGCAAAAGCTTTGTAACTGGTCTACCCCCTTCTATTACTGCCCTCTATAATCTATTCATGACAGCAGCAGGTAATCTTTTAAAATCATAAAATCAGATCCCATCACTCTCCAGTACAAAACCTTTCTCAGGTACACCTAGTATTTAAAAAGCTTGCCGGTAAACCTACTACAAAACCCAATTCTCTTATCCTTGCTTGAAAAGCCTAACAAAATCTGGCCCCAGCCACTTCTCTGATTCATCTTGTGTCACTGCCAACTCTAACTGCCCAGCTGACATCATGTAGGACCTCTGAGCACCAGCTATGCCAACTGCACAGAATGCCTGACCCCAAGCCTTTTGCATACTGCACTGCTCTTACTATTTAGGTACCAGATTTTAAAAATCATCTCCTCAGAGAAGCCTTCCTGCTTAAGAAACAGCCAACCACAATATCTAGCAGAACAATGTATACATTTACTCTTTAACATCAATCTACTTAAAGGAATCCTACCCAAAAAATATATGACAGAGACATTGCATGCCTCCTGCTGGAAGGATACAATACCACTAAGGAAATAATTTTGAAATGTGCACACACACACACACACACACACACACACACACACGAATCTAATCAGCCTTCTCTTGATCTAACTACCAACCCACAAGAAATACAAGGTGCAGAGGAACATGCAATCAGCAAAATCCAAAATATAAATACGGGAATGAGCCAGGATAAACAATTCATTTTCTTCAACAAAATAAATTACAAAAGGGAAGAAAACACATGGAAGAGGAACTAATAGATTAAAAGAAATTTAAGAGAAATAATCTAATTACAATGAATGGCCAGCCATTTTGGATCCAGATTCAAAAATACTGTTTAAAGAAGAAGAAATAATTGGCCAACTTTGAAACCTTGTATGTTCCAATATTAAGAGAGTATAGTTAAAATTGTTTAGTTGTGAAAACAGTATTCTGAAAAAGTACTTAAAATGAGTGTCTATCTTTTAGCAATATTCACTGAAACAGCTGTAGATGAATGATATAAATGTGGGGGTTTGCTTCAAAATAACAGGTTAAGGGCAGAAAAATAAATAAGGGTATAATTGAAATAAGACTGGTCAAGAGTTGATAATTTTTGAAGCTGGGTGATGGACAGATGGATTTTCGTTAGACCAGTCTCTCTTCTCTACTTCTGTATATGTTGGAAATTTTCCATAATAAAAGTTCATTTTAAAGCCAACCAAGTACTCACTATAACACTATTTTATTTCTCAGAATATTAATGTTACTATGTAGTTTTTAATTATTTATTTTGTGTTGACTGTGTACCTTTCAGTAAATATAAAGAGCAAAAGCTTAGTCTGTACCACTATTATCCCTAATGCCTAGAACAGAGCCAGGTTTTGACTAACATTTGTGAATGAGTAAGTAAAGCATCTAGGACCTCCTGTAGAATTTTAGAAGATTTTTAACTCCACCGTGGCAAATAGAGCATAGTGGGGCATGTTCATGGCATGGCCATCTGGAGCTTACCTTGACTTCAATGAAGTCAGGACTCCCCAGGAACACCAGCTCAGCATAGGCCTGGAGCTCATCCACATTCCACGCTTTCACTAGAGTCAGCCTGTAGACAGTACGCTGTTGCTAAAACAAAAGAAAAGCCAACTTTGTTTTTATCTTGGTTGAAGTCACACCTAGGAAGATTTTCAAATTTCTTCAACCCAAAGAGAACCCTGGTAAGGTGAACTCTTATCATGAACTTCCACAAATCAAAAGTTATATGTTGTAGTAAGATTTTAAAAATGTGAACAATGTAAAAATAATCCCATAAGCCTAATAAAAGCAAAGATATTGATATATTTCTTCTCTCCCATTATCTACTCCTATATTAGGCACCCAAAACTTTCTTAACAATACACACTGAATTAGATTTAGTAGGGAATAGTATATTGACCGAATAGTTTTAGACTACCAAAAATTAATTCAAATCACCTTTAGGTTTTCGGCTACCAACTGCTCAAGTTGTTTATCATAAGAATTTCTAATTCATCTTGTCCTCTTCCCTGTTTTCTCACTATTTAATCATCTCTTGTTGGCAGAAAAGGCAGATTTATCAACTGTCAGTGACGGCATTTGTTTACCATATAGTCAAAAGGGTTATGGTTTTCTGAATTGCAATTAGACAACAGTGATCAAAGTCTTTAAAAAGTGTACACCCCTTTTAAGATCGGGAACAAGACAAGGATGACCCCTCTCCCCACTTTTATTCAACATAGTTCTGGAGGTATTAGCCATGGCAATAAGAAAACACAAATAAATAAAAGGCATCCAGACTGGTAAGGAAGAAGTCAAACTGTCCCTGTTTGCAGATGACATGATATTATATTTTAAAAATTCTAAAGAATAAACTCCAAAACTACTAGATCTAATATCTGAATTCAGCAAAGTTGCAGGATACAAAATTAACACACAGAAATCTGTGGCTTTCCTATACACTAACAATGAAACAATAGAAAGAGAAATCAGGAACGTCATTTCATTCACAATTGCATCAAAAAGAATAAAATACTTAGGAATAAACCTAACCAAGGAAGTGAAAGACCTATACCCTGAAAACTATAAGACACTCTTAAGAGAAATTAAAGAGGACACTAACAAGTGGAAACTCATCCCATGCTCCTGGCTAGGAAGAATTAATATTGTCAAAATGGCCATCCTGCCCAAAGCAATATACAGATTCAATGCAATGCCTTTCAAAATACCAACAGCATTCTTCAACAAACTGTAACAAATAGTTCTAAAATTCATATGGAACCACAAAAGACCACGAATAGCCAAAGCAATCCTGAGAAGAAAGAATAAAGCAGGGGGATCTCACTACCCAATTTCAAGCTCTACTACAAAGCCATAGTAATTAAGACAATTTGGTACTGGCACAAGAACAGACCCACAGACCAGTGGAAAAGAATAGAGAGTCCAGACATTAACACAAACATACATGGTTAATTAATATATGATAAAGGAGCCATGGACATACAATCGGGAAATGACAGCCTCTTCAACAGTTGGTGTTGGCAAAACTGGACAGCTACATGGAAGAGAATGAAACTGGATCATTGTCTAACCCCATACACAAAAATAAATTCGAAATGGATCAAAGACATGAATGTAAGTCATGAAACCATAAAACTCCTAGAAAAAAACATAGGCAAAAATCTCTTGGACATAAACATGAGCAACTTCTTCATGAACATATATCCCTGGACAAGGGAAACAAAAGCAAAAATGAACAAGTGAGACTACATCAAAGTGAAAAGCTTCTATACAGCAAAGGACTGGACCAATAGAACAAAAAGACATCCTACAGTATGGGAGAATATATTCATAAATGACAAATCCAATAAAGGGTTGACATCCAAAATATATAAAGAGCTCGCGCACAACAAACAAAAAGCAAATAATCCAATTAAAAAATGGGCAGAAGAGCTGAACAGACAGTTCTCCAAAGAAGAAATTCAGATGGCCAACAGACACACATGAAAAGCTTCTCCACATCACTAGTCATCAGAGAAATGCAAATAAAAACCACAATGAGTTATCACCTCACACCAGTAAGGATCGCCAACATCCAAAAGACAAACAACAACAAATGTTGACAAGGTTGTGGAGAAAGGGGAACCCTCCTACACTGCTGGTGGGAATGTAAATTAGTTCAAACATTATGGAAAGCAGTATGGAGGTTCCTCAAAAAACTCAAAATAGAAATACCATTTGACCCAGGAATTCCACTCCTAAGAATTTACCCTAAGAATGGAGAAGTCCAGTTTGAAAAAGACAGATGCAGCCATATGTTCATCACAGCACTATATACAATAGCTAAGATATGGAAGCAACCTAAGTGTCCATCAGTACATGAATGGGTAAAGAAGAGGTGGTACATATCCACAATAGAATGTTTTTTAGCCATAAGAAGAAAACAAATCTCACCATTTGCAACAACATGGATGGAGCTAGAGGTTATTATGCTCAGTGAAATAAGCCAGGTGGAATAAGACAAGTACCAAATGATTTCACTAATCTGTGAAGCATAAGAACAAAGGAAAAACTGAACAATCAAAACAGCAGCAGACTCACAGAACCCAAAATGGACTAACAGTTGCCAAAGGGAAAGGAACTGGGGGTGGTGTGGGGCGGTGGGAAGGGAGGGAGAAGGGGAATAAGGAGCATTACAACTGGCACACATAATAATGTAGCAGTGGGTAGCATGGGGAAGGCAGTATAGCACAGAGAAGTCTAGTGATTCTATAGCATTTTACTATGCTGACGGACAGTGATTGTAATGGGGTATGTGGTGGGGACTTGATTATGGGGGGAATCTAGTAATCACAATGTTGTTCATGTAAATGTACATTAATGATACCAAAATAAAAAATAAATAATAAATAAATGAAAATAAAACAATGCTGTTATCTCTTATAACACTAGAGTTTAATTTTGCCTGTTTTAGGCTATTGTATGAAATGCTTTTCTGTCTGGCTTCTTTCACTGATTTTGATACTTGTGAGATTATTCATGCTGTTCTATGTAGCTTTAGATACATTTTTATTGCCATTTAGTATTTCATTATATGAATATAATTCTAGTGAAAGTTGTTTGTTTTTCCCAGTTTGGGTCCCTTACAAAATAATGTTGCTATCAGTATTATTCTACTTGACTCTTGATGTACAAGAGCACACACTGTTTTGGTGTATCTGAGAGTAGACATTCTGGAAGTTTCAAAAATAATATACAGCATGTACTTACATTTGCAGCAGATCCTGACAAACTGGTGTCCAAAGTCATCTCACCACACTGCCACCTGCAGCGTATTCCAGTTCCAGTTGTTTCTTGTCTCAACAACACTTGGTATTGGTAGTCTTTTAAATTTAGCCTCTTTAAATTAAACTCTTGCATTCTTTTATTTTCTTTGCCTGATTACTAGTGAAGTTCAGAATGTTTCTAGCCATTTGAGTATCTATTTTTGTAAAGTATTTGTTCTAATGTTTTAATATTTATTGGGATATCTGTCTTCGTCCTACTGGATTTTTCCCCAAATTCTTTATATATTCTGACTATAAGACTTTTGTTATAAATATCCTGGAATTATTTTCATGTACTTTATGGCTTTCCTCTTCATTTTCTTCAGATTTCTTGATCAACAGGAATAACTAACTTTAGTACATTTACCTTTTTATATAGCATACTTGTATTCAGATTGCCAAAGACAAAGAGAAGGACTATGGGGTTACTAACAGAAAAATATTAGACTTTATTTCAAATTATTACCTTCATATTCTGGGTGTTGTTGTATCTGTGAGAAGCTGGTTCAATGCAATAGTTTCAGAGACTTTATGTAAAGTCTATTTAAAATTAGTTATAGCAGTTACCAAAGTATAAAGAAGAAAAGGATGGTAAGGCTGCAGTTGGAGTAGATTAAAAAAAAAATGGGGTGCAGATGTTACCTGAAAGATGAAAGCTGTAGTGTCCTTTGCAAAGGAAATGCTTAACATGTATTTTTATCGTTCTTCTGTTAAAAAAGAAAAAATGTGGAGTAAAAACTGGATTTATTAAATTTAAATGAAACCTTTTTTTCAGTCTGTTGATTTAGTTAGTAATTTAATTTGCTTGGGTTCTATATTGGTTATTACTGCAGGATTTTCTGAATGCAGCATATTATCTAGTAGGGACAGTACTATGCAATACTATAGCAGGTAAAAATAAGGATGAAAGTTTTAATTCAGGTAAAGAGTTTAGCTACTTACTGTTTGGGCTACATTGTCATTTGTAAAATGTCACAATAGTATTTGGAAAAAAGTTTGGAAGTTGGCATGTTACAATATCAAATATTTTCTGTTTGAGAGTTTAGTATCCCCCCATCCCAAGTAAACACAAACACAATAATATTGTGGAGAAGAAGAGATACCTGAAAGTAATATAACACCAAAAGTGCAGGTGGGCTGTGCAGCAAGAAATCTAGATATTCACTTCTAAAATATAGACCAGAACTTTGTGATAGATTTTAAATTTGGCTTTTAACTTAAATTTGTTTCTTAGGTGGAAGCAATTCATGGACTGCAAATACATGGAGTGAAAATTGAGGTCAAAATTCCAAAGGTAAATGTTAAATGCTTATCAAAAGGACCTGAGGGAGAAAAGGATTAAGTGCAAACCAGTTAGGAAAAACAAGACGAAAGAGGAAAAGTATAAGGTAAGGAAAAGAGTACAGAGCAGCATTAAACTTCTGGGCTTTGGAATCAGCTGTGAATTTAGGCATGCTCTATGTGGTCCTAAAAAACAGGGAGAATATTAATATCTCTATGTTATAGGGGTATAAAACTAAATGAAAAAAAAAAACAAATAAAGGACTTAGCATGGCACATAGAAAAGTATGAATAAATGTCAAATACCATCACCACCACCACCACTAGCACCTCCACAGATTCGTTTGTTCACACAAGCATCAACTCAACCAATTATCACTGGGCTGCTCTATATGCCAGGCATAATTCTGGGTGCTGGAGATACAGCAGTGAACAAAGCAAAGTGAAGAATGCTGAGTAATTTACATTCTATTCTAGTAGAAAAACAACACCAGAGTCAGACAAAAACTCAGCAGCAACAGTAATACCAAAAGAGGAAAGGAGGCAGGACATCATCAAGGTAAGACACCATCAATCCTGCCTTTTGCATGTCTCCCCAGACTCTAAAAACCATATTGAATATTGACCAAATCATATGCTTATCATGTGGGATAAATCCAACTTGATCATGACGGAGGATCTTTTTTTTTTTTGGAGAGGGCATCTCTCATATTTATTGATGACATGGTTGTTAACAACAATAAAATTCTGTATAGGGGACTCAATGCACAGTCATTAATCAACCCCAAGCCTATATCTCAACAGTCTCCAACGTCTGAAGCATAACAAACAAGTTCTTACATGGTGAACAAGGTCTTACATAGTGAATAAGTTCTTACATGGTGAACAGGGCAAGGGCAGTCATATCACAAACTTTCGGTTTTGACCACACATCATGAACTATAAACAATCAAGTCAGATACAATTATTCGTTTGATTTTTATACTTGATTTATATGTGACTCCCACATTTCTCCCTTACTATTATTATTTTTTTAATAAAATGCTGAAGTGGTAGGTAGATGCAAGATAAAGGTAGAAAACATAATTTAGTGCTGTAAGAGGACAAATGTAGATGATCAGGTCTGTGCCTATAGACTAGGTATTAATCCAAGCTAGACAAGGGCAACAAAACATCCACGGATGCAGAAGATTTCTCTCAAAACAGGGAGGGTGAGGTTCTAAGCCTCCCCTCTGCTGGTCCCCAATTTCTCTCCTGATGGCCTCCCTGTGACTGTGCCTGTCTTAAGTTGTTCCTCCCTTGAGGAATCTTACCCGTCTCTGGCTAACCAGTCATCTTCCGGGGCCATACAGGGAAATGTAAAGTTGGTAAGTGAGAGAGAAGCAATATTCTTTGAAAAGGTTAGCTTTTTACTTCTTTGCAGATTTATGCCCCGTGGCTTCTATGCCCAGCATTTGTCTTGAGGTATCTTTACCACTTGGAAGAATTGTGATACTCGGTAATTTTCTATATGAGGCACTAATTCTACTAAAGGGTTGTAATTAGGAAGGAAGAAGAAAAGCTATAGAAGTAGCAGACGGAAGAAAACATGGGAAGATTGATTATTTCTTTGACATATCTTTTTGTAGAGTAACATAAGCATGTATAGGTTTTAAACTACTAATTAAATTGCGCACATACATTAACATAATAGGAATACAGCTACATAACAAAAGCAGACCTACAATTACCAGCCATATCCAGTGAAACCAAGAAAACCAGTTAGGTACCCTAGGTATTTGTGAAAACTTATCAATGATATGATGGATATTGTCTAATTGAATTTGAATAGTTTGAGAAAAATCAGACAAATTAAAACAACACATTCCTGGGAACTGTTCACATCCCATGTGTTCTTTTAACAGTAGATAGTCTATAGTCTCACGATTTTGGAGCGCTGCCACTTGCACTTCTCCTAATTCTTGGTTGAGTTCCAACAGTATAGATCCAGTCAAATTTGTTGTTTTACTGTATGCACAGGCCAGCTTAAATATCTCCTTCTTCATTCCAATGGCAAGTGCAGGAACCAGTGGGATGAATGCAGCTACAACTACAGAAGTGCCAGGATCTTTGTTCAAGTTTTTTGATGTTCATCTTCTGAAATGACTCTTCCAGAGGATGTTGATGTTGGAAGTTCTTCTTCATATCGTATCTTAATTCATTTTCTGTGTAGCCAAATTAGGCTTTGATCCTCTGTATAAACACAAACAAACCCTTTCGCCACACTTTGATATGACCTTTATACCATTGTGAAGAACCTATTGGAAATCATCACACAGGAACTGCTTTTTTTTTCTTTTTAAGAGAAAGGCAGATTATCAGAAAACTGTACTTCCATAGCTGATCATCCGACACCCTTTAAAAGATCAAAATTAAGGATATGTAAAGCAGGCATTAATCGTTGATTTGCAGTTAGTTTTATCCTATCAGGGAGTAATCCCACTTTTCTTTCTCTCTTTTTTTTTTGTTATCATTAATCTACAATTACATGAAGAATATTATGTTTACTAGGCTCTCCCCTATACCAAGTCTCCCCCACAAACCCCATTACAGTCACTGTCCATCAGCATAGCAAAATGTTGTAGAATCAGTACTTGTCTTCTGTTTTGCACAGACCTCCCCTTTCTCCCACCCCCCACATTATGCATTCTAATCATAATATCCCCTTTCTTCTTCCCCCCCTTATCCCTCCCTGCCGACCCATCCTCCCCAGTCCCTTTCTCTATGGAACCTGGCAGTCCATTCTTGGGCTCTGTGATTCTGCTGCTGTTTTGTTCCTTCAGTTTTTCCTTTGTTCCTATTCTCCACGTATGAGTGAAATAATTTGGTACTTGTCCTTCTCCGCCTGGCTTATTTCACTGAGCATAATACCCTCTAGCTCCATCCACGTTGTTGCAAATGGTAGGATTTGTTTTCTTCTTATGGCTGAATAATATTCCAATGTGTATATGTACCACATCTTCTTTATCCATTCATGTACGGATGGAAACTTAGGTTGCTTCCAATTCCTGGCTATTGTAAATAGTGCTGCGATAAACATAGGGGTGCATCTGCCTTTTTCAAACTGGAGTGCTGCATTCTTAGGGTAAATTCCTAGGAGTGGAATTACTGGGTCAAATGGTAAGTCTATTTTGAGCATTTTGAGGAACCTCCATACTGCTTTCCACAATGGTTGAACTAATTTACACTCCCACCAGCAGTGTAGGAGGGTTCCCCTTTCTCCAAAACCTCACCAACATTTGTTGTTGTTTGTCTTTTGGATGGTAGCCATCCGTACTGGTGTGAGGTGATATCTCACTGTGGTTTAAATTTGCATTTATCTGATAATTAGCGATGTGGAGCACCTTTTCATGTGCCTATTGGCAATCTGAATTTCTGTTTTGGAGAACTGTCTGTTCAGCTCCTCTGCCCATTTTTTTATTGGATTATTTGTTTTTTGTTTGTTGAGGTGGGTGAGCTCTTTATATAATTTGGATGTCAAGCCTTTACTAGATCTGTCATTTACAAATATATTCTCCCATACTGTAGGGATCCTTCTTGTTCTATTGATGGTGTCTTCTGCTGTACAGAAACTTTTCAGGTTAATATCATCCCACTTGTTCATTTTTGCTTTTGTTTTCCTTGCATGGGGAGATATGTTCAAGAAGAGGTCACTCATGTTTATGTCCAAGAGATTTTTGCCTATGCTTTTTTCTAAGAGTTTTATGGTTTCATGACTTACATTCAGGTCTTTGATCCGTTTCGAATTTACTTTTGTGTATGGGGATAGACAGTGGTCCAGTTTCATTCTCTTACATGTAGCTGTCCAGTTTTGCCAGCAATATCTGTTGAATAGACTGTCATTTCCCCATTGTATGTCCATGGCTCCTTTATCAAATATTAATTGACCATATATGTTTGGGTTAATGTCTGGAGTCTCTAATCTGTTCCACTGGTCTGTGGCTCTCTTCCTGTGCCAGTACCAAATTGTCTTGATTACTATGGCTTTGTAGTAGAGCTTGACGTTGGGGAGTGAGATCACCCCCACTTTACTCTTCCTTCTCAGGACTGCTTTGGCTATTCAGGGTCTTTGGTGTTTCCATATGAATTTTTGAACTATTTGTTCCAGTTCGTTGAAGAATGTTGCTGGTAGTTTCATAGGGATTGCATCAAATCTGTATATTGCTTTGGGCAGGATGGCCATTTTGACTATATTAATTCTTCCCAGCTAAGAGCACGGGATGAGTTTCCATTTGTTAGTGTCCCCTTTAATTTCTCTTAAGAGTGTCTTGTAGTTTTCAGGGTATAGGTCTTTCACATTTTTGGTTAGGTTTAGTCCTAGGTATTTTATTCTTTATGATGCAATTGTGAATGGAGTTGTTTCCCTGATTTCACATTCTATTAGTTCATTGTTAGTGTATAGGAAAGCCACAGATTTCTGTGTGTTAATTTTGTATCCTGCAACTTTGCTGTATTCTGATATCAGTTCTAGTAGTTTTGGAGTGGAGTCTTAAGGGTTTTTTATGTACAATATCATGTCATCTGCAAATAGTGACAGTTTACCTTCTTTAACAATGTGGATTCCTTGTATTTCTTTGTTTTGTCTAATTGCCTTGGCTAGGACCTCCAGTACTATGTTAAATAATAGTGGGGAGAGTGGGCATCCCTGTCTTGTTCCCAATCTCAGAGGAAAAGCTTTCAGCCTCTTGCCGTTGAGTATGATGTTGGCTGTGGGTTTATCATATATGGCCTTTAGTATGTTGAAGTACTTGCCCTCTATACCCACTTTGCTGAGAGTTTTTTATCATGAATGGATGTTGAATTTTGTCAAATGCTTTTTCAGCATCTACGGAGATGATCATGTGGTTTTTGTCCTTTATGTTGATGTGGTGGATGATGTTGATGGATTTTCGAATGTTGTACCATCCTTGCATCCCTGGGATGAATCTCAATTGGTTATGGTGTATGATCCTTTTGATATATTTTTGAATTCGGTTTGCTAATATTTTTTTGAGTATTTTGGCATCTACATTCATCAGGGACATTGGTCTGTAATTTTCTTTTTTAGTGGGGTCTTTGCCTGGTTTTGGTATTAGGGTGATGGAATGAGTTTGGGAGTATTCCCTCCTCTTCTATTTTTTGGAAAACTTTAAGGAGAATAGGTATTATGTCTTCTCTGTATGTCTTATAAAATTCCAAGGTAAATCCGTCTGGCCCGGGGGTTTTGTTTTTGGGTAGTTTTTTGATTACCGTTTCAATTTCTTTTCTCGTAATTGGTTTGTTTAACTTTTGTGTTTCTTCCTTGGTCCGTCTTGGAAGGTTGTACTTTTCTAGGAAGTTGTCCATTTCTTCTAGGTTTTCCAGCTTGTTAGCATATAGGTGTTCATAGTAGTCTTTAATAATTCTTTGTATTTCTGTGGAGTCTGTCGTGATTTTTCCACTCTCATTTCTGATTCTGTTGATGTGTGCTGATTCTCTTTTTCTCTTATTAAATTTGGCTAGAGGCTTATCTATTTTATTTTCTCAAAGAATCTGCTCTTGGTTTCACTGATTTTTTCTATTGTTTTATTCTTCTCAATTTTATTTCTTCTCTAATCTTTATAATGTCCCTCCTTCTGCTGACTTTAGGCCTCATCTGTTCTTCTTTTTCCAGTTTCGATAATTGTGATGTTAGACTATTCCTTTGGGATTGTTTTTCCTTCTTTAAGTGTGCCTGGATCGCTATATACTTTCCTCTTAAGACTGCTTTTGCTGCGTCCCACAGAAGTTGGGGCTTTGTGTTGTTGTTGTCATTTGTTTCCATATATTCCTTGATCTCTATTTTAATTTGTTCGTTTATCCACTGATTATTTAGGAGCATGTTGTTAAGCCTCCATGTGTTTGTGAGCCTTTTTGTTTTCTTTGTAGAATTTATTTTTAGTTTTAAACCTTTGTGGTCTAAAAAGTTGGTTGGTAGAATTTCAATCTTATGGAATTTACTGAGGCTCTTTTTGTGAGCTAGTATGTGGTCTATTCTGGAGAATGTTCCATGTGCACTTGAGAAGAATGTGCATAATGTTTCTTTTGGATGTAGAGTTCTAGAGATGTCTATTAGGAACATGTGTTCTAGTGTGTTGTTCAGTGCCTCCGTGTCCTTACTTATTTTCTGCCCAGTGGATCTATCTTTTGGTGTGATTGGCATGATGAAGTCTCCTACAATGAATGCATTGCATTCTATTTCTTCTTTTATTTCTTTTAGTATTTGTTTCACATATGCTGGTGCTCCTGTGTTGGGTGCATATATATTTAGAATGGTTATATCCTCTTGTTGGACTGAGCCCTTTATCATTAAGTAATGTCCTTCTTTATCTCTTGCTACTTTCTTTGTTTTGAAGTCTATTTTGTCTGATACTCGTACTGCAACCCCTGCTTTCTTCTCTCTGTTGTTTGCCTGAAATATGTTTTTCCATCCCTTGACTTTTAGTCTGTGCATGTCTTTGGGTTTCCTGTAAGCAGCATATAGATGGGTCTTGCTTTTTTATCCATTCAGTGACTATGTGTCTTTTGATTGGTGCATTCAGTCCATTTACATTTAGGGTGACTATTGAAAGATATGTACTTATTGCCATTGCAGTCTTTAGATTCGTGGTTACCAAAGGTTCAAGGTTAGCCTCTTTAGTATCTTACTGCCTAACTTAGCTCCCTTATTGAACTGTTATATATACTGTCTGGAGTTTCTTTTCTTCTCTCCCTTCTTATTCCTCCTCCTCCATTCTTTATATGTTGGTTGTTTTATTCTGTGCTCTTTCCTGTTTCCTTTAACTGCTTTTAGTGGGTAGTTGATTTTATATTTTGCCTTTAGTTAGTATTTGGTTGGTCTGCTTTCTTTGCTGTGATTTTATTTTCTCTGGTTACATCTGTTTAGTCTTAGGAGTGCTCCCGTCTAGAACAGTCCCTCTAAAATACCCTGTAGAGGTGGTTTGTGGGAAGCAAATTCCCTCAACTTTTGCTTGTCTCAGAATTGTTTAATCCCTCCTTCATATTTAAATGATAATCATGCTGAATACAGCATCCTTGGTTCAAGGCCCTTCTGTTTCGTTGCATTAAATATATCATGCCATTCTCTTCTGGCCTGTAAGGTTTCTGTTGAGAAGTCTGATGATAGCCTGATGGGTTTTCCTTTATAGGTGACCTTTTTCTCTCTAGTTGCCTTTATAACTCTTTCCTTGTCCTTGATCTTTGCTATTTTAATTATTATGTGTCTTGGTGTTGTCCTCCTTGGGTCCTTTCTGTTGGGAGTTCTGTGTAATTCCGTGGTCTGTTTGATTATTTCCTCCCCCAGTTTGGGCAAGTTTTCAGCAATTATTTCTTCAAAGACATTTTCTATCCCGTTTTCTCTCTCTTCTTCTTCTGGTACCCCAATAATACGTATATTGTTCCTTTTGGATTGGTCACACAGTTCTCTTAATATTGTTTCATTCCTGGAGATCCTTTTATCTCTCTCTGTGTCAACTTCTATGCATTCCTGTTCTCTGGTTTCTATTCCATCAATGGCCTCCTGCATCTTATCCATTCTGCTTATAAATCCTTCCAGAGTTTGTTTCACTTCTGTAATCTCCTTCCTGGTATCTGTGATCTCCCTCCAGACTTCATCCCTTAGCTCTTGCATATTTTTCTGCATCTCCATCAGCATGTTTATGATTTTTATTTTGAATTCTTTTTCAGGAAGACTGGTTAGGTCTGTCTCCTTCTCTGGTGTTCTCTCTGTGATCTTGGTCGGCCTGTAATTTTGCCTTTTCATGATCATAGATATAGTTTGCAGAGCTGGGATTAGTGACGCCTGGAAGAACTTCCTGTCTTGTTGGTTTGTGGCCTTCCTCTCCTGGGAGAACAGCGACCTCTAGTGGCTTATGCTGGGCAGCTGCACGCAGAAAGGGCTTCTGATTCTTGCTGGCTGCCATGGAGTTTATCTCCGCTGTTGCTGTGGGTGTGGCCTGGCTCGAGCCTCTGCTCCGATGTGGTAGAGCCGCATTGGAGGGGGAACGGCTGGGAGGCTTTTTATCTCCGTGAGGGGCCTCCATGCTCCCTGCTGCCCAGGGGTTTAGAGTGCCCAGAAATTCCCAGATTCCCTGCTTCTGGACTAAGTGTCCCTGGATGCTTTCGTCAGGCCATGAGGTCCCTGTCCCTTTTAAGACTTCCAAAAAGCACTTGCTTTTCTTTGTCCCGGGTGCAACGTCTGCAGGGACCCACTCACAGGTCTTAATATCCTGTTTCCCTAGTTTCCAGCACCTCACACATGCACTGTGTCTGCACTTTGGTGTGGATGGCTGGGGCTGGGTATTTAGCAGTCCTGGGCTCCCTCTCCCTCCCTGCTCTGACTCCTCTCCTCCCGCTGGGAGCTGGGGTGTGTGGCGCTTGGGTCCCGCCGGGCCATGGCTTGTATATTATCCCCTTTGCGAGGCGCTGGTTTCTAGCAGGTGTGGATGTGGTCTGGCTGTTGGCCTGTGTCTTCTGGTCTCTCTTTTAGGAAGAGTTTTCTTTGTTGTATTTTCAAAAATATATGTGGTTTTGGGAGGAGATTTCTGCTCCTCTACTCATGCCGCCATCTTGGCTCTGCCCCGCCTAAACCTCCAGATGATCTTTTTGATATATTTTTTGTATTCAGTTTGCCAATATTTTGTTGAGTATTTTTGCATCTAAGTTCATCAGGGATATTATCCTGTAATTTTCTTTTTTTGTCGTGTCTTTGCCTGGTTTTGGTATTGGAGTGATGCTGGCATCATAGAATGTGTTTCGAAGTATTCCCTCTTCTTATACTCTTTAGAGAATTTTAAGGAGGATGGGTATTAGGTCTTCACTAAATGTTTGGTAAAATTCAGTGGTGAAGACATCTGTTCCTGGTGTTTCATTCTTAGGTAGGTTTTAGATTCCCAGTTCAATTTCGTTGCTGGTAATTGGTCTGTTCAGATTTTCTATTTCTTTCTGGGTCAGTCTTGGAAGGTTGTATTTTTCTAGAAAGTTGTCCATTTCTTCTAGGTTATCCAGTTTGTTAGCATATCATTGTTCATAGTATCTTCTAATAATTCTTTGTATTTTTGTGGTGTCTGTAGTTATTTTTCCATTCTCATTTCTGATTCTGTTTATGTGAGTACACTGTCATTTTTTCCTGATAAGTCTGTATAGGGTTTTATCTATTTTCTTTATTTTCTCAAAGAATCAGCTCTTACTTTCATTAATTCTTTCTATAGTTTCATTCTTCTCGATTTTATTTATTTTGGCTCTATTCTTTATTATTTACCTCCGTATACTGAGTTTTGGCCTCACTTTTTCTTCTTTTCCTAGTTTTGTAAATTGTGAGTTTAGACAGCTCATATGGGATTGTTCTTCCTTCCTGAGGTTGGCCTGTATTGCAATATACTTTCCTCTCAGCATGGCCTTGCCTGCTTCCCACAGGTTTGCAGTGTTGAATAACTGCTGTCATTTGTCTCCATATATTGCTTGATCTCTGTTCTTATTCGGTAATGGATCCATTGATTATATAGGAACATGTTGTGAAGCCTCCATATGTTTGTGGGATTTTTCATTTTCTTTGCATAATTTACTTCTGGTTTCATACCTTTGTGGTCTGAGAAATGGGTTGGTACAATTTACATCTTTTGGCATTTACTGAGCCTCTTTTTGTGACAGTATATAATCTATTCCTGAAAATGTTCTATGTGCACTTGAGAAGAATGTGTATTCTGGTACTTTGGGGTGTAGAGTGCTGTATATGTCTGTTAGGTTCATCTGTTCTAACGTGTTGTCCAGTTCCTCTGTCTCCTCACGTATTTTTTGTCTGGGTGACCTGTCCTTTAGAGTTAGTGGAGGGCTGTAGTCTCCTAGAATGAATGTATTGCATTCTATTTCCCCTTTTTATTCTGGTAGTATTTGTTTCACATATGTAGGTACTCGTATACTGGGTGCATAGATATTTCTAACAGTTATATCTTCTTGTTGGACTGACCCCTTTATCCTTATGTAATGTCCTTCTTTGTCTCTTGTGACTTTGTTTTGAATTCTACTTTGTCTGATACAAGTACTGCAACTCCTGCATATTTCTCACTATTAGTTGCATGAAATATCTTTTTCCATCCCTTCACTTTTAGTCTGTGTATATCTTTGGGTTTAAAGTGAGTCTCTTGTAGGCAGCATATAGATGGGTCTTCTTTTTTTATCCATTCAGTGACTCTGTATCTTTTGATTGGTGCATTCAGTCCATTTACATTTAGGGTGATTATCTATAGGAATGTACTTATTGCCATTCCAGGCTTTAGATTCATGGTTACCAAAGGTTCAAGGTTAACTTCGTACTATCTAAGAGTCTAACTTAACTCACTTAATATGCTATTACAAACAAAATCTAAAGGTTCTTTCCTTTTTCTCCTCCTTTTTCTTCCTCCATTTTTTATATATTAGGTATCATATTCCATACTCTTTGTGTATCCCTTGATTGACTTTGGGGATAGTTAATTTAATTTTGCATTTACTTAATAATTAGCTGTTCTACTATCTTTACTACGGTTTTATTACCTCTGGGGATAGCATTAATCCTTAGAAACTTCCATCTATAGCACTCTCTCCAAAATACACTGTAAAGATGGTTTGTGAGAGTTAAATTCTTCCAGCTTAAATACATCATTCCACTCCCTTCTGTACTGTAAGGTTTGTGCTGACAAATATGATGATAGCCTGATGGGCTTTCCTTTGTATGTGGTCTTATTTCTCTCTCTGGGTGCTTTCAGCAGTCTATCCTTATCCTTGATATTTGCCATTTCAATTACTATGTGTCTTGGTGTTGTCTTCCTTGGGTCTCTTGCGTTGGGAGATATGTGCATCTCCATGGCCTGAGAGCCTATCTCCTTCCCCAGACTGGGGAAGTTTTCAGCAATTATGTCCTCAAAGACTCTATCCCTTTTTCTCTTCTTCTTCTGGTACCCCTATAATGCGAATATTGTTCCATTTGGATTGGTCAAGCAGTTCTCTCAACATTCTTTCATTCTTAAAGATCCTTTATTCTCTCTGTGCCTCAGCTTCTTATATTCTTCTTCTCTAGTTTCTATTTCATTTATCATCTCCTGCACTGTATCTAATCTGCTTTTATTGCGCTTCACTGTGCTCTTGCTCTTCAATGATTGGATCTCCAACCGGAATTTATTCCTGAGTTCTTGAATATCTTTCTGAACCTCCATGAGCATGTTAATGATTTTAATTTTGAACTCCCTTTTAGGAAGATTCACGAGGATGATGTCATCTTTCTCAGGAGCTGTATTAATAATTTTACTTTGAACCAGGTTCCTTTGGAGTTTCATATTTGTATTTGGTGCCCTCTAGTGTCCAGAAGCTCTACTCTCTGGAGCTGCTCATCCCCTGAAGCAATGTTGAGGGTTGCAGCAGAGTGGTATTGCTGCCTGAGGGGAGGAAAGAGCTCTTTAGTCCTCTACAGAAGCTTTTTGACATGATGTATTCCCATTTGTTTATTTTTTATTTTGTTTCCCTTGCCTGAGGAGATGTGTTCAGGAAAAAGTTGGTCATGTTTATATTCAAGAGAGTTTTGTCTGTTTTCTTTTAAGTGTTTTATGGTTTCATGACTTACATTCAGTTCTTTGATCCATTTCGAGTTTACTTTTGTTTATCGGGTTAGACAGTAATCCTGTTTCATTCTCTTACATATTGCTGTCCAGTTTTGCCAACACCAGTTGTTGAAGAGGCTGTCACTTCCCCGTTGTATATCCATGGTTCCTTTATCATATATTGATTGACCATATATGCTTGGGGTCTGTTCCATTGGTCTATGGATCTGTTCTTGTACCAGTACCAAATTGTCTTGACTACTGTGTCTTTGTGGTAGAGCTTGCAGTTGGGAAGCATAATCACCCCTGCTTTATTCTTCCTTCTCAGGATTGCTTTGGCTATTTGGGGTCTTTTGTGGTTCCATATGAAATTTAGAACTATTTGTTCCAGTTTGTTGAAGAATCCTGTTGGTATTTTGACAGGGATTCCATTGAATCTGTAGATTGCTTTAGGCAGGATGGCTATTTTGACAATATTAATTCTTCTTATCCATGAGGATAGGATGTGTTTCCATTCATTGGTATCTTCTTTAATTTTTCTCGTGAGTGCCTTTTAGTTTTCAGAGTATACATATTTCACTTCCTTGGTTTGGTTTATTCCTATGTATTTTATTGTTTTTTATGCAATTATGAATGGAATTATTTTCCTGATTTTCTCTAGTTCATTGTTAGTGTATAGGAATGCCACAGATTTCTGTGTATTAGTTTTGTATCCTGCAACTTTGCTGAATTCAGATATTAGATCAAGTTGTTTTGGAGTGGATTCTTTATGGTTTTTTATGTACAATATCATGTCATCTGCAAACAGGGACAGTTTAACTTCTTCCTTGCCAATCTTTTTGTTGCCTGATTGCTGTGACTAGGACTTCCAGAACTATGTTGAATAAAAGTGAGGAGAGTGGGCAAACTTGTGTTGTTCCCAGTCTTAAAGGAAAAGCTCTCAGTTTCTCACTGTTAAGTATAATGCTGGCTGTGTGGGTTTGTCATATATGGCCTTTATTATGTTGAGGTACTTGCACTCTATATTCATTTTGTTGAGAGTTTTTATCATGATTGGATGTTGAATTTTGTCAAATCCTTTTTCAGCATCTATGGAGATGATCATGCGGTTTTTGTCCTTCCTTTTGTTGATGTGGTGGATGATGGATTTTCAAATGTTATACCATCCTTGTATCCCTGGGATGAATCCCACTTGATTATGATGGATGCACTTTTTAATATATTTTTTAATTCGGTTTGCCAATGTTTTGTTGAGTATTTTTGCATCTATGTTCATCAGGGATATTGGTCTGTAATTTTCATTTTTTGTGGTGTCTTTGCCTGGTTTTGGTATTAGAGTGATGTTGGCCTTGTGGAGTGAGTTTAGGAGTATTCCCTCCTCTTCTACTTTTTGAAAAACTTTAAGGAGGATGGGTATTATGTCTTCACTAAATGGTAAAATTCAGCAATAAAGCCATCTGGTCAGGACTTTCATTCTTAGATAGTTTTCTGATTACCAGTTCAATTTCCTTTCTGGTAATTGGTCTATTCAGATTTTCTGTTTCTTCCTGGGTCAGCTTTGGAAGTTCGTATTTTTCCAGAAAGTTGTCCATTTCTTCTAGGTTATCTAGTTTGTTACCATATAATTTTTCATAGTATTCTCTCATAATTCTTTGTATTTCTGTGTTTATGTGAGTAGACTCTATTATTTTCTTGATAAGTCTGGCTAGGGGTTTATCTATTTTGTTTATTTTCTCAAAGAACCAGCTCCTGCTTTCATTGATTCTTTCTATTGTTTTATTCTTCTTGATTTTATTGATTTCTACCTTCATCTTTATTATATCCCTCCTTTTACTCCCTTTGAGACTCATTTGTTCTTCTTTTTCTAGTTTCATTAATTGTGAGTTTAGACTGTTCATTTCGGATTGTTCTTGTTTCCTCAGGTAGGCCTGTATTGTAATATATTTCCCTCTTAGCATGGCCTTTGCTGCATCCCACAGACTTAGGGTTGTTGAATTATTGTTGTCATTTGTCTCCATATATTGCTTGATCCTTGTTTTTATTAGGTCATTGATCCATTGGTTATTTAGGAGCATGTTAGCAAGCCTCCATGTGTTTGTGGGCTTTTTGTTTTCTTTGTGCAATTTATTTCTAGTTTCATACATTTGTGACCTGAGAAGCTGGTTGGTACAATTTCAATGTTTTTTACTTTATGGAGGTTCTTTCTGTGTACTAGTATATGATCCATTTTTGAAAATGTTCCATGTGCACTTAAGAAGAATGTGTATCCTGTTGCTTTTGGATGGAGTGTTCTGTACATGTCCATTAGGTCTATCTCTTTTAATATGTTGTTCAGTGCCTCTGTCTCCTTACTTATTTTCTGTCTGGTTGATCGGTCCTTTGAAGTGAGTGGTGTGTTGAAATCTCCTAAAATGAATGCATTGCATTTTATTTACCCCTTTAATTCTGTTAGTATTTGTTTCACATATGTAGGTGATCCTATGTTGTTTGCATAGATATTTATAATAGTCTTATCCTCTTGTAGGACTGACCCTTTTATCATTATGTAATGACTTTCTTTGTTTTGAAGTCTATTTTGTCTGATACAAGTACTACAACTCCTGCTTTTTTTTCTATATTTTTTGCATGAAATATCTTTTTCCATCCCTTCACTTTTAGTCTGTATGTTTTTGGGTTTGAAGTGTCTCTTGTAGGCAGCATATAGATGGGTCTTCTTTTTTTATCCATTCTGTAACTCTGTCTTTTGATCGGTACATTCAGTCAATTTATATTTAGGGTGATTATCGATTGGTATGTACTTATTGCCATTGTAGGCTTTAGATTCATGGTTACCAAAGGTCCATGGGTAATTCCCTCATGATCTAACAGTCTAATTTAACTCACTTCGTATGCTATTACAAACACAACCTAAAGGTTGTTTTTTTTTTCCTCCTTTTTCTTCCTCCTCCATTTGTATGTTATGAATCATATTCTGTACTCTTTGCCTTTCCCTTGGCTGACATCTATTTAGCCTTAGGAATACTTCCATCTATAGGAGTCCCTCCAAAATGCACTGTAGAGGTGGTTTGTGGGAGGTAAATTCTCTCATCTTTTGTTTATCTGAAAATTGTTTAATCTCTCCTTCAAATTTAAATGGTAACCTTTCCGGCTAGAGTATTCTTGGTTCAAGGCCCTTCTGCTTCATTGCATTAAACATACCATGCCACTTCCTTCTGGCCTGTAAGGTTTCTGTTGAGAAGTCTGATGATAGCCTGATGGGTTTTCCTTTGTATGTGATCTTTTTGTCTCTCTAGATGCTTTTAAAAGTCTGTCTTTATCCTTGATCTTTGCCATTTTAATTATTATATGTTTTGATTTTGTCTTCCCTGGGTCCCTTGTATTGAGAGATCTGTGCACCTCCATGGCTTGAGAGACTATCTCCTTCCCCAGACTGAAGATGTTTTCAGCAATTACCTCCTCAATGAGACTTTCTATCCCTTTCTCTGTCTATTCTTCTTCTGGTACCCCTATAATGTGAATATTGTTCCATTTGGATTGGTCACACAGTTCTCTCAACATTCTTTCATTCTTAGAGATCCTTTTCTCTCTATGTCTCAGCTTCTTTGTATACCTCTTCTCTAATTTCTGTTCCATTTAGTGTCTCTTCTACTACAGCTAATCTGCTTTTAAATCCCTCTACTGTATGTTTCATCTCAGATATGGAATTTCTTAATGATTGAATCTCCGACTTAAATTCATTCCTGAATTCTTGAATATTTTTCTGTACCTCCATAAGCATGTTTATAATTTTTATTTTGAACTCTCTTTCAGGAAGATAGATGAGTTCAGTTTCATTTGGCCCTTTTTCTGGGGTTTGTGAGATTTTGATCTAAACCACGTTAATCCCCCCAGATTAAGGCTTTCGCACATTACCCTGTTTCATGAGGTCTGCTCTGTTTGTGAGGTCTGTATGCAGTCCGGTTCAGCCTTCTTTCTTGTTGCTGTTTTAGGGTTAGTTGTATTAATTAACTATATTTTCATACTATTTGTGGTTTTGGGAGGAGTTCGTCTCACCTCTCATGCCGCCGCCATCTTGAAACTCTGGAACAACACTCTTCATGTACTAAATGCCACTAAATACTTCACTCTAAAATGTTTAACTTTGTTATTTGAATTTCACATCAATAAAAAAAGAATAAGCTGGTTCTCAAGATGAATACAGAAATGCATATGAACGCAAAGAGACAAAGTAATTTTGAAATAAGAACAAATTTGGAGGACGCACAATTCCTGATTTCAAAACTTACTCAAAGCCACACTAAACAAAATTATGTGGTACAGACAAAAGGATAAATATATAGATGAATGGAATAGAATTGAGAGTCCAGAAATAAACCCATACATATATGAATAATTGGTTTTTGATGAAGTGTTCATTCCATTCAATGGAGGAAAGAACAGTCTCTTCAACAACCAGCCGAGGCAACTGATTATTTAAATGCAAATTAATAAAGGGAGACTGCTACTTCATGCTGCACACAAAAATTAACTCAAAATTGATCAAAGATCTATATGTAAAAGCTAAGATGATAAAACAGTTGGAAGAAACATGAGGACAATTTCTGTGACTTTGGATTAGGCCATTAGATATGATACCAAAAGCATAAGCAACAAACAAAAAAACAGGTAAGCAGGACTTCATCAAATTAAAAACTTTTGTACTTTAGTTGAGCAGTTCCTTAAAAAGTTACACAGAATAAATATATGACCTTGCAATTCCATCCCCTGGAATATACTCAAAAGAACTGAAAACATATATTCACACTAATACTTGTACATGAATATTCACAGCATTGTTATTCATAATAGTCAATGGTAGAAACAACGCAAATGTCCATCAGCTGAAGAAAGGATAAACAAAACGTGGCATATTCGTACAAAGGGAATTCAGTCGGCCAAAAAGGACAAAGTTCTGATTAATGAAAGAACATGGATGAACCTTAAAAACCTTGTGCTAACTGAAAGAAGCCAGACACTATTAAAATGGTCTGGAATTAGATAATGTGAATGGTTGGACAATTTTGTGAATAAACTAAAAGCCAGTGAATTATATACTTTTAAAAGGTGAATTTATACTATCTGAATTACACTTCAATTTTAAAAATAAGAAAAAGAGTGAACATCAATAAGCACCTCAGTAAGTTAGAAAGTGAATCTATATGTAGCAAAAAAAGGTTTTAAATAAAAGAGCAGAAATTAATGGATGAGAAAAAACCTATAAAATAGTTATGAGTGATCAGAATTAATAGTTAAAATATTCACAATAACTTAAGCCATCTATAGATTCAATGCAATGTCTATCAAAAAGAACAATCTGAAAATTTCTATGGAACCACAAAAGACCCTGAATAGCCAAAGCAATGCTGAGAAGAATTCAGAGGAGGAGGCAGCACACTTATTGATTTTAAACTTTACTACAAAGTTTTCAAAACAGTATGGTACTATCATAAAAATAAACACATAGACCAAAGGAACAGAATAGAGAACACACAGAAACAAAATACCTCATATATGGTCAACTAATATTTGACAAGGGAAGCAAGGATACTTAATGGGGAAAGGATACTCTCTTTAATAAATGCTGATAGGAAATCTAGAGAACCACATATAGAATGATGAAACCGAATACCTATCTCACACCATTCACAAAAATTTAACTTGAAAAGGATTAAAGATTTAAACATAAGACCTGAAACCATAAAACTCCTAGAAGAAAATATAGGGGAAAAGCTCTTTGACACAGATCTTGGCAATGACATTTTTTGGATATGACACAAAAGTAAAAGTAACAAAAGAAAAAATAGACAAGTGGGACCATATTAAACTAAAAAGCTTCTGCACAGTATGAATCAGTTTCTCAGATCACAAAGGTATGAAACTAGAAATAAATGACACAAAGAAAATGAAAAAGCCCACAAACACATGGAGGCTTCACAACATGCTCCTAAATAGTCAATGGATCAATGACCAAATAAAAACAAAGATCAAGCAATATATAGAGACAAAAGACAACAATAATTATTTAACACTACAAAATCTGTGGGATGCAGCGAAGGCAGGCTAAGAGGGAGGTATATTGTAAGACAAGCCTACCTCAGGAAAGAACAATCCCATATTAATAGTCTAAATGCACAACTAATGAAACTAGAAAAAGAGAAAAAATGAGGACCAAAATCAGTAGAAGGAGAGATAAAATAAAGCTCAGAGAAGAAATAAATAAAATCTAGAAGAATAAAACAATAGAATCAATGAATGCAGGAGTTGGTTATTTGAGAAAATACACAAAATAGACAAGCCCCTAGACAGACTTATCAAGAAAAAAAGAGTCTACACACAAAAACAGAATCAGAAATGAAAAAGGAAAAAATCATTACAGACAGCACAGAAATACAAAGAATTATTAGAGAATACTATGAAAAATGACATGGTAACAAACTAGATAACCTAGAAGAAATGGACAACTTTCTAGAAAAATACAACTTTCCAAGGCTGACCCTGGAAGAAGCAGAAAATCTGAATAGACCAATGACTAGAAAGGAAAATGAACTGGTAATCAAAAAACAACCTAAGAACAAAACTCCAGGAACAGATGGTTTCACTGCTGAATTTTATCAAACATTTAGTGAAGACCTAATACACATCCGCCTTAAAGTTTTCCAGAAAGTAGAAGAGGACGAAATACTCCCAAACTCATTCTATGAGGCCAACATCACTCTAATACCAAAACAAGGCAATGACAATGCAAAAAAAGAAAATTATAGATCAATATCCCTGATGAACACACATGCAAAAATACTCAACAAAATATTAGCAAACTGACTTAAAAAATGCATCAAAAACATCATCCACGAAGATCAAGTGGGATTCATCCCAGGGATGCAAGGATCGTACAACATTCAAAAATCCATCAACACCATCCACCACAACAAAAAGTATGACAAAACAACAAGATCATCTCTATAGATGCTGAAAAAGCATTCGACAAAATTCAACATCCATTCATGATAAAAACTCTCCACAGAATGGGTATATAGGGCAAGTAGCTCAACATCATAAAGGCCATATATGACAAACCCACAGCCAACATTATAGTTAACAGCAAGAAGCTGAAAGCTTTTCCTTTAAGATTGGGAAGAAGACAAGGATTCCTACTCTCCCCACTTCTATTCAACACAGTTCTGGAGGTCCTACCCATGGCAATCAGACAACACATACACTGGCAAGGAAGAAGTCAAATTGTCCCTGTTTGTAGATGACATCATATTATACATAAAAAACCCTAAGGACTCCACTCCAAAACTAGTAGAACTAATATCAGAATTCAGCAAAGTTGCAGGTTACAAAATTAATACAAGGAAATCTGTTGCATTCCTATACACTAATGATGAACTAGCAGAAAGAGAAATCAGGAAAACAATTCCATTCACAATTGCATCAAAAAGAATAAAATACCTAGGAATATACCTAACCAAGGAGGTGAAAGACCTATACTCTGAAAACTACAATACACTCATAAAAGAAATTAAAGAAGATACCAATAAATGGAAACACATCCCATGCTCATGGATAGGAAGAATTAATACTGTCAAAATGGCCATCCTGCCTAAAGCAATCTACAGATTCAATGCAATCCCTATCAAAATACCAACAGCATTCTTCAACGAATTAGAGCAAATAGATCTAAAATTCATATGGAACCGCAAAAGACCATGGATAACCAAAGCAATACTGAGAAGGAAGAATAAAGCAGGGGAAATTACACTCCCTGATTTCAAGCTCTACTACAAAGCCACAGGAATCAAGACAATTTGCTACTGGCACAAGAACAGACCCATAGATCAATGGAACAGACTAGAGAGCTCTGATATAAATCCAAGCATATATGGTCAATTAATATATGATAAAGTAGCCATGGATATACAATGGGGAAATGACAGCCTCTTCAACAGCTGGTGTTGGCAACAATGGACAGCTACATGAAGGAGAATGAAACTGGATCATTGTCTAACCCCATACACAAAAGTAAATTCGAAATGGATCAAAGACCTCAATGTAAGCCATGAAACCATAAAACTCTTAGAAAAAAACATAGGCAAAAATCTCTTGGACATTAAACATTAGCGACTTCTTCATGAACATATCTCCCCAGGCAAGGGAAACAAAAGCAAAAATGAACAAGTGGGACTATATCAAATTAAAAAGTTTCTGTACAGCAATGGACACCATCAGTAGAACAAAAAGACATCCTACAGTATGGGAGAATATATTCATAAATGACATATCTGATAAGGGGTTGACATCCAAATTATATAAAGAGCTCATGCACCTCAACAAACAAAAATCAAATAAGCCAATTAAAAAATGAGCAGATGAGCTGAAGACACTTTTCCAAAGTAGAAATTCAGATGGCTAACAGGCACATGAAAAGATGCTCCATATCACTAGTCATCAGAGAAATGCAAATTAAAACCACAAGAAGATATCACTTCACACCAGTTAGGATGACCATCATCTAAAAGACAAACAACAACAAATGTTGGTGAGGATGTGGAGAAAGGGGAACCCTCCTGTACTGCTGGTGAGAATGTAAATTATTTCAACCATTGGGGAAAGCAGTATGGAAGTTCCTCAAAAAGCTCAAAATAGAAATACCATGTGACCCAGGAATTCCACTCCTAAGAATTTACCCTAAGAATAGAGGAGCCCAGTTTGAAAAAGACATACACACCCCTATGTTTATCGCAGTACTATTTACAATAGCCAAGAAATGGAAGCAACCTAAGTGTCCATCAGTACATGAATGGATAAAGAAGATGTGGTACATATACACAACAGAATATTATTTAGCCGTAAGAAGAAAACAAATCCTACCATTTGTAACAACATGGATGGAGCTAGAGGGTATTATGTTCAGTGAAATAAGCCAGGCAGAGAAAGACAAGTATCAAATGATTTCTTTCATCTGTGGAGTATAAGCACAAAGAAAAAACTAAAGGAACAAACACAGCAGTCTCACAAAACCCAAGAATGGACTAACAGTCACCAAAGGAAATGGACTGGGGAGGATGGGTGGTAAGGGAGGGATAAGGGGGAAAAATGGGCATTATGATTAGTACACATAATGTAGTGTGGTGTGGAGACACAGGGAAGGCAGTATATAGCTCAGAGAAGACAAATACTGATTCTATAGCACCTTACTATGCTGATAGCGATTGTAATGGGGTATGTCATGGGGACTTGATAATATGGGGAGTCTAGTAACTATAATGTTGCTCATGTAATTAATTGTACATTAATAATACCAAAATTAAAAATTAAAAAATATATGTATAATCCCATTTAAAAAAAGCTTCTGCACAGCAAAAGAAATGATCAGCAATGAAAAGGCAATTATGGAATGAGAAAACATTTGCAAACCATTTGTATCTACAATATATAAAGAACACATAGAACTGAATAGCTACAATAAAAATCAAAACAATCTGATTAAAAAATGGACAGAGGAACTAAATAGACATGTTTCCAAAGATGACATCCAAACAGAGAACAGGTATATGAAAAGATGCTCAACATCACTAATTATCAGGGAAATGCAAATCAAAATTATAATGACGTATCAGTTCACACATACTAGAATGGCTATCATCAAAAGACAAGAAGTAACTATTGGTGAGGATGTGGGGAAAAAAGGGAATCCTGGTGCACTATTGGTGGGAATATAAATTGGTGCAGTTACTATGGAAAACAGTATGAAGGATCCTCAAAACTTCTGCCAATATAGCCAAAGGAATGACAACAGGATGTTGAAAAGGTATCTGCAGTTCTATGTTTACTGCAGCATTAGTCACAATAGAAAACAACCTAAGTGTTCATCTAGAGATAAGTGGTTAAAGATGTGGTATATGTATCCAGTGGAATACTTTTCAGCCATAAGAAAGAAGGAAATCCTGGTATTTGCAGTAATATGGATGGAGATGGAAATTTAGGTCTTTATGATAAGTGAAGAGTCAGAAAAAGACAAATACTGTAAGGTAACACTTACATGTGGATTCTACAAAAGCTGAACTCACAGAAACAGTAGAATGGTTGTTACTAGGAGTTGCGTATAGGTGGAGGAAGTGGGGAGATGCTGGTAAAAGGGTACAAACTTGCAGTTATAAGCTGAGTAGGTTCTAGAGATCTAATGCACAGCATTGTAATTATAGTTAACAATACTGTATTATATACTTCAAAGCTACTAAGAGACTAGATCTTAAATAGTCCCACCACAAAAAAAGAAATGATAATTACTTGATGTGATGGACCTGTACTAATTAGCTAATACTACACCATATATATAATATATAAATGTATCAAATACATTGTGTACCTTAAACTTACAATGGCAGCGTTACAATGTTAAATGTCAACTATCAATCAGATCTCAATAAAAAATAGGGATGAGGAAAAATTCCAAAAGTTATTTGTAGAAAAAATTAATAAAATTAATAAATGGAAAGAATCATTAAATTAAAATACACATATAAAAATTTTTCTCAGAAATGAAGAAGAGACTACTATAGATATTGTAGATAGTACAAAGATGTTAAAGGAGCATTATGAATAATTATATATAATTATTTTGAAATTTTAAGTGAAATGGACAGAGTCCTAGGGAAATACAACTTCATGAAATCGATTAAAGAGATAGAAAGTCTGAAAGGTTCTATAGTTAATGGAGTTCAATGTGTAATATTAAACTCTTCCAGAGAACAGAAAAAGAGGGACCACTCTTCTTACTCATTTTATGAGGCCTGCATAATTCTGATACCAAAACTTGACAAGGTCATTAAGATAAAATTATAGTTCAGAATTTCTCATAAACAGAGATGGGAACATTTAAAAATATATAATATCCAAAAGAATCCCATGATACATAAAATAGGTAATACATAACGACCAGGATGGGTTTATTTCTGGAATGGAATGTGGTTTAGTATCCAAAAATCAATGTATTTCAAACACCACACTAGCAGAATCCAGGAATACTGCCATATAATCTCAACAGATGTAGAAAAAGCATTTGAATACTGTTCTATATCATAAAATTTGTTGTAATTGTTTATCCATGAAAACCAATAATTTCAATGCATTATTCTCTTTAGCAGATCTTAATTATAAAAAGAAAAAAGTGCATTCATTATTATATTTCAAAATTTGTAAACACTAGTCTGTGAAACTGTTTTGTCTATCTCATTATGTCAATATCTACACAATATTCTTCATTTTATCTCATGGTTTACAAAGCCTAAAATATTTCCTAACCTCCAAAGTAAAGACTTCATCTCTCCCTATATCAAATACAGATTCAATGAAATCTCAATCTAAAATGTAGGATTTTTTTTTTTCAATTGACAAGGTGATGGTAAAATCTGTGTGGAAACGCAAAGAGCCTAGAATAGCCAAATCATTATTAAGGAAGAACAAAGTTAAACATCTTACACTACCAGATACCAAGATTCAATAAAGCTATAATATTTAAGATAAAGTGGCATTGGCAGCGTTATAAGTAGGGCAGTGAAAAAAAATACAATCTAAAATCAGTCCCAAACATGTATGGACACTTGATTTATGACAAGACTGGCACCTATTATAGAGTAAGGACTGTATTTTAAATAAAACAGTGCAGGGTCAAATGGATACACATGTGAGAGAAAAAACACACACACAACTTTCAATGAGTTGTAATCACTGATCACTGTAACATATATTACAATAACAAAAATTTTGAAATATGAGAAATTAACAAAACGTAACAGAGACATGAAGTGAGCAAATGCTGTTGGAAAAATGGCCCTGAGAGATTTCCTCAATGCAGGATTACCACAAACCTTCAATCTGTAAAAGACACAGCAGTATCTGTGAAGTGCAATAAAGCAAAAGCACAATAAAACAAGTATGCCTGTAGTTCACTAAGCTGTTCATTTAAGATCTGTATGTTTTTCTGTATATATGACATATTCCAATAATTAAAGATAAGTAAAAGTTATGCAAAGTGCTGCAAGGAGGAATTCAATTTTTAAGAAGTCCTTCTATGTTAGATACATAAGTATTCATGGATAAAATGATATTATGTGTTATTTGACTTGAAATATTTCCCCACCTCAAAAACAGTGGGTACATGAAACAAGATATGTAGAATGCTGATAGCTGTTGAAAGCTAAGATCATGGTTACATAGGAATTCATTATATTATTCTTTCTTAAGTATTTAAAAATTCCATAATAAAAAGCTTAAAAGTATACAGTTATTAGAATTCTGTTAGAATGCTGCTTCTAATTTGGCAGCGTTAAGTACTACATATTCTGGATGACATTATTATAACCCAGGACTACAGCTCTTAATTTAAACGATTTATTTGACACTTGCAATTCAAGACAATCTCAAATTGAAGCTGTGTCAAAACAAGACAAAATGGTCTCCTAAAATACAGTACTGAGCTACTAGTAATCAAAGAAATGCAAAATGAAGCAGTAATGAGGTACCATTTTGGCTTATCAAATTGGCAAAGATTTTTTAAAATAGCAATATGCAATGCTGCCTACAGTTTAACAAGAAAGGCAGACTCATTCACTGATGGTAAAAGCATAATTCACCACAAACATTTTGGAAAGTAACATAGCAACATGATTAAAGAATCTGAAAAATATTCAAATCTGTTGACCCAATAATTGCATTTCTAAAAATTTAATCTTTGGAAATGATACAAACTGTGAACAAATACTGATGAATAAGAAGGTTCACTCGTTTTATTTATAATAATGAGATATTGTAAACTCTCAAGAGCTCAATCCCAAGAAATAGCTAGATGATTTATGATACAGCTATGTAACTAACATTAAAGGTATTTCAGAACAGTGGTTATGAATCCTAATATAGCAGAGGAACATACTCCTAGTAACAGGAGAGCTCAATGAAGATGTGATTCGCAGAATGGGGAGGAGGACTTGGTTTTTTTGTATCCTTGTTCCCATTGAGAATAACAGTTTTAAAAAACTTTTAATGATGAGAGCTAATTTTACATACTGTCACTGAATATTTTAAAAGCGAAAAATAAAATTGTACATGCACCATAACATTAATGATAAATACATATGCACAGAAAAACAAAGGCCTGTGAAGAAATATAACAAAAGTTATGGGATTAAAAAACTTGTACACACACACACACACACACACACACACAAACACACACATTTTTCTAATAGTAATGACTCTTGAGATGAGATTAAATGAGTTTAACAGTCTCTTGATACACCTGATCTCAACTATTCACTATAGCAGATCCCTTATACAAAATTATCCTGGTAAAAGACCAGTAGAAAATGGCCTTAGATTCAGCAGAGCCTCAAAAGACCAGGCATATTATCAACAAGAATATTAGAGAGTGTGGCCAGAGTTTAAGGAGTCATGTCCCTCTCCAAGTTACAACAGTAAAGAGAAAAGGGCTTACTGTTCTCCCAGCAACATAGTTAATATGCAGGGAAATGGTGCCTGTGTGAAGGAGTAGGAGGAGGTGAAACAATATATGCAATGTTTCTATACACACACACACAAACATATCTCACACACACACCACATACTATAATGCATATAATGGACATACTGACAAAGGGGTACTATTAGTACATCTCTAGAGCAACCACAAGAAGAGAAAACTGAGAAATGCAAATTAAGACAAAGGAGGTTAAGAGCACTGTCAGTTGAATGAGACAGGGGAGATTGTAAGTAAACATTCAGTAGCAGAAAAAGAATTACCACTAAAGGATTAAAAAAACAAGAAGCCGCATTTATACTTCAGAAAAAGTAAAATAATTATTTGGAACAGTGTTTCTCCATCCTTTGGAGGGTGGGAGAGTTTGGAAGAGGTGGCTCTGGCATTTTAAACAGGACATTTTTATTTTCCCATCCCATGAGAACCACTAGTACAGAAGTTAACCTGGGAATGCAAGGAAAAGGAAAGAATGAGAATTAAAAAAAAAAAATTAATAAGGGAGACAATGTAAAGAAAAGAGACAAAAAAAAGCAACAAAATAAATTAAAGAGAGTAAGTAAAAGGTTTCTAGAGGAAAAAGGATCCAACTACAAAATCATAGGGTCACTCTTTTTTCCATGTGGGAGAAGATCTATACTAAATCTAAGGCCACCACTACAAGGTGAATGACAGCCTACCTACAGAAAAGTAAACAGAAGTCTGAGAAACAGTGTCTTAAAAACCAGCAAGGAGATCATATTACAGCCTATACCAAGGCACATACACCGACTCCAATCACCAAAGCAACTCACCAACTTGGATGTCTTTGGATACTGATGAAAATCTAAAATCCCTGGCAATGTTCCCTGAAGCAAAGGCTATCCATCATCCTACAGCAGATACCAACGGATAAAAACACCTGGACCCACAGTCTGCAGAAGGTGGCATGAGAAGGATATCTCAATATGGTCAAAATACATCTGACAAGACTACTGAGACAAAGTAAATTTGAAATGAATATGGGGCAACCAGAAACCATACATCCCATAAATCAGTAAATCCTATAGCTCTATTTCTCCATAAATATTATTTGTAACAATTCATGAGTTGAAGTCCCAAATGTTATATACTAAAGGCTTCCTTCCTGGAGAATTAACTGTCCAAATGAAAACATTCTGTAGTCAAGAAATGTTCAGATTGTTTTTAATGTCCCTGTGCCTAAGCTTGGCTCTTGGGGGGCAAAAGACTCATAACAAGTGACTCAGTCCTTGAAGTAAGCCTATAAAATTTCCTCCAAGGAAACCTGATTACTGACAAGATGCGCTTGTGTATACAGCACTCTACCTCATAACTGACTCATAAGAAAGTGAATCTGGAATGACAGCAAGATAAGCCTGGAAGAAAGGTAGATGGCAGTTGCTATACAAACATTAAAATGCCAAAAATTTAGCTTTTCATCCAAAATCCTTACTTACCTAATTTTCACTATATACCAAATAATACTTACAATAGACATACAGTCAAAAGGGTTTCAAGTTTATGTCTTCAGCCACCCCCACTGCAACACAGATGAAATGAAAACTAAATACATATACTGAATAGCTTCGTGACCAGGAATTGGATCTAGCTGCCTGCTAGAGTACACAAGTGAGCTAAAATAACTCCCTACTCAAGAAGAGCCTGCAAACAATTCCAAAAGATGTGTGGAAATCTAGCATTTTACAAAGACAATCAACATATTCTACAACTAGAAGATAAATTTCAGTCAAAGAAAACTAAAGGGATAAAACAGGCAACTTTAAAATAAGAGGTAAATGGAAAATATGACTTCATAAAGATGGCAACTTTCCAAAATTAAACAAATATAATACAATCAATATTCCAAGGTTTTGTGTGTCTTTGGAAATTGAAAAACTGATTATAAAATAAATACAAAATGTATTAAGAGGCTAAGAATAAGCAAAACAATTTTGAAGAGAACCATTTTTGTAGAAGAGGTTTTTTTGTGCTAAATATCGAAACTTACTATAAAGCTATAGTAACTTAGTGTGGTAATGTGACAAGATAGAAAAATTAACCAAAATAATACAGTAGAGAGAAAGTTTAGAAACATCCACAAATAAGCAAAAACTTGATTACAAGAGGTGCCACTATAAATAATGGGGAGAGAACAAATTATTCAATAGTTGATGTTGGGTCAATTATCCACATGAGGGATAGAGAATCCCTATCTCTTACCATACTTAAAAAAATAAGTATAGATAGATATGTACACATACATATAGAAAGAGATCTTAAGTCCCTCTTAAAAAGCATTTACTAATCCTGAGATTTATATGAAACGACAAATGACCCTGAATAGGCAAAGCAATCTTGAGAAAGAAGCAGCTGTGGGCATTATATTTCCTGACTTCAAGCTATATTACAAAGATGCAGTAATCAAAACATTACGGTACTGGCATAAGAACAGACCAATAGATCAATGGAACAGAATAGAGAGTCCAGAAATAAACCCACACATACATGGTCAATTAATATATGACAAAGGAGCCATGAATATAAAATGGGGGAAAGCAGTCTCTTCAGTAAATGGTGCTGGAAAAACTGGATAGGCACATGCAAGAGAATGAGACTGGATTACTGTCTGATAACATACACAAAAGTAAACTCAAAATGGATTAAAACCATAAATATAAGACATGATACCATAAAACTCTTAAAAGAAAACATAGGCAAAAATCTCTTGAGCATAATCATGAGCATTTTTTTTCTGGACACATCTCCCCAGGCAAGGGAAACAAAACCAAAATTGAACAAATGGAACTTCATCAAACTAAAAACCATCTGTACAGCAAAGGAAACCAACAACAAAACAAAAGGCAACTGCCAGTATGGGAGAATATATTCATAAGTGATTTATCTGATAGGGGGTTAACATCCAAACCATTTAGAGAACTCATACAACTCAACAGCAAAAAAACAAATAACCCAATTAAAAAATGGACAGAGGGCCTCAAAAGTCATTTTTCCAAAGAAGACATATAGATGGCCAATAGGCACATGAAAAGATGCTCCAAATCACTAATCATAGTGAAATGCAAATCAAAAACACAGTGAAATATCGCCTTACACCAGTCAGAATGGCTACCATCCAAAAGATAAGAAACAACAAATGTTGGTGAAGATGTGTAGAAAAGAGAATCCTTCTACACTGTTGGTGGGAATGTAATTGGTGTAGCCACTTCGGAAAGCAGTATGGAGGTTCCTCAAAAAACTAAAAATAGAAATACCATATGACCCAGTAATTCCACTTCTAGGAATTTACCCAAAGAAAGTAAAATCTCTGATTTGAAAAGATATACACATCCCTATGTTTATTGTCGCATTATTTACAATAGCCAAGATATGGAAGCAACCAAGTGTCCATTGATAGAGAATGGGTAAAGAAGATGTGGCACATATACACAATGGAGTATTATACAGTCATAAAAAAGAAAATCCTGCCATTTGCAACAATATGGATGGACCTAGAGGGCATTACGCTAACTGAAGTAAGGCAGGCAGAGAAAGACAAATGCCATATGGTTTCACTTACATGTGGAACATCAAAACAAAATGTAGAAGAGCAGTAGATTCATAGACACTGAGAAGTGACTGGTGGTTAACATGGGGGAGGGGTTGGGGTGGGTCGGAGAAATGGCAAAGGGGATAAAGAGGCACAAAATCTCAATCATAATATAAATTAGTCATGGGGATGAAAGCACAGCATAGAGAATATAGTCAATGGTCACATCTTTCTATGCTGATAGTAACTACACCAGTTGGACTGAGATATGACTGCTGAATCACTATGTTGTATACTTGAAACCAATATATAACCAACTATACTTCAATAAACAAAGAAAAAAGGAAAATCATTGCAAGTCATTGAAAATCACAAACATCTCAAAAGAAATAAATGGTTAAGAACCAAAACAGGTATTTCACAAAAGAATATATTCAAATGTATCATTTTTGTAATAAGTACAAAAATATAACAAAGTATTTTAATAACACAAATAATTAAAATACATATTAACACAATGGGCATTTATAAAAAAAAGTTCAGAATAACAGTGTTTATAATTCAAATGGGAACCAACCTCAGTGTTTATCAATAGTTATGTTTTTAAAATGTATATAAAATAAGAGTTTTATTATTTATAAAGCTGACTAATGATATAGTATTAATATATGAAGTTGGTAAGAATGTACAGAAATGACAACTTTGTGATACAAACTTACTAAAGGGCAGATTTGGCAATATCCATTGTAAACCTTTTATAACTATAATCTTTTATCCCAGGAATTTCCTTTCTAAATTTATTCTAAGTGAATAATCAGAAATACGAGCAAAGATGTACATAGTTTTTCACAGTGAAATTTAATAGCAGGTGGGTTAAGAAAATAATGGCAAAACTGCTTGATGAATGACTAAGCAGCAATTAGACTTGATATTATAGAATAAACTTCTTAGTGAAAAATATCAATAATCTAAGCCTCCACTTTAGCAAAGTAGAGAAAGAACAATTTAAGCATAATCCAAGTAGAAGAAAAGAAACAGTAAAAATTAGAGTAGAAATCAATGAAAGTAAAAAGAAGAAAACTAACAGAAAAAAAATCAACAGAACCAAAACTTGGTTCTTTGATGGAAAAAAAAAAATCAATAAAATGTATGAACCCTTACCCAGGCAATCCAAGAAAAAAAAAAAAGACATACTTTCCCAATATCAAAAACAAAAAGAGGTATCGTTAACTACTGAAAATGATAATAAAATTTTAATAAAGGAACACTACAAACAATATTATGCCCATTTATTTGATAACACAGATGGAAGAACAAAATCCTTGAAGACATAATGCACACAATAACTAGATAATCTGAACAGGACTACATGTATTAAAGAAATTGAATCAGTAATTATTAACCTCCAAAACAGAATGTAGCACACCCAGATGGGTTCCACCAAATATTTAAGAGAAATGTCAATTCACCACATCTCTTCAAGAAAACAGAAGCAGAGGGAACACTTTTCAACTTAATTCTATGACGCCAACATTATCCTAATACCAAAATCAGGTAACAGCATTTTGAAAAGGAAAATTGAGGTCAGTATATCTAATGGACATAGGTTAAAAAAAAAAATCCTCAACAAAATATTAGTGAGTTGAATCCCAACAATGTATAAAAATAAATATACATCTGCTGACCAGTTGGGATTTATTCCAGGTATACAAGGCTAGTTCAATGTTCAAAAAAATCACTCAACATCACACATCAACAGGCTTGCATAGAAAAATCATACGATCATATGAACTGATGCAGAAAAACATTTGACAAAAGCCAATATTCAGTCATGATTAAATTAAAAACTAGGAGTAAAAGGGAATCTCCTCAACATGATAAAGAGTATCTAAAGAAAACCTACAGGTAATATCACACTTAACTGTGAGAAACTGGACACTTTACCCATAAGATTGGGAATAAGGCAAGGATGCCCCCTCTAGCCACTCCAATTCAACATGGTACCAAAGAACTAGCCTGTGCAGTGCAGTGAGAAAATAAAATAAAATAAAAGGAATGCAAGTTGGACATGAAGAAATAAAACTGTTTTTATTTGCAGATGACATGATTGTATATACAGGACTACAAACTCCTAGAACTATTAAATGAGTATAGCAAGATCACAGGATACAACATTAATATACAAAAGTCAATTGCCTTTTATATGCTGCAATGAACAATTGGAATAAAATTTAAAAAATTACCACAGCACCAAAGAAATTGAAATGCTTATGTATAATCTAACAAAGTTCTGTGCAAGATCCGGATACAGAAAACTATAAAGCCCTGATGTAAGAAATCAAAGAAACCTAAATAAATGAAGATATTTTCTCTGTTTATGAACTGGAAGACTCAATATTGTTTAGATGTTACTTCTTCCCAAGTTATCTACAGATTTGACAGAATTTCAATCAAAATTCAAAATTTCAGCAGGCTATTTCATAGATACTTACAATAGCCTATACAATTCTAAACAATAACAAAGTTGGAGGACTCACTACCCATTTTCAAGACCTAAATAAAGCTATAGTAAACTAAGACAGGATGATATTGGTGAAGGAAGACATGTAGATCTACAGAATAGACAAGAAAGGGATCCAGACAAATATAATTAGCTTATCTTTGACAAAGGAACAAAGGCAATTCAATAGAGAAGAGATAGTAGTTTCAACACAATGGTGCTAGAACAGTTGGACATCCCTATTAAATAGATAATGAACCTAGAGACAGACCGAATGACCAAAAATTAACTGAAAAGGAAACATAAAACTAAATGCAAACTTATAAAACTTCTACAAGAAAATCTTGTTTTTAGGAATGAGTTTATAGATCGACACCAAAACAATCCATGAAAGAAAAAATTGTGGTTTGACTTTATTAATACTAAAAAGTTCTATTCTATAAAATATGCTGTTAAGAGAATCAAAGACAAATCAGACTGAGAGAAAATATTTGCAAATCTGATAAAGATTTCATAATATACAAAGAACTCTTGAAACTCAACAATCTTTTTAAAAATTCAATTAGAAAGTGGGCAATGATCTGAACAGACAACTGAAGAAAAAAGATACACAGATGGCAAACAAGCCTATTAAAAGATGCTCATTATCATTTACCATTAGAGAATTGAAAATAAAAACAGTAAGATACCATTATGTGGCTATAAGAATGACTGAAATTAAAGAAAGGACAATAACAAATGCTGATGAGGATGCAGTGGAACAGGAACTCTCTACTGCTAGGGAAAATGTAAAATATTATAGCCACTTTGGAAGACAGCTCAGCAGTCTGTTGTAAAATTAAACAGACTTATCACCAATCCAGCAGTGGAGCTCCTAGGTATTCATTCAACTAACTGCAACATATGTTTACCCAAAAAATCTGCATACGGATGTTTATAGTAGCTTTATTCATAATCACCAAAAACTGGAAGTAACTAAGGTGTCCTTCAGTAGGCAAGAGAAATCTGTGATACATTCATACAACGAAGTATAAGGAATAAAAAGAAATTAGCTATAAAGCTAGGAAAAGACATGGAGGAACCTTAAATGCATATGTATATGTAAGTGAAAAAAGCCAGTCAGAAAAGGCTATTTACTTTATGGTTCCAATTATATAACATACTAGAAGATACAAAATAGAGTAAGAAAGATCAATGGTTGCCATGGATTTGGGGGTAGGTGGGGAGAACTGAAGAGGTAAAGCACAGGGGATTTTTCAAGGCAATGAAACTGTTTTATGTGATACTGTAATGGTGGATACATGACACTATGCACTAATCAGAACTTTACAGCACAAAGAGAGAACCTTAATGTACACAAATTTTACTCGGTGGTCGTCTTCCCAAAAACACATAATAACCATCAAATCCTGAGAAAAACATCAGACAAAGCCTGATTTAATAATATTCTACAAAATACTTGACCCATATTCCTCAAAACTGTCAAGGTATCAAAAACAAGGAAAAAAAAAAAAAAACAACCAGCCAAAGGTAGCCTACGGAGACAAAACTACTAAATGTCATGGGGTATCCTGGATGGAATCCCAGAACAGAAAAAGTAAATCTGAATCATACAAATTTAATGTATCAATATTGGCATGGATATCACACAGATGTAACATGCTAATAATGGAGGAATAGTAATAGGAGTACATGGGAACTCTCTATTGTCCTTATAATTTTTCTGTGAATCTGAAATACAATTTCATTAAAAAATAAAACACTCAACTGCTTATAATAATAAACAAATGGAAATAACCATTAACCATAAAATGGTTTAATTTATTTAACATATCCATGAAATATGGTGCAGCTATTTAAAAGAATGAGGTAAAAATGTATATACAAATAGAAAAGAGATACAAAATATATTGATAAACAAAAAAAGCAACCCGTGGGTAGTATGTAACATAGGATCCATTTTATATTTTAAAAAATTCAAGTACAGTTTGTATAAACTAAATATATCAATGAAGATAGTTTCAAAAGTAAACAGAGATCCCTTTAGAAAGTGAGACTTAGGGGAGAGTCGGGGGTTCACACAGGGCAATTTTTAATACCTTCTGAATTTTTGTAAGTAAATTTGACTAATTTTTTTCCTAAAACAGACTACAAAATAATATGTACATTATGATATCCTAAAAAATGAGTATGTATATATATACATATATACACATAAACACAAGAAGGACATACACTCAGCATGTATTGTTGTGGTAATTAGGAGGAAACTCTAAGACACCTAGACAAATGTCATCTAGCAACTGCAACAGTGTGTACTGAAAGTAAAAATGACTGCTTCTGGTGAACAGTTAACTGGAGAATAGCAATGCTAATACGAAGGGTTAAGGAGGAAGGTAGCTTGAGAGAGATGAGTTCAGTTCTGCTCATCTAGATTAAAGGTGCCAGCAGAGCAACCAGGGAGTACATGTATGAGATGCATTTAGTTAGAAAACAGAACTCAGGAGGGGGTATGGGGCCAGGGGGTGGAGGATGAAAGGATGTGCTCAAGCAAAATCATAAGGGAGAAAGCAGGCCTGAGCACTAAGGCTTGGGAAAAACCTACACTGAGAGAATGGAAGAAGCCATTATAGGGGGAGAAAGTGGCAAAGAATAAGAAAGAAAATTAGAAGAAAATAAAATGTTCTAAGGAACCAAGGGAGGAGAGAGTTTCAAGAAGAAAACAGTGGTAAGAGAAACAGTACTGAGTTCAGGAAGACCACCAAGGAAGCAGTTGTAGATGTGGCAATCAGCAAGAAAAGCCCCAGTGGAACAGTTTCCAAACATCCAATTGGTGATGCCAACTGTGGATAAAATGAGAGTTCTTGTGGCCAGGATTCTCACCTGGCCATGGATGACTAGCTTACTGCACACCTGTGGGCAATACATGGCTGTTTACTCTATAAAAAGAGCTCTGCCCAGTGCTTTGCACCCAACACGGTGGCAGGGCTGCAAGGCTGCAGGAGAGCAGAGCAGAGGCTGGAGTGGTGGCAGCACCAAGGACAGAGGCCCAGAAGACAGCTGTGCAGGACAACTGTGTAGAGGGGCCCGGAGGACGGCTGTGTGGGACGGCTGTGCGGACAGAGGGGCCCAGAGGATGGCTGTGCAGAGGGGCCCAGAGGCAGAGACCAGCTTGCTGCACGCAGACTCACTCTGAGTGAACGGGATATTAGTGACTGACCTGCCACCTGGAAATAAAGTTGGATATAACCATTTTACCCCAAAGAGCATTCTGCTGTCAATTTTCTTTGGTCACAATGAATCCATAGCGAATTTGCCCAGGGTCAAACCCATTGGCAAGACAACTGGCAAAAGTCAGCAGGGTTCATTGTTGACCAAGGAAATAGACAGGCGCCCTTATGGGAGGGGTGCTTCAGTGGGCTGCCCCTGTGAATGGGGAGACAATGGATTGTCCCCCAATGGGTATGTGGTCTGAGGTGGCTTGCCTCCTAGAGGACTGGGCCCCACCCCAGGACTGGAGAAAAGTGGAGATGACACCTGCAGTTGTAGGAGTGGCCCTTGGTATAGTAAGTAGATCCTTTGAGAAGCAGAGTGCCCGTGAGGCAGTCGGACATGTGGGTTGGCTGCTTCTCACTGTATTAAAAAAGTCTACAGAGGAGACCCAAGAAATGGTGGCACAGGAATGCGAGCTGCAAACTTCTGTGGGTTCCCTGAGGATGCAGATGGCATTGATGTGGGAGGAGGCAGCACGAGAGCGCCGGAAGCAAGGTGTCATTGGAGATGAGATGGCAGTGATGCCAGGTGTTCTGAAGGAGGCAGAGGCCATCAAGGAAAAGGACGAACTCCTGAGGGAAGCACAGGTGGAGGTGGCATGAGAACATCAGCTGCGAAGCATTGAGCTGAAGGTAAGAGACCTTCTGAAGACTGAGCAGGCATTGTTGCGAGGCACTGTACCAGAGGAGGCACTTGGGGGAGTGGAGAAAAAGGTGCCATCAGCCCCAGAAATGGAGGAGCTGGGGAAGGATGAAGGGGTGGTGCCGGAGGCACTGGCCCTTCCTGTATTGAAAACACACCCAGTGGTTGAAAAGAAAATAAAGACCCAGCAGCTGAAAGTTCCGCAAGGAGAGGAGCAGCCCCCTCCAGATTGTGGAGCACTCTATGGTCTGCCCCTATACTCAGGCTGAGCCAGTGGCTGTGGGACTTACAAGTGGATGGAACTTTCTGTCGGGATCAGAGATGGGAAAGCTGTCCTCCTGACAGTGCAGCCCACCTGGAGGCAGCAATTACAAAATGCAAGGTGACATGTACAGTAGCTGAAACAACGAGAACCCAGAAAGAAATAAGACCTGTTACTCACAGGAGGAATTTGAGGGGCCCTGTGAGGGTTACCATGATCCAGATGTGGGTAGATTTGAAATGGGCAGGAGTACATGGAAGGAAATTAGACGGAAAGACAAATAGGATCTTACTGGATCTATGGCAACAGCTGAAACCAGAGAAGCAGTTTCAGCCCTTAAGACCAAAGAGGCAGAGATCAGAGACAGAGCCATGAGTCCAGCTTGTGTGTCTGCAAGACTTTTTGCTGGACAGGCTGGAGAACAATGTTTGAGCTCCCTTGCACAGGGACCACTGCAGAGGACTAAGGGCACATAGATTGAAAGGAGAGAATCCTGGAGGGGTGGAGTGTGGATAAAATAAGAGTTCCTGTGGCCAGGATTCTCACCTGGCTGTGGCTGACTAGCTCACTGCGTACCTGTGGGCAATACATGGTTGTTGATTCTATAAAAAGACCTCCATCCAGTATTCTGCACACGACATGGTGGCAGGGCTGCAAGGCTGCAGGAGAGCAGAGCAGAGGCTGGAGTGGTGGCAGTGCCGAGGACAGAGGCCCTGAGGATGGCCGTGCAGGACAACTGTGCAAAGAGGCCTGGAGGACAGCTGTGTGGGACAACTGTGCAGAGGGGCCCGGAGGATGGCTCTGCAGACAGAGGGGCCCAGAGGATGGCTGTGTGGGATGGCTGTGAGGACAGAGGGACCCAGAGGACGACTGTGCAGACAGAGGGGCTAAGAGGCAGAGACCAGCTTGCTGCATGCAGATTCACTCTGAGTGAACAGGATTTTGGTGACTGACCTGCCACCTGGAAATAAAGTTGGGTATAACCCTTTAACCGCAAAGAGCGTTCTGCTGTCGATTTTCTTTGGTCACACTGAATCCATAGCGAACTTACCCAGCGCTGAAACCCAATGGCAAGACACCAACCCAGAGGTTCACATTTTGCTGTTTCAGGCTTTGAGAGGAAAATGGACTCTGTGGCAACTACTCCACTCTGCCAGTTTAGAAGGAAAGCAGCCACAGACAGTAGGTACATAAGCATGGCTGTGTTTCAGTAAATCTTTATTTATAAAAACAGGTGCATCTCAGATTTGGACCAAGGACTATAGTTTCCCAGCACCATACCAATCTTTACCATTCCTGAGAGGAAATAATTGCTTTCAGATTCTGCCTCTCAACACAGGAATCCCTCTTCCATCACCAGTACCTTCTTAGTAAAATTCTTCCACTTGGTGATTTAATCCTGTGTATATTTTCCTTAACTGTGAACATTTAAATGAGAGTGTACAGTGCTTTTGAACCACTGCTATAGATATCTATACATTAGTAAGAGAAAAAAGGACAGAAAATAAAAGAACAGTGGAAGTTTGGATTACAGTCATGAGTAATAATTAAAGGGACAAAGAAACCTGGCCTTAAATACTTTAGAACATATCAGAAGACAGGAAATTCTAATGCTGCTAAATTCTGGTGAGGTTTGGTGTCAAATTACTGTGGATGGCACTACAGGCAGCTAATTCTATGTGTTAAGAAGTACATTTTAAAATACGATAATCTAAATGATTAAATTAAGTTTACCCCTAGTCTTTAAATTTCAAGTATCAAATTCTCCTAGTTACATGAACCACAATAGAACCTGAAAGTCAACAATTTATTAGTGGGTCTGTCTTGCCTGAGGGTTATGGCCCTGGGAAAGTTCACTATGGATTCAGTGAGATTAAGGAATGACAATGGAACCTCCTTGGGATAAAAGGGTTTATTACGTGGCTTTATTCCTTAATTTTTCCTGGCAATAGGTTGAGCACCAGAATCTCATCTGCATCCAATAATCTGCAGGTCTTTAATCCTCCTCCCTTTCTGCCTCCACACAGAGCACTGCCCAGAGTTCTACATAGTGACTCAGTCAATAATAGTCATTGCCTAAGGATGTGGAAGCAGTAGCCCAGCAGTAGGCCAATTACATCATTAAGTAGTTTAGGGTCAGGTGAGGACCCTGGCCATAGGAACTTCAAATTTCCCCACAGAGAGGGAAAGGAAGGGGAGGGGAGGGGAGGAAAAGAGAGGAGGGGAGAGAAAAAAGAAGGGAAGGGGAGGGAAGGGGAGGAGAGGGCAGGGGAAGGGAGACTTGAGGAGGGGACGTGTCTTGCCAATGGGTTTCAGCCCCAGGCAAGTTCGCTATGGATTCAGTGTGACCAAAGGAATCGACAGCAAAACGTTCTTGGGGTAAAAGGGTTTATTACCCAGCTTGTTCTCCGGCAGTAGGTCCAGCACTAGTGTCTCTGCCTCCGCCCAGAGCACTGGGCCAAGCTCTTTATATAGTGCAATAATAGGTTATTGCCTACAGGTGTGGAAGCGGTAGCCCAGCAACAGGCCAGTTACATCATCAGGTGATTTAAGTTCAGTGAGGATCCTGGCCATAGGAACCCCAACTTCCCTACACTCCACCCCTCCAGGATTCTCGCCTTACAATCTACATGCTTTCATCTTCCGCAATGGTCCCTATGCGAGAAAGCTGGAGCACTGTAACCACATTTCACAACAGCAACAGAGGCTAACAACAACTTAGGGATAATAAAAATTAAGATAAAGCAAGATTTTGATACAAAAATTAAAATAATCCTCAAGCCAGAGGAGGTTCCTAATAGCAAAATTTATAGTAATCCTCAAGCCAGAGGAAGTTCCCAACCCACAAATACTTTAGGGGCAATAAGACACATGTTTTAAAGCCACCAACATAGGCAAATCTTGTCCATCAGGTAGGATGCATGCAAGAGAGTGGTCCTATGATAGGACTGTAGCAGGAAGGGGGTTCCTTCCAGGTCAAGTATACCATACTTTCCCCATGGGGGTTACTGAAGCGTCTATATATAGTGCTACTGGAGGTGCATGCACTGGCCGTTAATGATAAAACAAAACTCCCTGGTAAGATGCTCTTAACTTCTGGCTGTTCAGGATATACTACTGTGACCATTGGCAGCCACTCTGCTGTTATTCCAGGAATGCACAGGTGGCCAGCTTCCAGGCCTTGTCCCCAAGGTGCCAGGAGAGCCAGCCATCGTTGGTCCATGTGTCGAAGGTCCAAAGCCATGTCCACTCAATGGAGTCTCTGGGGTTCAGTGTAGTTGGTGCTCGCAGCAAGATGTTATTCTGCTGGTGAAACCTCTGCTTCAGTGATTCTTCCTTGGTTTGTACTTGCAGTTGTATGGAGGAGGCAGCCATATGTGTTAACATGTCTACGGGGCTCAAAGCTCCCTTTCTGGGTCTCTCTGCTACTAATGGTTCAAAAGCAAGTTCTTCCTGCTTTTCACTAATATATGTCACCTGCCCGAACAAGCGTTGGAGTTCTTCACTCAAGGGACTACTAGAAAGAGCACGACGCTGCTGTAGATAGGCACCCCACTTGGCTAGTGTGAGTGTTTGTGTCACACCACTCCTTGGCTTTTGGGTTCAGTCTTATATCCACCCCAAGATGGGATAAGTGATTTTTACCTTTATCGGGGCCATTCCAGTGATGGGTTCTGTAGCCAGCAAGGCATGATACACAGGAGCCAGTCATTTTTCTATCAAAGTGTATCGTACCTCTGCCCACTTCCAGAGTTGTGACCAGAATCCAATGGGTTGGCGAGTTCGTTCAAGCCGCTGCCAGAGACCCCAGCCATAACCATCTTCAGTGACATGAACATCCAGCTCACAGGGCCTTAATGGGTCTATCACAGTCAAGGCCGGGACAGCCTTGACTGCCTATTTTGCTGTAGTAAATGCAGATGCACATGTCTCATCCCAGTCCCACCTGATGCCCTTTCATACCAACTGATATAAGGGCTTCAGAATTTGTGCCAAGTGTGGTATAAACACTCTCCAGTAGCCTAGAATACCCAGAAATTCCTTTAGCAATGTTACAGTTGTGGGGTTGGAAAGGCCTGAACTTTGACTATAAGTTCTTCTGGTATAACTTTGGTCTTACCCGACCAGACGACCCCCAAGAATTTGACTGACAAACCAGGTCCCTGAACCTTGGTGCTGTTCACAGCCCATCCTTTCTCCTGTAAATTTTGCAGCAGTCTAGGTGCTTCACCTTCTAGATCTGAAAGAGAATCGGACATGAGCAGGACATCAGCAATATAATGGTACAGCCACACCATTGGCGGTTTCTCCCATGTAGCCAAGTCCTGGGCTACAAGTCCATGACAGCTGGTGGGGCTGTGGAGGTATCCCTGTGGGAGGATGGTGAAAGTCTATTGGCGTCCTTCCCACGTGAAAGCAAACTGTTCCTTACTTTCCTGCTCAATGTCAATGGAAAAGAAGGCATTAGCAAGATCTACCACCTTACAGTATGTTCCCAGTTCATGGCTGAGGGTATCCATCAAGCCTGCAATAGAGGGGACAGCAGTGTGCATAGGGGGTATGACTTTATTCAGTTCTCTATAATCCAGTCATACACCAGGGGCCATCTGGCTTTTTTACTGGCCACACTGGGGAATTGAAAGGACTATGGGTGGGCTTTATAATACCCACGTTTTGAAGCTCCTGGAGAGTTTATCCAATCTCTTTGTGCCCTCGAGGCAGTTTGTATTGTTTGGTATTAGTCGCCCGCCGAGGCACAGGCAAAGCTATGGGTGGGTGCCTAGCATGTACCCTTAGAACTGCCTTTACCACACGTACTCTCAGTCTGAACTCACCTGCAGTGGTCGGCAATCATAGACCCTGCAGGATATCAATCCCCAAAATATACTTAGGAATGGGAGATATATACACAGTATACTCTTTCGGGGGTAGACACCCTATTCCCAAAAGGATTTGAGCTTTTTTTCACCCTGATAGCCTTCCCCTGGTATCCATCTATGATAGTGGGGACCTGGGGAACCACTCAGGGTTACCATCAAGTAGTGAACATTCAACCCCTGTGTCCACCAGAGCCAGGACATGTTGTATGTTCACTGGGGACCAATGGACACCTATTTCAACATGTGGCCTCTGGTCCCCTCCTGGTCCCTCATGGCAGATAGATACTTTGACATTTCCCTCAGTCAAACCGTTTGACATTTCCCCAATCACCTTCCTGTGTCAACTCAAGTGAGTTTGGCTCATTCTCCAGCAGGAAGTCTTGCAAACACACAGGCCGGACTTGTGGCTCTGTCTCTGACCTCTGCCTCTTTGGTCTTAATGGCTGGAACTGCTCCTCTGGTTTCAGCTGTTGCCATAGCTCTAGTAAGATCCTATTTGACTTCCCATCTAATTTCCTTTCATCTGCTCCTGCCCGTATTAAATCAACCCACATCTGGGTCCTCGTAACCTTCATAGGGCCCTGTAAATTCTTCTTGTGAGTAACAGGTCTTCTTTCTTTTTGGATTCTCATTGCTTCTGCCTCTCTTAAGTCTGCTACTGTACATGTCACCTCACTTATGGGCTGCCCTGAGGGGAAAGAATGGCCACTAGAGACCCAAAGAGGGATGTAGGAGCTGTTTGAAGTACAATACTTCTCATCCCAGTAATGAAAATCTCTTCATCTTGGTTATAATTCTCTGGACTATAGATGGCATTTCTTATGCCTAGCTCTCTTAGCACCTGTTGGAGCTCAGCATATGTCTGCCATCTAACAGGAAAAGATGGCAGATCACCCGGATTGGGCCACACAGCTCGAAGTGCAGCCATAAGCCAATCAAGGAGGGAGTGACTCCCTGGGGTCTGATGTGCATTTTGCAATTGCTGCCTCAAGGCAGGCTGCACTGTCAAGAAAGACAGCTTTCCCATCTCTGATCCTGACAGAACAATTCCATCCATCCCTAAGTCCCAGCGATGCAGTAGCCAAGCTGATATTGACTCCGAGGGCATCTGCCTAAACCAGGAGCCCAAATCCACCAGCTCAGCCTGATATAGGGGCAGAGCATAGTGTAATCCACAACCTGGGGAGGGGGCTGCATCTCTCCTTGGGGAACTCTCATCTGCTGGGTCTTTATTTTCTTTACAACAACTGGGCATGCTTTCAAAAAAGGAGGGGTCAGTGCCTCTGGCACCACTCCTTCATCCTTCCCCAGCTCCTCTTTTCCAGCGATGATGGCACCTTTCTCTCCCCTCTCCCGAGTGCCTCCTCTGCTACAACGTTTACCTTTTCTACAGTGCCTCACAGCAATGCTAGCTCAGTCTTCAGCAGCTCTCTTACCTTCACCTCAAGTCTTCACAGCTGGCGCTCTTGTGCCACCTCCACCTGTGCTTCCCTCAGGAGTTTGTCTTTTTCCTTGATGGCCTTTTCCTCTTTCCTTCCTAGCAGCATTGCTGTCTCGTTCTGTAAGGAATCTTTTACCTCTTCAATGGCACCTCGCTGCCGGTATTCTTGTGCTGCCTCCTCTCGCATCAATGCTATTTCCTTCTTCAGTGAAACCATAGCAGTTTGCAGCTCGTGATCTCATGCCGCCACTTCCTGAGTCTTTTTCATGAGCGTGTCCTTCTCTTCTGTAGACTTTTTTAATACTGTGAGAAGCAGCCAACCTACAGTCCCTGCTGCCTCATAGGCATTCTTTCTCTCAAAGGACCTACTTACTATACCAAGGGCTATCTTACTGCCGCAGATATCACCTCCACTTGTCTCCAATCCTGGGGTGGGGCCCAGCCCTCTAGGAAGCAAGCCACCTCAGACCACATACCCACTGGGGGACAATCCACTGTCTCCCCATTCATAGGGGCAGCCTGCTGAAGCACTCCTCCCATAAGGGCAGCCTGTCTTTTTCCTTGGTCAGTGATGAACCCTGCCAACTTTGTCAATTGTCTTGCCAAAAGGTTTCAGCCCTGGGCAAGTTCACTATGAATTCAATGTAACCAAAGAAAATGACAGTAAAACATTCTCTGGGTAAGAGGGTTTATTACCCGGCTTGTTCACCTGGCGGTAGGTAGGTCAATCACTAGCATCTCTGTCTCCACCCAGAGCACTGAGCCGAGCTCTCTATACAGTGCAATAATAGCTTATTGCCTACTGTGTGGAAGCAGTAGCCTAGCAACAGAGCAGTTACATCATCAAGTGGTTTAAGTTCAGTGAGGATCCTGGCCATAGGAACTTCAACTTCCCCACACCTGGTTAAGTGACCTTAGTTCCAAGTTGGGTGTCCAGGACCATCACTAATTTCTTACAGAAAGGTGGATAAAGTGAGCCTCCTAAGGCTAGGATTCTCACCTGAACCTAAACTACTTGATGATCTAACTGGCCTGCTGCTAGGCTACTGCTTCTACATACGTAGGCAATAAGCTATTATTGACTGAGTCACTATATAAGGAACTCTGCTCTGGGCTGAGGCAGAGACAAAGGAGGATTACAGACCTGCAGACTGTTGGATGCAGGAGTGCTCGGCCTATCACCAGGAGAACAAGCCGGGTAATAAACCCTTTCACCCCAAGAATGTTCCATTGTCATCCCTCAGTCTCACTGAATCCATAGTGAACTTGCCCAGAGCTCTGAAACCCACTGGCAAGACAAAATCTTACAAAACATCCTGTGCTGAATGAGTATAAATATTATATACCTTAGTAATACATTCATCACAGTAAGTCAAGAATCCTGAGGCACTGATGAAACTATTTTTCTAGATACTAGAAATAAAGCATACCTCAGTCTGAAATATATAAAGATCAACTATCTCTTACATCTTCCTCTCTTCCTACATGTTTATTTTCAGGCCTCCTCTACTTCAAACTAAGAAACAAATAACAGCCTGCCACCCCAAACAAACCCAAAACCTTCTGTCTCACTCCCAGATGTCATTTGCTCCCTGTCCTTACAAACATGCAATCTGTCATCCATCGTCACCAAACAACTGAGATGACTTTAGTAATGAGCATCAGTAATCTTCTATATGTCCAATATTTGGGATTTTTCCCCAAATTAATTGATTTCTTTTTTCATCTTGATTACCTACTTCTTTCTAATAGGTTTATTTTGCTGTTACTTGTCTAACATTTTGAATTTAATGCTTAGTTCATTGATGTAGATTGTAGTTGCACACTAATACCATTCTCCCTTCTCTTTACAAACAGAATGCCTGAACTATTTGGGGACAGCAGTACATAACCTTTTATTACATTTCTAAGGTCCCTCACTAGGATGTGGCTAAGGAACTAAGTTCTGGCCAAAAAAATGTAAATGGAAGAGTTATGCAAGTAACTTAAGAAAGGAAAAAGATGTGCCCTTTTATACCCATCCTCACACTGCCTGCTCACAAAGAAGGCTGGAATATCAACACAAAGGCTGAGGCTGTAGTAAGCATTCTGAACCATTAGGTAAACTTCAGAATGAAATTTTATGTTGAATATCAGAGGAGAAAGATAGGAATATGGGTTTCTAGTGACACTGTAAAGCCACAGAGTAGGAAAAACTTACTTCCCTGTGTTTCTCCTTTACTCTCACACTACTATACATACACAACATTTCTGACCCCAGAAGTGTGGCCATTTTTCCCACAATTATGTGACACCAGCTGGGTATTCTACAATTTAACTAACTCTGACACTACCTGGATATGGCATGGGATTCCGCAAGCTAAGGGCTTAGTCCCACAGGACTGCATCCACAACACCTTGGACACCAAGTCCACGTCCAGGTTGTTAACCTATGCTTTTGACTGATCAGCTAACTGTACACTAGCGATTCCCACAATCTCCTGAGGTTTGATTAATTTGCTAAAGCAGCTCACAGAACTCAGGAGAACAGTTTACTTACTGCATACCAGTTTATTATAAAGGATGTGATAAAGAATATAGATGAACATCCAGATGGAAAAGATGTGTGAGGAGGGGTGAGGCTTCCATGCCTTCTCCAGAGACGCCACTATCCTAGTGCCTCCTTGTTTTCAGCAGCCTGGAAGCTCCCTGAATACTGCACCTTTGGGATTTTTATGAAGGTTTCATCATGTAGGCATGATTGATGATTAACTCAGTTTCTAGCCCCACTCCCCTTCCTAGAGGATATGGGACAGGGCTGAAAGTTCCGAGCTTCTAACCATGGTTTAGTTTTTCTGGTGACCAGCCCCCACCCAGGAGCCCACCAGGTCACCTCATTAGAACAAAAGATACTACTTTAATTCCAAGGGATTTAGGAACTCTGTCAGGAACCAGGGTCAAAGACCAAATATTAGAACAAAAGATGCTCTTAGTGCTTTCATCACCTAAGAAATTTTATAAACAAGAGTTTTAGGAGCTCTGTGCCAGGAACCAGGGACAGAGACCAATATATATTTCTTTTACCTCACAGCCATCATATCAGTCATTGGCTCACCTCTTTTTGGGCTTCGGTGACATTAGAAGAAAAGGGCTTTCTAACATCCCACTCATTATTTGGGGATCTCTGTTATACGCAGCTAATACTGAAATCGCAAGTGATACAATTCACCTTTGGTTCAATTGTGGATATTGTTAAGCAGTATTCTGATTTTCACTTTATAAATAACTGCAATTTTAGTTTTGATTTCCTTTTATGCAATGAAAATTTAAAGCTACACTTCTGAATTACCAAGTGGTTGGGCTTTGTTTATTTAAGCTTTGGTTGGTCTTGTCACATTGCATTCAGTAGCCTATAAACAGTAACCTTTATTTACTTTCAATCTCTCCTATCAGAGAACAGTGAATGTACCTTACTCACTGATTCCCAGTAGATAGATGAATACTTACCAAATATTAAACATTCAGTAAATATTTGTCAAATAAATGAGTGAATGAATGCAGTTTGTGCAGTTTAGATCTTTTAAACATTTGTTTATTGTCTTGTATATTAAATTTTATGCACACATAAGAAGGAATCATAATAAAAACAAAAATACATGGGTAAATATTAGAGGAAGGTAATCATTATCATATGTGAGCAATATTATATAATGTGATAGAGAAACAGTCCAAGTTATACATATAGTATGATGTATACTATGTACTCAAAACTCAAAGTTAGGCCTTGGTAAGAACTATAAAGATAATAAAAGAGAATATAAGTAGTGCTTCCCTGAATACCATAGGTTTGAAAAATGAAATTTAAAATATAGTGGGCAGCAGAAAGATATCCAGAAAAAAATTACTTAAGAAACACATACCCGATACATTTCAAGAACCATCATATCACTGGTTAATTTAAATGATGAAACAATATAGTCATACAGGCATCTCCCAGTTAACAGCAGTACTTTGTTCCTGAAATCAAACATCATGCATAAAAATGCTAAGTGAAGCATATTTCCCATTATTTTTAAATGAAAAAAAATTAAAATGTGTTACATATCAACTCAAAACCTTTCATTTCTTAAAATGAAACTGACACAGGATAAAATGCCCATATACATAACAACTATTATGTTTGTCTGTAAAAACACATAAAAAGCCACTTCCTGATTTAATACTGAAAACAAACATGAGATTAACAGCAACTGCTCAGTGCCAGCACCATGGAGAAGTGTGTCACCCTCGGAAAGATGACCCTTGGAAAGCTTTTCAAATCATCTATATTTGACCCTGCTGATCTACCCAACTGTATTTGGAATGTCATCCAAAACTTCTCTTGCTTATCTTTTTGTTTTAAATGCTGTATTAAGTTTTGAAAAAAATATATAAATTTTGTTCTTGTAAATATCAAAAACATTGAAAGGCTTCTAGGCTCTATGAAATTTGGATATTAAAAACAAAAAGGTGTTCCACTGGGAAACCAATGATTTACAGGGAGATGATCTGTGGGGTATGTCTTTATTTGGAAGAGATGTCTCTTCCTATATCCTTCAGATGATCTGACGATATATGAATCAAAGGTCAAGGGAAGATAAAACTCTTTTAACTTGTGGATAGCTAAGTCTTTAAAGCCATTTCTCATTTTTTGAGCTGCAATGTGTCACTACTATTCACTGTTACTCAAGCCATAATCTCCTCAGGGCTGACCTTACTATACAGCAAGCTTCATTTAAAAGACCCTTTCTCAAATGGAAAAAAACTTTAGCCCTGAAAAGTCATCTGCCCAGAACAGATACTATTCTGTTTATTTAATTGTTTAGACCATCAAGTTCTAGAAATTTCTACTGAATAAATTACCCACCACTCTATTAATGACCTATATAAAATTATAGCAAACTTTTAAGATAAAATATAATTTTTCTTCTGTTGTATTTATTTTTAATGAAAATCAGAAAACTTGTTAAAATATCACCCATGACCCCACAGTTATACAACTATTAGATTATTTTTGCTCAACATAGTTTTTAAGTCAAAAAAGTATCTAATTAGTATATATATTAAAAAGTGATTTTTCAGCTTTCATCAAGAACCACAGAATAATCTCTTATCATTCCACTCCTTGCCCCACCCCTTGTTCTTGGGTTCCAGAAGAACTGACCTGTCTAACAAGACACACATGCTCTTCTTATCTTGTTTCCCACTGGAATATATCTTAGTAATCAGTGGTGGTTCTCAAGGAGTACTGGGCAGTTGGGAAACTAGGGCTGGAGGGAAGCTTACTTTTAACTCCATGTCATTCCATGACATTTACAGTTTATACCATGTAAATGGATTACGAATTACATAATAATGATCATTATGGCTCAGTTCAGCTGCCACCTTTTTCTTGCAAGAAGCCTCCTCTGATCTCAGTGTCTCTCTTTATGCTCTTATAGCCCTTGTGCCTACTCCTGTTCCAGCACTTGTCACCTTGTGCTGAAACTGTCCGTGCTTCTACTTATCCCTAGAAGACTGCAATTACTCTTGGGCACAGACCACACCCTGGGCCTAACACAGGACTTGAAACATAATAAGCTCAAAGTAAGAGTTGGCTGAAATGAATATATTAAACGCTAAGTCTCCAAAATGTTGAGAATCATTTGCAACCAAAAATTATTCTAAGAAGTTAATGGTCACTTTTAAGTCTGAACTAATTTTATTAATAACAACATTAATGTTATGAAGTCTATGTATCAACAATGTACAAAGAGCTTAACAGCACTAAGAGTGTTTTGTTATTTAAGCCCTAACCACAATCCAGCCAGTTAGGAACTATTCTTAATCCCACCTAACTGGTGAGGAAGCAAAGGCTTTACAGAAGTTCAATAGTTTAGCCAGGGTCACGGAGCTGGTATGATGCCATGTGAGTCAAAAACCTCTCCCATGCTCACTTTCTGAGGACTGAAAAGACCCCGATCGGGTTTCAGTTGAATAAACACTAACTGTAGTAAAAATCAATGCCTAAAAGCTTTTTTTAAAGAGTAAAAAAACAAACCAAAAGCTGAAGATGGAATATGAAAGAAAAGTTAGTACTTTTCTGTAAACATTGTACCAAATGGTGATCAAATAACAGTTTAAGATGATCAATTACTAGTATGTGTCTTGGCAAATTATGTGTCAGTTAGAATATTTAGGGAAAAAAAACATGTGTAATGTTGAAGAAATAAGAGTGCAAGATGAAAATGTTTGCACATGAGATAATTAACATGTCCTGTTCTCTGTAAACCACTATGAGCTGATTAACATGGTATTTCCCCTCTCTGCTAGGGGCTTTTTAGTTTCTATGACACATTCTCTGCTTTTCTCAACAGTATTATTATTAGTATTATTAACAGTAATGACTGTTAATTATACTAGAAAGAAGAATAGAAATGTTATTTACAATTCTTTTCTCTAGAAAAGTTATTTTCTTGGGGCAGCTTCTAATAGTTATTATTTTTTAAATAAGTAATGCTCTGAAAAGATACAAAGAGGAAAACAGCCAGAAGATCTCCCTCGTGACACTCAGGTCAAGAATTCAATTGTATGACTGTACCATAATTTATTTAACAAGTTCTCTACTTTCTCTACTGATGGATATTTAGTTTGTTTCCAATCTTTTGCTTTTATAAGTAATGTCACAATGAATATCATATATATTTTACTTCATATGTAAGTATGTCTTTAGGTAAACTATTAGATATGAACTGCTCACTCAAAGGTCACATACATTTTTTAAAAGTATTCCTCAAAGAAGAGGTTGTGCCAATTTATATCCTCGCCAAAGATAAATCAGAGTACTTGTTTCCTCGATGATATTTTTATCTATGTTTGAGGGCCATTTCTAACCTTCTCTATTTTGTTTTCCATTAAGGGTTTGTATCACTGGCTTATTTTTCTATTGTTTTATTGGTCTTTTTATTAATGATTGGTGGTAGCATTTTCATTGTTTAATAGCTTAGTACTTTTTTAAGTACTAACTTTATTCACTTTATAAACTTTATTTTAAAAGTTAATTTAAAAATATTTTATACAAGGGTCAGAATGGGATCAACTAATTTGAGACCAAGTAAAGGCAAGCCCAAGAGTGCTACAAAAAATACAGAAAGGAGAAGTCGGAAGGTGCATCTCAAAGCATACTTCTGTATAAATATTTCCTTCTCCTTGTTGTGGTAAGATGTGTATATACCACACAGAGACAAGAAGTGGAAAGCAAATGATTTATCTCAGGTATGACTTCTCTTTATAAAAACAAAAAGATGTACCATTTAAAAAAAATACTGGACCTTGAGGTCAATATAGGCATAACAAAAGGGACCCTGAAAATTTCTGTTAAGGGTAGTTACTTTAGTTGATAGAAGTAAGACTTTAATAGTGAACGTCTAGTACCCACCACAGGCACACAGGACCCCCAAAAAAAAGAAAAGTAAGTGAGAAGTAAGTTAAGTAAGATAGATGATTCATAGACAGATAGATTAGATAGATAGATAGATAGATAGATAGATAGATAGATAGATAGATAGATAGATAGATAGATAGATAAAAATATTTTATACAGAACTATTCTTATTGCAAGATAGGAATCTTCGTGACCAACATCATTATATAACTGACAAAAAGTCAAGGAAAGAAATGAGAGGCTTGACTAATACTTTATAAGGTCTAAAGGCAAAACACAAAAGGAGCTCTTTTCCTCTATATTAACAGGTCATGAAGCAAAATGATGACTCAAAAAGAAGATAATTCTAAGAGAGGAAAATAACTTTTTTTCATATGGTGATCATTACATTGTTTTAGGACTTATATTTTTTATTTAGTGATACTATAAAAAAGTGTGTAGGTAAATATGGAGATACCACAAAAATATATGTGCAAAAGTATGTAAGTAAATATGGAGATACCACAAAAATATATAGCAAGAATATATATATGTAATATATATACACATATGTGTGTATACCTACATAAACGTCCTTCAAGTATTACAAATACCTGTTCTGTTTTAAAACTCAAGATAAAAAGGGTTCCACAGATAATCGCACTTGAAGTAGAGCACACTTGACTATGTGTGGCAGATATTTGTATCAAAACTCTTTTCAGAACTTTCCTCTGGCACTGAATTTCTCTGCCTGGAAAGAGTTACAGAGTTTAAAAAGGAAAAAAAAGTTATTTCTGGTCTTGAGAATAAACATTCAGAGCAGAGAGATCAGGAGTTAAATTCAGAGTGTTTTAAAATGTACATATCCAAGTAGACATAAATTTAAGTCGGTGTTTTCACTGAATAATTTTTATTTAAAAGAATACATACTTTTAAAATTCAGGACTTAAAAAGTCCTTGACATGAAATATAGATGATAAATTTTCATTAAACCATTTGGACAGTTATAAATAAGTAAACATGTATTAAGCTTTACTCTGTCTTACAGGCCATTCCAGTATGCACTTTTCATAAAAACTCATTTAATCCTCACAGCAGCCCTATGAGGTAAGTGCTCTATTCTCTCCATTTTACAGATTAAAGAATTAAAACACAGGGGGGGCTGTCCAGATCACAAAACTCTAAGAAGGAGCTGGTATTCAAACACATACAGTGTGGCCCCAAAAAGCATGCTCCTCAATCAGAACACTGTTCAAAGAGTGCAGTAGACCACATGTGTCTGTACCTCATTGTCTTGCTGGTATTATCAATGTTGAGAAACAGGATTGAAACTTAACGGGGAAGGAGTTCACTCTAACACGAGCATCCAACTATCCAACTGATAACCAACCTTTTTCAACCTACCCCACCTTGAACATGGGCTGCAGCACTGGCCCAGGGGAGAGCAAGCACTCTGCCAAGTGCAAGACGGCCAGAAGTACAGCGAAGCCTGCATGTGGTGGAGTCCATCCAAACAGAGCTACCTGAGTGTAGATCATACTTACCAGGATGTAATGACTGATCTGGTTAGAGCAGTACACTGCCCTTGCTTCCCCATTTATGTACGTTCATTGGATTTTGATTTTGGCTAAGGATAACTGCATACAAGCATCTGACTCTATCCTTATCAGATTTCCTTGATCACTTTCAACTGAGATTCAATAACTAGAGACTAGACAAAGCCCTTTGTTTAGAAGGCCTAGCAAAGTGTTCAGTGTGGCTGAATATAGCATGAGCAGCCAGCAATACTGAGAGTGTCTCAGAAATCACTATAAGTCTTTTGAGTGCCCAGGATGGCTACCAGTTCACTACCCCACATTTCTTGTTTGGCACCATATGAATGCCTTAGCTAAATACTGTTTATTTCCTACAGTTCATATGAAGCAGAGAGCTATAGCTTGTCTAGGGCAGCCCACTTAGAACCAGAAGAATGCAGGATAAATAAAAAAAGAAGGATATTGACTGGGAATGCTGATATCCTGGCCCAGAAGATCACAAAGGATTTTATTTGTCACCCTCTTGGGTTTAGAGTGGCTATCCATGCTCTACAAAACAAGCCTCATGAAAGCCAAGACTCCATAAAACAGGTGTCAGTACAGAGGCCGTCCCACCTTAGGTGGAACACCCTCCTCTGATGTTGGCAAAGCAAACTCCCAGCCATGAAGAGGTGGCAGCCCAGCACCTCTCTCAGAAGGCAGTACAACCATTTAGCAAGAACATACGACCTATTCCAGAGCAGCAGCCATCTCTCCCAGATTTCTTGGTCTACACATATTTCTCAATAGTCTGAAAGAGGAAGAGGTACATGGGGTAAGAATGTGGGCCCTTCGCTGCTGCTAAGGTCATTTTCGGCAGGGCAGTAGCTGTTGCACCTCCTTAGGGGAGCACTTACTAATAAGCACCACAGTGATGAAAGAATAGGCCCTTCCGGCAGGAGGCCTCGTGCAAGGAGTTTCATGGATTCCTCCTACAGGCCACCTCAAAGATTTCTTTGTTTAAGGCTAGGTCTCAATCCACACCTCTAGACACCCATGGGGAAGCTGGAATGTTCAACTATGCAGACTAAGTAACAGAACAATGCCTCCCAGAGACCCTGTTTAAACTGACAACATAATGTTCACTCATTCTTAAATTCCTCTCATGGCTTTAGGAGCATTTCACTCAGTGGAAACTGGCACGCAGGTAGGGCTATCAAACATATTCTTCAAAAAGTGCACTAGAAATATTCTATAATTCTCCCCTTAGAAATGAAGAAAAAGGCTTGTTAGAAGAGTAACAATAAATGTGGAATGATCTGCAAAAGAGTAGAAATTCATAAGACTTCCTTAGAATAACCATCAGTTCCAGCACCTTTCTTTCTAGAGTGGTAGAACAATGAGTTCACTTAAACCAACCACTTCTCAACCAAGACACTTTTAGGAAAAAAAGAAAACCTCCAATTTTTTCCAATCAGTAGAATATATTAGTAGATTCAACAGTTAATCCTTTTATGTTTTTCATGCTGATCTCTCTATATTGATATACAGTATACAGACCTATATTTCATCAGACTACTAAGACTAATGCCATAGTCTTCATAGTTCATCAGGCAGTGCTTTGAGTTACACATTACAATGATTAAATCCCAAACTATTTTCTTTCCATGTGAAATGAAAGGCAATTTATAATTTAAGAGATTCAGAGCAGATGAAATCTTCTTCAGTACTAATAATACCTTGTCAATAGATCAATATATAAATGTAATGTTTTCATTAACTTCTACTAACCCATGAAAAATTTTACGTCATCACATTATATAATATAGAAATGCATCTTATTGTCCCAGTTCAAAGAATAAACAAGAGAGAAAAATGCTACCTTTAGGTATCGGGAATAACATCTGTCTTCTGGATATAGAGTAATGATTGATAAAATGAAGCACTTTGTAACCAAACAGTAATTCAAATACCAGTTTGAGCACTTCAGTAGCTAGTATTTCAGGTCTGAGAATTGATGACTTCCACTGTGGCTATGCAGAATAAACAAATGCTAAAAGATGATAAAATAATACCATAAAGGCAAACAACTTTGTAAGCCTCAGCTTCCTCATCTGTAAAATAAAGGTATTAATAATATCTACCTCAAGTTCAACCATTGTGGAAAGCAGTATGGGGGTTCCTCAAAAAACTCAAAATAGAAATACCATTTGACCCAGAAATTCCACTTCTAGGAATTTACCCTAAGAATGCAGCAGCCCAGTTTGAAAAAGACATATGCACCCCTATGTTTATCACAGCACTATTTACTATAGTCAAGAAATGGAAGCAACCTAAGTGTCCATCAGTAGATGAATGGGTAAAGAAGATGCGGTACATACACACAATGGAATATTATTCAGCCATAAGGAGAAAACAAATCCTACCATTTGCAGCAACATGGATGGAGCTAGAGGGTATTATGCTCAGTGAAATAAGCCAGGCGGAGAAAGACAAGTACCAAATGATTTCACTCATCTGTGGAGTATAACAACAAAGAAAAAACTGAAGGAACAAAACAGCAGCAGACTCACAGAATCCAAGAATGGACTAACAGTTACCAAAAGGAAAGGGACTGGGGAGGATGGCTGGGAAGGGAGGGACAAGAGGAAGAAAGGGGCATTACGATTAGCACACATATTGTAGTGGGGTGGGGGGACACGGGAAAGGCAGTATATACAGAGAAGACAAGTAATGACTCTATAGCATCTTACTATGCTGATGGGCAGTGACTGTAATGGGGTATGTGGGGGGGACTTGATAATAGGGGGAATCTAGTAACCATAATGTTGTTCAAGTAATTGTACATTAACAATATCAATATCAATATATATATATATATATATACCTCACAAGAAAGATATGAAGATAAAGCAAAAATGCATATAAAGGATTAGCAGGACTAGAATTCAGTAAGAGATTAAGAAAAGTTAGTTGTTATTATTAAGTATAAAAATTTACAGTAGTAATGCTGTAAGATCAAATGTCTGCCTTACATTTAGCTCAGTTCAGAAACTGTTAGCCTAGAGTCTCATCGGCAAGCACTGAGTGGCGCAGTGACCTGGCCTGAAAAGGTGGACACTCCAGGAATTAATGGGTGTCACACCTAGACTGCGTAGTTTTGCTGGCCAGGCCCTGGAGGAGAAGCAGCCCTGGAGGTAGTACCACTTTACAGAGAAACACAGTTAATTGGAGACCTCAGCATGAACTATAAAAGGCTTTTTAGAAAATGTTTTAATACTATAAATCAAAAATGTTCTGAAATGAAACAGTAGTGACAACTGAACAATTTTGTAAATACACTAAAAAAATCACTGATTTGTACACTTCAGAAGGGAGAATTTTATGGCGTAAATGTATCTCAAGTAAAAAAAAGAAACAGATGTAACACATCTGTCTATTTCCATGGTTCCCAGGAGTTACTATCCTGTTGTGAGGGGAGGAGGAAGGAGAGGGTGGCCACTGAAAGGACAAATGAGCACCTGCACTTTGTCAACTTTAGTTTTCTGGCCCAGCAGAAATAATTTCTGCTTTTCCCTAGGTTCTCTGACCAGCTGGATGCATTCACCCTGTGAGGTTCACAGAGTTGTTTGGATAAATGATATCTTTTTTACATCTTTTAGCACTTGTTTATGCTACACAACCCAAAGTGGAAGTAATCATTTTTGGCAACCTGAATACCAGCATACATATGTTCTTACACTCATTCTATAAACATCTACTAAATGTGTACTACAGGCAAAGTAGGCAAAGAGGATGCAGCAGTGAACAAGACAATGTTCCTGCTCTCACAAGCTTATGCTCAAGTCAGGAAAGAAACAGACAAGCACACAAGTCAGGTAGTGATATGTGCTGTGGAAAAAAAACCAGGCAAGGAAGAGGGATAGGAAGACTGCTGAGGAAGGGAACCATTCTACACAAGATGGTCAGGGAGTACCCTCTGATCAAAGTGGCATTTGGATGGAATCTTGAAGGAAGTGAGAAAACAAAACCTAGCAATGTCAGGGACAGACCATTATGGACAGACAGAATTAATCTGAAAAAACAAAAAAATATATACACATATGAACAACCAATGGAAAAATAGGCAAGGAATGAAAAGGTTACCAAAGGAATGGCCCAAAACATGAAATGATGCTCACTCATCACACTAATTAGAGGAATGCAAAATAAATACCAACTTACACCACAGATATCAAGTTATACCCAGCAATTGGCAAAATTTAAAAAGCTGACAATACCACATATTTATGAAGATAGAAAATGGAAACTCTAATACACTAATCTTAAAAGTACAGCAACTGTCCTGAGTACTGTGAAAAATACACAGTTAAGTTGAATGTGTTATCCTACTACCATCCAGCAATTTTCACGCCTATGGACCCCAAGAAACTACTACACATGTATACAGAGGCACTTTCAATAATGTTCATCGCAGAGTGGAAATCCTGAGAAAAACCCAAATGTCCATGCATAGAAGAACAAAAAATACACTGTAGAGTATTTATAGGATAGAATGCTAAACAGCAGTTACAATGTCTCAAAAGCTAAATGTATCAACATAAGTAAATCTCACAAATACAATATTAAGCAAACAAAAGTTGCAGGGAGGGGAGAATGGAGAGCTACTATTTAATGGGCATGTAGTTTCCATTTGAGAATATTAAAAAAGTTCTGGAAATGGATGGTGGTTACAGTTGCACAATAATGTGAATGTATTTAATGCCACTGAACTGTACATATTAAAATAGTTAAAATGGTATGTTTTATTTTTTTAATGATCAAAAGAAAGGATAAGTTGCAGAATGATACCTATAGGATGCTATTATTATACACAGTTTTAAAATATGGAAAAACAGCTCTGTTGTTTATGGAGTTATAAATATAGAATGAAGTAAAAAATAGCATGGAATGATAAACAGCAAATATATGACATTAATTACTTCTGAAAGAGAGAGAATAAGAGGAAAAATGACAGGAAAGAGGTTCACAGAAACTTGCATCTGAATTTATAATATTTCATTTATTAAGCTAGCTGGTAGTTATACTGGGTATTTACCATCTTACTATATATATCTACAATATTTAATCATATATACAAAATTGGTGATAGAAGGCATTATATTTTAAAATTTAAATACAAGTGTGCCATGAAAATTTTAAATGTTTCTATCCAGAACTTACGAGGTATGCACATTATTAATCCCATTTTATAGAAAACTGAATCTCCTGCCCAATATTACATAGCCAAAAAGTGGTAGGAGATAGAATCAAAACCTGGGTAGTCTTGTTTCAGAACCCCAACTCTTAACTACTACACAAATCAGACTGTTGGAAAACAACTAAATACACATCAAGAAGAGGAGTGGATAAATCAAATTAGCTCACTCATCAACCATGTACCATGCGGGAATCATGTGTCACTCTGTGATAAGAGCTGGGAATATTACAGTGAGCGAAAAAGACATGACATACATTGTGCCTTCTCTCATGGACTTTTCAGTTCCTAAGAAGGACAGTTAACTAAGCAATCATAACCAACCATAGCGAGCGCTGTGACGGAAAGGTAACAGAAGGCACAAGGCACCATTCACCATAAGTGCTGCATTCAGACTGTGCGGAGGGATGAGGGTGTCCGGGAAGGCTGCCAAATCTAAGATTTATAAATTAAGCTGTTACATTCACCGAATAAGATATTAAGCAGACAATAAGGACAGTGTTATAGTGTTATATTTGCTAATGCAGAAAGATGTTTGTCACACTGTTAATGGAAAAAGGTTCAAAATCAGCATATATAGCACCTTCTTGGAATGGACCAACAGTTATATTTCAGTATATAATAAAGGTGCCTTATCAAAACAGTACATAAAACATAGATTATTCAATAAATGGTACTGAACAACTAAATAAAAGTGAATATTAAATTGTATCTCAATTGGATTAAAGGGTTTTTCAAAATAAGGCCATGAAAGAACAAGAAAGGGACATACATAAACATTTTTATATCCTAAGAGGGGTAGATGATGATTTTTTAAGCATGTCATTAAAGACAGACTTCACAAGGAAAAGAATCTTGGGGTGGGGGGGAAGACAGCAGACTCATACTAACGGATCAAAATTTTAAATTAACCCAGATCCCTGTCTTATGTCACTATAAAAATTAATCTGTTTCATAGATCCAAATGTGAAAGAAAAAATAATAAAGTTTCTACAAAATAAAAAAGGAGAAAGAAAGCTATCTTCATGACCTTGGAGTACACAAAGATTTCATAAACAGTATATGAAAAGAACTAACCATGAAAATTTTTTTAAATTGATAAATTGGACTTCATTAAAATTAAGGATTTCTGTTTATCAAAAGATATCATTAAGAGTAAACAAGCACTGGGTGGGGTGGGAAGGGAAGGAGAAAGGAATAAGGGCATTACGATTAGCAAACATAATGTAGGGGGAGCAAGGGGAAGGCAGTATAGCACAGAGAAGACAAGTAGTGAATCTACAGCATCTTACTACGCTGATGGACAGTGTAATGGGGTATGTGGTGGAGACTTGATAATGGAGTGAATCTAGTAACCACAATGTTGCTCATGTGATTGTATATTAATGATACCAAAACAAATAAACAAAAAGAGTAAACAAGCAAAGACAGACTGTGAAAAGACCTCTTCAGTACATATATCTGACAAAGTACTTGTATCCAGAATATATTTCAAAACATAAACAAAATCAAGAAGAAAGTAAAAATAACTCAAATAAATAAGGAACAAAAGATGTCAACACAATTCACATTAAAAGGATATCCAAATGGCCAATAAGCATCATAAGCTACTCTCCCCACCCCTCAGGGAAATGCAAACTAAAACTATAGTGAAATATCACTAAACAACAACCAAAATGGCTAAATTAAAAAAAAAAAGGAGGGGGGTGTTGGTGAGGATATAGAACAACTGGACCTCTAAGACATTGTTGGTGGAAGTATGAATCATTGCAACTCCTTTTGAAAAGTGGGACATACACTTATCCTGTAATTGACAATTCCAGTTGACATATGTAGACAACAGAATTACACATATATGTGCACTAAGAACAAACAGAAGACGCCCATTAAAATTACTTACAATAGTCAAGACTGTAAAATGATTCAAATGTTCATGAATCATAGAAACATTAAATAATACTAGACAGCAGTAAAAATGAATATAGAACTCTTACATATAATTTCATGGAGAAATCTCAAAACAAGATATTGAGCAAAAAAAATGAGACACAGAAGATACATAATGATTCCATTTGCATAAAGTTCAAAAATATACAAAACAAAAATAAACTTAGAAGTTCAAAAATAGGCAAAATTAATCTAAGGTGACAGAAATTGACATCGTTGTTCATATTTTAAATAAAAAGCACAGTTAGGATTCAAGATGGTGGTGTGAGAGGTGAGACAGAGGACTCCTCCTTAAACCACATATAATATGAAAATATAATTAATACAACTAATCCTGAAAGAGCAACAGGAAAGAAGGCTGCGCCAGACTGCATAGACCTGGAGAAAAGAACAGACCTCATGGAATTAGGTAACATACCAAAGCCATGATCCAGCATGACCAAAGCCCTACCCCCATCCCAACTCACTGGCGGGAAGAAGAGAAATGGAGCAGGGAGGCAGTGGAGGCCTGGGGCTGCTGAACTCTGGAGATCTGCTCTGGAAGCACAAACCTACATTGCATGGTGCTCTGGTGATTAGTAAGATTGGAAAGCTAAGACAGGCAGAATACCTGGAGAGACTGAGATTCCAGCACAATAACTGTGGAAAACAGGGATCTATACCCAGCTGCTCTGGGACAAAAGAAAGCCGGGCAGTCTCAAGAGACTTCCTAACAGTGAGAGGGCTGCTAAAGGGGCAAGGAAGGCACAGACCTCACTGCTCAGGAGAAAGGACAGGTAGACAAAATTGTCTGGGCATACTCTACCCAGAAAGTTGGGAACTTTCAGGAGCTGCAGGTGCTCCAATCCCCTTGGCTAGATATGCAGCTCCAAGACCCCCAACATGACACGCAGCCTGCAGCACATTTCTACTGGTCAGACCGCCCCTGGCTCAAAAACTTGGAGCCCCTGACCTGGCGTGAGGTGAGCTAAAGTGAGCTATGCCTACAGCAACTACAATCACAAAGCATAGAGGCTTACATGTGTGTGTTTGGCACACTGGTTCTGGCAGTGGAGACAGGGATAGCAGCTGGGAAGCAGGAAATAGCTCTATCCTCCAACCAGGAACCAAGAGTGCTCCCCTGAGACAGCCAACAATGCTACAGCAGCTGAGAAACTCCATAGAGTAGAGCTTCTGGGCACTAGAGGGCGCCACATACAAATATGAAATGTCAAAGGAATTTGATTCAAACCAAAATCGTACAAACACCAGAAAAAGAGTTGAATGAATCCTGAAAGAGATTTCAAAATAAAAATTATGAACATGCTCATGGAGGTACAGAAAAATATTCAGAAACAAACTCCGGTAGGAAAGCCAATCATTAAGGAATACAATGGAGGGTTTTAAAAGCAGATTAGATATAGTGGAGGAGACGATAAATGAAACAGAAATTGGAGAAGAGGAATACAAAGAAGTTGAGGCACAGAGAGAAAAAAAAATCTCTAAGAATGAAAGAGAGAACTACGTAACCAATCAAAATGGAACAATATCCATATAATAGGGTAACAGAAGAAGAGAGAGAAAAAGGAATAGAAAGTGTCTATGAGGAGGTAATTGCTGAAAATTTCCCCAATATGGGGAAGGAGATAGTCTCTCAGGCAATAGAGATACACAGATATCCCAACCCAAGGGACCAAGGGAAGACAACACCAAGATATATAATAATTAAAATGGCAAAGATCAAGAAAAAGGACAGACTATATTAAAGCAGCCAGAGAGAGAAATAAGATCACATACAAAGGAAAATCCATCACGCTATCATCAGACTTCTCAACAGAAACTTTACAGGCCAGAAAGAAGTGACATGATATATTTCATGCAATGAAGCAGAAGGGCCTTGAACCAATAATACTCTATCCATTTAAATTTAAAGGACGGATTAAACAATTTCCAGATAAGCAAAAGCTGAGAGAATTTACAACCCACAAATCATCTCTACAGTATATTTTGGAGTGACTGCTATAGATGCAAGTGTTCCTAAAGTTGAATAGCTGTCAATAGAGGTAATAAAACCACAGTAAAGAAAGTAGAACAGTTAATTAATAAGCAATGAAGAATTAAATCAACTACCCCCAAAGTCAGTCAAGAGATAGGCAAAGAGTACAGAATATGATACCTAATATACAAAGAATGGAGGAGGAAGAAAAAGGAGGAGGAAAAAAAAAAACCTACAGATTGTGTATGTAGGAGCATACTAAGGGAGGTAAGTTAGACTCTTAAAAAGTAAAGAAGTTAACCTTGAACATTTAATAACCATGAATCTACAGCCAGCAATGGCAATAAGTACTTACATATTAATAATCACCCTAAATGTAAATGGTATGAAAGCACTAATCAAAAGAAATAGAGTCACTAAATGGATAAAAAAACAAGACCCATCTATATGCTGCCTACAAGAGATTAACTTCAAACCCAAAGACATATACAAACTAAAAGTGAAGGTAAGCAAAAAGACAGTTCACGCAAATAAAAGGGAAAAAAAAGCATAAGTTGAAGTATTTGTATCAGACAAAATAGACTTTAAAAAAAAGAAAGTCAAAAGAGACAAAGAAGGATATTACATAATGATAAAAGGGTCAATCCAACAAGAAGATATAACCATTATAAATACCTATACACCCAACACAGGAGCACCTACATATGTGAAACAAATACTAACAGAAGTAAAAGGGGAAATAGAATGCAAAGCATTCATTCTAGGAGACTTCAATACTCCACTCACTCCAAAGGAAAGATGAACCAGACAGAAAATAAGTAAGGAGACAGAGGCACTGAACAACACACTAGAACAGATGTACCTAACAGACATCTACAGAACTCTACATCCACAAGGAACAGAATACACATTCTTCTAAATTGCACATGGAACATTTTCAAGAATAGATCATATACTAGGCCACAAAAGAGCTTCAGAAAAATTAAAAAAGTGAAATTGTACCAAACAGCTTCTCAGATGACAAAGGTATAAACATGAAATAAATTACACAAAGAAAACAAAAAAGCCCACAAACACATGGAGGCTTCAAAACATGCTCTTAAATAACTAATGGTTCAGTGATCAAAGAAAAACAGAGATCAAGCAATATATGGAGACAAATGACAACAATAATTCAACACTGCAAAATCTGTGGGACGCAGTGAAGTCTGTGCTAAGATGGAAATATATTGCAATACAGGCCTACCTCAGGAAAGAACAACAACCCCATATGAACAGTATAAACTCACAATTACAGAAACTAGAAAAAGAGGAATAAATGAAACCCAAAGTCAGTAGAAGGTGGAACAAAATAAAGATATGGGCAGAAATAAATAAAATCAAGAAGAATAAAACAATAAAAAGAATCAATGAAAGCAAGACCTTGTTCTTCGAGAATATAAACAACATAGATAAACCCCTAGCCAGACTTATCAAGAAAAAAAAAAGACAACCAGAATTGAGAAACTAAACAGAATCATAACTGAAAAAGGAAAAATCACTACAGACACCACAAAAATACAAATAATTATGAGAGAATACTATGAAATATGATATGTTAACAAACTGGATAACCTAGCAGAAATGGACAACTTCCTAGAAAAATACAACCTTCCAAGGCTGACCAAGAAAAAAACAGAAAATCTGAACAGACCAATTACCAGCAATGAAATTGGACTGGTTATCAAAAAACTACCTAAGAACAAAACTCCTGGACCAGATGGCTTCACCACTAAATTTTATCAAACATTTAGTGAAGATGTAATACCCATCCTCCTTAAAGTTTTACAAAAAGTAGAAGAGGAGGGAATACTTCCAAACTCATTCTATGAGGCCAGCATCATTCTAATACCAAACCACCAGGCAAAGACACCACAAAAAAAGAAAATTACAAACCAATAGCCCTGAAGAACATATATGCAAAAATACTCAACAAAATATTAGCAAACTGAATACAAAAACACATCAAAAAGATCATACAACATGATCAAGTAGGATTTATGCCAGGGATGCAAGGGTGGTACTATATTAGAAAATCTGTCAACATCCACCACCACATCAACAAAAGGAAAGACAAAAATCACATAATTATCTCCATAGATGCTGAAAAAGCATTTGACAAAATTCAACATCCTTTATGATAAAAACTATCAATAAAATGCTGTACAGGGCAAGTACCTCAACATAATAAAGTCCATATATGACAAACTCACAGCAAACATCATCCTTAGCATTGAGAAGCTAAAAGCCTTTCCTTTAAGATTGGGAACAAGAAAAGAATGCCCACTCTCTCACTTTTGTTCAACATAGTTCTGAAGGTCCTCACCATGACAATCAGATAACACAAAGAAATAAAAGGCATCCAAATTGGTAAACAAGAAGATAACCTCTCACTATTTGCAGATGACATGATATTGTACATAAAAAACCCAAAAGAATCCACTTCAAAACTACTAAATCTAATATCTGAATTCAGCAAAGTTGTAGGGTACAAAATTAATACCCAGAAATCTGTTGTATTTCTTCACACTAATGATGAACTAACAGAAAGAGAAATAAGAAAAGCAATTCCATTCACAATTGCATCAAAAAGAAAAAAATACCTAGGAATAAACCTAACCAAGGAGGTGAAAGAACTATACTCTGAAAACTACAAGACATTCATGAGAGAAATTGAAGAAGATACCAATAAATGAAAACACATCCTGTGCTCATGGATAGGAAGAATTAGTATTGCCAAAATGTACATCCTGCCTAAAGCAATCTACAGATTCAATGCAATTCCTATGAAAATACCAATAACATTCTTCAATGAACTAGAGCAAATAGTTTGAAAATTCATGAGGAACCAAAAAAGACCCCGAATAGCCAAAGCAATCTTGAGAAGGGGGGATTACGCTCCCCAACTTCAAGCTCTACTACAAATCCACAGTAATCAAGACAATTTGATATTGGCACAAAAACAGAATAATTGACCAAAGGAACAGACTAGAGAGCCCAGAAAGAAACCCCACCATACATGGTCAATTAATATACGATAAAGGACCTATGGACATAAAATGGGGAAATGACAGCCTCTACAACAGCTGGTGTGGGCAAAACTGGACAGCTACATGCAGGAGAATGAAACTGGATTATTGTTTAACCCCATAAACAAAAGTAAACACAAAATGCATTAAAGACCTGAATGTAAGTAATGAAACCATAAACTCTTAGAAGACAACACAGGCAAAAATCTCCTGAATAAAAACATGAGCAACTGCTTCCTGAACAAATCTCCTTGAGCAAGGGAAAAAAAAGGAAAAATGAACACATGGGACTACATCAACCTAAAAATCTTCTGTACAGCAAAGTACACCATCACCACAACAAAAAGGCATCCTACGGTATGGGAGAATATATTTGTAAATGACATATCAGACGAGGGGTTAACATCCAAAATACATAAAGAACTCACATGCAAAAAGATGGCAGCATGAGAGGTGAGACAGAGACTTCCTTCTAAAAATCGCATATTATATGAATATATAATTAATACAACTAATCCTGAAAGAGCAACAGGAAAGACAACTGCGTGAGACAGCATACACCTGGAAAAAAGAGCAGACATCACAGAACAGGGTAACATACCAAAACTGTGGCCCGGCAGGACCCAAGCCCTTCCACTCCAGCTCAACCAAGGGAGGAAGAGAAACTGAGTGGGGAGGAAGTGGAGGGCTGGGACTGCTGAATATCGAACTCCAGAGATCTTCTCTGGGAGCGCAAACCTACATTTCTTGGTGCTTGCATGGTACTCTCATAATTAGGGGGTTGGAAAGCTAAGACAGGCAGAATTCCTGGAGAGACTAAGATTCCAGCCACTTGTGGAAAGGAGGGATCCATATCCAACTGCTCTGAGACAAAAGAAAGGTGAGCAGTCTGAGAGACTTCCTAATAAGAAAGCCCATAGCAAGAGGGCTGCTAAAGGGCAAGGACTGCACAGAAATTACTGCTCAGGAGAAAGGACAGGTAGACAAAATTAGGTGGGAACACTCTGCCCAGCAGGTTGGGAGCTTTCACGATCTTGAGGTGCTCCAGCTCCCTGGCTGGCTGCACAGCTCAAGGGACCCCCTCCGTGATGCGCAGCCTACTGAGCCTACCTCATGGCCCGCCCCACCTGGCTTGCAAACTGGCAAACCCTACCCTGGCGTTAGGCCAGTCAGAGGGAAGATCTGTCTACAGCAACTACAAATGCAAAGCATAGAGGCTTATACCTGTGTGCTTGGCCCACTGGTAATGGCAGTGGAGACAGGCATAGCAGCCAGGAAGCAGAAAAGAGCTCTTTCCTCCCCCCAGGCACCAATACCACCCCCCTGCTACCACCGACATTGCTTCAGGGGCTGAGCACCTCCAGAGAGCAGAGTTTCTGGACACTAGAGGGAGATATATATACACAAATATGAAACAACAAAGGAACCTGGTTCAAAGTAAAATTATTAATACAACTCCTGAGAAAGAAAACATCGACCTCATGAATCTACCTAAAAGGGAGTTCAAAATAAAAATCATTAGCATGCTCATGGAGGTACGGAAAGATATTCAAGAACTCAGGAAGGAATTGCGGTCAAAGATCCAATTGTTGAAGAGCACAATGGAGGGTATTAAAAGCACATTAGATACAGTGGAGGAGATGATAAATAAAATAGAAACTAGAGAAGAGGAATACAAAGAAGCTAAGGGACAGAGAGAAAAAAGGATCTCTAAGAATGGAAGAATATTGAGAGAACTCTGTGACCAATCCAAATGGAACAATACTTGAATTATAAGGGTACCAGGAAAAGAAGAGAAAGAAAAAGGGATACAAAGTGTCATTGAAGGGGTAATTGCTGAAAACTTTCCCAATATAGGGAAGGAGATAATCTCTAAGGGATGGAGATCCACAGATATCTGAACACAAGGGACCCAAGGAAGACAACACCAAGACATACAGTAATTAAAATGGCAAAGATCAAGGATAAGGACAGACTTTTAAAAGCAGCCAGAGAGAGAAATAAGATCACATACAAAGGCAAGCCAATCAGGCTATCATCAGACTTCTCAGCATAAACCTTACATGACAGAAGGGAGTGGCATGATGTATTTAATGCTATGAAGCAGAAGGGCCTTGAATGAAGATTACTTTAGCTGGAAAAATTATCATTTAAATTTGGAGGGATTAAACAATTTCCAGATAAGCAAAAGCTGAGAGAATTTACCTCCCACAAACCATGTCTGCAGTTATTTTGGAGGGACTGCTATAGATGGAAGTGTTCCTAAGGTTTAATAGCTGTCACCAGAGGTAATAAAACCACAGTAAAGAAAGTAGAACAGCTAATTACTAAGCAAATGCAAAATTAAATGAACTTTCCCCAAAGTCAATCAAGAGACAGACATAGAGTACAGAATATGACAGCAAATATATTAAAAAATGCAGGAGGAGAAAAAGAAAAGAACCTTTAGATTGTGTTAGTAATAGCATATAATGTGAGTCCAGTTAGACTCTTAGATAGTAAGGATGTTAACCTTGAACCTTTGGTAACCACGAATCTAAAGCCTGCAATGGCAATAAGTATATACCTATCGATAATCACCCTAAATGTAAATGTACTGAATGCACCAATCCAAAGACACAGAGTCACTGAATGGATAAAAAAACAAGACCCATCTATATGCTGCCTACAAGAGACTCACTTTAAACCCAAAGATATACACAGACTAAAAGTGAAGGGATGGAAAAAGATATTTCCCGCAACTAACAGGAGGAGAAAAAGCAGGAGTTACAGTACTTGTCTCCGACAACATAGACTTTAAAATAAAGTCACAAGAGACAAAGAAGGACATTACATAATGATAAAAGTGTCAATCCAACAAGAAGCTATAAACGTTATAATTAATTATGCACCCAACACAGGAGCACCAACATATGTGAAACAAATACTAAAGGAATTGAAAGGGGAAATAGAATGCAATTCATTTACTCTATGAGACTTCAACACTCCACTCACTCTGAGGGACAGACGAACCAGACAGAAAATAAGTAAGGAGACAGAGGCACTGGAAAACACATTAGGACAGATGGACCTAACAGACATCTACAGAACTCTACACCCAAAAGCAGCAGATTACACATTCTTCTCAAGTGCACATGGAAGAATTCAAGAATAGATCATATACTAGGCCACAAAAAGAGCCTCAGTAAATTTAAAAAGACTGAAATTGTACAAACCAGTGTCTCAGACCACAAATGTATGAAACTAGAAATAAATTACCCAAAGAAAATGAAATTCCCACAAACACATGGAGGCGTCACAACATGCTCCTAAATAACCAATAGATCAATGACCAAATAAAAACAGAGACCAAGCAGTATACAGATTCAAATGACAACAATAATTCAACACTGCAACATCTGTGGGATGCAGCCAAGGCTGTGCTAAGAGGAAAGTATATTGCAATACAGGCCTACCTCAGGAAAGAAGAACAATTCCACATGAGCAGTCTAAACTCACTAATAACGAAACTAAAAGAGAAGAACAAATGAGGCCCAAAGTCAGTAGAAGGAGGGACATAATAAAGATTAGAGCAGAAATAAGTAAAATCAAGAAGAATAAAATAGAAAGAATCAATGAAAGCAACAACTGGTTCTTGATAAAATAAACAAAATAGAGAAGCCCCTAGCCAGACTTATCAAGAAAAAAAGAGAGTCTACACACATAAACAGATCAGAAATGAGAATGGAAAAATCACTATGGACACCACAGAAATACAAAGAATTATTAGAGTATACTATGAGAAATGATATGCTAACAAACTGGATAACTTAGAAGAAATGGACAACTTTCTATAAAAATACAACTTTCCAAGGCTGACCCAAAAAGAAAAAGAAAATCTGAACAGACCAATTACCAGCAACGAAATTGAACAGGTAATCAAAAATCTACATAAGAATAAAATCCCTGCACCAGATGGCTTCACCACTGAATTTTATCAAATATTTGAAGATGTAATAGCCATCCTCCTTAAAGTTTTCCAAAGACTAGAGGAAGAGGGAATACTTCCAAACTCATTCTATGTGGCCAGCATCACTCTAATACAAACACCAGGCAAAGACACCAGAAAAAAATAAAATTACAGACCAATGTCCCTGATGAACATAGATGCAAAAATACTCATCAAAATATAAGCAAACCGAATACAAAAATACATCAAAGAGATCATCCATCATGATCAAGCAGGATGTATTCCAGGGATGCAAGGATGGTACATTTGAAAATCCATCAACATCATCTACTACATCAACAAAAGGAAGGAAAAAAAGACATGATCATCTCCATAGATGCTGAGAAAGCATTTGACAAATTCAGTATCTATTTATGATAAAAGCTCTCAACAAAATGAGTATAGACAGCAAGTACTTCAACATAATAAAGGCCATATATGACAAATCCACAGCCAACATTATACTTAACATGAAGAGGCTGAAAGCATTTCTTTAACATCGGGAACAAGACAAGGATGCCCACTCTCCCCACTTCTTTTCAACATAGTACTGGAGGTCCTAGCCATGGCAATCAGACAAGACAAAGAAATAAAAGGCATCCAGATTGGCAAGGAAGAAGTCAAACTGTCCCTGTTTGCAGATGACATGACACTGTACATAAAAAACCCTAAAGAATCCACTTCAAAACTACTAGATCTAATACCTGAATTCATCAAAGTTGCAGGACAGAAAATTAATATGCAGATATCTGTGGCATTTCTATACACTAACAATGAACTACTAGAGAGAGAAATCAGGAAAACAATTCCACTCACAGTTGCATCAAAAACAATAAAATACCTAGGAATATACCGAACCAAGGAGGTGAAAGACCTACACTCTGAAAACTACAAGACACTCATGAGAGAAATTAAAGAACATACCAATAAATGGAAACATATCTCGTACTCATGGATAGGAAAAATTAATATTGTCAAAATGGCCATCCTGCCTAAAGCAATCTATACACTCAATGCAATTCCTATAAAAATACCAACAGCATTCTTCAACGAACTGGAGAAAATCATTCTAAAATAAATATGGAAGTACAGAAGACCCCAAATAGCCAAAGCAATCCTGAGAAGGAAGAATAAAGCTGGGAGGATTATGCTCCCCAACTTCAAGCTCTACTACAAAGCCACAGTAATCAAGACAATTTGGTACTGGCACAAGAACAGACCCATAGATCAATCGAACAGACCAGAGAGCCCTGATAGAAATCCAACCATACATGGTCAATTAATATATGATAAAGGAGCCATGGACATACAATGGGGAAATGACAGCCTCTTCAACAGCTGGTGTTGACAAAACTGGACAGCTACATGGAAGAGAATGAAACTGTATTATTGTTTAACCCCATACACAAAAGTAAAATAAAGACCTGAATGTAAGTCATGAAACCATAAAACTTTTATAAGAAAATAGGGAAAAATCTCCTGAATATAAACATGAGCACCTTCTTCCTGAATGCATCTCCTTGAGAAAGGGAAAGAAAACCAAAAATTAACTTATGGGACTACATCAAACTAAAAAGTTCCTGTATGGCAAAGGACACTATCAACAAAACAGGCATTCTCCCGTATATCCGACAAGCAGTTAACAACCAAAATTTATAAAGAATTTACATGCCTCAACACCCAAAAAGCAAATAGCCCGATTAAAAAATGGGCAGAGAATATGAACAGACACTTATCCGAAGAAGAAATTCAGATGGCCAACAGACACATGTAAAGATGCTCCACATCACTAATCATGAGGGCAATGCAAATTAAAACCACAATGAGATATCACCTCACACCAGTAAGGACAGCCAGCATCGAAATGACTAAGAACAACAAATGCTGGCAAGGATGCAGAGAAAGAGGAACCCTCCTACACTGCTGGTGGGAATGTAATATAGTTCAACCATTGTAGAAAGTAGTATGGAGGTTCCTCAAACAACTAAAAATAGAACTACCATTTGACCCAGGAATTCCACTTATAGGAATTTACCCAAAGAATACAAGTTCTCAGATTCAAAAAGACATATGCACCCCTATGTTTATTGCAGCTCTATTTACAATAGCCAAGATATGGAAGCAACCTAAGTGTCCATCAGTAGATGAATGGATAAAGAAGATGTGGTACATACACACAATGGAATACTATTCAGCAATAAGAAACAAACAAATCCTACTATTTGCAACAACATGGATGGAGCTAGAGGATATTATGCTCAGTGAAATAAGCCACATGGAGGAAGACAAGTGCCAAGTGATTACCCTCAGCTGTCATGTATAACAACTAAGCAAAGCTGAAGGAACAAAACAGCAGCAGACTCACGACTCCAAGAAGGGACTAGTGGTTACCCAGGAAGACAGTGTTGCACGGAGAAGGCAAATAGTGACTCTGTGGCATCTTACTACACTGATGGGCAGTGACTGCAATGGGGCATGGAGGGGGACTCAATAATATGGGTGAATGTAGTAAGCACATTGTTTTTTTATGTTAAACCTTCATAAGAGTGTATATCAGTAATACCTTAATAAAAAATAAATTTAAAAAAGCTCAGTTGTACAAGAATGTACTATACCTCATTTGTAAGTAAAATACACACATGTATGTATACATACATGAATTAAAATTCTGGAAGATATATAGCATTATAGCAATGATGTTTTATATCTTTGAATTTTGTTGGCATATGAATCATTTATTTTCTTCATTATGGTAAAATTTATTTTCTAATTACTTTTTACCAGATACGCTTGTATAAATTTTTTATCTCATAAAAGGAAATACCTTTAACTTCTTCATTAAATAATATTTTGCTCTTGGTTCAAAGGTTAATGTTCATTACATTAATATCTAGTGTTCACTCTCTCCACTTCCAGCCTTCCCATTCAACCCAGTACACAATGGCTTCTACATAAAACACTGTACTCTTATTTCTTTTTGACAGTCATTAGAGACGAACTGGTAAACCAACTTTCTTTTTTGTACCTTAACCTTTCCTTCATTATCTTTCTGGAACCTCACTGTTTCTTTGGGTTGTGTTTGATACATCACATTTACATGGAATTGAATCAAAACCTTTATGAAATTCTTCCCAGATTCACTCTCTGTTATGTTCTTCATCTTGAAAGCTTCAAAATTTGTGTTCCTCCCACTATGGAAAGCAGTGCGGAGTTTTCTCAAAATATTAAAGCATGCCACACAACCCAATAATTCCATTTCTAGGAATCTACCTGAAGACAACAAAATCTTTAATTCAAAAAGATATATGCATCCCTACAATTTTTGCAGCATTATTTACACTAGCCAAGACATGAACACAACTGAAGTGACCATCAATAGATGAATGGTTAAAGAAGATGGAGTACATATATACAGTGGAATATTTTTTTTGTTATCATTAATCTACAATTACATGAAGAACATTATGTTTACTAGGCTCCCCCTTCACCAAGTCCCCCACACACACCCCATTATAGTCATTGTTCATCAGCATAGTAAGATGCTGCAGAATCACTACTTGTCTTCACTGTGTTGCACAGCCTTCCCCATGCCCCCCCGTATTATATATGCTAATCGTAATGCCCCCTTTCTTTTTCCCTGCCCTTATCCCTCCCTTCCCCAGTCCCTTTCCCTTTGGTAACTGTTAGTCCATTCTTGGGTTCTGTGATTCTGCTGCTGTTTTGTTCCTTCAGTTTTTCTTTGTTCTTATACTCCACAGATGAGTGAAATCATTTGATACTTGTCTTTCTCCGCCTGGCTTATTTCACTGAGCATAATACCCTCTAGCTCCATCCATGTTGTTGCAAATGATAGGATTTGTTTTCTTCTTATGGCTGAATAATATTCCATTGTGTGTATGTACCACATCTTCTTTACCCATTCATCTACTGATGGACACTTAGGTTGCTTCCATTTCTTGGCTATTGTAAATAGTGCTGCGATAAACATAGGGGTGCATCTGTCTTTTTCAAACTGGGCTGCTGCATTCTTAGGGTAAATTCCTATAAGTGGAATTCCTGGGTCAAATGGTATTTCTATTTTTAGTTGTTTGAGGAACCTCCATACTTCTTTCCACAATGGTTGAACTAATTTACATTCCCACCAGTAGTGTAGGAGGGAACTCAGGGAAACATTAACTTACATTTACCAGTTTAGTAAAGGATACAGAAGAACAACCAGATGAAGTGACACACAGAACCAGATTTCAGGGTATCCTGAGCACAAGAGCTTCTGTCCCCATGTAGTTGGGCTATGCCACCCTACTGGATGTGTTCACCAACATGGAAGTGCCCCCACCCCCTAGTGGGATTTTTACGGAGGCTTGTTCACATAGGCACGATCAAGTATTAACTCCCATTTCTAGCCCCTCTACCCACTCTAGAGAAGCTGAGGGTAGGGGTGGGAGGTATTCAGGGCTGAAATCTGAAGCTTCTAATCATGGCTCAGATTTTCTGGTGACCAGTTCCCATCCAGGAACCTTCCAGAGCCCACAGTGTTGCCTCAGAACAAAAGATGTTCCCACTGCTCTTACCATTTAGGAATTTACAAGGGTTTCAGGAGCTCTGGGCCAGGAACTGGGGCAGAAACCTATATATATATATATATATATATATATATATATATATATATATATATGTATGTATGTATGTATGTGTGTGTGTGTGTTGTTGTTTTTTCTATCATCTCACACTGAGTAAGATGAAAAATTAAGCTATCTTTAACATGGTTATAGAGAAATTTTAATAGCATGGAAAAATGGTTCTGTCCTTATGCCAACAACAAAACACACATATAAAATTGAATCATATATGTAAAATAGCATACCTTCCCTGCAATTTCTCTTTACTTCCCCAAAATTTCCATAATCAACATGCAATATTTTTACAGAGATAAGAAAATCAAAAGTTAAATGTTTTTTTTAATTTGCAAATTATAGGCCACATGGATAATGTTGGTTTATTTAAATATTAGATACAGAGCTATCTTGTGAATGTACTATAAGCCGTTCTCCCATTGTTAAATGGAACAATATTACTCCAATAATGTCAGGTCAGAGCATGCTCACATCTATAGAAAGAGGGCTAATGTTCATATTTCGTTACCTAAGATTGTGTAATTCAGGGAACATTTTTGTCTTGCTTTTCAAATATGAGGTTTCAAACATATCAATATCATTGTTTAAACATGGAAAAGGATTAATTGCTTCAATTTCCTGTGGGATCTTCAATTTGGCATAACAATGTGCCAGCAGAAACACATCTGTTCACATTGCTGATAAAAGTCTACTGCCAAAAGTAGGCAGTGTTTCTTGTACAAAATGGATTTTTCTTTTTTAAAAATGGACTGCCTGATAAGTAGCTTTCATGGACGGAAACTGAAGCTAATGCACTTTTTGCTGTGCTGTCTTAACAGCAATGCTTTTTAGCCCCACATACTCAAGTACCACAATATATTTCTCTTCTCACATTTGAATAGGAACATTTTGGCAAAGGATAAAGATCTGGAAATGTAAACATTATACTCAGCAAGAGTTAAAAAAACAAAACAAAACACACTTCTTTCTTCTACTTTGGATTGCACTAGCTCAAACTGAAAAACTTGGGACAAATCAAATTTCTCTGTTTATAAAGCTCAAGAAATTCTTTCTCTTCAAATGCCTTTCCTTGCTCAGGTATACTAAAAGCCTAAACAAATAACAGAAGAGCATGGATATTTGATCAAAACACCTGAAAAAGCACTTTCATTTAAAAGTGTTTATTTAAAAACTCAAATGATATCAGATTATAGTAATATGTTTGACCTTAGCTAGTAATACAGTTACAACAGAAATGTTTTATTTTTGAGTGTAAAATAGCAGTAAAGCAGACATTCCTTGATAGTATCTACTGTACCAGTAATATCAGATCTACAAAAGGACATAGCTTGAGTTAATTTAAAGAAAACTTTTAATTTTAAGAGCAGTTTCCTGCCATAGAGCTGCTTTCTTAAATGGCAACATAAACAATAAAAGAATGAAAACCATAAGTTCTAACTGTTATAAAATGCTTAGAAAGCAACTGCCCTAATTTGCTGGCAGATAGTTTAAATAGCCCAAGGAAACTTTTCCAACTAGAATCACATGGACACATAATGATGTTATATGCAAGAAGCTCAGAAGTTAGGAAATACTGTATAACTTTAAGTGATTGCATTACTATCAATGAGTCAGGCCAGAGTATTTATAATTAAATTGGACATCTAAAGGCTTGTAACTTCAAAATAAGGACTTTGCCCAAAAGAAAAAAAAGAATCTCTTAAACCATTCTACTAATGCCTATTTATCATCTTTCACTCTCTGACTCAGAACACAGCCTAAATAACAACCTCAGATGTATCTGATATTGCCAGTTCCTATTGTTTACTCCTATCTAAAACCACCCTGATTTTTATACTATGTATCTCCTATCTCATTACAAGAGAAGATGATACAGCTGATAAACAAAGAAATTTTAAGGGAACTCAGAAAGCACCTGGATTGCTAGCGTTATAAATAACCCAGGACAGATCAGAAACCAAAGTAATGCCTATTTCCAATTTCTTAAATAAAGTCAGTGTTAATTGCCAAAATAGGCATTGATTTAACTTCTCAAGCATAAAATAGGAGAAAAAGATTTTATCAGCTAGAGCAGTCAAGAAAAGGAACATGGTACACCTTAACACTACAGAGCTCTGTTGAGTTTCCACTCATTCATTCTTTCAACAAACATTTATCAATTGCCATTAAACGTGCTGCACTAGATATTGTATAGAATTCAGACATAAGTAAGGAATCCAGTGGGGGAGAGAGAAGCTAGTATAAAACAATAGAAATAATGCGATTTTATAGGTATAAAACTTAAGGGAAAGAGACAGCTATTTGCAATTAGAAAAGACTCCAAAGTATAAGTAATAATGAAGCTGAAACTTATGGTTGCATGGCATCTACAAGTCAAAGAAATGGAAAGAAAAGACTGTCAAGGTTCCAAGAAGATAAGCAACGGCTTAGAAATAGAACCAGACACATTTGCAGAAATAGCAACATAAGCAGTGAAGTGTAGCATTCCTGGGGAATATCATGAAGGAGTCTGGAAATGTCCATTGGGATCACATGGCAATGGGTTAGGAATGCCAAAGGGAGTGTTGAGCAGAGGGAAAAGGAGGTTTTCTGGGACAGTGACTCCATGTCTGGATAGACATCAAAAGTCACTTGGGATGTTGGAAATGTAGATTCTCAAATACCACTAGGAATAAGTAACTGGAATTTTCTTAAGCTCCTGTACCGATTTTCATTATCAGTTGCATTTGGGTCAAGCATGAAGAACTGTAGGGCAAAAGCAAAGGGAACAGAAAAGGGGAAATGGCTGTAAGAGAAGAGAGGGAGAACTAACAGGAAAATACCAACTACTGACATATGGAGTTAATGGGAGAGAAGAACGAGAAGGATACTTCAACTCTAAAATAAAGGAAAGTATGTATGCCATAAGTACAGACCTAAGAAGGGACAAGTTTTTTCAGAAAAAGACATTAAGTTTGGACATTCTGTGGTTGAATTCCTGTGGGGACAATGGATATTTCTGACCAGGATTCTCACCTGGTCTTAATAGCGCCCATCTTATATACACATAAGAGCCTTTTTTTGCACATTTACGGGATATTTACTGGGGACAGAGCAGCACGTCAGTCACAGGATTGCCAGGCCAGGGGAGGGGTGTAGAGGAAACACCCATTCTCTCCTCTCCTCTGTTCCTGTTACCTAACTGGTCAGGCATCTCCCAGTCATAAGATACCTGCCCACAGAGTTCCTCCCAGTGCAAGGGGTGGCAAAGAAGCATGGCTCCTGGGAGAGTACGGAGAGAGCCTTGGAGCCCTGGTGCTCCTCGAAAATTAAGCCCTTGCGTGGAAGCAGGGAACCTGGCACATGGCCAGGACAGTGGAGTGCAAGAAGAGACTGAGACCTGTTACTTTGAGAATAAATGGTAAACCCCTTTAATCTCCAGCTCTTTGTCTTTGCCTTTATTCAGTCTCACTGAATTCCTAGAGAACTTGACCCCAACAGGGAACCCCCTCTTCCCAGAGCTCCAATTCCTTACTGGGTAGAAAATTTGGTTTTACAAATTCAGAAAAATTAACTTCATATTTAAACATATACTATTTGTTGACACCCTTCCAGGGTTGCTACGTACTGCTATTTAACCATGTTTTATTAATTAACTTTGGGAATGCATATCTCCTCCCTAATACACAAAGGGCAAATAATATACATAAGGCAGAGTGCTACAAACTTAAGAGGAAATCAACACATAGTTACTGAAAAATAAAAGTGGAAACCTAAAAACAAAAGGAAGATGTCGACTTTTTTTTTTAAAGAAAACTTCTGATTTTTTTCTTTTAAAGATGTCATAATTCGGAAGATTAATGGATAAAAGATGGCAGACTAGGAAGGCAAGATGGAAACCTCCTCCCAAAAACACATAAAAGAGGAAAATACAGCAAAGCAACCAGAACTGAAGAAACCTGGAGACTACAGAACAGACCCCTACACCTGAGGATGAAGAGATGACCATACAGAAAAGGATGAGGCAGCAAAGGTAAGATCGAGCTGTATCCAAGCCCTCTGCCCAAACCAGCATATAGACAGGAGAAAGAGGAACAGAGCAGGGGAGGAGGCGGAACCCAGGAGTGCTGCTCACCTGGCCCTGGAGATCTACTCCAGCAGCAGAAGCCACATTACATCAGGTTCTGGTGATTATCGGGGCTGGACACCAGGGGCAAGCAGAACACTCTGGGAAGCTGAGACTCCAGCTAACGTGGAGGGCAAGCACGCCCTGCCAGTCCTTAGACCTAAAGCAGAGGTGGCAGTTTGAAAGACTTGACAGCAGTGAACAGGGTTCCACACAGGATAAGGGTTGGACAGAACTCTCTCCTCAGGAGAAAAGGCAGGTGGAGGATACTGACCTAGACCTCCCTCGGCCCAAGAGATCAGAACTCACAGGAGCCCCAGACACTCCATCCCCGGTGCTGGCAATGCAGCCCCAAGGCTCCTCCCTGTGTGCACTGCCAACAGACAACCCACTGGGTCCAGCGGCAGCTCAGACTTTGCTGCCTGGCAAGCAGAGGGAGACTCCCCTTGGCTTCCTTGGAAACATTTCAGCCCAACCAGAGAGGTGCCTAGAGGAACCAGCCCCAAAAGCTCCTTCCACGCTGCGGGTGTCTATACAAAGTGCTGTGTTTCCGGCTGGGGTACATTGGTCCGCCCACCCCATTAACTCTGTAGCCCCTCCACTGAGGCAGGCCACTAGGAGAGCAACCCTGCCCACAGAGAGCTCAACAGAGATTCCTGAGCTGATCACAAAAGCAGGAGTTAAAGCAAACTGCCCACCCAGACTGAGACCACTACAGAAGCCAGACAAAAAGGTGGCCCTGCCCATGGCACAACAACAGCTGGGGCCTCCACAAAATGAAACCAGGCAGACTAAAGAATCTTGAGCTTCTGGGCACCATAGCACACATTCTTCATAAAGCTAATACTCTTTAGACCAGAATACATACTAGAGACATCTAATACAAAGGAAGAAACACACACTCCCTGACAAAATGAGCAAGCAGAGGAATTTGATCCAAACAAAACTATAAAATAGAACCCCAGAGAGAGGGCTAAACAAAACAGATCACCAATCTTATTGGTAAAGATTTCAAAATAAAAGTCATAAACATGCTCAAGATTTATAGAAAAGTATTCAAGATCACAAAGAGGACTTCAACAAAGACAGAAAACCAGAAGAAGAGCCACTGAGAACTGAAGAATACAGTATCTGAAATGAAACATACAATGGAGGGATTTAAAAGTAGATTAGGTTACATAGAGGAGACAGTAAATGAAAGAGAAATTACAGAAGAGAAAAACAAAGCTGAGAAACACAGGAAAAAAAGGATATCTAGGAATGAAAGAATGATAAGAGAGCTTTGTGACCAATCCAAACAAAACAATATTCACATAATAGGGGTACCAGAAGAGAAAAACAAACAGATAGAAAAGTCTTCTTAAAGAAATAATTGCCAAATAGCCAAAGCAATCCTGAAAAGGAAGAATAAAGTAGGGGGGATCTCACTTCCCAACTTCAAGCTCTACTACAAAGCCACAGTAATCAAGAAAATTTAATACTGGCACAAGAACAGACCCACAGAGCAGTGGAAAAGATTAGAGACTCCAGACATTAACCCAAACATCTATGACCAATTAATATATGATAAAGAAGCCATGGATATACAATGGGGAAATGACAGTCTCTTCAACAGATGGTGCTGGCAAAACTGGACAGCTACATGTAAGAGAATGAAACTGGATCATTGTCTAACCCCATATACAAAAGTAAATTCAAAATGGATCAAAGACCTCAATGTAAGTCATGAAACCATAAAACTCCTAGAAAAAAACATAGGCAAAAATCTCTTGGACATAAACATGAGCAATTTCTTCATGAACATATCTCCCTGGGCAAGGGAAACAGAAGCAAAAATGAACAAATGGGACTATATCAAGCTGAAAAGCTTCTGTACAACAAAGGACACCATCAACAGAACAAAAAGGCATCCTACACTATGAGAGAATATATTCACAAATGACATATCCGATAAAGGGGTGACATCCAAAATATATAAAGAGCTCACAAGCCTCAACAAACAAAAAGCAAATAATACAATTAAAAAATGGGCAGCAGAGCTGAACAGACACTTCTCCAAAGAAGAAATTCAGAAGGCCAACAGACACATGAAAAGATGTTCCACATTGCTAATCATCAGAGAAATGCAAATTAAAATCACAGTGAGATATCACCTCACAGCAGTAAGGATCGCCACCATCCAAAAGACAAACAACAACAAATGTTGGCAAGGATGTAGAGAAAGGGGAGCCCTCCTACACTGCTGGTGGGAGTGTAAATTAGTTCAACCATTGTGGAAAGCAGTATGGAGGTTCCTCAAAAAGTTCAAAATAGACTTACCATTTGACCCAGGAATTCCACTTCTAAGAATTTACCCTAAGAATGCAGCACTCCAGTTTGAAAAAGACAGATGCACCCCTATGTTTATCGCAGCACTATTTACAATAGCCAAGAAATGGAAGCAACCTAAGTGTCCATCAGTAGATGAATGGATAAAGAAGACATGGCACATATACACAATGGAATATTATTCAGCCATAAGAAGAAAACAAATCCTATCATTTGCAAAAACATGGAAGGAGCTAGAAGGTATTATGCTCAGTGAAATAAGCCAGGCAGAGAAAGAAAAGTATCAAATGATTTCACTCATCTGTGGAGTATAAGAACAAAAAAAAAAACTGAAGGAACAAATCAGCAGCAGACTCACAGAATCCAAGAATGGACTAACAGTTACCAAAGGGAAAGGGACTGGGGAGGATGGGTGGGAAGTGAGGGATAAGGGGAAAAAAACGGACATTACGATTAGCAGACATAATGTGGGGGTGGGGGGCACGGGGAGGGCTGTACAACACAGAGAAGACAAGTAGTAATTCTATAGCATCTTACTACACTGTTGGTCAGTGACCGTAATGGGATATATGGGGGGGACTTGATGATGGGGGGAGTCTAGTAAACATAATGTTACTCGTGTATTTGTACTTCATCAATCTGGAGAAGGAAATAGACACTCAAGTTATGGAAGCACAGAGATCCCCTAACAAAAGGAACCCCAGGAATACAATGTTAAGACTTACAATAATTAAAATGGCAAAGATCAAGGATAAGGAGAATGTGTTGAAAGCAGCCAGACAGTAAAAAGATTATTTATAAAGAAAATCCCATCAGGCTATCAGGAGACTTCACAGCAAAAACTCTGCAGGACAGAAGGGAGGGGCATGATATATTTAATGTAGTAAAACAGAAGGACCACCAACTAAGAATCCTCTACCCAGCAAGATTATCATTTACACTTGAAGCAGGTATTAAAGAATTTCCAGATAAACAAAAGTTGAAGGAATTAACTATCACTAAGCCAGTCTTAAACCATATGTTAAAGGAATTGCTGTAGATGGAAATGACCCTAAGGCTAAATGCCTCTCACCAATGAAAATAAACCACAGTAAAAGTAGTAGACCAGCTAATAACAAGCAAGTATGAAATTTTTAAAAAAAGAAATAAAATTAACTATATACAAAGTCAGTCAAGGGATAGACAAAAAACTGTAGATTATGACATTTAATATGAAAAATGTGGAGCAAGGAAGAAGAAGAAAAAAAGTACCTTTAGATTGTGTTTGAAATAGAGTAATCAGCAATTTAAGATAGATATTATAATAAAGCAAAGAAGCTATCCTTGAACCGCTGGTAACTACAAACCTAAAGCCTAGAATAAATACACACACATAAAAATAAATTTTAAAAAGAGTTACAATCCAGTTACAACACTGAAGAAAACCATCAACAAAAAGAGTATGAAAGAGAAAGAAAGGAATAGAGAGGAGATATAAAAAACAGACAGAAAACAATTACTAAAATGGCAATAAGTACATATCTATCAATAATTACCTTAAATGTAAATGGATTGAATGAATCAATCAAAAGTTGAGTTGCAGAATGGATTAAAAAACAAGACCCAACTATATGCAGCCTACAAGAGACTCACTTCAGACCCAAAGACATATACAAACTAAAAGTGAAGGGATGGCAAAAGATATTCCATGCAAATAATAGGTAGAAAAATTAGCAGTACTTATATTAGACAAAATTGATTTCAAAACAAAGAAAGTAACAAGACACAAAGAAGGACATTACATAATGATAAAGGAATCAGTCCAACAAGAGGATATAACCATTATAAGTATCTATGCACCCAACATAGGAGCACCTAAATATATAAAACAAATGCTAAAAATTAAAGGGGAAAATAGATTCCAAAACATTCACCTTAGGAGATTGAACATACCACTCACATCAATAGATCAACCAGACAGAAAATAAGGAAACAGACATAATAAACAATATATTAGATCAAATGGACTTAACAGTTATCTATGAAAAGCTCCATCCAACAGCAGGAATCACATTTTTCTCAAGTGTATATGGAACATTCTCTACAACAGATCACATACTAGGCCACAAGAAGAGCCTCAATAAATTCAAAAAGACTGAAATTGTATCAAGCTGCTTTTCAGACCACAATGGTATGAAACTAGAAATATATTACACAAAGAAAGCAAAAAGATTTACAAACACATGGAGATGAAACAACATGCTTCTAAATAATCAATGTATCAATAAACAAATTAAAAACAGAAATTAAGCCATACACAGAGATGAATGAAAACAAAAACCCAGTAGCCCAAAATTGTGGGATGCAGCAAAGGCAGTTCTAAGAAGAAAGTACATAGCAATACAGGCTTACCTCAAGAAACAGGAACAATCCAAATAAAGTCTAAAATTACAATTGAAGAAGGAAAATGAAGTCCAAAGTTATTAGAAGAAGGGACATAATAAAGATCAGATGAGAAATAAATAAAATAGAGAAGAATAGAAAAAAAAAATCAATGAAACCAGGAGCTCATTCTTTGGAGAAAATAAAATAGATAAACCCCTAGCCAGACTTATCAAGAAAAAAAAAAGAGTACACTCAGAAATAAAGAAGGAATAATCACAATGGACACCACAGAAATACAAAGAAGTTAGAGAATACTATGAAAAACAATATGCCAATAAATTGGATAACTAGAAGAAATGGGAAACTTCCTAGATTAATACAACCTTCCAAAACTGACCCAGGAAGAAACAGAAAATCTGAACAGACCAATTACCAGCAATGAAATCCAACTTCAATAAAAAAAAACTCCCCAAAACAATCTCCAAGTCCAGACAGTTACACAGTCAAATTCTACCAAACACTTAAAAAGAGCTAATACCCATCCTTCTTAAAGCATTTCAAAAAGTGAAGAGGAGGTAATGCTTCAAAACTCATTCTGAGGCCAGCATCACTATAATACCAAAACCAAAGACACCACAAAAACAGAAAATTACAGACCAATATCCCTGATGAACGTAGTTGCAAAAATCCTCAACAAAATATTAGCAAACCAAATTCAAAAATACATCAAAAAGACCATCCATCATGATGAAGCTGGATTATTCCAGGGACACAAGGATGGTACAATACTCAAAAATCCATCAATATCATAAACTATATTAACAAAAAGAAGGATAAAAGCCACATGATCATCTATCTCAACAGATGCTGAAAAAGCATTGGCAAAATTCAACATCCATTCATGAAAATAATTCTCAACAAAATGAATACAGGGGTTACAAACATAATAAATCAACATAATAAACGCCATATATAGCCAACATCATACTTAATTGTGAAAAGCTGATAGTTTTTCCTCTAAAACCAGGAACAAGACAAGGATGCCCACTCTCACCACTTTTATTCAACATTGTACTGAAGGTCCTAGCCACAGCAACCAGACAACAGAAAGAAATAAAAGGCATCCAAATTGGTAAGGAAGAAGTTAAACTGTCAGTATTTGCAGATGACATGATATTATACAAAGAAAACCCTCAAGAATCCAACACAAAAACTACTAGAACTAAGAACTGAATTCAGCAAAGTTGCAGGATACAGAATTACACAGAAATCTGTCACATTCAAATATATTAACAATGAATTGGCATAAAGAGAAATCAGGAAAATAACTCCATTTACAATTGCATCAAAAAAATAATAAAACACCTGGGAATAAACCTAAGCAAGGAGGTGAAAGATCTATACTTTGAAAACTACAAGACACTCATGAGAGAAATTAAATACTAACCAAAAAGTGGAAATCTATTCCATGTTTATGGATAGGAAGAATTAATATTGTCAAAATGGCCATCTTGCCCAAAGCAATTTACAGATTCAATGCAATCCTATCAAAATACCAACAGCATTTTTCAATGAACTAGAAAAAAATAGTTCTAAAATTTATACAGAACCACAAAAAGACCCTGAGTAGCCAAAGCAATCCTGAGAAAGAAGAACAAAGCTTAGGGGGATTATGCTCCCCAACTTCATGCTCTACTACAAAGCCACAATTATCAAGACAATTTGGTACTGGCACAAGAACATACCCATAGAACAATGGAACAGAACAGAGAGCCCAGATATAAACCCAACCATATATGGTCAATTTATATATGATAAAGGAACCATGAATATACATGAGGAAAAGACAGCCTCTTCAGCAACTGGTGTTAGCAAAACTGGACATCTACATATAAGAATGAAACTGGATTACTGTCTAACTCCAAACACAAAAGTAAACTTGAAATGGATCAAAGACCTGAATGTAGGTTATGAAACCATAAAACTCTTAGAAGAAAATGCAGGCAAAAATCTCTTGAATATAAGCATGAGTAATTTTTTCCTAAAGACATCTCCTTGGGCAAGGGCAACAAAAACAAAAATGAACAAATGGGACCACATCAAACTGAAAAGCTTCTGTACAGCAAAGGACACTATCAGCAGAACAAAAAGGCATCCTACAGTATAGGAGAATATATTAGTAAATGACATATCCAATAAGAAGTTAACATCCAAAATATATAAAGAACTCATGTGTGTCAACACCCAAAAAACAAATAACCCAATCAAAAAATGGGCAGAGGACCTGAACAGACACTTCTCCAAAGAAGAAATACAAATGGCCAATAGGCATATGAAAAGATGCACCATATTACTAATCATCAGGGAAATGCAAATTAAAACCACAATGAGATGACACCTCACACCACTTAGAATGGCCACTATCCAAAAGACAAGAAACAACAAAAGCTGGTGAGGATGCAGAGAAAATTCCCACTACACTGTTAGTGGGAATACAAATTGGTACAATGGCTGTGGGAAGCAGTATGGAGGTTCCTCAAAAAGCTAAAAACAGAAATACCATTTGACACTGTAATTCCACTCCTAGGAATTTACCCCAAGAAAACAAAATCCCTGATTCAAAAAGACTGGAGAATATGCACCCCTATGTTTATCACCACACTGTTTGCAATAGCCAAGATATGGAAGCAATGTAAGTGTTCATTAGTAGATGAATGGATAAAGAAGATGTAGTACATATACACAGTGGAATATTATTCAGCCATAAAAGAAAAGAAGTCTTGCCATTTCCAACAACATTGATGGAACTAGAGGATATTATGTTCAGTGAAGTCAGTCAGGCAGAGAAAGACAAATATATGATTTCACTTATTTGTGGAGTATAAAAACAAAGCAAAAAAGAAGAAAGGAAACAGCATTAGACTCATAGACATTGAGAAGTGACTAGTGGTTACCAAGGGGGCGAGGCTGGGGTGGGAGCGGTGGGTGGGAGAAAGGGGGACTGTTGAAACACTGTGATGTACATTTGATAATTTTTTAAAAAGATGTCATAAGAAGTCTTACCTTTGCTGCCAAAGCTTTTAAACTGTCGAGGAATCTTTGCCAGAAATCTTTGAAGAGTGGGCGGTCGATTTTCTTGAGGCTGTCTTTGGTGCTAGCATCCACACTAACATATAGCTGGGTAACTGGTTTGAGGTTCCTTGGTAATGAAACATACACAAACACACATACAGAACAGCAATAGAAAAAGAAAATTATGACTATATTGGACTTTACATGATTTAAAATATATACTCTGTAATCGATGTGGTAATTAAGCATCTCATTGGGTCTAGAGTCTTCTACTTTTCCCAGAAGACTGAAGCAATGATTTTAATGTCAGAATGGGATGTCAGTCGATTATTTTTTTAAATGAACACCATCTCTAATAAACTAAAAACATTCAATTATTTAAAACTAGTCCCTCTTTAAGCACCAGATTTTAGAGGAAAATAAAACAAGATTTACCTTTAGGTCTGGCAGGCCCTCAAACTTAAGTTTCTCCATAAACTGCCACTTAAGACTTACACAGTTGAAATCTAATAACCATACACGGTCTTTGCTGATGGGCCCTCTCCCATCACCAATTTACTGATGGAAGTTTTCTGGGGAACAGGGAACAACCCAAAAAGCTCAAGCCTTCTTAAAGGGCACAAAGCCACTCCAGTGCCTCACCTGTGCCTCCAAGAACAAGGGTAGGTTTAAAGTCCAGCTTTGTGTGGGCAAACAATGACCTATTCAGGGAGTTTTAAGCAATGCAGAGCTACAAGAACAGCAACCCAAGCACCTTACAAAGGAGCAGAACACAGAAGAAAAATGATATGTTGCAGATTCTTATTTTTCTTTCCATTCTTAATCAGTTTCCATGAATACCACTCATTCTCCACTTCTCTCAAATTCATTGACTCATTTCATAATGTCATTCTTATCTACTAGATTTCTTGCCAGTTATATGTTAAGCCTAGACTGTAGTTTTTCCAAAGGCTCTCTGTTCTCCCTTCAAATGGGTCTCATAATTCATTCTCTTCAATGAAGTTATAACTAGAAAGAAATTCCCCATAAGAATCCTCTGACCAAATTCTCCGACTATTAGCTTTCTGTAACTATTTCAAAATTTGTATTTATTTTTAACATACTATTTATGTATTTTTTGTTTCAAAGTTTATATGTGCTTTTAAAAATAGAAATACAACTCACATGCCATAGAATTAATCATCAAGGTGGTTTATGTGCTTTTTATATCTCTCTGGATCAGCCTTATCAATCTTTGAGTGTAGGACCTTAAAGGACAGGAACTATAATCTTTTTATCTGGTCCCCAGATATTCAAAGCTACTTTTTATTTGATAGTATTAACTTCAGGTGACAGAATTTTTAAGAGCATGTAGGCCAAACAAATACTTTTAATGATTTGACTTAATGACATATGGAAAAATCAGAAGGCCTTAAGCCCAAAGTTATTAGAAGTAGAAATGATTAAAATACTGGCAGACTCTCATTGTTTTAATCCCTCTCCAATACTGATACACAAAGGAACACTTAAAAGTTCAGAAATGTGTCACCATTGAGTAGAGGATCTCAATTACTAGAAATGCAAAACAACAGCACACTGTAACAGCAGCATTCTGTTTTATCATCCCATGCCTCTATAATAGACAAATTATTCTAACTTAACTGGACTTTGTTTTACAAAAAATAAAAATAAAAAAGATCAGCTTAATGGATACTGCTGGCCATCACTTTAGGATACTTAACAGGACTCTGTCATAAAGCTGCCTGATGCAAAATGGGAGCTGGCCTGACCTTTTCATTATGCCTCTGTAACTGCTTAGGATATGAACAGTAAATTCCAAAGGCCATGGTTATTCTACAAATTTCCATCATTTGCAAAAAAGGAAGCTAGACACTGATAGTACCAGTAAAGAATTTTAGTCAATACTAAATGTCTAAGATGCTACAAGCAAGGAACTTTATAGAACTCTTGCTAGGGAGCAGAGGAAGACTGGAGCAGAGGAAAAGTCCCCTGGAAATTATAGAGCTCATTCCTAAGGGGCTCAAAAGAAGTAAAAGGACCTTGGAGAAATTTTTTGAGCCTCAAGGATCTTATGTCTGCCTAGTACTGGCCTCTATTCCCTAGGACAGACGATGAGGCTCCTAGCATCTTCATTTATGTCTCCATTCTGAACTGAGATAGAATCATTTTAGCTCCCCAAATGATCCTTTATAGAAATGCATTGACAATTGAACATAAAATCCCTCTCCTTTTTTTCCTTTTTTAGAGATTATTGCCCTCATTCTACCTTCCAAGTGATGAAGCCTACTAATTTCCACAGAAAGGAAAACATGGAGAGGGATTTATGTTTGTACCATGACTGTAGGCTATTAGTTTCTAAGGCTACTGCAAAGCTAGGGAAGTTGAAATGGAATAGGATATATTAACACTTCACTGTTCTTATTAAGATTCAGCTACTTTTCTAGAATAAATGCTCCTCAGATTATTGCACACCTTTAAGAAAAAGTTGACTTTGAAAATTTCTGCCAGTGTTCTTACTGTTTTTATATAGAAGGTTTTTGAAAGTCTGTACTGTTTCCTGCTGATATCCCACACAAGTTTTATTTTTATTTCCATCATCATTCATCCTGATATTCTCTATGCCCACTGTGATTTCTTTGACTGACAGCAAATAAGAAGTGTATTTCTTCAATTACAAACATACTGGAATAGTTTAGTAATCATTTTGTACTGATTTATAGTTAAATTCCATTAAGTTCAGATATCATGTTCTATATGATTTCAATACTTTGCTGAAACTTGCTATAATACTCAGCAATGGCTATTACTAACTGTTCTATGAGCAAGTTTTAAGCTCTTGAAAAGAATTTATATTCTTAAGTTTCTGGTTTCAATGTTCTTTTTCTATAATACAGACTAAAATTGTTCATTTAATTGCTCAAATCTTTACTACTAGTGACTGATTCACTTGTTTTATCAGTTTGAGAGCATATTTTAAAAACCTAGTATTTTTACTTGTAGATCTGTCAATTTTGAGATTATGTTATTGAGTGTTTAAAAAATTTTAATTGTTAAATTCTTTTATGTTCCTGGCAGATTTAAAATTTTATTATTAAGAAATGCCCATCTTATTTCAAGTAACAGTTCCTGACTTAAAGTATACTTTGACCATTATTATTAGGCCTACATTTTTTTGAATTATCTCATATATTCTGTTTTTCTTGAATTATCTCATATATTCAGAATGCCACTAAAAGGTATTCATTGTTGTACATTTACAGGTGAGGAAACTAGGCACTGAGAAGTTATCTTCCCAGTGTCAGAAAGATGGCAGCAATCCAGTGAAGATGCAAACCTGGGAGGTCCTAGCCATGGCAATCAGACAACACAAAGAAATAAAAGGCATCCAGACTGGTAAAGAAGAAGCTAAACTCTCACTGTTTGCAGATGACATGATATTATACATAAAAAACCCTAAAGAATCCAACCCAAAACTACTAGAACTAATAACTGAATTCAGCAAAGTTGCAGGATACAAAATTAATACACAGAAATCTGTTGCATTCCTACATACTAATGATGAACTAACAGAAAGAGAAACCAGGAAAACAACTGCATCAGAAAGAATAACATACCTAGGAATAAACCTAAACAAGGAGGTGAAAGACCTAGACACTGAAAACTACAAGACAGTCATGAGAGTAATTAAAGAAGATATCAATAAATGGAAATACATCCTGTGCTCATGGATAGAAAGAATTAATATTGTCAAAATGGCCATCCTGCCTAAAGCAATCTACAGATTCAATGCAATTCCTATCAAATTACCAACAGCATTCTTTAACAAACTAGAACAAATAGTTCTAAAATTCAGATGGAACCACCAAAGACACCAAATAGCAATTCTGAGGACTAATAAAGCTGGGGGGATTATGCTTCCCAACTTTAAGCTCTACTACAAAGCCACAGTTATCAAGACAATTTGGTACTGGCATAGAACAGACCCACAGATCAATGGAACAGAAATAGAGAGCCTAGATAGAAGCCCAAGCATATATGGTCAGTTAACATACAATAAAGAAGCCATGGATATACAATAAGGAAATGACGGTATCTTCAACAACTGGTGTTAGCAAAACTGGACAGCTACATGCAAGCAAATGAAACTGGATTGTTGTTTAACTCTATACACAAAAGTAAACTCATAGTGGATCAAAGACCTGAATGTAAGTCATGAAACCATAAAACTATTAGAAGAAAAGATAAGCAAAAATCTCTTGAATATAAACATGAGCAACTTTTTCCTGAACACATCTCCTCGGGCAAGGGAAACAAAAGCAAAAACGAACAAATGGGACTACATAAAACTAAAAAGCAAAGGACACCATCAGTAGAACAAAAAGGCATCCTACAGTATGGGAGAACATATTTGTAAATGACATATCTGACAAAGGATTAACATCCAAAGTATGTAAAGAATTCACATGTCTCAATACCCAAAAAGCAAATAACCCAATTAAAAAATGGGTGGAGGATATGAACAGACACTTCTTCTAAGAAAAAATTCAGATGGCCAACAGGCATATGAAAAGATGATCCACATGTTAAGTACCAGGGAAATGCAAATTAAAACCACAAGGAGATATCTCCTAACACCAGTTAGGATGGCCAACATCCAAAAGACAAGGAACAACAAATGCTGATGAGGATGCAGAGAATGGGGAACCCTACTACACTGCTGGTGGGAATGTAAATTAGTTCAACCACTGTGAAAAGCAATATGGACATTCCTCAAAAAACTAAAAATAGAAATACCATTTGACCCAGGAATTCCACTCGTAGAAATTTACCCAAAGAAAACAAAACCCCAGATTCAAAAAAGACTGGAGAATATGCACCCCTATATTTACCACAGCACTATTTACAATAGCCAAGATACAGAAGCAACCTAAGTGTCCATCAGTAGATGAGTGGATTAAAAAGATGAAGTACATATACACAATGGAATATTATTCAGCCATAAGAAGAAAACAAATCCTACCATTTGCAACAACATGGATGGAGCTAGAGGGTATTAGGCTCAGTGAAATAAGCCAGGTGGAGAAAGACAAGCACCAAATGATTTCACTCATTTGTGGATTGTAACAACAAAGCAAAACTGAAGGAACAAAACAGCAACAGATTCATAGACTCCAAGAAGGGACTAGTGGTTACCAAAAGGGAGGGGTGGGGAGGAGGGGAGAAGGGGATTGAGGAGTACATGACTGGCACATATGGTGTGTGGAGGGGTCACGGAGAAGACAGGGTAGCACAAAGACAAGCAGTGACTCTGTGGCCTCTTACTAAACTGATGGACAGTGACCACAGTGGGATGGCAGGGGGACTTGATAACATGGGTGAATGTAGTAACCACTATGTTTTTCATGTGAAACCTTCATAAGAGTATGTATCAATGATACCTTAATATAAATAAATAAATAAGTAGAAATATGCAAACCCAGATCCCTTCTAGACCAGAGCCCAAGCTCTTCACCACTTCACCTCACTGCCTCTTTTTTTAGTCCATTTAGACATGCGTATTTATGAAAAGTGTTCCATCAATTCACAGACACAAGAGAAAACTGTATTTTAAACTTAACACATTTTCTACAAACAAAGCAGGATGGGGGAAAAAAGGCTTCTATTGAAGGGATCACATGGTATTTATAATATTCATTTCATTGTAAGCTATTTTCTATAACCATTTGAGCATTAATATAAAAAAACTTTTATTAAAATTTAAGCATTTTTTAAAACACTTTCTAAGCATCTAACATGTGAAGAACTATCCAATTTATACAGGTTCTCTACCATATACAGTGAATGTCCTATCAAAACCTAGAAAAAACAAATACTGGTGGAAGAAGCAAAAGAAAGAGAATAAAATTTATACAAAGTTTCAAAGAAGAAAGCACTCACAAGTGTATGTATAAATGGACAAATCTGGTGCTGGGGGAGGTCTGGAAAGTTAAACGTATTCATGTCAGAGTTAAACGTGGAACACGGTTCAGTCTTTTGATAAGCTGCCTAGCAGACAGAAAGCTGTGAATTAACAGTATTTACCAAAAAGAAAAATACATAGGAGTTTAAATATAAACCTAAAAATAACATAAAATAGACAAGAAAATTATGGTAAAATAAACATAAAGGTAGATTAAAGATGAAGCTAAGAGTGAATTAGTTTACAAAGGGCTATACATTTGACTCTAAATTCTAATATGCTCATGAAGAGGCAGACACAGTTATAAGATTCAAATGTCCACAAAGTAAAAAAAACTAGTTCTCTATGGGTCCCCAGAGAGAAGAAACTGTTCAGTGTTCTAGAACATCACCCTCAACAACTTCCTTACTTTACATGATGGCTTTTAGAGGTCTGCTTTTAACAAGGGTCTTGCTGTAGGTTTTGGGCTTCATAGCACAGAACAATTTTTAAGTAATGACATGGAGTTCTCTAGCAGAACAATGATACCCAGGTGTGATGCACCTTTCTGATTACAGGCTGAATGTAAGCACAGATTGTACACCATCTAGAATAAAAGCCCGAAACTCACATGTCTGTAGGATCCAGGGATATATTGTGAGTCAAGCAACCCACATTTAAAAGAAAAAGAAGTTCTATGGACACCAAAACATAAATCACATATGAAACACAAAATAAATGTTCTTTCCTTATTCAAAGCAATATGCTTCCATTTTTCTTGGATGGTGTGGTATACTCTCAGTCTACCTGTCATTGTTTCACATTTGTTAGAAATGGTGGCAAATTTATCTACTATAAGACAATCAACAATGCAATTCCTCTAACAAATGGCAGATGACACTCGACCTCATGGTTGAGCAGATGACACAAGGGTGGAGAGTTTGGCAAACTGAAAAGCACAAGCTTCATCAAAAAGATAATCATTACTTGGTGTGATATATGTAGTCTTTCTCCCTAGTTCCTAGCACAGAGCTCCTAAAACCCCTGAATTTCCTGAGTGATAGAGGTGACAGAAGTCTCTGTTATTATCTGTAATAAGCCCCTTTCAACCATACCAGAATTTACACTAATGAGGTGGAGGTAACTCTCGATGGGTCCCTAGATAGTGCCAGGATAGGGGTTGGTTGCCAGAAGAACTGACCATGGGATTAGAGGGTGGTGAATTTCAGCTCCACCTCACAACCTTCAGGAAGAGGGGACAGCTGGCAACTTAGTTAATCCCCAATGGACGATTTAATCAATCCTGCCTATGTAATGAAGCCTCCATAAAAACCCCTAAATGATGGACCTCAGAGGGCTTCCAAGTTGGTGAACACACTGAGGTGGTGGGAGGGTGGTGTGCTCCACAAGGGTATGAAAAGGCAGCACCCTTACCCCCAGACATTGTTCCATATATCTCTTTCATTTGGCTGTTCCTGAGCTGAATCCTTTATAATAAACCAGTAATAGTGGTAAACTGTTTCCCCTGAGTTCTATGAGCTATCAGCAATTATTAGCAAATTTCAAAACTGAGGATCTCATGGGAAGTTCCAATCCATAACTGGTTGGTCCAGGCACTGACCTGGAATTTGAAATTGATGCCTGAATTGTGGGAAGTCTTGTGGAACTAAGCCCTTAACCTGTGTGTTCTGCTCTAATTCCAGGTAATATCAGAACTGAATTGAATTGTAGGACATCTAGTTGGTGTCTACAGAGAACAGGAAAATTGCTTAGTGTGGAAAAACCCAGAAGAGATGTGAGTAAAAAAATAGATGAGTGTTCTGGTGTTAGAAAAACAGGCTCACACTTAACTCTCGACAATTTTTGTTAGATTTTTTTATCAAAAGTCAGTAATTTAGAATTCATGCAAAATCTCTGGATTTTCAAGTGTTGGCTCAAAAAAAAAAAGAGTTCTAAACATGCTGCAGGACAAATAAAACCTACTTCTAATCAACTGCCAGTCTGAGACCTCTGGTCATAAAAACCCTCAGCTATCCATAACTACAATTTTTTTTCAATTCAGTTCCTAAAAAACAGTGAGTCCAAGTGCTTCAAGATTATCCTCCTGGACAAGTACAGTCTGTTGTGCTATGTGGCAGACTGCAAACATGGCCATAAATTCCTCCTCTTCCTATATGTATTTCCCCTTACACTATAGCTTTGAGTGCCTGCTCATTTACCCTAAGCTTGACATGTGGCTTGCTCTGGCCAATGGGAAGTGAGCAAGTATGACACAAGCAGAGGCTTGAAAGGTATTTGTGCACTAGGGCATTCCCTCTCTTGTTGCCCTCTGAAACCCTCCCACCAAGTTCAGACTAGCCTGCTGGAGGACAAACAGCTACATAAATAGAGGGCCGGTTGTCTCAGCCATGACCATTATAAACCAGCCAGGCCAGGAGATCCATTAACTGACTAGACACATGAGCAACATGAGACCAGCAAAGCCAGTCAAGGTCAAAAGACCTCCCCACTGATCCAGAATTGTGAACTACACAAATAGTTGTTAGTTTAAGTGACTCAGTTTTAAGGCAAATGGTTACAGCAAAAGATAACTGATACATGCTACTGTGTATCAGATATATGCCTATCAAAAATACCATTATAAAATGCTTCTTTTTTTGGTGGAACTAGGGGGTGCTTTTCCTCTAGAGAAAGGGTTTTTATTACCTAAGCACCACGAACTCTATTATTAATACTAAGTGTCTTACACATTCTTGTTGCTTTTATTAACCCATGTTGACAAAAAAATCTTAAAGCCAGAAAGAGTATACCAGGTTTCTAATTTCCTAGGGTGTATGCCTCAATTTTCCGTAATCTTTGAGGACCACTCACTGAAAACTCCCCACAGTGAGAGAACTGTCAGCAAAGAACACTATGCTTTGGAGCTGGGGAGGATACTGAAATCCTCTTAAGAAAAGCTAAGTATCCTGAAAAGACCACTAGCCTGAAGGCTGCATATGGGTCAAGGGAAGGCCAACAGACAGTCAAGAATCTAAAATGACTACCTTCTATATATTCTTTCCGATGCCAAGGAAGGACATAACTAAAAAAGGGATGCAATTCCATGGCCACTTAATATTAGGAACTTGAAGAATGCTTTAAAAATCCAAAAAAGGAACTTCCCTTTTCTAAACATTCCTTCTTTCTTGAGTATTCCTCATGAAGAGCACCCTGCTATTTTTTTTAACTCTTATGTTCAAGGTCAGAGCAATTTGCTAATTTCCTATTCCTTATCCCTGCCACATTCCTCCCTTTCGCCTCCCTCCCAATTTACCAGTACCCATACTAAAAGAATGCTTAGTCCATCAAGGATTATTTATTTGAAACCATATGCCATAGTATCCCACCTGTTTACTGGCAGTAGTCAAGACTAGTACTGACATCTTACATCATGATCTATCTTCTGACAAGAGGAGTCTCATCTCCAAGAGTTGGTAAGAGAGAACCAGTATCATCTCCCCACTGTCCTCTATGTGCCAGGCACTCTGATGGACATTTTCAAATACTTAGTCTATTTAATTCTCTGTAATTTTCCTCAATCCACAAACACCATGCATGATGAAATAATCATCCTCTCTGGATATTATTTGGCAGAAAACTACCTACATCCCCATAACTACTTAGCAGATTCAATTCTTTTTAGGTACATACACCTTAAATTTGGGAAAGACTTCCTTTTAAATATACATGCGTATACACATACATGCATGCACACACATGCATACACACCACTCTATCCCAACTTCCCCCTCATAAGCCATCTGAAAAGCCAAGGTTTTTAAACCTAACAAAAGTTTTAAAGATGAATGGTAATAGTAGGCAAAATGTACACACTGTCTTTTTAAAATCTTTTCCTTTTAATTTTACCTTTTGTATACAACTTCAACATGTAATATTTTAGCTATCTTTGTAACAATGTCACTGGTTTTCATATTATTGTCCAGCCAATAATTTCAATCAACTCTTTCTTATAATGCTAAATTTTAAACTGACTTAGCACATGCACGTGTGTGGGATCATTTTTTCCACGAATAATAATGCCATGTAACACTATCATTTTAAATTAACATATAATAATACAGAATAATCTAACAATAAATAAAACAATAAAATTGGACATGTTATACTGTAAGTTTAAGGTATGTTACTTTGATACATTTATATATTGTAATATAGCAATACCACATCACTGTAGTACAATATTAATATCTAAATTCATTACACTGTGCACTAGATCTCTATGGCTTATTTACTACTCATTACAAGATTATGCTCTTAAGTACCATCAAATTTATCCCCCTGCATTCCCATTCCCTGGTAACCACCAATGTCCTGTTTTTTTACAGATTTAACTTTTTTAGATTCCACATGTAAATGATTATCATAAAGTACCTGTACTTGTCTTTATCTGACTTATCTTGCTTAGCATAATGTGCTCAAGGTCCACCCATGTAGTTACAAATGGCAAAATATCCTCCTCCTTTATCATGGCTGAATAATATTCTTTTGTGTATATGTATCACATCTTTTTATCCATTCATCTCTTGATGAGCATTTGAGTTGTTTTCATATCTTGGCTATTGTGAATAATGGTAAGATAAAAATGGAAATGCAGAAATCTCATCAAAATCTTTTCTTCATTTCCTTTGTCTATATACCCAGAAGTGGGATTGCTGGATCACATGGCAGATCTATTTTTAATTTTTTATGGGAACTATATTGTTTTCCGTAGTGGTTGGACCAATTTACATTCCCACCAACAATGGTTCTCTTTTCACCACAACCTCATCAGCACCTGTTGTCTCATCGTCCTGATGACTGCCATTCTAAAAGGCATGAAGTGATATTTCACTGTGGTTTCAATTTGCATTTCCATAGTGATTAGTGACATTAAACATCTCTTTGGGGCCTGTTGGCCATTTTGAGGTCCTCTTTGCAAAAATGTCTATTTATTCAGTTCTTCTCTCCATTTTTTAAAATCAGATTGGTTTTTCTTGTGTTGTTATTATTAATTTGATGGAGTTCTTTCTATATTTTGGATATTAACTCCTTATCTGACAATATGGTTTGCAAAAATTTTCCCCCATTCTGTAGGCTGTCTTCTCATTTTGTTCATTGTTCCCTTTGCTGCACAGAAATTTTTGAGTTTGATGTGGTCCAACTTGTTTATTTTTGCTTTTGTTGTTTGTGCTTTTGGTTTCATATCCAAAATACCACTGCTAAGACCAATATTGATGAGCTACTTCCTATTTTCTTCTAGGATATTTTTGGTATCAGGTCTTATGTTTGAAGTCTTCAATCCTGAACAAGTTAATTTTCATGAATGATGTTTTAAGCTTGTTATCTTAAGCTGACAACAGTTTAGTAAATAAGTGCCTTTATAAGCAGAATTGAAACTTTATCTTTCTCTCTACCTGATCCCTCCAGAATTTAAAAACTCTCAGTGACTATTTTTATATTTCATGGCAGTATATTTATTTGCGTAAGTTCAATAAGAACCTGCTTTCCTTATAAGAGGACCAATTAAACACACAGGTTATACTACCAAGGCTTTGACTGGAATGTTATACCTGAGAAACACGTGCATAAACTCAGATATGAACAGCTTTAAGGAACTAAGGTTGACTATATAAAGCCAACAAAGCCCCTTGGAAGAACTGGCCTAGTACCTTGCTTAGAGTTCCCAGCAGCCTTACTAGGTGCTTCCTGGCAGGTGCAGGAACCTCACGATGTCTTTGAGACCTCGAGAAGAGAGGAATTCACCCAAATCTACAGGTACTGCAGGCAAAACCTAATGGCAAGTCCGGCTTGGCTTTCTGGTCTCGAGAGGTCTTTAAAAGTTCAAACTGAAATTCCGTACAAAAAGTTCCAGCAAAGCACATTTAAAAGAGCCTGAGTAATCAATTGCTCTTCTTGCTGCACTTATGCAAATAATAAAACCAAGTGTTATTTTCTTAATCTAGCTACTTCTAATAAAAATAAGGGTGATTTTAGAGAAAAGTATTGTTTCAATAATGCAGTCTTATCTATACTAAATCCTAATACTAGTCATTGAGATGAAAACTCAATCCAGAATTTTAATTTCCCCATAATACCTGGCTATAATTCTCAATCAAACTCTTCATATTTCTAGTTCTCATATTCAGCCATGCATTCTTAATCTCATCAAATTTGTCCTCCCAGAATAAAAGTGCCAACTTTCTGAGGCCCTCTCAACTGACCAGTGATAGAGACCTAGCTGCACCCTTTACTGCACCCCTTCTCAGCATGAAGCAGCCAGAGTGGTCATCGCCCCTTTTCCCTGGCAGCAGCTAGAGTTCTCTATCTGTAGAAGAGAAAATGAGACAGAAACCATAAGCTTAGACGGAGTGAAGTGAAAGCCTCTAAAGAAAGCAAAGTGAGATATTTACAGTCAGAGCAATGTAACTACATACTACGAACCACCGCCCCCCCCCCACCGATGCCCCTTGTCAGCCAGAAGTAGCCAGATCAAGTCGTTGCCCATTATGACCAAAAGGCTGAAATGTAAGGTTGAAGGCACTGGGGGGAGGGGTGAGCACGTCAGACACTGATGACGTGCCAAAGTCCCCAGATGCTGCCTCCTCCCAACCTGAAAAATGTGCCTTAGGCTAGCCAATCCTCTCGCTGCTGTAAATCTAAGCTCTGCCTCCCCCTACCTTCCTTAAAAACTCGCTGCCTGCCCTGCTGAGGGCAACTTCCCTAGACTGTGTCTGTACAAGCTGGTGAACTTCGCCTGGGATCGCATTCAAATAAACTGCCTGGCCCTTTGTTGCCTCTCTTCGCCTGCTTATTTTGGCTAGAATTTATCTTACAGTGTGATCCAATTTCATGGTTCTCCCTGTTTTTACAGTTTTCCCAGCTCCCTTTATCGAAAACTACCTTTCCCCATTGCATATTCTTGGCTCCCATGTCAAATATTATTTATCCATACATACCAGTATCTAATTATGGACTCTCCATTCTGTTCCACTGGTCAATATTTCTACTTTTAATGCCAGTGCCAATACTGTTTTTATTACTGTGGCTTTGTAGTATAGTTTGAAATCCATAAGCATAAAACCACCAACTTGGGTTTTGTTTTTTTTTTCAGGATTGCTTTGGTTATTCAGGGTCTTTCATAGTTCCACACAACTGCTACAATTGGTTCTTCTATTTCTGTAAAAAAAAATGTCTTTGGTATTTTGATGAGCATTGCATTGAATCTGTATATGGTTTTGAACAATTTAAACAATATTAATTCTTCTGATCCATGAGCATGGGATGTCTTTCCACTTGTTTGTATCTTCTTCAATTCTTTCAGCAAAGAAGCTTTTCATTGTATACAGTTTTCCCATACTTGGTTAAATTTTTTCCTAAGTATTTTGCTGTTTTTGATGCTATTATGAATGGGATATTTTCTTTATTTCATTTTTAGATGCTTCATTATTAAAGGAATGCAACTTATTTCTGTATGTTGATTTTGTATCCTGCCACTTTATGAAAATCATTAATTGCAACAGTTTTTTGACTGACTCTTTGGGATTTCCTATATATAAGATCATAACATCAGCAAATAGCAATAGTTTTACTTCTTCCTTTCTGATTTGGATGCATTTTCTTTGTCTTGCCTAGTTGCTCTAGCAAGGGCTTCCAATTATCTACTGAATAAGAGTGGTGAGAGTGGGCATCCTTGTCTTCTTCCCAATCTTATAGGAAATGCTTCCAATTTGTCTCTACTGAATATGATGTTAGCTATGGGTTTATCATGGATAGCCTTCATTATGATGAGGTATTGTCCTTCTATTTCCAATCTGCTTTGGGTTTTAATCATGAAAGGATGTTGTACTTGGTCAAAAAAAATTTTCTATGTCCATTGAGATGATCATGTGATTTTTACTTTTCATTTTACAATGAAATGTGTTATTTATCAATTTGTATACATTGAACCATTCACACATCCCAGAGATAAACCCCACTTGGTCATGGTTTATAATCCTTTTAAAGTGCTCCTGAATTCAGTTTGCTAATAATTTATTGAGAATTGCTGCATCTATATTCGTCAGTGAAATTGCTCTATAGTCTTGCTGTGGTATCCTTATCTGGTTTTCTTGGTATCAAGGTAAGCTGACTGTAGAATTTTGGAAGCATTCCCTCCTCCTAATTCTTTAAATGTTGGATAGAATTCTCTACTGACATCATCTGGATTTGGAGTTTTCTGCATTGGAAGTGTTCATTTTTACTTATCTAATCTCTTTACTCATTATTGGTCTGTTCAGATATTCTATTTCTTCCTCATTCAATCTTGGTAGGTTGTGTGTTTCTGGAAAGATATTCATTTCTTTCACATTATAGAATTGGCATATAATTGTTCATAACAGTCTCTTACGATTCTATACAGTTCAGTAGTATCAGTTATAATAATCTCTTTTGTTTCTAATTTTATTTAATTGAATCTTCTCTTTTTTCTTACTTAGCTTAGCTAAAGGTTTGTCAATTTTCTTTACTTTTTTCAAAAACCTCTTTTTTGGAATCCTCTTTCCAAAAAGCTCTTAATTTCACTGATCTTTTATACTATTTTTCTGGTCTCTAGTTCATTTATTTCCACTCTAATCTTCATTTCCTTCCTTCTACTAATTTTAAGCTAAATTTGTTCTTCTTTTTCTAATTCTTGAGGTGTGAAGTTAGGTTGTTTATCTGAGATCTTCTTAATTTCTTAATATATGCATTTATTCCTATAAATTTTTCTCTCAGAACTGCTTTTGCTGATTCCACATTATTTGATATGCTATATTTCCACTTTCATTTGTTTTGAGATAATTTTTTATTTCTCTCTTGATTTTTTCCTTGGCCTAATGGTTGTTTAAAAGTGTGTTGTTTAGTTTCTACATATTTGTAGATCTTCTCATTGTCCTCTTGTTGATTTTGAATTTCATACCATTGTGGTCAGAAAAGATGTTTGCTATAATTTCAATCTTCTTAAATTTGCTAAGATTTGTTTTATGATCTTGAAGCATGTTTCATGTACACTTGGAAAGAATCTGTATTCTGATGCTGCTGAATGGAATGTTCTGTATATGTCTGTTAGGTACATTTATTCTAAAGGGTAGTTCAATTCCAATGTTTCCTTACTGGTTTTCTGTCTGGATGATCCATCTACTGCTGATAGTGAGGTACTGAAGTCCCCTACTATTATTGTACCAATTTCTACCTTAAAATTTGTTTGTATTTGTTTAACATACTTCAGTACTCGGGTGTAAGGTGTGTTTATGTTTATGACCGTTATGTATTATTGATGTACTGACCTCTTTATCATCATATAATGACCTTCTTTGTCTCTCATTACTCTTTTAAGCTTGAAGTCTATTTTGTCTGATACAAGTATGGCTGTGCCTGCCTTCTTTTGGTTTCCATTTGGAATATTGTCTTCCATCCTTTCACTTTGAGCCTATATATCTTTAACTGCAGAAATGAGTCACCTGTGGGCAGCATATAGTTGGGTCTTGTTTTTTGTCCATCCAGCCATTCTGTGCCTTTTGATTGATGAGTTCAATCCATTTACACTTAGGATGATTACTGATATGTGAAAATTTGTTACTGCCATTGTATCGTTTGTCTTCTGGTTGTTTTGCTCTCCATTGTTTTTAATGTTTCATGTCTCTGATCATAATTTTTGTTTAGTGGTTAACCATGATGATTACATAAAACATCTCATAGATAAAATAGTCCTTTTTCTGCTAACAGCAATTTATCTTCATTTGACCTATAACTATTCCATCCTTTTACTCTTCCCCTTTTATTTTTTGATATCACAAATTACCTCTTTTTATCCTATGATTTTGTTACCGAATTTGTAGTAGTTATACGCTACACCAAGTTATACTATACCAAATAGTTATATACCATACCAAGCTATAGTTATTTTTAATGCTCTTTTCCTTTAACATTTATACTATAATTAAGAGCTAATATGCTATTCTAAAAGAGAGTTATATTTTCTAATTATGACTGTCTAGCACCTTAATTACAGTTTCGTGTACTTTCATCATTGTTATGTTGAAAGGTCCTCTTCAAGCTGAAATAAAAAAATAACTATTTGAAGGATAACTTTGCTGGATAGAGTATCCTTGGTTGGCAGTTTTTAATCTTTTAGTATTTTGAATATGTCATCCCATTCTCTCCTGAGAAACCTGATAGCTTAATGGGATTCCTTTGAAGGTTACGTTCTTGTTTCCCCTGGATGTCTTTAAAATTCTTTGTCATTGACTTTGGACAGTTTTAGTATAATCAGTCTTGGAGACGGTCCTTTTGCATTGAGATAATAAGGTCTTCAGTTAGCTTTGTGGACTTGCATACCCAGTTCCTTCCCAAGGTTTGCAAAATACTCCACTATTATTTCTATAAATATGCTCTCAGCTTCCTTCTCCCTCTCTTCTCCTTTTGGTATACCTATTAATCATATTTTGGCTCTCTTAACAGTCTGATAGTTTTTGTTTCTTCAATTTTTAAAAGTCTTATTTCTGTTCTTCCACCTGAATCATTTCTATATTCAGTTCTCAAGCTCACTTACTCGATCTTCTGGTTGTTCTGATCTGCTCTATTTCCAATGCTTTCTAATACATTCTTCACCTCATTTATTGAGTTCAGCTCCAGAATTTGTTTAGTTCTTTGCTAGAATTTTTATCTCTTTGGTTAAGTACTCCTGTTTGCTAATTTTATTCTTAAGATCACTGCATTGCCTTTCTGAGTTTTATTGTAGCTCACTGAATTTCTTCATAACAGGCATTTTGAATTCTTTTATCAAATTGCAATCTTCATTGTCTATAGGTTCAATTGCTGTACAAGTACAATTTTCTTTTTGTGATTTCGTATTACTATGATTTTTCATAGTGGCTGATGAAGAAGCACCTTTGCCACTGCATTTGAAGTAGTAAACACTTTTTAAAGCTTTGTTAACTTTCATTCTAACAGTTCAACACATCGTTAATTAGGATATGTCCTTTTGTTTTCCAGAAGGCAGCTCTATAGCAGTTTTTGGTTTCTCTTACCAGAGCTGACTGTTGGGAGCTAACCCCTTGGGAGTGAGAACAACAAAATAAAAGAAGAAAAGGAAAAAAAAAATGGGGTGGGGGATAGGAGGGAAAATGTGTGCCCACCTGTAGGGGGATCCTCTCCAAAGGTCTGCGGTTTGTCCTCTTAGAATCCTGGGGCAGACAGCAGGAAATACTTTCCTTCAGTTTTCTTTGCTTTCTTCTTCCTTTCCCTCCCCGACTCACTGTGATCTCTCATCAGTGACAGCAACGGGTCGCTCCAGCTACAGCACGTTCAGCCAGGCAGACTTCCCACTCACCACCTTTACCCTCCACCTCCCGATCATGAAGGTGTTCCTAGTGTGCTGCCAGACCTGGCTGTGTCGCTGCCACTCCCCTCACTCCACAGCCTCCTCCAAGGTCCACTCCATCCACTTTCAGGTGCCCGGATAGACAGATCTCTCCAGTGTGTTGGTGTGCTCTGCAGAGGCACTTCACTTTGCTTATGGATATCCAATTAGTTGTAATTCAAAGTGGAGAAAAAAAAGGAACCACTCAAATGGCCATGATGCTGATATCACTCCAGTATCTTTTCATATTGGGCAATATTTCCTCTTTTTTTCATATGACATCTTATTGACCAATATTTACAAAACAAATTTGAATTTCAAAAGATCATTCTTTTATTCCTATGTGGGAATTTCCCCAGTATTTCATTAGCCATCTACTGAGCACTTACACTGTGACAAGCATTGTGCTAGTGGCATGAAGATACATAAGCAAGGGGTCAAAGGCCTCAAGGAACTCACAGTCTAATGGGGAAAGCAAAGTAAACGAACAGTAACTATGTAAAATTTAATACCTATAGGGTTATAATATATGCATAGTTCAAGTATGATGCAAAAATAGATCACCTGCAGGGTCCCAGAGATGGACCTCTCCATCTGGAAAGCCCTCCCTTTAAGTCATCCAACCAACCTCATCATCTTACCTCCTAAACTTGCTCCTTCCTTATGTGATCCATATGCTAAAACAGGGTTCCATAATACTACCACTCAACATGGCTGGGAACCTCTGAGTCATTATTTAGTCCTCTTTAGTGCTGGGCTCTCAGAGCCACACAAATAGTTCACGAAGTTTATCTATAATACCTCAGTATCTGTAGAGAACTTGGGGTTCCTATGGCCAGGATCCTCACTGAACTTAAACCACCCGATGGTGTACTAGCCTGGTGCTAGACTACCACGTCCACACCTTTAGGCAATAAGCTATTACTGCACTATATAGAGAGCTCGGCCCAGTGTTCGTGGCAGAGGCAGAGATGCTAGTGCTTGACCTACCACCAGGAGAACAAGCTGGGTAATAAACCCTTTCACCCAAAAAAACGTTTTGCTGTCAATTTCTATGGTTCTATTGAATTCATAGTGAACTTGCCCGGGGCTGAAACCCACTGGCAAGATAATTGGTGAAAGTCGGCAGGTTCATTCTTGACCAAGGAAAAAGACAGGCAGCCCTTATGGGAAGGGTGCTTCAGTGGGCTGCCCCTGTGAATGGGGAGACAGTGGACTGTGCCCCAGTGGGTATGTGGTCTGAGGGGGCTTGCCTCATAGGAAATGGGCCCCAACCCAGGACTGAGGCAAGTGGAGGTGACACCTGAGGCTGTAGGGGTGGCCCTTGGTATAGTAAGTAGGTCTTTTGAGAAACAGAGTGCTCGTGAGGCAGCAGGGACTGTGGGTTGGCTGCTTCTCACAGTATTAAAAAGGTCTACAGAAGAAACCCAAGAAATGGTGGCACGAGAACATGAGCTACAAGCTTCTGTGGATTCCCTGAAGAAGGAAATGCCACTGATGCAAGAGGAGGCAGCATGAGAATGCGTGCAGCAAGGTGCCCCTGGAGAGGTAAAAAATTTCTTATAGAATGAAACCGCAATGCTGCCATGTGTTCTGAAGGAGGAAGAGGCCATGAAGGAAAAGGACGAACTCATCAGGGAAGCACAGGTGGAGGTGGCACGACAACGCATGCTGCGAAGCATTGAAGTGAAGGTAAGAGAGCTTCTGAAGACTGAGCTAGCATTGCTGCGAAGCACTGTAGAAAAAGTAAAGGCTGTAGGAGAGGAGGCACTTGGGGAAGGGGAGAGAAAGGTGCCATCAGCCCCAGAAATGGAGGAGCTGGGGAAGGATGATGGGTGGTGCAGGAGGCACTGGACCTTCGTGGACTGAAACCACACTCAGTGGTTGTAAAGAAAATAAAGACCCAGAAGCTGAAAGTTCCCCAAGGAGAGAAGCAGCCCCCTCGCCAGGTTGTGGAGCACTCTATGCTCCACCCCATACTCAGGCTGACCTGGTGGATTTGGGCTCCTGGTTCAGGCAGAAGCCCTCGGAGTCAATATCAGCTTGGCTCCTGCATTTGTGGGACTTAGGGGTGGATGAAATTCTTCTGTCAGGATAAGAGAAAGGAAAGCTGGCTTCCCTGACAGTAGAGACTACCTTAAGGCAGTGATAACAAAATGCACATAAGACCCCAGGGAGTCACACACTCCTCGACTGACTTATGGCTGCACTTTGTGCTGTATGGCCGAATCCAGTTGAGCTACCATCCTCTCCTGTTAAATGGTAGACATATGCTGAGCACCAACAGGTGTTACAAAAGCTAGGCATAAGAAATGCCATCTATAGTCCAGAGAACTATGGCCCAGATGAAGAGATTTTCACTGTCAACATGAGAAATATTCTGCTTCAAATGGATCCCACATCCTTCTTTGGGTCTCACTTAGGGCAGACCATAACCAAGATGACACATACAGTAGCAGACTTAGGAGAGGCTGAAGCAATGAGAACATGGAAAGAAATAAGGTCTGCTACTCACAAGAAGAATTTACAGGGCCCTATGAAGGTTACGAGGACCCAGATGTGGGTCGATTTAATACGGGCAGGAGCAGATGGAAGGAAATTAGATGGGAAGTCAAATAGGATCTTACTAGAGTTATGGCAAAAACTGAAACAAAATCAGAAGTTCCAGCCATTAAGGACAAAGAGGCAGAGTTCAGAGACAGAGCCACAATTCCGGCCTGTGTATTTGCAAGACTTCCTGCTGGACAGTGCGCAAACCTCACTTCAGGCCACACAGGAAGATGATTGGGGAACACAGTTTGACTGAGGGGAAGGTCAAGGTATCTGCCCTGAGGGACCAGGCGGGGACCGGAAGCCACATGGTAAAATAGTTATCCATTGTTCCCCAGTGAACATATGTGTCCTGGCTCTGGCGGACAGAGGGGCTGAATGTTCACTGATTGATGGCAACTCTGAGCAGTTCCACAGGACCCACACTATCATAGATGAATATGGGTGTAAGGCTATCAGAGTGAAAAAATCTAAAATCCCTTTGGGAATAGGGCGTCTACCCCCAAAAGAGTACACTGTGTATATATCTCCTATCCCTGAGTATACTTTGGGCATTGATATCCTGCAGGGTCTATGGTTGCAGACCACTGCAGGTGAGTTCAGACTGACAGTACATATGGTGAAGGCAGCTCTGAGGGGACATGCTAGGCAACTGCCCACAGCTTTCCCTGTGTCTCAGAGGGTGACTAATATCAAACAATACAAACACCCTGGAGTGCAAAAAGACACTGGAGAAACTCTCCAGGAGCTGGTATAGGTGGGTATTATACAGCCCACCCATTGTCCTTTCAATTTTCCAGTGTGGCCAGGAAAAGAGCCAGATGGCTTCTGGCATATGACTGTGGATTACAGAGAACTGAATAAAGTCATAACCCCTGTGCATGCTGCTGTCCCCTCTATAGCAGGCTTGATGGATACCCTCAGCCATGAATGTGGTAGATGTTGCTAATGCCTTCTTTCCATTGACATTGAGCAGGAAAGTCAGGAACAGTTTGCCTTCAGTGGCAAGGACGGTAATGGACTTTCACCATACTTCCACAGGGATACCTCCACAGTCCCACCATGTGTCATGGACTTATAGCCTAGGATGTGGCTACATGGGAGAAACCGCCAGTGTTGCCTCTGTACCATTATATTGATGATATCATGCTCACATCTGATTCTCTTTCAGATCTAGAAGGTGCAGCACCTAGACTGCTGCAACATTTACAGGGGAAAGGATGGGCCGTGAACAGTACCAAGATTCAAGGACCTGGTTTGTCTGTCAAATTCTTAGGGGTCTTGTGGTCGGGTAAGAGCAAAGTTATACCAGAAGCAGTTATAGATAAAGTCCAGGCCTTTCCTACCCCTACAACTGTAGAATTGCTACACGAGTTCTGGGTCTTCTAGGCTACTGGAGAGTGCTTATCCTGCACTTGGCACAAATTCTGAAGCCCTTATACAGGTTGGTACAAAAGGGCATCAGGTGGGACTAGGATGAGACATGTGCATCTGCCTTGACTACAGCAAAACGGGCATTCAAGGCCATGCAGGCCTTGAGTGTGATAGACCCATCCAGGCCCTGTGAGCTGGATGTTCATGTCACTGAAGATGGTTATGCTGGGGTCTCTGGCAGCGGCTTGAACAAACTCGCCAACCTATTGTATTCTGGTCACAACTCTGGAAAGGGGCAGAGGTATGATACACTTTGATGGAAAAACAACTGGTTGCTGTGTATCACGCCTTGCTGGCTACAGAACCCATCACTGGAATGGCCCTGATAAATAAAGGTAATAACCACCTATCCCATCTTGGGGTAGGTACGAGACTGGACCCAAAAGCCAAGGAGTGGTGTGGCACAAAAGCCCACACTGGCCAAGTGGGGTGCTTACCTAAAGCAGTGTAGTGCCATCTCCAGTAGCCCCTTAAGAACACCAATGCTTATTAGGGCCATTGACATATACTAGTGAAAAGCAGGAAGTACTTGCTTTTGAATCATTAGTAGCAGAGAGTCCCTACTGGGAGGGAAGAGCTCCTATACCCAGAGATGCATGGTACACAGATGGCTCCAGCATGGGCAGCCCCCAAAATGGAGGCCATAGCTTTCCGTCCTAAGACTGAGACAATATGGATGGGAGATGGTGAGGGGAAGAACAGCCAATGGGCAGAGTTGCAGGCTGTGTGCTTGTGATCAGCCAGGAGCCCTCCCCTATAGTTGTCTGTACTGACAGCTAGGCTGTGTATCAGGGCTTGACCCTGTGGCTACCAACCTGGTACCATGCCAGCTGGCTAGTTGGTCACCGACCCATTTGGGGGCAAGAATTGTGGCAAGACTTATGGGCCTGTGGTCAGAGTAAAATAATTACAGTATACCATGTGACAGGTCATTTGCCACTGGCATCCCCAGGAAATGATGAAGAAGATAAATTGGCTCAGATATGTTGGTTAGAGGAAAGGGAGCCCTACCTCTGATATAGCCCAATGGTTACATGAGCTTTTGTTGCATGCAGGGCAAAGGACAATGTGGGCTGTAGCCCATCGGTGGTGTTTGCCTTTGACCTTTCAAGAAGTTAGTAGAGCCTGGCAAGAGTGTGCTCCAAAAGGGACTTACATCAAATTCCACAGCAACATGGGACAATAGCTAAGGGGCCTATACCCCTTGTCAGGTGGCAGACAGACTATAGTGTGACTCTACCTGTGTTGGAAGGATATCTGTATGCCATGACTTGTGTGGACACAGCTACAGGACTTTTGGTTGCTTTTCCTAACTGTTGTGCAAACCTGCAGATGACCAAAAGAGGTCTAGAGCATCTCTTTGCTGCCTATGGCCGACAACAGATAATTGAGAGTGATCAGGGCACCCATTTCACTGGACATACACTGCAAGAATGGGTGCAACAGGTGGGAATCAAATGGAAGTTTCATGTGCCATACAATCCTACCACAGAAAGCATGATAGAGAGGCACAATGGCTTGTTAAAATCCAGACTAAAGTCAGATACCAATAGTCTGCGGGGATGGTCAGTCCACCTACGTACCGTGCTATGGCATTTGAACAAGAGACCAAAAGCGAACCCTGAGCCCTGCAGACATGTTAACACATATGGCTGCCTCCCCTATACAACTGCAAATAGAAACCAAGAAAGAATCACTGAAGCCGACGTTCGGCCACCAGAATAACATAATGCTGCCAGCATCAATTTCACTGAACCCCGGAGACTCCACTGAGTGGACGTGGCCTTGGACTTTTCGACACATGGACCAATGATGGCTGGCTCTTCTGGCACCTTGGGGTCAAGGCCTGGAAACTGGCCTCCTGTGTATGGCTGGAATAACAGGAGAGTGGCACCGAAAGGTCACAGTAGTATATCCTGAATGGTCAGAAGGTAGGAGCATCTTACCAGGGAGTTCTATTTTATGATTATGGCCAGTGCATGCACCTCCAGTAGCACTATATAAACCCTTCAGTAAACCCCACAGGAAAGGAGTAAAAGTATGGTATACTATACCTGGAAGGGACCCCCTTCCTGCTATAGTCCTATCACAGGACCAGTCTCTTGCATGCACCCTACCTGATGGACAAGATTTGCCTATGTTGGTGTTGTTAAAACCTGTCTTATTGCCCCTAAAGTCTTTGAGGATTATTATAATTTTTGTTATTAGGAACCTCCTCTGGCTTGAGGATTATTATAATTTTTGTTAACTGTATGAAAATCTTGTTGTATATTAATTATTCTTATTATCTCTTAAGTTGTTGTTATCCTCTGTTGCTATTGTGGAATCTGGTTACAGTGCTCCAGCTTTCTCACACAGGGACCATTGTTGAAGACTGAAAGCATGTAGATTGTAAGGCAGGAATCCTGGAGGAGTGGAGGGTGGGGAAGTTGGGGTTCCTATGACCAAGATCCTCACTGAACTTAAACCACCTGATGATGTAACTGGCCTGTTCCTAGGCTACCACTTCCACATCTTTAGGCAATAAGCTATTATTACACTATATAAAGAGCTGAGCCCAGTGCTCTGGGTGGAGGCAGAGATGCTAGTGCTTGACCTACTGCCAGGAGAACAAGCCAGGTAATAAACCTTTTCACCACAAAGAACATTTTGCTGTCAATTTCTTTGGTCACACTGAATCCATAGCAAACTTGCCCAAGGCTGAAACCCACTGGCAAGACAGTATCTTTTTTAAAATTTCTCATTCTCACTGTCTAACTTTTATCCTTTTAACTGTTATCTAAACAAACAATATCTCCTGCTTTTTGGCTCTCCCATTTTATACCATGCTTGATTACTCTGCAGAAAACAAGATCTTTCTGAATAACAGCATTTGAAGCCTTCTGAACAGCATTTGAAGTCTTCTGTGGTCTATTCCCAACGTTTTTAACTTGGTTTCTAGCTGGCAATCTCTTCCACACTCTGTGGTCCACCTGAACTGTATTTTCATAGTGGTTTCACAAATAACTTCTTACCTGTCTCAGGAGGTTCTCATTAAAAAAATATCATTTCCTATCTTCCTAAGTACCAACTCCAGGGATATTTCAAGACTCAAATTCAATCATGGCCTGTCTGAGAAGTTTTACCCTGTCTCTCCCATCTGGAAAAAACTGCATTCTCTTTTGGATTTCCCCATTAATTTGCATCTCTTTCTTTTTACTAATGTTATCCCCTAATAGAATTGATTTTTAAGATCTGGATCATCTCTGCCCTCCAAAAGCCAATTTGGCTGTAGTTAGTAACCAATAAATCCTTTTTGAATATATTGATGACTTTTAGTTTTATTTTTCAGTCAAACACAGATTCAAACAGCATATCTTAATAAGCTAGACCACTAACCTGATTTCCACAGGGAATTGTGCATTTGTGACCAAGAAACTGGAAATTTTACACTCGTGGAGTAACTTCAAAAACCTGTTGATTTCTGGGTACATTATGGGTTCTCCCACGAGGGACAATGCACAGTGCTTTACCATCATTCCTTCTTCAAAGCGTTCTTCTTTGACACCTGGTACTCCTGGAGAACAGCGTGAAAAAGAACAAGCTCAATAAGGCACAGAGAGAGGATACCTTAATTAAAAATTTTTAATTTATCTTAATGCTCCTTCAATTATAGAGGACAAATTCATTTTTGATGCAGGTAATACAAAATAAGGGCCAGAGTGGGGACAAAACCTAGAATTATTAAATCAGAAACGTCAGTCAACTTCATCCTTGGTTTTAATACTAGTCAGACTACATCAATACAAGCTGGCAAACTAACTCTTAGCTAATTATTTGGAATGTAGAACATATTCTTTTCCATAATTTACATAGTTCTGCATTCTTTCATGCTTGTTAAGAAACTGAATTCAGTATATCTACATAAAGAAAAGCATTTTCTATGAGTGAATTTCCCCCTTCATTCCTCAAGTATGCTGAATTATGAAACTAAACAGAATTGGTCCAAAAGTATATAGAAAAGAAAAAGAAGAAAACTGGCATTCTCACCTTTGGCTTCATGTTGGAATCACCTAGAGTGTCAAAAACTACTGCTGCCAAGGTCTACGGCCAAAGATTTTGTTTAACTGGAGTGAGTGTAAGCCAAGATAAGGGCACCTTTAAAAGCTCTCAGTTGATTCTAACGTGTAGCCAAAGTAAAAAACCACAGCATAAACCAGAGGTCCCCAAATTTGTCTACACAATAGAATGACCTAGGATTCTTAAAACTACCCAACTCCAGGATATAGCACAGACAAATTAAATCACAATCCTTGGGGGAAGAGCACAGGAATCCATAGTTTTAGAAGCTCCCTAGGTGGTTCCAAAGTGCAGACAAGTTTAGGGACCACTGGCACACACCATTGATTCTCAGCAGTAGTTGGACATTGCAATTACATAAGAGCTTTTTAAAAATCCCATGTCCAAGCAGTTTCTCAAACCAATTAAAGCACAATCCCTGAGCATGGGATTCAGACATCAGTATTTTTTAAATGCTCCTCATGTGATTCTTGTGTATAGTGTGGGTAGAGAAGCACTGCTCTGGACTCAAACATAGAAAGCATTCATGAAAGTCCCTCTATCTAACACAGAATTTGAAAGACTTGGAAAACATATAAATAGGCAAATAAAAATATATCTTGTTTACTTTAGATACTAAAATTATCTTTAGGTTCTTTTTGAAGAATACAGTCTCTTTGAAAAGGATACAAATTCCTCATGAAGACTGGGGTGGAGGAAGCATGTTCACATTCCCTCTCAATAACTGATTAGCAATCTTTGAAACATAAAATCACAGTGTATGTTAAGGGTCAAGTTTTATTTATTTTCTTAACTATAAACAGTACCTGCCTCAAAGAATTTTTGTTAGAATTAAATGAGATAATGCATGTAAGTCTTAACAGAGAGTGCTTAACACACAAGAAATATTCATTGAGGATTTCTTATCACCATTACCAGGCCTCTAAAATTATTAAATCACCGTCAATATAACCTAAACAACAAACCTGGAGAAAATAAAGTCAGTTTTCGCTGCTTGCTTCTGCCTTATTTTACAGGAAGTGATTTTGTACACACACACACACACACACACACACACACACACACACACTCTCTCTCTCTCTATTTGGCAATAAACAAATGCAACCTAACACCCAACAGGTCAAACCAACATAATACCAGCTGAAATCTGAGCAATCTAAAATTGGGAAGTTATATCTCATTTTATGACCATCTAACTGGACTTGCAAGAATGTATTTCATGTCAGTATTTTTAGATGACTAATATTTTAGGCTATTGAAATCTAAGGTCTTAACTCAAGTGAATCAATGTTTCAAATAAAACTTGACCCTTAACATACTCTGTGTTGCCAAGACAACTCAGCACTAAGCAAAATCATTCTTTTTTATTAACAAAAAATTGCATTAACTTGAACCCCCCATGAACAGATGAGAAGGGGAGATTTAACCTCAAGCGCAAAATTATCCCCATATTTTAAAAAGTAGAATAATTGAGCATTTGTTAGGCCCTAACCACTGGAAGTCAGATGTACCAGGTCCAAACTCTGGCTCTACCACTAAACTGGTTTGTGTCCTTGGTCAAAGAACTCAATCCTCTATACACATTCCCTGATCTATAAGATGTGGATCTTAAAACCACATGCATACCACACACACATACACACAAACACACATACATTGTAAGAATTCAATGAACTAATAAGCCTCGTAAGAAATACTTAGTGTGGTATCAGGCCCAGAACCAAGCATCCTAAAAATGTTAGTGGCAAACATTTTTATTATGATAATTATTATTATGTGATTTGAAATAGAAATTCCATTTATTTATTTTTAATAAAATGATAATTCCCTTATATTCAACCTATATTTATTGATTACCCACTATATGCCAGGCACTGTTCTAGGCCATTTTCTACCAATACATAGAAAAGAGAAAAGCCTCTGCCTGTGCAGATTATATTCTGAGAGAGAGAATAAATATTAAAAATAATAAATCAGTAAATTCTACAGCAGTGTACTCCAATGAAATTTTCTGAAATGACGCAAATGTAGTCTGTCTGCACAACCTAATACAGTAACCATTAGTCATATGGGACTCTTGAGCACTTGAAATGTGGCTAAAGTGATTGATTAACCAAATTTTTTATTTTATTTCATTTTCATTAATTACAATTTAAAAGGCCACATGTGGCAAATGGCTGCCATATAGGATATGCATCTCTTTAGAATATCAGAAAGTGATACACATGTGAAAAAGAAGAGAGCAGGGTAAGGAAGATAAAGAGTTCCAAGAAGAAAAAGAGGCAGGTGAAACAGGGTGGTCAGGATAAACCTCCCTGAAAAGGTAAGATCTCACTTAAGGGAGAGAGAGGACTAGGCCAAGAGGAGAGGGAAAGAACATTCCGGACACCGGAGAGCCAAGCAAAGCCCCTAATGGGGAGCATGCTGACATATCCAAGAAATTTGAGTAACATGGCTAAGTTATTACTCAAAATACCAATAATGTAATTTTCATTTTGAAAGTATCATATACGGTGCTTGTCTTGCCAATGGGGTTCAGCCCCACGCAAGTTCGCTATGGATTCAATGTGACCAAAAAAAATGACAGTAAAACGTTCTTGGGGTGAAAGGATTTATGTACTCCTGGTGGTAGGTCAAGCACTAGCATATCTGCCTGAACCCAGCACTGAGCCGAGTTCTCTACATAGTGCAATAATAGTTTATTGCCTACAGGTGTGGAAGCAGTAGCCTGGCAACAGACCAGTTACATCATCAAGTGGTTTAAGTTCAGTGAGGATCCTGGCCATAGGAACCCCAACTTCCCCAAACTCCACCGCTCAAGGATTCTCACCTTACAATCTACACACTTTCAATCTTCTGCAATGGTCCCTGGGCAAGAAAGCTGGAGCAGTGTAACCAGATTCCACAACAGCAACAAAGGCTAACAACAACTTAGAGATAATCACAAAAATTAACATACACCAAGGTTTTAATACAGGTAACAAAAATTATAATCCTCAAGCGAGAGGTGGTTCACAATTCACAAAGACCTTAGGGGTAATAATACACGTTTTAATTACACCAACATAGACAAATTTTGCGCATCAGGTTGGATGCATGCAAGAGAGTGGTCCTGTGATAGGCCTGAGGGAAAAAGAGGTTCACGTTCAGGAGTAGTGTACCATATTTTTATGCCTCTCCCCGTGGGGATTACAGAAGGGTCAATATATACTGCTACTGGAGGTGCATGCACTAGCCATAATTATAAATCAAAACTCCCAGGTAAGATGTTCCTACCTTCTAGACGTTCAGGATATACTACTGTGACCTTTGGGGGCCACTCTGCTGTTATTCCAGCAATAAACAGGAGGCCAGCTTCCAGGCTCTGTCCACAAGGTGCCAGGAGAGCCAGCCATTGTTAGTCCATGTGTCAAAAAGTCCAAGGCCACATCCACTCATGAGTCTCCAGGGTTCAGTGCAGTTGGTGCTGGCAGAAAGATATTACTCTGGTAGAAGAATCTCGGCTTCATTGGTTCTTCCTTGCTTTGTACTTGCAGTTGTATATGGGAGGCAGTCATATATGTTAACAGATCTACAGGGCTCAGGGTTCCCTTTCGGGGTCTCTCATTCAAATGCCATAGCATGGTACTTAAGTGGACTGACCATCCCCACAGACTATCGGTATCTGACTTTAGTCGAGATTTTAACAAGCCATTGTGCCTCTCTATCATGCTTTCTGTGGTAGGATTGTATGGCACATGAAACTTCCATTTGATTCCCACCTGTTGCACCCATTCTTGCAGTGTATGTCCAGTGAAATGGGTGCCCTGATCACTCTCAATTATCTGTTGTCGGCCATAGGCAGCAAAGAGATGCTCTAGACCTCTTTTGGTCATCTGCAGGTTTGCACAACAGTTAGGAAAAGCAACCAAAAGTCCTGTAGCTGTGTCCACACAAGTCATGGCATACAGATATCCTTCCAACACAGGTAGAGTCACACTATAGTCTGTCTGCCACCTGACAAGGGGTATAGGCCCCTTAGCTATTGTCCCATGTTGCTGTGGAATTTGATGTAAGTCCCTTTTGGAGCACACTCTTGCCAGGCTCTACTAACTTCTTGAAAGGTCAAAGGCAAACACCACCGATGGGCTACAGCCCACATTGTCCTTTGCCCTGCATGCAACAAAAGCTCATGTAACCATTGGGCTATATCAGAGGTAGGGCTCCCTTTCCTCTAACCAACATATCTGAGCCAATTTATCTTCTTCATCATTTCCTGGGGATGCCAGTGGCAAATGACCTGTCACATGGTATACTGTAATTATTTTACTCTGACCACAGGCCCATAAGTCTTGCCACAATTCTTGCCCCCAAATGGGTCGGTGACCAACTAGCCAGCTGGCATGGTACCAGGTTGGTAGCCACAGGGTCAAGCCCTGATACACAGCCTAGCTGTCAGTACAGACAACTATAGGGGAGGGCTCCTGGCTGATCACAAGCACACAGCCTGCAACTCTGCCCATTGGCTGTTCTTCCCCTCACCATCTCCCATCCATATTGTCTCAGTCTTAGGACGGAAAGCTATGGCCTCCATTTTGGGGGCTGCCCATGCTGGAGCCATCTGTGTACCATGCATCTCTGGGTATAGGAGCTCTTCCCTCCCAGTAGGGACTCTCTGCTACTAATGATTCAAAAGCAAGTACTTCCTGCTTTTCACTAGTATATGTCAATGGCCCTAATAAGCATTGGTGTTCTTAAGGGGCTACTGGAGATGGCACTACACTGCTTTAGGTAAGCACCCCACTTGGCCAGTGTGGGCTTTTGTGCCACACCACTCCTTGGCTTTTGGGTCCAGTCTCGTACCTACCCCAAGATGGGATAGGTGGTTATTACCTTTATTTATCAGGGCCATTCCAGTGATGGGTTCTGTAGCCAGCAAGGCGTGATACACAGCAACCAGTTGTTTTTCCATCAAAGTGTATCATACCTCTGCCCCTTTCCAGAGTTGTGACCAGAATACAATAGGTTGGCGAGTTTGTTCAAGCCGCTGCCAGAGACCCCAGCATAACCATCTTCAGTGACATGAACATCCAGCTCACAGGGCCTGGATGGGTCTATCACACTCAAGGCCTGCATGGCCTTGAATGCCCGTTTTGCTGTAGTCAAGGCAGATGCACATGTCTCATCCTAGTCCCACCTGATGCCCTTTTGTACCAACCTGTATAAGGGCTTCAGAATTTGTGCCAAGTGCAGGATAAGCACTCTCCAGTAGCCTAGAAGACCCAGAACTCGTGTAGCAATTCTACAGTTGTAGGGGTAGGAAAGGCCTGGACTTTATCTATAACTGCTTCTGGTATAACTTTGCTCTTACCCGACCACAAGACCCCTAAGAATTTGACAGACAAACCAGGTCCTTGAATCTTGGTACTGTTCACGGCCCATCCTTTCCCCTGTAAATGTTGCAGCAGTCTAGGTGCTGCACCTTCTAGATCTGAAAGAGAATCAGATGTGAGCATGATATCATCAATATAATGGTACAGAGGCAACACTGGCGGTTTCTCCCATGTAGCCACATCCTAGGCTATAAGTCCATGACACATGGTGGGACTGTGGAGGTATCCCTGTGGAAGTATGGTGAAAGTCCATTACCGTCCTTGCCACTGAAGGCAAACTGTTCCTGACTTTCCTGCTCAATGTCAATGGAAAGAAGGCATTAGCAACATCTACCACATTCATGGCTGAGGGTATCCATCAAGCCTGCTATAGAGGGGACAGCAGCATGCACAGGGGTTATGACTTTATTCAGTTCTCTGTAATCCACAGTCATATGCCAGAAGCCATCTGGCTCTTTTCCTGGCCACACTGGAAAATTGAAAGGACAATGGGTGGGCTGTATAATACCCACCTATACCAGCTCCTGGAGAGTTTCTCCAGTGTCTTTTTGCACTCCAGGGTGTTTGTATTGTTTGATATTAGTCACCCTCTGAGACACAGGGAAAGCTGTGGGCAGTTGCCTAGCATGTCCCCTCAGAGCTGCCTTCACCATATGTACTGTCAGTCTGAACTCACCTGCAGTGGTCTGCAACCATAGACCCTGCAGGATATCAATGCCCAAAATATACTCAGGGATAGGAGATATATACACAGTATACTCTTTTGGAGGTAGGTGCCCTATTCCCAAAGGGATTTTAGCTTTTTTCAGTCTGATAGCCTTACCCCTATATCCATCTATGATAGTGGAGGTCCCAGGGAACTGCTCAGGGTTACCAAGAATCAGTGAACAATCAGACCTGTGTCCACCAGAGCCAGGACATATTGTACATACACTGGGGACCGATGGATAGCTATTTCAACATGTGGCCTCCGGTCCCCCTCCTGGTCCTCAGAGCAGGTACCTCTACCTTCCCCTCAGTAGAACCATGTTCCCCAGTCATCTTCCTGTGTGGGCTCAAGTGAGGCTGGCTCACTCTCCAGCAGGAAGTTTTGCAAACACACAGGCCAGACTTGTGGCTCTGTCTCTGAACTCTGCCTCTTTAGTCTTAATGGCTGGAACTACTGCTCTGGTTTCATTGTTGCCATAGCTCTAGTAAGATCCTATTTGACCTCCCATCTAATTTCCTTCCGTCTACTCCTGCCCTTATTAAATCGACCCACATCTAGGTCCTTGTAACCTTCATGGGGCACTTTAAATTCTCCTTGTGAGTAGCAGACCTCATTTCTTTCCATGTTCTCATTGCTACAGCCTCTCCTAAGTCTGCTACTGTACATGTCACCTCGCTTATGGGCTGCCCTAAGTCAGGGGAAAGAATGGCCACAAGAGACCCAAAGAGGGATGTGGGAGCTGTTTGAAGCACAATATTTCTGATCCCAGTAGTGAAAGTCTCCTCATCTGGGCGACAATTTTCTGGACTATAGATAGCATTTCTTATGCCTAGCTCTCATAACAGCTGTTGGAGCTCAGCATACATCTGCCATCTAGCAGGAGAGGATGGGAGATCACCCTGATTGGGTCACACAGCACAAAGTGCAGCCATAAGCTAATCGAGGAAGGAGTGATTCCCTGGGTTCTGAAGAACACTTTGTAACCACCATCTCAATACAGGCTGAAACTGTCTTTCCCATTTCTGGGAAAGCCAGCTTTCCCATTTCTGATCCTGACAGAACAATTCCATTCAACCCTAAGTTCCACAGATGCAGGAGCCAAGGTCTATTAATGCAAGGCCTTCTGCCTAAACCAGGAGCCCAAGTCCACCAGCTCAGCCTGAGTATAGGGGCAGAGCATAGAGTGCTCCACGACCTGGGGAGGGGACTGCACCTCCTCTTGGGGAACTCTCAGTTGCTGGGTCTTTATTTTCTTTACAACCACTGGACATGCTTTCAGAGGAAGGTTCAGTGCCTTCAGTACCACCTCTTCATCCTTCCCCAGCTCCTCCATTTCTGGCATTGATGGCACCTTTCTCTCCCATCCCCCGAGTGCCTCCTCTGCTACAACGCTTACCTTTTCTACAGTGCCTCACAGCAATGCTAGCTCAGTCTTCAGCAGTTCTCTTATTTTCCTCAATGCTTCACAGCTGGCATTCTCATGCCATCCACCCCCTCCAACCCTACCCGCCTCCCCCACCACCTGTTCTTCCCTCAGGAGTTCGTCTTTTTCCTTTACGGCCTTTTCCTTCTTCAGAACACCTGGCAGCGCTGCTATCTCGTTCTGTAAGGAATCTTTTGCCTCTTCAACAACACCTTGCTGCCGGCATTCCCTTTCTGCCTCCTCTCGCATCAATGCCATTTCCTTCTTCAGTGAATTCACAGCAGTCTGTAGCTCATGTTCTTGTGCTGCCATTTCTTGGGTCTTTTTCAGGAGCATGTCCTTCTCTTCTGTAGACTTTTTTGAAACTGTGAGAAGCAGCCAACCCACAGTCCGTGCTGCCTCACGGTCACTCTGTCGCTCAAAAGACACACTTACTATACCAAGGGCCACCCCTACTGCCTCAGGTATCACCTCCACTTGCCTCCAGTCCTGGGGTGGTGCCCAGTCCTCTAGGAGGCAAGCCACCTCAGACCACATACCCACTGGGGGACAATTCCCTGTCTCCCCATTCATAGGGGCAGCCCACTGAAGCACCCCTCCCGTAAGGGCAGCCTGTCTTTTTCCTTGGTCAACAATGAAAACCCTGCTGACTTCTCCAATTGTCTTGCCAATGGTTTTCAACTCCCGGCAAATTCACTAGGGATTCAGTGTAAACCAAAGAAGTGACAGTAAAACGTTTCTTTGGTGTGAAAGGGTTTACTACCCAGATTGTTCTCCTGGCAGTAGGTAGAGCACTAGCATCTCTGCCTCCGCCCAGGGCACTGGGCCGAGCTCTCTATATAGTGAAATGATAGCTTATTATTGCTGACGGGTGTGGAAGCAGCCCAGCAACAGGCCAGTTACATCATCAAATGGTTTAAGTTCAGTGAGGATCCTGGCCATAGGAACCCCAACTTCTCCACAGTGCTGTATTAAGAACAGAAGACCAAGGAGATAACCTAATCTGCCAAGAGGCTACTATACACTCTAAGCAAGAAATGATGGTGGCTTGGACCAAGGTGGCAACAGTGGAGGAGGCATGATGGGATCTGTTTCAAAGGTATAGTCAACAGGATTTTCTAATGGATTAGATGTAGAGTATGGCAGAAAGAGAGGTGTCAGTGATTTCTACATGTTGGCCAAAGCAACAGAGTTGCACCGAGACAAAGAAAGCCTTGAGGCTGGTCACAGTGGGGGGAGATCATGTGCATCAATTCTAGCCTTGTGACGTCTGATGTGTCTTGTTTATCTGAATGTGTGTTCAAGTTCAGATTCTGGGAGAAAGGACTAGATGGAAATAAACATTTTGACAAACAGATAGCATTTCCATCCAGGGACTGAATAAGATTACCAAGGCAGTAAATTAGACAGAAAAGAGGACCAAGGCCTGAGTGTTAGTGTGGTTAAAATTGTAGTATTTCCAGAATATCTCACCTGGCTTCAGTGCATATGCACATCAACAGGCATTTCTCGGGTGGATAGAAGTTCATCTCTATATCAATGGTTAAATTACCTGGGCAACCGAGGGCTTATTTGAACCTGAGAGGTTAGGGGAAGGTCCTGGCTTGCTTCTGCCACAGTAGGAGAAACAGCCCCAGACTGCAGTTTGTAAGCAATAAAAGGGTTTTAAACTTTATTTCTCCCTTTGACTGATTTTTATTTTAGAGGTATTTGCCCTGGGATTTCCTCTCCCCAGAGTTACAGTTAGGATACTCACATATGTAGGGAAAGGATGAAGGACCAGCAAACAACACTACCAAGGAGCAGCCAGGAAGGAAGGAGGAAAACTTAAAAGCAAAGAGCTCAACTGCCATCTTCTCCAAGAGCTACACCTAAAAACATCATACCTGCCCATTTAGACAACTACAAGAACAAACAAATAACAAGACAAAAAAAGTCCTGAGGAAAACTTCCTAGAGTAAGGATTCCAGTATTTTTAAATTATTCTAATTATCTCAAAAGTAAGGGATTGGAAAGAATATGTAAATCCTTGGATCCCTCCTCCATAAAAGTGGATTTCTACTTCGTGCTTACTGCCAAAAGCTATTATAGTAGTCTTTCCAAAACCAGGCCCTTAGAGACTTAATCTCATGCCTTCCTTCACTGCCCTCAAAGAAATGTGTCAGCATATAAGACATCCTCTAAACTTCTAATGGAAAGAAGTTCTGTAGCAGGAAGATAGTGTAAGGAACAGCAGACACTATCTTTCAGCCACAAATCCACAGGGATATTTCCCACTGAGTCACATACACACACAATCTTTTGTCTTCGTGTTTCCCTAATTACCCCTTTTGCAACCAAAGTCTGCTTTGTTATTCTTATTTTTTCTTTATTTTCTTAAGTTTCTGACATTTCTCTTATCCTGAACAGCTTCCTCATTCTGGCCAATCACTACAGTTCATCAGATTAACTAGGAAGCATACCTTACCTCACTGAAAGATACCAACGCAGGAATTAAAGATTCCAGAATTATCCTAATGTCACAGCAATGAATAAAGTAACATACAAATAAACATGATACATTGTTCAACGTGAAGTATTCTTATTTCTGAAGTTTGGGCCAATCAGAAATAAAGTATTCTCTTCATTCTTCTCATAACAATATAGTTTCTGGCCAAAATTCTTCCTACAACATCATATATATCTTTGATATATGGTAATCCCCCTTTATCCACAGTTTCCCTTTCCAGTTTCAGTCGCCTGTGGTTAACGGAAGTCTGGAAGCAGATGATCCTCCTCCTCACCTATTAACAGAAGTTCAACAGTAGCCTAATACTACATCACAATGCCTGTACCATTCACCTAACTTCACCTCATCACACAGGCATTTTATCATCTCTCATCATCACAAGAAAGGTGAATACATTTCAACAAGATGTTCTGAGAAAGAAAGAGACCACATTTATATAACTTTTATTAAGTCTATTGCTATAATTGTATTTTATTAGTTATTGTTAATCTCTTGCTGTCTAATTTATAAATTAAGTTTTATCATAGGTATGTATGAATAGGAAAAAGCAGTATATATAGGGTCCAGTGATATCTGCCATTTCTGGCATCCACTGGGGGTCTTAGGATGTATGCCCCATGGAGAAGGAGGGGACGACTAGTAACTTCCACTGGGAACTTTTTCGTAAGTAAGCTTCAGAAAACAATCAGCAGGTAGTGCTCTCTTCCCCACCTCCCCCATACTTCTTTTGGATATGTACTTGAGCAAAGCTCCTTTGTAAAAACCATCTGTTGGAGATCATTTGTTTTTTGCATTACTTCACTTCTAGCTTAAACTGTAGATAAAAACATCTAACAACAAATGATTTCTTTATTATCTTTGCATCTGCACTGAGGACCTTCATTCCTCTCACTTTGATGTCTGCTGAACTGATGAGAAACTGAACTAAAGAAGCCTCAACCTCATTCTCTGAGAACTATTTCACTCTGCTAGAGGAACAAGCAGCATTTTGAGAAGATGCTGAATTGCCCTGAAATTTTGACCCACTTGTAATCAATATAAAGTTGATTTTGCATGTGTATAAAGGGAAAGCTAATAAAGGTCATGAGAAAAAAATATTTTAATCATTCAATGGACTAACTGAAAAGACAATGATTGCCCTTGGAATTGAGAATAGAAGCACAAAAAGGAGGCATTTGAAAAGTCAGAGTATCTTCAAAATCTGTTTATGACTAGCCACTTAGCTGAAGCTGAAAACTCAGAGGCAATAAGCAAAGGACCCAACAAGTCTCATCGTATACAAAAATAAAATCATAAAGTGACAGAGCCAGATGCATGGGAGAGAATGGGTGTTCTTCATGGGGTGGGAAAGCACACAAGAAAACAAAGGACTCCACGCCAGAATAACGGAAAGTACTGAGTTAAGACAGGACCTCTAAAAGAGGATGAAGTGAGGTTATCCAGAAGATAATAGGGAAATGGCTTCAAACCTTTGAAAATAGGCTGTAATGTTCCACAGCATTTCCATTTAAACCTGAAATTCTATTCCCACAGATACAATATTATTAAAATGGAGTTTAAGTCACCATTCAAACCCCTAAACACCAAATCAACTTATAGGACTAATAAATCTATTTCAATATTACCTAATAAAATTCAAGTATTTTTTCCTACAGGAAAATGTATCCCAAGTTCCAACTAAGGAAACCAGAAACAGACCTCTCCTCTGGTTTTTCAGTTTTGCTTTTTTTAACCCCAAGGAGTACTAGGGTGATCATATCAGAGCTCTAATAGGGTAACTATCAGGGTATGGAAGAAGAGAAAGGGCAACTAGTTTCCCGCAGGGCATCTGTATCACATGAGATGAGCCACCTCTCTAGGCAATCTCTATTGACTCTCCACCAGGGACTGAAATGAGATCTCGAGTTATATTGCTGCCACCTTACAGTTAAAAAGTAGGATCCATGTCAGAGCGGCACCCATGTGAGGAGATTGGGTTCAAAAGAAGTAGAGTGACTTTCATTAGCCTCGCCATCCTTACTCTGAGGCTGACTATCCAGAAAGAAGGATAACTTGCTTTACTTATACCCCTTCCCCTAGCAATGAATGAAAGATAGACTGAAGAGATTTCACTGAATGCAAGAGGATTCGGGTTCATAAAAAAGAAAACTTCAGACTATAATCACTGATAATGACTAAGTCAAGTTAAAAAATCTCATTGCCTGGTTAATACCTACAATAAAATAAACAATCATCAATTTCAGCAGTTTATTACTTTCTGCCAAGATCTAAGAAGATACAAAACCTTACCAATATTCTACAATAATAAAAATCTACAATTTTGACAAAGCTCTATTTTTTAAAAGAAAACAATTAACATTTTTGCCTTTTAAATGTTACAGACTACCACCAGTTTTACTGAAGAACTTTGGATTCTTACAAATTACATATTGCATTCTTTTATAATTCAGGTTTTTTCTTTTCTAATAGTATAATATTATAGCAAGATTTACTGTGATTATCACAGCAGTAAGGCAGCTTTTCAAAAACAAGTCATGTCTTGTTTAAGCTCAGAATAAAGTAAAAAGCATTAACAAATAGTCAACACAATCCAAAAACTGGAAATTAAGGGAGCTCTCACTTTTTGTGAAAATATAATATATTGAATAATAAATGAGAGTTCCTTTATGTCCATGTGATAGCCTCTTCACATACACATTTGTTTCCTATTACTACTTTAAAGAAAAACTGCTTTGGTACCCTGTAGAGTAGTGGTGCTCAGGTATCAACCAGTTCCAGTTTGAAAACTTTTAGGAGATTTATTGTTGACTGTTTTGCTGACATGATTGTAACATTTTGTCAAGTCAGTTAATTAAGATAAGAAAAAAGAATCCTTTGTGAGAATTACCAGGGTAAAGTAAATACTGTATAAAAGTTATTTTTAAGAATGAAATTGATGGCAGTTATTGAATTTCTCGGTGAAAGAAAAAAGAGGGAATAGATGAAAGGAAAAGAGGGGATTGATGAAAGGAAAAGAGGGGATGCAAACTCAAAAGTCCATGCAGGTTTACTGCTAAGCCTGAGGACACCCCTGTTCTGGCTAGCAGAACAAAGAAGGTGTCTCTACAGGCTAAGAGGCTTTTTATGGCCAGGGTTTTTGGTGGGCTCTTTGAGGGGAGGAGTCAGGGGAAAGGTAGGCTTGTGGCTTGCTGATGTGTCCTCTGGAGAATGCTTATAGCCTAGGTAAGATGAAACTTAGGTCTCTCTGAGATGGTGGGTGGGCTTATTCAAAAGACAGCATTCCTGTCCAGATTCTATCACTGGGGATCATTTCCTCTCCCTTAGGCATTCTCCACCCTTATTCAGGACTCACTTGTTCATTCATATGCTCTTTTCTTTCTCCCTGCAATCCTGTATCTATTGCTCCCAAAGACAATATACATTTTGAAATTCTTTCATTTCTTCTCTCATGGAACCTGAAGACAAACTATTTGAGAATCCTATTGATTAAAGTAACCCAAGGTTACTGAGCAGATACACCTTTCTGCACAGGACAAGCCCTTCAAACAAGCCAGGCAGACAAGAAACAACACGTGCTCACTGAGCTCACCTAGCACATTATTAATGTGAATAAGGCCAGCCTCATGATTTATTCATTACTTATTTCCATTTAAAGTGCATTTGCAAAAAGTGCTCCTGTCAGAAAAATTACTATCAAAGCTCAGATTGTCATCCTATATCAAGGACATCTCAGAATGGAAAAATGAATGTCTACTCCTCAGGACTGCTTCCTCTCCACACAACTTAATCAGGGAAATTCCCAGATGTCCGGGAAACACATCCTTGGTCATTGTCCGATTATTTAAGGATTCAATTGGCTCTTTAAGCACTAAACCAAAACAAACTTAGACTATAAAGATAAAATTACTAGCATATGCCTGCTTCTCACGTTATTATCTGTGATGGTTAATTTTCAATGTCAACTTGGGACATGGTGCCCAGATTTCTGGTCAAACATTATTCTGGATGCTTCTGTGAAGGTGTCTTTTGGATGAGATTAATGTTAATCAGTGGGTTTTGAATAAAGCAGAAAGCCCTCTATAATGTGGATGAACCTCATCCAATCAGTTGGAGGCCTTAATAAGAACAAAGGCTGATCTCCATCAAACAAGAAGGAATTCTGGCTGCAAACTGCCTTTGGAACTCAACTGCAACTCTTTCCTGAATCTCCAACCTGCTGGTCTATCCCATCAGATTATTTTTCAGACTTGCCAAACCTGTACAATGAGCCCATTCCTCAAATCAATCTATCAATCTCTATGAACCTGTCTACACACACAGACATACATACACTAATGCATGCATATACAGCATGCTGTTGACCCTTTTTCTCTGGAGAATTCTGACCAATATATTATTCAAAAGAAAACAAAACTGCATTGAAATTTATTAAAAAGACATGATTTATTTGAAGATCAATAATCAGTGTAAATTAAATCAATAATGAATGTAAGAAAAGCTAGTCAAATTCCAGATGTGGAGACTTACTAGTTCTTCACAAGTTCTGTTTCATTTCCCTAAAGACCGATGAGACACTAGTTTATCCAAATGACAGAAAGTAATTTGTTCAAAAAGAAAAAAAATTTTTCAAGATGAAAAATTAAGATACTTATTAGCATCTTTGCAGATGTACAAAAATAAGTCAGCACATGCACAGACACACAAAAATGCACTGGTCAACTGTCCATAGAAAATTCATAAAGAATAAAAGGTATAATTATTGACTAATTATCCTCTATAAATTACTATTAACCTTGAATCATACTCATAAGAAGTAAGAATGGTAGTAAGAAGTTCTGAGTTATAAGAAATATACTTGGTCTTTGGTCCTGGTTCCTGGCACAAGCTCCTAAAACCCTTGGGATATTCTGATTAATAGGAGTGTCATTCATAAGGAAGCCCCTTTTAAGCATACCTGAATTTATAATAATCAGATGAATTAGGGCCTTAAATGGCCTCAGGATGGGACTGATAACCAGAAAGAGCAAGTGATTAGAAGACTGGTTTTTCAACCATATCCAGTGACCTCTGAGAAAGGGAAAGAGGGCTTCCAATTACGTTCTGTAAAAACTCTTCGATAAGAGGTGATGAGCTTCCACGTTGGTGATTGTATCTAAGTGCCAGCAGGGTGATACACCTCAGTTCCCCAGGGACAGAAGCTCCTGAGCTCTGGACCCTTCCAGACCTTGCCCTATGTACCTCTTCATCTGCCTGTTCACCTGTATGTTCTGTAATATCCTTTATAATAAACTGGTAAACAGAAGAAAATGTTTCTCTAAGTTCTGTGAGTCATGCTAGCAAATTAATTGAACCTGAGGAGAAAGTGGTAGCAACCTCCAATTTATAGACAGTCAGTCAGAAGCACAGGTAACAACCTAGACTTGAGATTGGCTTCTGAAGTGGGGGCAGTCTTGTAGGACGGAATCCTTATCCTGTGGAGTCTGATGCTATCTGCAGACAGTGTTAGAACTGAATTAAATTTATATGACACACAGTCAGTGTCCACTGAGAATTAGAAAATTGTTTAGTGGGTCAGAAAAAAACACACATCAGAAGTAGTATAATCTCAAGAAGAGTGCCCTGACAGAACAAATTTCTTTACATAAAAGAATCTGATCTTCAAAATACAAAAATTTCTTTCCAAAAAAAAACCTGATCTTCAAAATGCTGGTTACTGGGGTTTATAAAGACTCCCATATGAAGGTGCACCAGAAGAATGCCTATGTCAAATCAACCTTGTTGGCTGGAATCCATTTTTTACTGCTACATATGAAAGGAAAGGAGAATATAGGCAAGAAAGACTTATAAGTGTTAGGTGGAGGCAAGCATGGAAATTTAAGAGGGAACCTAACAAATTTCAGTTCATCATATGCAGCTCTCACATTAGAAGTCATCACTTTATTAAGCCCAACCTGTCTACAATGGTGGGACTCAAAAGTGTGGTTCTGGTTCAACATCACCACCACCACCTGGAAAGTTGTAGAAATGTACATTCTTGGGCCCCACCTCAGATTCACTAAACCAATCTCTGGGAAAGGAGACCAGGAATCCATATTTTAACAAGCCCCCCAGATGATTCTGATACTCACTAAAGCTTGAAAACTAGTAACCTCCAGGAAAGTCAAAATAGCTTTAAGTATGACACAGAATTAAATCAGGAAATTCTATAAACTGATGGACAGTTTTACTATATGTGCAGGAAATTATTATTATTATCCCTCCTTTTTTGTAAGGCATTTATTCAAAAAGGTGCTTTTCCAATTCCAACTGATATTATTTAATTTTTCAATGATCTAAAATTTTCAGTCCACTCATGAAGCTGCTTTGTGCTTACCAAAACAGAACAATAGCAAAAGTTTCTAGGAAGGATGATGACACATTCCCAGGCTGAATGCACCATATAATAAATTGCTAAACTTTGAATAAAGTTCTCCCATCATCTGGATATAAAAGTTATCAGTAAAAACTAAAAGGCCAAAATGTACAAAATATTTCTACAAAATTTCCACTTCCCTATACAAAAGTTTGCTAGTGGGGACAAAGTCCTGCAAAAAAGACAATTCCTCTGCCAGTTTATTCAGACTATTAGCAGTCCTTCATAGAGGGTAAATACAGTACCTTTAAACTGCTTGATCATGTTCTGATGGTTTTCAATGGCTCCTTTTAAGATCATTTCAGGCTGGTCCATCTTCCACCGCCATTCAGTGCCCACTGGATTGGTGTGGTGCCTACAAACAAGAGGTAAAGTTCCAAATGATTCCCTGTGGTAAGATCTCAGCTAGTTACCTATTATGTGGTAGTCCAGAAAATCGTAAAGTCAGGGTTGGTTTCCCACTAAGACCTCAGCTATTTACAGCAGTATTTTCCAACTTATTTTAAGTCATGACACTGAGTAAAGCAGGATAAAGAAGAGTGCCTGGCCAAGATGGGCATGTCATCAGAACAATACAAAATAAGCATCCTTCTCTCCTATCCACCCACCATCAGCCTAAATATCCATTAACAACTAATAGCGGGATATTGCTGGAATTGCTGCAAAATCATAGTGACTGACCCTCCCCTTAGAGGCGATGATCTTACAAATATAATTTTAAATAAAACATCTACAAATTTCAATTGTGTTTGATTGACTATATCTCCACACATATGTACGTAATGCTTAATCACCAGTTCTTTAATTCAGGAGGATTTTGTTTTTTGTTAACCTGTTTATCTTCTATTTAACTTCTACCAGAGCAAAAGAGCACATCAAAAAACTGGAGGGAACATTTTAAGTTGATTTGCCTTAAAACAAACTACAAATCACATCCAGGGGAAAAATAATCAACAGAGTGAAAAGGCAACTATGGAATGAGAGAAAATATCTGCAAACAACTTATCAGGAAAGGGGTTAATATACAAAATATATAAGGAACTCTAACTCAAGAGCAAAACAAAACAAACAAAAACAAAAAGCAAAAAACAACTCAATTTCAAAGTGGGCAAAGAACTTGTAACTCATTTAAAAAATGGGCAAAGGACTTGACATTTCTCCAAAGAAGCTATATGAATGGACAAATAAGCATACAAAAAAGTACTCAACATCACTAATCATCAGAGATTTGCAAATCAAAACTGCTATATCACCTCACACCTATTAGTATGGCCAAAATAAAACAACAAAAAACACAAGCTAGCAAGGATATGGAGAAATTAGAACCCTTATACACTATTAATATAAAATGGTACAGCCACTATGGAAAACACTATAGATGTTTCTAAAAAATTAAAAACAGAACTACCATATAATGTAGCAATCCCACTTCTGGGTATTTGTTCAAAAGAACTGAAGTCAGAATTTCAAAGAGGAATTTCCACTCCCATGTCCACTGCAGCATTATTCACAATAGCCAAGATGTATAAGAAACCTAAATGGGTATCAATTAATGAATGAATAAAGAAAATGTGTATGGGATGGAATATTATTCAGCCTTAAAAAACAAGAAGGAAATCTGCCATATGTAATAACATGGATCAAACTAGGGCACATTATGCTAAATAAAATAAGCTAGCAATAAAAGGGCAAATACTGAATGGTATGTAATATGGGGTATATATAATAAACAAAATAGAAGCAGAGAGTAGAACGGTGGTTGCCAGGGTCTAGAGAAGGGGGAAATAGGGAGTTGCTATTCAATAGATATAAAAAAAATTGTTATATAAGATAATCAAGTCCTAGAGATCTGCTGTACAACATTATAATTAACAACACTTAAACTTTTCTTAAGAGAGTAGAGCTCATGTTAGCTGTTCTTGCTACAATAATAATAATAAAACACTGTTTTGGGGCAAAATTATGATTCTACTAAATATAGAGAATGAGAAATTTTTTGTGAAAAGTACACACTTTAGTAACTACTTTAAAAACAGAAGGCCCTTTAAACATATTCTTTCCTGCTTTTCAAACAATGATTTAATTGAGCATATTAAAAATCTAGTTCCAACTCTTTATGCACTTTGATGTATGAAAGAATCTGTAAAATAGAGGCAAAAAAAGCAAGGTACAGAACATTGTAAAGTATCCTACCATTTCTGTGTGTGTATACACACACCTTACAGGCATATTTATGCATACACACATACAAATTTGCATATGTGTAGAATATCTCTAAAAACCTTAGTGACTGGAAGACAGGAATGTAAGAGAGACAATTTCCACATTATAACCTTCTGTGTATTTTGGATTTTTCACAACATGCAAGAATGACTTTTCAAAATACAATTAAATATATTTTTAAAACTTGTGCTCACTACTCAAGCCAAGTAAACCCTTTTAACTCATATACCATAAAATTCCATTTAAAGTATACAATTCAACAGCTTTGGGCACCCACCACACCATCAATTTTAGAACATTTTTACCATCCCAAAAAGAAATCCTGTTCCCCTTAGCTATCACTCTTCAATCCACATTTCCACTCCAGCCCTAGGCAACTACTGATCTACTTTCCATCTCTACAGGTTTGTCTATTCTGGGCATTTCACAGAAATATAACCATAAAATATATGACCTTTTGTGACTGGCTTAACTTAGCATCATGTTTTCAAGGTTCATTCATGCTGCAGCATGTACCCCTACTTCATTCCTTTTTATTACCAAATAATATTCATCAGATAGACATACACATATTTTGTTTATCCATTCATCAGGTGGTGAACACTTGGTTATTTCCAATTTTTGAACAGTATTAGTATCTTTTCATGTGTTTATTGGGCATTTGTATAACTTCTTTGGAGAACTGTCTATTCAGACCATTTGCCCATTTTTGTAATCAGGTTATTTGTTCAAGGTAGATATAACTCTTCAATTGAAATTTCAAAGTACAAAATGTTCACTTAAACAGAAATGAGACATACAAAGGTAAACCTGGGATATCTATACACATAACATTAAACAACTCCATCTGAACATTAGCAGAATAGTTATATTTTATCTATCCATAACAAGTCTACTACCCGTATCATCAAAATGAACTCAATTCATTTTGGAAAACTCACATTTGTACATCATACTTGTAAGAATATAGTAATTTATCCTCCATTTACCCCATGGTCCCAAGCACATAAGCCGGTGAGAATTATGCCTGGGCTTGCCTGGGGCTTGCTGGGCTTACCCCGCCTTATCTCTAAACATCCCAACCCTCCCCCAACGCAACAGGCCGAGCAGATCCACCACAATAAAAGGCACCACACTGCTGCTCTCTCTCTCTCTCTCTCTCTCTCTCACTCTGCTGCTCTGTCTCTCTCTCTGCTCTCTCTCCCTATCTCTCTCTCTCTGCTCTCTGCGGCATGCTCTCTCTCTCTCTCTCTCTCTCTTCCCACCCCCCTCTGGGGCAGCCACTTTCTCCTTCAGATAATAAAGTCTCTTGCGTGGGCCCATGTCTCCTGGGTCATTCTGGGTAAGGTCACGGTGAGTTACCCTTTCATTGGTGCTGTGACTTGGATGAGGCTCTCCCATTGACTTAGCTCTTCCTCCAGGAACCTGAGCTGCTTTGGGAACCCTCACTGCCCGATCCTCCTCCACGGGCTCACCGTCCACTTCCCCGGTCGCTCGTCTTCTCGCCCAACACCAGCCTTCAATTTGGTGAGTCTCCCCTTCATGGTCAACTTAAATGTCCCTTTGGAACCTGGGAAGTGACCGTTGAGTGTCCAGTACTCCCAAGGGCTCCTCTGGGACAGGGGCACCCCCAACCACGACTTTCAGAGTCATGGTTGATCCCCATAGTCGACCCTTCTCTGCCTCCCCATGGTGAGAATCCTCATCCACTGAGGCCCGGTCTCCCTTTATCTACGTTTCTACTCAACTCAAAAACTCCTGGTACCAGGTACCAAGCCTCCCCAGCGTTTTTACCTCGACCCCACAGTTAGAGGTGGTGACGACGCCCTAACTGTGCCTGGTCTTCTCCGTGACCTTCTCAATTGCTCAGGGACGCCTCAGCGACTTCTGAATGGTCTTGTTCTCACCATGGGATCTGGCCCCTCCGTTCCCGCAGATTCACCGCTAGGGTGCTTACTCAATAATCTAAAGCCCCTCCACCTCACTCCAGACCTCAAACCTGTTCGCTACTGTAATGAGATCTGGCCATAATATCCCTTGGACAATCAGTCTAAATGGCCCCCCAATGGCTCTTTAAATCCTAAAATTCTCTGTAACTTATACAACTTCTGTAAGCGTACAGGCAAATGGAAAGAGATCCCATATATCCAGGCTTTCTCTTACCTTCGAACCAAGCTCTCCCTCTGTCTCTCTCACTCTGCTGCTCCCTCTGTCTCTCTCTCTCTGCTCTCTCTCCCTCTCTCTGCTCTCTGCTCTCTGTCCCGCTGCTCTCTCTGCTGCTCTCTCTCTCTCTCCCTACCCCCGTCTGGGGCAGCCACTCTCCCTTTCAGATAATAAAGTCTCTTGCATAGGCCCGTGTCTCCTGAGTCACTCTGGGTAAGGAGGGTCGCGGCGAGATACCCTTTCAATACTGTAGTTGAAAAACACATTCAGATCCACAATCTCACTCAAGCAATTAAGCTTCACAGGAATCCTGTAAGGGGGTTATTACCCTTTCATTTTACAATTAAGAAACTGAGGCTCAAAGGCTATTTTTAAGAACCTGCTAAAATGGGGGCAAAAAAACAGAATGTTTATATAGGCATTTAAACCAATGTTTACTAATAAGTCTTTTCTGACATGCTTATTCATAATTGAAACAGATAGTGAATTCTAATTTTAGAAGTTAGTATATTAGTACTTCTTTATGAAAAGCAATGGTAAATGAAATATCTCCATTTAGTTTTATCTTCCTAAAATCTTATTAGTGAATTTGTTCACATATTATTTGTTTTTTTAAAAAACTCAGTGAATTTATTGCTTGAGAAACTGAACTATTGCATTATTGCCTATAAAAACAGGTAATACAAGTAGCAGTATTATCTACTAAATCCTGTTATTTCCTTTGAATCTTGACCTTCACAAAAACAACTTACTTGTGTCAAGAATCTTAGGAAGAAATTAGAACAGACTGTAAAATATGAAATAATGAAAACTAAGAAAAAAAGCACTTGGTTGTTTCTTCTACTAGCTAAGTATTATGTGGCTCAAATTTTTCAATCTACATAACCATACAACTGCTCATCCCACAATATTTTAAGTTTTGTAAGCACATATTCTATCAGTAAAAAGACATGGGATGTAATTTTATTTCAATGCCACCATGTCTCAGCAATCTCCTTCACTGAAATAGTATCTGTGAAGCACTGTACACATGATTTCTTAACCTCAGCACAACTAATATTGTAGACTAGATGATTATTGCGAAGGATTTCCTGTACATTACAGGCTGTTTAAGAACATCCCTGGCCTCTACCCACCAGATGCCAGTAGCACCTCCCTCAGTTTTAACAATCAAAAATGTCTCCACATATTGTCAAATGTCCCAAGTTTCCTCATGGGGTGAAAAATGGCAATTTTGCCCCAGTTGGTAACAACTAATATATCACTCCAAAGAGATACTTTTCAGACTTTTCACTAGATCCCTGGATAACTAGAAAGGGAATACATGTAAAATAATTTAATATGGGACAATGGTATTATTCTACCTTCTTTTTTAAAAGGCTTTACTTTTTATATTATCCATTAAATGAAATATACACAGATAAAACAATATGATGTCTGAGACTTGCATCAAAATAGGGAGGACTAGGATAGGTGAATGGAATACGACTGACCATATATAAATAAATATGGTAGATATTCATTATACTATTCTACTTATGTTCAAAAAGCTCTGATTAAAGTTTAAAAAAGGAAAAAAAGAAGCTAACATAAATCTCAGTAGATAAACAATCTGCTGCAGCCTGCATTAAAAGATCAGTTCAGGGAAACAACAGACAGCTGAATGCCTAGGAGGAAAAGCTGAGAGACACATTCTTTGATAAATCAGAACACTGAAACACCCTTACATATACCAGGAAATACAGAAAGCCTGAAACATGCCAAGGACAGGATGTATGCTAAGAAAAGACCTGAGAAGAACCTAAACTTTCACCCACATCTGAGTTTTAGGCTCAGCACAAGCAAGAAGTGATGGCTAAGGCAGAGTTGCAAATAGCCTTGCTAAGCTTTGAAGGAATGCCCCAACACAGTGTCAATCAATATTCAAAGACTGGAAGAGGGCTATTTTTTCCTTTTTTTCTTCGGCTCCATGTTTTCAAGGAAATCTCTTGTCAACACATTTGCTGACCTCTAAAACAAAGATTTCACAGATAATACATAACAAAGAAAAACATCTGCACAAAACTCACTAAGCAAACAAGCAGCTGAAACCAAGATCAAGCCACAAAAAATAAATCCTGAAGAATGCAAAGAATCTGATTTCCAGACTTTAACACATTATCATATTAACAACATGCAGTTATAAATGAAACATTATAAAGCATACAAAGAAGGAAGAAAAGTACAGCCAATTCACAGGAAAATTAACAAAACTCTCTAGGGAAACACATCAGTCTTGCTAGAAAACAACTAAGTCAACTATCTTGAATATACTCAAGAGTTAAAGGAAATCATGGACAAAGAGCTGAAGGAAACCAGGAGAACAATGTCTCAACAAATATAGAATATCAATTAAGAGAAACAAATGATAAAAATGAACCAAAAAGAACCAAGAGCTGAAAACATAATAACTGCAATGAAAATTTGAACAGAAGGTTTAAACAGCAGATTTGAGCAGGCTTTGAGAAGAAAGACTCAGCAAACTTGAAGATAAGTCAATTATCCAGTCTGAGGAACAGAAAAAAAAAGTGTGAAGAAAAGTGAACAGAGTCTTACACACCTGCTGTGGGACACCATCAAAAGTACCAACATATGCATAATGGAAGTCCCAGGAGAGGAAAGGGAGAAAGGGGCAGAAAGAATATCTAAAGAAATTATGATTGAAAACTTCCTGAATTTAATAAATGACATCAATTTATACATCCAACAAGCTCAAGGAACTCCAAATAGGATAAATTCAAATAGATCCCTACCAATATACAATATAATCAAATTGTTAAAAGACAAAGAATTCAAGCATCCAGAAAAAAGAGAAGACACAAATTACATGAAAGGGATCCTCGGTAAGATTAACAGCCAATTTCTCAGCAGAAATCATGAAGCTTGGGAGGTAGTGGAATGCCATATTTAAAATACTGAAAGAAAAACAACGTCAGCCAAGAATTCTATATCCAGCACAACTACTCTTCAAAACTGAAGGAGATAATAAGATATTCTTAGATAAACAAAAGTTGGGGGAGTTAATCACTACTAGACCTGCCCTTCAAGAAATGCTAAAGGCAGTCCTTTAGGCAGAAATAAAGACACTAGACAGACTAAAATGATACAAAGAAATAAATACTAACATAAAGGTAATTTACAGAGGTAGATACAATAGTCAGTATTATTTCATTTTTGGATTCTAACTACTTTTTTTCCTACATAATTTAAAAGACATATAAATCAACAATCATAAATCTATGTTAATTGGCACAGCATGCATAATGCTATAATTTGTGATAACAACATAAAGGGGAGGAATGAAGGTTTGTATGAGCAAAATTTTTTTAGACTATTGAACCAAAGGGGGTATTAGTTGAAAACAAAGTCAGTTCTCATTATTTGCTAATTCCATATTTGTGAAATTACTTCCTTGCTAAAAAATGTATTGCTAAAAATTTATTTGTAACCCTAAAATCAATACTTCAGGCATATTTGTGGTCATTCATGTCCATGCACACAGCAACAAAAAATTTACACCTTGTACACACATTCTCAGCTGACATCAAACATGACAATGCTCTCTCTGCCTTCTTCTGTAAGCTCTCATTCTGTTAACAAGTGTTCCTTTGTAAGTTAACTTAATATCCTGTTTTCTGCATTTTGTGCTTTTTCTTGGTGATGTTGCTGTTTAAAATAGCTCCCAAAGCTACTCCTATAGCTTTTCTTCTTCCTTCCTAATTACAACCATTAAATAGAATTCGTGCCTCATATCGAATTTACCGAGTATCATAATTCTTCCAAGTGATAAAGATACCTCAAGACAAATACTGGGCATAAAAGCCACAGGACATAAATCTGAAAAGAAGTAAAAAGCTAACCTTTTCAAACAATATTGTCCCTCTCTCACTTACCAACTTTACATTTCCCTGTACGGCCCCAGAAGATGACTGGTTAGCCAGAGACAGGTAAGATTCCTCAAGGGAGGAACAACCTAAGACAGGCACAGTCGCAGGGGGGCCATCAGGTGAGAAATTGGGGATCAATAGAGATGAGGCTTAGAACCTCACCCCCCGTTTTGAGAGAAATCTTCTGCATCCGTGGATGTTTCGTTGCCCTTGTCTAGCTTGGATTAACACATAGTCTACAGGCACACACCCGATCATCTACATTTGCTCTCTTACAGCACTAAACTATGTTTTCTACCTTTATCTTGCATCTACCTACCAATTCAGCATTTTATTAAAAATAGAAATAATAATAATAAGGGAGAAATGTGGGATTCACATATAAATCAAGTATAAAAATCAAACGAATATTCATATTTGACCTGATTGTTTATAGTTCATAATGCGTGATCAAAACCGAAAGTTTCTGTGATGACTGCCCTTGTACTGTTCACAATATAAGAACTTATTCACTATGTAAGAATTTGTTCACCATGTAAGAACTTGTTCGTTATGCTTCAGAAGATTGGAGACTGACGAGAATCAGGCTTGGGGTGGATTAATAATTGTGCATTGAGCACTGAGTCCCCTATACAGAATTTTATTGTTGTTAACAACCATTTGATCAATAAATATGAGAGATGCCCTCTCAAAAAAAATATATATATATAGCTCCCAAGCACAGCACTAAAGTGCTGTGTAGTGTTCCTAAATGCGCTGTGATGTGCCTTATGGGGAAAATATGTATGTTATATAAGCTTCATTCAGGTGTTAATTATAGTGCTGTCAGCCATTAATTAGATCAATGTTAACAAATCAACAATACATATTTAATATAGAGTCTTTAAACAGAAACACACATAAAACAAGGTTATATATTAATAACATGGTGAAAAGGTTGTGATAAGATCGTAGGAGCCTAATCTTTTATTTCCAACTAGAATAGTTCAGTATGTGCTATTGTAGCCTTCCTGTAACTTTACAGAACATAATTACCACAGATAAAAGAGAAGTGGATGTAGACTGTTTTAAGTTTAAGATGTTAGCAGCATTCCCGAGAGCAATAACCACCAGAAAATAACCAAAAAATGTGCATAAAAGGAAATAAAATGGAGTCAAATGTAACAACAAAAAGTCAAACATGGAAGAAGGAAGTAACAGACAAAAAAAGACATAAAACATATACAAGACAAATAGCAAAATGTAAATGGGTTAAATTTTCTAATTAAAAGCCAAAATTGGCAGAATGGATGAAAAAAATAGGTCCAACAATATGCTGCCCACTAAAGATTCACCTTATATCCAAAGACATAACTAGATTGAAGGTGAAAAGAAGAAAAGATATATGTAATACAAATAGTAACCAAAAGAGAGCTGAGGCAACTATTGGAATATCATACAAAATAGACATTAAGTCAAAATTGTTACAAGAGACAAAGAAGAATTTTATATACTGATAAACAGGTCAATCCATCAAGATATAAAAATTACAATATGTATTCCTAACAAAAGAGCACCAAAATACATAGAAAAAATCATAAGCTAGAAAAAAAAAGTTCTACATTAATAATTACAAAATTCAAAAATCACATCTTATTATGGATGGGACAACTAGGCAATTCAATAAGGAAACAGAACATTTGAACACTATTTGTTTAACCAGTAATACCATATAATATATACAGAATACACACAAAAAAGAAAGAATACACATTTTTTTCAAGTACATTTTCCAAGACAGAACATATGTTAGGCCATAAAACAAGTATCAATAAATTTAAAAAGTCTGCAATAATAACATAGGCCATATAATAATAACGACCATATATGACAAACCCACAGCTAACATCATACTCAGTAGTGAAAAGTTGAAAGCTTGTCCTCTAAGATGAGGAACAAGACAAGGATATCCACTCACTGCTCGTATTCAACATGGTACTAGAACTCCTAGCCCCAACAGGCAAGAAAGAGAAATTAGAGACATGCAAACTGGTAAGAAAAAAGTAAAGATGCCACTATTTGCAGATGACATGCTATATACAGAAAACCCTGAAGAATCCATAAAAAACTATTAGAATTAATAAATAAATTCAGTAAACTCACAGGATATAAAATCAATATAAAGAAATAGGCTGTGCTTCTACATACAAATGACTAGCAGGAAGAGAAGTTAAGAAAAAAATCCCATTTACAATTGCATCAGAAAGAATAAAACACCTAGGAATAAACCTAACCAAGGAAGCAAAATACCTGTACTCTGAAAACTCTAAGACACTGATGAAAAGAAATTGAAGATGACACAAGTACATGGAAAGATGGTCCATGCTCATAGACAAGGAAAATGAATAATGTTAAAATGGCTATACTATGCAAAGCAGTCTATAGATTTAAAGCAATCCCTATCAAAATACCAATGGCATATTTCACAGAATTTGTATGGAACCACAAAAGACCCCAAATAGCTAAATCAATCTAGAGAAAGAACAAAGCTGAAATCACACTCCCTGACTTCAAATTATAATACGAAGCTACAGCAATCAAAACAGTATGATATGACCATAAGAAAAGATACACAGACCAATAGAACAGAATACAGAGCCTAGAAATAAACCAATGTATCTATAGCCAATTAATGTATGACAAAAGAGGCAAGAATACACAATGGGAAAACAGTCTCTTAAATAAATGATGGTAGAAAAACTGGACAGCTACATGCAAAAGAATGAAATTCAATCACTGTCTTACACTTTACACAAAAATAAACTCAAATGGATTAAACACCTAAATATAAGAACTGAAACCATAAAACTCCTAAAAGAAAACATAGGCAGTAAACTCTTGAATATCGTCATTAGGAGTTTTTTTCTGGGAAAAAAAAATGTCTGCCTAGGCAAGAGAAATAAAAGCAAATACAAACAAGTGGGGCTATATCAAATTAAAAAGATTCCTCACAGGAAAGGAAACTATCAACAAAACAAAAGTCAGCCTACTAAATGGGAGACTGTACTTGCAAATGACATATCTGATAAGGGGCTAATATCCAAAATATACACAAAGAATTCATATATCTCAACATCAAAAACCAAATAATCCAATAAAAAAATGGTCAGAGGACGTGAATAGACATTTTCCCAAAGACAGACAGATGACCAACAGACAGATGAAAAGTTGCTTAACATCACTAATCATGAGGGATATGCAAATCAAAACTGCAATGAGATATCACTTCACACCAGTTAGAATGCTTAATATCAACAAGATAAGAAAAGTAAGTGTTGGTAAGGATGTGGAGAAAAAGGAACCTTCCCTCATACACTGTTGGTAGGAATGTTAATTGGTCCAGCTACTACCAAAAGCAGTACAGAGGTTCCTCAAAAAGCTGAAAATAGAAATACCATATGACCCAGTAAATCCACATCTGGGAATTCACACAAAGAAAACAAAGTTACTAATTCAAAAATATATATGAGGTCCTATATTTACTGCATCATTACTTAGAATAGCCAATATATGGAAGCAATCTAAATGTCCATCAATAGATGAATGAATAAAAATGTGTTGCATATATACAATGGAATATTACTTGGCCATAAAAAAGAACAAACTCTAGCCTTTGCAAAAATATGAATCATGAGAAGATTCAAGATGTAGATGTGAGAGATGAGACAGAGAAATTCTCCCAAAAGACATATAATAGGAAAATACAGTTGATACAACTAATCCTAAAACAGCAACAAGAAAGAAGGCTGCACCAGAATGCTTACACCGACAAAACAGAGCAGACCTCATGAACCAGGGTAAAGTACCAAAGCCTTGATCTGGCAGGACCCAAGCCTTTCCCCAACCCCAGCTCACCAGTGGGAAGAAAAGAAACAGAGTGGGGAGGAGGTGGAAGCCTAGGACTGGTGAACAACCAGCCCTGGAGATCTGTTCTCAGAGCACAAACCTACATTGCATGTGCTCTAGAAATTAGTGGGGTTGGAAAGCTAAGACAGGCGGAATAATTGGAGAGACTAAGATTCCTGCCATTGGTGGAGGACAGGGATCCACAACCGGCCGCTCTGGGACAAAGGAAAGGCAGGAGGTCTGAGAGGCTTCATAGCAGAAAGAGGGCTGCTGAAGGGGCAGGGTTTTCACAGAGCTTGCTGCGCGACAGAAGGGATAGGTAGACGAGGTTGCCTGGGCAGGCTGTGAGCAGCAGGTTGGGAGCTATCAGGAGCTTCAGGCGCTCCATTCCCCTGACTAGCTACTCAGCTCCAGAACACCCCACTGTGACACGCAGCCTACTGCGCCTCCCTCCTGGCCTTCCGGCACAGGCTCGCAAACCAGCAGTCTGTACCCTGGCATCAGGCCAACCAGATGGAGGCCCTGCCTAGGGCAATTACAGGTGCAAAGCGCAGAGGCTTACACCAGTGTGCTCTGCTCACTGGTTCTGACAATGGAGACAGGCAGTGCAATCGGGAAATAGGAAACAGCTCTTTCCTCCTCCAGGGCACCAGCGCCTTTCCCCTGCAACCCACGACATCACTCCAGGGGCTGAGCAGCTCCAGAGAGTAGAGCTTCTGGACACTAGAGAGCACCACATAGAAATATGAAACGTCAAAGGAACCTAGTTCAGACCAAAATCTCACAAACCCCAGAAAAAGAAAAAGGGACAAATGAAACTGAACTCACCAATCTTCCTAAAAGAGAGTTCAAAATAAAAATGATAAACATGCTCATGGAGGTACAGAAAAACATTCATGAACTCAGGGACGAATTTAGAACAGAGATTCAATTATTTAAAAATTCCATGTTAATGCATGTACGCAACTTAATTAGTAGTTTAAAACCTATACATGCTTATCTTACTCTACAAGAAGGTATGTCAAAGAAATAATCAATCTTCCCATGTTTTCTTCCATCTGCTACTTCTATAGCTTTTCTTCTTCTTTCCTAATTACAACCCTTTAGTAGAATTCGTGCCTCATATCGAAAATTACTGAGTATCATTATTCTTCCAAGTGGTAAAGATACCTCAAGACAAATGCTGGGCATAGAAGCCACAGGGCATAAATCTGAAAAGAAGTAAAAAGCTAACCTTTTCAAACAATATTGCTTCTCTCTCACTTACCAACTTTACATTTCCCTGTATGGCCCCGGAAGATGACTGGTTAGCCAGAGACGGGTAAGATTCCTCAAGGGAGGAACAACCTAAGACAGGCACAGTCGCAGGGGGGCCATCAGGTGAGAAATTGGGGATCAACAGAGGTGAGGCTTAGAACCTCACCCCCCCTGTTTTGAGAGAAATCTTCTGCATCCATGGATGTTTTATTGCCCTTGTCTAGCTCGGATTAATACTTGTCTATAGGCACACACCTGATCATCTACATTTGCCCTCTTACAGCACTAAATTATGTTTTCTACCTTTATCTTGCATCTACCTACCACTTCAGCATTTTATTTAAAAAATAATAATAATAATAATAAAGGAGAAATGTGGGATTCACATATAAATCAAGTATAAAAATCAAACGAATAATCATATCTGACTTGATTGTTTATAGTTCATAATGCGTGATCAAAACCGAAAGTTTCTGTGATATGACTGCCCTTGCACTATTCACCATGTAAGAACTTATTCACTATGTAAGAACTTGTTCACCATGTGAGAACTTGTTCATTATGCTTCAGAGGATTGGAGACTGTTGAGAATTAGGCTTGGGGTTGATTAATGATTGTGCATTGAGTCCCCTATACAGAATTTTATTGTTGTTAACAACCATTTGATCAAAAAATATGAGACGCCCTCTCAAAAAAAAAAAAATTCCATATCTGAAATGAAATATACAATAGAGGGACTTAAAAACAGATTAGATATATTACAAGAGATGGTGAATGGAACAGAAATTAGAGAGGAGGAATACAAAGAAGGTGAGGCACAGAGACAAAAAAGGATCTCTAAGAATGAAAGAACATTCAGAGGACTGTGTGATCAATCCAAATGGAACAATATTCACATTACAGGGTACCACAAAAAGGAGAGAGAGAAAAAGGGATAGAAAGTGTCATTGAGGAGGTAATTACTGAAAACTTCCCCAGTCTTGGGAAGGAGATAGTCTCTCAGGCCATAGAGGTGCACAGATCTCCCAACACAAGGGACCCAAGGAAGACAACATCAAGACATATAATAATTAAAATGGCAAAAATTCAGAATTGGATTAAAGATGGCAACATGATAGGTGAGACAGAGACCTCCTCCTAAAACCACATTTATTACAAAAATATAATTTAATACAACTAATCCTGAAAGAGCAAGAAGAAACAAGACTGCACCAGACTGCATAAACCAGGAGAAAAGAGCAGGCCTCACAGAACAGGGTAACGTACCAAAGCTGTGACCAACGGGCCCAAGCCCTTCCCGCATCCCAGCTCACAGGTGGGAGGAAGAGAAACAGAGCAGGGAGGGAATAGAGGTCTGGGACTGCTGAAAACCTAGCCCTGGAGATCTGCTCTGGGAGCAGGAACCTACATTGCATGGTGCTCTGGTGGTTTAGTGCAGTTGGAAAGCTAAGACAGGCGGAATACCTGGAGAGACGGAGATTCCAGCTGCTTGTCGAAAACAGGGATTCATATCCAACTAATCTGGGTGGGCAGTCTTAAAGAGTTCCTAAAAGCAAGAGGGCTGCTAAAGGGGCAAGGATTGCACAGAGCTTACTGCTCAGGAGAAAGGACAAGTAGACAAAATTTCCCGGGAGCAATCTGCCCAGCAGCTTGGGAGCTTAAACGATATTCAGGTGCTCGATCCCCCTAGCTGACTAAACAGCTCCAAGGACCCCACCGTGATACACAACCTGCTGTGTCTTCCACCCATCTAGCAAGCATGCACCTGATTCAGGCTCCCAAACCAGCAATCCCTGCCCTGGGGATGCCAGGCAGAGGGAACCACTGCCTACGGCAGCTGCAAACACAAACCATAGAGGCTTACACCTGTGTGTTTAGCACACTGGTCCGAGCAGTGGAGACAGGCATAGCTGTGGGAAGCAGGAAATAGCTCTTTCCTCCCCTCAGGCACCAAAACTGCTCCCCTGTGACCCCCAACATTGCTCCAGGGACTGAGAAACTCCAGAGAGTAGAGTTTCTGGGCAATAGAAGGTGCCACATACAAATACAAAACATCAAAGAAACCTGGTTAAAAGCAAAATTATGAATACACCTGAGAGAGAGTCAAATGAAACTGACCTCATGAATCTTCCTGAAAGATTTCAAAATAAAAATCATTAACAAGCTCATGGATGTACAGAAAAATATTCAAAAACTCAGGAAGGAATTTAGGATGGAGATCCAATTGTTCAAGAACACAATGGAGGGTATTTAAAGCACATTAGATACGTTAGAGAGGACGATAAATGAAATAGAAAAGAGAAGAGGAATACAAAGAAACTGATGTACAGAGAGAAAAAAGGTTCTAAGAATGAAAGAATACTGAGAGGACTGTGTGACCAATCCAAAAGTAACAATATTCATATTATAGGGGAAACAGAAGAAGAAGAGAGAGAAATACATAAAAAGTGTCTTAGAGGAAGTAGTTACTGAAAAATTCCCCAATGTGGGGAAGGAGATAGTCTCTCAGGCTATCTAGGTGCACAGATCTCCCAACACAGGGAACCCAAGGAAGACAACATCACGACATAAATAATTATAATGGCAAAGATCAAGGATAAGGACAGATTATTAAAAGCAGCCAGAGAGAGAAATAAGATCACATACAAAGAAAACCCCAACAGGCTATCATCAGACTTCTCAGCAAGAACTTTACAGGCCAGAAGGGAGTGACATAATATGTTTAATGCAATGAAGCAGAAGGGCCTCGAACCAAGAAGACTTTATCTGGAAACATTATGATTTAAATTTGAAGAAGGGATTAAACAATTTCCAGATAAGCAAAAGCTGAGAGAATTTAGCTTCCCAAAACCATCTTTAGAGTGTATTTTGGAGGTACTGCTATAGATGGAAGTGTTCCTAATATAAAATAGCTGTCACAAAAGGTTAAAAAAAAGGGATAAACAGAGAGTACAGAATACGATGCTTAATATATAAAGAACGGAGGAGGAAGAAAAGGAGGTAAAAAAAGAAACCTTCAGATTGTGTTTGTAATAGCATACTAAGTGACTGAAGTTAGACACTTTGATAGTAAGAAGTTACCTTTGAACCTGCAGTAACCATGAATCTAAAGCCTGCAATGGCAATAAGTGCATACCTATCATTAATCATCCTAAATGTAAATGCTCTGAATGCACCAATCAAAAGACACAGACTCACTGAATGGATAAAAAACAAGACCCAACTATATGCTGCCTACAAGAACTCACTTCAAACCCAAAGACATACACAGACTAAAAGTGAAGGGATGGAAAAAGATACTTCATGCAACTAATAGGGAGAAAAAAGCAGGTGTTGCAGTACTGGTATCAGACAAAATAGACTTCAAACCAAAGAAAGTCACAAGAAACAAACAAGGGCAGTATATAATGACAAAGGGGTCAATCCAACAAGAGGATATAACCATTATAAATATCTATGCACCCAACACAGGAGCACCTACATATGTGAAACAAATACTAACAGAATTAAAAGGGGAAATAGAATGTAATGCATTCATTCTAGGAGACTTCAACACTCCACTCACTCCAAAGGACAGATCAACCAGACAGAAAATAAGTAAGGAGACAAAGGCATTGAAAAACACATTAGAACATATGGACCTAACAGACATATATAGAACTCCTCACCCAAAAGATACACATTATTTTCAAGTGCATACGGAACATTTTCCAGAATAGACCACATATTAGGCCATAAAAAACAGCCTTAGTAAATTCAAAAAGATTGAAATTGTACCAAACAACTTCTCAGATCACAAGAGTATAAAACTAGAAATAAATTGTACAAAGAAAACAAAACAGCTCACAAACACATGGAGGCTTAAAAACATGCTCCTAAATAATCAATGGATCAATGACCAAATTAAAACAGGGATCAAGCAATATATGGAGACAAATGAAAACAACAGCACAAAGCCCCAACTTCTGTGGTACACAGCAAAGGCAGTTCTAAGATGGAAGTATACAGCAAACCAGGCCTATTTAAAGAAGGAAGAGGAATCCCAAATGAATATCCAAATTCATAATTATTGAAACTGCAAAAAGAAGAACAAATGAAGCCCAAAGTCAGCAGAAGTAGGGACATAATAAAGATCAGAGAAGAAATAAATAAACTTGAGAAGAATAAAACAATAGAAAAACTTAATGAAACCGACAGCTGGTTCTTTGAGAAAATAAACATAATAGGCAAACCCCTAGCCAGACTTATTAAGACAAAAAGAGAATCTACACACATCAACAGAATCAGAAATGAGAAAGGAAAAATCACAATGGACACCATAGAGATACAAAGAATTTATTAGAGAGTACTATGAAAATCTACATGCTAACAAACTGGATAATCTAGAAGAAATGGACAACTTTCTAGAAAAATATAACCTTCCAAAACTGACCCAGGAATAAACAGAAAATCTTTATCAGACTGATTACTAGCAATGAAATTGAATTGGTAATCAAAAAACTACCCAAGAACAAAACCCCCGGGCCAGAAGGACCCACCACTGAATTTTATCAGACACTTAGAGAAGACATAATACCCCTTCTCCTTAGAGTTTTCCAAAAAATAGAAGAGGAGGGAATACTTTCAAACTCATTCTATGAAGCCAGCATCACAAATACCAAAACCAGGCAAAGACACCACCAAAAAAGAAAACTACAGACCAATATCCATGATGTACATACATGCAAAGATACTCAACAAAATATTAGCAAACCAAATTCAAAAATACATCAAGATGATCAAAGACCATGACCAAGTGGGATTCATCTCAGTGATGCAAGGATGGTACAATATTTGAAAATCCATCAACATCATCCACCACATCAACAAAAAGAAGGACAAAAACCACATCATCATCTCCACAGATGCTGAAAAAGCATTCGACAAAGTTCAACATCCATTCATGAAAATACTCTAAACAAAATCGGTATAGAGGGCAAGTACCTTAACATAATAAAGACCATATATAATTAACCCACAGCCAACATTATAGTTAAAAGAGGGAAGCTGAAAGCTTTTCCTTTAAGATTGGGAAAAAGACAAGGATGCCCACTCTCCCCACTGTTAGTCAGCATAGTTCTGGAGGTTCGAGCCATGACAATCAGACAACACAAAAAAATGAAAGGCATCCAGATTGACAAGGAAGAAGTTAAACTATCCCTGTTTGCAGATGACATGATATTGTACATAAATAACCCTAAAGAATCCACTCTAAAACTACTAGATCTAATAACTGAATTCAGCAAAGTTGGGGGATACAAAATTAATACACAGTCATCTGTTGCATTTCTATACACTAATGATGAACTAGCAGAAACAGAAATCAGGAAAACAATTCCATTCACGGTTGCATCAAAAAGAATAAAATAACTAGGTATAAACCTAACCAAGGAAGTGAAATACCTATAGGATGAAAACTACAAGACACTCATGAGAGAAACTAAAGAAGATACCAATAAATGGAAACACATCCTGTGGCTCATGGATAGGAAGAATTAATATTGTCAAATTGCCCATCCTGCCTAAAGCAACCTACAGATTCAATGGAATCCCTATCAAAATACCAAAAGCATTCTTCAATGAACTAGAGAAAATAGTTCTAAAATTCATATGGATCCACAAAAGACCCTGAAAAGCCAAAGTAATCCTGAGAAGGAAGAGTAAAGTGGGGCGGATTACACTCCCTGACTTCAAGCTCTACTACAAAGCCACAGTAATCAAGAAAATGTGGTACTGGCATAGACCAATGGAACAGACTAGAGAGCCCAGATATAAACCCAAGCATATATGGTCAGTTAATATACGATAAAGGAGCCATGGACATACAATGGGGAAATGACAGCCTCTTCAACAGCTGGTGTTAGTAAAACTGAACAGTTATATGCAAGAGAATGAAACTGGATTATTGTCAAAGCCCACACACAAAAGTAAACTCAAAATGGTCAAATACCTGAATATAAGTCATGAAACCATAAATTCTTGGAGGAAAACCTAGCCAAAAATCTCTTGAATATAAACATTAGCAACTTTTTCCTGAATGCATCTCAGCCAAGTGAAACAAAATAAAACATGAACAAATGGGACTACATCATGCTAACAAGTTTCTGTACAGCAAAGGACACTATCAGCAGAACAAAAAGGCATCCTACAGTATGGGAGAATATATTTTTAAATGACATATCTGACAAGGGGTTAACATCTGAAATACATAAAGAACTCATATGCCTCAACATCCAAAAACCAAATAACCCTATTAAAAAATGGGTGGAGGATATGAACAGACACTTCTCCAAAGAAGAAATTCAGATGGCCAACAGGCACATGAAAAGATTTTCCATATTGCTAATTATCAGGGAAATGAAAATTAAAACCACAATGAGATACCACCTCACACCAGTTAGGATGGCCAACATAAAAAGAATAGGAACAACAAATGCTGGCAAGGGCATGGAGAAAGGGGAACCCTCCTACACTGCTGGTAGGAATGTAAACTAGTTTAACAATTGTGGAAAGCAATATGGACATTCCTCAAAAAACTAAAAATAGAAATACCATATGACCCAGGAATTCCACTCCTATGAATATACCCTAAGAATGCAGGAGCCCAGTCTCAAAAAAAAGACGTATGCACCCCTATGTTTATCACAGCACTATTTACAATACCCAAGAAATGGAAGCAACCTAAGTGTTTGTTCATCACTAGATGAATAAAGAAGATGTGGTACATATACACAATGGCATATTATTCAGCCATAAGGAGAAAACAAATCCTATCATTTGCAACAACATGGATGGAGCTAGAGGGTATTATGCTCAGTGAAATAAGCCTGGCGGAGAAAGACAATTACCAAATGATTTCACTCATATGTGGAGTATAAGAACAAAGAAAAAACTGAAGGAACAAAACAGCAGCAGAATCACAGAACCCAAGAATGGACTAACAGTTACCAAAGGGAAAGGGACTGGGGACGGTGGGTGGGAAGGGAGGCAGAAGGGAAATAAGGGGCATTACGATCAGCACACATAATGTAGTGGGGGTCACGAGGAAGGCAGTATAGCATAGAGAAGATAAGTAGTAACTCTATAGCATCTTACTACACTGACGGACAGTGACTGTAATGGGGTATGTGGTGGGGTCTTGATAATGGGGGGAATCTAGTAACCACAATGTTGCTCATGTAATTGTACATTTTAACGATACCAAAATAAAAAAATGAATGCAAGGGCACATAAAGTTTGATGTTACAAAGAGAAAGGAAAAGGAAAGACCTGGCAAATATTAGTAACCAAAAGAAATCTATAGTATCAGAAAATGCAGACATTAAGCAAAAAGCATTATAGTGGATAAAGAGGATTGCTAAATAATAAAACAGACAAATAACTAGTAACAGAGAATAGATTTTATTACTGTTTTATTAACCCGCAACACTCTTTTCATGAGGATATGACAGATTTTTTAAACTTGACAATACATATGGCATATGCATGTCTCAATAAATTAAAATTAGTACTAGAAACCATGTACAGTACCAATAATATAATTTCATTGAAATTTAATAAAAATCTAATCCCAAAATTCTAATTTATGTGTAATTTGTAACATACTTCTCTAACCCATGAGTTACAAAGCCATAATGGAAATTGGGAGATAATTACAACTGAATAATAATTAATCAAAACCTATGGAATGTAAAGAAGTAGAGGGAATTTTATAATTAAAGGCTTATAGAAGACTAAATATTCATGAGTTAATGGTACAATTTCAGTTAGGAAAAAAACAGGAAAAAAAAGAGTAAAGAATAAGAAAACAAAGATATAATGGAGAACACTCACAAAACTAAAATCTAAGTCTTCAAAAAGACAAAAACTTGGCAAGACCCTGATTAAACTGGCTAAGAAAAACAACCACATGCATAAATATATAATATTAGGAATAGGAAAGGGGGTTGAGTACAGAAACAGCAGAGTTTTAGGTAAATTTGAATTTGAATGTAGTGGTGCCAGAAACTATTACAGCCCATTACAGAGTTGATCACCATGGCCATTTATTTTTACTTACCGCCAACAGAAGACACATTTATTTGCACATGCCAAGCTCGGGGTAGTTTCCATGCAACGATGGCTTTCGATACCATAGAATGTATGTTTATAACAACCTCCTCTCCCTCGGAGCATTGACTATGAAGGTAAAAAAACAAGTGATAATTTGAATAAAATCCTCAAAGCAAGGAAACAAAACACCAAGACATCATTTTTAATGAAGAAACCATTTGTTTCAAAACCATAAATACCTTACTGTATCTGCACGATGCAGAAAATTATAGCATTATAGTAGGCTTTGGTATTGTTTTGCATTTTCTAAACCCCAATGAAATAAACCTATGATTCATTAACTCTGAAAGCTCTATAGGGAGGACCACTGATGCTTTCATTTTCAATTCCACACAACTGCCTCAAATAATATTAGCACAATAATATATAATGCCAAGGGATGGATAAGACAGACTCCTAAATAAGAGGGGTGGCACTCATATGAAACAGTGTTTCCACTTTGACTAAGGTAGGGTAGAGAAGGGAATGCATCCTTACTCCCTTATTCTTATGCTCAGGATAAGGGAGCATATTCTATGTCAATTGAATGGCAGAATTTGAACATACTGAGACTGTTGAGGGGACAAGTATTATGTATATGAGAGGTTATTTAAAAAAACAGTACAATTTAATATGTGAGTGGTAAAACGTAGCAAAAATGGGTTATTTGAAGAAATACTGCAGTGCAACTTAGGGTTGGAATCACAAGATACTATCAAGTTTTCTGAGCTATCATCAGAATCTACCAAGAAGCTCTATATAACATGGACTTGATCTCAGAAAAAAACGAAGCCTGTAAGGAGATTATGATAGAAATGTCACGGTGACTTGTCTCATAGCAGTAATGGAGGAAAGGAGTGGTACTAAAGAGGGACATTCACTAGCATTTCCCATTAGACGGGCAAAACAGAGGAAGTCACCTAAGATGACTGCAATTTTGAACCTAAGTATGATGGGAGTTAACAACAGGAAAGACAAACAAGGAAGCAGGTGTTTATGTGTATGTATACACACACAGACATATATACATATATATACATATATGTATACATATACACACACATACATATACACACACACACACATAGACATATATATCAGTGTACAAACATTATACCGCTGTTCCACAATGGAAGAAAATTACATGAAATCCACCAGCTTGGTTACTGTTAAGTTGATCACAGTCTTTTTTGTCCTGATAAAAGGGGCTCCCCTCCATCTCACAAGTACTTATATTAAGAAAAAAAGGAGTGAAGGAAAAATATTTCAGGATAACCATGCCTACAAACTCTCTTCCATGTTTCCAGTAAAATATCTAAGAAGACAAACAAAATTTTCAAGTCTTGTACATAACACGGAAAACTAAAAGTCCACCAAATGCTAAAGTCACAAAGTGATTACCACTATATATCGTGCCAACAGAGAAAAAGAGTTGAAGACCTCCACATTTCATTCATTACTTACTGAGAAGTTAATATACCTCAAGCACACTGTGTGTTGAATGTACAGTAATGAATAAGACAAAGCCCCTACCCATGATCTGGTGTGAGGATATGGAAGTAAGCAGGGAAAATATGATAGGTTGATTGATCGATCAAGATTCTTTTGCAGGCAACAGAAACTGACTCTAGCTAAACAGAAAGGAATTTGAGAGGATCTCATAGCTCATACAATCTTTAGAAAGGCAGGAAGAAAGCAGACTGGCAGCTGGACCACCACTCAGTCCCTCAGAAGACATCACACAGATGCCACCACTCTGAGACCATCACCAGCACCACCATTGAGAATCAGATGCTGCTGCCACCCACACAAAATTGAATCCTCAATGCCCCAGTGCCTTCCCATCACTCATTCCATAATCACAGTCTAGTGCTGAAAAGAGTAACTATCCAAAGTGATATTTTTATACCTAGGTTGCCAGGGCATGGTACCAGGAAACAGTACCTCTCTTCTTAGCTTCTGTAGCAGGCAGTGGGCCCTCACACCAAAGCCCATTTTACAGGGAATTCCCCCAAACAAGAGAAAGCTCAGATGCTAGGCAAGAAAAGACCAATGTCCATGATGCTGTTAGTGTAGCCCATGGGACAGATGACAACCCCGAACAGCTTGCAGGACCAGTGAGAACTTCCCAGAGGTGTGATGTCCAAATCAAATACTGAAGGGCTAAAAGGACAGGAACACAAACATATGAGAAGGATGGCATGTTTTCCTTTGAAAGGCTTTTTTTTCCCTAAAAGTTTTATAGTTTTACACTTTAGATTCAAGTTGACGACCGATTTTCAGTTAATTTTTATGAAGTATGCAATTTAACATAATTTTTGGTGTGTGTATGTGTCCACTGTTAGTGTGTGTGATTTTGTGGTGGTGGAGAGGTGGGGGTTGGGGGTTTTGCCTATGGATGTCTAATTGCCCCACAACCATTTGTTGGAAGGGTTATCCTCCCTTAAAGGAATTGCTTTTGCACCTTTGTAAAAATTCAGTTAAGTGGGCTTATTTCTGAAATCTCTAGTCCATTCTTTTCATATGATTGTTCACCCCTCCACCAACATCACATTTTCCTGATTACTGTAGAAATACAGTAAGTTACATTATCAGGGTTTATAATTCCTCCCATTTTAGTCTTCCTCAACATTGTTTAAACTATTGTAGGGCCTGTGCCTTTCCTTATAAATTTTAGAATAAGCTTATCTAATTAAATACTTAATTTTAATAGAAACTGCATTAAACCTACAGATCAATTTGGGGGAAAGTGGCATTTTAATATACTAAGTAATCCAATCTATGAACATTTTATTTAAATTTGACTTAGAATTCAATTTCAATTTACATTTATTTAGACTGCCATTGATTTCTGACTTGAGATCTTTTTCTAATGTAAGCATTTATTGCTGTAAATTTCCCTCTGAACCACTGCTTCCCATATACTGTATGTTTTATTATCATTCCGTTCTATGCATTTTTTTCATTTCCTTTGGACTTCATCATTGACCCATGGCTTATTTAGGAATGTGCTGTTTAATTTCCACATATTCAGAGCTTTTCCTTTGTTTCTATTATTGTTTCCTAGATTGATTCTATTATGGTCAGAGAACGCACTCTGTATTTCAATTCTTATAAATCTGCTGAGGTCTGTTTATGGCCTATCTTGGTGAATGTTTCATAGGCACTCAAAAAAAATGCATATTCTTCTGTTGCTGGGTGAGTGTTCTATGTATATCAATTAGATCCTTCGATTAAGTGTGTTGTTCATATTTTCTATATCCCTGTGATTTTCAGTCTAATAGTTCTAGCAGTTGCTGAGGTGTTTTGAAGTTGCCAACTGTGGATTTTTTTTTAATTTCTCCATTCAACTTTGTCAGTTTTTTCTTGATTTACTTTGAGCCTCATTTATTGCAGATAGATCATTTTATCAGTATGAAATGTTGCTCTCTGTCTCTAGTTATTTTCTTTGCTCTGAAGCCTACTTAATCTGATATAAATACAGGCAGTCCTACTTTGTGGATCACTGTTGCCATGGTATATATTTTCTATTATTTTCAACCTACCTATGTTACTGAATTCTTGTAAACATCATATATTTGGGTCATTTTTTTCTTTTTATCCACTCTGCCAATCTGTATCATTTGATAGGTATATCTAGAATATTATACTTCAAACAACTGCTGATACATTAGCCCTTAAGTCTATTTTATTATTTCCTGCTTGTTTCCTCTGGTTTTTATCTGTTACTCTTCTTGATTTCCTGCAGGTTACTTAAATATTTTTAGGATTCCCTCTTAATTTATCTCGTGTTTCAGGGTATATCTCTTTGCATAGCTTTTATTGTGGCTGTTCTGGGTGTTACAATATACATTCATTACTTAACACAGACTACTAGTATCAAATTTTACCACCTCATCTGAAATGTGGAAATAGCACTTTCCCTCTTTTAAATATCCTTGTCCTGAGTACCACACTGTGCTAGACTTTTTGTTTCACTCATCAAATAAGATTTATGAAAGTCATGAGGAAAATGATCATCAACTCTAAGTACCCATATTTCTGCTCTTTCCATCAGTCTTTCTTCCTTACCTGTGCTCCAAGAATCTTCCTTTAATCATACCATTAGATCTGAAAAACTTCCTATAGCTATCTTCAAAAGCACATGTTAGCAACAAATTTTATCCATTTTCTTTCATCTGACAATGTGTTTATTTAATCTTCATTCTTGAAGGATACTTTTGCCAGATACAGAATTCATGGTTAACAGTTATTTTCTTTCAACACTTGAAAAGCGTGTACCATTTCTCTCTGGTATCCCTGACTTCCAATGAGAAATCTGATGTCAAATTGATGTTAATACATTGCTTATCTCTAACATCTTCCAAGATTTTTTTCCTTTTTAGTGTTCAGATCATTAATTTTAAGTGTTTTGACTTCTCTGGTTATCTAGTTTGGGGTTTGCTCACTCTGCTGTTAATGGATAAATTCTAATGATTTGTCCTGTTCACAGATCATTCCAGTATATCAATGAAGTTACTGATTCTATCCTGTTATCTCCACTCTATTACTGAACCCATTCAGTGAGTATTTTGCCTCTGTTACTGTATTTTTCAATTTTATAATTCCCTCTTGGTTCTTTTTATAAATTATATTTCTTTGCTGAGATTTTTTTTTTCATTTGTTTCAAGAGAATTTGTAACTGACTGCTAAAGCATTTTTGACAGCAGCTTTAAAATCCTTGTAGATTATCCCACCGTCTGATCCATCTATCTGTTGTTGGTGTCAGTTCATTATCTTTTCCTGTTTAAATTGGGATTTTCTTGATTCTTGGTATGGCAGGTATGATTTTTTATTGCATCTAGACATTTTATCTTCTATATTAGGGGTAGATCTTGTTTGATTCTTTTATTTCAGCAGGCAATTTCTTAGTTTAGATTGGGCATTAAGGTCCTGGACTACTTTTGTGTGCTGTGGTTTTGTGAAAAGCAAATGTAGCTTAACTTTCAAAGCCTTTTCAGTGTAATTATGCTTGGGATCCCATTGAGCTCTGCTAGTGCCATCTGAGGAGACAGAAGGGGTTTCTCTAGGATGGCCCAGTGCAAGGTCAACTTCAGGCCAGTATGGTAGTCTCAAGCCAGCAGACTTCCCAGGGCAGGTTGCTTATGTGGCAGAGTCTTTCTGGCCAATGGCCCTGGAAGCCCCAGTAACTCTGAGTGGGACAGGAGAGTGTCAGGCCACAAGGACGAAGAGGTTTCCCCAGCTGGGCCACTTCTTGTGGTGGGGTACTTGCCAGTGCCACCCAGCCACCATGGTATGTCTTGGTGGGGCAAGGGAGCCTCAGGCCCAGCAGGGATGGAGAGCATTTCACAGGCCAGGTCATTTGTTGCAGGGGTAGGCTGGTGGGGAAGAATCTCTATCTTTCCACTTTCACTTGGCCACTCTAGTATCTCTTGTCAGGAGATGGGTATTTCAGGTCCAGCAGGGAAGGAGAGCACTTGCCTTAGCTATTTATTATTAGTGGAGTTCCAAATTGATCCCCTTTGCCGGTGGCACTAGGCTCACTGGATCCTCTCAGAAGAACTTCCACTTCATACCAGAGAAGAAGGAGCCTCCCTGGGCAGCCTTCTGTCACTAGACTGAAGATGGGAAAACAGGAGTTGCTTTCTTCTTTAGGTGAGAAGATGTAAAACATCCTGCTGCTCTGTTGTTCCTCCAGTGCTAGGGTCCCACACCAGTCAGCCTTCCTCTCACCACCCATCAGAGTTCTCATTTGGTTGTCTCTTGTGTTTTCCAAGGTTCAGAGTTATGCACAGCAGGAATGAGTAGGGGAAAAAATGAGTTTATACCATCTTATCCAGACCAGAGTCTGCAGACATTACATTTTAGAAGGAAGTGCTCCCACATTTAAAAATTAGTAGATAAAATAAGATAGAAAAGGAAATGACCTGAGAATGATACATACTTAGAATTAAATTCATGTGTGTGAGTGGGAAGGGAGGGATAAGGGGGAAAGGGGCATTGCAATTAGCACACATAATGTAGGGGGGCGGGGTGCACAGGGAAGGCAGTATAGCACAGAGAAGACAAGTAGTGATTCTATAGCATCTCACTATGCTGATGGGCAGTGACTATAATGGGGTATGTGGTGGGGACTTGATAATGGGGGGAATCTAGTAACCACAATGTTGCTCATGTAATTGTATATTAATGCTACCAAAAAAAAAAAATCTTGAGAATGAAAAAAATAAAAATATATTAAAAATTCATGTGCAAATCTAAGAAAAAAGATGATTAGCCTCAGATTCACTAACCCATAAATCTTGTCCTCAAGGTAAATCTGAACCTGAGAAAATACAACTATAGCCCAGCAAAGCCACAATGAATGAGCACAAGACACTACCACTAGGCAGGCTCTGTGCACAGCAGTTTGGGAACGGGGTGCAGAGGGGGATGGAAAAGGAGTTTAAGGAGATAATTCTCCATGGGTCCCTGATGTCTTGCAAGCAGAGGCAAGACATTTACTCTAGACTGTCTTTTTAAAAAGGTTTGTACAGTGAATAGACCATATGTTAGGCCACAAATGAAGTCTCAATAGGTTTCAAAGACGGAGAACATACAAAGTATCTTCTCTGACCACAACAGGATAAAGTTACAAATAAATAATATACAGAAAACTAGAAAGTTCACAAAATTGTGGACATTAAACAACACACTTTTGAACAACCAATCAGAGAAGAAATCACAAGGGAAATTATAAACACTTGAGAGTTTAATGTAAATGAAAACACAAATATACCAAAACTTAAGGGATGCAGCAAAAGTAGTGCTAATGGGGAAATTTATGATTATATTTTTTTTAAAAAGAAAACCAAAATCAACAACCTACCTTTACAACATAAGAATTAGAAAAAGAAGAACTAACAAACCCAAAGTTAGCAGAAGGAATGAAATAAACATTAGAGCAGAGACAAATGAAACAGAATAGAACAACAGAGAAAAATCAATGAAACAAAAAGCTGGTTCTTCAAAAAGATCAACAAAATTGACAGACCTTTAGCTACACTGAAAGTGGAAATTACTACCAATTACACAGAAATAGAAAGGGTAAAATATAATACTGTAAACTGTAAGCCAAAAAGTTGCACAGCCTAGTTGAAATGTACAAATTTCTAGAAACAGAAAACATACCAAGACTAAATCACAAAGAAATAGAAAACCTGAATAGACTTATCACTAGTAAGGAGACTGAATCAATAATCAAAAATCTCCCAAGAAAAAATACCTTGGACCTGATGGCTTCATTGATGATTCTACCAAACATTTAAAGAAGAACTAATATCAGTCAAAATAGGCAAAGAACTTGAATAGACATTTCTCCAAAGAACCTATACCAATGGCCAACAGCACATAAAAAATGCTTAGCATAACTAATCATTGGGGAAATGCAAATTAGAACTACAATAAGATATTACCTCATACCCATTAGGATGGCTACTATCAAAAAACCAGTTAACAAGAGTTGGTGAGGATGTAGAAAATTAGAACTCTAGTGTACTGTTGGTGGGAATGTAAAATGGTAGAGCTGCTGTGTAAAATAGTATGGAGGTCCCAAAAAAATTAAAGTTAGAATTATCATATAACCCAGCAATTCCACTTCTGGATATACACCAAAAAGAATTGAAAGCAGGGTCTCAAAGAAATAGTTATACACCCATGTTCATAACAATATTATTCACAATAACAAAAACATGGAAGCAATCCATGGGTCCATCAAAGGATCAATAAAGAAAAATGTGGTATTATTCATCCTTAAACAGGAAATTCTGCAATATGTTACAACATGGATGAATGCTGAGGACGTTATGCTAAGTGAAATAAGCCAGTCACAAAAAAAGAGTACTGTATGATACCATTAATATGAGGTACTCAGAGTAGTCAAAATCACAGAGACAGAGTCTCTATGAGATAGAATACATAGAGACAAAATACACACAGACAGTATAATGGTAGTTGCCAGCAACTTGAGCAAAGGAAAAATGGGAATATGTATAGAGTTTCAGTTTTGCAAGATGAAAAGAGTTATAAAGATGGAGGTGGTTATGGCTGTACAACAAGGTGAATGTATTTAATACCACTGACCTGTGCACTTAAAAATGGTTATGATGGTAAACTTTATTTTAACACAATAAAAAAAAATTAGTCTTCAAAAATAAAAAAAGTAAGACGACAAAAGTTACTATTTTCCAAATCCTTGGGTGAGAAAGAATTCTGTAAGCTTAAAGAAGTGGAAGAAAGCACAAAGATAGCATTAAATGGATAAAGATGTAAAATTTAAGTACATTGAAAGAAAAAAATAAAGGGCAAAACATAAACTAGGAAAAATATTTTCAATAAATGATAGATCCAGACTTTATTAATAGTTTTACAAATAGTTTATAGAAAATTAGAAGATCATTAGCAAACCTTTTCAACCGAAGATGTCATTTTTAGGACTCTAAGGAAATTAAAAGCATGCTTTGAAACACATTCTTCACATAATTAATCATCATAGTTGGGGGAAAAAGCTGGAAACAACCACATCATCACCAAGTGAACGGCAAATTAAATTATGGCTTACTCATCAATAATAATAATAACAATAATAATAGTTATTAGTTATGCCTAAAGAGATTTTCAATAGGAAAATGCTTAGGTTATAACATTAGGTAAAGTAACCAATACAAAATATAATACAATATGATTCCAAATGTGTAAAAACATACATAAAAGGTATAAAGTAAAAAAGACTGACAGGAAATATGCCAAAATTTCTGCAAGATGCAACAAATTTTTTTTTCTCTATTTTCCTTACAAAGAGTATGTTATTTTAATAATAAACTAATTTTGTTAGGACAAATGATTTGAATCATAAACTTGAAATAGCATCAACCACCAAGTTTGTGAATCTTTTCACCAAATATAAGGACACAAAAGTTTAAACAGTGCCTGACCATATTTTTTCACTAGAATGTGGTAGCTTTTCCAACTGCTACCTTCATAATTCATCACCATGCATTCTACTGCACACTATTCTCAAGTACTGACAGTGTGCTTTTTCATCACTTAACTTGTACCCAAACATTTCAATCAGACAGACTTACAGACACTCCTCTCCCCCAATCTATTAATCCTGGCAGAACTCACTGTAAGGGAACATGATAGAAAATTATTGAGAATTTCTCACCAGAAACCATGAAAGCCAGAAGACATGGAGCAACATCTTTAAAGTGCTGAAAGAAAGGATGTCAATGCGCAATTCTATATACAGCAGAAACAAAGAATGAAAGCAAAATACAGACATTCTTAGATGAAGAAAAACTAAGAGAACTCATTGCCAGCAGACCTGCTCTAAGAGAAATGTGAGTTAATGCAAAAGGTTAGGAAAAAAGTATAGTGTACCAATATTAACCAAAAGAATGTTGGAATGGCTATATTAGTATCAGACGAGGTAAACTTCTGAACACACGGACTCTTACTACAGATAAAGAGGGACCATAACAATAAAAGGGTAAATTCACCAAGACCTAACAACCCTAAATGAGTATGCACCAAACATCAGAGCTTCAAAGTACATGAGGCAAAAACTGGTAGAACTGAAATGAGAAATGGGCAAATCCACAATCAGAACTGGAGTTTTCAACACTCCTCTCTAAGCAATAGAATAAGCTGAGGGAAGATCAGCAAGGATACAAAATGACTATTATCAAATCACCTTCTGATCTGGATTTAGGTTTACTAGTTTTATTTGGTAATGGGAAGAGGGAAATAGGAAGACATGCAAAGTAAAGACAGAAGAAGGACCCAAGCGGAATTATAAATTCAGTGAGGTAGGGCCTCCCTCATCCCTCCCTATGACCTTCCACATTATCTCTAGGCACACAGAAAGCACTCAGTATTTGCTCAATTACTGACAATGCTGTAGTATTGTCACATTTCCAAGTGGTAGTCCTTATGATTTCTCTGTATTACCACTGTTACTCAAATGAAATAAAACCACATTCATAATGAAAATTAAAAGCACTGTATCATACTCATGATATATATATGCTATATATATTTATAAAAAATACATTTTTTTCAAATTGCAATGATAAAGATAGGCAAATATACTGTAATTAGGCAAGTCCTCCTTCATCAGTATCCTCAAAGTTATGTTTTTCTGGCTGAAAGAATCTGCTACTCCCCAAGGTTTCAGATGATAAAGGTTTAGAAAATGAAGATGGCAAAGCCACAAAGCACTTAGCAAAAAGTTTGTCAGGCCCTTAATCTCTCAGGCAAAATATTCCTTAACACAGACTGAGAAAAGAAAAAAAATCACATCTTGTGCTTCTCTCAGCATTCTCATATAAATGCATATATACAGCATGACAGTTGCTTTGGCTCAAGGTTTTCAGCAGTTCTATCTTTATTGTTCTCCACCATGACTGTTTTTCACCACCACACAAACGTATTTAGTACCCACTGAATCAACAGCAAACCATGACCTCTTCTTGAAGTAGCCAGTATCATCTAGTTCAGGTACCCACTACTGTTGTATATGTATCACACTGCCCCAAACCAGTGGCTTAATACAACACTGATGCATTGTTTACTCTGCTAATTCTGCAGGTCACCTGGGTGGTTTGTACACTTGCTATGGTGTGCAGAGGTCCTGATGCAACTGTATTTAGAAGGAACTTGGGTGGGACTGCATATTCAAGACGACCTTGCTCAGAAGTCTGATAGTTAATGCTGCCTGGGGCATCTTGCTCCTTCACTCCAGTAGTCTAGACCAGCTTGCTTACAGCATGGTAGCTGGAGTCCCAGAGTTCAAAAGGACAAGCCTCAATGTGCAGGCACTTATCAAGCATCTGTTTACCTCATGCTTGCTAATACCCCACTGGCCAAAGCAGGTCATGTGGCCAGGCTTACAGTAGTACAAAAGAGGATTAAAGCAGAGTGTGAATACTGAGTCATGGTTCATAAGAGCTACTCCCACATATACTAATTATGTTCAACTCCAAGCCTAAAGGCAAAAATTCCTCACATTATCATAATTTACTAGTGTTCAAAGAGGTTTCATATCCAATGTAACAGCTAATAGCTCTAGATCAATTTTTGGATTATAAAAAAATCCTTTTAATATTTGGTAATTATTATAATTCTCTGAGTTAGATAAATATCTTGATTTTAGATGTGTAATATGCTTAATATACGTTTAGCATATGCTGTGCTAAGTGATCCAGAGGAATAAAAAAATGATTCTGACTTCATTGTATAAGTACCTTTTTTATATAACCCTATAGTTTTACCTTGAAAAACATAAAAGCTTAATCTATTCAAAAAAACAAAATACAAATTTTAAGTTCTTTAAACTGATATCAAATTGAAATATATTAACAAGTATCAAATTACTACCATAATCACACAGATATACAATTTATTCCAAAGAACTTTAACGAACATTTTGAATGTGCACTTTTAGTGAGAAGCATTCTACAGACAGAAGAAATTACAGAGCCTCTTTCCCCTCTTAAAATTATAAAGGATCCTAAAGAAATTTCATCTGTATGGTTTATAACAATTTTTACATGTTTACATACTAGAAATCAGAACCAAGAAATGTTTAAAATATTTTTATATTATTTCAATTAAAATAATAAGCCAATTGCATGTTAACACAACAGCATGGTTTTATGAAAACTACATTTTCCAAAACAAAAAAAGTATGAAACAACTGGATTCTTATATATATTCCTAGAGTCCAACTGTTCTGATATATTGTTTTGGTTAAGGTATATGAACAAAATCCAGTCTCACACAGATATGTAGAAGGAAATACAGAGCAGTATTTTAACAGCATTTTCAGAAAATTATGAGTGTTCTACTTTGACACTACACCAAAATGTAACAAGTAGCAATTTCATAAAGAATAGATGAACTGGGACTCTACAACCATATTTATCAATTTTTTCCCATTTTGTTACATTAAAATCTATATGTCTACTATGTGCTTTGAATTTGGTTTTATAACATCTTGCATTGGTCATCTGAAAAATGGCTCACTGAGTTGCACAGATGTTCCAAATACTGACACATTCCAATGTAAAATATTTTTTAAATCATGCTTTTTAATATCACAGCTGATCTCTTCATTAAACTCTTCAAGTACTGTGAGGCTGTCAAACTTAAGGCAGATATATAAGTTTCCCAAAATTCTAATTTTCATTTTAAAGCTCAAATTTTATTACTGGCAACAATACTTTCAGTTGCTTTTTCCTTGAAGTGGCAGACTCACTTTGTTTGCCAAATATGTAAGCCTGAATAAGTGCAGTTAATTGTTCTTATTATGTTAAAACAGCATTTCATGAAAACATTAACTTACAACTTACTTGCAGAAATGCTTTCCCTGAAGACATCTTTATACTTTGGTATGTAACATAAGTGCTTATGCATACTTCCTATTTCTTCATAACAATACTAAAAACACAGGTATTCAAAGGTAGAGTTTTTTTAATTAATAATTTTTGCTACTTCATTAAAGTGATTCTAAAGTGAAACCAGCATTTAAAAAAAAAAAAAGGAATACCTGCACCTTGACTACCACTACTGTTTGGTACACTATCTTAATTCATACCAAAGGGTCAACAGTTTTACACACCATTGCATTTACACCATTAGTTCAAATATCCACAGAGCAAAAAAAGACAAATAACATCACAGCATTATTAGGAAAATAATCTAACCTTCAGGACACCAAAAGGTCTGCAGATCACACTTTTAAGAACCACCATTGTAAGTTAATGGTAATAGGCAATTATGCCAGTGTTAGAACTCAATACTTTTATTGAAGAAAAAACATGGGAAAATTATAAAATTAAACTGGAAACTAATGTTAAAATTGAAATGAGAGTTCACCTGCTTTAGAAAACTGTTCATATTATCTACTAAAGCTGAACATATTCTTAAGCAATTCTACTCCAATGTATATACTCAATAAAAATGAGTGTTACAGGAAAAGGATTACAGATGGCGGCATGAAAAGTGAGACAGAAACCTCCTCCCAAACCCACACATAATAAAAAAATACACCACATACTACTCCTGAAAGAGAAACCGGTAAGAAGACTGTGAAAGACTGCCTACATCTGAGAAAAAGAGAAGACCTCACAGAAAAGGGTAAAGTAGCAAACCCATGACTGGGAAGGACCCAAGCCATCACACTCACAGCACTTCACCAGCAGAAGGAGGAGAAACAGAGCAGGGAGCGGGTAGAAGCCTAGGACTGCATACCCAGGCCAGGAGATCTGCTCCAGGAACACAAATCTATATTACATGGTGCTCTGGAGACTAGTGGGGTTGGAAAGCAAAGACAGGCAGAACACTTGGAGAGACTAGATTCCAGCTGCTCGTGGAGAGCAGGTACCCACGACTGGCAACTCCAGAAATAAAGAAAGGCGGGTGCTTTGAAAGACTTACCAACAGTGAGAGAGCTGCTTAGGAAAGGATTACACGAGCTTGCTACTCAGAAGAAAGGACAGGAGGACAAAATCACCCCAGCACTCTCAGCTCACCATGTTGGGATATTTCAGGAGCTCCAGGTGCTCCATCCCCCTGGCTGATGACAGGCACCAAGGTGCCCCACAGCAATAAGCAGCCTGCCACTCCTTCCTCCTAGGAGGCATCGGTTTGCAAACCTTCCATCCCCACCATTGTGCTGACCCCACCTACTGCAGTTACGGGGACATAACACAGAGGCTCCTCCCTGTGAACTTGGCACACTAGCAGTAGTAGTAGAGACAGGTATTGCAGCAGGGAAGCAGGAAAGAGCTCTTTCCTCACGGCAGCCACTGGCGACACTCGCCTGCAACCCCACCATCATTCCAGATGCTGAGCAGCAACAAAGAGTAGAGTTTCTGGGCAGTAGAGGGTGCCAAATACACAAAGTTACTATTCCATAGCAATCATTACAAATATGAAATGGCAACAGAAACTGGTACAAACCAAAATCCCACAAACACCAGAAAGAGGGCTAACTGAAACTGAAATCACCAATCTTCCTTAAAAAGATTACAAAATAAAAATCATAAACATGTTCTCGAAGCTAAAGAAAAATATTCAAGACCTCAGGAAGCACTTCAAGAAAGAGATAGAAACTGAAAAATATGGTATCTGAAATGAAGTGAATAATAGAGGGGTTTAAAAGCAGATTAGATGAGGTAGAGGAGATAGTAAGTGAAATAAAAATTAGAGAACAGGAATACAAAGCAGCTGAGGCACAGAGAGAAAAAAGGACCTCTGGAATGAAAGAATAAGAAGAGAATTGTGTGACCAATGCAAACAGAACAATATTTGCATTATAGGGGTACCAGAAGAAGACAGAGAAAAACAGACAGAAAGTGTCTTTGAGGAGGTAATTGCTGAAAACTTCCCCAATCTGGGGAAGGAAACAGTACCTCAAGCCATGGAAGTGCACAGATCTCCCAACACAAAGGACCCAAGGAAGACAACACTAAGATGTATAATAATTAAAAACGCAAAAATAAAGGATAAGGACAGTGTATTAAAAGCAGCCAGAGAGAGAAAAAAGTTCACGTACAAAGGAAAACCCATTGGACTGTCATCAGATTTCAAAGCAGAAACCTGACAAGCAAGAAGGGATTAGAATGATATATTTAATGAAATGAAACAGAAGGGACTCAAACCAAGAATACGCAACCCAGCAAGACTTATCATTAAAATTTCAAACAGGGATTAACCAATTTTCAGATGAGCAACGGTTGAGAGATTATAACTCCCACAAACTGTCTCTACAATGTATTTTGGACAGACAGCTCTAGATGGAAGTATTTCTAAGGCTAAATAGCTGTCACCAGAGAAAATAAAACCACAGTAAAGGAAGTATACCAATTAATTACTAAGCAAATGCAAAATTAAATTAACTACCAAAAAGTCAGTCAATAGATACACAAAGAGCATATAATATGACACCTAATATATAACTAGTGGAGGAAGAAGAAAAAATGGCATAAAAAAAGAACCTTTAGATTGTGTTTGAAATAGCATACTAAGTGAGTTAATTTGGACTATTAGACATTTAAAAAGCTACCTTTAGACCTTTGGTAACCATGAATTAAAAGCATGCAATGGCAATAAGTACATATCTATCCATAATCACACTAAATGTAAATGAACTGAATGCACCAATCAAAACACACAGTTACTGAATGGATAAAAAGACAAGACCCATCTATATGCTCCCTACAGGAGACTCACTTCAAAGCCAAAGACATACACAGAATACAAGTGAAAGGATGGAAAAAATATTTCATGCAACTAATAGGGGGAAAAAAACAGGAGTTGCAGTACTTGTACAGACAAAATAGACTTCAAAATAAAGAAAACAACAAGGGACAAAATTGGACTTTACATAATGATAAAGGGGTCAGTTCAACAAGCAGATATAAGCATTATAAATGTCTATGAACACAACATAGGAGGGCCCAAATATGTGAAACAAATACTAACAGAATTAAAGGGGGAAACAGAGTGCAATGCATTCACTTTAGAAGACTTCAACACAACATTCACTCCAAAGGACAGATTAACTAGGCAGAATATAAGTAAAGAGACAGAGGCACTGAACAACACATTAGAAAAGATTGGCCTAACACACACCTACAGAACACCACAAAAAAGTAGCAGGATACACATTTTTTTCAAGTGCACCTGGAACATTTTGAAGAATAGATCACATACGAGGCCACAAAGAGAATCTCAGTAAATTCAGAAGGATGGAAATTGTACCAACCAGCTACTCAGACCACAAAAGTACGGAACAAGAAATAAACTCTGCAAAGAAAACAAGGAAGCCCACAAACACATGAAGGCTTAACAACACACTCCTAAATAATCAATGGATCTATGACCAAATAAAAACAGAGATCAAGCAATACATGGAGACAAATGAAAAGAAAACTCGACACCACAAAATCTGTGGGACACAGCAAAGGCCATGCTAAGAGGGAAATATATTGCAATACAGGCTTATATCAAGAAACAAGAACAATCCCAAGTGAACAGTCTAAATTCACAATTAATGAAACTAGAAAAAGAACAACAAATGAGGCCCAAAGTCAGTAGAAAGAGGCACATAATAAAGATAAGAGTAGAAATAAATACAATCAAGAATAAAACAACAGAAAAAATTAATAAAACCAGGAGCTGGTTCTTTGAGAAAATAAACAAAATTGATAAACCCTTAGCCAGACTTATTAAGAGAAAAAGAGAATCTACACACATAAACAGAATCAGAAATGAGAAAGAAACAATCATGACAGACTGCACAGAAATACAAAGAATTATTAGAAAATCCTATGAAAATCTATATGATAACAAGCTGGAAAACACAGAAGAAATGGACAACTTCCTAGAGAAATCTGACCATCCAAAACTTACTAAGGAAGAAACAGAAAATCTAAACAGACCAACCAAATTCAATCGGTAATCAAAAAACTACCCAAGAACAAAACCGCTGGTCCAGACAGATTCACAGCTGAATTTTATCAGACATTCAGAGAAGGCATAATACCCATTCTCCTCAGTTTTCCAAAAAATAGAAGAAAAGGGAATACTTCCAAACTCATTCTATGAAGCCAACATCACTCTAATACCAACACAAGGCAAAGATCCCACAAAAAAAAGAAAATTACAGACCAATATCCCTGATGAACGTAAATGCAAAAATACTTAACAAAACATTACCAAACCGAATTCAAAAACATATCAAGAAGATCACACACCATGATCAAGTGGGATTCATCTCAGGGATGCAAGGACGGTACAATATTTGAAAATTCATCAACATCATCCAGCACATCAGCAAAAAGGAAAAAAACACATGATCATCTCCATAGATGCTGAAAAAGCATTCAACAAAATTCAAAACCCATTCATGATAAAAAACTCTACACAAAATGGGTATAGAGGGCAAGTACATCAACATATTAAAGGACATGTATGAAAAACCCATAGCCAAGATCATACTTAACAGCAAGAAGCCGAAAACTTTTCACCTACGATTGGGAACAAGACAGGGATGCCCACTCTCACCACTGTTATTTAACATAGTACTGGAGGTCCTAGCCACAGCAATCAGACAAAACAAAAACATACAAGGAATCCAGATTGGTAAAGAAGAAGTCAAACTGTCACTATTTGCAGATGACATGATATTGTACATAAAAATCCCTAAAGACTCCACTCCAAAACTACTAGAACTAATATCAGAATTCAGCAAAGTTGGAGGATACAAAATTAATACACAGACATCTGTTGCTTTCCTATACACTAACAATGAACTAGCACAAAGAAATATCAGGAAAACAATTCCAGTCACTATTACATTGAAAAGAATAAAATACGTAGGAATAAACCTAACCAAGGAAGTGAAAGACCTATACCCTGAAAACGACAATACACTCTTAAGAGAAATTAAAGAGGACACTAACAAATGGAAACTCATCCCATGCTCTTGGCTAGGAAGAATTAATATCGTCAAAATGGCCATCCTGCCTAAAGCAATCTACAGATTCGATGAAATCACTATCAAAATACCAAAAGCATTCTTCAACGAACTGGAAAAAACAGTTCTAAAATTCATATGGAACCACAAAGGACCCAAAATAGACAAAGCAGTCCTGAGAAGGAAGAATAAAGCAGGAGGGATCTCGCTTCCCCCCTCCAACTTCAAGCTCTACTGCAAAGCAACAGTAATCAAGACAATTTGGTACTGGCACAAGAACAGAGCCACAGACCAGTGGAACAGAATAGAGACTCCGAACATTAACCCAAACATATATAGATAATTAATATATGATAAGGGAGCCATGGACATAAAATGGGGAAATGACAGTCTCTTCAACAGCTGGTGCTGGCAAAACTGGACAGGTTCATGTAAGAGAATGAAACTGGATCACTGTCTAACCCCATACACAAAAGTAAATTCAAAATGGATCAAAGACCTGACTGTAAGTTATGAAACCATAAACCTCTTAGAAAAAAATATAGGCAAACATCTCTTGGACAGGAGATGGGATTAAAGATGGTGGCCTGAGAGGAGAGACAGAGGCTTCCACCTAAAACAGGATACAATTAGAAAATTTAATTGGCGCAACTAATCCTGAGACAGCAACAGAAAAGAGGACGGCATTAGAATGTACACACCTTGAGAAAAGAGCAGACCTCACCAAACGGGGTAACATACCAGAGCTGTGGCTCCTTGAGACCCAAGCCCCTCCCCCACCTCAGATCACCGGCGGGAGGAACAGAAATAGAGCAGGGAGGGAGTGCAAGGCTTGGGACTGCTGTATACCTAGCTTGGGAGATCTGCTCTGGGAGCACAAACCTACATTTCATGGTGCTGTCATGAAACTCGCATGACTACCAGGTTAGAAAGTTAATACAGGCAGAGTTCCAGGGGAGACTGGGATTCCAGCTGCTTGTGGAAAGCAGGGATCCATATGCGGCTGCTCTGGAACAAATACATACCTGTGTGACCAGTCCACTGGCTCAGGCAGTGGAGACAGGCACAGCAGCCAGGAGGCGGGGAAAAGCTCTTTCCTCCCCCCAGGTACCAGTACCGCTCCCCTGCGACCACCGACATTGCTTCAGAGGCTGAGCAGATCCAGAACAGAGCTTCTGGACACTAGGGGGCGCCATATACAAACATGAAACGCCAAAGGAACCTTGTCCAGAGTAAAATTACTAATACAACTCCTGAGAAATATTTAAATGATATGGACTTCGTGACTCTTCCTGAAAGGGAGTTCAAAATAAAAATCATCAACATCCTAATGGAGGTACGGAAAGACATCCAGGAACTCAGGAAAATATTCTGGTCTGAGATCCAATCATTGAAGAGCACAAAGGAGGGTATTAAAAGCAGGTTGGATAAGGTGGAGGAGACAATAAATAAAATAGAAACTAGAGAAGAGGAATACAAAGAGGCTGAGGCACAGAGAGAAAAAAGGATCTCTAAAACTGAAAGAATATTGAGAGAACTGTGTGACCAATTCAAGCGGAACAATATAGCATTATAGGGATACAAGAAGAAGAAGAAGAGAGAGAAAGGGATAGAAAGTGTCTTTGAGGAGGTAGTTGCTGAAAACTTCCCCAATCGGGGTAAGTACACAGTCTGTCAGGCCATGGAGATCCACAGATCTCCCAACACAAGGGACCCAAGGAAGACAAGACCAAGACACACAGTAATTAAAATGGGAAAGATCAAGGATAAGGACAGACTGTTAAAAGCAGCCAGAGGCAGAAATAAGATCACATACAAAGGAAAGCCCCATCAGGCTAACATCAGACTTCTCAGCAGAAACCTTACAGGCCAGAAGGGAGTGGCATGATGTATTTAATGCAATGAAGCAGAAGGGACTGGAACCAAGATTACTTTATCCAGCAAGATTATCATTTAAATTTGAAAGAGGGATTAAACAATTTCCAGATAAGCAAAAGCTGAGAGAATTTACCTCCAACAAACCATCTCTACACTGCATTTTGGAGGAACTGCTATAAATGGAAGTGTTCCTAGGGTTGGATAGCTATCACCAGAGGTAGTAAAACCACGGTAGGGAGGGTGGAGCAGCTGATAGTGAGGCAAATGCAAAATTAAATTAACTATCCCCAAAGTCAATCAAGGGATAGACAAAAAGTACAGAATTTGATATCTAATATATAAAGAATGAAGGAGGAAGAAAAAGGAGGAGAAGTAGAAAGGAACCTTTAGATTGTGTTTGTAACAGCATACTAAGTGACTTGTTAGACTCTTAGATGGTAAGGAAAGTAACCTGGCATTTGGTAACCATGAATCTACAGCCTGAAATAGCAATAAATACATACCTATCGATAATCACCCTAAATGGAAATGGACTGAATGCACCAATCAAAAGACACAGAGTAACTGAACTGATAAAAAAAAAAGACCCATCAATATGCTGCTTACAAGATACTCACCTCAAACCCAAAGACATGCACAGACTAAAAGTCAAGGGATGGAAAAAGATATTTCATAGAAACAATAGGGAGAAGAAAGCAGGTGTAGCAGTACTACTATCACACAAAATAGACTTCAAAACAAAGAAAGTAAGAAGAGATAGAGAAGGACATTACATAATGATAAAGGGCTCAGTCCAACAGGAGGATATAACCATTATAAATACATATGTACCAAACACAGGAGCACCAGCATGTATGAAACAAATACTAACAAAACTAAAGGAGGAAATAGAATGCAACGCATTCATTTTAGGACACTTGAACACGCCACTCACTCCAAAGGACAGATCCACCAGACAAAAAATAAGTAAGGACACATAGGCACTGAACAACACACTAGAACAGATGGACCTAATAGACATCTATAGAACTCTATACCCAAAAGCAACAGGATACACATTCTTCTCAAGTGCACATGGAACATTCTCCAGAATACACCACATACTAGGCCACAAAAAGAGCCTCAGTAAATTCAAAAACACTGAAATTCTACCAACCAATTTTTCAGACCACAAAGGTATAAAACTAGAAATAAATTGTACAAAGAAAGCAAAAAAGCTCACGAACACATGGAGGCTTAACAACACGTTTCTAAATAGTCAATGGATCAAAGACCAAATTAAAATGGAGATCCAGCAATATATGGAAATAAATGACAACAACAACACAAAGCCCCAACTTCTGGGGGATGCAGCAAAATCTGTCTTAAGAGGAAAGTATATAGCAAACCAGGCATATTTAAAGAAAGAAGAACAAACCCAAATGAATAGTCTAATGTCACAATTATCGAAATTGGAAAAAGAAGAACAAATGAGGCCTAAAGTCAGCAGAAGGAAGGACATAAAGATCAGCGAAGAAATAAACAAAATTGAGAAGAATAAAACAATAGAAAAAATTCAATGAAACCAAGAGCGGGCTCTTTGAGAAAAAAAACAAAATAGGTAAGCCTCTAGCCAGACTTATTAAGAGAAAAAGAGAATCAATACACATCAACAGAATCAGAAACGAGAAAGGAAACATCACGACGGACCCAACAGAAATACATAGAATTATTAGAGACTACAATGAAAATCTATATGCTAAGAAGCTGGAAAAACTAGAAGAAATGGACAACTTCCTAGAAAAATACAACCTTCCAAGACTGACCAAGGAAGAAACACAAAATCTAAACAAACCAATTACCAGCAACGAAATTGAAGCGGTAATCAAAAAACTACCCAAGAAAAAAAACCACAGTCCAGATGGATTTACCTCGGAATTTTATCAGACATACAGAAAAGATATAATACCCATTCTCCTTAAAGTTTTCCAAAACATAGAAGAGGAGGGAATACTCCCGAACTCATTCTATGAAGCTAACATCACCCTAATACCAAAACCAGGCAAAGACCCCACCAAAAAAGAAAATTACAGAACAAATCCCTGATGAACGTAGATGCAAAAATACTCAATAGAATATTAGCAAAATGAATTCAAAAATATATAAAAAGGATAATACACCATGACCAAGTGGGATTCATCCCAGGGATGCAAGGATGATGATACAACATTCAAAAATCCATCAACATCATCCACCACATAAACAAAAAGAAGAACAAAAAACACATGATCATCTCCATAGATGCTGAAAAAGCACTTGACAAAATTCAACATCCATTCATGATAAAAACTCTCAGCAAAATGGGTATAGAGGGCAAGTACCTCAACATAATAAAGGCCATGTATGATAAACCCACAGCCAACATCATACCGAACAGCGAGAAGCTGAATACTTTTCCTCTGAGATCAGGAACAAGACAGGGATGCCCACTCTCACCACTGCTATTTAACATAGTACGGGAGGTCCTAGCCACTGCACTTAGACAAATCAAAGAAATACAAGGACTCCAGATTGGTAAAGAAGAAGTTAAACTGTCACTATTTGCAGATGACATGATATTGCACATAAAAAACCCTAAAGACTCCACTACAAAACTACTAGAACTGATATCAGAATAAAGCAAAGTTGCAGGATACAAAATTATCACACAGAAATCTGTGGCTTTCCTATACACTAACAATGAACCAATATAAAGAGAAATCAGGAAAACAATTCCATTCACAATAGCATCAAAAAGAATAAAATACCTAGGAATAAACCTAACCAAAGAAGTGAAAGACCTATACCCTGAAAACTACAAGACACTCTTAAGAGAAATTAAAGAGGACACTAACAAATGGAAACTCATCCCATGCTCTTGGCTAGGAAGAATTAATATCGTCAAAATGGCCATCCTGCCCAAAGCAATATACAGATTTGATGCAATCCCTATCAAATTACCAACAACATTCTTCTACAAACTGGAACAAATAGTTCAAAAATTCATATGGAAACACCAAAGATCCCAAATAGCCAAAGCAATCCTGAGAAAGAAGAATAAAGTGGAGGGGATCTCACTTCCCAACTTCAATCTGTACTACAAAGCCATAGTAATAAAGACAATTTGATACTGGCACAAGAACAGAGCCACAGACCAGTGGAACAGATTAGAGACTCCAGACTTTAAACCAAACATATATGGTCAATTAATATTCGATTAAGGAGCCATGGACATACAATGGGGAAATGACAGTCTCTTCAACAGATGGTGCTGCCAAAACTGGACAGTTACATGTGAGAGAATGAAACTGGATCACTGTCTCACCCCATACACAAAAGTAAATTCAAAATGGATCAAAGACCTGAATGTAAGTCATGAAACCATAAACCTCTTAGAAAAAACATAGGCAAAAATCTCTTGGACATAAACATTAGCAACTTCTTCATGAACATATCTCCCCGGGAAAGGAAAACAAAAGGAAAAATGAACAAGTGGGACTATATCAAGCTGAAAAGCTTCTGTACAGCAAAGGGCACCATCAATAGAACAAAAAGGTATCCTACAGTATGGGAGAATATATTCAAAAATGACAGATCCGATAAAGGGTTGACATCCAAAATATATAAAGAGCTCACGCACCTCAACAAACAAAAAGCAAATAATCCAATTAAAAAATGGGCAGAGGAGCTGAACAGACAGTTCTCCAAAGAAGAAATTCAGATGGCCAGCAGACAAATGAAAAGATGCTCCACATCGCTAGTTATCAGAGAAATGCAAATTAAAACCACAATGAGATATCACCTCACACCAGTAAGGACCACCACCATCCAAAAGACAAACAACAACAAATGCTGGTGAGGTTGCGGAGAAAAGGGAACTCTCCTACACTGCTGGTGGGAATGTAAATTAGTTCAACCATTGTGGAAAGCAGTATGGAGGTACCTCAAAAAGCTCAAAATAGACATACCATTTGACCCAGGAATTCCACTTCTAGGAATTTGCCCTAAGAATGCAGCAGCCCAGTTTGAAAAAGACAGGTGCACCCCTATGTTTATTGCAGCACTATTTACAATAGCCAAGAAATGGAAGTAACCTAAGTGTCCATCAGTAGATGAATGGACAAAGATGTGGTACACATACACAACAGAATATTATTCAGCCATAAGAAGAAACAAATCCTATCATTTGCAACAACATGGATGGAGCTAGAGGGTATTATACTCAGTGAAATAAGCCAGGCGGAAAAAGACAAGTATCAAATGATTTCACTCATATGTGGAGTATAAGAACAAAGAAAAAAACTGAAGGAACAAAACAGCAGCTGACTCACAGAACCCAAGAAAGGACTAACAGTTACCAAAGGGAAAGGGACTGGGAAGCATGGGTGGGAAGGGAGGGACAAGCGGAAAAAGGGATATTACGATTAGCAGACATAATGTGGGAAGGGAGAGCTGTACAACACAGAGAAGACAAATAGTGATTCTATACCATGTTACTACACTGATGGACAGTGACTGTAATGGGGTATATGGTAGGGACTTGATGATGGGTGGAGTCTAGTAACCATATGTTGCTCATGTAATTGTATATTAATGATACCAAAATAAAGTTTTTTTTAATTGTAAGAGAAAATAAATACACTTACAGTACTATACAATATCTATTCAAAAAAATGGTATCTAAGTGTCCTCATGCAGGTCAAACCCATGTTGTTCTAGAGTCAACCATATATTACTTATATCTCATGAGAGAAGGGGCACAACACACCACACAGGGCGACAGAGGAGCACCAGATTTATTCAGGAGGCAGAGAGAGGAGCAAGAGCATAGCCTAAGGATGGCTTTTCTCAAAGTTAGCTGGTATCACCCCTAGGAATTAGCTACTGTCGGCTCTAGGAGGGGCACCCTCTCCCCAGATCTATTAGGCCCCCAAATATCAAAGCACCAAAAATACAGAAGAAAGAGAACATAGTTAATTAATTGGCCCTGTAGTGAACAGATGCAAAATAGACAAATACAGAATCTAAGAAAAAGAACAAATGTATACAATAAAAATTCACAGGCCAAGAAAGAAAAAAGCTAATAGGCTGTTTCTAAAATTTATATGGAAAGGTAAAGTAACCAGAGGAGTAGAATAATCTTGGAAATAAAAATACCAAGACAGAGAACATATACTGCATGATTTCAGATATATTACAAAGTTACAGTAATCAAGACAATGTGGCATTGGCATAAGTATAGACAAATACATCTCTGGAAGAGAATAAGATGACCCCAAAACAGGCCTACCCATATACAGTTGATTTATTTTCTACAAAATAATAAATCTGTTAAAATAATTAAATGCTGAAAAGAAAGTATTTTTAAACAAATGGTGATAGAACACTTGAATATCCATATTGGGGGTTGTGAATGGAATCTTATGATACTCAGAAAAATTAATTCAAGATAAACAGCAGATATAAATAGCTAAAACTGTATTTTAAAACTCCAGAAGAAAACACAGAATATTTTTGTTACCTTGAAGTTAGCAAAGACTTAATATACAAAAAATAATTAGAAACTGGACTTTATTCAAATTAAAAACCTCAAAAATTACCAGTAAGGTAATGAGAAAGGAAACCACAGAAAAATATTCACAATGCACACAAGGCAAAAGACTCATATTCACAATAGAGAAAGTACTCCTACAAATCAGTAATATGAAGTCACCCAATTTGGGCAAAAGATTTGAACAGACACTTCACAAATATGAATAGCCAAAATGCACATGGAAAAGGTATCCAACATCATCAATAGTCATCAGCAAAATGCAAATTAAAACCACAATGATATCAGTTCACACTCACTAGAATAGCTAAATTTAAGAAGACTTGCAATATTACATGATGGTGTGAATATGTATGTAGCAACTAGAATTTTCATAAGTTATGTAAATTTAACACACTGAAAACAGATCTGGAGATGTTTTTATAATATATATCTACCCTATGACCTACCAATTCCATTCCTACATATAAACCAAAGGAAACTGAAAGTTATGTTCACACACAACAAAAGCATTATACAAGAATGCTCATAGTAGTTTTGTTTATAATAGCCAAAAACTGAAAACAACCTAAATGTCTCTCAAAAGATTAAAAACTGTGGTATATCATACTACTGAATAGTACTCAGCAATAAAAAGGAATGAACTACTGAGGCATACTACAACATGGATGAATCTCAAAAACATTATATTGAGTTTAAGAAGCCACTTGCGAAAACTACACATTATATGATTCCACTCAAATGAAATTCTAGAACAGGCAAAACTGGACGACAGTAATAGCAACTAGAACAACTGGATGTGAAGGAGGGGGTATTGACTAAAAATGGGCACAAGTGAACTGATCAGGGTTAGAAACATAGCCTGAATCTTAATTTGGGTGGTGGATAAGGGTTTTTTGCATGTATCAAAATTTGTTGAATTCATTTAATAAATCCATTCAAAACCACTATATTTTATTAAATGTAAAGGGTACATTTAAAATGGTAAAAGTGACTGAATATAATAGTCATGCAAAAGTTACATAAAACAGAAATAACATTTAAATAAAAGGAAATACCTTTGTCCACCTGCAAAGCTTCACCCCAGAGTGGCTCCCAATCAAATGATAACCTGAATGGAAAAATGGGAAATACAAAATTGAATTAATTAATTCAAAGCCTCATATCAAAAGGTGATCACAGAATTATAAGAAAATCATTTTTCTTTGCTTAAATAATGGTAGGCAATAGCCCAATGGAAGAAAACATTAAAAATTTAATTCAACAGGATAAAACAATTTAAAATATGTATGCATCTATTAGTATAGATTTGAAATACATAAATAACAGGTTAATCCAAAATCATCTTTCAGCATGTAACAGATCTCATAGACCAAAACTCAAGAGGAGAGATTTTAACATCTCTCAACATCTAAAAAATCTCACAGACCAAAACCTCATAGAGCTCTAAGACTTGAGCAACACAGTAATCTAGATCAAGGACCTACAGACAGCACTGCACTCAACAACAACAGAATGCACAAGCTTTTTTTTCAAAGACCTAAAGAACATCTATAAAAATGAATCATATGCTGGGTCATAAAGCAAAAGCATATAACAATGTATTTCAACTGAATGACTGGAAAATTTTCATCACCGAAATCTTTTAAAAAGATAAAGAATCAAAAGGGCAACAGGAGATTAACATTTAAAAATACTGTCCAAAAAAAAAAATTATGACTGCCTTGTCAAAGAGTTTTGGGAATGTCGGGACCAGACCTAGTTGGCGGAGAGAGAGTCAGCTAACCAAGGACACAGAGCTTCTCAGCTCTCCTTGGACCCCGGCTGGTAACCAGATGTCTGTAGCCTTCAGTCACTTCCTAACTTGCACCCCCTGCCACTCCCCCTTTCATAGCATAAAAGAAGCTCAAAATCCTCACCCCCCTGTTTTGAGAGAAATCTTCTGCATCCGTGGATGTTTTGTTGCCCTTGTCTAGCTCGGATTAATACTTAGTCTATAGGCACACACCTGATCATCTACATTTGCCCTCTTACAGCACTAAACTATGTTTTCTACCTTTATCTTGCATCTACCTACCACTTCAGCATTTTATTCAAAATATAATAATAATAATAATAATAATAATAATAATAATAATAATAAGGGAGAAATGTGGGATTCACATATAAATCAAGTATAAAAATCAAACGAATAATCATAATTGACCTGATTGTTTATAGTTCATGATGCGTGATCAAAACCAAAAGTTTCTGTGATGACTGCCCTTGCACTGTTCACCATGTAAAAACTTGTTCATTATGCCTCAGAAGATTGGAGACTGTTGAGAATTAGGCTTGGGGTTGATTAATGATTGTGCATTGAGTCCCCTATACAGAATTTTATTGTTGTTAACAACCACATGATCAATAAATATGAGAGATGCCCTCTCAAAAAAATAAAAAATAAAAAAAAAAAAGAAGCTCACAATCAACCCTGAGTTAAGATGGTGCTTTAGGACAAGAATCCTCCATCTTTCTGGTCTGTTTGCTTTCTGAATAAAGCCACTTTCCTTGCCCCCACCAAAAACAATATTGTCCAAAAAAGTAGAAAAATGTAATTCTAGAAACTACAACCTATCATGAACTATCAACAACACTCCACAACCTATTATTTAAAATGGTTGATCCACATAAGACATGAAAAGTATGGAAAAGCAGGCCAAAGTAATCATACTGTCTTTTTTAACAAACTGGTAGAGCAAACAAGCAGAACATTCTGATTTCAGAAAGCATTTAATAAAGTTCTCATGAGGTTTCAAGTAATAAGCCATAATTATCATGAGTCTTTTGCACAAAAAGACTCGACTTCCAGACAAATGAGATAAATGGAGAAATACAGTCTGGATGATGGCATAAGTAGATGAGTGGTGGGTTAAACATCCATATTCACAGTGTGATGATTAATGGAACAATGTCAGCTTGGATTACAAGTCTCCGGTGGCAACATTATGTTCCTTTGTCTTTTATCCTTTTCCACATTTATGTGAACATCTTATATATAAATAAACAAACCACTGCTTATCTACTTGAAAATGGAACTGAGTCCAAGTGAATGCTAATCTCAGATACACAATAAACATTTAAAAGATTTCCAGAGAAAATTCTAGTTCTTCTTTTGGATTAGTACATTATATGTTTTCCTAGCACTATCACAGAAATCACACTTTATTACATTCTTTATATTTTTCTGTCCCAAGATACAAAGAGGTCTATAAAATTCTGCATTTAGTTAGGTATGAAAAACCAGCACAGGACAGGATGGACAGACTTGTAGCTGACCACAACACCTAGAAAAGCCAACAGTTCGCAGTTGCTGAAAAATCATAGTGCATAATTCTGCTTCTAACCAAGAGAGAGTAAGAGGGGTTACTATCACACCTGAAATACAAAAAATGGACAAAATATATGAATAGTTTTCAAGACATGAAACATCAGACAACAAAGGACAGTGATCCCAGAGTAATAGGAAACACACAAGATGAGCCCTACCATTTCTCAAGCTTCCTGCCTTGAAAGTTTCCAGACCATGCAGCAGAAAGGCAACCCAAGCAAAGCTCAGTAGTCTCCCTGAGTTGAGGACAAGGAAAGAAGAGTCTGGGGAACCACATGGCTAGAGTTCACAGGACTGAGTCAAAAGCTACACAGAGATTGAACTCAAGAGTCTGTGAAGGATTCCTATATGTATTTGCCTGCATACTGCTTAATGCATACTTGGGAGAAAAACTACCCAAGAGCAGGAAAGAACCACCTGAGAAGATCAGAGGTATGCCTGGTGCTCACAGCCAGCTATAAACTGTGACTGTTCCTACATGTTACACAGAAAATCTCAAGATTTACAAGGCAATGGGCAAAGTACACATAAATGTTTTGCCTCAATAATGGGAAATAATTAGCCAAATACTGAGCCAGCTCTGGTCTTCCCCAATAAATCATAAAATCAAGATTAAAAGGCTCAATCTATTTCCAAGTTACTTATCTTCACTGCAGAACAAAGCTCTGAAAATGTATAGAAATGCAAACATATCTAGCACCTGATAAGGTAAAATTAGATATGATACCCAATCAAAGATTACCAAGCATGCAAACAGAAAAAAAATACAACCAATAATAATGGGGAAAATAATCCAGCAAATAAAGATAAGAACATTAAAACAGTTATAACTGTATTCCATAGGGTCAAAAAGATACATAGACACACAGAAGAATAAAAAGACCCCAAATTCCAGAGATGAAAACTACAATGTCTAAACTGAAAAATACACTGGATAGAATTAATGGAAGATTAGACATGAGAGAAGAAAAGATTATGAAATTAAACTTGAAGACATAGGAACAGAAACTATCCAAAAATGAAAAGTTGAAAATAAAAAATAATCCTTTTTAATTAAAAGAGCATTAGTGAGGAGGATTTTAGATGGCGGCATGAGAGGTGAGACAGAAACCGCCTCCCAAAACCACATATAATATGAAAATATAGCAAATACATCAAATTCTGAAAGAGCAACAGGAAAGAAGTAAGCAGCAGACTGTCTACACCTGGGAAAACCAGCATACCTCAACAAAAAAGGTAAGGAACCAAAGCCGTGATCCAGAGGAACCGAAGCTCTTCCCCCACCCCAGCTCACCAGAGGGAGGAAGAAAAACAGAAAGGGAAGGGGGTGGAAGCCTAAGACTGCTGAACACCCAGTCCTGGAGCATGAACCTGTATTATATGGTGCTCTGGAGATTAGTAGGGTTGGAGAGCTAACACAGGCAGAACACTTGGAGAGACTGAGATTACAGCTGCTTATGGAGAACAGGTATGCACAACCAGCCACTCTGGGACAAAAGAAAGGCGGGCACTCTGAGAGACTTCACAACAGCGAGAGGGCTATTAAAGGGGCAAAAAGACTGCACAGAGTTTGGTGCTCAGGAGAAAGGACAGGTGGACAAAATTGTCCAGGCACACTGCCCAGGAGGTTGGGAACTTTCAGGAGCTTCAGGCGCTCTATCCCCCTGACTGGCTACACAGTTCAAGGACCCCAACCATGATATGCAGCCTGCTGCACTTCTGCCCAGCAGGTACTGGCTCGCAAACAAGCTGCCCCCAACATTGCGCCAGGCCAGCTAGAGGCCGGCCCCACCTACATCACCACAAGTACAAAGCATTAGAGGCTTCTCCCTGTGATCTTGGCCCACTGGCCCTGGCAGAGGAGACAGGCACTGCAGCCGGAAACAGGAAAGACCTCTGTCCTTCCGACAGACACCACTGCTGCTCCCCTGTGACTCCACAATTGCTCCAGGAGCTGAGCAGCTCCAGAGAGTAGGGTTTCAGGGCACTAGAGGGCACCACCTACAAATAATGAAACGTCAAAAAACCTGGTTGAAACCAAAATCCCACAAAAACCAGAAAGAGGGCCAAATGAAACTGAACTCATCAATCTTCCTGAAAAAAACTTCAAAATAAAAAACATGCAACTAAAAATATTCTTCTGGTTGTCAAAACATTTATATATGTTCATATTTACTGAATCAGAAGTAATAGTGCAAGGCCTTCATCTGAATTGCAGAGTTTTCATATGCATTTTAGGCAACTGATTTTAATGGAACTGTATCATGATTTCCCATGTTTGAAAAATTTAGGAAGAGAATTTTAAGACAGAGCACAGTAATAGAGCATTTCCTCACGCCTATTTTAGAGACTGAAGTTCTTCAATTTTCTCCCTGTGATCACCCTTATATTTGCCTTCTTGAGTTCATTCATTAAATATATGAAACTGAGGAGGAGATTAAAGGGGGTGGCATGAGAGGTGAGACAGAGGCTTCCTACTAAAACCACCTAAGATACGAAAATATAATTAAAACAACTAATCATGAAAGAGCAACAGGAAAGAGGGCTGTGCCAGACTGCATACACCTGGAGAAAAGAATAAACCTCAGGGAACAGGGCACCAACCCCGCTCCCTTGCAACCTTTGACATTGCTCCAGAGGCTGAGCAGCTTGAGAGTAGATCTACTGGGCACTAGAGGATGCCACATACAAACATGAAACACCAAATGAACCTGGTTCAAAGTAAAATTATAAATAAACCAGAGAAAGGGTCAAATGAAATCGACCTCATGAATCTTCCTGAAAGAGATTTCAAAATAAAAATCATAAACATGCTCATGGAAGTACAGAAAAATATTCAAGAATTCAGAAATAAATTCTGGACGGAGATACAATAATTACAGAACACAGCATCAGAAATGAAACATATAATGGAAGGTTTTAAAAGCAGATTAGATACAGTGGAGGAGACTATAAATGAAATAGAAATTAGAGAAGAGGAATACAAAGAAGCTGAGAGAGAGAGAAGAAAGGATCTCTAAGAATGAAAGAACATTGAGAGAACTGTGTGACCAATACATATGGAACAATATTCTTATTATAGGGCTACAAGAAGAAGAGAGAAAAAGGGATAGAAAGTTTCTTTGAGGAGGTAATTCCTGAAAACTTCCACAATCTGGGGAAGGAGATGGTCTCTCAGTCCATGGAGGTACACAGACCTCCCAACACATGGGACCCAAGGAAGACAAAGGCAAGACATATAATAATTAAAATGGCAAAGATCAAGGATAAGGACTATTAAAAGTAGCGAGAGAGAAATAAGATCACATACAAAGGAAAGTCCATCCAGCTCATTATCAGACTTCTCAGCAGAAACCTTACAGGCCAGAAGGGAGTGGCATGATATATTTAATGCAATGAAGCAGAAGGACCTTGAACCAAGAATACTTTATCCACCAAGATTATCATTCCAATTTGATGGAGGGATTAAACAATTTTCAGATAAACAAAAGCTGAGAGAATTTACCTGCCACAAAACATCTCCAGAGTGTATTTTGGAGGGACTGCTATAGATGGAAGTGTTCCTAAGGTTTAATAGCTGTCACCAGAGGTAATAAAACCACAGTAGAGAAAGTAGAACAATTACTTACTAAGCAAATGCAAAATTAAATCAACTAGCCCCAAAGTCAATCAAGGGATAGACAAAGAGTACAGAATATGATACCTAATAAATAAAGAATGGAGGATGAAGAAGATGAGGACAAAAAAAGAATCTTTAGATTGTGTTTGTAATACCATCGTAAGTGAGTTTAGCTTAGACTCTTAGACAGTAAGGAAGTTAACCCTGAACCTTTGGTAACCATGAATCTAAAGCCTGCAATGGCATTAAGTACATACCTATTGATAATCACCCTGAATGTAAATAGTCTGAATGCACCAATCAAAAGACAAAGAGGCATTGAACGGAAAAAAACACAAGTCCCATCTTTATGCTGCCTAGGAGAAACTCACCTTAAACCCAAAGACATACACAGACTAAAAGTGAAGGGATGGAAAAAGATATTTCATGCCACTAATGAAGAGAAAAAAGAGTTGCAATACTTGTATTAGACAAAGTAGACTTCAAAACAAAGAAAGTAAGAAGAGACAAAGGAGGGCATTACATAATGATAAAGGGGGCAGTCCAACAAGAGGATATAACCATTATAAATATCTATGCACCCAACACAGGAACACCTACATATGTGAAACAAATACTAACAGATTTAAAGGGGGAAATAGAATGCAATGCATTCGTTTTAGGAGACTTTAACACACCACTCCAAAGGACAGAACAACCAGACACAAAATAAGTAAGGACAACAGAGGCACTGAACAACTTAGAACAGATGGATCTAATAGACATCTACAGAACAGATGGATCTAATAGACACTACAGAACACTTGCTTTTTTCTCTCAATTGGATAACAAATTGGATAACCTAGAAGATATGGACAACTTTCTACAAAAATACAACTTTCCAAGACTGACTCAGGAAGAAACAGAAAATCTCAACAGACCAATTACCAGAGCAACAAAACTGAACTGGTAATCAAAAGACTACCCAAGAACAAAACTCCTGGTCCAGATGGACTCACCACTGAATTTTATCAAACATTTATCAAAACCAGCAGGATACACATTCTTCTCAAGTGCACACAGAACATTTTCAAGAATAGATCATACACTAGGCCACAAAAAGAGCCTCAGTAAATTAAAAAAGATTGAAATTGTACCAACCAGCTTCTCAGACCACAAAGGTCTGAAACTAGAAACAAATTACACAAAGAAAACAAAAAGCCCACAAACACATGGAGGCTTAACAACATGCTCCTAAATAATCAATGGATCAATGACCAAATAAAAACAGAGATATATGGAAACAAATGACAACAATAACCAACACCACAAAATCTGTGGGATGCAGCGAAGGCCATGCTAAGAGGGAAGTATACTGCAATACAGGCTTCCATCAGGAAAGAATAATAATCCCATATGAATAGTGTAAACTCACAATTAATGAAACTAGAAAAAGAACAAAAAATGAGGCCAGAAGTCAGTAGAAGAAGGGACAAAATAAAGATTGGAGAAGAAATAAATAAAATCGAGAAGAATGAAACGGCAGAAAGAATCAATGAAACAAGGAGCTGGTTCCTTGAGAAAATAAAGAAAATAGACAAACCCCTAGCCAGACTTATCAAGAAAAACAGTGAATACACATAAACAGAATTAGAAATGAGAAAGGAAAAATCAGTACAGACACCACAGAAATAAAAAGAATTATTAGAGAATACTATGAAAAATTATATGCTAAAAAATTGGATAACCTAGAAGATATGGACAACTTTCTACAAAAATACAACTTTCTAAGACTGACCCAGGAAGAAACAGAAAATCTCAACAGACCAATTACCAAAGCAACAAAATTGAACTGGTAATCAAAAAACTACCCAAGAACAAAACTCCTGGTCCAGATGGACTCACCACTGAATTTTATCAAACATTTAGTGAAGACCTAAAACCCATCCTCCTTAAAGTTTTCCAAAAAGTAGAAGACAACAGAATACTTTCAAACTCATACTATGAAGCCAGCATCACTCAAATACCAAAATCAGGCAAAGACACCACAAATAAAGAAAATTAGAGACCAATATCCCTGATGAACATAGATGCAAAAATACTCAACAAAATATTAGCAAACCGAACTCAAAAATACATCAAAAAGATCATCCATCATGATCAAGTAGGATTTATTCCAGGGATGCGAGTATGGCACAACATTCGAAAATCCACCAACATCATCCACAACATCAACAAAAAGAAGGACAAAAACCATGTGATAATCTCCATAGAAGCTGAAAAAGCATTCGACAAAATTCAACATCCATTCATGATAAAAACTCTAAACAAAATGGGTATAGAGAGCAAGTACCTCAACATAATAAAGGCCATATATGACAAACCCACAGCCAACATCGTACATAGCAGCAAGAAGCTGAGAGCTTTTCCTTTAAGATTGGGGACAAGACAAGAATGCCCCACTCTTCCCACTTTTTTTCAACATAATTCTGGAGGTCCTAGCCATGGCAGTCAGACAACACAAAGAAATAAAAGGCATCCAGATTGGTAAAGAAGAAGTTAAACTGTCACTGTTTGCAGATGACATGATATTGTATATAAAAAACCCTAAAGAATCCACTCCAAAACTATAAGAACTAATATCTGAATTCAGCAAAGTTGCAGGACACAAAATTAATACACAGAAATACTAATGAGGAGCTCACAGAAAATCAGGAAAACAATTCCTTTTACAATTACATCACTAAGAATAAAATACCTAGGAATAAACCTAACCAAGGAACTGAAAGACCTGTACCTTGAAAACTACAAGATGCTTATGAGAGAAATTAAAGAAGATACCAATAAATGGAAACACATCCTGTGCTCATGGATAGGAAGAATTAATATTGTCAAAATGGCCATTCTGCCTAATACAATCTACAGACTCAATGCAATCCCTATCAAAATACCAAAGGCATTCTTCAACGAACTAGAGCAAATAGTTCTAAAATTCATATAGATCCATAAAAGACCCCGAATAGCCAAAACAATCCTGAGAAGGAAGAATAAAGCTGGGAGGATTACGCTCCCCAACTTCAAGCTCTACTACAAAGCCACAATAATCAAGACAATTTGGCACTGGCACAAGAACAGAACGATAGACCAGTGGAACAGACTAGAGAGCCCTGATATAAGCCGAACCATATATGATCTATTAATATACGATAAAGGAGCCATTAGGATATACAATGGGGAAATAGCCTCTTCAACAGCTGGTGTTGGCAAAACTGGAAAGTTACATGTAAGAGAATGAAACTGGATTATTGTCTAACTCCGTAACAAAAGTAAACTTGTAATGGATAGAACACCTGAATGTAAGTCATGAAATCATGAAACTCTTAGAAGAAAACATAGGCAAAAATCTCTTGAATATAAACCTGAGCAACATTTTCCTGAACCCATCTCCTCGGGCAAGGGAAACAAAAGCAAAAATGAATAAAAGGGACTACATCAAGCTAAAATCTTCTGTACAGCAAAGGACACTAATCAGAACAAAAAGGCATCCTACAGTAAGGGAGATTGTATCTGTAAAGGGCATATCCAACATAGGTTAACATCTAAAATATATTTAAAAATGCACATGCCTCAACACTCAAAAAGCAAATAACCCGATTAAAAAATGGGCAGAGGATATGAACAGACAATTCTCCAAAGAAGAAATTCAGATGGCCAACAGGCACATGAAAAGATACTCCACATCACTAATTATCAGGGAAATGCAAATTAAAACCACAATGAAATATCACCTCACACCAGTTAGGATGGCCTTCATCAAAAAGACTAGGAACAGAGCCGTGAACTCACTGGTGCCACTGCCACCGCCACCCCGTAGTTGGGCGAGCGCAGGGCACACAGGCTGACATAGTGCCCAGCCCGGACATGGCCACGGGGTCCTCCAAGGGGGTGCACAATGAGTGGAGCGTGGCTCCCTAGGGGCTGATGGAACGTGGCACTGTGGGTGGGCGGAGCCCTGGTCAGTGGCTGGAATGGTGCTGGAGTGATCGAAGCCCGCGTTCTGAAGCCTGTGACGACTCACATAGGAGACGCCACCATCGTCTCCCGTGTGCACAAAGCAGGGTCACCAGAAGCCTTTCAATTCAAAAGACAATACAGAGAAACACTGCCCAGTGACAGTGAACCTGTGGCATAGGAAGAAAGCTTTTAAAGTCATGAATGAGTTAAGAAGTCAAAATTTGCTGTGCCATATCACAATTGTGGCTGAAGACATGGAAATCTCTCCTCACTGAGTGGCGCTGGCTGCCTGTAGTCCTTATTTTCACACCATGTTTACAGGTGAGATGAGTAAGAGCCGAGCCAAGAAAGTTCAAATAAAAAAGGTAGATGGAAAAAAAAAAAAAAAAAAAAAAAAAGGTAGATGGCTGGACCCTGCAGATGCTAACTGATTATGTTTACACTGCAGAAATTCAGGTTACATAAGAAAATGTTCAGGTCCTCCTAGCAGCTGGTCTGTTACAGTTACAGGATGTGAAGACAACTTGTGAATTTTTGGAGTCTCAGCTTCACCCTGTCAACTGCTTAGGAATTCAGGCCTTTGCTGATGTGCATGCCTGCACCGATCTCGTGAACAAGGCCAACACCTATGCAGGCAGGTGGAGTAGACCTCAGCTGAGTTTGAGATGGGGGATCTGGAACTCTGATGTGATTCTATAGTGATTTCTGGAAAGCTGTGTCACATTTCAGGATCTGGACTTTCTAAAAATACAGTTAAGATCTTATGGTAGCACTGTGTAATTGAATCGTGCTCATAAAGTCCTGAACTTAAAAAATATACACAAATTGGTACGAGGCCTAAATAATAGAATACCTAGTTTTGTGCAATTACTGAATCTGTATATATTTTTCTTTCAAATAGTCAAATTAATAAGTATATGAGAATTTGCATATGAAATTAAATCATTTTATCTCTGGGCTTATTACACCCTTTTCTTGCAGCCATGAAAACAATCTTGTGGCTTAAGAATCTTTAAGCAATGAAATCCAGTTGCCTTTAGGTAGAGTAGAAAACAGATCCCAAATATAGGCAGCTCTCTCCTTAGACACTGGTTTCTAGGACCTCCTGCTAATACCTTCTCCTGTGGCCCAGGGATGGTGTGTTGCTGTCGTCAAGGAGGCCATCAGTTTGGTTGCTATGTAGGACCCTCCTCCATCTCTCCAGTTAGAGATGAGAGACCCTTGTTACAGCTTTGGATATAGCTAAAGTACACAAAGTAACCTAAAGTTTGCTCTGAGTTTATAAAAAGTATGTATTAAAATAGATTATTAGGAAGTTTCTAATATTTTTAGCCATCTTTCTGTTAAGGTAAACCTGGTGGGAGCTAGAATCCACTGTTTCTACCCTGATTCTGTGAGGCCCCATGGGAACACTTAACTATAGACCTTCCATGACCATTGTCCTTAATAAGCTCTGCAACCCTGACTTCCTCCAGCCTACAAATGCAGAGCCCCTCACCTCACACTGCTCCAGTATGCTTATACTGGTGAGTAAAGGAATTTTGGCACACAGACCTGGATAAGGGGTATGCGTGCACACATGTGCACAGACATTAGAGAGGAGTAGTATTCCCTGAGTCCCTATTGCATTTATCAAAGAAATGGTGCAAGATGGTAGTTGGAGAAAACCCCACAGTACTACAGTAAAACATAGTAGGTCCAGTAAATTTGAGCTTTATAGAAGTACGTGGGTTGACCTGATTGGCCTATCTACCTTTTATAAAGTTGTTTCAGCAAGAAAATGTGATCTGAGTTCCAGAAAACTTATTAGAGGTAAACTTTTGGAACACAACCCTTCTGTAAGTTGGGGAATAACTATAATTGTAATGATGTTCATATAATCCTTTTGAGTGGGATGAGGCATTTTAAGAAAAATCAAAGACAAATTTGGATTCACTGATGTGTTCCAGTGCAGCCAATTCTGTTCTTCAGCTAAATAGAAAACACTGCTTTTAAATTCATAAGATCCTCTAACTGCTAGATATAATATGACTGTTATAAAACCAAGGAGGCTTGTCTATTTCTTGGTAGTTTTCTGCATGCAGTAATCACTATTAATATATCTTTCTTAGGCTGCTAGTTGTCTCCTAGTATTTGATAAACATTACTGACTCCTAAGAGACAGGGAGAGGGGCTGGAGGGAGAATTAGAATATCAGGATTAATGCAAAAGATGTCCACACATAGCTGACATGATGAAAACTCTTAGTTTTACTCATATCAGAACCAACTCATTTGCTTTGTTTTTAGGAGACAGATTTTATTCTTTATTTCTCTTATATAAAGTCTTAAGTATTGTACTATACTACAAAATATGAACAACTTTCCACCAGAATTAGAAGACCTCTGTATCTTAGTTTGCAGAGTTCTTCTTCATATTTATGCCAAGGATTTTTCTTAGAAAAATTGTCACTTTCAGCAATATTATAAAGAAAAATTGATTATTTTTAATGCACTATATCTTAAATCAAAGTCTAGTTTTAAAGGATGTACTACTTTTATATCTTGCTTCTGAATCTTTTTACTCAAGTTTCCTAAGTTCATAAGTAATCTTTTTCAACATCTTGTATTATAAAAAATTGCCATACATACGAAACTAGAATAGTGTTCATCATCCAACTTTAAGAGTTGTCAACTCATGTATTATCTTTTTTCAAATGTATCCCTCTTTACTTCCCCCTGCTCTGTTATTTTTTTCTATATGTGAACTTTCTAATAAAGCCTACTATGCATACAGAAAAGTATACACACACACAAAGAAGACTAGGAACAACAAATGTTGGTGAGGATGCAGAGAAAGGGGAATCCTGCTACACTGCTTGTGGGAATGTAAATTAGTTCAACCATTGAGGAAAGCAATATGGAGGTTCCTCAAAAAACTAATAATAGAATTAACATTTGATCAAGGAATTCCACTCCTAGAATGTACCCAAATAAAAGAAATTCTCAGATTCAAAAAGACATATACACCCCTATGTTTACTGCAGCTCTATTTACAATAGCCAAGATATGGAAGCAACCTAAGTGTCCATCAGTAGATGAATGGATAAATTAGAGGTAGTACATATAAACAATGGAATATTATTCAGCCATAAGAAGAAAAAAAATCCTACCATTTGCAACAACATGGATGGAGCTAGAGGGTATTATGCTCAGTGAAATAAGCCAGGGAGAGAAAGACAAGTACCAAATGATTTCCCTCATTTCTAGAGTATAACAACAAAGCAAAACTGAAGGAACAAAACAGCAGCAGACTCACAGACTCCAAGAAGGGCCTAGTGGTTACCAAAGGGGAAGGGGAGGGGAGGGGTGGGGGAGGATGGGTGGGAGAGGGAGGGGATTGAGGGGTATTATGATTAGTACACATGGTGTGGGGGCATCAAAGGGAAGACAGTGTAGCACAGAGAAGACAAGTAGTGGCTCTGTGGCATCTTACTACACTGATGGACAGTGACTGTAATGGGGTATAGGGAGACTTGATAATATGGATGAATGTAGCAACCACAATGTTTTTCATGTGAAAACTTCGTAAGAGTGTGTATCAGTGATACCTTAATAAAAAAAAAAAGTGAATCAGTGAGCTGTTGGTCAAATTCAAATAGCCTATTATATACATGGAATTGAGGAGTCCCCAAGGAAGAGGAGAAAGAAAGTGTGACAAAAAAATATTTGAATGGCCAAATGTGTCCAAATTTGATTAAAACTATAAATCCGTAGAACAAGAAACTCAACAAATCCTAAGTAAAAGAAACATGAAGAAAACTGCATTAAGACACATTACAATTAAATTCCTCAAAATCAGTAATTATAAGAAAATCTTAAAAGTAGTAGCCAGGGGGTCAAAAACATCACTAGGGGAGCAAGTAGTCAGTGGAACAACATCTTTTAAACATCAAAAGAAAAAATGGTCAACCTATAATTCTATATCCATCCAAAAATATTATTCAAAAATGAAGGCAAAATAAATCCTTTTTCTAATATACAAAAGCTGAAATAATTCATCACCAACAAACCCACACTACAAGAAATGCCAGGAGTCCTTCAGACAGAAGGAAAAGGCTAACAGAGAGAACACAGATGTGCACAAAGTGGTACTACAGGAGTCAATATACAAGACTGTTTCTAATTATTTAAATTTTCAATAGATAAAACTATTTAAACCAAAAGAGTAACAATGTAGTATAAGATTTATAACTTTGTAAAAGTAAACACATCAAGCAAAATGTGTAACAATTGCATACAGAGGTTGAGAAGGGAGAAACGGGAAGTATACTATCAAAGGTTCTTCTATTCATGAAGTACTGTAAACACCACTCAGAGATATACTATGATATGATAAAGAGATACAGTATAAAACCTCAACATAACCACCAAATAACAAAACAGTGCTGTAGCTAATAAACCAACAAAGGAAATAAAACAAAATGATAAAAAAATTAATCAAAAAGAAAGCAAAAAACAGGAAAAAGAAAGTCAAAGAACACATGAGATAAGCAGAAAACAGCAAGATGATAGATTTTAACCTATCATAAAATCACTTTAAATAGTCTAAATACTCAATTTAAGAGGCAGATTTTATACACTTTACATATATAGAGATACACATATAGATAGATAGATAATCTGTATATTCTTATCTATCTGCTCTAAAAGGTTGATGATTCCTTTGAAGGAGATCTGTATATGATGTTTCTCTGTATTGCTGGAACTGCCACATAAAAGATTCTCAATAATTACAGAAGGGAGGGAAGGAAATCAGTCTACTGACTTCCAATTCACTACTCTTTCTTCTACAGGAACCCAGTATTATATTTGTTCATTCAACTGCAGCCTCCTTAATAAGGCATGACCACAAAAATCCAGATATGCTTCTATATAAAACTCTTTTAATTAACCCAGCCTAATATTAATATATGCTTTTTTCTCTATTTAATTATTTTTCTTTAGTAAACAGTGATTTGTAAAGAAGCAAGTGATGGCATTTTCTGTCTGCATACCTGAGCCACACTGATGCTAACATCCCAATAAGCCAAGCAAAGAGGAAATTTGCCAGCCAGGCAACCACCACACAAGTGATTCACAGAAATTAGGCAGTGACTCCTTAAACAGCTGTCACTGCCACCATAACAGAGCTGTTGGGATAACTAGAAAAGGACTTCATTACCTTCTTTCCTCTTGGCAATCCCTATTTTATCCTTCCTTTTTTGGCATTAAATTAGAATGCTCCAGAGCATAGTATTAAAACAATTTCTTGAGAATTTTCACCTTGCTTAATAAGGGCTTCTCGGAGAGCAGGAGTTATCATAGCTCTTCTTTCACTGGCTTCATTCTTCACTGTGTTCCTGAACAAACTAGTTTCCTCTTCCTGCTGCTCCTTTTCTCTCTGTATTTAAAATAAAAGAAATGAAATCCAGAATTGGCAACATGCAATGAAAGGAACAACACAACAAGCATGAACACGTAGCATGAATAAAAAGGTTCATCACGACCGCATGGTCCACAGCCCTGTTCTCTCCAAAGTGAATACATTTCCAGTCAGACAATGACCTAAGACATGCCAGAGCCTTTTATTTCTTCAAAGAGTAAATATATACTCAAACACATACAAGCACAAAACAAATTTACAATCCACTTATCTAGATGTCAAATATTTTTAGTAATCTGAGTATACACTGCCTAAATTCAGCAAGTTATTTCTCTTAATTTCAATTTCCTCACTTGAAAAAAGGGAAAAGATTATTTATGGAGCAGAATGTGCTGAAGATTAAATGAAATAAAATCACCTGGCACAATGCCCAATTCATAATAGGAGATCAATAAATTATAGCTATTACTGGTTAATACATCTGAGAACCCCAAAAATAAGTTAAACAGAAGTGCTCTGGGCTGCCCAAACAATAATCTGCTCAGAGATCAAGTTACTCCTCCACTTGCCAAACGAATAGCTCCTTTTAATAATGTGTCTCCAGTGATAGAAAGAAATCTGAAGGATATGAAATTGGTGTTTCCTTTTTACGTCCTTTGCCACTAGAAAATGTAGCAGCACACCTCCGATCACAACAAAAGGCCTAGCATTACACTTGTTTGTATTCTCTGAAAGTGACTCTATAGTACAAGATCACCCTCATTCACCCTTCACACAGATTCCTTCCTCTCTTTTTAAATCTTATATGTATATATACTTTTAAGTTATCCCAGTATCTTTTTGGAAAATGGTAGAGCACTAATTAACAATTTCAAGACCATACATGAAGTCTGTATTAAACTTTAGAGGAGGCATTCATAAGATCTTACTAAGAGCTACAGAAATTCAAAATAACTCACCTTGGCAGCAACCCTACCACCGAGCCCTAGACTGCCCTCAATACCTATCCATTTTCAATGCACAGCCCCTAGTGAATCAGTGAGCAGACTCAACAGTAATAACCCTTTTTACCTAAAAATGAAAACACTTCACAGATGACACAATGTCTGAGATATGCACCAAACTAATACAAAAGGGAGGACAGTCCACATTGGAAGCTGGGCAATGACAGGGATTAGCTACTTCTGTGAATGTTCAAAATTCTCTGTACAAAATATGTAACACAAGTAGGGGAGAGCACCAAGATGTTGGCATGAGTAGAGCAGCGGAAATCTCCTCCCAAAACCACATATATTTTTGAAAATACAACAAATAAAACTCTTCCTAAAAGAGAGACCAGAAGACACAGGACAACAGCCAGACTACATCTACACCTGCAAGACCCAGCACATCGTGAAGAGGGTAAGATACAAGCTGCGGCCCGGCAGGACCCAAGCGCCCCTCACTGCAGCTCCTGGAGGGAAGAGAAGAGTCAGAGTGGGGAGGGAGAGGGAGCCCAGGACTGCTAAACACCCAGCCCTAGCCATCCACACTGAGAACGCAGACACACAGTGCATATGCGGGGTGCTGGAAACTAGGGAAACAGGACAGTAAGACCTGTGAGCGGGTCCCCGCAGCCGGCGCACCTGGGACAAAGAAAAGCGAGAGGTTTTTGAAAGACTTAAAGGGACAGGGACCCCACAGCTGGATGGAAGCGTCCCGGGACACTTAGCCCAGCAGCTGGGAATCCCAGGGAACTCCAAACGCCCTAACACCCTGGGCAGCAGCGAAGTTCGGAGGCCCCTCACAGTGATAAACAGCCTCCCACCCATGCGCCCTCCGACGCAGCTCCGCAATATTGGAGAAGCAGCCAGAGGCTGGCCATGCCCACAGCAACCATGGAGCTCCAGTTGCCGGGCAAGAATTAGAAACCCTGTCTGCATGCAGCTACCCAGCACAAGGCACAAGGGGTCACTGTTCTCCCAGCAGAGGAAGGCCACAAACCAGCAAGAAGAGACTTTCTATTAGCCAACACATGCACCAGCTCCCCACAAATACCTCTATCACCATGAAAAGGCAGAAGAATTTGATACAGACCAGGACCACAGAGGCAAACCCTGAAGAGACAGCCCTAACCAATCTCCCTGAAAATGAATTCTAAATAAACTCATAACCACGCTGATGGAGCTGCAGAGAAATATGCAAGAGCTAAAGAATGATGTCCGGAAGGAGATTACAGAAATGAAACAATCTCTGGAAGAATTTATAAGCAGAATGGATAAGATGCAAGAGGCCATTGATGAATAGAAACCAGAGACCAGGAACACATAGAAGCTGATGCAGAGAGAGATAAAAGGATCTCCAGGAATGAAACAATATTAAGAGAACTGTGTGACCAATCCAAAAGGAACAATATCCACATTATAGAGATACCAGAAGAAGAAGAGAGAGAAAAAGGGATAGAAAGTGTCTTTGAAGAAATAATTGCTGAAAACTTCCCCACACTGGGGGAGGAAATAATCGATCAGACCACTGAAGTGCACAGAACCCCCAACAGAAGGGACCCAAGGAGGACAACACCAAGACACATAATAATTAAAATGGTAAAGATCAAAGACAAGAACAGAGTTTTAAAGACAGCTAGAGAGAGGAAAAAGGTCACCTACAAAGGAAAACCCATCAGGCTATCATCAGACTTCTCAACAGAAACCTTACAGGCCAGAAGAGAATGGCATGATATATTTAATGCAATGAAACAGAAGGGCCTTGAGCCAAGAATACTGTATCCAGCACGATTATCATTTAAATATGAAGGAGGGATTAAACAATTCCCAGACAAGCAAAAGTTGAGGGAATTTGCCTCCCACAAACCACTTCTACAGGGTATTTTAGAGGGACTGCTCTAGATGGGAGCACTCCTAAGACTAAATAGATGTCACCAGAGAAAATAAAAACACAGCAAAGAAAGCAGACCAACCAAATACTAACTAAAGGCAAAAAATAAAATCAACCACCCACAAAAGCAGTTAAAGGAAACACAAAAGAGCACAGAATAAAACACCCAACATATAAAGAAAGGAGGAGGAGGAATAAGAAGGGAGAAAAATAAAGAATCACCAGGCAGTCTTTAAAATAGCTCAATAAGCAAGTTGTTAGACAGTAAGATTCTAAAGAAGATAACCTTGAACCTTTGGTAACCATGAATCTAAAGCCTACAATGGCAATAAGTACGTATCTTTCAATAATCACCCTAAATGTAAATGGACTGAATGCACCAATCAAAAGACACAGTAATAGAATGGATAAAAAAGCACCATCTCTATGCTGCTTACAAGAGACTCACCTCAAACCCAAAGACATGCACAGACTAAAAGCCAAGGGATGGAAAAAGATATTTCATGCAAACAATAGGGAGAAAAAAGCAGGTGTTGCAGTACTATCAGACAAAATAGACCTCAAAACAAAGAAAGTAACAGAAGATAAAGAAGGACATTACATAATGATAAAGGGCTCAGTCCAACAAGAGGACATAACCATTATAAATATATATGCACCCAACACAGGAGCACCAACATATGTGAAACAAATACTAACAGAATTAAAGGAGGAAAGAGAATGCAATGCATTGATTTTAGGAGACTTCAACACACCACTCACACCAAAGGATAGATCCACCAGACAGAAAATAAGTAAGGATACAGAGACACTGAACAACACACTAGAACAGATAAACGGACCTAATAGACATCTATAGAACTCTACATCCAAAAGCCACTATTTACAGTAGCCAAGAAATGGAAGCAACCTGTGTCCATCAGTAGATGAATGGATGGGGAAGATGTGGTACATATACACAATGGAATATTATTCAGCCATAAGAAGAAAACAGATCCTACCATTTGCAACAGCATGGATGGAGCTAGAGGGTATAAATAAGCCAGGCAGAGAAAGACAAACACCAAATGATTTCACTCATATGTGGAGAATAGGAACAAGGAAAGACTGAAGGAACAAAACAGCAGCAGAATCACAGAACCCAAGAATGGACTAACAGTTACCAAAGGGAAAGGGACTGGGGAGAATGAGAGGGAAGGGAGGGATAAAGATGGGGAAAAAGAAAGGGGGTATTATGATTAGCATGTAAAATGTGGGGGGGGCATGGAGAGGGCTGTGCAACACAAGAGAAGACAAGTAGTTATTCCACAGCATCTTAGTACACTGATGGAAAGTACTGTGATGGGGTTTGGGGTGGGGTGGGGAACTTGGTCAAGGGGCGACCCTATTAAATATAATGTTCATAATGTAATTGTAGATTAATGACAACAAAATGAAAATAAAAAATGAATAAATAAATAAAATGTAACACAAGTTAAAAACTTTTAAACAAATTAAAAATTAAAAAAAAATAACAGGTAAACCAGTGAAACCCAGAGTTAACTTCTCTACCTTCTCTGTTACTCCAGGGACTTGCCCTAAAATATGAAATCAGTGAAAAAGCACTTTTAAGCATCAAATGTAAAAAATGAGAAACAAACTCACAATTCTGTCGTAAAAATCAGTATTCCAAATTATGAAATATAATCAAAATGCAGTTAATGAACAATTTTCCTTCTGTTAACAAGAGTTCTCAACTCTTCATTTTCAGATGGAACTGAAAAAATTTATAAGCAAACATCAATGAGTCATTCTTGTCTATTATAAAAGTAATCAGTTTAATGTGGGACATTATATGCAAAAATTAAAAGGCCCCAGTTACATTATATTATAAAATATTTAAAAATAAAAGAATTCTTTGGCTTTTTTTAAAGTCTATTTCAGACCTAAAACCAAAGATGTAAAATTGAAAAGGAAAGGAAAGGTAGAGGAAAATAAAGTGACCATGACCTTGAGAGCATTAAATGTCTCAGAAGTAATTCCCTACTGTGGGGAAGTTGGGGTTCCTATGGCCAGGATCCTCACTGAACTTAAACCACTTCATGATTTAACTGGCTGGTTACTGGGCTACCACTTCCACATCTTTAGGCAATAAGCTATTATTGCACTATATAGAGAGCTTGGCCCAGTGCTCTGGGCAGAGGCATAGACACTAGTGCTTGACCTACCACTGGGAGAACAAGCTGGGTAATAAACCCTTTCACCCTAAAGAAACATTCGACTGTCAATTCTTTGGTCACACTGAATCCACAGCGATCTTGCCAGGGACTGAAACCCATGGGCAAGACAATTGGCGAAAGTCGGCAGGGTTCATTCTTGATCAAGGAAAAAGACAGGCTGCCCTTGGGGGAGGGGTGATTCAGCAGGCTGGCCCTATGAATGGGGAGACAGTGGACTGTCCCCCAATGGGTATGTGGTCTAAAGTGGCTTGCCTCCTAGAGGACTGAGCACCACCCCCGAACTAGAGGCAAGTGGGGGTAATACCTGAGGCAGTAAGGATAACCCTTGGTATAGTTAAGTAGGTCTTTTGATAGCCAGACTGTGCCTGTGAGGCAGAGGGGACTGCAGTTTGGCTGCCTCTCACAGTATTAAAAAAGTCTACAGAAGAGGAAAAGCTCCTGAAAAAGACCGAAGAAATGGCGGCACGAGAACGCGAGCTGCAAACTTCTGTAGATTCCCTGAAGAAGGAAAAGGCATTGATGTGACAGAACACAGAAAAAGAACACTGGCAGCAAGGTGCCACTGAAAAGCTAAGATTCCGTACAGAATGAAACAGCAGCGCTGCCAGATGGTCTGAAGGAGGAAAAAGCCGTAAATGAAAAAGACAAACTCCTGAGGGAAGCAGAGGTGGGGATGTCACGAGAATGCCAGCTGTGAAGCAATGAGGTGAAGGTAAGAGAGTTTCTAAAGACTGAGCTGGTATTGCTGTGAGGCACAGTTAAAAAGATAAAGGTTGTGGCAGAGAAGGCACTCAGCAGAGGGGAGAGAAAGGGGCCATCAGCCCCAGAAATGGAGGAGCTGGGGAAGGATGAAGGGGTGCTGACGGAGTCACTGGACCCTCCTGTCTTGAAAGCATGCCTGGTGGTTGTAAAAATAAAGACCCAGCGAGCTGGACAGACAAGATGGCAGCGTGAGTAGAGCAGCATAAATCTCCTCCCAAAACCACATATATTTTTGAAAATACAACAAATACAACTCTTCCTAAAAGACAGACCAGAAGACACAGGACAACAGCCAGACTACATCCACACCTGCGAAAACCCAGCACCTCACCAAGGGGGTAAGATACAAGCCGCAGCCCGGCAGGACCTGAGTGCCCCTCACCCCAGCTCCCGGCAGGAGGAGAGGAGTCGGAGAGGGAAGACAGAGGGATACCAGAACTGCTAAATAGCCAGCCCTAGCCATCCGCACCAGAGCGCAGACACAGTACATGCGTGGGGTGCTGGAAACTAGGGAAACAGGACAGTAAGACCTGTGAGCAGGTCCTCACAGCTGGCGTCCCTGAGACAAAGAAAAGCGAGTGGTTTTTGAAAGTCTTAAAGGGACAAGGACCCCACAGCTGGACAGAAGGTGTCCGGGGATACTTAGCCCAGCAGCTGGGAAGCCCGGGGAACTCTGGGCACCCTAACCCCCTGGACAACAGGGCAGCTCCGAGACCCCTCACGGAGATAAACAACCTCATGGCTGTTCCCCTCCGAAGTGGCAGCCCAAGGCAGGCCACGCCAACAGCAACTCCAGAGCTAAAATCCATAGCAGCAGGGCAAGAATCAGAAGCACCATTTGAGTGCAGCTGCCGAGCACAAGCCGCTAGAGTTCACTGTTCTCCCAGGAGAGGAAGGCCACAAACCAACAAGAAGGGACGTCCACGCAGCCATCACTTGTGCCAGCTCCACAAACTATCTCTATCGCCATGAAAAGGGATAATTTGAGACAGACAAAAATCACAGAGTCAACCCCTGAGAAAGAGATACACCTAACCAGTCTTCCTGAAAAAGAATTCAAAATAAAAATCATAAACATGCAGACGGAGCTGCAGAAAATATACAAGAGCTAAGGGATGACGTCCAGAGTGAGATTACAAAAGTGAAACAATATCTGGAAGGATTTATAACCAAAATCGATAAGACGCAAGAGGCCACTGATGGAATAGAAACAAGAGAACAGGAACGCATAGAAGCCGACGCAGAGAGAGATAAAAGGATCTCTGGTAATTTAACAATATTAAGAGAACTGTGTAACAAATCCAAAAGGAACAATACCCGCATTATAGGGGCACCAGAAGAAGAAGAGAGAGAAAAAGGAATAGAAAGTGTATGTGAAGAAATAATTGCTGAGAACTTCCCCAAACAGGGGGAGGAAATAGTTGCTAAGACTACAGATGTACACAGAACTCCCACCAGAAGGGACTCAAAGAGGACAACACCGACACACATAATAATTAAAATGGTAAAGATCAAAGACAAGAACAGAGTACTAAAGGAAGCCAGAGAGAGAAAAAAGGTCAACTACAAAGGAAAACCCATCAGGCTATCATCACACTTCTCAACAGAAACATTACAGGCCATAAGAGAATGGCATGATATATTTAATGCAATGAAACAGAAGGGCCTTGAACCAAGGATACTGTATCCAGCACGATTATCATTTAAATATGGAGGGATTAAACAATTCCCAGACAAGCTAAAGTTGAGGGAATTTGCCTCCCACAAACAACCTCTAAAATCTAGGGATTCCTCTAGATGTGAGCGCTACTAAAAAAAGCACAGAACAAAACACCCAACATATGAAGAAATGGAGGAGGAGGAATAAGAAGGGAGAGAAATAATCATCAGACTGTGTTCATAATAGCTCAATAAGCGAGTTAAATTAGAAAGTAAGGTATTAAAGAAGCTAACCTTGAACCTTTGGTAACAACGAATCTAAAGCCTGCAATGGCAATAAGTATGTATCTTTCAATAATCACCCTAAATGTAAACGGATTGAATGCACTAATCAAAAGACACAGAGTAATAGAATGGATAAAAAAGCAAGACCTATCTTTATGCTGGTTACAAGAGATTCACCTCAAACCCAAAGACATGCACAGATTAAAAGTCAAGGGATGGAAAAATATATTTCATGCAAACAACAGGGAGAAAAAAGCAGGGGTTGCAGTACTAGTATCAGACAAAATAGACTTCAAAACAAAGAAAGTAACAAGAGATAAAGAAGGACACTACATAATGATAAAGGGCTCAGTCCAACAAGAAAATATAACCATTATAAACACATACGCACCCAATATAGGACCACCAATATATGTGAAACAAATACTAACAGAATTAAAGGAGGAAATAGAATGCAATGCATTCATTTTGGGAGATTTTAACACACCACTCACTCCAAAGGACAGATCCATCAGACAGAATATAAGTAAGGACACAGAGGCACTGAAAAACACACTAGAACAGATGGACCTAATAGAAATCTATAGAACTCTACATCCAAAAGCAACAGGATACACATTCTTCTCAAGTGCACTGGAACATTCTCCAGAATAGACCACATACTAGGCCACAAAAAGAGCCTCAGTAAAATCCAAAATATAGAAATCCTACCAACTAACTTTTCAGACCACAAAGGTATAAAACTAGAACTAAATTGTACAAAGAGAGCAAAAAGGCTCACAAACACATAGAGGCTTGACAACATGCTCCTAATTAATCAGTGGATCAACAAACAAATTAAAATGGAGAGCGAACAAATGAAAACAATAACACAAAGACCCAACTTCTGTGGGACACAGCAAAAGCAGTCTTAAACTATACAGCAAACCAGGCATATTTAAAGAACGAAGAACAATCCCAAATGAATAGTCTCATGTCACAATTATCGAAATTGGAAAAAGAAGAACAAATGAGGCCTAAGGTCAGCAGATGGACATAAAAAACATCAGAGAATAAATAAATGAAATTGAGAAGAATAAAACAATAGAAAAAAATCAATGAAACCAAGAAAATAAACAAAATACAAAGGCCTCTAGCAAGACTAATTAAGAGAAAAAGAGAGTCAACACACATCAACAGAAACAGAAATGGGAAAGGAAAAATCATGACGGACCCAACAGAAATACAAAGAATTATTAGAGACTACTATGAAAATCTATATGCTAACAAACTGGAAAACCTAGGAGAAATTGACAACTTCCTAGAAAAATACAATCTTCCAAGAGTGACCCAAAAAGAAACAGAAAATCTGAACAGACGAATTACCAGCAACGAAATTGAAGTGGTAAACAAAAAAATTACCCAAGAACAAAACCCCCGGGCTAGATGGATTTACCTCGGAATTTTATCAGACATACAGAGAAGACATAATATCCATTCTCAAGTTTTCCAAAAAATAGAAGAGGAGGGAATACTCCCAAACACATTCTATGAAGCCAACATCACCCTAATACCAAAACCAGGCAAAGACCACCCCCACCAAAAAAGAAAACTACAGACCAATATCCCTGATGAACATAGATGCAAAAATACTCAACAAAATATTAGCAAACCGAATTCAAAAATACATCAAGAGAATCATACACCATGACCAAGTGGAATTCATCCCAGGGATGCAAGGATGGTACAACATTCGAGAATCGATAAACATCAACCACCACATCAACAAAAAGGACAAAAAGCACATGATCATCTCCATAGATGCTGAAAAAGCAATAGATAAAATTCAAAATCCATTCATGATAAAAACTCTCAACAAAATGGGCATGGAGGGCAAGGACCTTAACATAATAAAGGCCATCTATGAGAAACCCACAGCTAACATCATACTGAACAGTGAGAGGCTGAAAGCTTTTCCTCTGAGATCGGGAAGAAGACAGGGATGCCCACTCTCACCACTGTTATTCAACATAGTACTGGAGGACCTAGCCATGGCAAATAGACAAAACAAAGAAATACAAGGAATCCAGATTGGTACAGAAGAAGTCAAACTGACATTATTTGCAGATGACATGATATTGCACATAAAAAACCCTAAAGACTCCACTACAAAACTACTAGAACTGGTATCAGAATATAGCAAAGTTGCAGGATACAAAATTATCACACAGAAATCTGTGGCTTTCCTATACACTAACAATGAACCAAAAGAAAGAGAAATCAGGAAAACAATTTCATTCACAATTGCATCAAAAAGAATAAAATACCTAGGAATAAAACTAACCAAAGAAGTGAAAGACCTATACCCTGAAAACTATAAGACACTCTTAAGAGAAATTAAAGAGGACACTAACAAATGGAAACTCATCCCATGCTCTTGGCTAGGAAGAATTAATATCGTCAAAATGGCCATCCTGCCCAAAGCAATATACAGATTTGATGCAATCCCTATCAAATTACCAACAACATTCTTCTACAAACCGGAACAAATAGTTCAAAAATTCACATGGAAACACCAAAGATCCCAAATAGCCAAAGCAATCCTGAGAAGGAAGAATAAAGTGGGGGGGGATCCCGCTCCCCAACTCCAAGCTCTACTACAAAGCCACAGTAATCAAGACAATTTGGTAGTGGCACAAGAACAGAGCCACAGACCAGTGGAACAGATTAGAGACTCCAGACATTAACCCAAACATATATGGCCAATTAATATATGATAAAGGACCCATGGACATATAATGTGGAAATAACAGTCTAGTCAACAGATGGTGATGGCAAAACTGGACAGCTACAGGTAAGAGAATGAAACTCGATCACTAACCCCATACAAAAATGTAAATTCGAAATGGATCAAAAACCTGAATGTAAGTCATGAAACCATAAAACTCTTAGAAAAAAACATAGGCAGAAATCTCTTGGACGTAAACATTAGCGACTTCTTCATGAACATATCTCCCCAGGCAAGGGAAACAAATGCAAAAATGAACAAGTGGTACTATATCAAGCTAAAAAGCTTCTGTACAGCAAAGGACACCATCAATAGAACAAAAAGGTAACCTACACTATGGGAGAATATATTCATAAATGACAGATCCGATAAAGGGTTGACATCCAAAATATATAAACAGCTCACGCACTTCAACAAACAAAAAGCAAATAATGCAATTAAAAAATGGGCAGAGGAGCTGAATAGACAGTTCTCTAAGGAAGAAATTCAGATGGCCAACAGACACATGAAAAGATGCTCCACATCGCTTGTCGTCAGAGAAATGTAAATTAAAACCACAATGAGATATCACCTCACACCAGTAAGGATCGCCATCATCGAAAAGACAAACAAGAACAAATGTTGGCGAGGTTGTGGAGAAAGGGGAACCCTCCTACACTGCTGGTGGGAATGTAAATTTGTTCAACCATTACGGAAAGCAGTATGGAGGTTCCTCAAAATGCTCAAAATATAAATACCATTTGACCCAGGAATTCCACTTCAAGGAATTTACCCTAAGAATGCAGCACTCTAGTTTGAAAAAGACAGATGCATCCCTATGTTTATCGCTGCACTATTTACAATAGCCAAGATATGGAAGCAATCTAAATGTCCATCAGTAGATGAATGGATAAAGAAGATGTGGTACATATACACAATGGAATATTACTCAGACACAGGAAAAAATCAGATCCTACCATTTGCAACAACATGGATGGAGTTAGAGGGTATTATGTTCAGTGAAATAAGCCAGGTGGAGAAAGACAAGTACCAAATGATTTCACTCATCTGTGGAGTGTAAGAACAAAGGAAAACTAAAGGAGCAAAACAGCAGCAGAATCACAGAACCCAAGAATGGACTAATAGTTACCAAAGGGAAAGGGACTGGGCAGGATGGGTGGGGAGGGACAAGGGTGAGGAAAAAGAGCAGGGGCATTACGATTAGCAGGTAGAGTGGCGGGGGGAAGGCATAGGGAGCGCTGTGCAACACAGAGCAGACAAGTAGTGATTTTAGAGCATCTTACTATGCTGATGCACAGTGACTGTGTAGGGGTATGTTGGGGGGACTTGGTGAAGGGGGGAGCCTAGTAAGCATAATGTTGTTCATGTAATTGTAGATTAATGATACCAAAATAAAAAAATTAAAAATAATAAAAAAAATAAAGACCCAGCAGCAGAGAATTCCCCAAGGAGCAGCCCACCTCGCCAGGTCGTGGAGCACTCTATGCTCTGCCCCTATACTCAGGCTGAGCTGGCAGGTTTGGACTTCTCGGTTTAGGCAGACACCCTCGGAGTCAGTATCAGCTTGGCTCCTGCGTCTGTGGGACTTAGGGATGGATGGAATTGCTCTTTCAGGATAAGAGATAGGAAAGCTGGCTTCCCTGACAGTTCAGCCCACCTTGAAGCAGCGGTTACAAAGAGCACATCAGACCCCAGGGAATCACTCCCTCCATAATTGGCTTATGGCTGCACTTTGTGCTGTGCGGCCCAATCAAGGTGATGTACCATCCTCTCCTGCTAGATGGCAGACGTATGCTAATCTCCCAACAGGTGTTACAAGAGGTAGGCATAAGAAATGCCATCTATATTCCAGAGAATTATGGCCCAGATGAAGAGCCTTTCACTACTGGGAAGTAAATATTGTGCTTCAAACAGCTCCTACATCCTTCTGTTTCCTCTTGCTTAGGGCACCCCAAAAGCAAGGTAACATGTACAGTCACAGACTTGGGAGAGGCTGAAGTAATGAGAACAAGGAAAGAAATGAGGTCTGCTACTCACAAGGAGAAATTAAAGTGCCCCAGAAAAGTTACAAGAACCCAGATGTGCATTGATTTAATACGGGCAGGAGCAGATGGAAAGCAATTAGACAGGAAGTCAAATAGGATCTTAATAGAGCTATGGCAACAGCTGAAACCAGAGCAGCAGTTCCAGCCTTTAAGACCAAAGAGGCAGAGGTCAGAGACAGAGCCACGTTTGGCCTGTGTGTTTCCAAGACTTCCTGCTGGAGAATGAGCCAGCCTCACTCGAGCCCACACAGGAAAGTGATTGGGGAACACAGTTCAACTGAGGGGAAGGTCGAGGTACCTGCCCTGAGGGACCAGGAGGGGTACCAGAGGCCACATGGTGAAATAGCTATCCAGTGGTCCCCAGTGAATGTACGTGACCTGGCTCTGGTGGACACACAGCTGAATGTTCACTGATTCATGGTAACCCTGAGCAGTTCCCCGGGACCTCCACTATCATAGATGGATATGGCGGTAAGGCTATGAGAGTGAAAAAAGCCAAAATACCTTTGGGAATAGGGCGTCTATCCCCAGAGGAGTATACTGTGTATATATCTCCTATCCCTGAGTATATTTTGGGGATTGATATCCTGCAGGGTCTATGGTTGCAGACCACTGCAGTTGAGTTCAGACTGAGGGTACGTATGGTGAAGGCAGTTCTGAGGGGACATAGCAGGCACCCACCCATAGCTTTGCCTGTTCCTCAGCCGGTGACTAATACCAAACAATATAAACTGCCTGGAGGGCTTAAAGAGACTGGAGAAACTCTCCAGGAGCTGGAAAAGGTGGGTATTATAAAACCCACCCATAGTCCTTACAATTTCCCAGTGTGGCCAGTGAAAAAGCCAGATGGCTCCTGGCGTATGACTGTGGATTACAGAATTTAATAAAGTCATACCCCCTATGCATGCTGCTGTGCCCTCTATTGCAGTCTTGATGGATACCCTCAGCCATGAACTAGGAACATACTACTATGTGGTAGATCTTGCTAATGTCTTCTTTCCCATAGACATTGAACAGGAAATTCAGGAACAGTTTGCCTTCATGTGGGAAGGACGGCAATGGACTTTCACTGTACTCCCACAGGAATACCACAGTCCCCATCATCTGTCATGGACTTGTAGCCCAGGACTTGGCTACATGGGAGAAACTGCCAATGGTGCGGCTGTACCATTATATTGATGATGTCATGCTCACATCCGATTCTCTTTCAAATCCAGAAGGTGCAGCACCTAGAATGCTGCAAAATCCACAGGAGAAAGGATGGGCTGTGAACAGTACCAAGGTTCAGGACCTGGTCTGTCTGTCGATTTCTTAGGGGTAGTCTGGTCAGGTAAGACCAAAGTTATACCAGAAGCAGTTATAGATAAACTCCACGCCTTTCTTACCCCTACAACTGTAACATTGCTACAGGAGTTTCTGGGTCTTCTAGGCTACTGGAGAGTGTTTATCCCACACTTGGCATAAACTCTGAATCCCTTATACAGGTTGGTATGGAAGAGCATCAGGTGGGACTGGGATGAGATATATACATCTGCCTTGACTACAGTAAAACGGGCAGCCAAGGCTGTGCAGGCCTTGAGAGTGATAGACCCATCAAGGCCCTGTGAGCTGGATGTTCATGTGACTGAAAACGGTTATGGCTGGGGTCTCTGGCAGTGGCTTGAACAAACTCGCCAACCTATTGTATTCTGGTCACAACTCTGGAAAGGGGCAGCAGTACGATACACTTTGATAGGAAAACAACTGGTTGCCATGTATTACACCTTGCTGGCTATAGAACCCATCACTGGAATGGCCCCAATAAAGGTAATAACCACTTATTCCATCTTGGGGTAGGTACAAGCCTGGACCTGGTGTGACACAAACACCCAAGTGGGGTCACCTACAGCAGCATAGTACCCTCTCCAGTAGTCCCTAGAGTGAAAAACTCCAACACTTAATGGGGCCAGTGACATATAATAGTGAAAAGCAGGAAGAATTTACTTTAGAACTATTACTAGAAGAGAGTCCTTATCAGAAGGGAAGAGCCCCTATACCCAAAGATTCATGGTACACAGATGGCTCCAGCCGTGGACAGCCTCCGAAATGGAGGGCCGCAGCTTTCCATCATAAGACTGAGACAATATGGATGGAAGATGGTGAGGGGAAGAGCAGCCAATGGGCAGAGTTGCGGGCTGTGTGGCTTATGATCAGCCAGGAGCCCTCCCCTATAGTTGTCTGCACTGAAAGCTGGGCTGTCTATCGGGGTTTGACTCTGTCACAACTGACATGGTACCATGCCAACTGGCTAGTTGGCCAGTGACCCTTTTTCAGGACAAGACGTGGCAAGACTTATGGGCCTGTGGTCAGACCAAAATAATTACAGTATACCATGTGACAGGTCATTTGCCACTGGCATCCCAGGAAATGATGAAGCAGATAAATTGGCCCAGATGCGTTGGTTAGAAGGAAAGCCTGCTCTGATATAGCCCAATGTTTACATCAGCGTTTGTTGCATGAGGGGCAAAAGTCAATGTGGGCTGTAGCCCATTGGTGGGGCTTGTCTTTGACCTTTGAAGAAGTTAGCAGAGCCCAGCAAGAGTGCATCATATGCTCTAAATGGGACTTATACCAAGTTCCACAGCAACAGGGAACTATAGCTACGGGGCCTATACCCCTCATCAAGTAGCAAATAGACCATATTGGGCCTCTACCTGTGTCAGAAAGATATCGGTATGCCATGACGTGTGTGGACACAGCTACTGGACTTCTGGTTGCTTTTCCTACCTGTTGTGCAGACAAGCAGATGACCAAAAGAGGTCTGGACCGTCTCTCTGCCACCTATGGCTGACCACAGGTAATTGAGAGAGATCAGGGCACTAATTTTAATGGACATACACTGCAAGAATGGGTGTGACAGCTGGGAATCAAATGGAAGTTTCATGTGCCATACAATCCTACTGCAGCAGGCATGATGGAGAGGCACAATGGCTTGCTAAAATCCAGACTAAAGTCAGATACCAATAGTCTGTGGGGATGGTCAGTCTGCTTATGGACCATGCTCTGGCGTTTGAACAAGAGATCCTGAAAGGGAGCCCTGAGCCCCGTAGACATATTAACACATATGGCTGCCTCCCATATACAAGTGTAAGTACAAACCAAGGAAGAATCACTGAAGCCGAGGTTTGGCCAACAGAATAACATCTTGCTGCCAGCACCAACTGCACTGAACCCCGGAGACTCCACTGAGTGGACGTGGCCTTGGACCTTTCCACACATGGGCCAGTGATGGCTGGCTCTCCTGTCACTGGGAACAAGTCCTGGAAGCTGGCCTCCTGTGTATTCCTGGAATAATTCCAGAGTGGCCCCCAAAGGTCACAGTAGTATATCCTAAATGGCCAGAAGGTAGGAGCATATTACCAGGGAGTTTTGTTTTATCATTATCACCAGTGCATGCACCTCCAGTAGCACTACATATTGACCCTTCAGTAACCCCCACAGGGAGAGGAGTAAAGATATGGTATACTAGAACTGGATGGGACCCCCTTCCTAATACAGTCCTATCACAGGACCACTCTCTTGCATGCATCCTACCTGATGGACAATATTTGCCTATGTTGGTGTCATTAAAACATGTGTCTTATTGCCCCTAAGGTCTTTGTGGATTGAGAACCTCCTCTGGCTTGAGGATTGTGATAATTTTTGTTCAAAATCTTGTATTTTTTGTTGCTATCTCTAAATTGTTATTCATGATCACTCGTAAGGTCTTTGTGGATTAGGAACCTCCCCTGGGGCTTAAGGATTATTATAATTTTTGTTATCAGGAACCTCCTCTGGCTTGAGGATTATTATAATTTTTGTTACCTGTATCACAATCTTGTTGTATCTTAGTTTTTTTTATTATCTCTAAGATGTTGTTATCCTCTGTTGCTGTTGTGGAATCTGGTTACAGTGCTCCAGCTTTGTCACACAGGGACCATTGCGGAAGATTGAAAGCATGTAGATTGCAAGGCAAGAATCCTGGAGGGGTGCAGTGTGGGGAAGTTCCCATGACCAGGATCCTCACTGAACTTAAATGACTTGATGATGTAACTGGCCTGTTGCTAGGATACCACTTCCACATCTTTAGGCAATAAGCTATTGTTGTGCTATACAGAGAGCTCAGCCCAGTGCTCTGGGCCAAGACAGAGACGCTAGTGCTTGACCTACCATCGGGAGAACAAGCTGGGTAATAAACCCTTTCACCCCAAAGAAACATTCTACTGTCATTTCTTTGGTCACACTGAATCCATAGTGAACTTCCTGGGGGCTGAAACCCATTGGGAAGATACCTAGTAATCACGTAAGACTTGCTAGGAGATGGCAGTAGCCTCTGTGACACAAACCATCGCCAACTCATGTGCTTACCCAAAAGGCCACATAAATCCAAAACCAGACCCAGCCCATGACACTGGCTCTGACCACTGTGCTTAGAGCTCCATGGACACCCTCTTGTGGTTTAAAAAAAGAACTTCTGATGCCTATTAAATGAATACACTCTTAAAGGACGGACATGGAACACCAGTGTCCCACTGCTGAAGAAATTATCTATTATAACATGTGAGTGAAGCTACTCAGATTCAATCATTTTGAAACAAAGACCATACAGAAACACATCAGGGGCCATTCAAGATTAAAGGTCTTGAGCATTCAGGTCAAACATTTATCATTCTTTGCCTATATGGCAGTTCAGTTCTATATTCCATATATAGCAGCAATTTCATTTCTGAAAAGAAATACAATAGTTCATTACATTACCAAGGAAGTGCAAAGCACCCTTCAAATTCTAATTCTAATCTCCTAGGTGCAGACACTGTTCACTGTTTGCCCAGAATATAACAGTATAACAACTAGGTAGGACCTACATATTTTATTTACTTTCTTACGCCTGCTTTGTAGCCTAAGCAGAAAAAATGAAGATCCTAGACTTGGTCAACCAGGATTCCTCCCTCTCCTGTACTCCCCATTTAGCAATGGTGAACAAATTCTAAAGTTTTCATTCCCAGCATATTGTTTCTTCCACCCACAATGCCAACTGCTTTTGCCAACAGCCTTGGTTAGTCCTAAAGGACAACTGCAGAGCCAAATTAAATGGTCTCCCTGTCTCCAACCACTACTTCAACCCCTTGTCAACTCCCAAACCCCAAGACACTGCACTGAAAAAAATAAAACACATACCCTGAGGAGCCAAGATGGTGGCGTGAGTAGGGCAGCAGAAATCTCCTCCCAAAACCATATATATTTATGAAAATACAACAAATACAACTATTCCTAAAAGAGACATCAGAAGATACAGTACAACAGTCAGACTACATCTACATCTGCAAGAACTCAGCACCTCATGAAGAGGGTAAGATACAAGCCGCGGCCAGGCAGAAACCGAGCACTCCCCTGACCCAGCTAACCAGTGGGAGGAAAGGAATTGGAGTGGGGAGGGAGTGGAAGCCCAGGACTGCTAAATTCACAGCCCAAGTCATCCACACTGGGAGTACAGACACACAGTACATGGTGTGCTGGATATAAGGGAAACGGAATAGTAAAACCTGAGAGCGGTTCCCTGCAGTCAGCGTCCCTGGGACAAAAGAAAAGTGAGTGCTTTTTGAAAGTCTTAAAGGGACAGGGGCTTAACAGCTGGATGGAACCATCCCGGGACACTTGGCCCAGCAGTCTGGGAATCCCAGGGAACTTTGGGCGCCCTAACACCCTGGCGGCAGCACAGCTCTGAGGCGCCTCATGGCAATAAATGGCCTCCTGTCCATTCCCCCTCCCGCACGGCCTCGGCACAGCAGGGAAGCAGCCTCAGAGTGGCCACACCCACAGTAGCCACCCAGAGCCTCCTGCACAGCCGCTTGGGCCAGACTCAGAGGCCCCACTGGCACGCAGCTGCCTGGCATACACAGAGGAAGCTGGGACAGTGCACAAAGAGTCGCCATTCTCACAGGAGAGCACACCCGGTGCGCCTGCCACTCCCGCAGGGCTCTGGGCTGCCCCAAGGGCTGCCCCACTGGTAGCGGCTCAGGAAATAAAAACGGAATCTGCTCCCCATGTGCGGGTAACTGGCAGTGGAAGCAGAGAAGGGCAAGGCAACCAGCAAGCAGGAAGGGACGTTTTTCTCCTAGCTGACACACGTGCAAACTGCCCACAACTACCTCTATTGACATGAAAAGGCAGAAGAATTTCATCCAGTCCAGAATCACCCAGACAACCCGCTAGAGGGAGCCCGGGGAGATAGATTTAAACAATCTTCCTGAAAAATAATTAAAAACAAAGGTCATGACCATGCAGATGGACTTACAGAGAAATATGCAAGAGCTAAAGGATCAAGTTAGGAGGGAGAATACAGAAATAAAACAATCTCTGGAAGAACTTAAGAGCAGACTGGATGAGATGCAAGAGGCCGTTAACGGAACAGAAATCAGAGAACAGGAACACAGAGAAGCTGACTCAGAGAGAGATAAAACGATCTACACGAATGAAAAAATATTAAGATAACTGTGTGACCAAGCCAAATGGAACAATATTTGCATTATAGGGGTGCCAGAAGAAGAAGAGATACAAAAAGGGATAGAGAGAGTCTTTGAAGAAATAACTGCTGAAAACTTCCCCAGGGGGGGAAATAGTCTCTCAGACCATGGAAGCGCACACATCACCCAACACAAGGGACCCAAGGAGGACAACACACAGACACAAAATAATTAAAATGGCAAAGATCAAGGACAAGAACAGAGTACTAAAGACAGCCAGAGAGAGAACAATGGTCACCTACAAAGGCAAACCCAACAGGCTATCATCAGACTTCTCAACAGAAACCTTACAGGCCAGAAGAGAATGGCATAATATAGCTAATGCAATGAAACAGAAGGGTCTTGAACCAAGAATACTGTATCCAGCACGATTATCATTTAAATATGAAGGAGGGATTAAGCAATTCTCAGACAAGCAAAAGTTGAGGGAATTTGCCTCCAACAAACCACCTCTACAGGGAATTTTAGAGGGACTGTTCTAGATGGGAGCACTCCTAAGACTAAATAGATGTCACCAGAGAAAATAAAATCACAGCAAAGAAACAAGACTGACCAAATACTAACTAAAGGCAAAAAATAAAATCAACTACCCACAAAAGCAGTTAAAGGAAACACAAAGGAGCACAGAATAAAACACCCAACATATAAAAAACGGAGGAGGAGGAATAAGAAGGGAGAGAAATAAAGAATTATCAGACTGTGTTTGTAATAGCTTAATAAGCAAGGTAAGTTGGACAGTTAGATAAATAAGAAGCAACCCTGGAACCTTTGGTAACCACAAATCTAAAGCCTGCAATGGCAATAAGTACATATCTTTTCATAATCACCCTAAATGTAAATGGACTGAATGCACCAATCAAAAGATACAGAGTAACAGAATGGATGAAAAAGCAAGACCCATCTATATGCTACTTACAAGAGACTCACCTCAAACCCAAAGACATACACACACTAAAAGTCAAGGAATGGAAAAAGATCTTTCATGCAAACAGGGAGAAAAAAGCAGGTGTTGCAGTACTAGTATCAGACAAAATAGACTTCAAAACAAAGAAAGTAACAAGAGATAAAGAAGGACATTACATAGTGATAAAGGGGTCAGTCCAACAAGAGAACATAACCATTATAAATATATATGCACCCAATACAGGAGCACTAACATATGTGAAACAAATACTAACAGAATAAGAGGTTGAAATAGAATCCAATACATTCATTTTAGGACACTTCAACACACCACTCATTCCAAGGGACAGATCCACCAGACAGAAAATAAGTAACGACACAGAGGCACTGAACAACACACCAGAACAGATGGACCTAATAGACATCTACAGAACTCTACACCCAAAAGCAGCAGGATACACATTCTTCTCAAGTGCACATGGAATATTTTCAATAGCCCACTCACTAGGCCACAAAAAGAGCCTCAGTAAATTCAAAAAGACTGAAATTCTACCAACCAACTTCTCAGACAACAAAGGTATAAAACTTGAAATAAACTGCACAAAGGAAACAAAAAGGCTCAAACACATGAAGGCTTAACAACATGCTCCTAAATAATCAATGGATCAATGACCAAATTCAGATAGAGATCAAGCAACAAATGGAGACAAACGACAACAGCACAAAGTCCCAACTTCTGTGGGACACAGCAAAGGCATTTCTAAGAGGAAGGTATATACCAACCCAGGCCTATTTAAAGAAGGAAGAACAATCCCAAATCAACAGTCTAAAGTCACAATTATTGAAACTGGAAAAAGAAGAACAAATGAGGCCCAAAATCAGCAGAAGGAGGCACATAATAAAGATCAGACAAGAAATAAATAAAATCGAGAAGAATAAAACAATAGAAAAAAGCAATGAAATGAAGAGCTGGTTCTTTATTTTATCAATAGATAAATAATAAGCAAATAGATAAGCCCCTAGCCAGACTTATAAAGAGGAAAAGAGAATCTACATACATCAAAAGAATCAGAAACAAAAAAAGAAAAATCACGACAGACCCTACATAAATACAAAGGAAGAATCATTAGAGAATACTATGAAAATCTATATGCTAACAAGCTGGAAAACCTAGAAGAAATGGACAACTTCTTAGAAAAATACAACCTTCCAAGACTGACCAAGGAAGTAACAGAAAATCTAAACAGACCAATTACAGGCAATGAAATTGAATCAGTAATCAAAAACTACCCAAGAGCAAAAATCCAAGGAGAGATGGATTTACCATGGAATTTTATCAGACATACAGAGAAGACATACTACCCATTCTCCTTAATGTTTTCCAAAAAATAGAACAGTAGGGAATAGTTCCAAACTCATTCTAGGAAGCCAGCATCACTCTAATACCAAAACCAGGCAAAGACCCCACCAAAAAAGAAAATTACAGACCAATATCCCTGATGAACATAGACACAAAAATACTCAACAAAATATTACCAAACTGAATTCAAAAATACATCAAGAGGATCATACACCATAACCAAGTGGAACTCATCTCAGGGATGCAAGGATGGTACAACATTCGAAAATCCATCAACATCTCCACCACATCAACAAAAAGAAGGACAAAAAAACACATGATCATCTCCATAGATGCTGAAAAAGCATTCGACAAAATTTAACATCCATTCATGATAAAAACTCTCAACAAAATGGGTACAGAGGGCAAGTACCTCAACATAATAAAGGCCATATATTACAAACCCACAGCCAAAATCATACTTAATAGTGAGAAGTTGAAAGCATTTCCTCTAAGATCAGGAACAAGACAGGGATGCCCACTCTCACCACTGTTATTCAACATACTACTGGAGGTCCTAGCCATGGAAATCAGACAAAACAAAGAAATACAAGGAATCCAGCTTGGTAAAGAAGAAGTCAAACTGTCACTATTTGCAGATGACATGATATTGTACATAAAAAACCCTAAAGACTCCACTCCAAAACTACTAGAACTAATATCAGAATTCAGCAAAGTTGGAGGATACAAAATTAACATATAGAAATCTGTTGCTTTCCTATACACTAACAATGAACTAGCAGAAAGAAAAATCAGGAAAACAATTCCAGTCACAATTACATTGAAAAGAAAAAAACACCTAGGAATAAGCCTAACCAAGGAAGTGAAAGACCTATACCCTGAAAACTACAAGACACTCTTATGAGAAATTAAAGAGGACACTAACAAATGGAAACTCATCCCATACTCTTGGCTAGGAAGAACTAATATTGTCAAAATGGCCATCCTGCCTAAAACAATCTACAGATTCAATGAAAACACTCTCAAAATACCAAAAGCATTCTTCAATGAACTAGAACAAATAGTTCTAAAATTCATATGGAAACACCAAAGATCCCAAATAGCCAAAGCAATCCTGAGAAGGAAGAATAAAGTGGGGGGGATCTCGCTTCCCAACTTCAAGCTCTACTATAAAGCCACAGTAATCAAGTCAATTTGGTAATGGCACAATAACAGACCCAGACAGTGGAACAGGATAGACAGTCCAGACATTAACCCAAACATATATGGTCAATTAATATACGATAAAGGAGCCATGGACATACAATGGGGAAATGACAGCCTCTTCAACAGCTGGTGTTGGCAAAACTGGACAGCTACATGTAAGAGAATGAAACTGGATCACTGTCTAACCCCATACACAAAAGTAAATTCAAAATGGATCAAAGACCTGAATGTAAGTCATGAAACCATAAAACTCTTAGAAAAAAACATAAGCAAAAATCTCTTCAACATAAACATGAGCAACTTCTTCATGAACATATCTCCCCAGGCAAGGGAAACAAAAGCAAAATGAACAAGTGGGAATATATCAAGCTGAAAATCCTCTATACAGCAAAGGACACCACCAACAGAACAAAAAGGCATCCTACAGTATGGGAGAATATATTCATAAATGACAGATCCGATAAAGGGTTGATATCCAAAATATATGAAGAGCTCACGCACCTCAACAAACAAAAAGCAAATAATCCAATTAAAAAATGGGCAGACGAGCTGAACAGACAGTTCTCCAAAGAAGAAATTCAGATGGCCAACAGACACATGAAAAGATGCTCCACATTACTAGTCATCAGAGAAATGCAAATTAAAACCACAATGAGATATCACCTCACACCAGTAAGGATCACTAACATCCAAAAGACAAACAACAACAAATGTTGGCGAGTTTGTGGAGAAAGGGGAACCCTCCTACACTGCTAGTGGGAATATAAACTAGTTCAACCATTGTGGAAAGCAGTATGGAGATTCCTCCAAAAGCTCAAATAGAAATACCATTTGACCCACTCCTAGGAATTTACCCTAAGAATGTAGCAGCGTAGTTTGAAAAGGACAGATGCACCCCTATGTTTATTGCAGTACTATTTACAATTGCCAAGAAATGGAAGCAACCTAAGTGTCCATCAGTAGATGAATGGATAAAGAAGATGCGGTACATATACACAATGGAATATTATTCAGCCATAAGGAGAAAACAAATCCTACCATTTGCAACAACATGGATGAAGCTAGAGGGTATTATGCTCAGTGAAATAAACCAGGCAGAGAAAGACAAGTACCAAATGATTTCACTCATATATGGAGTATAAGAACAAAGAAAGAACTGAAGGAACAAAAAAGTAGCAGAATCACAGAACCCAAGTATGGACTAACAGTTACCAAAGGGAAAGGGACTGGGGAGGATGGGTGGGATGGGAGGGATAAGGGGGGTAAAAAAAGAAAGGGCATTACGATTAGCATGTATAATGTGGGGGGGGCACAGGGAGGGCTGTGCAACACAGAGAAGACAAGTAGTGATTCTACAGCATCTTACTACGCTGATGGACAGTGACTGTAATGGGATTTGTGGGGGGACTTGGTGATGGGGGGAGTCTAGTAAACATAATGTTCCTCATGTAATTGTAGATTAATGATACCAAAATTTAAAAAATTAAAAAAAAAAAAAAACACATACCCTCTCCAAGCTTGTGTTTCCCATCATGCAAAAATAAAAACCAACTGTAAACTAACTTCTTAGGTACTTAGGAAAGTGACTATAAGTAAGTGAAAACTTCTTCAAAGACAGGACTATATGAATCTTACATAGTTGTAATATGGGAGCAAAAAGTGGTATTAATTTAAAATATGTATATATTATAAAATGTTTCCTTTTCACACCATTTCATTTCACACCATTATTCCAGAAAGCACAGTACTTCGCTAATACCACCTAGGTAAAAACAAGACAAAGAAGTAGTATGTTAAAGATTTTAAGGTAAAATGACCCTGCATGGATAAGTGCCAAACAAGTGTTTTGCAACAAACACGTTTTTTCATTACCAAAGTACACACTTCTTCAGGGAAAAAGAAGAAACTATTTTCTGATTGATTGTTTATGTCTGTTTATTTTATTGATTCTTGTTTAGCATCAAGTGATTCCCTTCTTTATCAATTCATGCAGATAATGCTGGATATACAATCTCCAAGTTCTCTAGAGGTCATATTTTATACAGCCACCCTGCCTAAGCCTGGGTCCACGCCAGCATAGTGTAGGCATTCAGTAAATGCTGGCCAAGTACATGAATAAATGCCTCAAAACTAGACACCTATTCCTAGCTCTAGAAAAGCACATCTTACTTCTTTCAGTAACTGACTCTATATCTGGCAACTTTCAGTATTTAAAGCTCTTCTCCAGGTGTAACTAAAACTCCTTCTGCTACAATTTAACTCACTTCTGCAGATTCCTATTTCTTTATAAAGGAATCCCCTATATACCACTCACTTGTTATGGCTCAGTTTTTAAATCACCATTTTCATCAGGACTCAAAGCTTTTTGTGCATAATAGTTTTAAGGATGCTTTTTTAACTTTCTGAAAAGTCATTTGACGAAGTGTGTCAAGAGCTTTTAAATGGTTTTCCTCTGACCCAGGGATTCTATTTTGGATAACCTGACTTAAGGAAATTATTCCAGAACTCAGTATTAGAGCTCCTTGCTGCACAGGCCATGGATGAGCCAGGCCAGTTTAAAGGCAGTGTCTTCAGATTGAAGAGATATTATTTTTTGTTTCTGGGCAAATTAAACACTCAAAACCTTAAAAATAAGTCCAATTGGAGAACTAGCTTCATATTTTTCTACTGCAGTACTAATCAACTTTATAATGAGAACTGGACACACTGACATCCTTTTGTAAATTGAAATGTTTCTCTGGTGAGTAATTACCAAGCATTCACCACTTATTTCCAAAATTAATGATACTGATACCACTGTTTGCTTAACCAGAACATGCTGTCGGGAGTATTTAGCAACATTTTTTTACTGCAGAAAAAATAAGTAGCAATCTACTTCACATTTACAAATCGTAATACAAGAAAAAGAAAAAAACCTAAGAACTGTCATGCTCTTTCTGACTCCTTGTTCTCTACCCAAACTCTTCAGCTGCCCTTCTAGGAACCACTTCTCCCCTGGGAGGTAGCAAAGGGGACTGCAACAGAGATGGAGTCTAGGCTTAACCCAACCAAACTGCTATAATTCTCTAAGCCTGTTTCCTACACTGTATGGTAAAGTGGGGATGATAGTAAAGATACCAGGATCATTGTGAGGACTGAATGAGATCATCAAATGTGTACCTTGGTTTCTCCTAATACTCTAAACCTATATTGGAACTACCCCCTCTCCCACCACCCCCAAACCCACTTATCCTATTCAATCAAATCACAGTGCTTCCCATTGCCTCTAGGATAAAGCTCACTCCACCCATGACAAAGCATGAAAAGGTCTCCAGGATCTTGCCCTGCCTTCCTTCTCTATTTCACCTCTCCAAGCATCCCCACCCCACTTGACTAGACATACCAAACTGTTTAGAGTTCCCCAAACCATCCCATGCTCCCTAGCACCTCATTCCCCTTGCATCTGTCTTCTTAATTTTCCAATGTTTCAAACTTTAGCTCTCTTGTTCTTAGACACCACTCCCACCTTTCAAATTCTCTTCACCCCTAGAATTACTATCTAACATCCTGCTACAGAGGAAGGAAGGTGTAACACCATAGTAGATGAACCAAACCAGTCACATTTGAAGACATCTTCTTATACAATAACAGTTAACAGTTACCAAGTACATACTATGTGGAAGGCAGTAAAATAAAGGCTTTAGAGGGATGAACTTATTCAATATTCATAACAACTTTATAAGGCAGCTGCCATTCTCTCCCACTTTAGAAGAGAGATGAGAAAACTGATGCAGAGAGTGAAATAACGTGTCAACAGACACACAAGCTGAAACAGTGTGACTCCATGAAAGTTAGTATTATTCAAAAAGAGGTCTTACAAGAGTGCTCTGGCCTGACACAAGGGCCAATGCTCTTAAGCACAAGAGCCTCCTCTACAGTAATAGTTCAGGCAATTAAGTGCAATGCATAATGATGATTAGGCAGAAACAGCTCAGCACCCCAAAGAAAATACGAAAAAAGTCAATGATAAAGCACAGCTGGGCAATAGTAACATCCATCACTGAGTTTAGAATACTATGTCCAAGATAAAATGAAAACACAAGACATATTTGGAAACTGCTATAATCTAACAATAATGAAAAACAAAAACTGGTGGTTTAGTTTCATTTCATTCTTAGGTTGAAAGAAAAGATTTATTTTTGCCCCAGATTTAATGATTTTATGAGAGATTTTTTTAAGAGAAATCTTAAATAAACCAACTGCTTAAAGTTCATAAAATCCAAAATCATTTCATTTCAAAATATAGTTTTCTTTAGTGCTTTTTCACCAGTGCCCCCTAATGGACAGAAGATGAAAAAGTAAAGAAAAAATGCACCCACAAATTATTCCAAGCTCTTACACTGTCCACTTAAAATTTGATGAGACCAGACCTTAAGTGTTTCCAAAACACACTAAAAAAAAATGGTAATTATGTGTGGTGATGGATGTATTAACTTGACTGTGGTAATCACTTCACATTACACATCTTAAAAAGTCACACTTTACAAGACAATTTGGTACTGGCACAAGAACAGACTCATGGACCAGTGGAACAGGATAGAGAGTCCAGATATAAACTCAAGCATATATGGTCAATTAATATACGATAAAGGAGCCATGGATATACAATGGGGAAATGACAGCCTCTTCAACAGCCGGTGCTGGCAAAACTGGACAACTACATGTAAGAGAATGAAACTGGATTACTGTCTAAGCCCATACACAAAAGTAAACTCAAAATGGATCAAAGACATGAAGGTAAGTCATGAAACCATAAAACTCTTACAAGAAAATGCAGGCAAAAATCTCTTGGACATAAATATGAGCAACTTCTTCATGAACAAACATATCTCCCTGGGCAAGGGAAACAAAAGCAAAAATGAAAAAGTGCAATTATATCAAACTAAAAAGCTTCTGTACAGCAAAGGATACCATCAGTAGAATAAAAAGACATCCTACAGTATGGGACATATATTCATAAATGACATATCTGATAAGGGGTAGACATCCAAATTATATAAAGAGCTCATGCACCTCAACAAACAAAAAGCAAAGAATCCAATTAAGAAATGGGCAGAGGAGCTGGACAGTTCTCCAAAGAAGAAATTCAGATAGCCAACAGACACATGAAAAAATGCTCCACATCGCTAGCCATCAGAGAAATGCAAATTAAAACCACAATGAGATATCACCTCACATCAGTTAGGATGGCCAACATCCAAAAGACAAACAACAACAAATGTTGGCGAGGTTGTGGAGAAAGGGGAACCCTCCTACACTGCTGGTGGGAATATAAACTAGTTCGACCATTGCGGAAAGCAGTATGGAGGTTCCTCAAAAAACTAAAAATAGAAATACCATTTGACCCAGAAATTCCACTCCTAGGAATTTACCCTAAGAATGGAGCAGCCCAGTTTGAAAAAGACATATGCACCCCTATGTTTATCGCAGCACTATTTACAATAGCCAAGAAATGGAAGCAACCTAAGTGTCCAGCAGTAGATGAATGGATAAAGAAGATGTGGTACATACACACAATGGAATATTATTCAGCCATAAGGAGAAAACAAATCCTACCATTTGCAACAACATGGATGGAGCTAGAGGGTATTATGTTCAGTCAAATCAGCCAGGCAGAGAAAGACAAGTATCAAATGATTTCACTTATCTGTGGAGTGTAACAACAAAGCAAAAACTGAAGGAACAAAACAGCAGCAGACTCACAGAACCCAAGAATGGACTAACAGTTACCAAAGGGAAAGGGACTGGGAAGGGTGGGTGGGAAGGGAGGGATAAGGGGGAAAATGGGGCATTACTATTAGCACACATAATGTGGGGGGGGGACCACAGGCAAGGCAGTATATACAGAGAAGACAAGTAGTGATTCTATAGCATCTTACTACGCTGATGGACAATAACTGTAATGGGGTATGTGGGGGGAACTTGATAATGGGGGGGAGTCTAGTAACCATAATGTTGTTAAAGTAATTGTACATTAGTGATATCAAAATTAAAAGAAAAAAAGTCACACTCTACAACCTATATATAAAAAAAAATTTTTGGTATCATTAATCTACAATTACATGAGTGACATTATGGTTTCTAGACTCCCCCCATCATCAAGTCCCCACCACATACCCCATTACAGTCACTGTCCATCAGCGTAGTAAGATGGTGTAGAATCACTACTTGTCTTCTCTATAATTTTTGTCTATCATACCTCGAAAAAATTAGAAAAAAATTATTCTAAACTCTTCACCCACTACAAGTAGAGCTTTATATATGTTCTCTTAACTGGGTAGGAAAATCCGGACATCTTTTTAAATCTATCTTATGAACTAAAATTTATCTTGTTTTACAACAATTTCACCACTGAAAATTACTCAGGTTTTTAATTAAGAGCCATAAAATTATACATTTACTTTGGCCCAGTATATCAATTTGGAAAAATATAACCTAAGAAATCATTAATACATTTTCTTAAAGTAAAAAGGGTCTCAGCCAGTTCCAATTATCAAAGCAGAAAACCTGAAGCAAACTAAATGATCAACTCTAGCAAAATGTCTAAGCAAACTTACTTCTCATTTTGGCATCTATCAGGTTTTCAGAAATTATTAAACCTGTTTTCAAGTACATGTTCTCACTGACTCACAACAACTCTGCGAGGAGAGCAGAGGTTGCAGTCCATGTTTCTTACACAAGAGGATTAAGGCTAGGGAAGGTTAAGCTGCAACCCTTAGATCACCTAGCTACACACTGGCTAGCTAGCCAGGCCCTGAACCTACATTCCACACACTTGTTGTTCTTAATAGCTCCTCTGCCATGGTTTCTAAAATTCAAAAGCTACTAAAAATGACAGAGACAACACCAACAAATGGAGGTATTAGGAAATATGTAACAAAATGTTGCACAATAGGAAAAATAGGTTAGTAATTATAAATTCAGAAAGTAATTGTGGCTACTAATTCAGTTTTATATTCATTAGACTATTTTTTTAGTTGTAAGCTTACAAAAGAAGCCAAACAACCCAATATAAAAATGGATACAGGGAAGTATGTAATAAAGAATTTGACCCTGCCTAAAAAGAAGTCTGGCCTTTGTCCAGTTTGTGGAAAGGAACCTCTAAACTCTTGGAATTTACCAAGTGATAGCTATATCTCTGTTATTCATGGTGGAACCCTCAGAAGGCACTTCAGTTTATGCTAATGAGGTGACTCATGCCAAACTGAAGGGGTAAGAGTTCAACCACTTGGGCACTCAAGTCAATCAGACATGCCTAACTAAAGAAGCCCCAGTCAAAACGCAGGGCACTGAAGCTCAAGTGAGCTTCCCAGCTTGGCAATACTTCATGTGCACTGTCACACATGGACACTGGGAGTGTTAACATGGCCTGAGAACAGCGAATGAATGCTTTCCAGTCACTGCCTCGATGCTCTATTCCTTTGGTTGATTTTCTGTACCCCTTCCCAGCAACAAACTTCACCCATGAAAATAACATCTGTCAGTGAATTCCATAAATATTTTTAGCAAATTATCAAACCAGGGGTGGTGGGGGTGGGGTAGGAACCCCCTTGAACTTGCAGTTGGTGTCAGAAGTAAAAGCAGTCTTGAGGACCATCCCCTAACAAACTTTGTAGTCTGTCTAACTCTAGATAGACAGAAAGAGATGGATCACAGAAGGAAAAACACATTTAATCTCACTCAAAATTAAAGAAATGCAAATTAAAATCAGGTTATTATTTTTCATCTTTTGGGGAGGCAAGATTTAAAAGAGTGATAACATCCAGGGGTTGGCCAGGGTATAGAGAACTAGGCATTATCATCTCTCTCGCGCACTCTAAGAAGAAATAAAATTGTTTTTAATTTTTTTACAGGGTAATCTGAAAGTATCTATCAAAACTACAAAATTCCCTTTGATTCAGAAATTTCAATTTTAGTAATTTATTATGAGTTAAATTTACAATGGCTACAAAAAATATAGGAGCAAGTATGCTCATTATAGAAATTAGAAAACACCTAAATGCTAATCATCAGGTGTCAAATAAATTATGGGACATAATTATGGACTACTACATAAACCCTAAAATGAATTAGGTAGATCTACATGATAGAACTGGAAAGTTATCATGTTATATAAAAAAGCAACATGTATACTTCGAGTACAAAATGATCCCATCTGTTTAGCCACAAAAAAAAAGTTATAACAGAATGCAGGTATTTGTAAAAGCAATAAATTACCTGGAAGAACACTGCCAAACTGTAAACTGTGGTTACCTTTAAAAAGAAGATTTAGGAAGAACGGGGACAGGGGCCCATATTCCTTGAATGCTTTAAATGTATGTAAACAGGGTATTAAATTAAGTGAAACTCCAAAGACAGGGTCCGATCAAGTCATAAATGTACAAATGAAATATCTGATAACCAGTTTAACAACTTTAAAAATGCCTTCCTCACATCAAGGATATGAAAAGGCAGGGAGTATGGAGACTAGGAGAGAGGATTTTTGAACATTTCTTTGGAGAATGTTGGTACAGTAATTTTGAGTTTCCCCTCCACCTCAAATGGAGACAGGTTGGCAAGGTAGGTGCCTGCCTCTCACCTCAAGTCCCAGGAGAGAGACTCCAAAGGGGCCCCAAAGAAGCTGCTTTGTCTCTCCTGCACTCAGCGAACATCACAGAATGGTGTATGACTCCTGCCCAGGAAATCCAGGCAGCAAAAGGACTGATCAGTCACTGTAGCAAGTGAGCATCGATGCTGGGTAGGAACAGGCCTGTCCTTACAGAATAAAGAACTCAGGATCCCTTGGGAGTGTGATGGGGTATAGCAGCTCTTAGATCCTGACCAAGTGGGCAACTAGAGAGAAGAACAGATGACAGACCTGGAAAGAGAGGCAGCCAGTGGTACAGGACTCAGCAGAAGGAGCAATGGCAACCAGAAGCACACTTGTCAGACAGAGTATATACTTGTTCAGTGCAAGGGACCAGCTCAGGAGACAGTCATGGACCATGTCTAAAGAAATGATAAAAATGCTGCCTGGAAGAAGAGCCAACTTTAAATACCTGACAAGAGAGAGAGAGCACCAAGGCATCATATAACAATGTCAAGGAAGAAGTTTCCAACTCCTCTCTCTCCTGCCTCCCCACCTTCCAGGCCCCAAAACCCATGGAAATCCAAAATACAGAAGGCAAATAGACCAGAAAGTAGACAATAAGGGAGGAGTTTCACCCCTTTGAATTAAATTGGAAACGTTGACTTAATTTATTTAGTATTACTTAGTTTTACACAGGACTGAACATTTTACTGCCAAATTAAGACTTTGTGCTTTCAAGTGCCCATAACACTTCATTACCAAAAATGACCAGAAAAGTCATAGTCTGCCAGTGCTTTCATCCCAACACAGAGTAAGAGATCTCCCTCCTTTGCAGGTTATAAGAGACAATAAAACACAAAGCAGTTTTTTTAACTTCTCAAAAGTAATTCTTGCTATAACATGGGCTATACCAGTATTTATTACTTTTAGAAAATTTTTCTTTAAGATTTTTAAACCAGGTTATAAAAACTATCTGAGAGTATGGCAACATCTTTATAAGAGATTATAGAGAGTTAGGTGCATAGAAACAAAACTGAAACAAATACTCCAAATACTAACAGCAAATTTTTCTGTGGAGATAGAATTATTGGTAGGTTTTGGCCCTTTCTATATTTTCTAAATTTTCATTATTACAAGTATGTTAATTTACAGTGAAAAAAATGTTAACTAAGTATGGGTAAAATTGCAATATTTCCAGAATCCCCTGCCTGGCCTTATCAATAGGTGTTTCTTCCTGGCCTCTGGTGGAGAGAAGCTGTTCTCTCCTCTCTGTTACAGTAACTGGTCTGGTATCTGTGAGTCACTAGGGATTTGCTCACAGAGTTCCTGCTGGAAAGGGTGGTGGGGAAGAGAGCAAGCACCAGGTAGGGGGAGACAGGGAAGTGAGAGCAGCAGCCAGGCCTCATCATGAGCAATAAATGAGTTTCTCCCACTCTAGCGTTCCCTTAGGTTGATTTTGGTTACACCAGCTTATTTGCCCCACTCCAGGATCACTGCTTCCCCCTAGAGCTACACTAGACAAAATTAAATCAATGTTAAATTTGGTTCCTTAAATCACCATTTGTTATGAGGCCACCCAGAGTATAAAATTAGAGGGCCCTCACAGTTTATGCAAGGAAGATCTTAAGACCTTATATAATTCAAAACTAGTCATTCACCAGCTAGACCTACCAAAAATTGGAAGATATTCTCACATGGTAATATCATAAATAGTTTATAATTCAGTTGATAGCAGTTTTTTGTTTTCTTGGGAGCATGGAGGGAAAGTTTTTCTCCCGTATTTTTTATTTCAAACCCTCAGAAAAATTGAAAGGTACAATAAAGATCTACATTCCCTGTACCTAGATTTGCCACTTTTGATCATTATCCATCCATCCATCGAGGTATGCCCACATGCACACACACACACACACACACACACACGTATGATACACATGTATGCATGTATATTGTGTATTAAATTATTATGAGTTAAATTTACTTTTGAAATGAGTAATACACTTTTGAAAGTATGTTGCAGACAAGGTGAGACTTCACCCTTAAAATCCTGCAGAATTCATTTCCAAAAAAAAGCATGATCCTACAGAACTACAATACATTACAACAAAGAAAATTAACAAAACTCCAATATTATATTATCTAATAAAAAATCCATTTCAAATATCCTCAAATGTCCAGACAATGGCCTTTTCTTTTTTACTCAAGATTAAAGTTTATACAATGCATCTGTTATATTCCATTAGTCTTTTTAAATGTTATACAGTCCCCACCCCATGTTTTATTGTTATTGTTTATGACATTGACTCTTTAAAGAGCCTGGCCAGTTGTTTCAGACTCCCACATTTGGGATTGTCTGATTGCTTCCCCCTGATTAGATTCAAGTCAAACATTTTTGACACAGAACTACACAGATGATGTTGTATGTATCTTGCTACACTTTGTATCAGGAGGAACAAAGTTTTAATACAAATGATGATGTTAAATTTAATTGTTTGATATGGGTGGGAATCAACTCATCACTCTATCTGTAAAGGGATATCTTTTCTTTTGTAATTAATAAACTGTGGGGTACTTTTTCCCCCATAGATTTACTTTTTGGTTTGGTGTCTCATATTTTGAGACTATGTAACTATCTGTCCCCAAAAGACATTTGACCCAATCCTCGCTTAAATCAATTCTTACACTGAAGATTGCAAATACATGATTTCTAATTCTGTCATACCTTCTATATTTATTATCTGGAACCTGTAAAGATTTTCTCCTGTGCCTCCCTTTGTTTGAGTAGCACAAAAATCAATTTTGTTTTTAATTTGATGTAATACAATCCATTATGTTCATTATATAATCATTCTGTTAATACATCATGCTCAAATTGTCCCAAATTTGGCCCATAGAAAACTTTTCAAGCTGGTTCCTACATTCTTTTGACAAGTCTCCATCAGTCACTGAGGACCTACTCACTCAACAAGATATTCCAGGGATACCTTGTTCCAACCCTGGAATTAGCCATTTCTCTTAAGAAGCCATGGTTCCATTTAGTGGGGAATGATATTTAGAAAATAAGATCTGAGGGCTTCCTATGCTTGTTTCTACATCTACAGCATAATAAAGAATGTATCTGGTCTTTGTCCCCACTTCCTGACAGAACTTCAAAAAGCCTTGGCACTTCTAAACACTGCAAGTCTTTGTTGTACAAATGAGGTGATTCACAGTGGCCCCTACAGAGCTTCAGGATGCATGCTGGTCACCAGTTAGACCGACTGCATAATGCAATTTGGGCCAGTCTGGATCACCAGGGACAGGAGCAGGAGCGATCATTGGCTGGAGATTGAGTTCAATCATGTAGCCAATGATCTAATCATTATGTTTACATAATGAAACGCCAATAAAAATTATGGATGGTAAAGCTCAATAGAGCTTTCTAGTTAGTGAATACATTGATGTGGTAGGAGAGTGATGTACCCAGATTCCATGAGAAGAGAGCACAGAAACTCTGGGTCTCTACCCCACAACTCCACTCCCAAGACCTTGTCCCATGCATCTTTTCCATTTGGCTGTTTCTAATTTATATCCTTTATATTAAAACTGTAATTGTAAACATAGTGCTTTCAGTGAGTTCTGGGTCCTTCTAGGTCATTCATGGAAACTGAGGGAGTCATGAGAACTGTGGGATTTATAACCAGCTGATCAAAAGTACAGGTGGCCCCCAAGACTTTCAGCTGCCATCTGAAATGGGGGCAGTCTTTGCAGGCCTGTGCCCTAAACCTGTGGAGCCTGATGCTAACTCCAAGTAGTTAGTGTCAGAATTGAACTGAACTGCAGATCATTTGAACTGAACTTGGGTATTTGTTGGTGTCAGAATATGAAAGGCTCTTTCCATGAACACAGCTTCAAAATACTGTTTATACACACATACACACACACACACATACACACACACACACACACACACACACACACTCTTAAATTACACATTTGCAAATATAAATGACAGTAAGTAAACATTTCTTAAAATCTTAAGTTCATATCAACCTCCAAATCAAATCCACCACCACCTGGAAATCACATAAATGCATACGGATCCACCTTATTTTTCACAGCTGCATAACAATATTATATTGTATAGACATGATCATGCTTTTTTCAACCAGTATCTGACAGTTAGTTGTTTGCTATATATACTGCAAGGCACACCCTTGTGAAGATGCTGCTTTATATTTGTGAAGATGTATTAAGGCAAATTTACACAACTGGGCCTGCCAGATCATGAGTAAATCCATGTGAATTTGTTAAAGACTACCAAAAAGCCCTCCATACAGGTTACACCATTCTGGATTCACATTATGGTGTGAATGCCTGCTTCCCCTGAGCTTCTCCAACTGTGTGTGCTGCCCAACTTTTGAATGTTTACTATTTTGATAGGTGAGAAATGTATGTCAGTATAATTTAAATTTGCATGTCCTTTATTATAAGTGAATCTGAGTATTTTTCGTATGTTTAATGTCTATAGAGCTTTTCTGAGACTTGCCTATTCATGTGTTTGCCCATTTTTTTCTATTAGGGTTTAGGTCTTTTTCTTTTCTTTCAATACCTAAGAATGCTTTTATAGTAGAAAAATTAACCCTTTCTTTATGAGATGTGGGCAAATATTTTGCCTCACTTTATCATCTCTTTTTTTTCACTTATAGCCATACAAATCTTTTTAAAAAGCACTGGTAAATTCAATCTTTTATTGCTTCCAGATTTTTGAATCACACAGAAAATCTTTATTCAAGTTATAAAGCAATGCATCTAATTCTATTATTTATATAGTTTTTCAACATTTAGGTTTCTGACCCAATAAGGTACAGAGCCAATTTTATCTTTTCACAAGTAGCTATCTAGTTGTCAATACCATTTTTCTTAAAAGTATATTGCCCTCCTGGAGAAAAGAGATGCCACCTTTATCATATATGAAAATCCCATATATTCTTGGGTTTATTCCTGGAATTTTATTGTTGCATTGGTCTGTCTGCCTCACCAGGAACCAAAACCACAGTTTTTGTTACAAATGCCTTGTAGTAAGTTTCAATATCTAGTAGGGCTAATCTTTCTCAAGAATCAACCAATCCATTCATGTGAAACCTTCATAAGAGTGTATATCAAGGATACCTAATTAAAAAAAAAAAAAGAATCAACCAATCCAGCTCTAGAAAAAAAGAAAAAAAAAAAACAATTTACTGGGAGTTTTTAATGGGATTACATCAAACTTTACAACTGTCATATCTAAAACCATATCTAAAAACAAGGGATGGCTTTTCATTTGTTCAAGGCACTTTTATATCTTTCAGGAATGTTTTAAAATTTTCTTCACATAGATTTATGATCTTTATTTTTAAATTTATTCCTATGTACTTATTTATTTTTTATGTGGCTGTTGTAAATGGAGTCTTCTCGTCCACCATAGCTTCTAACTGGTTATTCTTTGTAAACATAAAAGCTATTGACTTTTTACTTTTTTATATCCTGCTACCTTACTGAATTCTCTCATTTGAGTTTGTGTTAATTTTATCATTGACTTTCTTGGACTTTTCCATAGTTCACTTCTTTTGTTTCTAAGACCTGTGCATGTGATACATTTTTAGTTTAGGATATTCTCATTTCCCAAAACTCACACTTAAATTGAGATTATGTATTTTTACATTATTGTATATATTATAATATTTCAATTTTTGAACATTGGTATCTGCATAAAATCCTACTATACTGCACATTCTCACATTCTTCTAGTCACTGAGTCAATGACAATCCAGACCATCATTCCCTAGATTCCTTAGGGCCCCACATACGCTGATCTCAAACAACTACCGACCAAGCTGCCAACCGTAAACCCAGCACCACTCAGTGTCTAAGACAGGAAAGCAATTTTACAGGAGAGTCTCACTTGGACAACACTAGTCAATCTCACCATGCTGTCCAGCACTGAATGCAGTCCCTCAAACCATCTATCCCTTCCTCAGTTCTTGTCCTAAAATTTTCTGCCATCCTACTACAAGCTCGTTTTCACAAGGCCTTGGAGGGAAGATTTTCACAAAGCTCATGAAAAAAAATGGCAAAGAAACATAAAACTCTCAAGACAGAAGGCAAAGAAATAAAACCGTCTAATGGTCTCAGTTAGACTACACACCAATACAGAATACTAGATGTGAACCAACTGCAGGATCCAAATGCACTATTTCCCAAAAGTGAATATAGCATTTTTAAAGGTAAAAAGAAAGTACCTTTTCTTTCTTTGCACAGTTCATGATTTTGCCAAGGTCCTCAACATCGATGACAGAACTTGAACTCTGATGGTCCTCAGTTCCAGACTCTTCCTCACTGGTGCTCTCAAAGGGTTCTTCCTCCTGGAACATCAATGCTTCAGAAATACATTGTTCAAAGTAGCAAATCATCTAAAACTCCCTCCCAAACTGTGAGTTCACTGGATGGATTTGAGATATTTTTAGGCTAGAGGTCAGCAAACTATGGCCCACAGACCAAACAAATACAGCCAGCCTCAGCCAAATCTAAAGGCACTCATTTACACATTACCTATGCTACCTTCTTGCTGCAATGGTAGAATTGATAGTTACAACAGAAACCAAATGGCTCACAAAGCTGAAAATATTTACCAGCTGGCCCTTTACAGAAAGTTTTCTGAACTCTGTTTTAGACAAAGAACCAACCAGACTTAGTAACTAAATTAAATGAAGGAATGAGGAAAAGGAAGGAGCCAAGCATGGCTCTTATGTTTTGTTTTTTTTTAAGGAATTGAGATGGTGTTGGCTTTAGTCAGATGAGAAAGACTTGGGGAGAAATAGATTGGCAGAGTGGAGAAAAAGCCCCATTTTGAATTCATGAGTATGAGATGCCTTAGGCATCCAGAGATTTTAAAGTGCAACTGCATATATGAGAAAAAAATTCAGGGAATAGGATAGAGCTGGAATATAAAACTAGGAATAACTGGCATAGAGACAGTATTTAAAGCCATGAAGCTAGAGAAGATCATCAACAAAGAAAAGAACCTAGCACCACACCTGGAATCTGTCCAATATGTAGAGGTTAGATAAAGGAAGAGACCCCAAGTGAAAAAGGAAGAAAAACATGAGAATGGTGTCATGAAAGTCAGAAGAGAGTGATTCAAAGGAGACAATGATGACAAATGCTATTGAGAGGTCAAGTAAACTGAAGGCAGAGACACATCCACAGGGCTTGACAACATGAAGTTCCTCAGACATAGTAAAGAACAGCCTGAGTGAGGTAGAGAGTCAAACTGGAGCAGATGAGAGTCAATTGGAACTTCGGCTCCCAGCTGTAGGGTGGACTACACTGAACACCTCTCCTGAAGAAAATAACTGAAAGTGAATAATATTGCATTTTAAAAGCATAATTTTAAATGTATCATTGAGTTGGAAAAAATGTAGGGACTCCAAAGAGGAAAAATATGAACTAAAAAGGGAATCCTAGGAGGGTAAGTGAGAGACGGAAGTGAAAGTATCTGCTGAGCTTTGGAGAACCTATTTTGACTTCTGGACAGGACAACAGAAGAGCAGGTAAAGTTGAGGAGGTGATACCAGGAGGAGACTCTAAAACAGAAGACCAGAGTCAAAGCTGGGACAACACAAGTCAGCATCTTTGGTGTAAAGGTAAACTAGAAATAAACATTCTGTGCAAGAGGAGAAAGCAAAAAAGATGGGCAGACAATCTGGAGGAGGAAGAACAGAGCAAAGGACAGATGGTTAGAGGATTTTATTCAGAGGTTCTAAAGTTTCTCACGTGTGGAGAAGGAAGACTATAGAATAAAAATTCAGAAATTAAACTGAAGTTCCCAAATGCAACATTTAACTAAAAGACAATGGACCAATGTCTTCAATTTTCTGAAAGAATTACTCCCATCTACAATTCTATACTCAGCCGAAGCATCACTCAAGCATGAAGGATCATAAAGATATGCAGATATGAAAATTCTGATAATTTACTTCCAAAATACCCTTGCTCAGGGAGCTACTAGAGAATGTGGTCCAAAACACAAGAGTCAACCAAGAAATAAGAAAATAGGTGACACCAGAATCAGGGAACCCAACCCAATAAGCTAGTGAAAGGAAAGTTGTGCATCAAAGTAGATGGAAGACATGGACAGCAGCCATTCCAATATGGGATGAAAGGGGATTCACAAGTAATCAACAAAAACCACAGAATACTGAAAAACAATTTTCACTTTAATATTAGAGTTTTAGAAGGATTTACTAATGGTAATAATGAAATCAAAGTGGATGTAGTGATTATCTTAAAGGAAATAAATATCTAAGAATGAAAATGTAATAATGCAGCATATAGGACAGGTGAGAATTTGTACACAATCACAATAATGAAACAAAAAATAAGAGTTTAACCAGAAAGTGTGACGAAGGGAAGTGACACTCTGTGTGTGTGTGTGCGCACGCGCATATGATTTTGAATTTTTTTTTTAATCAAGAAATAGCAGGAAGGGCCTATTATTTAAGAATACAGAGGTAAATGATGAAAAGCTAAAAGAATTAAAAGTGATTGCCTTGGGAAAATAAGAATTAGATAGACTGAGGCAAGAAGGTACAGTTTTTATTTTTAAGACTAAAGGTACTGAGTTTTTAAATGAACAAATGTTACTTTTGTTTTTTTTTAATTTAACTTAAATTTTTTAAATATTAAGAACTAAGAGCGATATGAGCAAAAATGTGGCAGAGTGGGTAAGTCCAAAGGCCCATTCCCTCACAGGAACACCTAAAAATTAAGCAAAAACCAACACATTCAACTTTGTCAGGATTCTGGGAATTAGTCAAAAGGCTTACAAGAACCAACTAAACACAGAATCAAGAAAAAACGAACTTAAAAATGGCATTCAAGAAAATTTGTCACAACAGTAGCTAACCACAAGCTAAAGAAAGATTTCAAAGACCATGCATAACAACAGATACAGTCTTACAAAAATAGTTTTTAAAAGTCACTAACCAAATAAGCAAGTACAACCCATGGCAACCTACAAAAGGGGAAAGAATTTGATTTCTAGAGTTAGCACACTGCAAGTTTCAACAAAACATATGAAGCATGAAAAGAAAAGGTACGGCCTAATCACAGGAGAAATTAATGGACATTATCACTGAGAAAACACAGACATAATAAAGACTAAGTCAATTGTCTTAAATATGCTCAAAGAGCTAAAGGAAACCAAGGGCAAAAGGCTGATGGAAACCAGAAGAACAATGTCTCAACAAATAGAGTGTATCAAAACAGACAAAGAAATTATAAAAAGGAAATTCTTCAGCTGAAAAGTATAATAACCAAACTAAAAATTTGACTAGAGGGTTTCAATAGCAGATTTGAGCAGGCAGAAAATCAGAAAATGTGAACATAAATCAGGTGAAACTGGCCAGTCTGAAAAATAAAGAGTCTAAGAAAGACACCATCAAGTGTACCAACATGTATGAAAAGGGAGCCCCAGAAGGAGAGGAAAGAACAGAAAGAATATTTGAAGAAAAACATGGCAGAAAATGTACCAAATTTGATGATAGACATGAATCTACACATCCAAGAAACTCAATGAACTGGAAGAAGGTTAAATTCAAAGAGAACCAAACCAAAACACATTATAATCAAGACAATGACAAAGAAAGAATCTTGAAAGCAGCAAGAGAGATGGAACACATCTTATACAAGGGATCTTCAATAAGATAAGATCAGCAGCTGATTCTCATCAGGGATCTTAGAGGTCAGAAGGCAGAGGGATAACATATTTAAACCACTGAAAGAAAAACTATCAACAAAGAATTCTATGTCCAGCAAAGCCATCCTTCAAAGCTAAAAGGGAAACGGAGACATTCTTAGGTAAACAAGAACTGAAGAAGTTCATTACCAGTAGAACTGCCCTACAAGAAGTGTTAAAAAGTCCTTCAGAAAGAAATAAAAAGGTCACCTGATAGTGACTCAAAGCTTCAAATAAAATTATTTTATTTGAAGAAATAAAGAACACTGGTAAAGATAACTACACAGGAAAATACAAAAGCCAGTATTATTCTATTTTTGGTTTGTAGTTCCTCTTTTTTTTTCTTTAATTAAAAGACAAATTTAACAGACAAATGCTTAAAACAACTATAAATCCATGCTAATTGGTACCATGTAAAAACTTGTGATTTGTGACAACAATAACATAGAAGGGAAGGGACAACACTGAATAAGAGCAGTTATATACTAAGGTGGCATAAATTCAAACAGGGTACTATAAGTTAAAGAGGTTAACAGCAATCTCCAGGTTAAAAACTAAAAAGTAAACAGAAAGGGCAGAGCAAAGATGGCAGCGTGAGTAGAGGAGTGGAAATCTCCTCCCAAAACCATATATATTTTTGAAAACTCAACAAACACAACTATCCCTAAAAGAGAGACCAGAAGATAAAGGACAACATCCAGGCTACCTCTACACCTGTGAGAACCCAGAACCTTGCAAACTGTGCAAGATACAAGCCACGGCCCGGCAGGACCCAAGCACCCCTCACCCCAGATCCCGGCGGGAGGAGAGGAGTCGGAGCAGGGAGGGAGCGGGAGCCCAGGATTGCTGAACACCCAGCCCTAGCCATCCGCACTGGTGCACAGACACACAGTGCGTGCAGTGCTGGATACTAGGGAAACAGAACAGTAAAACCTGCAAGTGGGTCCCTGCAGCCGGGACCCCTGGGACAAAGAAAAGCGAGTGCTTTCTGAAAGACATAAAGGGACAGGGACCTAACAGCTGGACGGAAACGTCCCAGGACACTTAGCACAGCAGTTGGGAATCCTGGGGAACTCCAGGCGCCCTAACCCCCTGGACAGCAGTACAGCTCGGAGGCCCATCACGGAGATAAATAGCCTCCCGCCCGTTTCCCCTCCGATGCCACTCCGCCATAGTGGAGCAGAGGCCTGAGACAGCAGGGCAGAGCTTATTTCACAGCCGCCAGGCAATAATTAGAAACCCCATCTGCACACAGATGCCCAGCACAACCCTCTAGGGGTCACTCTTCTCCCAGGAGAAGAAAGCCACAAACCAGCAAGAAGGGACGTTCTCCCAGCCAACATATGCACCAGCTTCCCACAACTACCTCTATCGCCATGAAAAGGCTGAAGAATTTGATACAGACCAGACTAACCCAGACATCCTCCCCTGAGAAGGAATCTGGGGAGGTAGACCTAACCAATCTCCCTGATAAAGAATTCAAAATAAAGGTCATAACCATGCTGATGGAGCTGCAGAGAAATATGCAAGAGCTAAGGGATGACGTCCGGAAGGACATTACAGAAATGAAACAATCTCTGGAAGGATTTATACGCAGAATGGATAAGATGCAAGAGGCCATTGATGGTATAGAAACCAGAGAACAGGAACGCATAGAAGCTGATGCAGAGAGAGATCTCTGCAAAAGGATCTCCAGGAATGAAACAATATTAAGAAAACTGAGTGACCAATCCAAATGGAAAAATATTCGCATTATAGGGGTACCAGAAGAAGAAGAGAGAGAAATAGGGATAGAAAGTGTATTTGAAGAAATAATTGCTGAAAACTTCCCCAAACTGGGAGAGGAAATAACCGATCAGACCACGGAAGTACACACAACTCCCAACAGAAGGGACCCAAGGAGGACAACACCAAGACACATAATAATTAAATCGGAAAACATGAAGGACAAGGACAGAGTTTTAAAGGCAGATAGAGAGAAAAAGGTCACCTATAAAGGAAAACCCACCAAGCTACCATCAGACTTTTCAACAGAAACTTAAAGGCCAGAAGAGAAGGGCATGATATATTTAATGCAATGAAACAGAAGGGCCTTGAACCAAGAATACTGTATCCAGCATGATTATCACTTAAATATGAAGGAGGGATTAAACAATTCCCAGACAAGCAAAAGTTGAGGGAATTTGCCTCCCACAAACCACCTCTACAGGGTATTTTAGAGGGACTGCTCTAGATGGAAGTACTCCTAAGGCTAAACAGATGTCACCAGAGAAAATTAAATCACAGCAAAGAAAGCAGACCAACCAAATACTAACCAAAGGCAAAAAATAAAATCAACTACCAACAAAAGCAGTTAAAGGAAACACAAAAGAGCACAGAATAAAACAACCAACATATAAAGAATGGAGGAGGAGGAATAAGAAGGGAGAGAAATAAAGAATCACCAGACAGTGTCTGTAACAGCTCAATAAGCGAGTTAAGTTAGGCAGTAAGACACTAAAGAATCTAACCTTGAACCTTTGGTAACCACAAATCTAAAGTATGCAATGGCAGTAAGTACATATCTTTCAATAATCACCCTAAAGGTAAACGGACTGAATGCACCAATCAAAAGACATAGTCACTGAATGAATAAAAAAGCAAGACCCATCTATATGCTGCTTACAAGAGACCCACCTCAAACCCAAAAACATGCACAGACTCAAAGTCAAGGGACGGAAAAAGATATTCCATGCAAACAACAGGGAGAAAAAAGCAAGTGTTGCAGTACTAGAATCAGACAAAATAGACTTCAAAACAAAGAAAGTAACAAGAGATAAAGAAGGACACTACATAATGATAAAGGGCTCAGTCCAACAAGAGGATATAACCATTCTAAATATATATGCACCCAACACAGGAGCACCAGCATATGTGAAACAAATACTAACAGAACTAAAGGGGGAAATAGACTGCAATGCATTCATTCTAGGAGAATTCAATACACCACTCACCCCAAAGGATAGATCCACTGGGCAGAAAATAAGTAAGGACACGGAAGCACTGAACAACACAGTAGAGCAGATGGACCTAATAGACATCTATAGAACTCTACATCCAAAAGCAACAGGATACACATTCTTCTCAAGTGTACATGGAACATTCTCCAGAATAGACCACATACTAGGCCACAAAAAGAGTCTCAGTATATACCAAAAGACTGAAATACAACCAATCAATTTTTCAGACCACAAAGGTATAAAACTAGAAATAAATCATACAAAGAAAGGAAAAAGGCTCACAAACACATGGAGGCTTAACAACATGCTCCTAAATAATCAATGGATCAACGAACAAATTAAAATAGAGATCAAGCTATATATGGAAACAAACGACAACAACAACACAAAGCCCCAACTACTGTGGGACACAGCGAAAGCAGTCTTAAGAGGAGAGTATATAGCAATCCAGGCATATTTAAAGAAGGAAAAACAATCCCAAATCAATAGCCTAATGTGACAATTATCGAAATTGGAAAAAGAAGAACAAATGAGGCCTAAAATCAGCAGAAGGACAGACATAATAAAGATCAGAGAAGAAATTAATAAAATTAAGAAGAATAAAACAATAGAAAAAAATCAATGAAACCAAGAACTGGTTCTTTGAGAAAATAAACAAAATAGATAAGCCTCTAGCCAGACGTATTAAGAGAAAAAGAGAACCAAAACACATCAAGAGAATCAGAAACTAGAAAGGAAAAATCATGACAGACCCCACAGAAATACAAAGAATTATTAGAGAATACTATGAAAACCAATATGCTAACAAGCTGGGAAACCTAGATGAAATAGAGAACTTCTTAGAAAAATACAACCTTCCAAGACTGACCAAGGAAGAAACACAAAATCTAAACAAACCAATTACCAGCAAAGAAATTGAAGCGGTAATCAAAAAACTACCCAGGAACAAAACCCCTGGGCCAGATGGATTTACCTCGGAATTTTATCAGACATACAGAGAAGAAATAATACCCATTCTCCTTAAAGTTTTCCAAAAAATAGAAGAGGAGGGAATACTTCCAAACTCATTCTAGGGAGCCAGCATCACTCTAATACCAAAACCAGGAAAAGACCCCACCAAAAAAGAAAATTACAGACCAATATCCCTGATGAACGTAGATGCAAAAATACTCAACAAACTATTAGCAAACTGAATTCAAAAATACATCAAAAGGATCATACACCATGACCAAGTGGGATTCATCCCAGGGATGCGAGGATAGTAAAACATTCGAAAATCCATCAACATCATCTACCACATCAACAGAACAAAAGACAAAAACCACACGATCATCTCCATAGATGTTGAAAAAGCATTTGAAAAAATTCAACATCCATTCATGATAAAAACTCTCAACAAAATGGGCATGGAGGGCAAGTACCTCAACATAATAAAGGCCATATATGATAAGCCCACAGCCAACATCATATCTAACAGTGAGAAGCTAAAAGCTTTTCCTCTGAGATCAGGAACAAGACAGGGATGCCCACTCTCACCCTTGTTATTCAACATAGTACTGGAGGTCTTAGCCAGAGCAGTTACACAAAACAAAGAAATACAACCAATCCACATTGGTAAAGAAGAAGTTAAACTGTCACTATTTGCAGATGACGTGATACTGTACATGAAAAACCCTAGACTCTACTCCAAAACTACTAGAACTGATATCGGAATACAGCAAAGTTGCAGGATACAAAATTAACACACAGAAATATGTGGCTTTCCTATACACTAACAATGAACCAATAGAAAGAGAAATCAGGAAAACAATTCCATTCACAATAGCATCAAAAAGAATAAAATACCTAGGATTAAACCTAACCATGGAAGTGAAAGACCTATACCCTGAAAACTATAAGACACTCTTAAGAGAAATTAAAGAGGACACTAACAAATGAAAACTCATCCCATGCTCCTGGCTAGGCAGAATTAATATCATCAAAATGACCATCCTGCCCAAACCAATACATAGATTCGATGCAATCCCTATCAAATTACCAACAACATTCTTCAATGAACTGGAACAAATAGTTCAAAAATTCATATGGAAACACCAAAGACCCGGAATAGCCAAAGCAATCCTGAGAAGGAAGAATAAAGTGGGGGAGATCTCACTCCCCAACTTCAAGCTCTACTACAAAGCCACAGTAATCAAGACAATTTGGTAATGGCACAAGAACAGACCCACAGACCAGTGGAACAGATTAGAGACTCCAGACATTAACCTAAACATATATGGTCAATTAATATATGATAAAGGACCCATGGACATACAATGGGGAAATGACAGTCTCTTCAACAGATGGTGCTGGCAGAACTGGACAGCTACATGTAAGAGAATAAAACTGGATCACTTTCTAACCCCATACACAAAAGTAAATGCAAAATGGATCAAAGACCTAAATGTAAGTCATGAAACCATAAAACTCCTAGAAAAAAACATAGGCAAAAATCTCTTGGACATAAACATGAGTGATTTAATCATGAACATATATCCCCGTGCAAGGAAAACAAAGGAAAAATGAACAAGTGGGACTATATCAAGCTGAAAAGCTTCTGTACAGCAAAGGACACCATCAATAAAACAAAAAGGTACCCTACAGTATGGGAGAATATATTCATAAATGACAGATCTGATGAAGGGTTGACATCCAAAATATATAAAGAGCTCACGCACCTCAACAAAAAAAAGCAAATAATCCAATTAAAAAATGGGCAGAGGATCTGAACAGACACTTCTCCAAAGAAGAAATTTAGATGGCCAACAGACACATGAAAAGATGCTCCACATCACAAGTCATCAGAGAAATGCAAATTAAAACCACAATGAGATATCACCTCACACCAGTAAGGATTGCCACCATCCGAAGGACAAACAACAACACATGTTGGCAAGGTAGTGGAGAAAGGGGAACCCTCCTACACTGCTGGTGGGAATGTAAATTAGTTCAACCGTTATGGAAAGCAGTATGGAGGTTCCTCAAAAAGCTCAAAACAGACATACCATTTGACCCAGGAATTCCACCTCTAGGAATTTACCCTAAGAATGCAGTAGCCCAGATTGAAAAAGACAGATGCATCCCAATGTTTATTGCAGCACTATTTACCACAGGCAAGATATGGGAGCAACCTAAATGTCCATCAGTAGATGAATGGATAAAGAAGATGTGGTACATATACACAATGGAATATTACGCAGCCATAAGAAAAAAATAGATCCTACCATTCGCAACAACATGGATGGAGATAGAGGGTATTATGCTCAGTGAAATAAGCCAGGTGGAGAAGGACAAGTACCAAATGATTTCACTCATATGTGGAGTATAAGAATAAAGAAAAACTGAAGGAACAAAACAGCAGCAGAATCACAGAACCCAAGAATGGACTAACGGTTACCAAAGGAAAGGGACTAGGGAGGATGGGTGGGAAGGGAGGGAGATGGGCAGGGAAAAAGAAAGGGGGTATTACGATTAGCATATATAATTAGCATGTAGGGGGTGGCATGGGGAGGGCTGTGCAACACAGTGAACACAAATAGTGATTCTACAGCCTTTTACTACACTGATGAACAGTGACTGTAATGGGGTGTGGGGGGGACTTGGTGAAGGGGGTAGCCTAGTAAACATAATGTTCTTCATGTAACTGTAGATTAATGATAACAAAAAAAAAGATATATGTATAGGTCTATGGATATGTAAATAAATAAGCAATTAAGAGAAAAAAAATGAACAGAAATGGAAATGAGAATGGAATAAAAAATCAAAATAACACAAAATAAGGCAATAATGGAGAAATTAAGGAATAAAAATGGATTCATATATGTAAACCTAACAGCAAAGTGACAAAATACAAATAATTAGACTTCAAAGGATCAAAACTTTAGCATGTCAAAGGACACAATCAAGTGAAAAAAAAGTCTATATGGGGGGAAATATTTGCACATTATGTATCTGCTTACCAAGAACTAAAAGACAGAGAACCCAATTAAAAAATGAGCAAAGGACTTGAATAGACATTTCTCAAAGAGGATGTACAAAGGGCAATAAACATAAAAAGATGCTTGATTAGTCATTAGAAGTAAATGCAAATCAAAACACAAAGATGCCACTTCATACTGACTAGGATGGCGATAAATAAATAAATAATAAATAAATAAATAAGTGTTGGCAAGGATGTGGAGAAACTGAAACCCTCATACATTACTGACAGAAATGTAAAATGTGCTGCAGCTGTGCAAAACAGTCTGGTGGTACCTCAAAGAGTTAAACATAGAATTATCATATCGCCCAGCAATTCCATTCTCATATACTCCCGAAAGAATTGAAAAGTTACTCAAATAAATACTTGTATATGAATGACAGAAGAGCACTACTCACAGTAACCAAAGGTGGAAATAATCAAAATGTTCATCAACAGATAGATAAATGTACCACCAAAATGCTATATATCCATATATTGGATTATTCAGTCATAAAAAGGAATGAAGTACTGATACATGCTACAGCATGGATGAACCTCCAAAACATTATGCTAAGTAAAAGAAGCCAGACACAATATGTCACATATTATATGATTCCACTTGTATAAAATGTTCAGCATAAGTAAACCCATAGAGACAGAAAGCAGATAGGAGGATGCAGGGCTGGAGGAAAGGAAGTGACAAGTGACTGCTTAGTGAGTAAGGTGCATCTTCTGGAGTGATGCAAAGGTACTGGAATTTGACAGAGGTACTTAGTGGTTGCACAAAATTGTAAGTGTAGTAGACACCACTGGATTTATATGTATATACATATAAAATGGTTAATTTTATGTTATGTGAATTTTACTTTAATTTTTTTTTAAAACTGTAAAAAATATTAAGAATCAATTGAAGAGCAGATAAGCAAATGTAAGCAAAAGACTGACTAGAAAGAAGAACAGAAAAAAATGAAACAGCAGCTGAAAGATATATAACAAAAGAAATAAGTATTAATTTGCTTTCTCTGTTTGTTTAAACACAAGTGATTCCAGAGCATGTTTATATATTTGTAAATAAATAGCAGAGAGGGAGAGATTAACAATGCAGGGAAAAGAGATACGATAAATGAAGGAACAGATTCCTTGATTCCAGAGCATGCACAGAGTAGTTTTGGCAAGACCCAGAAACTTGGTTTTCTAGGGCAGAAAAGATGGTGAAGATGTGTAGATGGGGAACTGTAAGAGAATTCTCCTCAGATGACTTCATATGAGAACTGGGGAAAAGAGGCAGGGAGAGAGTATTAAGCAGTCATCTTGGAGAATGAGAAAGGGAACTTACAAGAGAAAGTTGCAGACTGTCAGGCAGTCTAAGCAGACACTTGATCCTGTAATCACAAATCTCTGGTCAGACAGCGAGTAGCAGGCAACAGAAGGCAGACAGTAGGTTTCAACTTGGCTTGGGGTTAGCCAGTTGGGTTAGAAAACCGAGTGGAAGGCAGGGCAATTGACAATGTTGATAAAAGAATGAGTATAAAACCTCAACTGGGTAAGGACAGAAGTGAAATAAGCAGTTTTCACTATCCAATGAAATAGGTATGGTATCAAAGAAATTTTAAACTGAGGAGCACCAGAAAGAGGTCAGAATTTCAGGTCATAGGAACATGAAATTTCAGAGGTGACAATGAAAGTAAGAGGCCAAGGTCAATGAAGAAAATGGTTGCTGGAAGTGTGAGGGCCAGAAGCAGGCCAGGGTGGTGGAAAAATCAACATGATGATTTGGCCACAAAGAGTAATGACAGGAATAAGCGTGGAGAGAAAAACAGTGAGTCAGAATATAGCATTGTTCCTGAGTGACACAAGTGACCAAGTAACCAAAAGACAGCAGCTGTGAAGACGGCTAAAGATACATAGCCTGATGACATGAGCTTCAATGGATCTGGGTTATCTGAAGAAGGAAGAGGAATGTTTAGAATGGGAGGAATGAAGAGATGTTATTTATCAGGATGACCTGCCTACCTTCTAACTTGAGTGATTAATAGAGTCATTAAATGAAAGAGGTCAGGAGGAATACGTGCTTTAGAGATAAAAAGACAGGAGCTCAGCCTGGGGCATATTTAACTTCTCCAGGCCTGTGTTTCCTAACCTGCAAACTGCAGTAAAAATTAACTCTAGCAATGTAACCATTAAAGAAGAGATACAGGAAAGTATCCAGCACAAAAGGGCTTAACTCCAAAGGCCACACTCTCTCTCAAACACCACCACATGAGTTTCAGATCTTCCTTCTAACCAGAAGCCAATGAAATCATTTCTCAGGGCAGCAGTAGGGTTCGGCATCTCCAAACATAGGACGAAGGCAGTGAGACATGGACACAAAGGCTACATACCTTCCTGTCCCTCTGATGTGATCCCTCTCGCGTGTGAGACCCTGGCTCCATTTCCTCTGAGCCATGCTGATTAGATTTGCATTTGCCCTTCTTACAGTTGCCACTACAGGATTTTTTCTCTCCTTCCCGAAGCACCTGTAGCCAGGAGATAAACTTGGTCTTCCAAAATCCAAAGTCAGCTTCAATGCTACCATGTTTGCTCTTAACCACATCACTGTCACCCTCCCCTCGAGTCATTACACGATGAGCACCGAGCATCCAAAGCCACTTATCAACATTTCTGCCAACCTGTAAGAAAAAGACAGATGAACTAAAAACACAATCCTCTAAATCAGAGGTTTGCAGACTGCTCTGCAAAAGTCCAAAGTTCCTCTGGGGCCCCCATCACCAGCTGCTGCCAGGAAGAGGCAACTGCTTAGCCAAAAGGGCTGCATTCAGGCCCTCCAGCCCAAGCGGCAGCTCACAGGGCTGCAGCTGATACAGTCTGATCAGATTCAGAAAAAGATTTTTTTTTTTAAATAGACAAATCCTTTTATTAACTAAGGGTTAATACCAAAAAAATAATAGAAAACTATTATTCTAAATCACAGCCAGAATAAAATAACTCATGAACAAAATACATTTGTTCCAAAATGTAACAAAGCCTATGGGGCCAAAGCCTATCTAGTATCAAAGTGCAAATAGAACCCATTTGACAAGACTGAGGATTTCAGAAGCTCAAAAATTAATTTTATTATAATATAAAACGATTAAGCTGAGGTACAGGGGTTATCAAGAAGCACAGTTAAGAGTTCAAAAACTTAATAGGCTTCCTGAGTGACAGACATTAAACAAGATGTTTATATATCTGAACTTTATCTTTTTTTTTTTGTCTAATTCCTTTGGAAAAACACATCACGATATAACAATTGAATGAAAACAAGTTTAAGGAAAGATCTCCACTTTCACCTTTACTCACATTCTACCAAAGACAGGTTAGCCAGCTGGGCCCAAATCTGGAGAGAGGTACACATAAAAAAGTTCTAATTTTTAGAACCACAAGAAACTGAGAGGCTCCATATTTTTTTTTAAGCATAGAGAATAGAATGCAAAAGAAAAGGAGCCAAGTAAACTTCATTTAGAAAAAGATCTAGGAAAACAAAACCAAACAATTTTTTATTACATAAAGGGAAGTGAATGTTTTTCTTCTGTTTTCCTTTAAAAATTAATGATTAAAAGATAATCAGTTCAACTGTATTAAGAGTTACCTTGAACTGCAAATGTAGCTCAGCAACAGAACAGGCAGCTGAGAAACTGCAAAGAACCAGTGATCATCCACCCACCAGGTCCTGCCTGGGGACAGGAGGCTGGACTCAATGGCTATGACCACAAGCCACTAGGACACTAAACAACAGGAGGCATATTAATTTATTCAGTAAAAAGTTACTGAGAGAGAGGATTAAAGATGGCGGCATGAGAGGAGAGAGAGAGGCTTCCTCCTAAAACTGGATACAATTAGAAAATACAGTTGGCACAACTAATCCTGAGAGAGCAACAGGAAAGAGGATGGCATCAGACTGCACACACCAGGAGAAAAGAGCAGACCTCACCGAACGGGGTAACATACCAGAGCTCGAGGGACACGAGCCCCTCCCCCACCCCAGCTCACCGGAGGGAGGAAGAGAAACGGAGCAGGGTGGGGGAGTGGAAGGCTTGGGACTGCCAAATACCTAGCTCCGGATATCTGCGCTGGGAGCACAAACCTACATTTCACAGTGCTTTCATGAGACTCGCATGACTATTGGGTTGGAAAGTTAATACAGGCAGAGTTCCTGGGGAGACTGGGATTCCGGGTGCTTGTGGAAAGCAGGGATCCATATCTGGCTGCTCTGGGACAAAAACTTATACCTGTGTGCCCGGCCCACTGGCTCAGGCAGTGGAGACAGGCACAGCAGCCGAGAGGCGGGGAACAGCTCTTTTCTCCCCCCAGGGACCAGTACCGCTCCCCTGCGACCCCCGACATTGCTTCAGGGTCTGAGCAGCTCCAGAGACTACAGCTTCGGGACACTAGAGGGAGCCATATACAAACATGAAACGCCAAAGGAACCTTGTCCAGAATAAAATTATTAATACAACTCCTGAGAAAGATATAAATGACATGGACCTAATGACTCTTCCTGAAAGGGAGTTCAAAATAAAAATCATCAACATTCTAATGGAGGTATGGAAAGACATCCAAGAACTCAGGAATGAATTCGGGTCAGAGATCCAATCATTGAAGAGCACGATGGAGGGTATTAAAAGCAGGCTGGATACAGTGGAGGAGACAATAAATGAAATAGAAACTAGAGAAGAGGAATACAAAGAAGCTGAGGCACAGAGAGAAAAAAGGATCTCTAAGAATGAAAGAATATTGACAGAACTGTGTGACCAATTCAAGCGGAACAATATACGCATTATAGGGATACCAGAAAGAAGAAAGAGAAAGGGATGGAAAGTGTCTTTGAGGAGGTAGTTGCTGAAAACTTCCCCAATCTGGGGAAGGACATAGTCTCTCAGGCCATAGAGATCCACAGATCTCCAAACACAAGGAACCCAAGGAAGACAACACCAAGACACACAGTAATTAAATTGGGAAAGACCAAGGATAAGGAAACACTGCTAAAAGCAGCCAGAGAGGGAAATTAGATCACATACAAAGGAAAGCCCATCAGGCGAACATCAGACTTCTCAGCAGAAACCCTACAGGCCAGAAGGGAGTGTCATGATGTATTTAATGCCATGAAGCAGAAGGGCCTGGAACCAAGATAACTTTAACCGGCAAGATTATCATTTAAATTTGAAGGACGGATTAAAGATTTTCCAGATAAGCAAAAACTGAGATAATTTACCACCCACAAACCATCTCTACAGTCTATTTTGGAGGGACTTCTATAGATGGAAGTGTTCCTAAGGTTTAATACCTGCCACCAGAGTTAAAGAAAGTAGAACAGCTACTTACTAAGAAAGTGCAAAATTAAAGTAACTATACCCAAAGTCAATCAAGGGATAGACAAAGAATACAGAATATCATGCCTAATATATAAAGAATGAAGGAGGAAGAAAAAGGCGGAGAAATAAAAAAGAACCTTTAGATTGTGTTTGTAACAGCATACTAAGTGAGTTCAATTAGACTCTTAGATAGTAAGGAAAGTAACCTGGAACCTTTGGTAACCACGAATCTAAAGCCTGAAATGGCAATAAATACATACCTATCGATAATCACCCTAAATGTAAATGGACTGAATGCACCAATCAAAAGACATAGTCAATGAATGGATAAAAAAACAAGACCCATCTATATGCTGCTTACAAGACACTCACCTCAAACCCAAAGACATGCACAGACTAAAAGTCATGGGATGGAAAAAGATATTTCATGCAAAAAATAGGGAGAAAAAAGCAGGTGTTGCAGTACTAGTATCAGACAAAATAGACTTCAAAACAAAGAAAGTAACGAGATAAAGAAGGACATTACATAATGATAAAGGGCTCAGTCCAACAAGAGGATATAACCATTCTAAATATATATGCACCCAACACAGGAACACAAGCATATGTGAAACAAATACTAACAGAACTAAAGGAGGAAATAGAATGCAATGCATTCATTTTAGGAGACTTCAACATACCATTCACTCCAAAGGACAGAACCACCAGACAGAAAATAAGTAAGGACACAGAGGCACTGAACAACACAATAGAGCAGATGGACCTAATAGACATCTACAGAACTGTACATCCAAAAGCAACAGGATACACATTCTTTTCAAATGCACATGGAACATTCTCCAGAATAGATCACATACTAGGCCACAAAAAGAGCCTCAGTAAATACCAAAAGGTTGAAATCCAAACAACTAATTTTTCAGACCACAAAGGTATAAAACTAGAAATAAATTGTACAAAGAAAACAAAAAGGCTCACAAACACATGGAGGCTTAACAACACACTCCTAAATAATCAATGGATCAACAACCAAATTAAAATGGAGATCCAGCAATATATGGAAATAAATGACAACAACACAAAGCCCCAACTTCTGTGTGATGCAGCAAAAGCAGTCTTAAGAGGAAAGTATATAGCAATCCAGGCATATTTAAAGAAAGAAGAACAAACCCAAATGAATAGTCTAATGTCACAATTATCAAAATTGGAAAAAGAAGAACAAATGAGGCCTAAAGTCAGCAGAAGGAGGGACATAATAAAGATCAGAGAAAAAATACAATTAAGAAGAATAAAACAATAGGAAAAAATCAATGAAACCAAGAGCTGTTTCTTCGAGAATATAAACAAAATAGATAAGCCTCTAGCCAGACTTATTAATAGAAAAAGAAAATCAACACACATCAACAGAATCAGAAACGAGAAAGGAAACATCACAATGGACCCAACAGAAATACAAAGAATTATTAGAGACTACTTTGAAAACCTATATGCTAAGAAGATGGAAAACCTAGAAGAAATGGACAACTTCCTAGAAAAATACAACCTTCCAAGAATGACCAAGGAAGAAACACAAAATCTAAACAAACTAATTACCAGCAAAGAAATTGAAGCGGTAATCAAAAAACTACCCAAGAACAAAACCCCCAGGCCAGATGGATTTACCTCTGAATTTTATCAGACATACAGAGAAGAAATAATACCCATTCTCCTTAAAGTTTTCCAAAAAATAGAAGAGGAGGGAATACCCCCAAACTCATTCTATGAAGCCAAATCACCCTAATACCAAAAGCAGGCAAAGACCCCACCAAAAAAGAAAATTACAGACCAATATCCCTGATGAACATAGATGCAAAAATACTCAACAAAATATTAACAAACCGAATTCAAAAATACATCAAAAGGATCATACATAATGACCAAGTGGGATTCATCCCAGGGATGCAGGGATGGTACATTTGAAAATCCATCAACATCATCCACCACATAAACAAAAAGAAGGACAAAAACCACATGATCATCTCCACAGATGCTGAAAAAGCATTTGACAAAATTCAACATCCATTCATGGTAAAAACTCTCAACAAAATGGGTATAGAGGGCAGTTTCCTCAACACAATAAAGGCCATATATGATAAACCAACAGCCAACATCATACTGAACAGTGAAAAGCTAAAAGCTTTTCCTCTGAGATTAGGAACAAGACAAGGATGCCCACTCTCACCACTGTTATTCAACATGGTACTGGAGGTCCTAGACACGGCAATTAGACAAAACAAAGAAATACAAGGAATCCAGATTGGTAAAGAAGTCAAACTGTCACTACTTGCAGATGACATGATATTGTACATAAAAAATCATAAAGACTCCACTCCAAAACTAGTAGAACTGATATCGGAACACAGCAAAGTTGCAGGATACAAAATTAACACACAGAAATCTGTGGCTTTCCTATACACTAACAATGAACCAATAGAAAGAGAAATCGGGAAAACAATTCCATTCACAATTGCATCAAAAAGAATAAAATACTTCGGAATAAACCTTACCAAGGAAGTGAAAGAACTATACCCTGAAAACTACAAGACACTCTTAAGAGAAATTAAAGAGGACACAAACAAATGGAAACTTATCCCATGCCCTTCGCTAGGAAGAATTAATATCATCAAAATGGCCATCCTGCCCAAAGCAATATACAGATTTGATGCAATCCCTATCAAATTACCAAAAACATTCTTCAACGAACTAGAACAAACAGTTCAAAAATTCATATGGAAACACCAAAGACCCCGAATAGCCAAAGCAATCCTGAGAAAGAAGAATAAAGTGGCGGGGACTCACTCCACAACTTCAAGCTCTACTACAAAGCCATAGCAATCAAGACAATTTGGTAGTGGCACAAGAACAGAGCCACAGACCAGTGGAACAGATTAGAGACTCCAGACATTAACCCAAACATATATGGTCAATTAATATTCGATAAAGGAGCCATGGACATACAATGGGGAATTGACAGTCTCTTCAACAGATGGTGCTGGCAAAACTGGACAGCTACATGTAAGAGAATGAAACTGGATCACTGTCTAACCCCACACACAAAAGTAAATCCAAAATGGATCCAAGACCTGAATGTAAGTCATGAAACCATAAAACTCTTAGAAAAAAACATAGGCAAAAATTTCTTGGATGTGAACATTAGCGACGTCTTCATGAACATATCTCCCCAGGCAAGGAAAACAAAAGCAAAAATGAACAAGTGAGACTATATCAAGCTGAAAAGCTTCTGTACAGCAAAGGACACCATCAATAGAACAAAAAGGTAACCTACAGTGTGGGAGAATATTTTTGTAAATGACAGATACGATAAAGGGTTGACATCCAAAATATATAAAGAGCTCACACTCCTCAACAAACAAAAAGCAAATAATCCAATTAAAAAACGGGCAGAGGAGCTGAACAGACAGTTCTCCGAAGAAGAAATTCAGATGGCCAGCAGACACATGAAAAGATGCTCCACATCGCTAGTTATCAGAGAAATGCAAATTAAAACCACAATGAGATATCACCTCACACCAGTAAGGATGGCCACCAACCAAAAGACAAACAACAACAAATGTTGGCAAGGTTGCTGAGAAAGGGGAACCCTCCTACACTGCTGGTGGGAATGTAAATTAGTTCAACCATTGTGGAAAGCAATATGGAGGTTCCTCAAAATGCTCAAAACAGACTTACCATTTAACCCAGGAATTCCACTTCTAGGAATTTACCCTAAGGATGCAGCACTCCAGGTTGAAAAAGACAGATGCACCCCTATGTTTATCGCAGCACTATTTACAATAGCCAACAAATGGAAGCAACCTAAGTGTCCAGCAGTAGTTGAATGGATAAAGAAGATGTGGTACATATACACAATGGAATATTATTCAGCCATAAGAAGAAAACAAATCCTACCATTTGCAACAACATGGATGGAGCTAGAGGGTATTACGCTCAGTGAAATAAGCCAAGCAGAGAAAAACAAATACCAAATGATTTCACTCATCTGTGGAGTATAAGAACAAAAGAAAAACTGAAGGAACAAAACAGCAGCAGAAACAAAGAACCCAAGAATGGAATAACAGTTACCAAAGGGAAAGAGACTGGGGAGAATGGGAGGGTAGGGAGGGATAAGGGTGGGGAAGAAGAAAGGGGGTATTATAGCATGTAAAATGTGGGGGGTGGGGCAAAGGGGAGGGCTTTGCAACACAAAGAAGACAGGTAGTGATTCTACAACATCTAACTATGAAGAAGGACAGTGACTGTAATGGGGTTTGTGTGGGGGACTTGGGGTAGGGGAGAGCCTAGTAAACACAATGTTCTTCAAAAAAATATAAATAAATAAATAAATAAATTCATATGGAAACACCAAAGACCCCGAATAGCCAAAGCAATCCTGAGAAGGAAGAATAAAGTCGGGGGTATCTCACTCCCCAACTTCAAGCTCTACTACAAAGCCACAGTAATCAAGACAGTTTGGTACTGGCACAAGAACAGAGCCACAGACCAGTGGAACAGAATAGAGACCCCAGATATTAACCCAAGCATTTATGGTCAATTAATATATGATAAAGGAACCATGGACATACAGTGGGGAAATGACAGTCTCTTCAACAGATGGTGCTGGCAAAACTGGACAGCTACATGTAAGAGAATGAAACTGGATCACTGTCTAACCCCATACACAGAAGTAAATTCGAAGTGGATCAAAGACCTGAATGTAAGTCATGAAACCATAAGACTCTTAGAAAAAAACATAGGCAAAAATCTCTTGGACATAAACATTAGCGACTTCTTCATGAACATATCTCGCCATGCAAGGGAAACAAAAGCAAAAATGAACAAGTGGGACTATATCAAGCTGAAAAGCTTCTGTACAGCAAAGGACACCATCAATAGAACATAAAGGTACCCTACAGTATGGGAGAATATATTCATAAATGACACATCCGATAAAGGGTTGACATCCAAAATATATAAAGAGCTCACACACCTCAACAAACAAAAAGCAAACAATCCAATTAAAAAATGGGCAGAGGAGCTAAACACAGTTCTCCAAAAAGAAATTCAGATGGCCAACAGACCCATGAAAAGTTGCTCCACATCGCTTGTCATCAGAGAAATGCAAATCAAAACCACAATGAGATATCACCTCACACCTGTAAGGATCGCCACCATCCAAAAGACAAACAACAACAAATGTTGGTAAGGTTGCTGAGAAAGGGGAACCCTCCTACACTGCTGGTGGGAATGCAAGTTAGTTCAACCATTGTGGAAAGAAGTATGGAGGTTCCTCAAAAAGCTCAAAATAGAAATACCATTTGACCCAGGAATTCCACTTCTAGGAATTTACCCTAAAATGCAGCACTCCATTTTGAAAAAGACAGGTGCACCCCTATGTTTATCGCAGCACTATTTACAATAGCCAAGATATGGAAGCAATCTAAATGTCCATCAGTAGATGAATGGATAAAGAAGATGTGGTACATATACACAATGGAATATTACTCAGCCATAAGAAAAAAACAGGGGAGGGGGCGGAAGATGGCGGCGTGAGTAGAGCAGCGGAAATCTCCTCCCAAAACAACATATATCTATGAAAATATAACAAAGACAACCCATCCTAGAATAAAGACCAGAGGACACAGGACAATATCCAGACCACATCCGCACCTGAGAGAACCCAGCGCCTCGCGAAGTGGGTGAGATACAAGCCCCGGCCCCGCGGGAGCCGAGCGCCCCTCCCCCCAATTCCCGGCGGGAGAGGAGCGGGCAGAGCGGGAGGGAGACGGAGCCCAGGGCTGCCGAACACCCAGCCCCAGCCATCCGGGCCAGAGTGCAGGGCCCTCGATACTGGGAAAACAGGGCAGCAAGAACAGTGAGCAGGCACTGGAGGCTGGGCGACAGAGGACATAAGAAAAGCGCGCGACCATTTTTTTTTTTTTTGCTTTTTTGCTGCTTTGTTTTGGCGAGCGCTTTTTGGAAGTCTTAAAGGGACAGGGACCCCAATATTAGGGAAACAGGGCAGAAAGACCGGTGAGCAGAGGCCTGAGGCTGGCACCGGAGAATAAAGAAAAACGAACGACCACCTTTTTTTTTTTTTTTTAAAAATTTTTTTTTTTTTAATTAAAAAAAATTTTTTTTCTTGTTTTTTTTTGTGGTCGTTGTTTTGTTTTGGCGGGTGCTTTTTGGAAGTCTTAAAGGGGCAGGGCGGGTCACTTAATCCAGAGGTAGGGAACCCGGGATCTCAGGGCACCCTAACCCCTGGGCTGCAGGGAGCAGGGAGGCCCCTTACGGAGATAAATAGCCTCCCAGCAGCTCCTGCTCCAACGCGACTCCACCATTTTGGATAACTGCCCGAGCCAGGCCACGCCCACAGCAACAGCGGAGATTAACTCCATAGCAGCCGGGCAGGAAGCAGAAACCCTGTCTGCGCGCAGCTGCGCAGCACAAGCCACTAGAGGCCGCTGTTCTCCCAGGAGAGGAGGGCCACAAACCAACAAGAAAGGAAGTCCTTCCAGCCGTCACTCGTCCCAGTTCTGCAGACTATTCCTATCACCATGAAAAGGCAAAGCTACAGGCAGACAAAGATCACAGAGACAACACCAGAGAAGGAGACAGACCTAACCAGTCTCCCTGACAAAGAATTCAAAATAAGAATCATAAACATGCTGACAGAGATGCAGAGAAATACGCAAGAAAAATGGGATGAAGTCCGGAAAGAGATCACAGATGCCAGAAAGGAGATCGCAGAAATGAAACAAACTCTGGAAGGGTTTATAAGCAGAATGGATAGAATGCAAGAGGCCATTGATGGAATTGAAATCAGAGAACAGGAACGCATAGAAGCTGACATAGAGAGAGACAAAAGGATCTCCAGGAATGAAACAATATTAAGAGAACTGTGTGACCAATCTAAAAGGAGCAATATCCGTATTATAGGGGTCCCAGAAGAAGAAGAGAGAGGCAAAGAGATGGAAAGTATCTTAGAAGAAATAATTGCTGAAAACTTCCCCACACTGGGGGAGGAAGTAATCCAACAGACCACGGAAATACACAGAACCCCCAACAGAAAGGATCCAAGAAGGGCAACACCAAGACACATAATAATTAAAATGGCAAAGATCAAGGACAAGGAAAGAGTGTTAAAGGCAGCTAGAGAGAAAAAGGTCACCTATAAAGGGAAACCCATCAGGCTAACGTCAGATTTCTCAACAGAAACCCTACAGGCCAGAAGAGAATGGCATGATATATTTAATACAATGAAACAGAAGGGCCTAGAACCAAGGATACTGTATCCAGCACGACTATCATTCAAATATGACGGTGGGATTAAACAATTCCCAGACAAACAAAAGCTGAGGGAATTTGCTTTCCACAAACCACCTCTACAGAACATCTTACAGGGACTGCTCTAGATGGGAGCACTCCTAGAAAGAGCACAGCACAAAACACCCAACATATGAAGAATCGAGGAGGAGGAACAAGAAGGGAGAGAAGAAAAGAATCTCCAGACAGTGCATATAACAGCTCAATAAGCGAGCGAAGTTAGGCAGTAAGATACTAAAGAGGCTAACCTTGAACCTTTGGTAACCACGAATTTAAAGCCTGCAATGGCAATAAGTACATATCTTTCAATAGTCACCCTAAATGTTAATGGGTTGAATGCACCAATCAAAAGACACAGAGTAACAGAATGGATAAAAAAGCAAGAACCATCTATATGCTGCTTACAAGAAACTCACCTCAAACCCAAAGACATGTACAGACTAAAAGTCAAGGGATGGAAAAACATATTTCAAGCAAACAACAGTGAGAAGAAAGCAGGGGTTGCAGTACTAATATCAGACAAAATAGACTTCAAAACAAAGAAAGTAACAAGAGATAAAGAAGGACACTACATAATGATAAAGGGCTCAGTCAAACAAGAGGATATAACCATTCTAAATATATATGCACCCAACACAGGAGCACCAGCATATGTGAAACAAATACTAACAGAACTAAAGGGGGATATAGACTGCAATGCATTCATTCTAGGAGACTTCAACACACCACTCACCCCAAAGGATAGATCCACTGGGCAGAAAATAAGTAAGGACACGGAAGCACTGAACAACACAGTAGAGCAGATGGACCTAATAGACATCTATAGAACTCTACATCCAAAAGCAGCGGGATATACATTCTTCTCAAGTGCACATGGAACATTCTCCAGAATAGACCACATACTAGGCCACAAAAAGAGCCTCAGAAAATTCCAAAAGATTGAAATCCTACCAACCAACTTTTCAGACCACAAAGGCATAAAACTAGAAATAAACTGTACAAAGAAAGCAAAGAAGCTCACAAACACATGGAGGCTTAACAACACGCTCCTAAATAATCAATGGATCAATGACCAAATCAAAATGGAGATCCAGCAATATATGGAAACAAATGACAACAACAACACTAAGCCCCAACTTCTGTGGGACACAGCAAAAGCAGTCTTAAGAGGAAAGTATATAGCAATCCAAGCATATTTAAAAAAGGAAGAGCAATCCCAAATGAATGGTCTAATGTCACAATTATCGAAATTGGAAAAAGAAGAACAGATGAGGCCTAAGGTCAGCAGAAGGAGGGACATAATAAAGATCAGAGAAGAAATAAATAAAATTGAGAAGAATAAAACAATAGCAAAAATCAATGAAACCAAGAGCTGGTTCTTCGAGAAAATAAACAAAATAGAGAAGCCTCTAGCCAGACTTATTAAGAAGAAAAGAGAATCAACACAAATCAACAGTATCAGAAACGAGAAAGGAAAAATCACGACGTACCCCACGGAAATGCAAAGAATTATTGGAGAATACTATGAAAACCTATATGCTAACAAGCTGGGAAACCTAGGAGAAATGGACAACTTCCTAGAAAAATATAACCTTCCAAGATTGACCCAGGAAGAAACAGAAAATCTAAACAGACCAATTACCAGCAACGAAATTGAAGAGGTAATCAAAAAACTACCAAAGAACAAAATCCCCGGGCCAGATGGATTTACCTCGGAATTTTATCAGACATACAGGGAAGACATAATACCCATTCTCCTTAAAGTTTTCCAAAAAATAGAGGAGGAGGGGATACTCCCAAACTCATTCTATGAAGCTAACATCACCCTAATACCAAAACCAGGCAAAGACCCCACCAAAAAAGAAAACTACAGACCAATATCCCTGATGAACGTAGATGCAAAAATACTCAACAAAATATTAGCAAACCGAATTCAAAAATACATCAAAAGGATCATACACCATGACCAAGTGGGATTCATTCCAGGGATGCAAGGATGGTACAACATTCGAAAGTCCATCAACATCATCCACCACATCAACAAAAAGAAAGACAAAAACCACATGATCATCTCCATAGATGCTGAAAAAGCATTTGACAAAGTTCAACATCCATTCATGTTAAAAACTCTCAGCAAAATGGGAATAGAGGGCAAGTACCTCAACATAATAAAGGCCATCTATGATAAACCCACAGCCAACATTATATTGAACAGCGAGAAGCTGAAAGCATTTCCTCTGAGACCGGGAACTAGACAGGGATGCCCACTCTCTCCACTGTTATTTAACATAGTACTGGAGGTCCTAGCCACGGCAATCAGACAAAATAAAGAAATACAAGGAATCCAGATTGGTAAAGAAGAAGTTAAACTGTCACTATTTGCAGATGACATGATACTGTACATAAAAAACCCTAAAGACTCCACCCCAAAATTACTAGAACTGATATCGGAATACAGCAAAGTTGCAGGATACAAAATCAACACACAGAAATCTGTGGCTTTCCTATATACTAACAATGAACCAACAGAGAGAGAAATCAGGAAAACAACTCCATTCACAATTGCATCAAAAAAAATAAAATACCTAGGAATAAACCTAACCAAAGAAGTGAAAGACTTATACTCTGAAAACTACAAGTCACTCTTAAGAGAAATTAAAGGGGACACTAACAGATGGAAACTCATCCCATGCTCGTGGCTAGGAAGAATTAATATCGTTAAAATGGCCATCCTGCCCAAAGCAATATACAGATTTGATGCAATCCCTATGAAACTACCAGCAACATTCTTCAATGAACTGGAACAAATAATTCAAAAATTCATATGGAAACACCAAAGACCCCGAATAGCCAAAGCAATCCTGAGAAAGAAGAATAAAGTAGGGGGGATCTCACTCCCCAACTTCAAGCTCTACTATAAAGCCATAGTAATCAAGACAATTTGGTACTGGCACAAGAGCAGAGCCACAGATCAATGGAACAGACTAGAGAATCCAGACATTAACCCAGACATATATGGTCAATTAATATTTGATAAAGGAGCCATGGACATACAATGGCGAAATGACAGTCTCTTCAACAGGTGGTGCTGGCAAAACTGGACAGCTACATGTAGGAGAATGAAACTGGACCATTGTCTAACCCCATATACAAAAGTAAACTCAAAATGGATCAAAGACCTGAATGTAAGCCATGAAACCATTAAACTCTTGGAAGAAAACATAGGCGAAAACCTCTTAGACATAAACATGAGTGACCTCTTCTTGAACATATCTCCCCGGGCAAGGAAAACAACAGCAAAAATGAGTAAGTGGGACTATATTAAGCTGAAAAGCTTCTGTACAGCAAAAGACACCATCAATAGAACAAGAAGGATCCCTACAGTATGGGAGAATATATTTGAAAATGACACATCCGATAAAGGCTTGACGTCCAGAATATATAAGGAGCTCTCACACCTCAACAAACAAAAAACAAATAACCCAATTAAAAAATGGGCAGAGGAACTGAACAGACAGTTCTCCAAAAAAGAAATACAGATGGCCAACAGACACATGAAAAGATGCTCCACATCGCTAATTATCAGAGAAATGCATATTAAAACTACAATGAGGTATCACCTCACACCAGTAAGGATGGCTGCCATCCAAAAGACAAACAACAACAAATGTTGGCGAGGCTGTGGAGAAAGGGGAACCCTCCTACACTGCTGGTGGGAATGTAAGTTAGTTCAACCATTGTGGAAAGCAGTATGGAGGTACATCAAAATGCTCAAAACAGACTTACCATTTGACCCAGGAATTGCACTCCTAGGAATTTACCCTAAGAATGCAGCAATCAAGTTTGAGAAAGACAGATGCACCCCTATGTTTATCGCAGCACTATTTACAATAGTCAAGAATTGGAAGCAACCTAAATGTCCATCAATAGATGAATGGATAAAGAAGATGTGGTACATATACACAATGGAATACTACTCAGCTATAAGAAAAGGGCAAATCCAATCATTTGCAGCAACATGGATGGAGCTGGAGGGTATTATGCTCAGTGAAACAAGCCAAGCGGAGAAAGAGAAATACCAAATGATTTCACTTATCTGTGGAATATAAGAACAAAGGAAAAACTGAAGGAACAAAACAGCAGCAGAATCACAGAACTCAAGAATGGACTAACAGGTACCAAAGGGAAAGGGACTGGGGAGGATGGGTGGGTAGGGAGGGATAAGGGGGGGAGAAGTAGGGGGGTATTAAGATTAACATGCATGGGGGGGTAGGAGAAAAGGGAGGGCTGTACAACACAGAGAAGGCAAGTAGTGATTCTACAACATTTTGCTATGCTGATGGACAGTGACTGTAAAGGGGTTTATAGGGGAGACCTGGTATAGGGGAGAGCCTAGTAAACATAATATTCGTCATGTAAGTGTAGATTAGTGATAGCAAAAAAAAAAAAAAAAAGGGCAGTTCCTGTGTGGTAACCTCCAACGAGTTCTACACAAGGGTATAAAGGGCATATAAAAGTGTAGGCAAAGGGTCTGTTTGTGTTTATACAGAGGATCAAAGCCTAATTGGGCTACCCCGAAAATGAACTAAGATACGATATGAAAAAGAACTTCCAACATCTGCACTCTCTGGAAGACTCATGCCAGAAGATGATCATCAAAAAACCCCAACAAAGATCCACGCACTGCTACAGCTGTAGATGCACTCATCCCACCAGTTCCTGGACTTGCCGTGGGAATGAGGAAGGAGATATCTAAGCTGGCCTGTGCATACAGTAAAACAACAAAATTGGACTGGATCTATACTGTTGGAACTCAATCAAGAATTTGGAGAAGTACAAATTGTAGCGCTCCAAAGTCTTACAACTAAAAACTATTTACTGTTAAAAGAACATATGGCATGTGAACAGTCCCCAGGAATGGGTTGTTTTAATTTGTCTGATTTCTCTCAGACTGTTCTAGTTCAGTTGGACAATATCCACCATATCATAGATAAGTTTTCACAAATGCCTAAGGTGCCTAACTGGTTTTCTTGGTTTCACTGCAGATGGCTGGTAATTACAGATATGCTTTGGTTATGTAACTATACTCCTATTATGTTAATGTGTGTGTGCAATTTAAGTAGTAGCTTAAAACCTATACATGCTGAAGTTACTCTACAAGAAGATATATCAAAGAAATAATCAATCTTCCCATGTTTTCTTCCGCCTGCTACTTCTATAGCTTTTCTTCTTCCTTCCTAATTACAACCCTTAAATAGAATTCGTGCCTCATATCAAATTTACCGAGTATCATAATTCTTCCAAGTGGTAAAGATACCTCAAGACAAATGCTGGGCATAGAAGCCACAGGGCATAAATATGCAAAGAAGTAAAAAGCTAACTTTTTCAAACAATAAGGCTTCTCTCTCACTTACCAACTTCACATTTCCCTGTATGGCCCCGGAAGATGACTGGTTAGCCAGAGACGGGTAAGATTCCTCAAGGGAGGAACAACCTAAGACAGGCACAGTCGCAGGGGGGCCATCAGGTGAGAAATTGGGGATCAACAGAGGTGAGGCTTAGAACCTCACCCCCCCGTTCTGAGAGAAATCTTTGCATACGTGGATGTTTTATTGCCCTGGTCTAGCTTGGATTAACACATAGTCTACAGGCACACACCTGATCATCTACATGTGCTCTCTTACAACACTAAACTATGTTTTCTACCTTTATCTTGTATCTACCTACCACTTCAGCATTTTATTAAAAATAATAATAATAAAGAGAGAAATGTGGTATCCACATATAAATCAAGTATAAAAACCAAATGAGTATTCATATTTGAACTGACTGTTTATAGTTCATAATGCATGAGCAAAACCGAAAGTTTCTGTGATGACTGCCCTTGTACTGTTCACTATGTAACTTATTCATTATGTAAGAATTTGTTCTACATGTAAGAACTTGTTTGTTATGCCTCAGAAGATTGGAGACTGACAAAAATTAGGCTTGGGGTGGAATAATGATTGTGCATTGAGAATTGACTCCCCTATACAGAATTTTATTGTCGTTAACAACCATTTGATCAATAAATATGAGAGATGCCCTCACAAAAAAAAAAAAAAAAAAAAAAAAATAAGGACAGACTTCCAATGGTAAAATAAATAAGTAACCGGGATGTAATGTATAGCATAAGGAATATAGTCAAGATATTGTAACAGCCTGGTAGGGTGATAGCTGGAACCTAGAATTATGTATATAAATGTTCTACCACTGTGTTGTACACTTGAAACTCATGTAATGTAATACTGTGTGTCAACTACCCTTCAATAAAAAATAATTATTAAAAAAAAAAAAAAAAAAAAAAAAAGAAAAAAACAGATCCTACCATTTGCATGGAGCTAGAGGGCATTATGCTCAGTGAAATAAGCCAGGCGGAGAAAGACAAGTATCAAATGATTTCACTCATATGTGGAGTATAAGAACAAAGAAAAACTGAAGGAACAAAACAGTAGCAGAATCACAGAACCCAAGAATGGACTAACAGTTACCAAAGGGAAAGGGACTGGGCAGGTGGGGTGGGAAGGGAGGGATAAGGGCAGGAAAAAGAAAGGGGGCCTTACAATTAGCATGTATAATGTGGGGGGGGCATTGGGAGGAATGTGCAACACAGAGAAGACAAGTAGTGAGTCTACAGCATCTTACTATGTTGATGGACAGTGACTGTAATGGGGTTTGCGGGGGGAACTTGGTGAAGGAGGGAGCCTAGTAACCACAATGTTCTTCATGTAACTGTAGATTAATGATAATAAATTGAATTTTTTAAAAAAGTTACTGAGAGCCTACTATGCTCCAAGCTTGGATATATACATACAGTAATTTCCAGTTATAGAATAACACAAAACGTTTGTTAAGTATGTGGCTAATTTCACAATGAATTTTGTTAATTTTTCTTATTAAAAGAGAATTTATCCCTATAATTCAATAGGGAGTACTTTGTACTTACCTTATTGAAGTGTCTCCCATAGGTAGAATTTCCCAGGCCAAACACCACATATCTCATACCCTTCAGGTAAGTTTTGCCAAACCGAAAATCACTGGCTGCTTCCTTTAACCATTTGCAGAACCACTCTGCACTCTCAGTTGGTCGACCATCAGTATATGTAGCAATGAGGAAAGCACAAACATTTTTACCAGTAACCTAGCCAAAAAAGTAATTATTTCAGAAGAATATTCAAGATATGTTATCTTAATGAAAAAATCCTTTTTAAAATGCTGACATTCATATCATACCAATCTCTACGGACAGAGGGTGCTTTCAGAAACATTATTCATTTTCAAAAATGAAAGAAAACACAGCAAGGACACACAACCTTGCCCAGGGCAGAAAACCCAATCCCTCGCTCCTGCCAATTTACTTCTGGTGCCCTACATATAAGCACCATATACTCCATTCCAATTCTCAGAGTATAAATTCCTATCATCTTCAATTATCATATTGAAAACAAAATTCAGTCAGAAAGATCTCTAAAAGATCACCTGAAAAATTATATCAGTAAAGTTTTTTAAATATCAAACAACATGTGACACCATCATTTACATGGACAAACAAAATACACCTTCAGTCTTTGGTCCTGCTGGCCACAGTCTTTCCTCTGCTAGAATGTATCAACAGTTCCAAGTCATGAGGTAAGTGATAAGTAATCCCTTACTAATAATTAAGTATCCAAGTTTGTTAATCATTTTTCACAAATAATTTAGTGCAGAGCCAAACTCACTCATTTGCACTCCAAAGTTTCTTGGGAGAAAGAAATGGACAGTTACAGATAGAAGTTTCCACTAAGAAGGGGCTGACAAACTACTGGCTACAGTCCAGTCCAGCTCACTGCCTGTTTTTTTTTAATGAAGTTTTATTGGAACACAGCCCCATTCATTCATTTATACACTGTCTATGACTGTTTTGTGCCTCAAAGGCAGAAATGAGTAGCTACATCAAACTGCAGATATTTACTATCTGGCTGGCTTTATGGAAAAAGTTCATCAACCCATGTTCTAAGTGCATCTCCCACACTGGGAGTACTTGTAAAAACAGAGTCTAACTTCAAAACCTATATATCTGCTACCCAAGTAGCTCCTAACCTTTCAGTAAGTTTACACATGGTTCACATGCCTGGCACATTGCCATCAATAACCATCCCTTGATGAGACTCAAAGCAGGATCGAAGAAGGAACTTCAAACCACCCAAGCTTTCCCACCCTTACTTCTCCCCCAGAGTCTACACACCAGAAGACCAGGCCCAACATCACTTCAGAATCAGTAATCCACACCACACATTCAACACCTCTGATTGACACGGATAACCCAACAAACAGAAATCCCTTAGCATGAAAATTAAATTTATTCTGAAGATTCTATTTATTCCAGAACACAGGTCAATTAAATTTGAGAGTTTTGATCGAAGAAAAAAATATGACAATTACCAACCTCTTCTACTAGATGATCATCTGGATCATATTCTTTCAGATTAATAATTTCCACAGACAGATCGAGGTAGGAAACTGCTTCAGCAAGAATTGTTGCAAATCCCTAAGAAAAAAAAAAATCAGACTTCTTCAATAAGCTAAATAAGCAGAATACATCTTCACTTACCCCTGGTGTCAAAGGAGTAAAGCATTTATTATGAAAAAAACTTTTCCGGTGACTGACATTTATCATCATATTTTCATATCATCATTTATATTCCAGTTGTTTTCTCCCACTATAATAAACATAGACATACACAAAGAAATACTGAAGAGGGAACAGAACAGGAAATACGAGAAATGCTAACACATTTCTGGAAGACAGAAGTAGCTTAACAAAATTGGAGAAACAGGGGTGAACCCCAGTTAGACCTTGGGCTAAGAGTCAGCAACCACAACCAAAATGAGAAAGAACCATAGAGTAGAAAGGGGTTAATGAGCTGACACTCTGTATATATGACATGTACACAGAACCTACAGAACATTTACCACTGACCACCAGGGAAAACAGCTGCTAGCTCTTCTCCAAGAAAAATGAAACAAATGTCTGGAGAAAGCTAAACCTTCTAGCGAGATATTGGCATCCCAGGAAAACCCCTTCCTCTTTCTGCTTAATAGCCTTACACCTGCCAGGACTAAAGCCAAGCCTATCAAACATCTATTATACATTTACTGGGCATCAACCAAGCTCTTCTTAGTTCTGGGCAATGTTACACAACAGTGAACAAGACACTTAGTCTCTGCCCTCAAGGAATTTATGTTCTAATGGGCAGAACGAAAATAAACATAGAAATGAGAAAATACAAAATATAGCAGATGGTAATTACAGGTAATTACAGGTATAGAGGAAAATAAGTCAGATGGGGGTAAGAATGCTGTACTGAAGGTAAGGAGACAGTTGTAGTTTTATTAAGGGAGGGTCAGGGCCAGTGTGTATAATGAAAAGTAAATATTTGGTCTTTGTCCCTAGGTGCTGGCACAGAGCTCCTAAATCCCTGGGATCTTACTTTCTTTGGTACACTAATGAAATGACCCATGGAGAGGTTGGACCCTAGGTAGCTTCTGGATGGGGGCTCGTCACGAACTTTCAGCACCCTCTCTCCCTGTGAGTTCAGTCATCAATAGCCAATGACTTAATCAATTGTGCCTACATATGAAACCTCCATTAAAACCCCTAAATGACAGGCTTCAGGGAGCTTCTGGTTGGTGCACACACTGATATGCTGAGGAGATGGCACTTCCGAAGAGGGCATGGAAGCTCTGAGCCACCCCTCCCTACCGTACCTTGCCCTACACAGGTCTTCAATATGTGTGTTTCTGTACTATAATCTTTATAATAAACCAATAAACATAAAGCTATTTCTTGAGTTCTGTGAATCATTTTAGGAAATTATCAAACCTAAGGAGGGGATTATGGTCTCAAATTTATAGCTGGTCAGTCACAAGTATGGGTGGACGCTGGGACTTGTGACTGGTGTCTCAAGTGGGTAGTCCTGCAGACTGAGCCCTCACGCCTGTGGAGTCTGATCAAAGTCAGTGTCAGAACTGGAGAATCAATATAGAAAAATGAGTATTTGGGGTCAGAAAACAGTGCAACAGGCCTCAAAGATAAAGACTTGAGCCTGAAGGAAATGAGAGAGTAAGCCATGAGCCTATCCCCATAGAAGAACATGTAAGTGAAGGCCGCCCACTGGAGGAGGTGGCTTGGCAAGGCAGCTAATAAGACTTGTGAAGTGGGGACCAAAGACACTAGGCAAGAGATAGAATAGAGAACCAGATGCAGGGGCCACTGCAAAGACTTTGTCATTTACTCTAAGTGAATGGAGGGGTCAATTGCTGCATTTTAAGCTGAGGGAAACACTTAAGTTTTCAAAGTCTCTGTGTTTGCTGGATCGATAGAACACTGAAGTAGGCAGAGGGGCTGAGCAGCTGAATGAAGGAGGCCAACAATGAGATGACCACAGTAACCCTCCCAAAATTTGAGGGAGGCCTGCCAGGGAGGTGGGGCAGGAAGGGTGGTGAGAAGTGACTGGAACCTGGATCTATTTTGAAAGCAGAACAAACAGGATTTGCTGACAGACTGGATGTGGGTAGTAAGAAAAAGAAAAGTTGAAGGGTTTATTTGAACTAGGCAACTGGAAGAATGAAGTTGCCATGTACTAAAATGGCAATGATTATAAGTGGCAGGTCTCAACAGAAAACTGGGAGTTCAGTTTTCAGCACAATTTTGAGATGCCTACCAGACATCCACATGAAAATCTAAGATAGGCAACTGGCTATGAGTCTGGAGGTGAGGGTAAAAGTTGTGATCAGAACACAAATTTAGAGGCCATCATCTAATACAGGGATCAGCAAACTAAGGCCCCCAGATCAAATCTGGCCCTCTATTTATTTTTGAGAGTAAAGCTTACTGGCACAGTCATGCCTATTTATTTACATACTGTCTATGGCTGCTTCCACGCTACAGCACAGAGTTGACTAGTTGCAACAAAGTTCATATGGCTTGTAAAACCTAAAAAATACACATAAAGTAAAATATCTAGCCCTTCACAGAAGACCTTTGCCAAATTCTACCTAATAGAATTTTTTTTCTATCAAGAAGTTGAAGAAAAATCAGCAATGATAGTGAGGAAGACAGCCTCAGCAAGAAAGCAGAACCTAGAGAACTATCCCAAAAGTTCAACAAAGTATTTCAAGAATAAAGGAGTGCTCATGCAGCCAACAGGCCATATAAGATGAAGACAGAATTAATTAGCAACATGGAAGTCACTGGGAGGATGTTAGGGCATGCAAGCCTAATTGGAGTGGTTCAAGAAAAACAGAAGTAGAGAAATTGGAGATAACAGCACAGTTTTACTATTAAAACACCTGAGGTGGTAGTTAAGAGGGAGATGTGGGGCCAAGAGGTCACACAGCAAGCCCCAACCCACCCTGCCTAGAGCATCCAGTGAGAATTTATAGAGAGAACAAATCTATTCACACAGTAAGAGAAAATTCACACCAGCTACCCCATTATCTGTCCTAAATATGAACAGAAAACCACGGACCATCAAAAACGTGTTGAGAACAAGCAGCAGGAAAGAGAAAAACCAGCAGCAGAAAAACTGAGAATGCAGATAAATTAGGGAACAAGAATTAAGATATATTCTCAAGTTATGAATAGAATATTATAAAAATTGAGCAAAATTGTATATTGGCAGTTAAAAACATAACAGCTAAAATAAAACATTCGAAAAAAGATTTAGATTTGACATCCAAAACCCAGCATGGAAAGGAAAAGTTACAAAAAGTACAATGAAAAGATTTGCAACAAAGAAGACCATTTAAAAGGGTCCACATTCCAGCTACCAGGAGTCCCAGAAAGAACATAGAAAACAGAAGGGAAAAATTTTATTCAAGAAATATTAGCAGAATTACTGCACACACACCTTGAAAAAAAAGAGCCCAAGTGTCCAGCACAGTGGATGAAAAAATTCAACCTACACACTGTCTCACAAAAGTCCCAGACATCAAGGACAAAGAAATTATCCTAAAAGCTTTAAGAACAAAAATATCAAGTCATCTACAAAGGAATAAGGGGAACTAGACTGCTCATCAGCAATACTGCCTCCTAGAAGACAGTGAAGTGCTGCCTTCAAAGTTGTAAGGACAAATTTTTATACCTAATCTTCTATACCGAGCCAAATACAAATCAATCAAAGTGAAAGAACAAAGAAATTGAGATGGCATAGCTTTAAGGAAAGCCACCTAACCCCATCAGCTACCATATAGGCAACAACAGTAAGTAAGCCACTGGTATTTGAGGAATGTTTGTGTTAACTAACATAAGGTGCCAATACTTGTATGTGACATTGCCAAATCTAGAAACACAACATCAGCAGGTTAAATAACCATCAGAGAAACTAAAAATATAAATAGTTAGAAGAGAGGTTCCTGGAGAGTACATTTCATTGTGAACCCTTATACACCTGGATTTGCTACAATATGCCAAGAATTAAGATAATCTTTAAAAAAATTTTACAAACACACATAAAAAGAGGCTATGAATGAGATCTTTGATGAGTAACATTAAAGAACTGTTCTGGCTACTCAGATGCCTTTTTTATATTTCTTCCAGTTTCCCTGTTGCTTAAGGTTCAACTTTAATAAGTAACCTACTATGATGTGGAGCAAAGTACCTATACTCAAGTACTAAACACTGAAAAGCGTTATTCTAAAAAATATCCACAAGAGGGCAGTAGAACTCTCTTTAGTCTACACCAAAATAACGGATATCACGTTTTTTAATTCATTTCCATGTTAGCCTTAGAATCTTTTCCTAGAAAGCACTATATAGTTGTGACCTTCATAACAAAGAAGCAGACAACATCTAAGTACAATTAAAGGATGGAAAGTATCTTTCACCTATGTATCTATAGTGGAACCTACTTTTAACACAAATAGAAATCAAAATACATTTCATTAAAGAGTGTATGAACTTATGAAAGTCAGGGTCCACACTGGACACTACTGTTGCCATTGTCCTTTCACTATTCCCTACTTCCATGGCCACTGGCATCAGTAATGGTCCTCTCCATCCTGCTAAGGCAGAAGCAAGCTTCAGAACACAGACCCCTCATGACAGTGTCCAGCAGACACCACCCATCAGCTGGAATTGGGCACAAGAGATAAAAGCCACCCACCATACCAGCAAGGAAAAATGTGCTGGAAAAAGGAGAAAAGATGATAAAAGAAGATCAGAAAACCAATTTCGTTCACTGCCAAAGGATGCTTTTCAGGGATTTTTTTTTTTTAATCACGAAACCCAAGGAAAAGTACCATATAAAGTTCTTACCTTTGCTGTACCAGTCTGGGTTCCATAGAAAATCTTCACTCCAGACACAAATTCCTTATTTTGAAGAGAGATATAACCATTTGTCATCAAATTCTGAGTTGCTTTTGGAACAGTTTTCTCCTTTGACTTCTTGTCCTTGAAAAACAATTACACAAAATCCATCAAGTTCAAATTTTCCCCCAACTTTGACAGGGATGAAAATTAGCACAGATACTGGCTCATCTTATTATTCTCTTAATCTTTCTGGTATATTCCTCAAATATTAACCCCTTGGTATAATTAGGTCCTTTAATGGCAAGACCCACCTTTCTTAAAACTATAATGATTCTCATGCCCTACAGGATAAAACTATACATACTTTCATCTGTAATGTGTTTTTAGTGGAATAACAGTAGTAACTTATTTTCTGATCCAAAATTCATGGAAAGAAAAGAGAAAACTACTACCCTTTAAAAGTGCTAAATAGATTTGTTTGTTTTTTTTACAAAAGTTTAATTTTCATTACAAAATCTTCAAGTATCTTAAGAATGAGACATCCGCAGCCCATCAAAGCAAAAGCTTAGTCCATAATAACTTAGTCTCTAAAAACTGAAAATAAGTTGTCTTAGGTATTAAAAAACGACTATAGACAAAACATAAAAATGACTTAAAGTTCCTTTCAGATTTTCTGTATTTTTTTTGAAAGGCTTAGAAAATCTGCATTCTAAGTTCTCTATGACTCTGATGTCTTAGTGCTCTCCCATAAAAAATAACTCCACTCACCTGCTTCCTGATGACAATCTGGAAACAAATCCAAAGGCTAATGCCAAAGGCAAAGCTTAAATATATATAAAACCTGTTTATCCATAATGATATTAAAGGTGAAGAGAAGTCCCATGTATCCAAAGAAGGATCTAAATTTAAAATGATACACATATATATATTTTATTTAAAGCTACATTTTATTTTATTAAAGTTAAATAAAACTAATCTCATATTCAACAACCTGGCTAAAAAATCTATAAAAATCAACTCTAATAAAAAATAATACACTACAGGCACACCTCAGAGATACTGGAGGCTCAGTTCCAGACCACCACAATAAGGTGAGTATCAAAATAAAATGAGTCAAATTAATTTTCTGGTTTCCTAGTGCATATAAGAGTTATGTTTACACTACAGTGTAGTCTGTACTGTTCAACAGCATTATGTCTATAAACAAATGCACATACCTTAATTAAAAAATACTTTATTACTAAAAAATGCTAACCATCACCTGAACTTTTAGCAAGTCGTAATCACTGATCACAGACCACCATTACACAATAATGAAAAAGTCTGAAATACTGCAAGAATTACCAAAATGTGACAGAGACACAAAGTGAGCGATTACTGTTGGAAAAACGGCCCCAACAGACTTACTCTGTGCAGGGTTGCCACAAATCTTCAATTTGTAAAAAATACAGAATCTGCAAAGCGCAATAAAGTGCAGCTCAATAAAACGAGGTATACCTGTCTGTGCTAACCTGATAAAAATTACCAGAATGATAATGGTAACTCAAAAAAAAAAAAAAAAGAACATAGACTTGTACCTTCATTGAATATAGACACTATGTGGAATTTTTTAAATTTTGCTTTGCGTGCTTGCGCTTAAGAAAAGCTTTAAAAGGTACTAAAAGTACTCCCTTTTTTCTAATTTTACATTTAAAGACCCACGGCTACTTGTAAAGGGTTTTCAAATAACTGACCTCACGCCCCATTTTTCGGAGCGAGGTATGGATGGACCCGGCCTCAACTGTTGAACTCGGCGGGGGGCGGTGCAATTTCAAAAAGCAAAGCCTAAACTTTGTGGCTTTACAGATGCTGACGCAACCTGGAAAGGACCAAAAGTCCTCAGCACACGTGCGTAAGGCGCGGGAAGAGGGGGATTGGTTTCTCTGCCTTTACTTGAGGTTACAAGCATTGTTCCTACTAAACTAACCCACTAGCCTCAAAAGGAAAAGCCAGGTAAACGCAGAGATCAGTCCTCCCTTGCTCCCAACGGCGCCGGCCTCGGGCTGACAAGCACAACACTGAAGAAGGGGCCCCGGACGCCACTTCCCCAGGAGAGGGTTTCAGAAAAACGGTTTCTCCCTCCCGCCCCACCGGCCGTGCCCTCCGGGGCCCTTACCCATTCTCCTCAGAGCCCGGCCCGAGGCCCGCGAGACTAGCACCACAAACCCGATAAGCCTGGCGGCCGGCGCGGGGACCGCCAGCACCACCAGCTCGAAGCATGAACTTATTGCCCGAGCTCGGGAAGCTGCGGCCGCCACAACCACTCGTCGGCCCCTCAGGAATCTCGGGCAGTGAAGGAGTAGGTTGAGAGGGCAGAACGTGCAGACCACGCCCAGGAGGACGCTACGGTCCGCGTCGAGCTGGGATTGGCTCAGAGAGGGAAGGGGCGGGACCAGAGGAAGCACCGCCCAGGGCTCCGGGAGGGGGATCTGGAGGCCCAAGGACCTTGGAGTAGCGGGCAGAGGTAGTAGGCGCGAGTCGGGAGAGAAGCAAAGTCAAGGCTGGAGTGGCATGGAGGGAAAGGAGCGGGACGTTAAAAGAAATTAAGAGCGTCGTGGACCAAATGCAATCTGAGGGATCCCAGTTGAAACACTGGCTGTAAAAAGGCATTATTTATGGAAAATTTGATAATGGACTGGCTATTAGATATGTAAGGAAACATGGCTAATCTTGTTAGGTGTATCTGTTAAGAGTATTGACTGAAGTATTTAAAGCTTTTTTAAACTGTGTAATGAAAATGCATGGAGATTTACACCGGTTTGTGCATTTTATTGTATGTACCTCAATTTTAAAAATTTTATGCTTTGTTTTAAAATATCCAACAAAAAAAGGGAGAATGAAACAAGGGCAAAATGTTGATAATTGTTAAATTGGGATGATGGGGACAGAGGGATTCATTACACATTTTTCTCTAGGTATTTTATGTTACAATTTTTCCGTAATAAGAGATGAAGGTAGGTGTGGCCCTGAACTCCGCGGAACTCTGAGGTGCCGGGGCTGAGTTTACACCCGGTCACTAAACACCAGGTTCACCAACTAGCTTTCTTTACATCATCGGCTAAAGTAAATTACGTCAAAGAAGAGCGCCTTCCAGGTAGGGAGCGGAACGATGTCGTAAAAGCCGCAATGCGCAAGGTCACTTTTCCTCGTCCGGTTTCCGCAACACCAGACGCCTGCGCAATAAGGCAACTGGGTGTACTCTTTTGAGGGGCGGCTCCGCTGAGATAGTCGCGTCACCGCGCCCTCTGCGAACATTACAAGGCCATACGCCGCCGGTTGTTACAGCAAGGCGCTGGGTGGCCCCTCAGGCCTGCGGCGTGGGTCTGCCTAAGTTTGCCAGACCCAAAGTCTGTGAGCAGCCGCTATGTCGATCTTCACTCCCACCAATCAGATCCGCTTAACCAATGTGGCGGTGGTACGGATGAAGCGCTCCGGGAAGCGCTTTGAAATCGCCTGCTACAAAAACAAGGTCGTTGGCTGGCGGAGCGGCGTGTGAGTGACCCTCTTCCTCCAGTCCCTGGCCGGAGCTCCCTCCGAGGCGGCCTCCCCCTAGCGTTGAATAAATGAGACTAGCTGGGGTCTTGTCAGGGAAGAAATTGTAATATTTATTCCTGCTGTGAACGTTAAGTCACTGCCCTTCCTGAGCCTAGCGCCTGAACCAAGGGTTCCTTTGCTGTTCGGTTGGTGTGGTTTGGATTGTTGGCTTTGGGTTTGTTTTGGTTTTGTTGGTGTCATAAGAGCCTCAGCCAAGAAAACCCTATGGGTATGGTCCTGTTTTAGAATAATGTTAGTCTTGGGCCTCGTCTTCCACATACTTACGTAGTTACAGCACATCAGATGACACCGACCTCCGCCCTGTAGCTTCCCCTCTAGTGCGTAGCGTTTACGCTGCTGCCATCTAGGGATCGGTGTTCCGCTGCAGCAGCCCGCCCGTCACCGCCCATTATGTGACACGCACTCCCACGACGTTTTTCTCCGATAAGTAAATGGGACTACGAATGCGGTTCTGAGTTTTGAAAATGTTCCCTCAACACTAAGAGTCATTTAGGAGTATTTGTCGTTCCTTGCTATTTATAATCGTTGCTTTCTTGTATTTAAATGTCAGTCTCGAAGTTTCAAGTGTATTCACTTAGGACTTTTATTCCATCACAAGGGAAAAAGATCTTGACGAAGTTCTACAGACCCACTCAGTGTTTGTAAATGTTTCTAAAGGTCAGGTTGCGAAGAAGGAAGATCTGATCAGTGCATTTGGAACAGATGATCAGACTGAAATTTGTAAACAGGTGGGTTCTAACAGATGCAGCATAACTGACGATAACATCTGTTTGTAGTATAAGTACTTAAACATACGTTGAATTTTATTGTTGTTTTTTTTTTTGGAAGAGCTACCATACAATAATGTGATCCACACAGCATCACTTTAAATAATTCAGGACATTGCCAAATCCTCCAGAAATTAAGTTTTCTACTCAATTGCCTTATTTTGGCCATTTATATATTTTTAGGGTATGCACCTAAAAACAGAATTTTTTTTTCAGGTATTTCATCATTTACACCATTTGTTAGAATCCCTTTCTCAATCCCCACCTAAATAAGTGAGATTTTGGAGCACAAAATAACCCAGTGCATCCTTTAGGCAGAGCTCAAATCATTACCTACATATCAGTTGGAATAAAATTTAATTTTCTCCTCAGTTTTTTTATTGTGGCTAGTTAATAATAATAATAGTGTATAATAAAGACATTGCTTCCTTAAATTTGTTGGGGTTTTTTAGATTTTGACTAAAGGAGAGGTTCAAGTATCAGATAAAGAACGGCACACACAGCTGGAACAGATGTTTAGGGACATCGCAACTATTGTAGCTGACAAATGTGTGAACCCTGAAACAAAGAGACCATACACTGTTATCCTTATCGAGAGAGCCATGAAGGACATCCACTATTCAGTCAAAACCAACAAGAGTTCAAAACAGCAGGTGAGTAGTTTTTGGCATCATCAAAAAGTGTCCATGAAAATCAGTTTTCTCTGAAGAAAACATTAAAGTCAGTAATAACAAAATGATACTCCTTGGAAGCAAATGTGTGGGAAGTTTTGGGGAGGGGAAGGGAAGATATAAAGAGAAGTAATGGAATTTTTTTGACTAAACACAGGTACACCAGGGCTCTCAGCTTCCTATCCAAATCAAGCCTTTAAACACAGATTTCTAAATAGTCACTTTAACTGCATTTCAGATTTTTTTAGTAACCCTTTTAAAGTATACAATTCAATTTATATTGACAATTTTTGCAGCCTCGCCTACCTTAAGAACATTTTCATAACCCCAAAAAGTATTCCATGCCCATTAGCACAACTCATTCTCACCTCTCATAAGTATTTGACAACCACAAATTTACTTTTTGCTTCTTTGGACTTGCCTATTCTGGACATTTCATATAAATGAATCCTACACTATGTGGCCCTTTGAAGGTTCATCCATGTTGTGACCTGTACTTCATTCATCTTTAGGACTGAATAATATCCCATTGTATGGACATACCACATTTGTTGATTCATTCATCAGGTGATGGACATCTGTGTTTCCACTCTTTAGCTATTATGCATAATGCTGCACTGAAATTCATTAGAGTTCTTGTGTGGGCATAAGTTTCCATTTCTCTATATCCAAGAACAGAATATGGTAACTGTATTTAACCTTTTGAGTAACTGCCAAACCATTTTCCAAAATAAATGCACCATTTACATTCCCAAAGTGTACAGGGTTTCAGTTTCTCCACATCTTCAACAGTATTTGTTGCCTTTTTTTTTATTATAGCCATCCTCGGGGTATCATTCTGGTTTTGATTTGCATTTCCCTAATGACTAATAATTTGAGCACATTTTCATGTGCTTATTGGCCCTTTGTCTTCCTTGGAGAAATCACTATTCAGATCCTTTGAACATTTTTTAATTATTTGTCTCTTCATTATTGAGTTGTAAGAGTTCTTTATATATTCTAGATACTGAAACTTTTCCAGTGTATGATTTGGCAATATTTTCTCCTAAGTGTTGACTTTTCGCTTTCTTGATAGTTTTCTGGAGCATGAAAGTTTTTCATCTTGAAGTCCAATTTATTTTTTTCTGTCGTTTATGTTCATGTCATGTGTGAGAAGCCACTGGCTAATTCAGTTGGATGGAAACCACCTTGTTTTGAATACCCTATGAAATACTGCAGCAGAAGGGGCAAAGAAATTACAAACATTTGGATTTTATTTTGATAGGCTTTGGAAGTGATAAAACAGTTAAAGGAGAAAATGAAGATAGAACGTGCTCACATGAGACTTCGGTTCATTCTTCCAGTGAATGAAGGGAAGAAGCTGAAAGAAAAGCTCAAGCCACTGATCAAGGTTATAGAAAGTGAAGACTACGATCAAAAGTTAGAAATTGTAAGATTAAAATGCTCTTATTTCTTTGTTTCCATGTTACCTAAATTGTTTATTCTCTAATCATAAATGTCTAACAAACATTTAGAAGGTGTAAACAATATTTCCAGAAACATCTCACCTAGAATTGGACAAAAATCTCAAGGTATAGGTAGAACTAAATTGTAGTTAGGTACTTTTTTGTTTGCTTTTTGCTTTTCAGTTAAATTTCTTTGTTTTTTAGTTATATTATTCATGATAAAATTATGTTGGTCATGCTCATCTTAGATGAAAGAATACAGTTGGCCTTTGAACAACTCAGGGTTTGGGCACCCCACCCCTGCACTTGAAAGTCCATCTATGACTTTTGACTCCCTAAAAACTTAACTCTTTAGCCTACTGTTGACCAGAAATCTTACCAATAACATAAATAGACAATTAACACCTATTTTGTAAGTTATATGTATTATATATTGTATTCTTATAATAAAGTAAAGAAAACATATTTTCAAATTGTCACAAATCTCCAAAAAATTTTACATCTATTGAAAAATCCAACATATAAATGGACCCACAAGTTCAAACCTACGTAGTTCAAGGATCCACTGTATATTTTACGGTGTGTCTTCTATTATGATGAAATTAGAAGTAAGATTAAAAGTTGGTCGGCCTCATTTACCACAGAACATTAGACATAGTATAAATTCAGCTATTTGTAAATTCATGCCTTCACACTGCAATTTCTTTAGCCAGTCAGCTCTACAGAACTGAGCATTCTACTCTGGATGTGCAACAACACATCTGACACTCTTTGAAGTTCTAGTCTTTTCAAAAGTTTACACGTGGTTTCTAAAAAGGCCTTCAAGCTTCTTTTTCCCCTTCAGATTTAGATAAAAAGATGATTTCCTTGAAGTCTAAATTTTAGTATGGAAAAGACCATAGTCTTCTAGTCCAACCATTTTGTTTTTTACAGCTGAGGAATCTGGAAAAGTGCTCAAACACAGAGGTCAATGCCTTGTCACCAGGCTGACACACATACTTCAGGGCAGAGGCTGGACGAGAACCCAGTCTGCTGCTCCATGCATTGCCTTCTCTGCTGCACTGTAGGACTGCAGTAGCTGAGATGTATGGAAAGTATTGTGTCTGTCCTAGAGGAAGTTAAAGTTGTGTTCATTCTGTTGTTGTGCTCTTCGTGTGGTAAACAGCTGTGTTAAATGTTTCAGGTGTGTCTGATTGACCCTGGCTGCTTCAGAGAAATTGATGAGCTAATAAAAAAGGAGACAAAAGGCAAAGGTTCTTTGGAAGTACTCAATTTGAAAGATGTGGAAGAAGGAGATGAGAAATTTGAATGACGTTCATCAGTCTCTTCAGATGTAAAACACTAAAGCATTTTCATTTCCCACAGTTCTGTTCTTTCTGTGATCTGCCAAGTACTTGCTCAAACTATTTGACCTTCCCGTTTTATGTTAAACATATACACAAAGACTTTCCTAAATAAGTATTATAATGTGGGAAATTAATTTCACTTTAATTTTAAAGTGGGATTTTAGGCAAAAATGAAAAATCCAAAATATAAAGTCCAGAGTTGCATTTTGTTACTGTCTCGTGCCTTTGTGACTTGCCAAGATAAAAGTTATTTGAGGCAACTCTTGTGGATAAAAAGATAAGTTTTGTGCATTATAATAAGATAAATGGGAGGATATGTCTGTATGACAAAAAGGGTTTGTGCTGAAAAATAAAACAATGTCTTATTTCCGCTTAATGAAATGTATGTATAGGAGTAACTATTGTGATCTAATATAAAGCTTCAATGATGACTTCCTGATTACCTTCAAAATAGGTACATGATGACTGTGTAAGACTTAAGTAATACTCATTGAACATGCTGCCATAACCTAGATTATTCTTGGTAAATAAAGTCATTTCTAGTTCTTAAAGTTTATATTAATGTGGCTAAAGTATGCAAGCAATAAAACCACTGTTTATTTTTATTAAACTACAGCTTGTATTTCTAGACAGCTTCCTAAACCCCCTTCTTTCTCTACTTGTTGGTAGGGTTAGCAAGTTCTTAGCAGGATTAAGTCATATGAGGGATGCTTAGAATGGGCCTGTTCTAACAAACCCCTGATAAGTCTTAATGATTTGGGATGTAATTGAATTAATTATTTTGGTATCTGAACACTTAAGTAGACAACATGCAAGTGTTTTAAAATCTACTTAATCCTCAAAAGAGATATTCTAGAATATAAATAGGTTTTCACTCAAACATAAAACTATTTTATGGTCAGAAGTTTTTAACCGAACAGGTCCTGATTGGTTTTATGAGCACATAGAATTTACTACTAATACAAATGCCCAGAAATATCCTGTTTTAAAATAACTTCAATTGAAGTTACAAGGTCAAAATTTTTCCTGTAGTGTTAGAAAAAGTACTGTTGTTTGATAACATAGGGAGACACTTTCTGTTAACACTGAAACTCAACTACTGTTCTGATAAAATCCTTAAGATGATCCCCTCCCTGTTTCTATTTTACTTTAATTGTTGTTATAAAGATGATTTAAACTTCAAGTCTTTAGGAATTATTTTAACCAATGATGTTTATAGTTTTATTTCCAGCTTAAACATTTAGTTACTAAAGCACAGTTTATGGAGCACTGAACTCTGGACTCAATTCCAGAAGCAAAGATGCAGGAACCAAAGGAGAAGCCCCATCCTAATAAGGACTAGGACAGGAGACCCAGATCTGGTCTGGCTGGCAACAAAAATAAGTACTATGAGGAGACCTAATGCCCAACCCTGAAACCTCCAGGGCCTAAGGATGAGACCTGATAGCACAGGAGGGGGCTGAGCTTTATTTCCACCTTCCTGGTGTCTTCATCCAACACAAAACTAGAGTGGAGATAAGCAAGATGGACACGAGCCCTGGCCTTGAAGTCTAAATTTTAGTATGGAAAAGAGCATAGTCTTCTAGTCCAACCATTTTGTTTTTCACAGCTGAGGAATCTGGAAAAGTGCTCAAACACAGAGGTCAATGCCTTGTCACCAGGCTGACACACATACTTCAGGGCAGAGGCTGGACGAGAACCCAGTCTGCTGCTCCATGCATTGCCTTCTCTGCTGCACTGTAGGACTGCAGTAGTTGAGATGTATGGGAAGTATTGTGTCTGTCCTAGAGGAAGTTAAAGTTGTGTTCATTCTGTTGTTGTGCTCTTCGTGTGGTAAACAGCTGTGTTAAATGTTTCAGGTGTGTCTGATTGACCCTGGCTGCTTCAGAGAAATTGATGAGCTAATAAAAAAGGAGACAAAAGGCAAAGGTTCTTTGGAAGTACTCAATTTGAAAGATGTGGAAGAAGATGAGAAATTTGAATGACGTTCATCAGTCTCTTCAGCTGTAAAACACTAAAGCATTTTCTAACAATAAAATGCAACTTCAAACTATCACAAAAATGTGTTTCAGGTTGAAAGTCATAGAAATGTTCAGTAGCTATATCTTAAGTATGAAAACAAACACTACATTACCATAAGTTTTTCTCATTATGCATCCCTTTAACTTCATAAAATGTCAAATACAGATCACATCTGAGTCATGCTTCTGAACCTATAGAAAGTAAAAAATTTACCTTATATCTCATTACTCAGTTAAAAATTTTGGTTCATGGTCATCTTCCAGGACCACTGCTATAATGGCTTATTTTAAGGGTCAATCTGTTAATTTTACATTTTCAATACAAGCTGTATTGTGTATATCTGGTCAGAATGACCAGTTTCAGAATTAACCCTCTTATTACCACAGCTCTTGCCTCTGAAGCTTCCCCTGTACCCATACACAATTACATGCTGAAGCCTATGGGACTGCATACCACTTTGAAATTCTCTCATTAGGGCTTGATTTTACCTTGCACTATGGAGAACTGTCTGGCATGTTAGGTTGTGATCTCCTCTAGAGCAGGAGATTAGCTATTTGTGTGCCCCACTGTGGTTTGGACTTAGATGTGGAATAGTCTGCAGAGTAATAACTGTGCTATCCCATTGGAGGCCCATGCCATCAGGAGTGAGAATGGGCAATGACAAGTTTGGCTAGTGACTTTTTCAAATACATCATTAAAGCTGAAACTGAATTTCTATCAGCTAAGCCAGAACTTACCACCCTTCATACTGATGAATGCCACTGGTGTGCCACTTGGTGGTGTCTGGTCTGCACAGATATCCTCAGCTCTCAGGGCACTTGTCTGCCTGCAAGAAGCCTCTCACATTTGCCCCAGGGTGTCATACTTATTTCACAGACTGATAGGGGAGATTGGATAGCATGCATTATTGTAAGCAATACCCACACATATCATATTAACCCAATACTGCTCTCAAGCCTACATCAATGATGTTCCTATGATTTTGGAAGTATCAAGGTTCCTTACTACCTTTATAGTTTTTTGTGTACCTGTTTTACATTCTTGATATTCAAGGAGTTAATTACTTGAAAATATTTATCTGCTGGTGCACAATGAAGGTGTTGTCCAATACATAGTTTTCCACAAACCATTTAGTCACTGAGATGACAAGGGCCATTGGTTTTCATCTCCACATGTTATCCATGAAGGCGCCTACAAAATCAATGTCTAAGTGTAATTTCATAGCATCAACAAGTCTTCTGAACTAATCCTGACATAACTATCAACGGATAGTCCAGCTTCTATCCAAGAATGATTTCACAGCATTCTGAGTACACACAGTTGAACTTCCCATGGCCCCTTCAAAACATCCCCAAAAGAATCAGAAGTTTCACCAAATTCCTAGTGAATCTGAAGATTCTCAGTGGGCAGAGAATGGAGGTAAATGAGTTGTGGAACTGAAGAAAGCAGAGTCATTTTCACTGCATAGAAGAGTGTATGCACTCTTGTGTAGCAAAAGATTCCTCTGTCAGTAGACTGTTGATGCCCAATTAAATTTACCTGTTCATAATACTATAATCACTGACTGTGTATGTATTAATTGTACTCATGTACCCTCTTATTGTAATTCTACAATCAATGTAAAATGGTCTTCTAGATATAGATTTCCAAACAGGTATTTTTGTGTAATAACAAAATGTATCAAGCCCTTTCTTCACACTATCGAGGTGTTTGTAGTGTAGAATGCATTCTTCCTGCTCTAAATGACCATCCAGGATATAAACACAAGAGACTTCTCTGAGCTCTGCCATCTGATGGTGATGACAACTTGAAACTTTTAGATCCTTCTGCTGTTGCAGTTGCAGCTGCATCCTCCTGCCAGTTCCTGGACTTGTCGTTGGAATGCAAAAAGAGATATCTAAGCTGGCCTATGCATACAGTGAGACAACAACCTTGACTGCTTCTTTATTATCTGAACTCAACCAAGAGCAAGGAGAAGTATGAGTTACAATGCTTCAGAATCACACTACTATGGACTTTCTGCTACTAAAAAAACATACAAGATGTGAACAGTTTCCAAGAATGCACTGTTTGAACTTGTCTGATTTTTCTCAAACTACTCAAAATCAATTAGATGATATCCATCATATTGTCAATAAGCTTTCACAAATACCTGGGTTACCTAACTGATTTTCTTAGTTTCATTGGATATGACCAGTAATTGTAGGTATGCTTTTGCTATGTATCTGTATTCCTGTTCTGTTGATGTGTGTTCATAATTTAATTGGTAGTTTATTAAAACCTATACATGCTTACATTACTTTACAGGAAATTATGTCAAATAAATAATCAATTTTCTCATATTTACTTCCATCTTTTACTTTTATAACTTCTTTCTTCCTAAATACAGCTCTTTACTAGAGTTCGTGCTTCATACTTAAAATTACAGTGCATCACATTTCTTTCAACTGGCAAAGATATCTCAAAACAAGTGCTGGACATAGGGGCCCTGGGCATAAATCTGCAAAAAAAGTGGAAAAGTAACCTTTTCAAAGGATATTACTTCTCTCTCACTTACCAACTTTACATCTCCCTGTATGGCCCCGGGAGATGTCTAGTTAGCCAGAGATGGGTAAGATTCCTCAAGGGAGGAACAACCTAAGACAGGCACAATCGCAGGGGGGCCATCAGGTGAGAAACTGGGGGCCAACAGAGGTGAGGCTTAAAACCTCAACCCCTCCAAGTTGTGAGAGAAATCTGCACTTGTAGATGTTTTGTTGCCTTTGCCCAGCTCAAATCAAAATTCAGTTTATAAGTATAGATCTGCTCACCTGCAATTACCTCCTAATTGCACTAAATTTATTTTCTATCTTTATTCTACTTCATGTAAATTCAAGAAATAGACTTTTATTTTATACTGCAAAGTGTGGAGAAGTAAGCTATGTTAAAAAACCTTCTGTTATTTCCCTGTATGGCCCCGGAAGATGACTGGTTAGCCAGAGACAGGTAAGATTCCTCAAGGGAGGAACAACCTAAGACAGGCACAGTCGCAGGGGGGCCATCAGGTGAGAAATTGGGGATCAACAGAGGTGAGGCTTAGAACCTCACCCCCCCTGTGCTGAGAGAAATCTTCTGCATATGTGGATGTTTTATTGCCCTTGTCTAGCTTGGATTAACACATAGTCTACAGGCACACACCTGATCATCTACATTTGCCCTCTTACAACACTAAACTATGTTTTCTACCTTTATCTTGTATCTACCTACCACTTCAGCATTTTATTAAAAATAATAATAATAAAGAGAGAAATGTGGTATCCACATATAAATCAAGTATAAAAATCAAATGAATATTCATATTTGAACTGACTGTTTATAGTTCATAATGCATGAGCAAAACCGAAAGTTTCTGTGATGACTGCCCTTGTACTGTTCACCATGTAACTTATTCACTATGTAAGAATTTGTTCTCCATGTAAGAACTTGTTCGTTATGCTTCAGAAGATTGGAGACTGACAAAAATTAGGCTTGGGGTGAATTAATGATTGTGCATTGAGCATTGACTCCCCTATACAGAATTTTATTGTTGTTAAGAACCATTTTATCAATAAATATGAGAGATGCCCTCACAAAAAAAAAAAGAGTACACACTTCCAATTGTAAAATAAATAAGTAACCAGGATGTAATGTATAGCATAAGGAATATAGTCAAAATATTGTAACAACTTGGTATGGTGATAGCTGGTACCTAGAATTATCATGTATATAAATGTTGAATCACTGTGTTGTACACCTGAAACTAATGTAATACTGTGTGTCAACTACCCTTCAATAAAAAATAATTATCTACAAAAAAAAAAAAACCTTCTGTTAGAAACTGTCTACTTGTTATATTTATCTATGTACTACTTAAAGGGGGCAATGTAGGATTAATGGGATTAATATATATATCAAGTAATATAGAAATCAAATGTGCAAATACATATGACTTGATTGTTTTTCTCACAATTCTTGATGTGTGGTCAAAAACAGAATGATGAGAACCAAAGCAGTTCTCATGGCTCGCAGCCGCCCTCACATGGTTTCGGAATCCTTGAGAAGCATCGTGTCCTTGGGCTAGCCTCAAGGCCAGATAATGACGTTTAAGTTCATTTTAAGTTCATTTGCTCAATAAATATGAGAAGTGCCTTTTCGGCATTACTCTTGTGCAGTGAAGCCTCGAGTCCCCTGGCTGGTCCTTTCAGATCTTCGATATTTCGTCGTGTCTCCCCCTTTGTCTGCAGGTCAGAAGCAGGGAGGGGACTGACAAGCTAGTCTTCAGTAAAATGTTTATCCCCAAACCAAAATCCTTATTCTCAACAATAGCCCCAAAGTTTATGTTTTGAGATTAATGCCCTAAGAACTTTCTTTTTTACGTCTGGCATGAGAATTTTTTATAAAAAGCTTAGAAATTTTTAATAAAATGTTTGCTGTCCCAACTCTTCACCAGGGCAACTCCAAAATTACTACCAAAATCACTGTGGCTGACATAAAGAAGAAAGACTGGACTAGCACTGTCCAGGAAAAAGATTAATCAAGAGGAAGTTGTCTTTGTCAAATAATAAAAGTTTCTATAAACTTACAATGATCAAAGAAATACAGAATGGACACAGAATAGACAAGTCAATCAACATAACAGAACAGATCTCAGAGATGTGGGCCCAAAATCCAAAATAGGTGAAAACTTTATGTGTTATAAATGCAGCTCTGGTAGGCAGAAAAATGCCCCACCCCACCTACTCACCCAACCAAAACATGGAACCTAATCCCTGGAACCTGTGACTAAGGGCATACCTATTGTATTGCACTTCACAGATACTGCATTTTTTACAAATGGAAGGTTTGTGGCAACCCTGTGTCAAGCAAGTCTATTAGCATCATTTTTCCAGCACTTGCTCACTTCATGTCTCTGTCAAGTTTTGGCAATTCACATGATATTTCAAGGTTTTCATTATTGTTAAATTTGTGATGATGATCTGTGATCGGTGATCTTTGATTTTACCATTGTAATTATTCAGGGCACCACAAACAGCACCCATATAAGCTGTTGAACTTAGTAAGTGTGTGTGTTCTGACTGATCCACTGGCCCGCCATTCCTCTATCTCTTCTCTCCTCAGGTCTCTCAATAGAGGCCTTGAGACACAACAATACTGAAATAAGGTCAATCAACAATCCTACAATGGCCTCTAAGTGTTCAAGTGAAAGGAAAAGTCGCGCATCTCTCACTTTAAATCAAAAGCTAGAAATGATTAGCTTAGTGGAGAAAGCAGGTCAAAAGTCCATGTGGGCTGAAAGCGAGGCTTCTTGTGCCAAACAGCCAAGTTGTGAATGCAAAGAAAAACTTCCTAAAGGAAATTAAAAGTGCTCCTCCAGTGAACATGAATGATAAGAAAGTGAAGCAGCCTTATTGCTGATATGGAGGAAGTTTTACTGGTCTGGATAGAAGATCAAACCAGCCACAACACTCCCTTAAGCCAAAGCCTAGTCTAGAGCGAGGTCCTACTGTGAGAAACACACTCACTGGTCCAAATTCAGTAAGTGGACATGGAGACAAAGAAAACAGCGGAGTGAGGCTTTAACGACGGTCTTGCAAGATCGGGTGTCTGGTGAGCAGGCACACCTGGAGAGATTGGCATCAGTAATTTATCTCCTAGTGCATGAGTCCCTCTCCTGGTTCCTCATTGGCTGAGTACTACAGGATTCACATTCTTCCCTGGTCATTGCCTAAGCCCATTATATCTTTCCTTTACATTTGTCTTAATCTTATCGGTAGGTTTAAAAAAACTCAAACAGGTATTGCCAGACCCATACCAATTCCCCACCCCCACCCCCACTCTCAGGCTGAGCAGCTTCCACCACATGTCCCTTTGTTAATACCTTACTGTTAAAAATGTTTAAACATCCTAGGGGGAATAAATCACATTTAGGTTTTATACTCTTTCCTAACACTACCTCTCTGCAATTCTGTGAAGACTGAGGGAGATGAGGAAGCTGCACAAGAAAAGCTTGAAACTATCAGTTTGGTTCATGAGGTTTAAGGGAGGAAACTCTCCATAACATAATAGTGCAGGTAAAGCAGGAAGTACTGATATACAAGCTACAGGAAGTTTCCCAGGAGTTCTAGCTAAGGTGGCTACACGAAGTAACAGATGTGAAATTTCTGAATGACAAGAGAGACTTCAAGAAAGTTTAAAGAAAACAGAGTTGGAAGAAAATATGTACAACATGTAAGACAGGTGGAATGGCAACAAGTTAGGACAAACCAATAAAAAACCCTTATGTTTACCTGCAAGTATTAGAAATACAGATACTAATTTTTTTAAAAATACAAAATAAGATAGTCATTGACAGAGTATTAAAGATGGTGGCATGAGAGGAGAGACAGAGGCTTCCTCCTAAAACTGGATACAATTAGAAAATATAGTTGGTGCAACTAATCCTGAGACAGCAACAGAAAAGAGAACTGAGCCAGACTGCATGCACCTGGAGAAAAGAGAAGACCTCACCAAACGGGGTAACATACCAGAGATGTTGCTTGGCAGGACCCGAGCCCTTCCCCCACCCCAGCTCACCGGCGGGAGGAAGTAAAACTGAGCAGGAAGGGAGTGGAAGGCTTGGGACTGCTGAATACCTAGCTCTGGAGATATGCACTGAGAGCTCAAACCTACATTTCATGGTGCTTTCATCATACTCTTCTGATTAGGGGTTGGAAAGCTGGGACAGGTGGAGTTCCTGGGGAGACTGGGATTCTGGCTGCTTGGGGAAGCAGGAATCCATATCTCACTGCTCTGGGACAAAAGCTAATATCTATGTGCACCACCCACTGGTTCAGGCAGTGGAGACAGGCACAGCAGCCAGGAAGCAGGGAACAGATCTTCCCCCCAGGGACCAATACCACTCCCCTGCGACCCCCGATCTTGCTTCAGGAGCTGAGCAGCTCCAGAATAGAGCTTCTGAACACTAGAGGGCGACATATACAAATATGAAATGCCAAAAAAAACCTGGACCAGAGTAAAATTATTAATACAATTCCCAAGAAAGATTTAAATGATATAGACCTCGAGACTCTTCCTGAAAGGGAGATCAAAATAAAAATCATCAAAAGGCTAAAGGAGGTACGGAAAGACATCCAAGAACTCAGGAATGAATTCAGGTTGGAGATCCAATCATTGAAGAACTAGATGGAGGGTAATAAAAGCAGATTCGATACGGTGGAGGACACAATAAATGAAATAGAAACTAGAGAAGAGGAATACAAAGAGCTGAGGCACAGAGAGAAAAAAGGATCTCTAAGAATGAAAGAATAGGGAGAGAATGGTGTGACCAATGCAAATGGAACAACATTTGCATTATAGGGATACCAGAAGAAGAAGAGGAGAGAGAAAGGGATAGAAAGTGTCTTTGAGGAGGTAGTTGCTAAAAACTTCCCCAATCTGGGGAAGGAGATAGTCTCTCAGGCCATGGAGCTACACAGATCTCCCAACACAAGGGACCCAAGGAAGACAACACCAAGACACATAGTAATTAAAATGGAAAAGATCAAGGATAAAGACAAACAGTTAAAAGCAGCCAGAGACAAAAATAAGATCACATACAAAGGAAAGCCCATCAGGCTAACATCAGACATCTCAGCAGGAACCTTACAGGCCAGAAAGGAGTGGCATGATGTATTTAATGCCATGAAGCAGAAGGGCCTAGACCCAAGATTACTCTATCTGGCAAGATTATCATTTAAATTTGAATCAGGGGGATGGAGCCAAGATGGCGGTGTGAGTAGAGCAGTGGAAATCTCCACCCAAAACCACATATATTTTTGAAAATACAACAAAAACAACTCTTCCTAAAAGAGAGACCAGAAGACACAGGAATACAGCCAGACTAAATCCACACCTGCGAGAACGCAGTGCCTCACGAAGGGGGTAAGATACAAGCCCCAACCCGGCGGGACCCAAATGTCCCTCACCGCAGCTCCTGGCAGGAGGAGAGGAGTCAGAGCGGGGACGGAGAGGGAGCCAAGGACAGCTAAACACCCAGCCCTAGCCATCTGCACCAGAGCACAGACACACTGTGTGCGTGGGGTGCTGGAAAATAGGGAAACAGGACAGTAAGACCTGTGAGCAGGTACCCGCAGCCGGTGCCCCTGGGACAAAGAAAAGCGTGAGCTTTTTGAAAGTCTTAAAGGGACAGGAACCCCAAAGCTGGACGGAAGCATCCAGGGACACTTAGGCCAGCAGCTGGGAATCCTGGGGAAATCTGGGCACCCTAATCCCCTGGGCAGCAGGGAACATGGAGGCTCCCCAAGGAGATAAAAACCCTCCCAGCAGTTTCATCTCCAATGCTGCTTCACCAAATCGGAGCAGCAGCCCGAGGCAGGCCACATCCACAGCAACAGCGGAGATAAACTCTGTAGCAGCCAGGCAAGAATCAGAAGTCCCGTCTGCACGCAGCTGCCCAGCACAAGCCACTAGAGGTCGCTGTTCTCCCAGAAGAAGAAGGCTGTAAGCCAACAAGAAGGGACACTCTCCCAGCCATCACTTGTGCCAGCTCCGCAAACTATCTCTATCGCCATGAAAAGGCAGAAAAATTTGATACAGACCAAAATCACAACCCCTGAGAAGGACATAGACCTAACCAGTCTTCCTGAGAGAGAATTCAAAATAAAAATCATAAACATGCTGATGGAGATGCAGAGAGATATACAAGAGCTAAAGGATGAAGTCTGGAGGGAGATTACACACGTCTGGAGGGAGATTACAGAAATGAAACAATCTCTGGACGGATTTATAAGCAGAACGGATAAGATGCAAGAGTCCATTGATGGAATAGAAATCACAGAACAGGAGAGCATAGAAGCTGATGCAGAGAGAGATTAAAGGATCTCCAGGAATGAAACAATATTAAGAGAACTGTGGGACCAATCTAACAGGAACAATATCCGCATTATAGGGGTACCAGAAGAAGAAGAGAGAGAAAACGGGATAGAAAGTGTCTTTGAAGAAATAATTGCTGAGAAATTCCCCAAACTGGGGCAGGAAATAGTTGCTCAGACTACAGAGGAACAAAGAACTCCCAACAGACTAGATCCAAAGAGGACAACGCCAAAACAAATGATAATTAAAATGGCAAAGATCAAGGACAAGGACAGAGTATTAAAGGCAGCCAGAGAGAAAAAAAAAAGGTCACCTACGAAGGAAAACCCATCAGGCTATCATCAGACTACTCAACAGAAACCTTACAGGCCAGAAGAAAATGGCATGATATATTCAATGCAATGAAAAAGAAGGGCCTTGAACCAAGGATACTGTATCCATCACGATTATCATTTAAATATGAAGGAGGGATTAAACAATTCCCAGAGAAGCTAAAGTTGAGGGAATTTGCCCCCCACAAAACACCTCCACAGGGTATTCTAGAGGGACTGCTCTAGATGGGAGCACTCCTAAAAAGAGCACAGAACAAAACACTCAACACATGAAGAATGGAGGAGGAGGAATAAGAAGGGAGAGAAATAAATATCAGACTGTGTTTATCATAGCTCACTAAGCGAGTTAAGGTAGACAGTAAGAGAGTAAAGAAGCGAACCTTGAACCTTTGGTAACCACGAATCTAAAGTCTGCCATGACAATAAGTACATATCTTTCAATAATCACCCTAAATGTAAACGGACCGAATGCACCGATCAAAAGACACAGAGTAATAGACTGGATAAAAAAGCAAGACATATCAATATGCTGCTTACCAGAGACTCACATCAAACCCAAAGACATGCACAGATTAAAAGTCAAGGGATGGAAAAAGATATTTCATGCAAACAACAGAGAGAAAAAGGCACGTGTTGCAATACTAGTATCAGACAAAATAGAACTCAAAACAAAGAAAGTAACAAGAGATAAAGAAGTACACTACATAATTATAAAGGTCTCAGTCCAACAAGAGGAAATAACCATTATAAATATATATGCACCCAATACAGGAGCACCAATATATGTGAGACAAATACTAACAGAATTAAAGGAGGTAATACAATGCAATGCATTCATTTTGGGAGACTATAACACACCGCTCACTGAAAGGACAGATCCACTAGAGAGAAAATAAATAAGGACACAGAGGCAGCGAACAACACACCAGAACAGATGGACCTAATAGACATCTATAGAACTCTACATCCAAAAGCAACAGGATACACATTCTTCTCAAGTGCACATGGAACAATCTCCAGAATAGACCACATACTAGGCCACATAAAGAGCCTCAGTAAATTCCAAAACATTGAATTCTTGCCAACCAACATTTCATACAACAAAGGTGTAAAACTAGAAATAGTACAAAGAAAGCAAAAAGACTGACAAACACATGGAGGCTTAAGAACATGCTCCTAAATAATCAATGGATCAATGACCAAATTAAAATGGAGATCCAACAATATATGAAAACAAATAACAACAACAACAAAGCCCCAACATCTGTGGGGCGCAGAAAAAGCAGTCTTAAGAGGAGAGTATATAGCAATCCAGACATACTTAAAGAAGGAAGAACAAACCCAAATAAATAGGCCAATGTCACAACTATCAAAATTGGAAAAAGAAGAAAAAATAAGGCCTAAGGACAGCAGACGGAGGGACATAATAAAGATCGAAGAAGAAATAAACAAAATTGAGAAGAATAAAACAATACAAAAAAATCAATGAAACAAAGAAATGGATCTTCGAGAAAATAAACAAAATAGATAAGCCTCTAGCCAGACTTCTTAAGAGAAAAAGAGAATCAACACACATCAACAGAATCAGAAACGAGAAAGGAAAAATCATGATGTACCCCACAGAAATACAAAGAATTATTAGAGAATACTATGAAAACCTATATGTTAACAAGCTGGAAAACCTAGCAGAAATGGACAACTTCCTAGAAAAATACAACCTTCCAAGACTGACCCCAAAAGAAACAGAAAATCTAAACAGACCAATTACCAGCAACGAAATTGAAGTGGTAATCAAAAAACTACCAAAGAACAAAACCCCCGGGCCAGATGGATTTACCTCGGAATTTTATCAGACATACAGACAAGACATAATACCCATTCTCCTTAAAGTTTTCTAAAAAATAGAAGAGGAGGGAATAATGACAAACTCATTCTATGAAGTCAAAATCACCCTAATACCAAAACCAGGCAAAGACCCCACAAAAAAGAAAACTACAGACCAATATTCCTGATGAACATAGATGCAAAAATACTCAACAAAATATTAGCAAACCGAATTGAAAAATACATAAAAAGGATCATACACCATGACCAAGTGGGATTCATCCCAGTGATGCAAGGATGGGACAACATTCGAAAATCCATCAACATCATCCACTACATCAACAAAAACAAGAACAAAAATCACATGATCATCTCTATAGAAGGTCAAAAAGCATGTGACAAAATTCAACATCCATTCATGATAAAAACTCTCAACAAAATGGGCATGGAGGGCAAGTACCTCAACATAATAAAGGCCATATATGATAAACGAACAGCTAACATCATACTGAACAGCGAGAAGCTGAAAGCTTTTCCTCTGAGATCGGGAACAAGACAGGGATGCCCACTCTCTTCACTGTTATTCAACATAGTACTGGAGGTCTTAGCCGTGGCAATTAGACAAAACAAGAAATACAAGGAATCCAGGCTGGTAGAGAAGAAGTCAAACTGTCACTATTCACAGATGACATAATATTGTACATAAAGAAAACTAAAGACTCCACTCCAAAACTACTAGAACTAATATCGGAATTCAGCAAGGTTGCAGGATACAAAATTAACACACAGAAATCTGTGGCTTTCCTATACACTAACAATGAACTAATAGAAAGAGAAACCAGGGAAACAATTCCATTCACAAAGGCATCAAAAAGAATAAAATACATGGGAATAAACCTAACCAAGGAAGTGAAAGACCTATACCCTGAAAACTGTAAGAGACTCTTAAGAGAAATTAAAGAGGACACTAACAAATGGAAACTCTTCCTATCCTCTTGGCTAGGAAGAATTAATATTGTCAAACTGGCCATCCTGCCCAAAGAAATATACAGATTCGATGCAATCCCTATCAAATTACCAACAGCATTCTTCAATGAACTGGAACAAATAGTTCAAAAATTCATATGGAAACACCAAAGACCCTGAATAAAAAAAGCAATACTGAGAAGGAATAATAAAGTGGGGAGAATCTCACTCCCCAACTTCAAGCTCTACTACAAAGCCACAATAATCAAGACAATTTGGTACTGGCACAAGAACAGAGCCACAGACCAATGGAACAGAATAGAAACTCCAAACATTAACCAAGCATAAACGGTGAACTAATATTCAATAAAGGAGCCATGGACATACAATGCGGAAATGACAGTAACTAAAAAGCTTCTGTACAGCAAAGGACACCATCAATAGAACAAAAAGGTATCCTACAGTATGGGAGAATATATTCATAAATGACAGATCTGATAAAGGGTTGACATTCAAAATATATAAAGAGCTCACACACCTCAACAAACAAAAAGCAAATAATCCAATTAAAAAATGGGCAGAGGACCGGAATAGACAGTTTTCTAAAGAAGAAATTCAGATGGCCAACAGACACATGAAAAGATGCTCCACATCGCTTGTCAACAGAGGAATGCAAATTAAAACCACAATGAGATATCACCTCACACCAATAAGGATTATAATCATCAAAAAGACAAACAACAACAAATGTTGGAGTGGTTGTGGAGAAAGGGGAACCCTCCTACACTGCTGGTGGGAATGCAAGTTAGTTCAACCATTGTGGAAAGAAGTATGGAGGTTCCTCAATATGCTCAAAATAGAAATACCATTTGACCCAGGAATTCCACTTCTAGGAATTTACCCTAAGAATGCAGCACTCCAGTTTGAAAAAGACAGATGCACCCCTATGTTTATCTCTGCGCTATTTACAATAGCTAAGATATGGAAGCAACCTAAAAGTCCATCAGCAGATGAATGGATAAAGAAGATGTGGTACATACACACAATCGAATATTATGCAACCATAAGAAAAAAACAGATCCTACCATTCGCAACAACATGGATGGAGCTAGAGTGTATTATGCTCAGTGAAATAAGCCAGGCGGAGAAAGACAAGTACCAAATGATTTCACTCATATGTGGAGTATAAAAACAAAGGAAAACTGAAGGAACAAAACAGTAGCAGAATCACAGAACCCATAAATGGACTAATAGTTACCAAAGACAAATGGACTGGTTAGGATTGGTGGCAAGGGCGGGACAAGGGTGGGGAAAAAGAAAGGGGGCACTACAATTAGCATGTATAGTGTGGGGGTGGCCCGGGGAGGGCTATGCAACACAGAGCAGACAAGTAGTGATTTTACAGCATCCTACTATGCTGATGGACAGTGACTGTGAAGGGGTATGTGGGGGGAACTTGGTGAAGGGGGAAGCCTAGAACACATAATGTTCTTCATGTAATTGTAGATTAATGACACCAAAATAAAAAAATTAATTTAAAAAATTTGAAGGAAGTATTAAACAATTTCCAGATAAGCAAAACCTCAGAGAATTTACCTCCCACAAACCATCTCTACAGTGTATTTTGGAAGGACTGCTATAGATGGAACGGTTGAATGGCTGTCACCAGAGGTAATAAAACCACGGTAAGGAAAGTAGAACAGCTAATTACTAAGCAAATGCAAAATTAAATTAACTATCCCTAAAGTCAATCAAGGGATAGACAAAAAGTACAGAATATGATAACTAATATATAAAGAATGGAGGAGGAAGAAAAAGGAGAAACAGAAAAGAACCCTTAGATTGTGTTTGTAACAGGATATTAAGTGAGTTCAGTTAGACTCTTAGATAATAAGGAAATTAACCTTGAAACTTTGGTAACCACGAATCTAAACCTTGCAATGGCAATAAATACATACCTATTTATAATCACCCTAAATGTAAATGGACTGATTGCACCAATCAAAAGACAAAGAGTCACTGAATGGATAAAAAAACAAGACCCATATATATGCTGCTTACAAGAGACTCACCTCAAACCCAAAGACATGCACAGACTAAAAGTCAAGGGATGGAAAAAGATATTTCATGCAAACAACAGGGAGATAAAAACAGGTGTTGCAGTACTAGTATCAGACAAAATAGACTTCAAAACAAAGAAAGTAACATGAGATAAAGAAGGACATTACATAATGATAAAGGACTGAGTCCAACAAGAGGACATAACCATTATAAATATATATGCACCCAACGCAGGAGCACCAGCATACATGAAACAAATACTAAGAGAACTAAAGGATGAAATACAATGCAATGCATTCATTTTAGGAGACTTCAACACACCACTCACTCCAAAGGACAGATCCACCAGAAAGAAAAATAAGTAAGGACACAGAGGTACTGAACAACACACCAGAACAGATGGACCTAACAGACATCTATAGAACTCTACATCCAAAAACAACAGGATACACAATCTTCTCAAGTGCACATGGAACATTGTCCAGAATAGACCACATACTAGGCCACAAAAAGAGCCACAGACAATTCAAAAAGATTGAAATTCTACCAACCATCTTTTCAGACCACAAAGGTATAAAACTAGAACTAAATTGCACAAAGAAAGCAAAAAGGCTATTAAACACATGGAGGCTTAACAACATGCTCCTAAATAATCAATGGATCAACAAAAAAAGTTAAAATAGAGATCAAGTAATATATGGAAACAAATGATAACAACAATACAACGCCCAAACTTCTGTGGGATGCACCAAAAACATTCTTAAGAGGAAAGTATATAGCAGTCCAGGCATATTTACAGAAGGAAGAACAAACCCAAATGATAGTCTAACATCACAATTATCAAAATTGGAAAAAGAAGAAAAATGAGGCCTAAAGTCAGCAGAAGGAGGGACATAATAAAGATCAGAGAAGAAATAAACAAAATTGAGAAGATGAAAACAATAGAAAAAAATCAATGAAACCAAGAACTGGTTCTTTGAGAAAATAAACAAAATAGATAAGCCTCTGACTTCTTAAGAGAAAAAGAGAATCAACACACATCAACAGAAACACAAACTAGAAAGGAAACATCATGACAGACCCCACAGAAATACAAATAATTATTAGAGAGTACTATGAAAACCTATATGCTAACAAGTTGGAAAATCTAGGAGAAATGGACAACTTCCTAGAAAAATACAACCTTCTAAGACTGACAAAGGAGGAAGCACAAATCTAAACAAACTAACTACCAGCAAAGAAATTGAGGCGGTAATTCAAAACTAGCCAAGAACAAAACACCGGGGCCAGATGGATTTACCTTGGAATTTTATCAGGCATACAGAGAAGATATAATACGCATTCTCCTTAAAGTTTTCCAAAAAATAGAATAGGAGGGAATACTCCCAAACTCATTCTATGAAGCCAACATCACCCTAATACCAAAACCAGGAAAAGACCCCACAAAAAAAGAAAATTACAGACCAATATCCCTGATGAACATAGATGCAAAAATACTCAACAAAATATTAGCACACCAAATTCAAAAATACATTAAAAGGATCATACACCATGACCAAGTAGGATTCATCCCAGGGATGCACGGATGGTACAACATTCAAAAATCCATCAACATCATCCACCACATCAACAAAAGAAAGACAAAAACCACATGATCATCTCCACAGGTGCTGAAAAAGCCTTTGACCAAATTCAACATCCATTCATGATTAAAACTCTCAATAGAAAGGGTATAGAGGGCAAGTACCTCAACATACTGACAGCCATATATGACAAACACACAGCCAACATCATTCCGAACAGTGAGAAGCTGAAAGCTTTTCCTCTGAGATCGGGAAGAAGACAGGGATGCCCACTCTCCCCACTGTTATTCAATATAGTACTGGAGGTCCTAGCCACAGCAATTAGACAAAGCAAAGAAATACAATTAATCTAAATTGGTAAAGAAGTTAAATTGTCACTATTTTCAGATGACATGATACTGTACATAAAAAACCCTAAAGACTCCACTCCAAATCTACAAGAACTGATATCAGGAAAAAGCAAAGTTGCAGGATACAAAATTAACACACAAAAATCTGTGGCTTTCCTATACAGTAACAATGAACTAATAGAGAAATCAGGAAAACAATTCCATTCACAATTGCATCAAAAAGAATAAAATACCTAGGAATAAACCTAACCAAGAAGTGAAAGACCTATACCCTGAAAACTACAAGGCACTCTTAAGAGAAATTAAAGAGGACACTAACAAATGGAAACTCATCCCATGCTCTTGGCTAGGAAGAATTAATATCATCAAAATGGCCATCCAGCCTAAAGCAATATACAGATTCGATGCAATCCCTATCAAATTACCAACAGCATTCTTCAATTAACTGGAACAAATAGTTCAAAAATTCATATGGAAACACCAAAACCCCGAATAATCAAAGCAATCCTGAGAAGGAATAATAAAGTGGGGGGGATTTCACTCCCCAACTTCAAGCTCTACTATAAAGCCACAGTAATCAAGACAATTTGGTACTGGCACAAGAACAGAGCCACAGACCAGTGGAACAGAATAGAGACTCCAGACATTAACCCAAACATATATGGTCAATCAGTATATGATAAAGGAGCCATGGACATACAATGCGGAAATGACAGTCTCTTCAACAGACGGTGCTGGCAAAACTGGACAGCTACATGTAAGAGAATGAAACTGGATCAGTCTAACCCCATACACAAAAGTAAATTTGAAATGGATCAAAGACCTGAATGTATGTCATGAAACCAGAAAACTCTCAGAAAAAACATATGCAAAAATCCCTTGGACATAAACATGAGTGACTTCTTCATAAGCATATCTACCCAGGCAAGAGAAACATAAGCAAAAGTGAACAAGGGGAACTATACAAGCTGAAAAGCGTGTGTAGAGCAAAGGACACCATCAATAGAACAAAAAGGTACCCTACAGTATGGGAGAATATATTCATAAATGAAAGATCCGATGAAGGGTTGACATCCAAAATATATAAAGAGCTCACACACCTCAACAAACAAAAAGCAAATAATCCAACTTAAATATGGACAGAGGAGCTTAACAGACAGTTCTCCAGAGAAGAAATTCAGATGGCCAACAGACACATGTAAAGATGCTCCACATGGCTAGTCATCATAGAAATGCAAATTAAAACCTCAATGAGATATCACCTCACACCAGTAAGGATGGCCACCATCCAAAAGACAAACAACAACACGTGTTGGTGAGGTTGTGGAGAAAGGGGAACACTCCTAGACTGCTGGTGGGAATGTAAATTATTTCAACCATTGTGAAAAGCAGTATGTAGGTTCCTCAAAATGCTCAAAATAGAAATACCGTTTGACCCAGGGATTCCACTTCTAGGAATTTCCCTAAGAATGCAGCAGCCCAGCTTGAAAAAGACAGATGCATCCCTATGTTTATTGCAGCACTATTTACAATAGCCCAGAAATGGAAGCAACCTAAGTGTCCATCAGTAGATGAATGGATAAAGATGATGTGGTACATATACACAATGGAATATTATTCAGCCATTAGAAGAAAACATATCCTACCATTTGCAACAACATGGATGGAGCTAGAGGGTATTATGCTCAGTGAAATAAGCCAGGCAGAGAGAGACAAGTACCAAATGATTTCACTCATATGTGGAGTATAAGAACAAAGAAAAAGTGAAGGTTCAAAACAGCAGTACAATCACAGAATCCAAGAATGGACTAACTGTTACCAAAGGGAAAGTGACTGGGGCGGATGGGTGGGAAGAGAGGGATAAGGGTGGGGAAAAAGAAAGGGGGCATTACGATTAGCATGTATAATATAGGGGGTGCATGGGGAGGGCTGTGCAACACAGTGACGACAAGTAGTGATTCTACAGCATCTTACTATGCTGATGGACAGTGCCTGTAATGGGGTATGTGGAGGGGACTTGGTGAAGGGGGGAGCCTAGTAAACATAGTGTTCTTTAGAAAAAATATATAGTGACCTTCTCTCAGAGAAATGTAAAATAATGGAAATCATTTTTTATCCATCATATTGAAAAAAAGTAAAAATTAATTCAGATATTGGCAAGGATGTCGAGGAACAGGCACTTGCATGCATTTCTTGATGGAAGTATAAATTGCTGCAAACTTTCTGGAAAGCATTTAAGTGGTATCTTTAAATTTCTAAGTATATATACCCTTTAGATTCAGCAATCTTACATTTAGGTATCTATCTTCCAGAAATAAAATTATTTAAATTCTAAGGATATACATAAAGGGATGTTTTCTCTTATAATTCAAAGAACTGAAAAGTCATAAATAGCAAATAGTTAAATAAATTAAGATACCTCCTTAATGTGGAACCTTAAGTAGCTATTTTTACAAATGAGACACCTCTACCTGTGTGTCTTACAAAGACCATACATATTCCATAATGTCCCTGATAATAAAAAGTAGAAGCAGGGTAGGGAAGCATATGATAAAGCAGTGTATTATGGTGTGATCCTATTTTTGTACCTTTTCCAGAGAAAAATATGTATAGATCTTTGTATGTTTGAAAGAGCATAGTGGTGTCTATGGACATATACACATGTGATGCACATAGACCTATTACAGCCAGAGTGATTTAAAGTTCGAGATTAAAAAATAAATTTTCAAAGAATAAGAAAATACTAATTTTAAAGTATTGGGTCTCAAATAGTAATGGATCCAAATTTTAAGGAAATTAAATAATTGAAATGTTCCACTTATAAAATAGCAGTAAATTGGGAGGGGTTAGGTCTTCATGGAATAAGATGACTCACCACAGAATTTTTTTTTTAAATAAGCTTCTTGATAAACCAAAGTGACATTCAATCTTGTTTCTCATCAAGGTTCATTTTCAAGGATCTCTTCTGTTCTGACCTTTGGAAATTGTGGAAGAATTCCCTGATCCTGGGAACATGGGACCTTAACTCTGTCCCTTATATGAGCAGGATGTCAGCAAGGACCATGGGCTCATGAAGCAAGTCGTGAGAGCAGAGCCCAGGAAAGAGCTGTAGACGCCTTGTGTCAGGTTGACGTCTTGCACCTCAAAAACCAAGAAGCATTTGATTTAACAGCTACTTAGTACAGCTGGAAAGGAAGCCAGAGGAAGGATATAAAACAAAACAAAAACAAAAAATCAAAGGCAGGGCATGGGTGGAAGGCTCCCAATGGATAGGGAAGATAGGAGGGTTTGGAGAAGACCAATTCATGCTCCCAGAGGCAGACAATGTGTGCTAGTACCAACTTTTTTTCATGTCCTTCTCCTCCTATCTGGGGCCCCAAGAACCCAGAGACTTGTCCAGTGAAACACCCACCCCATTTCCTTGTCCTTGTGTCTCATGGAATGGGTCTCAGATTTAAGCTCTTTCAGTCAGTCTTCAAATGTTTTGCTTTCCTCCAAACAGTCTAGCCAGTAGTAAACCACAGAAGAGCAAATGAGCAGGACACTGTACTTTTCCACTTTCCATTTTCCATCATGACACCCAGCATATGTGTATGTATATCATTGATCTAAATTTTTCCAAAAAAAACACACTACATGCACTGTGCACTAGCAGTTCTATTTTATTACTTTTCCTTTCTCTTTTTTTATTGTTTTCCATGCCAGCCATAACTCGTAGTTTGCAAAACACTGCTCTATATGATATCATCCCAGATCACAGGCAAAGGCCTTTGGGGAAGGCTTGTGCTTTTTCCAGTGTCCTTATGCTTCAGAAGTAGAAGTGATAATTTAACAAGGGGGCAACTCTCTCCTCCCTCTACTGTCTGACCCTGACACAGGGGACCTGGAATCCTCAGCTGCACACCTGTATGCCCACTCCAGATGCACACTTGTCCTCAGATCAGGCATGTGACACCAGACCTAACCAGAGGGCAAACCAAATGGTTAGTGTTCATAACCCTTCCTTTCTTGAGCCCAGAGATTTCAGAAAGCAACTCCTAACAGGTCCATTATACTACGAATGACTTTTGGAAAGCAATACCTCTCTCTCAATCTCCAAAGAGAGTCATCTCTTCTTTAGATTCATATCCCCCAAATCCAACTTCACAGATCTTTTTTCTTTTTTCTTTTTTTTAAATTGAAGTATCATTGGTATACAATCTTATACTCGTTTCAAATATACAACACAGAGGATAGAAGGATTAAAGATGGTGGCGTGAGAGGTGAGACAAAGGCTTCCTCCTAAAACCGCATATATTATGAAAATATAATTAATAGAACTAACCCTGAGAAAGCAGCAGGAAAGAGGACTGTGCCAGACTGTATACACCTGTAGAAAAGAGCAGACCTCAGGGAACAGGGTAATGTACCAAAGCTGTGGCCCAGCGGAACCCAAGCCCTTCCCCCACCCCAGCTCATTGGCGGGAGGAAGAGAAACAGAGCAGGGAGGGAGTGGAAGCCTAGGATTTCTGAATACCTAGCTCCGGAGATCTACTCTAAGAGCACAAACCTACATTTCATGGTGCTTTCATCATACTCTGGTGATTACGGGGTTGGAAAGTTGGGACAGGCAGAGTTCATGGGGAGACTGGGATTCCACCTGCTAGTGGAAAGCAGGGATCCATATCCAGCTGCTCTGGGACAAAAGCTTAAACCTGTGTGCTTGGCCCACTGGTTGAGGCAGTGGAGGCAGGCATAGCAGCCAGGAAACAGGAAACAGCTCTTTCCTACCGCGAGGCACCCATACCACTCCCCTGTGATCCCCAACATTACTTCAGAGGCTGAGCAGCTCCAGAGAGTAGAGGTTCTGGACACTAGAAGGTGCAATATACAAATATGAAATGCCTAAGGAACCTGGTCCAGAGTAAAATTATTAATACAACTCCTGAGAAAGATTTAAATGACATGGACCTCGTGACTCTTCCTGAAAGGGAGTTCAAAATAAAAATCATTAACATGCTCATGGAGGTACAGAAAGATATTCAAGAACTCAGGAAAGAATTCCAGTCAGATATCTAATCATTGAAGAGCACAAAGGAGGGTATTAAAAGCAGATTGGATATGGTGAAAGAGATGATAAATGAAACAGATACCAGAGAAGAGGAATACAAAGAAGCTGAGGCACAGAGAGAAAAAAGGATCTCCAAAAATGAAAGAATATTGAGTGAACTGTGTGACCAGTCTAAACAGAACAACACTCGAATTATAGGGATACCAGAAGAAGAAGAGAGAGAGAAAGGGATAGAAAATGTCTTTGAGGAGGTAATTGCTGAAACTTCCCCAATAGTCTCTCAGGCCATGGAGCTCCACAGATCTCCCAACACAAGGGAACCAAGGAAGAAAACACCAAGACATGTAGTAATTAAAATGGCAAAGACCAAGGATAAAGACAATTAAAAGCAGCCACAGAGAGAAATAAGATCACATGCAAAGGAAAGCCCATCAGGCCATCATCAGACTTCTCAGCAGAAACCTTACAGGCCAGAAAGGAGTGGTATGATGTATTTAATGTTATGAAGCAGAAGGGCCTGGAACCAATATTACTTTATCTGGCAAGATTATCATTTAAATTTGAAGGAGGGATTAAACAATTTCCAGATAAGCAAAAGCTCAGAGAATTTACCTCCCACAAACCATCTCTACAGTGTATTTTGGAGGGACTGCTATAGATGGAATGGTTGAATAGCTGTCACCAGAGGTAATAAAACCACAGTAAAGAAAGTAGAACAGCTATTTACTAAGCAGATGCAAAATGAAATTAACTATCCCCAAAGTCAACCAAGGGAAAGACAAAGAGTACAGAATATGATATCCAATATATAAAGAATGGAGGAGGAAGGAAAAGTAGGCAAAAAAGAAAAGAACCTTTATATTGTGTTTGTAACAGCATATTAAGTGAGATCGGTTAGACTCTTAGATAGTAAGGAAGTTAACCTTGAATCTTTGGTAAACACAAGTCTAAACCCTGCATTGGCCATAAGTACATGCCTATCAATAATCACCCTAAATGTAAATGGACTAAAGGCACTGATCCAAAGACATAGAGTCACTGAAAGAATAAAAAAACAAGACCCATCTATATGCTGCCTACAAGAGACTCACTTTAAACCCAAAGACATAAACAGACTAAAAGTGAAGGGATGGAAAAAGATATTTCATGCAGCTAATAGGGAGAAAAAAGCAGGAGTTGCAGTACTGGTATCAGACAAAACAGACTTCAAAACAAAGAAAGTCACAAGAGACTAAGAAAGACATTACATAATGATAAAAGGTTAGTCCAACAAGAAGATATAACCATTATAAATATCTATGCACCCAACACAGGAGCACCTAGATATGTGAAAAAATACTAACTGAATTAAAAGGTGAAATAGAATGCAATGCATTCATTCTAGGAGACTTCAACACTCCACTCACTCTGAAGGACAGATCAACCAGACAGAAAATAACTAAGGAGACAGAGACACTGAACAACACTTTACAACAGATGGACCTAACAGACATCTACTGAACTCTACACACAAACGCAGCAGAATACACATTCTTCTCAAGTCCACAGGAAACATTTTCATGAATAGATCATATACTAGGCCACAAAAAGACCCTCAGTAAATTCAAAATGATTTAAATTGTACCAAACAGTTTCTCAGACCACAAAGGTATGAAACTAGAAATAAATTATGTAAAGAAAATGAAAAATCCCACAAACACATGGAGGCTTCACAACATGCTCCTAAATAACCCATTGATAAATGACCAAATAAACCAGAGTTCAAGCAATATATGGAGACAAATGACAACAATTCAACACCACAAAAATCTGTGGGATGCAGTCTGTGCTAAGAGGAAAGTATATTAAAATACAGGCCTACTTCAGGAAAGAAGAACAATCCCATATAAGCAGTCTAAACTCACAATTAAGGAAACTAGAAAAAGAAGAACAAATGAGGCCCAAAGTCAGCAGGAAGAGGAACATAATAAAGATTAGTGCAGAAATAAATAAAATTGAGAAGAATAAAACAATACAATGAATCAATGAAAGCAAGAGCTGGTTCTTCAAGAAAATAAACAAAATATATAAACCCATGGCCAGACCTATCAAGAAAAAAGAGAGTCTACACACATAAACAGAATCAGAAATGAGAAAGGAAAAAACTGTATGGACACTGCAGAAATACAAATAATTATTAGAGAATACTATGAAAAATTATATGCCAACAAACTGGATAACCTAGAAGAAATGGACAACTTTCTAGAAAAATACAACCTTCCAAGGCTGCCCAAGGAAGAAACAAAATCTGAACATACCAATTACCAGCAATGAAATCAAACTGGTAATCATATAGTACCTAAGAACAAAATTCCTGGCCCAGATGGCTTCACCGCTTCAACATTTAGTGAAGACCTAACAGCCATACTCCTTAAAGTTTTCCAAAGTGTAGAAGAAGAGGGAATACCTCCAAACTCATTCTATGAGGCTAACATCACTCTAATACCAAAACCAGGCAAGGACACCACAAAAAAAGAAAATTACAGACCAATATCCCTGATGAACATAAATGCAAAAATACTCAACAAAATATTAGCAAATCACATTCAAAAACCTGTCAAAAAGTTCATCCATCATGATCAAGTAGGATTTCTTCCAGGGATGCAAGGATGATAAAACATTGGAAAATCCATCAGCATCATCCACCGTATCAACAAAAAGAAGGACAAAAACCACATGATCATCACCGTAGATGCTGAAAAAGCATTTGACAAAATTCAACACCCATTCATGATAAAAACTATCAACAAATGGGTATAGAGGGCAAGTACCTCAACAGAATAAGATGCTCCACATCACTAATCATCAGGGAAATGACAAACCCACAGCCAACATCGTACTTAACAGTGAGAAGCTGAAAGCTTTTCCTTTAAGATTGGGAACAAGACAAGGATGCCCACTTTTCCCGCTTCTATTCAAAATAGTACTGGAGGTCCTAGCCGAGGCAATCAGACAACACAAAGAAATAAAAGTCATCCAGATTGGCAAGGAAGAAGTTAAACTGTCCCTGTTTGCAGATGACATGATATTGTACATAAAAAACCATAAAGAATCCACTCCAAAACTACTAAAACTAATATCTGAATTCAGCAAAGTTGCAGGATACAAAATTAATACACTGAAATCTGTGGCATTCCTATACACTAACAATGAACTACCAGAGAGAGAAATCAGGAAAACAATTCAATTCACAATTGCAGCATAAAGAATAAAATACCTAGGAATAAACCTAACCCAGGAAGTGAAAGACCTATACTCTGAAAACTACAGGACACTCTTAAGAGAAATTTAAAGATACCAATAATTGGAAACACATCCCATGCTCATGGATCGGAAGAATTAATATTGTCAAAATGGCCATCCTGCCTAAAGCAATCTATAGACTCAATGCAATTCCTATCAAAATACCAAGATGAACTAGAGAAAATCATTCTAAAATTCATATGGAACCACAAAAGACCTCGAATATCCAAAGCAATTCTGTGAAGGAAGAATAAAGTTGGGGGCATTATGCTCCCAACTTCAAGCTCTACTACAAAGCTACAGTAATCAAGACAATTTGGTACTGGCACAAGAACAAACCCAAAGACCAATGGAACAGACTAGAGAGCCCTGATATAAACCCAACCATATATGGTCAATTAATATATGATCCGGGAGCAACGGATATACAGTGGGGAAATGACAGCCTCTTCAACAGCTGGTGTTGGCAAAACTGGACAGCTACATGCAAGAGAATGAAATTGGATTACTGTTTAACCCCATACACAATAGTAAACTCAAAATGAATTAAAGACTTGAATGTGAGTCATGAAACCATAAAACTCTTAGAAGACAACATAGGCAAACATCTCTTAAATATAAGCATGAGCAACTTCTTGCTGAATGCATCTCCTCAAGAAAGGGAAACAAAAGCAAAAATGAACTCATGGGACTACATCAAACTAAAAAGTTTCTGTACAGCAAAGGGCACCACGAACAGAACAAAAAGGCATCCTACAGTATAGTAGAATATATTTGTAAATGACATATCCAACAAGGGGTTAACATCCAAAATTTATAAAGAACTTATACACCTCAACACCCAAAAAGCAAATAACCCAATTAAAAAATGGGCAGAGGATATGAAGAGACAGTTCTCCAAAGAAGAAATTAAGATGGCCAACAGACACATGAACAGATGCTCCACATCACTAATCATCAGGGAAATGCAAATTAAAACCACAATGAGATATCACCTCACACCAGTAAGGATGGCCAGCATCAAAAAGACCAAGAACAACAAATGCTGGCGAGGATGTGGAGAAAGGGGTACTCTCATACACTGCTGGTGGGAATGTAAGCTATTTCAACCATTGTGGAAAGCAATGTGGAGGTTCCTCAAAAAACTAAAAATAGAAATACCATTTGACCTGTGCAACCCACTCCTTTGAATTTACCCAAAGAATACAACTTCTCAGATTCAAAAAGACATGTATTTATTGCAGCACTTTTTACAATAGCCAAGTATGGAAGCAACCTAAGTGTCCATCAGTAGATGAATGGATAAAGAAGATGTGGTATATATATATTCAATGGAATACTATTCAGCCATAAGAAAAAACAAATCCTACCATTTGCAACAACATGGATGGAGCTGGAGGACATTATGCTCAGTGAAATAATCCAGGTGGAGAAAGACAAATGCCAAATGATTTCCCTCATTTGTGGAGTATAACAATGAAGAAAAACTGAAGGAACAAAATAGAAGCCGACTCAGCGACTCCAAGAATGAACTAGTGGTTACCAAAGGGGAGGGGTGTGGGAAGGCGGGAGGGGAGGGAGGAAGAAGGGTTTGAGGGGTATTATGTTTAGTACACATGGTGTGGGGGATCACGTGGAGAGCACTGTAGCACAGAGAAGGCACATAGTGGATCTGTGGCATCTTAATACACTGATGGACAGTGACTCCACTGGGGTATGGGTGGGGACTTGACAATATGGGTAAATGTAGTAACCATATTGTTTTTTCATGTGTAACCTTCATAAGAGTGTATATCAATCATACCTTAATTTAAAAAATGTACAACACAAAGGTTCAAGAGTTACTCCCTCCAGCATGGTTACTATCAGCATAGAAAGACATTACAGAATCTTTGACTGTATTCTGCATACTGTACTACCATTCCTGTGACAAACATATTGTGATTGCAAGTTATTGTGCCCCTTTATCCCCCTCACCCTCCCCACCGACCAGCCCCAACTTCCCCCCCTTGGTAAACACTAGTCACGTCTCAGTATCTGTGTCTACTGCTGTTTTGTTCCTTTTCTTTTTTTGCTTTGTTTTTTATATTCCACAAAGAAGTGAAATCATACGGTATTTGTCTTTCTCTGCCTGGTTTACTTCACTAAGCATAATACCCTCTAGATCCATGTTGTTATAAATGGCAGGATTTCTTTTCTTTTTATGGATCTTTAATACTCCATTGTGTATATGTACCATGTCTTCTTTATCCGTTCATCTGTTGATGGACACTTAGGTTGCTTCCATATCTTGGCCATTGTAAATAATGCAGCAATAAACATAGGAGTACATAAATCTTTTTGAATCAGGGATTTAGCTTTTTGGTGGTAAATTCCTAGAAGTGGAATTACTGGATCGAATGGCATTTCTAGTTTTAGTTTTCTGAGGAAACTCCATACTGCTTTCCATAACGGTTGTACCAATTTAGATTACCACCAATAGTGTAGGAGTGTTCCCATTTCTCCACATCCTCACCAACATTTGTTATTTCTTGTTGTTTGGATAGTGAACATTCTAACTGGTGTAAAGTGATATCTCATTATGGTTTTGATTTGCATATCCCTTATAATTAGTGATACGGAGCATCTTTTCATGTGCTTATTCATCATCTGCATTTTTTCTTTGAAGAATTGTCTGTTCAGGTAGTCCACCCATTTTTTAATCAAGTTATTTGTTTTTTGGGTGTTGAGGCATATGTGTTCTTTTTATTTTGTGAGTGTTAACCCCTTATCAGATGAGCACTTACTGGTATATTCTCTCATACTGTAGGTTGACTTTTTGCTCTGCTGATGGTGTCCTTTGTGTACAGAAGCTTTTTAGTTTGATGTAGCCCCATTCATTCATTTTTTATTTTGCTTCCCTTGCCTGAGAAGATGTGTCCAGGAGAAAACTGCTCACACTTATGTTCAAGAGAATTTTGCCTATGTTTTCTTCTGAGTTTTATGGATTCATGACTTACATTCAGGTCTTTGATCCATTTCAAGTTTACTTTTGAGTATGGAGTTAGACAATAATCCAGTTTCATTCTCTTACATGTAGCTGTCAGTTTTGCCAACACCAGTTGTTGAAGAGGCTGTCATTTCCCAATTGTATATTCATGGCTCCTTTGTCATATTTTAATTTACCATATATACATAGGTTTATATTCCCACTCTCTATTCTATTCCATTAATTTATGGGTCTGTTTTTGAGCCAGTACCAAATTGTCTTGATCACTGTGGCTTTGTACTAAAGCTTGAAGTTGACAAGCATAATCCACCCAGGTTTGCTCTTCTTTCTCAGGATTGCTTTCGCTATTTGGGGTATTTTGTGTTTCCATATGAATTTTAGAACTATTTGTTCTAGTTTATTGAAGAATGCTGTTGGTATTTTGATAGGGATTGCATAGTTCTGTAAATTGCTTTGGGCAGAATGGCCATATCGACAATATTAATTTATCCTATCCATGAGCATGGGATAGATTTCCATTTATTGGTGTCTTCTTTAATTTCTCTCATGAGTGTCTTATAGTTTTCAGAGTAAAGATTTTACACCTCATTTCGGTTTATTCCTAGGCATTTTTTTCTTTTTGATGCAGTTGTAAATGGAGTTGTTTTCCTGATTTCTCTTTCTGTCACATAGGAATGTGAAAGATTTCTGTGTAATTCTGTATCCTGAAACTTTTCTGAATCCAGTTATTAGTTCTAATAGTTTTCTGGTGGGGTTTTTAGGGTTTTCTATGTATAACATCATGTCATCTGCAAACAGTGACAGTTTAACTTCTTCCTTACCAATTTGGATGCCTTTTATCTCTTTGTCTTGTCTAATTGCTGGGGCTAGGACCTCCTGTATTATGCTGAATAAAAGTGGTTGAGAGTGGGCATCCTTTTCTTGTTCCTGAACTTACAGGAAAAGCTTTCAGCTTTTCACTGTAAACTATGATGTTGGCTGTGGTTTTTTTCATATATGGCCTTTATTATGTTAAGGTACTTTCCCTCTAAACCCAGTTTGTTGAAAGTTTTTATCATGAATGGATACTGAATTTTGTCAAATGCTTTTTCAGCATCTATTGAGATGATCATGTGGTTTTTATCCTTTTTGTTAGTGTGGCATATGATATTGATTGATTTACAAATATTGTACCATCCTTGCATCTCTGGAATAAATCCCACTTGTTCATAATGGATGATCTTTTCTATATATTTTTAAATTCAGTTTGCTAATATTTTGTTAAGGATTTTTGCATCAATTTCCATCAGGGATATTGGTCCACAATTTTCTTTTTTTGTGACATCTTTGCCTGGTTTTGGTATTAGAGTGATGTTGGCCTCATAGAATGAGTTTGGAAGTATTCCCTCCTCTTCTGCTTTTTGGAATACTTAAAGAAGGATTAGTATTAGTTCATCCTAAATGTATGGTAGAATTCAGCTGTGAAGTCATCTGGTTCTAGAATTTTGTTTAGGGGAGTGGAGTTTTTTGATTACCAATTCAATTGCTGATAATTGGTCTGCTCAGATTTTCTTTTTCTTCCTGGATCAATCTTGGAATGTTGTGCTTTTCTAGGAATTCTGTTTCTTCTAGGTTGTCCAATTTATTGGTATATAAGTTTTCAGAGTATTCTCTAATAATTCTGTGTATTTCTGTGGAACCCATTGTGACTATTCCTTTTTTGTTTCTGATTTTGCTTTCCTGTGTACTCTATTTTTTCTTGATATGTCTGGCTATGGGTTTATCTATTTTGCTTATTTTCTCAAAGAACAAGCTCTTGGTTTGATTGATTTTTTTTCTGATGTTTTATTCTTTTCTATTTTGTTTATTTCTGCTCTGATCTTTATTATATCCCTCCTTCTACTAACTCTGGCCTCCATTTGTGCTTCTTCTTCTAGTTTCTCTAATTGTGAGTTTAGACTGTTTATTTAGGATTGTTCTTGTTTCTTGGGGTAGGCCTGTATTGCTACGTACTTCCCTCTTAATGATTTTGCAGCATCCCACAGATTATTGGCTGAAGAATTTTTGTTTTCATTTGTCTCCAGGTATTGCTTGATTTCTGTTTTAATTTGTTCATTGACCCATTGATTATTTATAAGCATGTTGTTTAGCCTTCATGTATTTGTAGGCTTTTCTTATTTTCCTCTGTAATTTATTTCTAGTTTCATACCATTGTGGTCTGAGAAGCTGCTTGATACAATCTCAATCTATTTTCATTTATTGAGGCTCTTTTTGTAGCCTAGTATGTGATCTGTTCTGGAGAATGTTCCATATGCACTTGAAAAAAATGCTGCTGCTTTTGGGTGGAATGTTCTGTAGATGTCTGCTAAGTCCTTCTAACCTAATGTACTGTTCAGTGCTTCTGTTTCCTTATTTATTTTCTGTCTGGTTTATCTGTCTATTGATGTGAGTGGTGTGTTAAGGTCTCCTAAAATGTATGTGTTATAATCTATTTCCTCCTTTAATTCTGTTAGTATCTGTTTTACATATTTGTAAATGCTATGCTCCTATGCTGGGTGCATAGATATTTAAAATGGTTATATCCTCTTGTTGGGCTTACCCCTTTGACTTTATGTAATGTCCTTCTTTGCTGCTTTGTACTTTCTTTGTTTTGAACTGTATTTTGTCTGCCACTCTGTCTTTTGGTGCATTCAGTCCATTTACATTTAAGGTAATTATTGATAGGTATGTACTTATTGCCACTTTTTAACTGTTTTCTGGGTTTTTTTTTTAGATCCTCTCTGTTCCTTTCTTCCTCTCTTCTCCTGTTATTTGATGGTTTTCTTTATTCAATGGTTATGATTGGATTTCTGTTTTTCAATTTTTTTGTGTGTCTACTGTAGGTTTTAGTTTTGTGGTAACCAAAGTTTCAAGGAAAGCTTCCTTACTGTATAACAGTCTATATTAAGTTACTGATCTGTTTCAAACACAATTGAAAGGACACTTTTTTCTTCTTCTTCCTCCACACTTTATGTATTAGATGTCATAATCTGCATTTTTTGTGTATCCCTTGACTTATTTGTGTATGGTTGATTTTGCTAATTTTGTTTAGTTTTAATTTCACACTTGCTAGGTAATTAATTGGTCTACTACCTTTATTATGGATTTATTTTCATTGGTGAATGCTATTTAGCTTTAGGAACATTTCAACCTAGAGCAGTTCCTTTAACATATCCTGTAATGCTGGTTTAGTGGTTATAAAATCCCTGAGCCTTTGTTTATGTGAAAATTGTTTAATCCCTGCTTCATATTTAAATGATAATCTTTTTGGGCAGACGATTCTTGGTTGGAGGTCTTTCTGTTTCAGTACATTAAATATTTCATGCCACTCCCTTCTGGCCTATAAAGTTTCTGTTCAGAAGTCTGCTGACAGCTGGATGGGGTTTCCTTTATAAGTAATCTTTTTTCTTTCTCTGTCTGCTTTCAATACTCCCTCCTCATCCTTGAACTTTGCCATTTTATTATATGTCTCGGTGGTATATTCCTGGGGTTCCTTTTATTAGGGGCTCTGTTTGCTTCCATGACCTGAGTGTCTATTTCTTTCCCCAGATTAGGAAATTTTTCAACAATTATTTCCTCAAAGAGACTTTCTATCCCTCTGTCTCTCTCTTCTCCTTCTTGTACCTCTATTATGCAAATATTGTTTCATTTGGATTGGTCACACAGCTCTCTTATCATTCTTTCAGTCCTAGAGATTCTTTTTTTCTCTGTGCCTCAGCTTCATTGTGTTCCTGTTCTCTAATTTCCATCTCATTGGTTGTCTCCTCTATTTGCAGTAATCTATTCCTTCCCTCCATTATGTTTCATTTAAGTTACTGTATTCTTCAGCTCTTCATGGTTCTTTTTCAGCTTCTCTCTTTTGAAGTCCTCCCTGAGATCCTGGCTACTTTTCTGTAAATCAGTGAGCATGTTTATGATTTTTACTTTGAAATATTTATCAAGAAGATTGGTGATCTACCTTTCATTTAGCCCTCTTTCTGGTTTTTGTCCTGTAGTTTGTTTGGAATATATTCCTTTGCCTCCTCATTTTGTCAGGGTTTCTGTGTTTCTTCCTTTGTATAAGATGGATCCACTATGCTTCCTAGTCTCGAGAGTAATAGTCTCATGAAGGAGGCATCCTATGGTGCCCAGAAGCTCAAGACTTTTTACTCTCCAGTGCCACATTCTACTTTACAGGAGCCCCATTTGCTATTGATGTGCAGTGGGTGGGGCTGCCTTTCTGTCTTTCTTCCAGTAGTGGTCTGAGTTTGCTGTGCTGGCAATTTGTTTCAGCTGCCTTTATGATCTGAGCAGAAGCCTCTGCTGGGATTGCTGTAGGCAGGCTACCCTCTGCCTGCCCTGCAGCGATGGTGGGGCTACAGTGTTAACGGAATAGGCAGGGCCATTGTGCACCCTGGGTCAGTGTGGGAAGTGCAGCACTATGCTTGGACACCCATAGGGAATAAGGAGCTCTCAGGGCTGGCTCCTGCAGACACCTCCCCAGTTTGGTTGAAGCAGGGCTGAGAAAGCTGAGAGAGTCTCCCTCTGCCTGCCAGACAGCAAAGTCTGACGCTGCTGCTGGGCCGAGTGGGTGGGCTCATTGGCAATGTACACAAGGAGGTACTTTGGGGCTGAGTTGCCATTGAGAGGCATAGAGCATCTGGGGCTCCTGAGAATTCTTGGCCTTTGGTCCAAGGGAGGGCTGGGGAGGTATTGTCCACCTGCCCTTTCTCCTGAGGAGAGAGTTACATCCAACTCTTGCTTCTCTGGCACCCTTCCCACTGCTGAAAAGTCTTTCAAACCACCTCTGCTTTGGGTCTCAGGAACACTGGAGCTTACCTGGCCTCCACAAGCAGCTGAAGTCTCAGCCTCCCAGGGTGCTCCACCTGTCCCTGGTGTCCTGCACCACTAATCACTAGAATCCAGTGTAATGTGGACTCGTACTCCCAGAGCAGATCTCCAGGGCCAGGTGCGTAGAGTTCCTGAGTGCCTATTCCCTCCAGGCTCTGTTTCTTTTCCTCCCTCCTCTGGGGTGGGATGAGGGAAGGGCTCAGGTCCCCCTTGATCACAGGTCTGCCACTTTATCCTTTTCTGTGTGGTCTCCTCTTCTTCCCCAGGTGTAGGTGGTCTGTTTTGCAGTCTGTAGGTCATTTTCAGGTTTAGCTGTATTTTCTGTAGTTTCTTCCTTTATGTGTTTTTGGGAAGAAGTTTCTGCCTTGTTTTCCTACTCAGCCATCTTTTTCTTCTTACAGGTCTTTTTTCAAATACAAAATATTCAACATCATTTTGAGTTGAAAGCTGTTGAGGGTTATTGTATGAGGGCTGAAAATGATCATTAAAGAATGAAAAACAAAATAATTCTAACCCACAAACAGTGAAATTTTGCCTATATTCATTCCTCCTTCTTTCTCTCTGAACATTTGGAGGATTTCATAAATTCAGTTAGTCTATAAACTATAGAAGAAAGGGTGTGGACTCTAGAGTCAGAAAACCCTGACCTAAATCCCAGCTCTGCCAGTTAAGAGCTGTCTGACCTTGGGAAAATCGCTTAACCTCTCTGAGCCTTCATTTCCCCATGGCAAAGATGGAGCTGATAATGTATGCAGAGCTTGAACCTATTCAAGGCACATGCACAATAAATTGTTGTTAGTGTTATTTCAGGGAAGTTTGGTGATACATGTTCACAGCCACAGAAAAACCTGTAGGCTGAGTGAGAAGATATCACTTTCCTCAGGGACCAAATATGGCAGCAGGTCCAGATTCCAGCAAGGGCTTGTGTGGCAGTTGAGACAAGGTTATTACCCTCTCTGATGTTGTTTCCTTACCTTTAACATGGAGGAAATATCCTATATCACAGGGTAAGGTTTAAATGAAATCATTATTTAACAGGACATCAAAATCAGACTCAATGTCTCCAAAATTGCTCTTGAGAACAATAGGTGACAAGAATTCTGTTCTAAAAAGAAATGATGGTTATCCATGCAGGACATGCTAACCAGTGGATAAAAGCCAAAAGGGGTTGAAGACATTTGAAGCATGTCACCTGGAACTTTAAGGACATAGACACTGATGCCTACCTCTTGTCTGGAAAAATCTAAAGGCAAAAAGCTGAGAGTAGAGAGGATAAAACTTCATCAAAGCAAGGAACTTTCCCACTGGATGCAGGGCAAAGGTGGATGTTCCCTTGGGCCAGAGTTGACAGTGAGGAAGGTAGCTACCCCACAACATCTGTAAAGGACCTCACCCAAGAGTTAGGTAACCCAAATGCCAGAAGCAGGAGCAGAGAAGAATATGGTATCCTGAGGACTTGCAATAGAAGCCCATTAGGTAGAGGGCAAAACACACACACACACACACAAAAGCACCTCACAAGGCAATGAGCCAATATTTGGTCATCTGTACAAGTGGAAGGTGCTAAAGTTATATGACATCTGCACCAGTCAAGTAAAACCCTTCACCGCCTTTACAGTTCCTTCATCCCTCTCTTCTCAGTGGGGCAGGAGGGCAAGGAGCAGCCCAAGGAGACACTGGATGCATTGCCTTCAGTCTGGCAGGCTTCAGGGGCCAGACAGGAGGGCAGACATGGGAAAGGGAAGGAGATTTAAATGGCCTTCATTTCTTCCTTTACGAAATGGATGGGAATGAAATATCATCCACCTCATAGAAGATGACAAAATGAGGTAATATATGTGATTTGCTTACAGCAATGCCCAGAGTAAGCCCCAGGCCCAGGTCTGAGTGACAAACCCATAGGCTAGCACCTCTGGGTCACAGCCTGGAGCCTCCACATATCTCTTTTCTCAGCTTCTCTGACTTTATGTAGATTTCATCTCAGAAATTCAACCTCTTTTGTATTCTCATGAAGATACAACTTCTGCATTCACCAGAAGCTATATACAACTAATGATCATGAGCAAAATCTCCAGAAAATAAAAATTATACTAACCCAGGTTTGAAAAATCAGAAGCATTTTACCCAATTTCAACCAATACAAATAATCATGAAGAAGATTAAAGAATCAGATGTTTAGTTGAATATGGTCTCACTGGTGTTTTGCTAACTGCACTAAAAGTGGACCATTATAAAAACACTGGATTAGATTCCTAGATTCTAACTGCTAATGGGTGATAACTCATTATTTAGTAGTTTAATAGCAGTAACACTCAAATAACTGGCACATTATGGTAGATCTGAGATAGATGGTGTTTTTAATTACTAGAGAACTAACACATTTCTGTACTGGAAAGCCCAGGCCCAAGAAAGAGGGATCCGTATTTTGGAGTTGTATTCTGCAACCCAAAGTGGCATGGTGTGACCTTCTCCTTTGTAAAATTCTTTTAATGGTTTGAGGCTGACAATCAAGTACTGTAATGTGCATTGTAGGACAGAGAGGATATGATTGGTTTTAAAATAATTTGAATTTTAAAAATAAAGAAGTAATTTAGCCTTTTTGTTCTGTTCAAACACAACATCCCTGAATTTAGCAGTGACACAGCCCAGCAATTCCCACTTAGCGGGTGTCTCATCTGGGTCACTGGGCCTTATGCTCACTGATCAGGGCAGCCCGTCCTCCTGGCCTAGAGCCTCAGATGCCACCAGAGCACAGGCCACAGGTGAACTATAGTGAGCCTGTGGCTGGCAGGGCTCCCCTGGTTTGGCCATGTTCTCTCTCCACCTCCTCCCACTGCCTACTTCCCTCTGAGGGAACGCACAGGCCTGCGAGCTCCCCGGACCCTGGTAACCGCCACTCCCATCCCTCAGAGGCTGGTGTATAGTGCTTCAAGGTGCCAAGCCCACATGAACATTGCTAATGAACCAAAGATTCCAGAGATGTGGGCTGGTTTTCGATTTGGCTGGGTGGAGGTTGATACTGTGATCGTTCCCCACCCAACATGAGCTCCTCAGATAAACGTCTGAGAAAAGAGCAGTTTAGGACTCAGGAAACCCCACCAATGCTACAACTTAACAGCAGCAGTAAGGTGGGTCTCCAGGCAAAGGGGTGGGGTCTGATAATCAAGTACCAGGGCACCCCACGTGGGTACATTTCCCCAAATCAGAAGCAGCAAGGCTCAGGGATTAAATTGCTCAGATTAAAGGAGCTAATAGAAGCAGGACAAGTGTATGCAGTGTGTCATCATGGACTGGATCCTGGAGGAAAACCTGTCAACAATACTGGCTTTTATCTTATAAATTTGAATATGGGCCATAGATTAGATAACAATATTGTATTAATACTATAGTAATGTTAAATTTCCTCACTGTAAGCATTGTATTGTGATTATGTAAGACAATGCTCTCATTATTAGGAAACACAGAAATATTAGCAAAGAGGGATGATACTGCCAATTGCTCAAATGGTCCAGAAAGATTATGTACTACATACACATGCACATGCACAGAGTGAGCATTTGCAAGTGAGGCAAAGATAAACAATGGTGACTCTGGGGCAAAAATATCTATGAGTTCTTTGTGTAATTCTTGGCAATTTTTTCTGGAAGTTTGGAAGTATATTCAAAAAGAAAGTCACAGAAAAGTGAGTCACAATGTCTGGATACATTTTCTAAGGCCAAGGCGAGTAGGACCTCACCTCAGAGCTGACACCATTCCTCCCAGGTGAGATGGGCCATTGAATATTCTCTGTCACAGGACTTCTTGGGCCTCCACCTCTTGTGACTCCAGCCCCAGGTGACAAACAGGTGGGGCTGGCAGGCCTCGCTCCTCACCTGCAGGCAGACCTTTGACCAGGCTCTGCAGTTTCTGCTCCACTGGCCCCTTCGCCTCCTTGGTTTTCAGAGCAGTGAGCCTTCACTTCTGCTTGGCCTCAACCCCTCTGGGCCAGCAGCAGTGTCTCCTCCTCCTCGGGGATCTGAGCTCTCTGTCAGCAGCCACACTGCCCCCTGGGTGTGCAGCCAGGCCAATGGACCAGGTGTGTGTCTGGAGCATCCTAGGCGACAGAGGACGGAATGCCACATGGATAATCTCCTCAAGGAGATAAAAGCCTTTCTCTACCTCCGTGGTTGTAGAAATTCCATCCCCAGAATTACTGGGTTGCACGTGGAACTTATTGGACATGCACATTCTCAGGCCCCAACCCACTGGAATTAGACAGTCTATGGGTGGTACCAGGAATCTGAATCTGTGTAACCAGCCCACTGGTGTATTCTGATCCACAATCCAGTTTGAGAGGTACTGTAGGCTGTGTTAAAGACAACACAGTTTAAGCTTATTTTCTGTCCAGTTTTTAAATATTAAAAGAAGGAAAGCCCAAAAATATTCAATCTTCTCTAGAATATTCCCTGTTAATAGTGACTAAGCTAATCTGGGAGAGGGTGTTCAGAGGGAGGGAGGTTTAGGGAGAGGGTCTTAATGCTCACCTTTCTGCTTCCACAGAGGGAGGGGATGCTCATGCTCTCTCCAGAGAAAAGGAACATTTCCAGCTTTTCTCCTTCCTCCCCAGTGGGATGAGGGAACACATGGCTGGTAAATTTAGGAGGAGGGTAGGCCACTTGCTGGGTGCCCTCACATTCAGATCTGCCTGTTGACTGGCATGTCCCTTGGGGGAGTTACCTGTGCCAGCTCAACTGGTCCTCAGCTGACCAAGTCTGAGAGCCTGTAAAGTGGGTAAAGTTGTCCTCAACCACACCCTCTCAATACAAAGCCGACCTCCAGGTCTATCTCTTAGTTGGTTCTAAACAGGAGGTAAAAGATAAAAGATTTTATTGGATACACAAAACCCAGGTGACGAAGATAACAGAGTAGTTTTGGCAAATCCCCTTTGGAAGATATAGAAGAAGCAGAGGGCTTTGAGTCTGCAGCCAGCTCAAGGGAGAAGGAAGTGAGATGCTGGCATTCGGGGGGATGCTAAGCTGCCAGCCATCATCTTCCAGGGCCTTGTTTTCATGTGCGGTAAAACACATAACATACAATTCACTATGTCAATCATTTTAAAGTATACAATTCAGTGGCATTAAGTATATTCAAAATGTTGTACAAACATTGCCACTAACTAGTTCTAGAATTTTCATCACCCCAAAAGGAAATCCCATGCCATTAACAGTCACTCCCAATTCCCTCCCCCAACCATTCCTGGAAACCAGTAATCTACTTTCTGTTTTGCCTATTGTAGATATTTCATATAAATGGAATCACATAATATGTGACCTTTTGTATCTGTCTTTCTCAGCATGTTTTCAATGTTCATCAATGTTATAGCTCATATCAGTATTTAATTCCTTGTTATTACTGAATACTCCATTGTATGGAAACACCACATTTTGTTTATCCATTTATCAGTTGATGGACACTGGGCTGTTTCTACCTTTTGGCTGTTGTGAACAGTGTTCACATGGACATTCATAATAGGTTTTGTTTTTGTTTGACCACCTGTTTTCAGTTCTTTGGAATATATACCTAAGAGTGGAATTACAAGGTGGTATGGGCTAAAATATGTCCTCCCAAAATATGTACATTGGAATCCTAAGCCCCAGTACCTCAAAATGTGAGTATATTTGGAGATAGGGCCTTTAAAGAACTAATTAAGTTAAAATGAGATCATTAGGGTGGGCCCTAACTCAGTATGAATAGTGACAAGTATGTATGGAAGGAAGACCACTTAGGACCCAGGGACAGGGTGGCCACCTACAAGCTGAGGAGAGAGGCCTCTAACTCACTCTGCTGACACATTGATCTCTGGCTTCCAGCCTGCAGACTGTAAGAAAACAAAATTCTGTTATTTAAGCCCCCCAGACTGTGATACTTTGTTACAGCAGCCCTAGCAAACTAGTACACTGAACCATGTGATAATTCTGTTGAACTCATGCAGAACAGCCAGACCATTTTCCTCAGTGGCTGCCCCTCTCCTAGGGCCTTTGATGTCTGGTTCCATGCTAGATGACTCTGAAATACTCTGCATTCCAGGGGAGGTAGAAGAGGTGTCCCTGGTGGAAATGAGGACCCTCTTTGGCCATAAGTATTCACAGAGGCTACCCCTGCAGGCTTTCAATCAGGAGCATCCCAGGCCATCCGCACCTTGGAAGAGCAGCAACTGAGAGAAGCTGGCACTCACCAGCCTCGCTGGTCTGCTGGGTTTCAGCTTCCACCAGGAAGAGCTGTCCCTCCAAATGGTCTCAGGCTTTCTTCACCTCCTTCCAGAGCTGCTTTCTGAAGGACAATCCTCTGACACTCCAGCTGTCAAAACAATGAACGGTGGGGTGCTGCAGAGCCGGCACCTCGTCGTACTGCCCAGCTGCCCCGCTGAGCCTGTGTCAAGCTCAGCCAAACCACACTCAGAGTGAGCAGCTGTCAGAGGCGCCTGCAGATGGGCCTCATGTCCCAGTTCAGGTGACAGCTTTGTTCTGTCTTCTGAGAAAGCAGGTAGGCAAGGTCCCCTCCCCATTTAGACGGACGTGGATGGGATGTGGCTAGCAGTGAGCTTCAGTCTCATCACTGATAAAATGTGCCCTCCCCTGAGGGAGACTGACATGAGCGGTGTAGGCACCTGCCCAGATGATGCTGGGAGGCCAGGCCTTGGTCTTGGCACCCACCAAATTGCCTCTGCAGATTGAGGCTGCCGAGAGGGCAGGGGTTAGCTGGGTAAGCACTTGGTAAGTCAGTGGATGAGTCATTCAATGGCCCCTGAAACCAAACATCCCTTTCCTACTTCTTCAGAGGCTATGAAAATCTAACTCCCTAGTACATCCTGCTTTGAAACTGTCAGAAGTACTTTAAGTTTGTGAATATCTGCAAAAAAGGAAGCTGTTAATTACAACAGATATCTTGGAATTAAAAGCTACTCTAGGATTTTCATAGTTTTTGCAGATGAAAACCCGAGAAAAACGGGAAAACTTTTAAATTGAGAATGTTCATTTAACATCAATGAATAAGGATCCATTATCATCTACTACGTTAGCCAAATATTATCTTTCCACAATTATCTAAAACACTTGTTTCAAACTTTGACATTCATAGGACTGTAAAGGTTTAAAATTCTATAAAGCTCTCTACCGAAACCATTTGATCTTTCTCTTTACATTAGCTGGAAGGAAAGATAGAGAACATTTGTCTGGAAATTTCTCTCGAGATTGAAGCATCAGCTAACCCAAGCTCTCATAGAGTTCATAAGCCTATACATTTTATTTTATTTTCAGCACAAACTAAGCCTCTGTCCAATACAGTACCTGAATTAACAAGCACTTTTGGGTGAGACTGATTTGATTGAGTTTCCTTTTATTTTAAAAGATAACTCCCTTCTTGGAGGAATACCCATACTTCTGATCTCATATGTTCCTTATTAAAAACAGGGCTTATATCATTCTGTGTCTATATGGTCATAGCAATGCTGGGGGTCTTGTTCACAGAGTCGAAGAATGAACTTCGCAAACACTCGAGGTAGGAGAGCAAGGCAGGGCTTTTATTTAGAGAGAAAGCAAGAGGACAGAGCTCCTGGCTCAGGCCAGGAGGGAACAAGAGAGCCCCGGGGTGGTGCATTGTCTAGGGGTTTTATAGGCAGTTGAGAGACAAAGGGCTAGGGATGTACACCTGCTAAGTGGTCCCAAAATGTTTATCTTTGAAGAGACATTAAGTTTCTAATTAGTCTTCCTGGTTATTTACAAGAATTTTACTGCTCTTATTTCCTCCCAGGATAGCAGCTTCCTGGTCTGGGAGCGTGTCACTCAAGACTGCCTGCTTTGCTCCCAAAGTGGGCTGCATTATTGTCTGTTTGTTAAGAAACTTACTTTTTAACTAATTGGGTTTTAAGATGCAATCTTATTTTCAAGATGGAATCCTTCCTGTTCTTACTACATTGTTTTGGGCTTGCTTACTGCATTTCCCAGGTTGCAAATCATTTGTTTAAGGCTGGAGGATGAAAAGCAGCACCTGGGTAAAGTCAGAAAAACAAGCTGGGCCCCCCAGCAGGCTAAAGCAAATCCCACAATGGATCACCTTGCTTTGTTTTTTCCAGAGGCCCTCACCCTACTCTGTCTAAGCCCATGGTCCCTGTCTCAATAGTGTGTTACTTTAGGCCAAAAAATATTACCAGGCAATTAGTATTATGTATTATATATACATAGAAAGGGAAATATTTTCAAGGTAAGTTATAATGGTAGATTAGGTTTCTGAGTGGGAAGATGTTTAATATTTCAAAAGACAGTCTGTAAAACTGGACCTTCTTCAGGAATGGCAAGCAAATGGTGCAGAAACAAAATCTAGTGTAAAACATGGAATTTCTCAGGAGAATTAAGTCACTCTTTTCTGAGCCTTCATTTTCTTGGCCTGGTCTCATTTGCTGCCTCTCAATAGAGTCCTCAGTCCTCCTCCTCATAAAGAGATGATGGTTTCTCATACACAGATGTGGAATCTGAGAAATGTAAAGCATGCAGCTCCCCACCTATTATCCCCCTCTGCCTCATGACACTAGCACCCACATTTACTTCATGCACCTCCCTCAAAAGCCATGGTGTCATGGGGAGGAAGAGGTGGGCAGGCTGGGCAGGTGATTTGCCATTTCTATCTACTTCACACCATAATACCCCCAAAGAGCTCATGGGTCTCCTACATCCTTAAGTGTGTTTATAGGAAAACACTTCCTTTTCCAAAGGACCAAAGAATATCAGACTTCTCTCTCTCATACTTCTTTATTTTACAGATTCATTACAGCAATTCCATCTTCTGATTCCAGCTCTCTAAGAATTAAGTTCATTTCCCATCATCAGCATAACAAAAAGGCAACCTACAGTATGGAGGAATATATTCATAAATGACTCATTTGACAAGGGGTAAACATCAAAATGTATCATGAATACCCATTCATTATATGCCTCAACACCCCAAAATCAAATAACTGGATTAAAAAATTGGCAGAGGACCTGAACAGACATTTCTCCAAAGAAGAAATTCAGATGGCCAACAGCACATGAAAAGATGCACCACATTGTTAATCATCAGGGAAATGCAAGTCAAAACCACAATGAGATACCACCTCACACCTGTTAGAATGGCCACTATCCAAAAGACAAGAAATAACAAATGTTGGCTAGTATGTTGAGAAATAAGAATGCACCTACACTGTTGGTGGGAATGTCAATTGGTACAACCACTGTGGGAAGCAGTATGGAGATTCCTCAGAAAACTAAAACTAGAAATGCCATTTGATCCAGTAATTCCACTTCTAGGAATTTACCCAAAGAAAACTAAATCCCTGATTCAAAAAGATTTAGGTATTCCTATGTTTATTGCTGCAGTATTTACAATAGCCAAGATATGGAAGTAACCTAAGTGTCCATCAACAGATGAATGGATAAAGAAGATGTGGTGCATATATACAATGGAATATTATTCATCCACAAAAAGAAAAGAAATCCTGCCATTTATAACAACATGGATGAATCCACAGGATATTTGCTCAGTGAAATAAGCCAGGCAGAGAAAGACAAATACCATACAATTTCACTTATTTGTGGAATATAAAAACAAAGCAAAACAGAAGGAACAAAAGAGCAGTAGATTTATAGACACTGAGAAATGATTAGTGGTTACCAAGGGGAGAAGTTGGGGCAGGTCAGTGGGGAGGGGAAAGGGATAAAGGGGCACAATAATTCTCAATCATAATACAAGTTGGTCATGGGGTGGTAGTACAGCATGGAGAATACAGTCAATGATTCTGTAACATCTTTCTATTTTAACAGCAACCTCACTAGAGAGGGTGAGGACCTCATAATATGCGTAACTGTTGAACCACTGTGTTTTATATCAGAAACCAACATAAGAGTGTATATCAATGGTACTTCAATAAAAAAAGCTAATAAAAATTTTAAAATCAAGTTGGAATTTTTTAATTTTATCTTTTGTGTTTTCTTTCTTTGTTTTTGTTTTTTGTTTTTTTAAGTTGGATTTTTAAAAAAAAGAATGAAGTCAATTTCCAAGGTTTGCAAAAGAAAAATCATGGTAAGTGTGACCCAAGTTCTTCAGAGAAACTATTCTGAGCAGTTTCATTATCAAATTGTGTCCCATGCATTTTACTAATGCATCACTTTCTGTCAGTACAGAGCACACAGCAAGTGCGTGTGTTGAGTGATTTTCAGGCATCATTTCACTTACTTAACCTGTCTACAAAGTAGCACTGGCCTTATGCATCCATCCCATAAGGAAAATGTGAACTTAAATAAGGGCTAGTAGGCATAATTCCATTTCAGGGCCTGGAAATTAGGTATAAATATTTGCCTTCGGATATTACTGTTATTTTTAGAACACTAATTCAATAAGTGAGGCAGCAGATCTGAGCTAATGAGTTCATTCACTTTCACTTGTGAAGAGAAGTGCATAAAAAAAAAAACTTCAGTTTTTTTGTCAATAAACCCTATTTTTCAACCTGAAGATGAAAGAGGGTAGGCGTTCAATGAGACATTTTTAGAGGGTACTAAGATTAGCCCAAACCCTTTGACAAATGAAGCTTTGAAATCCAGGAAAGGAAATTTCATTCCTGTTATGGCACCAGGCAGCCACATCTGGTTGCCAAGGCTGAGGACTGCCCACCTCCCAGGGTGTTACCACATCATCTCGTAGGACAGCAGCCCTGACCACCAAGATAGTTCTTTACAGCAATAAAAAATATCGCTTACACCTAACTTTTTAAAATTTTGGTATCATTAATCTACAATTACATGAAGAACATTATGTTTACTAGGCTCCCCCCTTCACCAAGCTCCCCCCACATACCCCTTCATAGGCACTGTCCATCAGCGTAGTAAAATGCTATAAAATCACTACTTGTCTTCTCTGTGTTGTAGAGCCTGCCACGTACCCCCTCCACATTATACATGCTAATTGTAATGCCCCCTTTCTTTTTCGCACCCTTATCCTTCCTTTCCCACCCATCATCCCCAGTCCCTTTCCCTTTGGTAATTGTTAGTCCATTCTTGGGTTCTGTGATTCTGCTGCTGTTTTGTTCCTTCAGTTTTTCTTTGCTCTTATACTCCACATATGAGTGAAATCATTTGGTACTTGTCTTTCTCCGCCTGGCTTATTTCACTGAGCATAATACCCTCTAGCTCCATCCATGTTGTTGCAAATGGTAGGATTTGTTTTCTTCTGATGGCTGAATGTTATTCCATTGTGTATATGTACCACATCTTCTTTATCCATTCTTCTACTGGTGGACATTTAGGTTGCTTCCATTTCTTGGCTATTGTAAATAGTGCTGCAATAAACATAGGGGTGCATCTGTCTTTTTCAAACTGGGCTGCTGCATTCTTAGGGTAAATTCCTAGAAGTGGAATTCCTGGGTCAAATGGTATTTCGATTTTAAACATTTTGAAGAACCTCCATACTGCTTTCCACAATGGTTGAACTAATTTGCATTCCCATCAGCAGTATAGGAGGGTTCCCCTTTCTCCGCAACCTTGCCAACATTTGTTGTTTGTCTTTTGGATGGTGGTGATCCTTACTGGTGTGAGGTGATATCTCATTGTGGTTTTAATTTGCATTTCTCTGATGATTAGCAATGTGGAGCATCTTTTCATGTGCCTGTTGGCCATCTGGATTTCTTCTTTAGAGAACTGTCTATTCAGCTCCTCTGCCCATTTTTTAATTGGATTATTTGCTTTTTGTTTGTTGAGGTGTGTGAGCTCTTTATATATTTTGGATGTCAATCCTTTATCGGATTTGTCATTTATGAATATGTTCTCCCATACTGTAGGATGCCCTTTTGTTCTATTGATGGTGTCCTTTGCTGTAAAGAAGCTTTTTAGCTTGATATAGTCCCACTTGTTCATTTTCGCTTTTGTTTCCCTTGCCCGGGGAGATATGTTCATGAAGAAGTCACTCATGTTCATGTCCATGAGATTTTTGCCTATGTTTATTTCTAAGAGTTTGATGGTTTCATGACTTACATTCAGGACTTTGATGCATTTTGAATTTACTTTTGTGTATGGGGTTAGACAGTGATCCAGTTTCATTCTCTTATATGTAGCTGTCCAATTTTGCCAGCACCATCTGTTGAAGAGACTGTCATTTCCCCATTGTTTATCCATAGCTCCTTTGTTGTATATTAACTGGCCATATATGTTTGGGTTAATGTCTGGAGTCTCTATTCTGTTCCACTGGTCTGTGGCTCTGTTCTTGTGCCAGTACCAAATTGTCTTGATTGCTATGGCTTTGTAGTAGAGCTTGACGTTGGGGTGTGAGATTCTGCCCCCCCACTTTATTCTTCCTTCTCAGGATTGCTTTGGCTATTCGGGGTCTTTGAAGGTTCCATGTGAATTTTTGAACTATTTGTTCCAGTTCATTGTAGAATGCTGTTGGTAATTTTATAGGGATTACATTGAATCTATGTATTGCTTTGGGCGGGATGGCCATTTTGATAATATTAATTCTTTCTGGCCAGGAGCATGGGATGAGTTTTCATTTGTTAGTGTCCTCTTTAATTTCTCTTAAGAGTGCCTTGTAGTTTTCAGGGTATAGGTTTTTCACTTCCTTGGTTAGGTTTATTCCTAGGTATTTTATTCTTTTTGATGCTATTGTGAATGGAACTGTTTTCCTGATTTCTCTTTCTATTAGTTCATTGTTAGTGTATAGGAAAGCCACAGATTTCTGTGTGTTAATTTTGTATCCTGCAACTTTGCTGAATTCTGATATTAGTTTTAGTAGTTTTGGAGTGGAGTCTTTAGGGCTTTTTATGTACAATATCATGTCATCTGTAAATAGTGACAGTTTGGCTTCTTCTTTACCAATCTGGATTCCTTGTATTTCTTTGTTTTGTCTAATTGCCATGTCTAGGACCTCCAGTACTATGTTGAGTAACAGTGGGGAGAGTGGGCATCCCTGTCTTGTTCCTGATCTCAGAGGAAAAGCTTTCAGCCTCTTGCTGTTCAGTATTATGTTAGCTGTGGGTTTATCATATGTGGCCTTTATTATGTTGAGGTACTTGCCCTCTATGCCCATTTTGTTGAGAGTTTTTATCATGAATGGATGTTGAATTTTGTCGAATGCGTTTTCACCATCTGTGAAGATGATCATATGGTTTTTGTCCTTCTTTTCGTTGATGTGGTGGATGATGTTGATGGATTTTCGAATGTTGTACCATCCTTGCATCCCTGGGATGAATCCCACTTGGTCATGGTGTATGATCCTTTTGATGTATTTTTGAATTCGGTTTGCTAATATTCTGTTGAGTATTTTTGCATCTACGTTCATCAGGGATATTGGTTTGTAGTTTTCTTTTTTGGTGGGGTCTTCGCCTGGTTTTTATATAAGGGTGATGTTGGCTTTATAGAATGAGTTTGGGAGTATTCCCTCCTCTTCTATTTTTTGGAAAACTTTAAGAAGAATGGGTATTATGTCTTCTCTGTATGTCTGATAAAATTCCGAGGTAAATCCATCTGGCCCTGGGGGTTTTGTTCTTGGGTAGTTTTTTGATTACCGCTTCAATTTCATTGCTGGTAATTGGTCTGTTTAGGTTTTCTGTTTCTTTCTGGGTCAATCTTGGAAGGTTGTATTTTTCTAGGAAGTTGTCCATTTCTCCTAGGTTTTCCAGCTTGTTAGCATATAGGTTTTCATAGTATTCTCTAATAATTCTTTGAATTTCTGTGGGGTCCATCGGGATTTTTCCTTTCTCATTTCTGATTCTGTTGATGTGTGTTGACTCTCTTTTTCTCTTAAAAAGTCTGGCTAGAGGCTTATCTATTTTGTTTATTTTCTCAAAGAACCAGTTCTTGGTTTCATTGATTTTTTTCTATTTTTTTTTCTTCTCTATTTTACTTATTTCTTCTCTGATCTTTATTATGTCCTTCCGTCTGCTGACCTTAGGCCTCATTTGTTCTTCTTTTTCCAATTTCAATAATTGTGATGTTAAACTATTCATTTGGAATTGTTCTTCCTTCTTTACATATGCCTGGATTGCTATATACTTTCCTCTTAAGACTGTTTTTGCTACAGCCCTCAGAAGTTGGGGCTTTGTGTTGTTGTTGTCATTTGTTTCCATATATTGTGTGATCTCATTTTAATTTGTTCATTGATCCATTGATTATTTAGGAGCATGTTGTTAAGCCTCCATGTGTTTGTGAGCCTTTTTGCTTTCTTTGTACAACTTATTTCTAGTTTTATATCTTTGTGGTCTGAAAAGTTGGTTGGTAGGATTTCAATCTTTTTGAATTTACTGAGGTTCTTTTTGTGGCCTGGTATGTGGTCTGTTCTGGAAAATGTTCTATGTGCACTTGAGAAGATGTGTATCCTGCTGATTTTTGGTGTAGAGTTATCTAGATGTCTATTAAGTCCATCTCTTCTAGTGGGTTGTTCCTTGCCCCTGTGTCCTTACTAATTTTCTGTCTGGTGGATCTGTCCTTTGGAGTGAGTGGTGTGTTAAAGTCTCCCAAAATGAATGCATTGCATTCTATTTCCTCCTCTAATTCTGTTAGTATTTGTTTCACATGTGTTGGTGCTCCTGTATTGGGTGCATATATATTTATAATGGTTATATCCTCTTGTTGGACTGAGCCCTTTATCATTATGTAATGCCCTTCTTTATCTCTTGTTACTTTCTTGTTTTGAAGTCTGTTTTGTCTGATACTAGTATTGCAACACCTACTTTTTTTTCTCTGTTGTTTGCATGAAATATATTTTTCCATCCCTTGACTTTTAGTCTGTGCATGTCTTTGGGTTTGAGGTGAGTCTCTTGTAAGCAGCATATAGATGTGTCTTGTTTTTTTATCCACTCAGGGACTCTATGTCTCTTGATTGGTGCATTCAGTCCATTTACATTTAGGGTGATTATTGAAAGATATGTACGTATTGCCATTGCAGGCTTTAGATTCGTGGTTACCAAAGAAATTCAAGTTTAGCTTGTTTACTACCTTACTGTCTAACTTAACTCACTTATTGAGCTGTTATAAACACAGTCTGATGATTATTTCTTTCCCTTCTTTTTCCTCCTCCTCCATTCTTCATATGTTGGGTATTTTGTTCTGTGCTCTTTTTAGGAGTGCTCCCATCTAGAGCAATCCCTCTAAAATACCCTGTAGAGGTGGTTTGTGGGAGGCAAATTCCCTCAACTTTTGCTTGTCTGGGAATTGTTTAATCCCTCCTTCATATTTAAATGATAATCATGCTGGATACAGTATCCTTGGATCAAGGCCCTTCTGTTTCATTGCATTAAATATATCATGCCATTCTCTTCTGGCCTGTAAGGTTTCTGTTTAGAAGTCTGATGATAGCCTGATGGGTTTTCCTTTGTAGGTGACCTTTTTTCTCTCTCTGGCTTCCTTTAATACTCTGTTCTTGTCCTTGATCTTTGCCATTTTAATTATTATGTGTCTTGTTGTTGTCCTCTTTGGGCCCCTTCTGTTGGGAGTTCTGTGTGCTTCCATAGTCTGAGCAACTATTTCCTCTTCCAGTTTGGGGAAGTTCTCAGCAATTATTTCTTCAAAGACACTTTCTATCCCTTTTTCTCTCTCTTCTTCTTCTGGTACCCCTATAATGTGGATATTGTTCCTTTTGGATTGGCTACACAGTTCTCTTCATATTGTTTCATTCCTGGAGATCCTTTTATCACTCTTTGCATCAGCTTATTTGCATTTCTGTTCTTTGGTTTCTATTCCATCAGTGGCCTCTTGCTTCTTATCCATTCTGCTTATAAGTCCTTCCAGAGATTGTTTCATTTCTGTAATCTCCCTCTGGACGTCACCCCTTAGCTCTTGAATATTTCTCTGCATCTCCATCAGCGTGTTTATGATTTTTATTTTGAATTCTTTTTCAGGGAGACTGGTTAGGTCTGTCTCTGCAGATCCTCTCTCAGGGTTTGTCTGGACTATTTTGGACTAGACTAAATTTTTCTGCCTGTTCATGGTGATAGTGGTGGCTGTAGGCAGGTTGTGGGTGTGTCAGCTGGGAGAAGAAAGTCCTTTTCTGCTTACTGGATGCCTTGCCCTTCTCTGCTGCCTGTGTTGGAGCAGCCACTGGGTTAATCCCCTAAGCTGCTATGGGTGGGGTCTGTGTCAGCCATGCAGAGCCCTGTGGGGAGTGGCAGTCATGCCAGGTGTGCTCCTCTGTGATAGCGGCACCCCTGCTGGGCAGCTGTTTGCCAGCAGCAGCCTTTGGGTCTGGCCCAGGCGGCTGTGCATGGGGCTGGGATTCCGGTCAGCTGCTGGGAGTGCAGCTGCTCCCTCTGACACTGCTGCAGGTGCATGCAGGCCTCTCCCATGCCCCTCTAGCGCTGCCACCGCTGACACGCACAGGCCATTCCTGGGCCTCACTGGCACCACTGCCGCCGGTGCACGCGGGCTGCTCCCAGGCTGCTCGGTTGCCGCCACAGTGGGCTCGCACAAGCCACTCCCAGTCCCCTCTGATTCTGCCGGCACACGTGGGCCACTCCCGGTCCCCTCGGGCACCCCTGCCTCCAGTGCGCACTGCCAGTCTCCCACTACTGGGCCGGTGTGTCGCGGTCCATGCCCGTTGGGGGAACAACTGGCAGGCTGCTTAGTGCCATGAGGGGCTTCAGTGCTGCACTCCCACCCAGGGGGTTAGGGTGTCTAAAGTTCGCAGGGATTCCCAGCTGCTGGCTAAGTGTGCCGGGATGACTTCATCCAGCGGTGGGGTCCCTGTCTCTTTAAGACTTGCAAAAAGCACTCGTTTTTCTTTTGTCTCAGGGGTGCCAGTTGTGGGGACCTGCCCACAGGTTTTGCTTTTCCATTTCTCTAATATCCAGCACCCCGTGCACTTTGTGTCTGCGCTCCGGGTGTGGATTTCTAGTGCTGGTTGTTTAGCAGTCCTGGGCTTTCACTCCCTCCCCGTTCCGACTCCTTTCTTCCCACCGGGTTCTGGGGTGGTGTGGTGTTAGAGTCCCGCCTGGCCGTGGCTTGTATCTTACCCCCTTCGTGTGATGTTGAGGTCTCGCAGATGTAGATGTATCCTGGCTGTTGTACTGAATCCACTGGTGTCTCTTTTAGGAATAGTTGTATTTATTGTATTTTTATAAATAGATATGTTTTGGGGAGATTTCCACTGAACTACTCATGCCGCCATCTTCCCTTGGTCCTTACACCTAACTTTTTATTAAGCATTCACATTTTTCCTTTCTGAAGGTAAGAAGAACTTAAAATATGTCCCAGATTATTCAAAGAACTTTTCATTACAATTAAAAAAATTTTTTTAACTACATGTTTTAGAGAAAGGCTCCAATCTAAATAGCTATACAGATGTGAAGAAGTAAAGAAAAAGTGCACCTTCTGCATTAGGAAGTGTAGCCATACAAAAAGCACTTATTGGTCACCTGCAGGTGGGAGGCATTAAACCAGGAGCTTCGTTCATGACTGTGGCTTTTCCAGTTCGGCAGTTCTCAAAGTGTGGTCCCAGGATAGCAGCATTACAGTCTCCTGGGAACTTGTTAAAAATGCACGTTCGTGAACCTCACTCTAAAGCTAATGAATCAAAAACTCAGGGTTGGAGCCCAATCTGTGTTTCAATAAACTTTCCAAGTGACTCTTAGAGGCACTAAAGTTTGAGAACTGCTTTAGTTCAGTAAATATTTTAAGCTAAGAACAAGCACTCAGTTCAAAGCTGGGTGTGGGAGGGGTTGGTGCACAGAAATGCTAAGAGAGCAAATACACATGAAGCGAAGACTTTCATCCAGCGAATTTCTGCAATGAATTTTCTAGAAACCTGATGGCCTTTTTAGGAGGCTAAAAAGGACTAAAAAGAAAATATCAAACAGATTTGTTTTAAAACATTATAGGAACAGAAGAAGCCCAGAATTTGTTCGAAAGGAATGTGAAAAAACAGGAATTTAAATCTTTCTACTTGTGTGAACTGGATATGCAGCAGGCACATTTTTAAGGAGTCTTCCCACTCACACTCCTTCCATTGCCTGTCTAGAATCTGTCTCTCAGTCTTTTAACACATGAAGAGACTCTTTCAACCGTATTTGTGTGCCAGGCTTCAGGCCCTGCTAAGAAGACACGATTGTTCCTCTAAAGAGTTAAGAATCAGTACTGAGTAACAATCGGGCTTTGCAGGTGGCTGGACCTGTAACACATGTACCTGTAACAGAACCTCAGGAGCTACAGGGCAGCCTCATTCATTACAAGGCTGAAGATACCCAGAGAAAGACACCATTCTGCAGGCAGGAAGCAAGATGAATCAGGGATGTGTTTGCTGGTTTCCCAGCTCCTTCCTGATCTAGACTCAGCACCTTCCTGAGTCTAACGGCAAGTCTGCCCTTGAGTTCAGCAAAACATCCCAGGGTCCCTAAAAAAATAACCTTCTCTGATTCTCTGACCCTCCTTTTTTTTTGGTTTGTAAAACTGAGCTCAAGTTGGTTTCTGTGACTCACATCCAGAAAGTCTTTGCTAAGACATGCAAGCAATTTATCTAATCTCACTAAACCTCAGTGTCTGCATTTGTGAAAGGAGACTTGTAACGTCTGCCTCATTGACTGGTGGTGACCTACATGAGATAATGGGCATAAAATTCATACTGAGCTCAACAAAGTCACCCCTTCAAGTGTTAGAGTGAGCTCTGTACTCTCCCCTCTGCTCCAGGGCAGATGGAGCAGGGTGGCTGTCACATGGTCTCCACCTGCTGCTGGGCATCTACAGATCAGTTATTCCTATTGGCAAATAAAGACCGGAGGTTTTTCAGGGATTTCAATAACTGGAGAAGCTGTGCTTTCAAAAAGCTTCTTTCTTTTTCTAAGATTAGTCTTCTTGAGTATTTTAGAACAAACTTTTAAAATGACAACACAGAGCTTTTTCTTCCTCCATTCAAAACAGATCAATACACAATGCCAGATGCTGAGGACACAGTTACAAGCAAGGAGCCCACATGTAGAAAGGAGATACAGCTAAAAATGCGTCATTACATGACAGTGGGATAGGTATAGATATTACTTCAGGATGTTCTAGCCACTTCCACTCACTCTCAGAATGCATTAAGTCAGACGTGCCTACTTCTTTCTCTATATAGGAAATAGTATATTCCTCCATTCAAAAGATTTATTTGGAGAAAAACAGTTATTCATGCTGTAAATGTGAATTCTTTTGGGGTCCACATGAAGTAAAAGATCTGTGTAGTTTGTATTTGCTGTAAAATAATAAATCATGGCAGATAATAAGATACAATTCCTACTGGAACATGGAGGCAGAGAAGAAAAATATAAGAGAGCTTTCTGATTTTACTTCAGGCAAACAATAGGTGGATTTTCTTTTCATTTTATTTTGTAAATATTGCCCTAATAAAGGGTTGGGATGGGAAAGAGAGTTGGAAGTATTTTTGGACCAGATGCTGGGGTTTCTAGAATCATCATTGCTCATAACCCCCACCATCATCCCTCAGGAGCTGTGTTACCAGAACAAGACAGGGTGAGTGAGACACAGAGCCTGCTGCGGGCCTCGGGTTTCCTGGGGCTGCCCTGGCATGCCTTTTAGAGGGAGGCGCAGTTGGGGCCTCTTGCAACATGCTCATGCCAGGGACTCTGTTACCAGACTGCCCCTAATTGAGTCCAAACATGCAAAATCTGAACAGCTTCAAAGGAAAATAAACTGCCCAAAGGGAACTGTTGTAAAATTCCAAGTTGAGTGAAATGTACATTTATTAGTAACAAAAGCTTTTGGGTTTTGTTGAGAAACTCGCTCAGACTCTCACACATCATGATACACCGGGCCCGACTAGACAGTGGAGGGCACCCATCCCGATGGAGGAGAGCTATTTCTAATACCAGGAGAGCAGCAGCCAGCTGGCCATGACTCCAGCACAGTCAGAAATGGGGCTGAATTACCATGAAATGAACTCACAGCGAGGTAAGGGACACCAGACATTTTCGAACCTTGTATGGTTTTCAGATAAGTCATCTTAGCTTCATCCCTGTAGGGGGATGTCTAGGGTCTAATCACCATAATTTTGTTTAAAGCCATTATTTTGCCCTTAATAATATTCCTGAAATTATATGAGCTTTGCCTGTTTGGGGCTTTGTATTAGTTTAATAGACAAATTTTTTTCTGAGTCCACAAAGTTTGTGAGACTGTTTTCATATTTCAGATAAAATGGGTCTTCCGTGGAAGATGTAATGCCACCACAGCTTCAGTCTGCTCTGTAATTCTGTCTTTTATTTATAGTGTTTAATCATTATTAACACTAAAGACAAATAATTCCAGTAGTTTCCAGGCTGGGGTGGGGGGCTGTTATTGCTATCTCTGTGCTCCATACTAGGAAGGCATAACTTTTAATAGAACTTCTAATGTGTCTCTAAGAGTTTCCATGTAGCAGCATTAATTTCATGGAAATGTCACAAAAACTAGAGCACAGCTGAAGTCCATCTGATTCTATCACTTAACAGCTTGAGACCTTCAGAAAGTCCCTTAACTTTACTAAGCCACGGTTTCATCATTTTAAAAAGGATGGAGTTCTCATCTTTGGACAAAAACTCTACTGAAGATCTCTTGTGTAGTGATTTTTACCTTGCTGTGATTGTTACTATTAAAGTGCCATTTGCATATCACAGAATCAGGCCCAGGGCTAGGTGGGCCCACCTGAAATAACCAAGTGGCAGATGCAGTGTGCTCTCTCAAATCCACTCCGTGACAATCACCCACTGAGCACTGTGCACATGTTCTCATTTACCCTCACAGCCCTTAAGGTAGGTGGTATCATCATCTCCACTTTGAAGATAACAAATTCAAGTCTTGGCTTGAGGGTAACTTCTTGATAAGCAAGCATGATGTGGTTCATTCTTGTAATTCAAACCCAGGTTTGCCTGCCTCCTAATTCAGTCATGACCCAGGTCATGAACTTTACATCTTGAAGTACCAAAAGGACTGTGCATTATTAAGTGGCAGCTCCCTGGGGTATCGTCCATCCAAATAGAGTGTAAACACCTCTAGCATCCAGTGCTCCCCGTGATGCACCCACAGTCCCGGCAACCTTGTTCACACAGGCCTTCACACTCACCTGCAAGGCCCTGGTGCTCAGCGCACCATGCTGTTATCCTTCCTTCCCCAGGTCCACTCTGATCTGATGTTGTCTCAGAACCTGCCAAGAATGAAAACACAGGTTTTCTCTGAAAAGTTAAGGTCTTCTAGATTGCAAGATCAAGTGGTGATGCCTCCCTGTGGTCCGTGAATACTGGACTGTGATTGTGACCACTGTAAGAGCAGAGTTGAGTGGGTGCAGTCCTTGCCTTGCTTTACTCTTCTCTAAATGATGGCTGTGAGAGCTTGGGGCTCTCACAGCCTGGATTTGAGTCTGCTCTCACCTGCCTACCCAGCCTTCCTCATTTATAAAATAGCAATGATGGTCATGATTTGTAACACACCAGGGCTGTTCTCAGGATCAAAATTACATAGTGCACTACAAAAGCCTAGCAGGCAGTAAGCAGTCAACGAATGGTCATTAATGTGATTCTTATTCATCAAGATGATTCTTGGCCTGAATTTGAAACATATGTGCTCATCCTCATAATCCGGGAAGGTGTGATCCTTATTTATTTGACAAGCTCTAGCCTGTATCTTGGTTCAGTCCAACTAGTATTTACTAGATATATACTAAGTGCCTAGCATGGTAAGGAACTTTTAAAAGGCATTTAAGCCTTTCTCACAAGATTCTGATACATGAGGAAAGACAAGATTTATACCACATGAAAATATAATGTATAACAAAGAGACTGCATCCCATGATTTATTTTATTTTGTTTTAGTATTTTTTATTTTATTTTATTTTTATCTTATTGTATTTTACCATGATATATTTTAAAATACTAAGCTGGGCTTTGTGAAAATTAAGGGAAACCTCACTGATATGGCAACAGGAGGCCAGCAGGGGGAGCTCCCGTGCCCACCACTCCTCCTAAATCTCACTCCCCACTTGAAAAGACAGCGCCTTGCAAGTGGAGACTTTTAGCTATGTTACTCCTCAGCAGGAGGAAGGAAGTTTTCTGCCTTCCACCTCCCCGCAACAGCCCAGCCAATGACAGAATTGTCACAACTCAGCCAATGACAAGCCACCATACGTGGGACTCCCAGTCTACATCAATGGACTTTTTTGCTTAGCACAAGCCCTGCAACTCGGCCCCTTCCTCTGTAAAAGAGTGTTCCTCTCCAGACATGCCTTCAGTTCCGATGTAGCTTGCTGGTCCCAAATTGCAATTCTCTGCTATTCCCGAATAAACCCTTTTTGCTGGTAAAATAACCAACTGTTTTATTTTTAAGGTTAGGAGACAGAACCTGAACCAAAATGTGCTGCAGAAAGTAATGAGGGAAAACAAAGGCTTTCGAGAGGTGATGGTTAAAAGAAATAAGCATTGAAGAACTGGTGGAATTTAGTCAGAGATGAAGAGGGAAGTTTAGCTGTAGCTGGATCCCTTCCTTGCTGTCAGGAATGACTCGCCGGGCCTCTGTCCCTGAGTTCCACAAGGACAAGGGAATGAGCCTGAAACAAGGCAGTCTCGAAGACACTTTCTGTTTGAGGCAGCAGCTCCACCCAGATGAGAAAGGCTGGTTCACGACCGCTTCACAGGCATTGCAAAGGAAGCAAGGCTGCGGCTGAGATGCTCGTGACTGTGGGACTTCTGCAGACCGGCCCCGGGCCTGGGGGCACTTCCTTCAACTCGGAGGTGGGTTTGCTCAGAGGGCTGGAAATCAAAGTCCCAGATGGAACCAGGACTTGGGACCAGAGGGACAGGGCAGGCTGGTCTCAGGGCTGTTCTCTGACTCCTAAGGTGCTATATCAGAGCCATCTCCATGGGGAGCTACCTAAGCTAGTGCCTTCAAATGTTTTGACCACAACCCCAGTAAGAAGTGTGCCTTACATAATAGCCACACACACAACTGAAACAAAAGTTTCATGAACTGATATTTAGCTTTACTACATGTGATATATTCTCATACTTTCTAACCTATTCAATGTTTTTTTATTCTAAGCACACCCAATCCACTTAAATAGATTTTATAACCCACTGCCGGCTTCCCTCCCTTACAGATGGACAAGCTCTGGCTCATGGGAGAGTTTCTCACACATTTAGTGTACACAGGACCCAATCTTCACCCAGAATGTTTGCTTAAAACAGATTTCTAGAGATCCAAATTCCACAGTCCTGGGGAGGGCTAAGAATTGAATTTCTAACAAATACCCTGGTGACCATGATGCAGGCACCCCATTTTAAGAAACACTGGAAGAGAGTGGAGGAAGATGGCAGAGTAGGATGGTAAGGTGAGCACATCCTCCCACCTGTACACAGGAAGCAACTACAGCAAATACAACCAGCCCTGAAAACAGCCTTAAGAGACCACATACACTTGAAGAAGAAAGGACCACACTGAGAAGGCTAAATGGTCAGAGCCATGATCGGTCAGGACCCTAGCTCTTCCCCACCTCAACAAGCAGGAGGGACAGGAAAAGAGTGGAGAGGGGTTAAGTGCTCAGGAATCTGGCACACCTGCCCTGGGAGATCTGCTCTGGGAACATGAGTCCACATTGCACTGAGCTTTGATTACTAATGGGGTTGGACACCAGGGAGAGTTGGAGCCCCATAGGGGCTGAGACTCCTGTCACTTGTGGAGGTTCACACTGTTGGTCTTGGTGAGACCCAACACAGAGACAGCAGTTTGAAAGATTTGCCAAAAGTGGGAAGTGTGCCAGAGGGGTGGGGGTCAGAGGAACTCTCTCCGGAGGAGAAAGGGCAGACAGAGGACACTGTCCCAGCCCTCCTTCAACCCAACTGTAAGGTCAGACACTTGCAGGAGCCACTCTGGAGCTGTCCACCTGCCTTGCTGGCAGCTCAGCCCTGGCAGCAACATTCCACTGCATGGCCACCCCACTGGCATGCTTAGCAGAGGTCCAACATTTCCCACTGGCAGGCAGAAGATGGCCTCACCCACAGTGAATCACGGTGAAGCACCTCACATCACACAAAAGGCACATAGAGGCTAGCTGTGGGGATCAGCCATTGCTGGCAGATAGGTGAAAGGTGAGCCCCAACCACATCCCACCAACAGCCACTCTAGCTCAGTGGCAACAGAGAACCAGGCTTAGTGAACAGAGGGTTTTGAGCTTCTGAACACCACAGAATGCCCACTTCATAAAGCCATTACTTTCAAGACCAGGAGGCACAGATGATCTATCCAATACAAAGGAAGAAACACAGAAACACAGACAAAATGAGGAGGCAAATGAATATGTTCCAAACAAAAGAACGAGATAAAGCTCAGGGAAAGGGTTAAATGAAACAGAGATAAGCAATCTTCCTGATAAAGAGTTCAAAGTAATAATCATAAAGATGCTCACTGAAATAGGGAAGTGAATTCAGGAGCTCAAAGAGAATTTCAACAAAGAGAGAGAAAATATGAAAAAGAGCCATTCAGAGCTGAAGAATGTAATAACTGAAATGAAAAAATGCAACAGAGTAATGAATAGCAAGAATCGGTGTGATGGAAGATAGAGAACAGCAGAGTAACCAACTGTGGAACTGAGAGAAAATAGAATTTCTAAAAATGAGAGGATGCTAAGAGAGCTGTGTGACAACTCCAAACAAAGCGATATTCACATAATATGGGTCCTAGAAGGAGAAAAGAGAGAGGCAAAGACATAGAACATTTATTTGAAGAAATATTACTGAAAACTCCCTCAATCTGAGGTAGGAAAAAAGACATCCAGGTCCTGGAATTACAGAGAGCACCTAACAAGAAGAACCCCAGGAAGACAAAACTGTGACATACACTAATTAAAAGGGAAAAGATTAAAGATAAAGAGAGAGCCTTTTAGCAGCAAGAGAGAAGCAGACAGTTACCTACAAAGGAAAATCCATCAGGCTATCAGCAGATACCTCAGCAGAAACTTTACAAGCCAGAAGGGAGTGGCATGAAATATTCAAAGAATTGAAAGAGAAAAACCTACAATCAAGAATCCTCTACCCATTAAGGTAGCCATTCAGAATTGAAAGAGAGATTAAACATTTCCCAGAAAAATGAAGGATAAAAGAATTCACCACCACTAAACTAACCTTACAGGACAATTAAAGGGACTTCTTTACATGAAAATGTTCTTAAGTTTAATTATTAATCACTGAAAATAAACTTATAGTAAAGGGTATACCAACTATCTACTAAGCAAGTAAGAAGTTAAAAATAAACTAAAGCAGGAATAAGTTCTGGACACAGAGGATTCAAGATGGTAGCATGAGAAGTAAGACAGAGAACTCCTCCCAAAACCACATATAGTATGAAGATATAATTAATACAACTATCCTAAAACGGAACTGGAAAGAAGGCTGCACCAGATGGCATACACCTGGAGAACATAGCAGACCTCACGAAACAGGGTAATGTACCAAAGCCTTGATATGGTGGGACTCAAGCCCTTCCCCCACCCCAAGCTCACTGCTGGGAGGAAGAGAAACAGAGCAGGGAGGGGGCAGAAGCCTAGAACTGCTGAACAACCAGCCCTGGAGGTCTGCTTTGGAGCACAAACCTACATTGTGTGGTAGTGGTCTGGAGGTTGGTGGGGTTGGGGAGCTGGGACACATACAGTGCTTGAGAGACTGAGATTCCGGCCATTTATGGAGGATGGAGATCCACATCCAGCCTCTCTGGGACAAAGGAAAGGCGGGCGGTCTGAGAGGCTTCCTAGCAGCAAGAGAGCTGCTGGAGGGGTGGGGTTTGCGTGGAGCTTGCTGCATGGGAGAAGGGATAGGTGAGCAAGGTTGTCTGGGCGCGCTGTGCCCAGCAGGTTGGGAACTTTAAGGAGCTTAAGGAGCTCCATCCCCCTGGCTGCCTAATCAGCTCCAAGGCCCCCCGCTGTGACAAACAACCTGCTGCACCTTCCTCCTGGCCTGCCAACACTGGCTCCCAAGCCACCAGTCACTGCAGTGGCATCAGGCCAGCCAGAGGGAGGCCCCGCCTACAACAGCAAGAGAGGCAAAGCACAGAGGCTTACACCTGTGTGCTTGGTCCACTGGCTCTGATACTGGATACAGGCACTGCAGCTGGAAACCAGGAAACAGTTCTTTCTTCCCTCCAGGCAACAGTGCCACTCCCCTGTGACCCCCACTCTCACTCCAGGGGCTGAGAAGCTCCAGAGACTACAGCTTCTGGGCACTAGAGGGTGCCACATAGAAATATGAAACATCAAAGGAACCTAGTCCAGACCAAAATCTCACAAACCCCAGAAAAAGGGCCAAACAAAACTGAACTCACCAATCTTCCTGAAGGAGACTTCAAAATAAAAATCATAAACATTCTCATGTAGGTAAAGAAAAATATTCACTAACTCAGGGACAAATTTACTTAACATGGAGATGCAATCATTAAGAAATTCTATATCAGAAATGAAACATACAATGGAGGGATTTAAAAGCAGATTATGTGTAGTAGAAGAGATGGTAAATGGAATAGAAATTAGAGAAGAGGAATACAAAGAAGCTGAGGCACAGAGAGAAAAAAGGATCTCTAAGAATGAAAGAATATTGAGAAAACTGTGTGACCAATTCAAACAGAACAATATTCACATTATAGGGGTACCAGAAAAAGAAGACAGAGAAAAAGGGATACAAAGTGTCATTGAGGAGGTAATTGCTGAAAAATTCCCCAATCTGGGGAAGGGGATAGTCTCTCAGGCTGTGGAGGTGCACAGATCTCCCAACACAAGGAAACCAAGGAAGACAACATCAAGACACATAATAGTTAAAATGGAAGAGATCAAGGATAAAGACAGACTTTCAAAAGCAGCTAGAGAGAGAAATAAGATCACATACAAAGGAAAACCCAGCATGCTATCATGAGATTTCTCAAAAGAAATGTTACAGGCTAGAAGGGAGTTGCATGATATATTTAATGCAATGAAAATGAAGGGCCTCAAACCAACAATACACTACCTGACAAGGTAATCATTTAAATTTGAAGGAAGGATTAAGCAATTTTGAGATAAGCAAGAGCTGAGAGAATTCACCTCTAACAAACCACATCTACAGTGCATTTTGGAGGGACTGCTATAAATGGAAATATTCCTAAGGCTAAAAAGATGTCACTAGGGGAAATACAACAATAGCAAAGTAGAACAATTCATTAGTAAGCAGATGCAAAATCAAATCAACTACCCCCAAAGTCAATCAAGGGATAGACAAAGACTGCAGAATATGATATCTAACATATAAAGAATGGAGGAAGAAGAAAAAGGGGAAAAAAAAGAAACTTTAGGATGCATTTGTAATAGCATACAAAGTTAGTTAAATTAGACTGTTAGATAGTAAGAGAATTACCCTTGAACCTTTGGTAATCACGAATCTAAAGCCTGAAATGGCAATAAGTACAAACCTATCAATAATCACCCTAAATGTAAATGGTCTGAATACACCAATCAAAAGACATAGAGTCACTGAATGGATTAAAAAAACAAGACCTGTCTATATTCTGCCTACAACAGACTCAATTCAAACCCAAAAACACACACAGACTGAAAGTAAAGGGATGGAAAAAGATATTTCATACAACTAATAAGGAGAAAAAAGCTGGAGTTGCAGTACTTGTGTCAGACAAAACAAAGAAAGTCATGAGACAAAGAAGGGCATTACATAATGATAAAGGGGTCAGTCCAACAAGAGGATATAACTATCATAAATAGCTACACAACCAACACAGGATCACCTACATATGTGAAACAAATACTAACAGAATTAAAGTGGGAAACAGAATGCAATGCATTCACTTTAGGAGACTTCAACACACCACTCACTCCAAAGGACAGATCAACCAGACAGAAAATAAGCAGAGACAGAGGCACTGAACAACATCTTAGAACAGATGGACCTAATGGACATCTACAGAACACTCCATCCAAAAGCAACAGGATACACATTCTTCTCAAGTGCACGTGGAACATTTTCAAGAACAGATTATATACTAGGCCACAAAAAGAGCCTCAGTAAATTTAAAAAGATAGAAATTGTACCAACCAGCTTCTCAGACCACAAAGGTCTGAAACTAGAAATAAATTACGCAAAGAAAATGAAAAAGCCCACAAACACATGGAGGCTTAATAACATGCTCCTAAATAATCAATGGATTAATAACTAAATGAAAGCAGAGATCAAGCAATATATGGAGACAAATGACAACAATAATTCGACACCACAAAGTCTGTGGGATGCAATGAAGACTGTGCTAAGAGGGAAGTATATTGCACTACAGGCCTACCTCAGGAAAGAAGAACAATCCCAAATGAACAGTCTAATCCCACAATTAATGAAACTAGAAAAGGAAGAACAAATGAGGCCCAAAGTCAGCAGAAGGAGTGACATAACAAAGATTACAGCAGAAATTTTAAAAAATTGAGAAGAATAAAACAATGGAAAGAATCAATGAAAGCAGAAGCTGGTTCTTTGATAAAATAAACAAAATAGATAAACCCCTAGCCAGACTTATCAAGAAAAAAAGAGTGTCTACACACAAAAATCGAATCGGAAATGAGAAAGAAAAAAATCACTGTGGACACCACAGAAATACAAAGAATTATTAGAGAATATGAAAAAGTTATACACTAACAAACCTAGAAGAAATGGACAACTTTTTAGAAAAATACAACCTTCCAAGGATGACCCAAGAAGAAACAGAAAATCTGAATAGACCAATTACCAGAAAGGAAATTGAATTGGTAATCAAAAAACTACCTAAGAACAAAATACCTGGACCAGATCGTTTCACTGCTGAATTTTATCAAAGACTTAGTGAAGACCTAATACCCACCCTTCTTAAAGTTTTCCAAGAAGTAGAAGAGGAGGGAATACTCCCAAACTCATTCTACGAGGCCAACATCACTCTAATACCAAAACCAGGCAAAGACAACACAAAAAAAGAAAATTACAGACCAATATCCCTGATGAATATAGATGCAAAAATACACACAAAACATTAGCAAATCGAATGCAAAAATACATTAAAAATATCATCCATCTTGATCAAGTGGGATTCATCCCAGGGATGCAAGGATGGTACAACATTCAAAAATCTATCAACACCATCTGCCACATCAACAAAAAGGACAAAAAAAGATCATCTCCATAGACACTGAAAAAGCATTCGACAAAATTCAACATCCATTCATGATAAAAACTCTCAACAAAATGGGTATAGAGGGCAAGTACCTCAACATAGTAAAGGCCATATATGACAAGCCCACAGCCAACATCATACTTAACAGCGAGAAGCTGAAAGCATTTCCTTTAAGATTGGGAGCAATTCAAGGATGCCCACTCTCCCCACTTTTTTTCAACATAGTTCTGGAGGTCCTAGCCATGGCAATCAGACAACACAAAGAAATAAAAGGCATCCAGATTGGTAAAGAAGAAGCTAAACTCTCACTGTTTGCAGATGACATGATCTTTTACAGAAAAAAACCGAAAGAATCCACTCCAAAACTATTAACTCTAATATCTGAATTCAGCAAAGTTGCAGGATACAAAATTAACACACAGAAATCTGTTGCATCCCTATATACTAACAATGAACTAGCAGAAAGAGAAATCAGGAAAACAATTCCATTCACAATTGTATCAAAAAAATAAAATACCTAGGAATAAACCTAACCAAGGAAGTGAAAGACCTATACTCTGAAATCTACAAGACACTCATGAGGGAAATTAGATACCAATATACAGAAACACATCCTGTGCTCATAGATAGGAAGAATTAATATAGTCAAAATGGCCATGCTGCCTAAAGCAATCTACAGATTCAATACACTCCCTATCAAAATATCACAGCATTCTTCAACAAACTATAACAAATAGTTCTAAAATTCATATGGGACCACAAAGGACCCCAAATAGCCAATGAAATCCTGAGAAGGAAAAATAAAGCAGGGGGAATTATGCTCCCTGACTTCAAGCTCTACTGCAAAGCCACAGTAATCAAGATAATTTGGTACTGACACAGGAACAGACCCATAGACCAGTGGAACAGAATAGAGAGTCCAGAGATTAACCCAAGCATATATGGTCAATTAATATATGATAAACGAGCCATGGATATACAACGGGGAAATGACAGCCTCTTCAACAGCTGGTGTTGCCAAAACTGGACAGCTACATGTAAGAGAATGAAACTGGATTGTTGTCTAACCCCAAACACAAAAGTAAAGTCAAAATGGATCAAAGACCTGAATGTAAGTCATGAAACCATAAATTCTTGGAAGAAAACCTAGCCAAAAATCTCTTGAATATAAACATTAACAACTTTTTCCTGAATGCATCTCAGCCAAGTGAAACAAAATAAAACATGAACAAATGGGACTACATCATGCTAACAAGTTTCTGTACAGCAAAGGACACTATCAGCATAACAAAAGGGCATCCTACAGCATGAGAGAATATATTTGTAAATGGCAGATCTGACAAGGGGTTAACATCCAAAATATATAAAGAACTCATACACCTCAACACTGAAAATGCAAATAACCCTATTAAAAATGGGTGGAGGGTATGAACAGACAATTCTCCAAAGAAGAAATTCAGATGGCCAACAGGCACATGAAAAGATGCTCCTCATCACTAATTATCAGGGAAATGTGAATTAAAACCACAGTGAGATATCACCTCATGCCAGTTAGGATGGCCAGCATAGAAAAGAATAGGAACAACGAATGCTGGCAAGTATGCGGAGACAGGGGAACTCTCCTACATTGCTGGTGGGAATGTAAATTAGTTCATCCATTGTGGAAAGCAGTATGGAGGTTCCTCAAAAAACTAAAAATAGAAATACCATTCGACCCAGGAATTCCACTCCTAGTAATTTACCCTAAGAATGCAGTTTCCCATTCTCAAAAAGACATATGCACCCCTATGTTTATCGCATCACTATTAAAAATAGCCAAGAAATGGAAGCAACCTAAGTGTCCAGCAGTAGAAGGTGTGGTACATATACACAATGGAGTATTGTTCAGCCATAAGAAGAAAACAAATCCTACCATTTGCAGCAGTGTGGATGCAGCTGGAGGGTGTTATGCTCAGTGAAGTGGACCAGGCAGATAGGGACAGGTGCCAGGTGATTTCACTCATCTGTGGAGCATAAGAATAAAGCAAAAACTGAAGGAACAAAACAGCAACAGACTCACAGAACCCAAGAATGGACTAACAGTTGCCATAGGTATAGGGAATGGGGGGTGGGGGGTGGGAATGTAGGGAGAAGGGGAATAAAGGGCATTATGATTAGCACACATAATGTAGTGAGGGGGCACGGCAAGGGCAGTATAGCACATAGAAGACAACTAGTGATTCTATAGTATCTTACTATACTGATGGACAGTGACTGTAATGGTGTATGTGGTGGGGACTTGATAATGAGAATCTAGTAATCACAGTGTTGCTCATGCAATTGTATATTAATGATACCAAAATAAAAATATAAATAAAAATTAAAAATAAACAATTTTCTTTTAAAAACTAAAGCAGTAAATTTAACTATAGACGAAATTAGTCAAGGAGAACACAAAAAATTCATGGTGCACAGATGGCTCCAGCCATGGACAGCACACAAAAGGAAGGGCTATAGCTTTCCAAGCTAAGACTGAGACAATATGGATGGAAGACAGGGAGGGCAAGAGCACTCAGTGGGCAGAGTTGAGGGCAATGTGGCTCATGATCACCCAGAACACTTCACCATTATTTGTCTACACTGACAGCTGGGCCATCTATTGAGGCATGACTCTGTGGCTACTGACACGGTACCATGCCAAATGGGTATTTTTTCACTGACCCTTTTGGGGGCAAGATTTGTGGCAAGACTTATGGTCCTGTGGTCAGACCAAAACAGTTACAGTATATCATGTGACAGGTCATTTGCCACTGGCATCCCCAGGAAGTGATGAATAATGCAGCAGATGAATTGGCCCAGGTGCATTGGCTAGAAGGAAAGCCTGCCTCTAATGTGACGAATGGTTACATCAGCATTTATTGCATGCAGTGCAGAAGACAATGTTGGCCATACCTTGTTAGTAGGGCTTGCCTTTGACTGTTGAAGAAGTCAGCATAGCCTGGCAGAAATGCATTGTATGCTCTAAAAGCAAGTTACACCAAGTCCTACAGCAACATGGGGCAACAGCAAAGGGCCAATACCCCTTGACAGGTGGCAGATAGACTATAGTGGACCTCTGCCCATGTCATAAGGATATCGGTATGCCATTACTGGTGTAGACACAGCTACTGGACTTCTGGTTGCTTTTTTGCATGTTGCTCAGACCAAAATAGGCTTGGAGTGTCTCTTTGCAGCCAATGGCCAACCACAGGTAATTGAGAGTGATCAAGGCACCCACTTTACTGTACTTGCACTACAAGAGTGGTTGCAACAATTAGGTTTAAAGGGGAAGTTTCATTTACCATATAATCTGACTAGGAAAGTCATCATAGAGAGATACAATGGTTGATTAAAATCTGGCCCAAAGACTATATCAAGCTGAAAAGCCTCTGTACAGCAAAGGACATCATTAATAGAACAAAAAGGTACCCTACAGTATGGGAGCATATATTCATAAATGACGGATCTGATAAAGGGTTGACATCCAAAATATATAAAGAGTTCAAGCACCTCAACAAACAAAAAGCAAATAATCCAATTAAAAAATGGGCAGAGGAGCTGAACAGACAGTTCTCCGAAGAAGAAATTCAGATGGCCAACAGACACATGAAAATATGCTCCACATTGCTAGTCATCAGAGAAATGCAAATTAAAACCACAATGAGATATCACCGCACACCAGTAAGGATGGTTACCATCCAAAAGACAAACAACAACAAATGTTGGTGAGGTTGTGGAGAAAGGGGAACCTCCTACAATGCTGGTGGGGATGTAAATTAGTTCAGCCATTGTGGAAAGCAGTATGGAGATTCCTCAAAAAGCTCAAAATAGAAATACCATTTGACCTAGGAATTCCACTTCTAGGAATTTACCCTTAGAAGCAGCAGCCCAGTTTGAAAAAGACAGATGCACCCCTATGTTTATCTCAGCACTATTCACAATAGTCAAGAAATGGAAGCAACCTAAATGTCCATCAGTAGATGAATGGATAAAGAAGATGTGGTACATATACACAATGGAATATTATTCAGCGATCAGAAGAAAACAAATCCTACCATTTGCAAGAACATGGATGGAGCTAGAGGGTATTATGCTCAGTGAAATAAGCCAGGCAGAGAAAGACAAGTATCAAATGATTTCACTCATATGTGGAGTATAAGAATAAAGAAAAACTAAGAATAAAGAATAATATTCTTAAAAAAATAAGAATAAAGGAACAAAACAGCAGCAGAATCACAGAACCCAAGAATGGACTAACAGTTACCAAAGAGAAAGGGACTAGGGAGGATGGGTGGGAAGGGAGGGGAAAAAGAAAGGGGGTATTATGATTAGCATTTATAATTAGCATGTAGAGGGGTGCATGGGAGGGCTGTGAAACACAGTGAAGACAAGTAGTGATTCTACAGCATCTTACTACGCTGATGGACAGTGACTGTAATGGGGTGGGGGGAGACTTGGTGAAGGGGGAAGCCTAGTAAACATAATGTTCTTCATGTAATTGTAGATTAATCATAACAAAATTAAATATATATATATAAAATCTGGCCCAAAGTCAGATACCAATAGTCTATGGGGATGGTCAGTCTGCTTATGGACAATGCTGAGGCATTTGAATGAGAAGCCCCAGAAAGGGGCATTGAGTCCCACAGACATGCTAAGACACATTGCCACCTCCCCTATACAACTGCAAGTATAAGCCAAGGAGAAATCATTGAAGCCGTGGTTTGGGCCCCAGAATAATATCTTGCTACAAGCATTGACTGCAATAAATCCCAGAGACTCTGTTCAGTGCACATGTCATTGGACATTTGACACACGAACCAGTAATGACTGTCCCTCCTGACACCTTGTGGGTGAGGCCTGGAGGCTGGCATCCTGTGTATCCCTGGAGTAATGGCAGAGTGGCCCCCAAAGATCACAGTAATGTACCCTAAATGGCTGGAAGGTGAGAGCATCTTACTGGGGAGTTTTGTTTGATCATTATAGCCAGTGCACATGCCTCCAGTAGCACTATACAGAGACCCCCTCAGTAACCCCTGCAGTGAGAGGGGTAAAGGTATGGTATACTATACCTGAACCAGACCCCCTTCCTGCCATGGCCCTACCACAGGACCACTCTCTTGCATGCATCCTACCTGTTGGAGAAGACTTGTCTATGTTAGTGTCATTGAAACATGTGTCTTACTACCCTTGAGTTTAATGTCCCCTAAATGTCTTCATGAATTGAGCACACACTCTAGAGAGAACTGGCAGCACTAACCTCTGGGTATCAGCATTGAACATGCCAGACACTGGCTTTCTCAGTCTCCACTGGGCACTGATGAAGGCTGATATGGACAGAATTGTGTCTGCCCTAATTTTGGGCTGAAGCCCTAACCCCCAATGTGACTGTATTTTGAGATAGAGTCTTACCTAGACTAAGAGGGATTGCTCCACTGGCAAGTTCTCTCTGGATTCGGTGAGACCAAATAACAACAACAGAACATAGGTGGTGAAAGGGTTTATACCAAGCCTTATTCTCATGGTGGCAGGTCAAGTGCTGGAATCATGTTTGCCCCTGGAAAGGTTGCATCTCCATCTCCATCTCTGTCTCTAGGCAGAGCACTGGGCAGAGCTCTTTATAGAGTAATAGCAACAATAATGGCTCATTTCCAATGGGTGTTTAAGTATTACCCTATTAGTAGGCCAATTTACTTCAGCAAGTAGATTAAGGTCAGGTGAGGATCCCGGACATAGGAGCTTCCATTTTTCCTACACTCCACCCCTCCAGGATTCTCACCTCACAATCTATGCACCCTCAATCTTCTGTGGTTGTCCCTGTGCAAGAAAGCTGTAACCTTGTAACAACAAAAATTACAATAGTTGTCCTCAAGCTTGAGGAGATTGATTGCCACCAAGTGATCATTCCAGCTGTATTCACACCAGTCCTGTTTCATGATCTGCACTTTCCATGGGAGGCCAGTAGCAGAACTAATAGGCAGCTCCTTACACACAAGCAAGCAGCAGTTTTTGCTAGGGTGTGTGCCAATCCACAAAGACATTAGAGGAAATTAACATTAAGGGCAATAAGACACATGTTTTAATGACACCAACATAGGCAAATCTTGTCCATCGGGTAGGATGCATGCAAGAGAGTGGCCCTGTGATAGATCCATGGCAGCAAGGGAATCCCATCCTGGTCTAGTATACCATACTTTTACCCCTCTCTCTGTAGGGGTTATTGAGGAGGTCTCTGTGTAGTGCTACTGGAGGCATGTGCACTGGCCATAAAGATAAAACAAAACTCCCTGGTAAGATTCTCTTACCTTCCAGCCATTTAGGGTACACTACCATGATGGATGGATTTGCCATCCCAACAAGACCACAACAGTGGCAGAGAGACATTTCCAACATGGAATAATATGTGGGCATCTGAGAAGACCTGGGTGTCCTCAAAATGGCAAATTCTTGTTCTGCTGACAGCAAGGTGCCAGAGTGTGTGAAGAAGTTTGGGGTCTTGGCCAAAAGGACGGGGATTCAGGGATGATCAGTGCTAATCATCAGGGTGGGTGACATCCTCAGTCCAGATGGTCTCTGAGCTCTTTTAGCTTGTGGAGTCCCAGGAACTCATGCTGCCAGGTTTGACATAGATGGCTGGCATTATCAGGAAGAGTGAGAGGGTAAATCCAGGGGGCCCTCATTTGCTTGATGCTGCTCAGCACCTGCAAATGCTATTTCTCTTGGGAAAGTATGTTACACCCACTCCTCAGCAAGTCAGAGGGTGTCTGAAACAGCTTGTAGGTTCCAGCAGGGCCATGGTGCTGGGAAATGCTGGAGGCTGCAGGAAGATGCTCTGAGTACAGCAAGTAAATTCAGAAGAGGTGTGGTGGGTGGGCCATCTGGCCAGCTCCACAGACATCTGAGATAATGCTTTTAATAAAGATGTTCTCTTAATAAAAACTTGTGGTATAAAGTATAAAAGTAAAGTATAAAAAGTGTGGTGGTTTTAAAACATGACCCCACTTTCTTTGGCACTCCACCCAAGTAGGTGGGGTCAAAGCCACTTTCCCTAGAACCTGGGAAAGCCTGTGACTCCAGCCAATAGAGAATGCAGAAATGACCTCCAAGTCTAGGTCATAAAAGGCCATGTTCTCTTAGAACACTTGCTCTCCAGGACATACCTGTAGACACTCTGAGACACTCACACCAGGTGGAAAGGCACATGGCAGTGCTCTATTCTCAGTCCCAGTTGACATTGTCTTCCCATCATCCTGAAGCAGGTGCCAGACATGGATTCTACCTGCCCCACCCCCCACCAATGGAGATCCCAGACAGCTTGGAGCAGAGACAATTCATCCTTGCTGTCCAAATTCATGACCCACAGAATCTGTGAGCATCAGAAGTGGTTGCTGCCTGTCTAAGTCTGGGATGGTTTATTATGCAGCAATATATAAACAGAACAAGGAAATACAATTCACCATCAGCATTATGCAATGTGAGTGTTACAAAGCAATGAAGGGGAGGGGAAATGTCAAAGAGGAGAGTGTCAAGTTAAGTGAATTCAACCCAATCTGTTAAGGAAGAAAAATGCAAGCAAGAGGAGGGGCAGAGAGACCTGAGAACATGCCCAAGGTGTCTGTCCCTGGAGGTCACAGCTGCTGTGCCCTGCTTGCCTTGGCTCCTGGGCCCCTCCAGGCAGCCCCTTGGCACTGGCCTTTGTGCAGACGCCATACATCCTGGTTCCTAAGTTCAAGCCAGCAGCTGCTTCTGGGAGCTCATCCAGTGTTTTTAAATAATTTTCTTCCTAATGTTGGGTAACTTAAGGAATTTTTGCAGGTACTTTATACCTTACACAATCTTACCTTACCCACCTTTTAATTTACTTTTTTGCATGTGGCATAAAATTAGAAAGGTACAGAAGTTCCAGAGCAAAATGTCTCCCTCAAAGTCCTGTCCCCAACCCACTCAATTACCCTCCCTTGAGGCAACTGTCTCACCAATTTTCCATAAATGGTCTTAGCACTTAACCAAATCATAGTAAACTGTTCCACTCATTCTGCACCTTGTTTTTTTCCACTTACATTTGAGAGTTTTTTCAGTATCATTACAAAGACATCTTTCTCATTCTTTAAACAAAATGTTGTTTTGCTTTGGAATTATTTCAGTTCTACAGAAAATTGCAGAGACAATAGAGGTGCCACTTATGCCCTTCACCCAGTACCCTTACTATTAACATCATAATATAACATAACTGTGGTACATTCGTCAACACCAAGACATTATTATTAGCACAGTTTTGTGAACTAAACTACAGAATTTCTTCCAAGTTTACCAGTTCATCCACTAAAAGAAAAGAATATCCAGGACCCAGTGCAGGGTACCCATAGCATTTCATTACCGCATCCCCTTAGTGTCTACCAATCTTTGAGTTTCTCAGTCTTCTATATTTGTTTTGACCTTGACATGTTTGTAAAGTAGTCACCAACTACTTTGTATAAAGTTCCTTCAATTTGTTTTTTTCTGATTTTTTCTCATGATTAGAATGGGATTATAGGTTCTTGAGAATAATACCACAGGTGAAGTACCCCTTTCAGTGCATCATATTAGGGGCATGTGATATCAACATGTGATATAAACCTTAATTACTTGTAAAGATTGCATCTGTCAGGTTTCTCAACTATAAAGTTGTTATTTTTCCCTTTCTGCTCTCCATTCTTTGGAAGTGGATCACTTGGCCCAGACCACATGTGGAGGGAAAGGAACTAAGCTCTGCCTCCCAAAAGGCAGGGACATCCACAGATATTATTTAGAATCTTTCTTCATGGATGATTTGCCCCTTGGCCCCATTTATTCAACATTCCAATCATTTCTTTGCAACAGTACGGACTCCTGGATTGTAACTTATCTCTGTCAGTATTTCTGTTGCTCTGCTTGGATAACTGGGAGCTCTTTCAGACTAATTCTCATGCACTTTTGACATGTGCTCTTTTCCATTTTCTCTTTTTTTCTTTTTCTTCCTTCCACATCTCCTATCTCTTCCTCCTCATTCTTCTTTTCCTTCCTTTTAAGCACTTTCTTACTTTCTGGGACAAAGTGCTTTGGGCTTACTGAATGTGACCTGCCCCAGTCCTAGAATTAGCCACTTGCCCAGGGATCCTGTTTTCTTTTATTGGAAAATGGTATATAGAAACCAAGATCTGGGTGCCAGATATGTTTGCTGCTACTGGAGTGTCTCTGCCACAAGGACTTATCAGGACAGAGTTTGGAAGTATGCATATGTATACTAATACATGTGCATATATGTGTCCATAATTCTTTCTGTACTGATCTGTATGGATTAAAATAAATGAGCTCATGCTGATAGTTCTGACTCAAACCCAGCTCAAGGTTTATTGTAGCTTCTCCCTTTGTTTATTTGCAACCTGGCTCACATTATCTGCAACTTCTTTACTTACTTGTTCAGTCCTAGTACACATATAAAGTAGTTTCAGCATTACCAATTTATATTCCATGAGGAACAAATTTACCAACTAGGGTACAGTGTTTACATACAGTACTTTTTTATCTCTAGTCCTATAGTATCTGATCAAAACCTCATTTTTCAAAGCTACTTAGATAAGGTCCTTTAATCTCCACCCTCTTCCTTGAGGTTATGTCGTGTATATATAGGGTGGTTACATTAATTTATCACAGTCTGCATTCCATTCTGAGATCTCATGACAGCTTGGTCCACTTTTTTTTACTTTGCATGAAGTTCACAATGCATAGATTTTGACACATGTATAAGTCATGGATACACCACCCTAGTACTATACAGAACAGTTCCATCCCTATAAAAATTCCCCTGTGCATAGAGTGGCCAACTGTCTGGTTTACCTGAGACTAAGGAGAGGTCCAGGATGCAGCACTTTCAGTTTTGGAACTGGTAAATTCCCTAGCAAACCAAGACAAATTGGTCACCCTCCTGTGTGGCCCTTTGCAATCAACCACTCTCCCCTCCTCCAATCCTCGAAAAACAACTTCATTTGGTGTAATTTATACACATCAGGCTCAACTGGTGGAGAGTGTTATGCAACCCTTCTATCTCCTTGTTGATTTTACATCTATTCTTTTTTTAGAAGAGCAAGGCAGAGGCTTTTATTTAGAGAGAAAGTGAGAGGACAGAGTTCCCAGCTCAGGCCAGGAGGGGACAAGAGAGCCCCGGGGTGGTACATTGTCTAGGGGTTTTATAGGCAGTTGAGAGACAAAGGGTAGGGATTTACAATTGCTAAGTGGTCCCAAAATGTTTATCTTTGAAGAAACATTAAGTTTCTTTTTAGTCTTCCTGATTATTTACAAGAAACTTACTGCTCTGATTTCCTCCCAGGATAGCAGCTTCTTGGTCTGGAAACATATCATTCAAGACTGCCTGCTTTGCTCCCAAAGTGTGCTGAGTTATTGTCTGCTTTTTAAAGAGTATGTTAAGAAAATTACTTTTTAACAAATGGGTTTTAAAATGCAATCTAATTTTCAAGATGGCATTCTTCCTGTTTCTACTACATTGTTTTGGGCTTGCTTGCTACATTGGCCAAGTTGCATATCATTTGTGTAGGGCTGGAGGAAGAAAAGCATCACCTGGGTAAAGTTAGAAAAATAAGCTGGGTTCCCCAGCAGGCCAAAGCAAATCCCACAATGGATTATCTTGCTTTTGTTTTTTCCAGAGGTCCTCACCCTACTCTGTCGAAGCCCATGGTCCGTCTCATTCCCTCTCTACAGATGGAGACCCTAGCTGCTGCTGGGGAAAGGGGGCAACAGTCATTCTGCCTGTTTCATGCTGAGAGGGGGCACAATGAAGGGTGCAGTTAGGTCTCCATCACTGGTCAGTTGAGAGGGCCTCAGAAGATGGGCACTTCTATCTGGGGTTCGATTTCCATCACCATTTCCAGTTTTATGGCTTCAATAGGATTTAGAAAACCAGCTCCATATAATAATAGTCCATGGGACTTCTGGGTCTGACATAGCTGGGACTTGCCTTTGGAGGTCCTGGAGTGAATCAGAGACGTTTTGAGAATAATTTGGGATGTACACACAACACTTAACTTTAATTATTGCACAGGTCCCACTCTGTGCTGCTGTTAAGATATCTAGTGCCATTCTATTTTGTATAACTGCTTGGCACATTAGTTTAGCTTTAGTATTAAGACCTTTTGAGTAAAACTGGTTAAGATTTGATATACCAAATTACATGTTCAAAACCAAGAGATGGTATAAAAATGGAGGCTAGGTGATCATACTAATGAAAAACACTCTTAGTCCATTGATGTTGGAGGGAAGTTTGCAGGATGTGGGATGTTTTAACCTAATACTCTTGCAACCAAGAAGTTCAGTTATACACTTGTTTAGTTCACTTGTTCTTAACAACCATGCTAGATTATTTTAAAAACCTTCACTAAACATGACAAAGTCAAGACTCTCTTTTTTTTAATTGAGGTATTATTGATATACACTCTTATGAAGGTTTCACATGAAAAAAACAATGTGCTTACTACATTTACCATATTATCAAGTCCCCACCCACACCCCAATGCAGTCACTGTGCATCACTGCAGGAAGATGCCACAGATCCACTATGTGCCTTCTCCATAGTACACTGTTCTCCCCGAGAACCTCCACACCATGTGTACTAAACATAATACCTCTCAGTCCCCTTCTCCCTCCCTCCCCACCCACCTCCCCTTTGGTAACCACTAGAGTCTCTGAGTCTGTTATTTTGTTATTTCATTTTTGTTTCATTGTTATACTCCACATATGAGGAAAATCATTTGGCACTTGTCTTTCTCCATCTGGCTAATTTCACTGAGCATAGTACCCTCTAGCTCCATCCATGTTGCAAATGGTAGGATATGTTTCTTTCTTATGACTGAATAGTATTCCATTGTGTATATGTACCACATCTTCTTTATCCATTCATCTACCGATGGACACTTAAGTTGTTTCCATATCTTGACTATTGTAAAAAGTGCTGCAATTGACATAGGGGTGCATATGGCTTTTTGAATCTGAGAAGTTGTATTCTTTGGGTAAATTCCAAGAAGTGGGATTTTTTTACTTTTTACAAGAAGTGGGGTCAAATGGCATTTCTAGTTTTAGTTTTTTGAGAAACCTCCATATTGTTTTCCACAATGGTTGAACTAATTTACATTCCCACCAGCAGTGTAGGAGGGTTCCCCTTTCTCTGCATCCCCACCTGCATTTGTTGTTCTTAGTCTTTTCAATGCTGGCCATTCTTACTGGTGTGAGGTGATATCTCATTGTGGTTTTAATTTGCATTTCCCTGATGATTAGTGATGTGGAGCATCTTTTCATGTGTCTATTGGCGATCTGAATTTCTTCTTTGGAGAACTGCCTGTTCAGCTCCTCTGCCCATTTTTAAAATCAGGTTATTTGCTTTCTGGACATTGAGGCATGTAAGTTCTTTATACATTTTGGATGTTAAGCCCTTGTTGGATATGTCATTTACAAATATATTCTCCCATACTGTAGGATGCTTTTTTGTTCTGTTGATGGTGCCCTTTGCTGTACAGAAAGTTTTTAGTTTGATGTAGTCACATGAGTTCATTTTTGCTTTTGTTTTCCTTTCTCGAGGAGACGCATTCAGGAAGAAGTTGCTCATGCGTATATTCAGGAGATTTTTGCCTGTGTTGTCTTCTAAGAGTTTTATGGATTCATGACTTACATTCAAGTCTTTGTTCCATTTCAAGTTTACTTTTGTGTATGGGGTTAAACAATAATACATTTTCATTATCTTGCATGTAGCTGTCCAGTTTTGCCAACACCAGCTGTTTAAGAGGCTGTTGTTTCCCCACTGTATGTCTATGGCTCCTTTATCATATATTAATTGACCATATATGGTTGAGTTTATATCAGGGCTCTCTAATCTGTTCCATTGGTCTATGGGTCTGTTCTTGTGCCAGTACAAAATTGTCTTGATTACTGTGGCTTTGTAGTAGAGCTTGAAGTTGGGGAGCATAATCCCCCCAGCTTTATTCTTCCTTCTCAGAATTGCTTTGGCTATTTGGGGTCTTTTGTGGTTCTAGTTCATTGAAGAATGCTGTAGGTATTTCAGTAGGAATTGCATTGAATCTACAGATTGCTTTTGGCAGGATGGTCATTTTGACAATATTAATTCTTCCTATCCATCAGCATGGCATGTGCTTCCATTTATTGGTATCTTCTTTAATTTCTCTCATGAGTGTCTTGTAGTTTTCAGAGTATAGATCTTTCATTTCCTTGGTTTTAGTTTGATGTAGTCCCAGTGATGCCAGAGTTCTTGTTCACGAAGCTGAAGAATGACCTTCACAAACAATCAAGGTAGGAGAGCAAGGTACAGGCTTTTATTTAGAGATAAAGGGAAAGGACAGAGTTCCTGGCTCACACCAGGAGGGGACAAGAGAGTCCGTAGTGGTGCATTGTCTAGGGGGTTTTATAGGCAGTTGAGGATTTTTCAAGAACATGAAAAAACTTGGCAGTGGGGACTTGTTAAGTGGTCCCTGAATATTAAAAATTAACTGTAAGGAATTTCCTGCCTTAATTTCTCTCTGGGACACTGGTGCCTTGGTCTGGGAGCATATCAAAAGGCTGCCTGCCCAGCCCCCAAGGTGGGCTGAGGTATTGTCTACTTGCTAAAGAATCTTGCCTCTTGAACTTCCTGGGTGTTAAAATGCAATATTATCTTTAAGATGGAATTCTTCCTGCCTTTTACCATGCCATCTACAGCTGGGTCTGCATGTTAAGTTAGTTGCTCAGTTTGCAAAATCACCTTGTTAGATCTGAAGGAGGAAAGACAGCACATAGGCCTGGGCCTTTTAGTATGCTAAAATGAATCTTACACATGGTTACAAATGATTAGCATAATAAAACATGTGCTACTCTTCTTTATCTGGGGAACATTAACTGATTTCACTGAAGAATGATTCTAGAGCTCAATGTTTAACATAGAGTTTTAGCAGGGGGGTTTTCCTTGCATGTAGTTACATTGCTCTGACTACAGATATCCCACCCTGCCCCCTCTGGAGGCCCTCACCCTACTCTGACTACATCCACAGTCTTAGTCTCATTCCCCCCTCTACAGATAGAGACCCTAGCTGCTGCTAGGGACAGGGAGCGATGACCGCTCTGGCTGCTTCATGCTGAGAGGGGGCGCAGTAAGGGATGCAGCTAGGCCTCCATCAGTGGTCAGTTGAGAGGGCCTTGGAAGATGGGCACTTCTATTCCAGGTTCCATTTCTATTACTATTTGCAGTTTTGTGGCTTCTAGGCAAGATAGAACAAATCATGTTATTAAGTTAAGTAGCAATATCTGGAGTTGGATTTTCCATTCTGGAAGGATAAACTTGATGAGATTAAGAATGCATAGTTGAATGTGAGAACAAAAATAGTAAAACTTTAGTTGAAATGATAGAAAACTAAAACCTCTGGGAAATCATAGCCAGATATTTTGAAGCAGCTAGAATTCTGAATCTAGTTTATATCTCGATGACTAGTACTAGGATTTAGTATGGATAAGGCTGCGTTATTGAAACCATACTTTTCTCTAAAATCACCCTCATTTTTATTAGAAGTAACTAGATTAAGAAAATAATTAACACTTGGCTCTATTATTTGCATAAGTGCAGCAAGAAGAGCAATTGATTACACAGGCTCTTTTAAATGTGCTTTGCTGGAACTTTTTGTAAGGAATTTCAGATTGAACTTTTAAAGGCCTCTTGAGGCCAGACAGCCAAGCCAGACTTGCCATCAGGTTTTGCCTGCAGTACCTGTAGATTTGGGTGAATTCCTCTCTTCTTGAGGTCTCCAAGACATCCTGAGGTTCCTGCACCTGCCAGGAAGTGACCTTCCTTATCACCTGGTAAGGCTGCTGGGAACCCTGTAAACAAGGTACCAGGCCAGTTCTTCCAAGGGGCTTTGTTGGCTATATAAATTCAACCTTAGTTCCTTAAAGCTGTTCATATCTGAGCTTTATGCACATGTCTCTCAGTTATGACATTCCAGTCAAAGCCTTGGTAGTATAATCTGTGTTTTTAATTGGTCCTCTTACAAGGAAAGCAGGTTCTTATTGAACTTATGCAAATAAACATACTGCCATGAAATATAAAAATAGTCACTGAAAGTTTTTAAATTCTGGAGGGATCAGGTAGAGAGAAAGATAAGTTTCAATTTTGCTTATAAAGATTAGTCATTTAATAAACTTGTCAGCTTAAGAGAAAAAGCTTAAAACACTTTATCAGGAACATCTGAAACAAAAAAGCCATAAAATCATCTTCCTTAGTTTATTTAACCTTTTGTAAACAATACCTGTTCTGCCAAAATCTAGTTTTTTACTAGCTTAGGATTAATAAAACAGTGACTATAAATGACAAAAGACTTACAAATGACAATGGTTAAAGATCTGATGAGAGCTTACAACTGTAATACAGTTGACATAAGGAAATTCTGATATTTCTGTAACAAAACATTCAGTAACAAAGTTTAGCATCATTCTCTTTGACAGTGCTTTCCAGGTAAATATATATCAGATAAATAAGCCAAATTAGCCAAATACTTTCTCCAGTGAGAAAAAAATTCCTCTGACATGTTCCAGGGGCCCTCTGGAAAATATCAAGAGTTAACTAGAGGTAAAACCACCTTTTTGCATTTGATTTTGGAAAGTTGTCAAAAGAAAGTTTCTTTGGCATTTGCTTAAATAAGATTCTAGTTTGCCATGAAGCAATACTTATCCATTTAACCAGAATGACAACAAAATACCTCAAAGGCAAATAAAGAAGATTACACAGTTGTTAGCAAAGTTCAGCTTTTAGTCCTTTCAATATTAAGATCTCATTTTCTTAAATACTCTGACAACTCATTGAGACTTTAAGCATGAGAAACTGCTTTGATAAAACAATTAGAAAACCCTTTGCAATCTTTCAATATTAAAAGCAGACTAACAGTTAAGAAAACTTTGTCCTTTTTAACTGAAAACAAAATTCTAATTTTGCTGTGTACTTGATACCGAGCTCATTTGCTTTAATTTTGTATAGCATGACCATGTTAAATGCTTCCACAAACTTTCTACAACCTTCTTCTTACATTTAGATTTTTTCCTCTAAATAAACAGCTGTACTTTAGAACAAAGTTACTTTTTTTTTTTACCAGAAGACACATTCTTTAGCATGCAGAAATGTTTTCCTTATTACTGTAAGTAGTTTTAATTAGAACTTAAAACCATTAGGTACCTTAATTTTTAGTGAACACTGAGAAGCAGGCTATTGTAAACTGTTACACTAGCATGCTTTGGATTGACAAATTTATGAACATTTTATAATCTCTGTAACCATGAGCTTTACAACACAATTTCTCACTAAGCACAAAGTATATCTTAACTTAGCAAAACTTTAAGGTTTTAGGTTATTACAAAGATTCTCAGGCTGTAGGTAGGTGTACACACTGTAACACACAATTATTATTAAGAAGTTCACTTGCTACATTTAGTTTACTCATTTTTTTCCTAGTCATATTGATTTTTAATTAAGGGAAAAATCTGAAAATGCTGAACTTTGACACAATAGTGGATTTCAAATATCTTTAATGATTCTATCTAATTTGCTCTAAGTTGTATGATTTCCCCTTTTGCCAAAGTAATCAATTAATCCCCTAATGAGAATAAGAAAGCCTAATTTGATTTTTCATATTACAATTACATAGTTGTATGTCAGACTCATTTAAAATGGAAATCAATAACCATGGCAAGAACACTGAACACGGCATCTGGCTCCAGGTGCAGACATTCCCAGAGAGCCCCTCTGTGAGGTGACACCATGCTAAAGCCAACCAAACCCAGAAGGATGCAGTGACCACAGTGAAGTCAGTGCTGAAGTGGTTTGACTTAATGTTTCACCAAGAGTTATTTTTTTTTTTTGAGAGGGCATCTCTCATATTTATTGATCAAATGGTTGTTAACAACAATAAAATTCTGTATAGGGGACTCAATGTACAATCATTAATCAACCCCCAGCCTATTTCTCAACAGTCTCCAATCTTCTGAAGCATAACGAACAAGTTCTTATATGGTGAACAAATTCTTACATAGTGAATAAGTTCTTACATGGTGAATAGTGCAAGGGCAGTCATCACAGAATTAGTTTACTCATTTTTAACTATGCTAGACTACTTACAAAAACTTTACTGAATATTAGACAAAGTCAAGCCTCTAAGCATTTTATTCTTGAAAGATTTAGCAGGTAACATTAACTTAAATGACTTTAGGTAAACTTAGGCAGCTGATAACCATAAGGACATGTCCATTTCAGTTCAATTTAAATTAGCATTAATGCTTAATATTTTCCATTAGAATTCTCTGGAAGTTTTAGAATGCCCAATTTTCACAAGCGCTTGTCTTTAAATCTATTTCATTAATACCATCCGGAGGTAGAAAAATATTTGATCTACATGCTTAGACACACAAACATACAGACTGAGACATAATGACTACAGTTAGCAACACTCTTCATAAAAAGAACATATACACAAGACAGATAAACTGACACAGAGACTTGAGTTACTGATATCCAATGCCTTTCCTTTTAGCTTATTTGACTAAAAGTATCTCAGTTTTTAAGAATACACTCAATGGGCAAGCAGTTTATATAACTGGGTTAAGGTTTAGATGGCCCCAGACTAACAGGGTCAATGAAGGTTCTGAACTGATAGGGACTGTGTGTCTCCAGGTGGCTGGAAATGAAATGCAAGCACAATTCTAGCTCCAGTCATTTAAAGCCAGGCTGTATTGCAGAAGATACATTTCTTCTGTTTCAGGGAGTCTAGTTTAAAAACTTTTCAATTTTTGAAGATAATGAACCCAATAAGTAGAATAGATTTCTACCAAAATAATTTAGAAAACTAGTTCCATATTGTAGTCCACGGGACTTTTGACTATTTTCCTTCCTTGCATTAAATAAATTTAGCTGCATAACCTTGTTATACTGCATACTTCTCTCAGGGACCAGACCTCTCCATCAGAGAGTTTATATTGAGGCCAGGCTTGTGTGCAGAAGATAAAGCACTTTTTTTTCAGGGCCTGGGGATCAAAATTGCTCCCAGTTCCTCAGAATGCATGCCAGAGGCGTGTATGGCTTTAACCTTGAAGAGGATGCTCCCATCTGAAAGAGAGAGAAAGACCGGTGTGTAGCACCTGGTCAGCCTCTCTCTCTCTGTGAGGGCGTCCCCTTGGAGCTTAGCTGATAGTGGTCAATCACCCCCTCTGCCAGGCCTACTGGATTTAACCACTCCTTACCAGTGTGGCCTGTACCTTGCCTTGATTCCCCTCTTGCCTTCCCACTAAGCAGGAGTCGCCTCGGAGCTCTGGATTTAGTGGGACCTTACCAGTGTGCTTCAACTTACGCCTTTTGGGAGTTTCCCTAGTTTTCTCTGCACGAGCTTTCTTTGAGCGCTCCCTAACTGGTAAGTGCAGGGACTGTGTGACTTCTGGCTGCCAGAGCCCTGATCTAAGTCACAAGCTCGTTTTGCTTTCCTGGGGCTGCAGAAAAGGAAATGCCTAGCCCCAGGACGACTGCCTCTGAGGAAAGATCAACAGAATAGAGCCATTTATGTTGGTGTCAGGTTTCAGCTTGATTACTTTACAGACTTCATTTACATTACACAGGAGAAAGTGGCGCAGGATTAAGAGGACTTCTTTGAATGGGGAGCAAGGGAGCTTTTTGCTAAGGCCAGAAATAAAATTCAGGGGCTGCCATGGACATTTACGGGGGGGTTCTGTATTCTCAAACACCAGTTTCTGCCACTGCCTGGAAATTATCCCACTAGTCATGCACTGTAAGAAATCTGATCTATGAGAGAAGAGGTCAGGTGCCATTGAGACTCTCGCAGGCAGTAGCCTAGCCAGAGGTTCAATCAGTGCCGTCGATCAATCAGCCAGAGCCGAGATCCAAGGACCACTGTCTACTAGTCTGGTCTACCTTCGGAGTCCACAGATTAGGATGGGAGAGTAGGAAATTGGCTCAGCCACTCAACATTCCCATCCATCCAGAGGCGGGGCATCAAGGAGCGGCAGACACCGGGAAATCTTTCACCCGAGACTTAAGACTGGTAGCCAATCCTAATCATCTTTTAAGTGGCTAACGGGTGCCCAGACACATTTTTATGAGACAAAAAGTACAGCATTTAGTCAGGAATAATAGCGAAGCGTAGGTCTCCTACATTGTGGTGGCGAGCATCGGGTTCCATGAAATTGATGAATTAGAAGGGAGTTAGGGACGCACTCTGCCGCACTCAGAGGCCAGGGTGGCCTGAAGAAGCAGGTTGGAAGTCAGAGGCAGAGACAGAGAGACGCTCCTCATGGATACCCAATTGAGCTGTTGGGGTCTGATTCCAGACACGCAGGCCTTTGAGAAGCCGCTGAAGTGTAGCCTCAGCCTAGACTCTCAGTTGCCCATGGCTTTCCTCAGTCCCTCACATCCAGGGAGATGCCTCTGAAAGGGAATCCTGGCCTCCACAGCTGACATTCCCGGCTCCCAAGGGAGATGGAGGATCCACTGAGGGAGATGCAGGGGAACCTGTCGCTTGAGACTTTGAGATCGGCAGTTGGGCTAGTCCTATTTAAGTGGCTGACAAGTGCCCGATGTTGTGTGCCATAGATGGCTTCCTTCTATAAGGACAGTGAAAGAAAAGGCAGGCTTGGATGCTGATAGTCACCTCCAAAGTTATCCCGGACGAGACCCCAAAGATGATGCCGGGGTTCTTGTTCACAGAGCTGAAGAATGAGCTTCACCAACAGTCAAGGTAGGAGAGCAAGGTACAGGCTTATATTTAAAGTGAAAGGACAGAGCTCCTGGCTCACACCAGGAGGGGACAAGAGAGTCCCGTAGTGGTGCATTGTCTAGGGGGTTCTATAGGCAGTTGAGGATTTTTCAAGAACATGAAAAAACTTGGCGGTGGGGACTTGTTAAGTGGTCCCTTAATTTCTCTCTGGGACACTGGTGCCTTGGTCTGGGAGCATATCAAAAGGCTGCCTGCCCAGCCCCCAAGGTGGGCTGAGGTATTGTCTACTTGCTAAAGAATCTTGCCTCTTGAACTTCCTGGGTGTTAAAATGCAATCTAATCTTTAAGATGGAATTCTTCCTGCCTTTTACCATGCCATCTACAGCTGGGTCTGCATGTTAAGTTAGTTGCTCAGTTTGCAAAATCACCTTGTTAGATCTGAAGGGAGGAAAGACAGCACATAGGCCTGGGCCTTTTAGTATGCTAAAGTGAATCTTACACATGGTTACAAATGATTAGCGTAATAAAACATGTGCTACTCTTCTTTATCTGGGAAACATTAACTGATTTCACTGAAGAATGATTTCAGAGCTCTGAGAAACACACTCACTGGTCCAAATTCAATAAGTGGACACAGAGACAAAGAGAACAGCGGAGAGAGGCTTTAATGACGGTCTTGCAAGATCGGGTGTCTGCTGGGCAGGCACACCTGGGGAGCTTGGCGCCAATAATTTATCTCCTAGTGTGTGAGTCCCTCCCCTGGTTCCTCATTGGCTGAGTACTACAGGGTTCAGTCTTCCCCGGATGTCACCTAAGCACGTTATATCTTGCCTTTACATTTGTCTTATTCTTATTGGTAGGTTAAAAAAAACTCAAACAGGTATAGCCAGGCCCTTATCAATTCCCCCACCCCCACTCTCAGCCCGAGTAGCTTCCACCACGTGGCCATTTGTTCATACCTTACTGTTAAAATGTTTAAACATCCTAGTGGGAATAAATCACATTTAGGTTTTATACTCTTTCCTAACAATTCCCCCCTCTTTTTATTTAAGAATTTCTGATTTTATTCCCAGTAATGTATTATAATTTATGCTTGGTCCTTTCTCAAATTTCTCTAATCTTGTTTATGGCTGCCTCTATAAGCTTTTGAATCAAGCCTCTCACACAAGGGATGATACAGCATCCTACAGCAGTTAAGTCTCGCAACTATATAACAAGGGATGTTAAAACGGAGGCAACTATACCTTTCTATTTTCCAAACCATCTTTCCAACCAGTCTATAAAAGGGTCACTGGTGCCAGTTTTCAGCTAATTCATTAGCTAAAGTGGTGCTTTGTAATGATCTACAACTTGTGAAAAAAATTTTTTTCACTGGGTGTGTAAATGCCAGGGTAAATGGAATGGCCAACTGGGCTAAAGCACAAGTCCTAGTCCAGGTGGGTGGCAACGAATAGCGCAAGTTCTCCTTTCCACGGTACCACTAAACATCCGCTCGGGGGATGCGTAATTTCGAGAATTTGCCCTCTTTAGAGACATTTAGGATATGGGTACAAGTCAGTAAGTTCCCCCACAGGAGTTCTGAAACCTTCCCCTTGCATAGAGAGGCATGAGGAGTGATTCATCTTCCTATAGAAAAAGAGGGGACTGCCCTTGGGTCTGACTTCTTTAGTGCATGAAAGACTAAAGACAAGCCCTTGCAAGTCTCATTTCCCCAAGCGTCCTTGTCCTGGTACAGGGCCAACATGCAGTTCATCCCAGTGGGGTCTGTGTCTCAGCAGAGAGGGACCAGGACCACCTGCACCTGTGGCCATCCAGCAGCACATGCGTAACAATTGCTTTTATTCAAAGCGAGTACTGAAAATTTAACCCACTCTACCCAGGCATTGGTGTCTCCATAACCTATCACTATTTCAAGAGTCTGTTTTAGATATTCTATCTCTGTTACAGTAACTAGTCTAGGTCATTTTGGGGAAGCTCTGGCTCAATATCTCCCTCAGGATTTGGGGTGGCCACTATGGGTGAAGCCTTGCCTTTGATTAAATTAAGACCAAACCTTCCCACAGGATCTACTCCAGTGACATCTGCACTGAGTCCGACTTGAGGTTTATGTATAGTTAATAAAAGGGGTTTACACTGTCTATCCTTGCAATTGTCAGGAGGAATTCCTTTAGCTAAGTGGAGCTTTCTTTTTAAAGATTTTTCTACTGCATGAGGGGCTGTCCACCCTTGAAACTGGGTAGTCCACCAAATACTGCTCTACCGTGGACATGGGGCCAATTCACCTTTTTTAATTCTATTAAGATTTGTCCATTCAGGAGAGAGATACGTATTATCTCCAGAAAGCTGTCTTTGGTCATTTAGATTACCACAAGAGAGAACCTGACAAGCATCAAACCTAACGGTTTGGGGCTTGATGTTTTAGTAATATTGATTACCCGTTTGACAGGATAACCAGGAGTTCCTTCCCATCTTAGGGCTCTCTGCAACTTGCCTGTAAAATACAGAGTTAGGATAAAAGTTAACATTTTAGGTTCTTTTTAGTTTCAGCCTTAAGGGTTGGTTAGCCACCTGGGACACTTGCCAATTCTGTTTTGTCCCCAGATCCCCCAGTCAGTTTCTTTGGTGTAATGAGTCCAACCCTTTTCAGCCGTCCTCACTGCAGTCTCCGTGATCAGGAGCACTTGGTAAGGGCCTTCCCAGCTGGGCTGGAGTCGATCTTCTTTCCAGGATTTTACTGACACCAGGTCTCTAGGCTGGAAGCAGTGAGCGAAGAACTCAAGTGGGGCAGTCTGGGTGAGGAGTCCTTTCAGCTTGAGAGAAGATAAGTTAGAAGACATGGCCAGCACATACTCTCTTAAAAATTGATCTTTGTTTCCATAGTGGGCAAATCTGTTGCCCTTCCCAGATATGGTAGCTCATATAATAATTATTCCCTGTAGTACTTTTAAAGTAAAATGACTCTCGTTATCTGAATCAACATTTTCTATTAACTCAAACCCAGGAATAACTTGCTCTAAAAGTATCTTTATCACTGATCCTGCCATTGTAGTTGTTAATGAGTGGGCCTCCACCCATCCAGTGAGATGGTCAACAACCACTACTAAATATTTAAGCTTTCTCATTTTCGGCATCTCAGTAAAGTCAATCTGAATACTTTGGAATGGTCTTATTCCTGGGAGTCTCTCTCCAGATACTGGCTTTCTCATGCACTTCTTAGTAATTCTTTGGCACGTTATGCAGCTCTTACAAACCTGTTTAGCAATGGTGTAAATGCTAATACACCCATAAACCTTTAGCAAAGCATCACACATTGCCTGAGGACCCCAATGGCTCCCCCTGTGTAACATGTTCATCAGCTCTCTCATAATAGGCTGGCCCATCATTTCTCTCCCATCTGGTAAGGTCCACCACCCATTCTCATCTCGAGATGCCCCCACCTCCTGTAGCTTCTTAATCTCCTTCTTGGAAAACTTTGGGATCAATGAGATTTTAGGGATATTTGGGGTGAGGTTCAAAAATCTAATTTCATCCTCAGATGCAGCCTCTTTAGCAGCTACATCAGCAATCCTATTACCCGTAGCTTCATAAGAACTTCCTTTCTGGTGACCATTCACATGCGTTATAGAAATCTTAGCTGGAAGTACAAGATTTTCCAGAACCTCCTTAATTATTCCCCATGAATTAATTCCTTTCCTTTACTGTGTATGAGGCCTCTTTCTGTCCAAATTTTTCCAAAGGTATGGACTACTCCAAGTCTGATATTTTATGAGGTCTATGTAACTATGGCTCAATTCTGATTGGCCTTCAGCTTCCCCTGCACATAAGCAGCTGGTCAGATTGAGACAGGTGTCTGTGATTAAGATCAGGTCCTCTTTTTCAAGTAGAATCTATTAGCCAGCACCCAGCCCACTGATTAAGTAAGCATGACCCAAACCTGGTGAGGACTACTGACCATGAGGGTTCCTCCAAGTTAATTTCTGCTCTCTTCCACCAGTAAGGTTGTGGCTGTGATGGCCTGAACGCATTCAGTCCATCCTCAAGAGACAGGGTCCAATAGTTTAGACATAAAGGCTACTGGTTGTTTCTTTCCTCCCCAGGCTTGGGTCAAAACCCTACAGAGAACCTTGTTCAACAGTAACAAACTAGCGAAACGGCTTCTCTAATGATGGGAGTGGCAGGACTGGGGTGGTGACTAAGGATTGCTTTCAATTTCTCTAGAATTTGCAGTTCCCCTGGGGTCCATTGGAGAGGGTCTGGCTCTCCCTCTAACAATTTGAAATACAGGCTTCTAGCCTCTCTTCTAACACTTTTTGAGCTTCTCTCAGTAATTCCTCTATAGGTTTCTCATTCCAACAATCTAAATTATGTAATTTCTTAGCAATATTCGGCCAACTTTAGGTCACAAAATTGACTTTTAAAAGACCCAGTCCTATCTGAGCTTCTGGGTCAAGTCCTGAATACTTTCTCATCTGGTCCCTGAGTCTCTCTGAAAATGCAGTTGGGGTTTCTTCCTTTTCCCATTGGACTTCAAACACCTTAGAAACATTTTGAGATCTTGGGGCCAATTCCCTAATTCCCTTTATAATTAGCTATCGAAGATCCCGCATTTCAGTTCTATCCCCTAGATTATTATTATCCCATCTAGGATCTACATTTGGGAACTTTTGTTCCCAAATGGACACAGTAGCTCTCTTGATCACCACCAGGGACTAGAATATTCATGATGGATATCAGTTCAATCTAAGTATATATATTAGGTCCCAGGAATTGATTTAGTTGGTCCACTAGGCCAAGGGGATCTTCTAGCAATGCTTAAAACTTCTCACCTCAGTACCCGTGAGGGGAGCATTAACAAATTTCCCCTTGTCCTAGTGGGACCTCTCTCAATGGAAACATCTTGGGATTCCTGGTGGACTCCCCAGAAGGCAAAGGGGAAACTCTAAGTCCTTCTTACATTGTTAAGTCCAGGGAGAGGAAATCTTGGGGCAAAAAACCTCTAAACTGAAATCAGTCAAAGGGAGAAATAAAGTTTAAAATCTATTTACTACTCACAAGCGGCAGTCTGGGGCCGTTTCTCTCTTTCAGGCTCCAGAATCAGCCAAAAACTGGCCCTCCCCCTCACCTCTCAGGTACAGGTAAGCCCTCCATTGCCCAGGTAATTACCCATTGATATGGAGATGAACTTCTTTCTACCTGAGGAAAGCTGCAAATGCACTAAAGCCATACTTCTTTCCACCTCTGAACGCCTGTTGATGTGCAGATATGCTAAAGCCAGGCGAAATATTCTAGAAATGTTCCAATTTTACCCACAGTGAGGGAAACAAGAAAGTGGGTCTCAATGATAAATAGATATGAGTTTGGTGGAAAGACAAAAAGGCCAGGAAAGTCCACTAAAAATACCCAGAGTTAATTAATTAAAGCTCAAAATGACAGGAGCAACTTTGCCTGGAATGTTTGAATACTCTTCAGATAAAGGAGAGGGTACCTCAGCATAGCCTGTCTTTCTTATGTTAATCATACAGGCCCAGCCTCTCTTTTTCTTTTTTTTAACTTTACCTATATGCTATTTTTTTTTTTTTTTTACTCCAAATAGTCTGTAACCCAGGAAATCAATTTAGCATGCAGGCACAGCTGTAACAACATAGCAAAAGGCAGGAAGGATTCCACCCCAAAGATTGCATTTTAATATCCAGGAGGTCAAGAAGCAAGACCCTCAACTTACTTATTAGCAAACAGACAATAACTCTGTCCCCCTTGGAAGAAGGGCAGCCAGTCCTGATATGCTCCCAAACCAGGAAGCTGCCATCCTGGGAGGGGACTAAAAGCAGTTAATTTTTTGTGTTAAGCTAACTTTGTAGAATTACCCAGAGGACTGATAAGAAATATAATGTCTCATCAAAGATACCTGAGACCACCTAACAAGTCTACACCTCCAGGTGTCGGCCACATTCCTAAAGAATCCTTAAAGAGGGAACACCCAACCCCTGGGGCACTCCTCTGCGGCCACCAGCACCCTCAAAGTGCACAACGTTTTAACTTAAAACTTTCTCCCACCTCCCAGGGTGCCCCTCCCTCCTGAAGCGGCCTCACTTTCTCTCTCCAGGAGTAACTCCAAACAAAACGCTCACTCTGCCTCACCACCGTGTCCCCTCCTCTCAACTCTCCTCTGCGGCTGAGGCGGGGGAAAAGGACCAAGGAAAACACACAACGCTCTCCCAACACCAGGGCTTGTCCTGGGCAGTCTCTTGTATTTCCTCTTCCCTAGCTTTTCCCTTCCTTGGTGTTAGGAGAAATAGGGGAAGCGCCCTTGGTAACCAACATATTCCTCAGGTGATCTGGAGGCTTTATTACCATCAAAAAATAACTCAAACCTGGCAAAGCCAGTTTTCATCTGATCTAGCTTTAATCCAGACAAAACAGCAAAATTTGATCATCTTCTGTTTGTCCTTAACCTGCTACAGGAGGCGTCCCCCCAGTACCGTAACCTTCACCCCAGCAGGCTATCTGGGGGGAATTCCAAGGGAGCTCATCTGGTTCCCTTTCTCTGCTTCCCTAGGCCTAGAATTTGTATTTACCATCCTTCAAGAGGTCCCTGTGTACTCAACCCCCCCATAATGGAAGTTTCTTGCACACACCCCAAGATTACACGTCTCAGCCACACACACTTGACCTCTGAAAAATGCCCAACCAAGGCAGTACTTATAGCCCAATTTTCCCACCTTGGCTCGTGCACGAGGTTGCCTGGTTCCCGTGGTGCCTGCGTTTTCTCCCCTGCGTCGGTCACACTGTCTCCGCACAATAGTCTCGGGTCTCCGCTTGGCTTCCGTGAGAAGGTGAGACTCCCAGACACAGCGGGCCACCCTAAGCCGGGCGGGATGCGTCTTCCCACTCTGCTTGGGCCCCCATCTCGCACAGGGAAGAGGATCCCAGACGAGCCCCCAAATTGTGAGAAACACACTCACTGGTCCAAATTCAATAAGTGGACAGGAGACATAAAGAACAGCGGAGCAAGACTTTAATGATGCAAGATCGGGTGTCTGCTGGGCAGGCACACCTAGGGAGCTTGGTGCCAATAATTAATCTCCTAGTGTGCGAGTCCCTCCCCTGGTTCCTCATTGGCTGAGTACTACAGGGTTTAGTCTTCCCTGGACGTCGCCTAAGCACGTTATATCTTGCCTTTACATTTGTCTTACTCTTATTGGTAGGTTAAAAAAAACTCAAACAGGTATAGCCAGGCCCTTATCAATTCCCCCACCCCCACTCTCAGTCCGAGCAGCTTCCACCACGTTGCCCTTTGTTCATACCTTACTGTTTTAAACATCCTAGTGGGAATAAATCACATTTAGGTTTTATACTCTTTCCTAACAGAGCTCAATGTTTAACATAGAGTTTTAGCAGGGGGGATTTCCTTGCATGTAGTTACATTGCTCTGACTACAGATATCCCGCCCTTCCCCCTCCGAAGGCCCTTACCCTACTCTGACTACATCCACGGTCCCTGTCTCACCAGCATTTATTCTTTTATTATTTTTGAGGCAATTGTGAATGGAATTGTTTTCCTGATTTCTCTGTCTGCTAGTTCATTGTTAGTGTATATGATTGCCACAGATTTCTGTTTATTAATTTTGTAACCTGCAAATTTGCTGAATTCAGGTATTAGATCTAGTAGTTTTGGGGTGGATTCTTTATGGTTATTTATGTACAATATCATGTCATCTGCAAATAGTGACAGTTTGACATCTGCTTAACCAATCTGAATGCCTTGTATTTCTTTGTTTTGTCTGACTGCCGCGGCTATGACCTTCAGTACCATGTTGAATAACAGTGGGGAGAGTGGGCATCCCTGTCTTGTTCCCAATCTTAGGTGAAAAGCTTTCAGCTTCTCGCTGCTAAGTATGATGTTGGCTGTGGGTTTGTCATATATGGCCTTTATTATGTTGAGGTACTTGCCCTCTATACCCATTTTGTTGAGAGTTTTTATCATGAATGGATGTTGAATTTTGTCAAATGCTTTTTCAGCTTCTATGGAGATGATCATGTGGTTTTTGTCCTTTTTGTTGATGTGGTGGATGATGTTGATGGATTTTCTAATGTTGTACCATCCTTGCATCCCTGGAATAAATCCCACCATGATCATGATGGATGATCTTTTTAATGTATTTTTGCATTCAGTATGCTAATATTTTGTTGAGTATTTTTGCATCTATGTTCATCAGGGATATTGGTCTGTAATTTTCTTTTTTTGTGGTGTCTTTTCCTGGTTTTGGTGTTGGAGTGATGCTGGCCTCTTCTACTCTTTGGAAAACTTTAAGAAGGATGGGTAATAGGTGTTCATGAAATGTTTTATAAAATTCAGTGGTAAATCCATCTGGTCAAGAGACTTTGTTCTTAGGTAGTTTTTTGATTACCAGTTCAATTTTGCTGCTGGTAATTGGTCTGTTCAGATTTTCTGTTTCTTTCTGGGTCAGCCTTGGAAGGTTGTATTTTTCTAGAAAGTTGTCAATTTCTTCTAGGTAATCCAGTTTGTTAGCATATAATTTTTCATAGTATTCTCTAATAATTCTTTGTATTTCTGTGGTGTCCTTAGTGATTTTTCCTTTCTCATTTCTGATTCTGTTTATGTGTGTAGACTCTCTTTTTTTCTTGATAAGTCTGGCTAGGGGTTTATCTATTTTGTTTATTTTATGAAAGAACCAGCTCTTGCTTTCATTGATTCTTTCCATTGTTTTATTCTTCTCAATTTTATTTATTTCTGCTGTAATCTTTATTATGTCCTTCCTTCTGCTGACTTTGGGTCTCATTTGTTCTTCCTTTTCTAGTTTCATTAATTGTGGGATTAGACTGTTCATTTGGGATTGTTCTTCTTTTTGGAGGTAGGCCTATATTGCAATATACTTCCCTCTTAGCACAGCCTTCGCTGAGTCCCACAGATTTTGCAGTGTTGAATTATTGTTGTTATTTGTCTCCATCTATTGCTTGATCTTTGTTTCTATTTGGTCATTGATCCATTGATTATTTAGGAGCATGTTATTCAGCCTCCATGTGTTTGTTGGCTTTTTCATTTTCTTTGTATAATTTAGTTCTAGTTTCATACCTTTGTGGTCTGAGAAGATTGCTGGTACAATTTCAATCTTTTTGAATTTATGAGGCTCTTTTCGTGGCCTAGTATATGATCTATTCTTGAAAATGTTCCATGTGCACTTGAGAAGAATGTGTATTCTGGTGCTCTTGGGTGTAGACTTCTGTAGATGTCTGTTAGGTCCAATTGTTCTATTGTGTTGTTCAGTGCCTCTGTCTCCTTACTTATTTTCTGTCTGGTTGATCTGTCCTTTAGAGTGAGTGGAGTGTTGAAGTCTCCTAAAATGAATGCATTGCATTCTATTGTCCCTTTTAATTCAGCTAGTATTTTTTTCACATATGTAGGTGTTCCTGTGTTGGGTGCATAGATACTTATAATGGTTATATCTTCTTGTTGGATTGATCCCTTTATCATTGTGTACTGTCCTTCTTTGTTTCTTGTGACTTTCTTTGTTTTGAAGTCTATTTTGTCTGATACCAGTACTGCAACTCCTGCTTTTTTCTCCCTATTATTTGCATGAAATATCTTTTTCCATCCCTTCACTTTTAGTCTGTGTATGTCTTTGGGTTTAAAGTGAGTCTCTTGTAGGCAGCATATAGATGGGTCTTGTTTTTTTATCCATTCAGTGACTCTGTGTCTTTGGAATGGTGCATTTAATCCATTTACATTTAGAGTGATTATCGATAGGTATGTACTTATGGCCATTGCAGGCTTTACATTCATGGTTATAAAAGGTTCAAGGTTAACTTCCTTACTATCTAAGATCTAACTGAACTCACTTAATATGCTACTACAAACACAATCTAAAGGTTTTTTTTCTTTTCTTCCTCCTTTTTCTTCCTCTCCATTCTTTATATATTAGGTATCATATCTGTACTCTTTGTCTATCCCTTGATTGACTTTGGGGATAGTTAAATTAATTTTGCATTTGCTTAGTAATTAGCTGTTCTACATTCTTTTTTTTTTTTTTTAAGTCTTTTTTTTTTGTTCTACTTTCTTTACTGTGGTTTTATTTCCTCTCGTGACAGCTATTAAACCTTAGGAACACTTCCATCTATAGCACTCCCTCCAAAATAGACTGTAGAGATGGTTTGTGGGAGGTAAATTCTCTGAGCTTTTGATTTTCTGGAAATTGTTTAATCCCTTCTTCAAATTTAAATGATAATTTGCCAGATAAAGTAATCTTAGTTCCAGGCCCTTCTCCTTCAATACATTAAGTACATCATGCAACTCCCTTCTGGCCAGTAAAGTTTCTTCTGAAAAGTCTGTTGATGGCCTGATGGGCTTTCCTTTGTATGTGATCTTATTTCTCTCTCTGGCTGCTTTTAGTAGTCTGTCCTTATCCTTCATCTTTGCCATTTTTAATTACTATATGTCTTAGTGTTGTCTTCCTTGGGTCCCTTGGGTTGGGAGATCTGTGCATTTCAATAGCCTGAAATACTATCTCCTTCCACAGATTGGGGAAGTTTTTAGCAATTACCTCCTCAAACACACTTTCTATCCCTTTTTCTCTCTTCTTCTTCTTCTGGTACCCCTATAATGCGAATATTGTTCTGTTTGGATTGGTCACACATTTCTTTCAGTATTCTTTCATTGTTAGAGATCCTTTTTGCTCTGTTCCTCAGCTTCTCTGTATTCCTCTTCTCTAGTTTCTATTTCACTTATTGTCTCCTTCACCATATGTAATCTGCTTTTAATACCCTCCATTGTGGTCTTCAACAATTGGATCTCTGACCAGAATACATTCCTAAGTTCTTGAGTATCTTTCATACCTCCATGAGCATGTTAATGATTTTTATTTTGAACTCCCTTTCAGGAAGGTTCATGAGGTCCATGTCATCTTTCTCAGGAGTTATATTAATTTTACTTTGATCCAGGTTCCTTTGGAGTTTCATATTTGCATATGTCACCCTCTAGTGTTCAGATGCTCTACTCTCTGGAGCTGCTCAGCCCCTGAAGCAATGTCGGGTGTTGCAGGTGAGTGGTATTGGTGCCTGTGGGGAGGAAAGAGTTGTTTCCTTCTTCCTGGCTGCTATGTATATCTCCACTGCCTGAACCAGTGGGCTGAGCACACAGGTATAAGCCTCTACACTTTGCATTTGTAGTTGCTGTAGACAGATCTTCCCTCTGGCTGACCTAACAACCAGGGTAGGATTTGCCAGTTTGCAAGCCATGTGGGTCTCACCAGGAGATAGGTGCAGTAGGCTGCATATCACAGAAGGGGTCCTTGGAACTGTGTAGCCAGCCAGGGAGCTGGAGCACCTGATAATCATGAAAGCTCCCAACCTTCTGGGCAGAGTGCACCTGGACAATTTTGTCTACGTGTCCTTTCTCCTGAGCAGTAAATTCTGTGCAATCCTTGCCCCTTTAGCAGCCCTCTTGCTATGGGCTTCCTTGTTAGGAAGTCTTTCAGACTGCCCACCTTTCTTTTATTCCAGGGCAGCCGGATATGGATCCCTGCTTTCCACAAGTGGCTGGAATCTCAGTCTCTCCAAGAATTCTGCCTATCTTAGCTTTCCAATCCCTTATTCAGAAAAGTATCATGAAAGCACCAGAAAATGTAGGTTTGTGCTCCCAGAGCAGATATCCGGAGCTAGGTATTCAGCAGTCCCAAGCTTCCACTCCCTTCCTGCTCAGTTTCTCTTCCTCCTGCCGATGAGCTGGGGTGGGGGAAGGCCTTGGGTCCTGCCAGGCCACAGCTTTGGTATGTTACCCTATTCTGTGAGGTCTGCTCTTTTCTCCAGGTGTATGCTGTCTGGCACAGTCCTCTTTCCTGTTGCTCTCTCAGGATTAGTTGTATTAATTATATTTTCATATTATATGCAGTTTTAGGAGGAAGCATCTGTCTCACCTCTCATGCTGCCATCTTTTTCCAAGCCTCTCTTTAAGCATTCTTTTCTTTTGAAAGATAAATTTCTTCTGTTTCAGAGAGTCTAGTTTAAAATCCTCCCAATTTTTGAGGAAAATGATTAACCCAGTAAGTAGAATAGATTTCCAATAAAGGGATATAGAAAACCAGTTTTATATTGTAGTCCACAGGACTTTTGACCATTTTCCTTCCTTGTGGCAAAATAGATTTAGCTGTATAAACTTATTATATTATATCTCAGGGGCCAAGCCTCACTAATCAGACTTTGTATTGAAGCCAGGCTTGTGTGCAGAAGATAAGGCACTTCTTTTTCAGGATTTGGGGATCAAATTGCTCCCAATTCTTCAGAATGCATGCCAGAGTCATGTCTGGCTTTATACTTGAAGAGGATGCTCCCATCTCTGAAGTTATCCTGGATGAGACCCCAAAACTGATGCTGGTGTTCTTGTTTGCAGAGCCAAAGAATGAACTTCGCAAACACTCAAGGTAGGAGAGCAAGGCAGAGGCTTTCATTTAGAGAGAAAGCAAGAGGACAAAGCTCCTGGCTCAGTCCAGGAGGGGACAAGAGTGTGCCTTTTATGTCTATTCTTATTAATTTTTAGTAATGTGGTATAGAAATCTCCAACTATAATTGTTGCATTGTCTGTTTTTCCTTATAATTCTGTTGGGTTTTGTTTCACCCCTGCTGTTAGTTGTGTATATATTTATGTATATTTTACATTCTTCTGAAATGTTCTTCTCTGTCTCTAGTAATATTTTTTGTTGTAATGTCTTTTTTTGTCTAATACTATTCTAGCCAGTCTAGCCCTCTTATAGTTACTGTTCATTTGATATATTTTTCCCCATTCTTTTATTTTCACTTGAACTGAAATACAGCCTTGAATCTGAAATACATCTCTTGTTGACAGTCTATGGTTGGACCCTCCTTCTATAGCTAGTCTGATTATCTTTGCCTTTCAGTTAGTATTTAATTCATTCACATCTAATGGATTTACATATGCCGTTATGCTATTGTGTTCGTCTGTGCATATGCCCGTCTGTTCCTTCTTTATTGCCTTCTTCTGTGTCAAAAAAAAACTAGTGTACCATTTTAGCTTCTTTCCTGATTTTTCAGTGATGTTTTTGAGTTATTAGTGGTTGGTCTACGTATGAGGTTTGTGTGTATGTTTATATGCCTCAGCACAGTCTGTTTCGGGTTAGCACTGACTTCACTCTGGTAAAAATGGCAGCTTTGCCTGCAGACAGCTCTATTCTCTCCTCCTTTGACCTTTTGTTGTCCTATATATCACATCCACACACGTTATACACCAAAAAACACAGTGTTACAATTACTGATTTATCTTACTTCATTTAAAGGAATTAAGGGGGAAAAAGAGAAAAAATATTTTACAATCTTTTATATTTGCCCACATATTTACCATTTCTGGTGCTCTTCATTCCTTCCATATTGGTTTATCATGTGTTCTCATTTTCTTTCTGCCTGAAGAACTTCCCTTTGCATTTCTTATAAAACAAATCTGTTATCAGTGAATCCTCTCCAGCTTTGTTTACCTGACAATATCTTTATTTCAACTTCATGTTTGAAGGATAATCTTTCTACTTAAAGAATTCTTGGCTGGCAGGTTTTCTGTTAGTGCTTTGAATATGCCACTCGACTGTCTTTCATTGCTTCTGAGGAGAAATCAGTTGTTAATCGTTACATTTCCCTGAGTCATTTTTTCTTGCTACTTGTAATATTTTTTGACCTTTCAGTTTAACTATGATGTGCGTAGGTGGGGATCTCTTTGTATTTACTTACCCTATTTGGGATTCACTGAGATTCTTGGAGCTGTTAGACTAATTATATTTATCAAATTTGAAAGGTTTTGGCCATAATTTCTTCAAATATTTTTTCTGTACCTTTCTTTCTCTCCCCTTCTGTGACTACCATTTCCCTCTGTTGGTGTACTTGGTGTTGTCCACAGGTCCTGAGGTTCTGTTTGTTTTTCTTCAATCTTTTTTTCTCTCTAGTCTTCAGGATTGGGTGATTTTCATGATCTGTTCAAGTTCGCTAATTATTTCTTCTACCATTTCATTTCAAATCTACTGTTAAGGCCATCTATTTCACCTAAGTTAGTGCAGTTTTCAACTCTAGAATTTCCATTTGGGTCTCTGCTGTATTTTTCATTGTTTTTGTTTAGATTCTTTTATACTTGTAATTATATTTTGCTTCAATTCTTTAATCATAATTTAATTCTCTGAGCATATTTATAATAGTTGCTGTGAAGCCTTTATCTGCTAAATTCAACATCTAGGTGCACTTAAAGGCAGCTTTTGCTGACTGTTTTTTTCACTGAATTGGATTATATTTTCTTGTTTATATATAGACCTCATACTTTTTAGTTGAAAGCTAGACCTTTCAGATAATATATTGTAGCAATTTTGGATTCTGATTTTTTTCCAAGAGCTGCTATTGTTTTGGTTTTTGTAACTTGCCTGACTTTAACCTGTGAAATGTTTCTCCCTCCATAGTGTGAGGGAGACTGATATCTCTGCTCAGTTTTTTTAATTGATATATTTATTGTAAGTTAATTATACAATCACATGCAGTTTTAAGAAATACTACAGACAGATGCCATAAATCTTATACTCAGTTTCTTCCAATGTAACATCTTGTAAAACTGTATACCACCACCACCAGGATATTGACACTGATGGTCAAAATACAGAACAGTTCCATCACCAAAAGGATTCTTCCTTTTGTCCTTTTATAGTCACACCTAACAAACACCATCCCATCCCCAACTCCAGGAAAGTACAAGAAATGTTCTCCAATTTTGCAATCATCATTTCAGTAAAGTTATATAAGAGGAATCATATAGCATGTGATCATTTAAGACTGGCTTCTTTTACTTAACATAATGCCTTTGAGATTCATCCCAGTTGTTGTGTGTATGTATAGTTCATTCCTTTTATTACTGAGTAGTGTTTCATGGCATTAATGTACCATAGTGCCGTAGACTGAATTTCCATGTTGCCACAAAATTTATGTTGAAACGTAATCCACAATGTGATGGTATTTAGAGGGGCTTTGGGGAAGTAATTTGGTCATGAGGGCAGAATCCTCAAGAATGGGATGAGCACCCCTATAAAAGAGACTCCAGGGAGCTCCCTTGCCCTTTCTGCCATGTGAGGACACAGCAAGAAGATGACTATGAACTAGGAAGCATGGCCTCACCAGATGTCAGATCTGCTGGAGCCTGGATCTCAGAATCCAGATCCAGGAAAAAAAATTTCTGTTGAAAATAGAAATAAATTTCTGTTGTTTATAAGCCATCCAGTCTATGGTAATTCATTATAACATCTCAAACAAACTAAGACTGTTTTGGAAAATACTGAAAAACCTGGACTGGATCACTGATGGAAGAACCAAGTGGCAATCGGAGGTCTTGGAGGGTTGAGGTTTATTTTACACCAGTGGACTCAGAGGGGAGTAATCTCCAAAGGTCTGAGTGCTGTGCACAAGCAAGGGGAGCAATTTATATTATTTTGATATGTGGCATTTTGGCACATATCAAAACAGTTTGCTGACCTTGATGGCTGTGTTGAATATTTTCCTTACCACTATCCCCTCTGATGCCCCTTTAAACACTTAGTTTTAGGGGCATCATTTTTTTGGTTTACGATAGAGTTATAATGGCTTGTATTTATACTTTTAATTGCTTTGAGCTAGGATTTCTTTCCTTGTAACTTTTTCATTAAAGACCTGAGTACTTTGTGAAGAACACAAATGATTATGTTTTTATGCACTTGTCTGTATGGGCCTTGTGTGTATAGGTTGAAATGAGTCCTTCAGACTCTTGATAAGGTTGTGCTTAACAAAAAATACTCAGTTTTTTTCAGCCCTAATTTATTTTTATACAGCTGAGCATTACACTCAGGCTGGTTTGAGTGTGAGAGGACAGGTGCTAAAGGTGTAGAGCCACTGAAGGCAGCTCCCTTGGGTGATGACCATGCACTTTATAACTTTTGTACAGTTAAACATTATAGAGAGGTACTTTGGAAATGTGGGCTGAGACATGAGTTCACCTGGGAGAGACAGGTAAGCACAGCAAAACAACTTAACGATTAACCAATAGACAATAGAAAGGGCAATTTTTTGAGGAACGGTTTAGTCAGAGGGGACAGCAGCAGAGAGTTTAATGCCCAGGATGAGAGATTCCCTTCTGGTGAGAGCTAGGATCCATGACATGCAGGTGTTCATTAGTCAGAGGGTAATCATCAGATGTGGAGGTAGAGAGGATCTGGAGGTCTGGCTGGGCTTTCTACTGATGTATTTATTTGTCCAGATTAAGGGCCCTTTTCACTTTGGAATGATGGACCCACAGAGTGATGCCTGTAACTTTGAGGGCAATAGGAGTGGTTAGAACAACGTGGGGGCCAGTCCACTGAGGTTTGAGGGGATCCTTTTATGAATTTTGACCCAGACTGACTCCCCAGCCTGGAACTCAGTCCCGGCGTCCCTAAGGAGATCAGGGCTCTTTCTACAATATGTTGCTGCAGCTTATTTATGGTGGCTCTTAAGGCTTGGAGCTGTTCTCTTACTCTTTTATTTCCTATCTGGTGTAGGTTCCCTGGGAGGCTTCCTAGACATTGGGGAGGGTGTCTACACACTAATTCAAAAGGGTAAAAGTCTTGAGGCCCACGTGTGCAGCAAGCACGCAGGAGAGGAAGGGCAGTAGGTCCAGCCATGGGAGACCAGTTTCTTGGGAGACCAAAACTTAACTAGAGTTCCCTTGAGGGTGTTATTTACTTGCTCCACTTTCCTTGAACTTTTTGGCCTGTATGCAGTGCTGAGTTTCCAGGTAATGTTGAGAGATTCAGTTAAAATTCATAATGCACCTGCTACAAAGGCAGGTTAGTATTGCTTTTTTTTTGTTTCTCAGCTCTTAATTTTTATTATACTTGGTTTATCCTCTTTTGTCTCTATAAACATTTTTTTGGGATCATTAATCTACAATTACAGAAAGAACATTATGTTTACTAGGTTACCACCTTCACCAAGTCCCTCCCACATACCTCTTCACAGTCACTGTCCATCTGCATAGTAAGATGCTATAAAATCACTACTTGTCCTCTCTGTGTTGTGCAGCCCACCCCTTGCCCCCCACGCACTATACATGCTAATTGTAATGCCCTCTTTCTTTTTCCCTGCCCTTATCCCTCCCTTCCCACCCATCGTTCCCAGTCCCTTTCCCTTTGGTAACTATTAGTTCATTCGTGGGTTCTGTGATTCTGCTGCTGTTTTGTTCCTTCAGTTTTTCTTTGTTCTTATACTCCACATATGAGTGAAATCATTTGGTACTTGTCCTTCTCCACCTGATTTATTTCACTGAGCGTAATACCCTCTAGCTCCATCCATGTTGTGAATGGTAGGATCTGTTTTTTCTTATGGCTGCGTAATATTCCATTGTGTATATGTACCACATCTTCTTTATCCATTCATCTACTGATGAACACTTAGGTTGCTTCCATTTCTTGGCTATTGTAAATAGTGCTGTGATAAACATAGGGGTGCATCTGTCTTTTCCAAACTGGGCTGTTGCATTCTCATAGTAAATTCCTAGAAGTGAAATTACTGGGTCAAATGGTATTTCTATTTTGAGTTTTTGAGGAACCTCCATACTGCTTTCCACAATGGTTGAACTAATGCACATTCCCACCAACAGTGTAGGAGGGTTCCCCTTTCTCCACAACCTCACCAACATTTGTTGTTGTCTTTTGGATACTGGTGATCCTTACTGGTGTGAGGTGATATTTCATTGTGGTTTTAATTTGCATTTCTCTGATGACTAGCGATGTGGAGCATCTTTTCATGTGTCTGTTGGCCATCTGCATTTCTTCTTTGGAGAACTGTCTGTTCAGCTCCTCTATCCATTTTTTAATTGGATTATTTGGTTTTTGTTTGTTGAGGTGTGTGAGCTCTTCATATATTTGGATGTTAACTGTTTATCAGATATGTCATTTATGCATATATTCTCTCATACTGTAGGATACCTTTTTGTTTTATTCATGGTGTCCTTTGCTGTACAGAAGCTTTACAGATTTATATAGTCCCACTTGTACATTTTTGCTTTTGTTTCCCTTGCCCGGGAAATATGTTCATGAAGAAGTTGCTCATGTTTATGTCCAAGAGATTTTTGCCTATGTTTTTTTCTAAGAGTTTTATGGTTTCATGGCTTACATTCAGGTCTTTGATCCATTTCAAATTTACTTTTGTGTATGGTGTTAGACAATGATCCAGTTTCATTCTCTTACATGTAGATGTCCAGTTCTGCCAACACCAGATGTTGAAGAGGCTGTCATTTCCCCATTGTATGTCCATGGCTTCTTTATCATATATTAATTGACCATATATGTTTGGGTTAATGTCTGGAGACTCTATTCTGTTCCACTGGTCTGTGGCTCTGTTTTTCAGCCAGTACCAAATTGTTTTGATTACTGTGGCTTTGTAGTAGAGCCTGAAGTTGGGGAGCGAGATCCCCCCCACTTTATTTTTCCTTCTCAGGATTGCTTTGGCTATTTGGGGTCTTTGGTGGTTCCACATGAATTTTAGAACTATTGGTTCCAGTTCATTGAAGAAGGCTATTGCTAATTTGATAGGGATTGCATTGAACCTGTAGATTGCTTTGGGCAGGAAGGCCATTTTGACATTATTAATTCTTCCTATCCAAGAGCAGGGGGTGAGTTTCCATTTGTTAGTGTTCTCTTTAATTTCTCTTAAGAGTGTCTTGTAGTTTTCAGGGTATAGGTCTTTCACTTCCTTTGTTAGATTTATTTCTAGGTATTTTATTCTTTGTGATGCCATTGTGAATGGAATTGTTTTCTTGATTTCTCTTTCTATTAATTCATTGTTCATGTTTAGGAAAGCCTCAGATTTCTGTGTTTTAATTTTGTATCGTGAAGCTTTGCTGAATTCCGATATTAGTTCTAGTAGTTTTGGAGTGGAATCTTTAGGGTTTTTTATGTACAATATCATGTCATCTGCAAATAGTGACAGTTTGACTTCTTCTTTACCAATCTGGATTCCTTATATTTCTTTGTTTTGTCTAATTGCCGTGGCTAGGACCTCCAGTACTATGTTGAATAACAGTGGGGAGAGTGGACATACCTGTCTTGTTACCGATCTTAGATGAAAAGCTTTCAGCTTCTCACTGTTAAGTATGATGTTGGCTGTGGGTTTTTCATATATGGCCCCTATTATGTTGAGGTACTTGCTCTCAATACCCATTTTGTTGAGAGTTTTTATCATGAATGGATATTGAATTTTGTTGAATGCTTTTTCAGCATTTGTGGAGATGATCATGTGGTTTTGTCCTTCTTTATGTTGATGTGGTGTATGATGTTGATAGATTTTCAAATGTTGTACCATCTTTGCATCCCTGAGATGAATCCCACTTTGTCATGGTGTATGATCCTTTTGATATATTTTTGAATTTGGTGTGCTAATATTTTGTTGAGTATTTTTGCATCTATGTTCATCAGGAATAATGGTCTGTAATTTTCTTTTTTTGTCAGGTCTTTTCCTGGTTTTGGTATTAGGGTGATGCTGGCTTCATAGAATGAGTTTGGTAGTATTCCCTCCTCCTCTATTTTTTGGAAAACTTTAAGGAGAATGGGTATTATGTGTTTTCTGTATGTCTGATAAAACTCCATGGTAAAACCATCTGGACTGGGGGTTTTGATCTTGGGTAGTTTTTGATTACCACTTCAATTTTGTTGCTGGTAATTGGTCTGTTTAGATTCTGTTTCTTCCTTGGTCAGTCTTGGAAGGTTGTCTTTTTCTAGGAAGTTGTCCATTTCCTCTAGGTTTTCCAGCTTGTTGGAATGTAGTTTTTTGTAGTATTCTCTAATAACTCTTTGTATTTCTGTGGGGACTGTCAGGATTTTTCCTTTCTCATTGCTGATTCTGTTGATGTGTGTAGATTATCTTTTTCTCTTAGTAAGTCTGGCTAGGAGCTTATCTATTTTGTTTATTTTCTCAAAGAGCTATCTCTTGGTTTCATTGATTTTTTCTATTGTTTTATTCTTCTCAGTTTATTTATTTATTATCTGATCTTTATTATGTCCCTCCTTCTGCTGACTTTAGGCCTCATTTGTTCTTCTTTTTCCAATTTTGATAATTGTGTCTTTCAACTTGCATTTAGGATTGTTCTTCCTTCTTTAAATAAGCCTGATTGCTATATACTTTCCTCTTAAAACTGCTTTTGCTGCATCCCACAGAAGTTGGGGCTTTGTGTTGTTGTTGTCATTTGTTTCCATATATTGCTTGATCTCTATCTTAATTTGGTCATTGTCCATTGATTATTTAGGAGCATGATATTAGGCCTCCATGTGTTTGTGAGCCTTTTTGCTTTCTTCGTACAATTTATTTCTAGTGTTATACTTTTGTGGTCTGAAAAGTTGGTTGGTAGGATTTCAATCTTTTGGAATTTACTGAGGCTCTTTTTGTGGCCTAGTATGTGGTCTATTCTGGAGAATGTTCCATGTGCACTTGAGAAGAATGTGTATCCTGTTGCTTTTGGATGTAGAGTTCTATAGATGTCTATTAGGTCCATCTGTTATAGTGTGTTGTTCAGTGCCTCTGTGTCCTTACTTATTTTCTGTCTGGTGGATCTGTCCTTTGGAGTGAGTGGTGTGTTAAAGTCTCCAAAAACGAATGCATTGCATTCTATTTCTTCCTCTAATTCTGTTAGTATTTTTTTCACATGTGTTGGTGCTCCTGTATTGGGTGCATATATGTTTATAATGGTTATATCCTCTTGTTGGACTGAGCCCTTTATGTAATGTCCTTCTTTATCTCTTTTGTTACTTTCTTTGTTTTGAAGTCTATTTTGTCTAATACTAGTATTGCAACACCTGCTTTTTTCTCCCTGTTGTTTGCATGAAATATCTTTTCCCATCCCTTGACTTTTAGTCTGTGCATGTCTTTGGGTTTGAGGTGAGTCTCTTGTAAGCAGCATATAGATGGTTCTTGCTTTTTTATCCATTCTATTACTCTGTGTCTTTTGATTGGTGCATTCAGTCCATTTACATTTAGGGTGATTATTGAAATAAATGTACTTATTGCCACTGTAGGCTTTAGGTTCGTGGTTACCAAAGTTTCAAGGTTAACTTCTTTACTCTCTTACTGTCTAACTTAGCTCACTTATTAAGCTATTATGAACACAGTCTGATGATTCTTTATTTCTCTCCCTTCTTCTTCCTCATCCTCCATTCCTTATATCTTAGGTGTTTTATTTTGTGCTCTTTTTGTGTTTCCTTTGACTGCTTTTGTGGACAGTTGATTTTATTTTTTGCCTTTAGTTAGTATTTCATTGTCCTGCTTTCTTTGCTGTGATTTTATTTTTTCTGGTGACACCTATTTGGCTTTAGGAGTGCTTCCATTTAGAGCAGTCTCTCTAAAATACCCTGTGGAGGCGGTTTGTGGGAGACAAATTCCCTCAACTTTTGCTTGTCTGGGAATTGTTTAATCCCTCCTTCATATTTAAATGACAATCTTGCTGGATACAGTATTCTTGGTTCAAGGCCCTTCTGTTTTATTGCATTAAATATATCATGCCATTCTCTTCTGGCCTGTAAGGTTTCTGTTGAGAAGTCTGATGATAGCCTGATGGGTTTTCCTTTGTAGGTGATCTTTTGTCTCTCTCTGGTTGCCTTTAATATTCTGTCCTTTTCCTTGATCTTTGCCATTTTAATTATTATGTGTTTTGGTTTTGTGCTCCTTGGGTCCCCTGTGTTCAGAGTTTTGTGTGCTTCCGTGGTTTGAGCGACTATTTCTTCCCCTAGTTTGGGGAACTTTTCAGCAATTATTTCTTCAATGACACTTTCTATCCCTTTTTCTCTCTCTTCTTATTCTGTTACCCCTATAATGCGAATATTGTTCCATTTGGATTGATAACACAGTTCTCAATATTCTTTCATTCCTGGAGATCCTTTTATCTCTCTCTGCGTCAGCTTCTCTGCATTCCTGTTCTCTGATTTCTATTCCATTAATGGCCTCTTGCACCTCATCCATTCTGCTTTTTAGTCCTTTCAGAGATTGTTTTATTTCTGTATTCTCCCTCCTTAGCTCTTGCATGTTTCTCTGTAAGTCCATCAGCGTGTTTATGACCTTTAATTTGAATTCTTTTTCAGGAAGATTGGTTAAGTCTATCTCCTGAGATTCCCCCTCAGGGGAGGATGTCTGTGTGATTCTTGTCTTGCTCAAATTCTTCTGCCTTTTCCTGGTAATAGAGGTAGTCATGGGCTGTTGGCAAGTGTGTCTGCTCAGAGAACAAAGTCCCCTTCCACTTGTTCCTCGCCTTCCTCTCCTGGGAGAATAGCGACCTCTAGTGGCTTTTGCTGGGCAGCTGCATGCAGACGGGATCTCTGATTCTTGCCCGGGCCACTGTGGAGGAAGCTCCACATGGCTGCTGTGGCTGTGGCCAGTCTCAGGCCGCTGCTCTGCTATGGCGGGGCCACACCAGAGGGGGAATGGGCGGGAGGCTGTTTATCACCATGAGGGGCCTCAGACCTGCACTGCTGTCCAGGAGATTAGGGTGCCCGTAGTTCCCTGGGATTCCCAGCTGCTGAGCTGAGTTTGCCGGTATGCTTCCATCCAGCTGTGAGGCTCCTGTCCCTTTAAGACTTTCAAAAAGCACTCGCTTTTCTTTTGTCCCAGGTGCTCCAGCTGTGGGAACCCGCTCACAGGTTTTACTGTTCTCTTTCCCTAGTATCCAGCACACCACACACTGTGTGTCTATGCTTCCAGTGTGGATGACTACAGCTGAGTATTTAGCAGTCCTGGGCTCCCTCTCCCTCCTTGTTCTGACTCCTCTCCTCCCACCGGGGAGTTGGGGTAGGTGTGGTGCTCGGGTCCCACCAGGCCGCAGCTTGTATCTTACCCCTTTGTGAGGTGTTCGGTTCTCACATATGTAGATGTAGCCTGGCTGTTGTCCTGAATCTTTTGGTCTCTCTTTTAGGATTAGTTGTAGTTGTTGTATTTTCAAAAATATATATGGATTTGGGAGGAGATTTCCACTGCCCTACTCATGGCGCCATCTTGGCTCAACCCCAGTATTGCTTTTTGAGGAGGGTTTCTAGTGCAGTTTTTCATAGGTGGGTGAGCTGATGGTATTTGCTGACTAGATGCCTTTTGGGTGCAGTCGGGACAAAGATGTGTCTGTCAGGCAACAACCATCATTTTTTTTTTCAGTTAGGGTGGCTCCTTCAGCCATAGCCCAGTCCTTCTCTTTTTCAGTGTACTTAGGTGGAGGGGCCTCCACTGGGGGCCTTAGGGCCATGGTGAGGGAAGGAGCTTTATCTGTTTTTTATTGGCCACTGATTTAGCTGTCTTATCTGCCAGCTGGTTCCCCTGTGTTATAGGGTTGTTTTCCTTTTGGTGTTCTTTGCAATGCAGAATTGCTACTTTTTCTGGGAGTGACAGCCTTTTGGAGTTTTACTATTGTGCCAGGTGAGGGTTGGAGAGGAATCGGTGTCCCTGTGTGTTCAAAAGGGACACAGCAGTATGGGGGACCTTGACATTTATTTTTTTGTCCCAGAGTAAGTTTGTCTGCTTTTTTAATGAATAGAACTGTGCCTGCAAGTGTCCTGAGGCAGGGTGGCCATCCTACCTCAATCAAGTTTAGTTGTTTTTTTTTTTCCTGACAGGTATGCAACCGGCTGCTGCCAGGGCCTAACAGTCTATGTGAGAACTTCGAGGGCTACTTTTTTTTCATGTATGAAGAGACTGAAGGACTTTTTTGTATCCAGCAGGCTTAAGGCCAGTGCCTGCTCTGAAGAAGCCTTTATTTCCAGGAATGTGGCTCTTGCCTCTTTTGTCTAGACAGGGGGTTATTGGTATGGCCCCCCCAGGAGGCTGTAGAGGGGTTTGCTATTACCGAGAATCCAGAAATTCAGATTTTGCAGAACCCAGTGGCCCCCAGGAACTTTCATATGCCTTTCTTCATCTGGATCTGGGCTAAGGAGAAAATGACCTTTTTCTTCTTCGACCCTAGTGCCCTTTTTCCCTGGGTGAGGAGGAAGCCCAAGTACTGGACTTGCTGCTGGCAGATTTGTGCCTTTTTTTATGAGGCTTGGTATCCTGAGTCTGACAGGAGTTGCAGGAGGGCCTTTGTGTCTTCTTCACAATTTTTCAGGGTGTCACTGGCAAGGAGGAGGTCATCTACATACTGCAGGAGGGCACAGCATGTGGCTTCCCTCGAAAAGCTGCCAAGGTCTGCGGCCAATGCCTCTCCAAAGAGAATGGGTGAGTTCTTGAATCTTTGCAGAAGCTGTGTCCATGTTAACTGCATCCTTCACCGTATCCGGTTCAGTCCATTTGAAGGCAAACAAGGGCTGGCTGTGGGGGGCCAGCCAGAGGCAGAAAAAGGCATCTTTTAAGTCTAGGCAAGTGAACAATTTGGCAGACCCTGGCATCTGGCTGAGGAGGGTATACAGATTTGGGACCACTGGGCATAAAGAAACAGTCACTCTGTTAATGGCATGCAGGTCTTGAACAGGCTGGTGCCCTCCTCCTGGCTTTTTGACTGGTAGAAGCGGTGTGTTCCAGGGTGACTGACACTCAGTTAGAATGCCTGCCTCTTTTACTCAGGTGTTCCTGAATGCCTGCCCTTGCCTCTTGTGAGAGGGATTACTGCTGCTCTCTTTGTGGCTGTGCCCCCAGAGTCAATTTTACAATGACAGGGGCTCAGTTATGAGCAAGTCCAGGTGGGTTGTCTTCAGCCCATACTGAGGGGAAGGCAGCTCTGAATTCAGGTGGGCTACTTGAGAGGGTCTGGGCACAGAATAGCCTCCACTCCTCTTCCCTAGGTGTGGTTATTGCCAGTATGAGGGACCCTGGCTCTTTTTGGCCTGAGTTTAGTTTGAGTCTGGTGCTTCCAGTTGGCTCAAAAGTTATTTGGTCTCTGAGCTTTGAGAGTATATCTCGGCTGAGGAGGGGAACAGGGCACTCAGGCAGGTAGAGAAACTTATGTCAGGCTTTGTGGCTTCCAAGTTCATGTTAGGCTTGGCAAAAGTGCTGCTTGGACTGCTTATGTCCCAATGGCTCTGAGAATAGTTGCAGTCTTTTTACTGAAGGGAGTTACAGGGAGGGTGGAGGGTGACCACAGAGTGTTCCACCCCTGTGTCAACCATAAAAGTCCTCTGTTGCCCCCCCACTTACATTTTGACCGTGGGCTCATGGGGGCCGAGCATGAGAGAGCCTGGTCTTTGTCAATCTGAGACTGTTCCTGCCAGACTAATGAGCCTTTCCCTGTGAGGCTCTTCCCAGTAGCAACTGGGCTTCAGGGCTTTGCCTCGTTTGGGGCATTTGTTCTTCTTCCAATGCCCCTTCTCTTCACAGTAAGCACACTGGTCCCTGGCTAGGGGCATCCTAGGCTTCCCCCTGCTTGGTGGCCAGCTTTTCTCTGCCTTTCGGTCATCTCTCTTTCTTTTAGGGCAGCTGCCAGGAAGCTGAACTTTTTCTTTCAGCCCCTCTGTCAGCCTGAACTTCTCTATTTAGATATACTTTGTTGTCAATTTTAATCAGTTGAGTGATATTTATCCCGGCAAAGCCTTCAAGGTTTTGCACTCCAATCAAGGACCCCAGCTGCCTCTTTTCTTTCATTGTGAACAGGGTGTAGAGAAGCTGTTGGCAGTCTTTCCAGGTCAGCCAATGGGTTTGGAAGAGGGATTTCATGAGATCAACCAGGGCTTGTGGCTTTTCCAATGGAGTGTTGTGTTTTTAATTGAGGAGGTTAGTTTTCTGGGATAAATGCCCAGAAAGTACAATTTCTAGGTTGTATGGTAGTTGCATGTTTTGCTTTATAAGAAATTCCACAATTTTCCAGAGTGGGTATACCAGCAATGTATGAATAATTCAGTTTCTCTGTGTTCTCACCAGCATTTGGGGTTGTCATTATTTTTTATTTTAGCAATTCTGATGGGTGTGTAGTAATATAGGTGTGTAGTGAAGACTAAAGAGAAAATTCACTATGGTCTTAATTTGCATTCCTTAATAGCTAAAGAAGTTGAACATCTTTCTACGTGTTTATTTGAAATTTCTTCATGAAATGTCTGCTCATGTCTTTTGCTTGTTTTCTAATTTCTAATGGTTGTTTTGTTTACTGTTGAACTTTAAGAGTTCTTTACATATTCTAAGTAGTAGTCCTCTGTTGGATATGTAGTTTGCAAATATTTTCTCCAAGTCTGTAGCTATTCTTTTCATCCTCTGAAAGATGTCTCACAGAGCAAGAGTCTTAACATGAGTTTTTGATGAGGTCCAATTTGTCAAGTTTTCCTTTTACAGACTGTGCTTGTGGTTTCATGTCTAAGGATTCTTTGCCTCACCCTAGATCCTGAGGATTTTCTCCTATTTTTTCTAAAGTTTTGTAGTTTTACATTTTGCATTTAAGTCCATGATCCATTTTGAGTTAATTCTTGCATAACATCTTAAGACATAGGTTAAGGTTCAGTTTTTTCTATTAATGTCCAATTGTCCCAGCACCATTTATTGAAAGAACTCTTTCCTCCACTGAATTGCTTTTGCACCTTTGTCAAAAATCTGATGGGCATATTTGCATAGGTCTATTTCTAGACTCTCTATTCTGCTTCATTGATCTAAGTCTGTCCTTCCACCAATAATATACTGTCTTTGTTACTGTAGCTATAAAGCAAGCTTTAATTTGGGGTAGAGGGGTTCCACCTATTTTATTCTTTCCCAAGATTATTTTAGATATTCTAGGGCCTTATAAATTTTAGAATAAACTTGTCTATGTCTACTAAAATAAAAACAAAACAGAAAAACCTTGCTGGGATTAAACCTTTAAATCAGTTCGGCAAGCACTGAAGTCTTTATTATGCTGAGTCTTCCAATCCTGAATATGGTATGTCTCTCCATTAATTTAGGTCTTTGATTTCTTTTATCAGCATATTGTAATTTTCAGCATGTAAGTGCTACATAAGCTTTGTTAGATTCATTCCTAAGTACTTTTAAGTGATTGCAAATGGTGCTATTTTTAAATTTTGGTTTCCATTTCTTTGTTGTTGAAAACTGGACATTTCAGATATGCAGCAATTGTGGATTCCAATTTTTCCCCTGAAGGTTGTTTTTGTTACTGTTTTGTTTTTAGTAAATTGCCTAGACTCAAATCTGTGAAATCTGGTTCACCTATGTTCATGCAGCCCATGATACCTCTGGTTAGTTTTTTATGTTTTCATTTTTTTGTGTAAAATAAAAATCTCCCTTGAGATGGCCTCTGGGTCTGTGTAGCATAGTGGGCAGGCAATGGCTGGTTAGAAGTTCTGCTCAAACACCTTGAGCCAATAATGCTTTCACCCTTTGCCAAAGGGTGTGGGGGCAAGTATGGAAGCTTATTCAAAATTCAGTCCATTTTCAAGTCTATCCCAGCTTTTACTTTCCACCAGAGAGTTTGAACCTTCTTGGGTCTCCGCTGTGTGTGTGTATACACAGCCTCCCATTCAACCAGGAATGTGTGGGATGATTGATCAGTCCTCTGGGGCTCTTTTTCCCACGATTTCTGTGTAGTCCACTGGTCTGCTGCCTGTCCCAAGTGGTACTGCAACCTCAGGCTGGCAAAGCAGTGGGATTTCCCCTTTCCTTTCTTACCTAGTTCACCATCTTTACTGACAATGCCACTGAGCATGAGTTTCCTGCCAAGTCAAATCCACCAATGAAGCTGCTGGTTTTCAAAGCCACCCTCACCCTAGTAGCACTATGAGCTGTGGGTGGGGGAGGAAATGGAAGCAGGTCCGGCCAAACTCCCACTATTCTTTCCTAGAGTTCAGCAGTTTTTCCGTAGATGCTTCACAATTTTTTTGTTTACTTGCCTTTGGTCAACTTCCAGAGCCCTGAAATCATTGGTTTTGACCATTTTGTCCTGTTTTATAGGTCTAACACTTTTGCAGCAATACTCAAAGGTGACAACCTGCCAGCCCTGGACCCAGACCCCCTCACTGCCAGCCCCAGTGGGTGACACAGCTCCTTCATTAAATGCAGTTCCCCATTCAAACTCAGACCTCCCTCTGCTGGTGAGGAAAGGCTCAGAATTTCTTAGGTTTGCCTACTGGGAGTTCTCCATCTAGGAAAGTAATCTCCAGGGTGAGGCACATACAACCCAGAGATGGGATGGCACCGGCCAGTTCATAAGGGTGTGGAAATTATATAAAACTTAGATTGAAATTAGGCTCCACCCAGATTTAGTATACAAGTTGATATCATCACCCCTTGGATTGTCTGTTGGATGGTCCTGTGTCATGTGTAGGGGACACACTCCAGTTGAAGGAGGGAAACACCTCACACTTCCATCCACTTTGGGCTGCTCAGGTACTGCAGTCACTGTTAAGGGGAGTCATGACTTATATGAACTAGTTTTAAACTAACTCCCACAACATAGATAAATGGGTTAAAATACCTTCAGGTAAATCACTGATTGAAAATAATACTCCAGAACAACAAATGACAAGACAGTAGAAGAGCCGACCCCTTCTTCTATACTAGGTCTTCCTAAGACTTGGTAGGAGGTAAATACTATGATGCTTTAATCAGATCAGAGAAGAAGGCATCTAAAATTTAATGACAAATTAACAAGACTACATTTGAAATATAGATTGACTATATATTCTCCGTAATGAACCTCACCCTTTATGTGGTTTCAGGCATTAGTAAATGACAGCATAATATAACACAATTGGCAAGGCATTTTAAACTGCTGTACTTCATGTTTCTATTTTTATGTTTTATTGGGTACATGATATAGTAAAATAGTAGTGCATATACATAATATCATGAGCAAATTTATATCCAACGTGTGAACTAAAATTGATTACACTAGAGGTGTGAGAACAAAATCCCTCTGCCTCTGGGGCATTCTTACATTGGGATTCCAAGTTTGTACCCATGCTGCTGTGCCAGCCAGGGACTTTGCCACAGGGCCAGCAAGTTCCAAACTCCCTACCTCAGGCTCCAGGCAGGTGTCACGCAGGTTTGGGGCTGAACTTGCAGGACCAGAACTCAATATATAGCTAGCAAACTGCCCCCTACAGCCTCCAAAATCACTTCCCTGCCCCACCTCAAGTCACCTGCTTTATCAATAGGGGCTTATGACTGCAGATGCGCGACCTCTACCCACTGCACCTCCCATCAGAGGTCATAAGAAATGTCATCTTTCTCATGGTTTAATCTGCACAATGGAGCAGATCACTGGTGGAACTGCATCATTAGATTTTAACTTTTCCAGGGACCGAAGTATGGATGGCATGAATAGGACAGGGCTTGTGGGCTCAACTCTGATCCTGTCTCTGCCAACTGACCCTCAAGAGCTGTCCTGTACCCCTGCCATATTCCCTGCATGGATGGGGTACAAGGTAAGCAGGCTGACTGCAGACCTCTCCAATTATAGTGACCATTTATCACCTACAGAGCGATTCCCCTCAGGGAACGTTTTGGAAATTTAGGGGGTGTTTTTGGTTAGCACAGTAACAGGAGGCCACTGCTTGCATGTGGAGGCCAATCAGCCCTAGAACAGTGCAAGGCCTGTCACATTACATACACTTCTGATGTCTCATCCAGCACTCATGCAGAGATGGAAAATCTTTGTGAGCATCTGATGCCATTAAGTGTAGCCTTGATCCTGCTCGTCAGATCTCTGGGCAGGGTGTGGGGGGGGCCTGCAGCTGCCCCAGTACTAGTGGCCCCTGGGCGGTGCTAGAGCAGGACAGTAGCCAGGCAGAGGCTGGAAGGGGTGCCTGCACCCGGGGGAGGAGAAGGATCCTATTTGGGGTGGCAGATCACCATAGTGCCCACCACGTGTGCCCAAGCAGAACCCTCTGTGCTGAGGAGGGGGACCACCCAGCTTCTACACGGACAAGGCCTGGAACCTGTGACGTGGTGCAAAATAGACACCATGATTCAGCTGAAGGGCAGGGACAGAAGGATCAAGAGGGAGGTGCCTTTGAGAAGGGTTTTCTAGGTCCAAGACCTGACCTGAGAACCAGGCTGGTCATGAAGGGGCAGAGGAGTGATGAGCTATTGGACAGACACACATTTAAAGGCACAAAGGTTTTAACTAGGAGTAGCTCCTTAAGCCTCTTCCATGTGCCTTTTTTTTTTTTAAGATTAATGACTTTTTCATCATTAAGATGAAGTTCTGATCAATGTGATTTCCAGATGTAAGGCTCCAAAGGTCTAAGACCCAGACAGACTGTAACTTGGTCAAAATGACAAAACTAATTCTTATTAGCTAAAATCTTGGAGTTTAGACTCAGAAGTTTCTCAGCTGTTTCAGGGCTCTCATAAATTATCTAGGTCAGTTTTGGAAACTGCAGGTTTCCTCCCATTAGTAGGTCATGTGATCAATTTTTAGTGGTCAAGCCCAGTTTTTAAATTAGATGGAAGAGACTAAATTTTGAAAATTCCAGGGTGAGCTGTATGCAGTGAGGGTGATGATCATTTCATGCAACTTGTTATACACACAGCCTTTCAGGCATCAGTTCTCATAAACTCTGAATGATAAGAATTCAAGGCACAGGCGACCACAGACGACAGCTGGGGGCTCTGCTCCGCTGTTCTCACATACGGGAGGTAACCAGGGCCTTACCCTTCACACCTCCCTTCACCCGTTATAATAAACATTCACAGTGCCAGACACCTTTGTAAGCACTTTATATTAACTTGCAGAAACCTCACCACATTCCTGTGGGTACTGCTATCCCCATTTTACAGATGAGGGAACCAGGGCAGTGAGGTTAAGCCACTTGGCCGAAGTTCCATGGCCTGTTGGAGCCAGGGCTGGGGCGCATACCTGCCACGCTGTGCTTTAGTTCTGAGAACCCCCTTCCTGGACAGGGGTGGGATGGCATCTATCTCCCTGTGCTGCCTCTGGCATGCCACCCAGTGGGGCCCCTCTATCGGCAGCCTGCAGGAATCTTGTGCTCAGATGGGGCCAAGTCCCTGTGGGCCTCCCATTCTCTACTCAGCAGTGAGCAAGGCCCTGGATTGGAGTGTCTGTGCATCAGGGCCGTAGCCCTGCCATGCTGGCAGTGCCCCAGTCCAGAGCTTCCCCATTTCTGTGTACCTTCACATTGCAGCTCACTCAAGATGGCATCTGTGACCACCCTGAGGAAATGGCCATCCTCCTCCATCCAGCAACCCTCTTTACCTCACCACTGTCTGCCGTGAGTGTTCATGGGCTGCCTCCCCAGCTAGAAAGTGGTGCCGGTCGGCAAGCATTCTGTCCATGTGCTGCTGTGCCTCTAGCCCCTACAACAGTGGTAGCACTTAAGAGGAACCCCAGAAATATTTGTTACTGAGTGAGCATGAGTTTGGAGGAAAGAGGCTGATTCAAAAGCAAAACCCTTTGTCCCCTTGGACATAGCAGTTTACTTCCTGTCTGTTCTTGCAATGGTCAAGCCACTCTAGTCCCCCAGAACCAACGACTAGCATAGTATGAGTCTGGAGTCTTCAGGGGTAAAAGAGGGGGGAAGGGGCCCGCACAGATGAGTGGAGGAAAGTTTCTATGGGAAGGAAATAAGTTGACAGGGATGTTGACTAGACCCCACAGTGCTCTGTGCATGCACTCTGCGTTTTCCGTACACCTTGCTGGCCTGTGAGTCTGTGGAACTTCAAGCACGGTTGGTTCACCAGGAAAACAAAAGTGTTAAAAGCACTATTTCTACCTTAACTTGTGGACTTGGTCTGTATCAGACTTTATAGATGGTAAAGAAGGAAGATGTGAGTTGTTATTCTCCAGGGGCTTCTGTCCTGTGTTGGAAATGAATCCCACACACAAACCCAAGAATCCAAGGAGAGCAGCAAATGGCTCAGTGTGAGAGCACAGTGTTTGACCCATTAGAGAGAGGAAGCAGGAAGAGGTGCAGGTAGAGAGTCCACTAGGGCGTCCTGTTCCATGACACTGCCCAGTCCCATCACATGCCATGAGACATACCTCTATGACCCTGGCACCTGCTGGGGAGTGTGGGCAGCCCCAGGGCCTCTGCCCACTGGAAAGGGAAGAATTCACCATAGTGAACACAATCCCTCATACAGATAACCCTACAAATAATGGTGGTGGATGCCCTGTTCTGGCGCCTGCAGGAGCTCCATCAGGAGAAGGCAGGCTGGATGGCAGTCTGCTTTCTAACTCAGGCCAAGGGCACACAAAGGGTTCATGCAACTGAGAAGCATGTCTTTAAACTCCCACACCTACTCAAATGCTCTTTACGTAGCATATTACTTGCTTCTAGGCAGGATCTGGATCAGGTCTACGAGCACTCGTTGGTCCAGTTCACCGAAAAGAGGTTCTGCACTCTCAGGAAGACCCACATGTCTGGTGAGGCCAGCGTAGTAGGAACCTACATACCCTGCATCCTGATAACAGGTGACACTTTCTGAAAGAACAGCTTGCAAAAAACCCTCTGTTACTTACCACACATGTTCTTCCCTCAGAGAAAACCCATCAGACAGGAAGAAACAGAGACAGCAAATAAATTCATATGTTTTATTCTGTAAAGCACATATGCACATAATTCAAACACAGAAAATTAATCTGGGAGCAAATGCCATAACAGATCAGCTACTGACCATCATGCAGCACAGTAAGTGAAATGGGTGCACTGGCCCTTGCGACCCCACGGTGCCTGCAGGGGGCCCGGAAACCAAGATGCTGAATCTCTACAAACCGCCAAAGAAAATGCAACAGAAATGGCAGGTTCCTAATGACAAGAAAAACTTACAAATAGAATCAAAACTGATTCAAGTCATACAGTGAAAGGACAAAAGCAAAAAGGAAAGAGATCAATATGATCTGAAACACCATTTTAATAGTAAGTTGCTGACCTTTTGTTGGACCTCCAGTCCAAGATGACTGAGGACAAGCCAGTGCTCCTCCGCAGGGTCACCCCTGCGTGGCAAACGGGCCCTGTCTGTGACACTCTTTAATCCTGAGGTCCCCCAGCAAGACAGTGGGGGATCGGGCCTTCTGTTAGTGCCCAGATAATAACAGGTCCACCTACCTTCCTGAGGTTCAGTGGCTGTCCCTTCAGTTACTAGCCCTCTTCGCCCAGTGCCACAGCCTCCCCTTCTCCATCCTTCCTTTATACACCTGACTGACTCTGGTCTCCCTAAGATCTTTGACAATTACCTGCTAGGGTGAATATTGGATTTTAAAGTGTGTGTCCTGGACTTGTGACAAGTCACACTGTCCAGGCATTTTTGGCACTTCCTTTCCTCATGCCTAACCATGTCCTTCCTCCCTGACAACAGATTCCAGCCATTCCCTGTAATTAAAACTAGGATAATAATTAGTATTACCAACAAGCTGGATTGAACAAACCAATAAAACTGACTTTTTTCACCTGTCCTCCTATATTATCTGCCAGTTATAAACCTATCCTTAACTCCACTTCACTGGGATTTTATTTATTCAGTAGCAGCTTAACCTAAAATCGTTGGCCTTCATATTGATGTTTCTCAAGACCAAGCCAAATGGCTCTTCCTCAATCTTGTCTCATAAGAGTCTCAAAGCCTCTAAAGAGAAAACTAAATTAATAGGTTAGTCATGTAACATGTAAGCAACTTATATAATACAAAAAACTGGATAGACAAGTATGATTATTGTGCTTAAAAGGTACTGAAAGGAAAACACAGGATATTAACATACCAAGTCACCACAGTGATTCTTTCAACGATCTTCAGTAAAAGCCTGCACTTGTTTTCCACTCAAGAATGCCTAGGATAAAATGTTTTACAGCAAGGTTATTTCAGACCTGCAGGACTGATTCTAACTTAGGACAGACTATGGGCCTGGAGTTAAAGGAAAGAAATGTTGGCAGTCGGGTCCAAGGTTCTAATTGCCCATCTGCTAGAACACTGCTTGGCAAAACATAGACGTCACTAATGACAGTGAGTTATCAAGGCGAAGGGTATTAAGGAAAAGAGAAACAGTAAGAATGCAAGTAACAAGAAAGGACTGGAAAAGGTGATGACATTTTTTAAAATAATGAAGATGGATTCAAAGGAAAAAGGGATAAAGGATCTAGATCATCAAAATATTATAGGAAAGAAAAGAATATGCTTTTGGTTTTACTGATAAATGGCCTGTCAGGGCTTTCCTTCAAATTTCACAGGCATCATTTTCATAATGTTACTGATTTACCAGGTACCATTTTCCTTCTGAAGATACGTTAATTGCATAAAAATAAATGCAAAAAAAAGAAAAAGGAAGAAAATCCACTCCCTCTTCAAAGAATGCAAGAAATCATTTCACAAATAGCAGATCAAATCATTATTCCCCTTCCACACCATCAGCTGCATTCCAGAAAAGAGAATAGCTATTTTCTGTTCTTCTCTAGAGTCATTTACTTAATTTTTAAGCCCTTGTGAGTGAAGAAGCTGCTTTAACTTTTGTAATGGAGGAAAGAGGAGCAAACGACAGTGGAACATTCTGTCCAGTTCAGCTCAAACCAGACCAGGTTCCTCACCATCCATGTGGAAAATGAAAATTAGATCTTTATCATGTAGGTGGCTTTTAAATATTTAACTCTTTACCCAAGATAAAAGCACAAGTCTGTCCTAACTAAAGTAGTATTAAAATGTGACTATTTTATTTTTTCTTCAAAGGAAAAAAACTTAGAAAGATAGGCATGTTTCCTTGCAAGCAAAATGGAGAAAAAGGTATTATTGTTGTTACTATGATTATTAGGCCACAGACACATAAAATCCACAAAATGGATTGGTGGTTCTGGAAATGCAGTATCATATCAATGGTGCAGACTGTTTCGGACATTCTGTACATATCAGGCTGAAACAAGAACTAGAGCAAACCTCAACCCCACCAGCAACGAAATGCCCGTGACCTTGCTTAAAGACAGCACAGTGTGCTCCACTACCGGGAGATCATGAACCCTCTCTGGTGCTATGTGCAATCAATCCTGCTGAGTCCACAGGTGGGGCTGAAGAGTTCTGGCTGCACCCGGCGTGAAGCACGTGCATCATTGGACCATTTCTGAATAGATTTTTATAAATATATACAAATCAGTTACAGGCACTTGAAATGTCTTTGGCTGGAATAACCCAACATTGCAAGATAATGTATTCACAGAGTGTCCAGGCCCAGGCTGGGTTCAGCAGTCAATGATTATGGTTCTCAGTCTCTCTCAGACAAAGGGCAGTTGCAGGACTAGGCATCAGCCAAAGCCACCTGTAAAAGCAGGAGGAGCCATCCAGTCACACAGCACAGCCCAGGTAACTCAGCCCCACCAGCACCCTGGCTGGGCTCCGGTCCCCACCCAAAGATGAGGAGCTACACTGCATGCATCTATCAGGCAGGGGAATGATTAAATCCCTACGAAAATCTCATCAAAGAAGGAATGAACGGGAACCTGAAGTTTCCTGCAAGGAGCAGCCCACCTGGCGTGAGACCACTGTACTGAGACGGAGTTAACTGTTTTGAAACCCTGATCAACATTCCCTCAGGGGATTTCTCAAACTGAAGGAAGTAGAAGGAGGGAACCTGCTGAGGTCAGCTGCTTTTCATCAGGGATCTGAGAACAATTCCCACAATGTATCTCTTACCACCTAAGGCTTGGGTTTATGGTTGAAAATCCACCATGATTTAGGCTGGTGGTAGACTACTTCTGATAAAAACACAGGAACTAATTTCTCAGGAGGAAAGGTGCCTCCACAACAAATGGAACAAGGACTGGGACTTTCTGAATACAGAGATCTTTAACAAAATGCTGGCCCAGGCTCCATCCACTGCTTACCTTCTCAGGACAAAATTCAGGATTGCTCTGACGCAATTTGCTGGGTCTGCCTTTGATAACAGCATAGCAAAACATTGTTATCACCATCACGAAGAGGAAGTAACTGGTGTGCATGAGATGCAAATTTATTAAGGAACGGTCATCCTAAATAAAGAGAATAAATCACAAACATCTGCTCTAAGTTACTGGAATATTTTAACACTGGGTTTCTGGAAGCAGGGGTCACAACCCTGCTTTAACTTAATTCTTTATTGCTTTAACTTAAATTCTTAAACTGGAACAGGTTTCTCTTTCTGTCTTCTAAATTACTAAAGCTGAATCTCTCTAAGTGAAGACATGGTGTTCCTGAGACCACCCACTGCTTCCTAACACCACCCTCTGCCCTGGCTTCTGTACCCCCACACTGCTCGAATACCCCCTGCAGGTGCCCTCCCAGAGAAGGCCCAGAGGCCCAGTCTTCAGCTCCTACCTCTCCCTTCCACCCTGCTCCTCCCACTGCCTTTGGCTCACATGGCTGTGAGCCCATGCCGGTGTTCCTAACTCCTTGTTACTCTCCAGGGAAGAGCTCTGCACATCACCTCCCCACAGGCAGCTTCCTTCCTTCTGCCTCTCTCCCACACAATGAGGGCATCTGTGACTCCCCTCTTTGACCTCCCACACTCAATTAATTGCCAGGTCCTGCAGCCACTGAGCGACCACAGCCAGGCTTACATTTCTTTCCCCTCACCCAGTTCCAGGACTCACAACATCAGCCTTAGGCTCCATCCCAATGACACACATCAGGTGCACGCACAGAGCAGTCTTCCCAACAGGCCGCTTTGCAATTACCCCTTGCTAAAGTAGCAACTGCTCTGTCAGAAGAGAAAGTCTAAATGCCTCAGTGAGGCACAAAGAACCTTCCAGAACCTGGCCTCTGCCACTGTCCAACCTGATCTCCGCTGTTCAGTCCTGCAGGTCCCTGACCCACCAACTTCCACAACTTGATAAAAATGAGACATAAGAGAAACAGATCAAGCAACAAGAAAAGAGATCCACCTAACATATACTGATGAGAAAGTGAGGGCATTTGCAAAAAAATCAGTGCTGTCTGTTCAAAGTGGGCTCAAGTCTAAGAACAAAGCTAAATAAGCATATCACTCACTAGTCTAGGATTACAGTCTTTCTCCCCTTTTCTTCTTGAAAGAAAATCCTATCCAGCCTCAATATCTAGTCAAAGATTCATCTCCTCCTATTTCCTTCTACCTTTCTGAATTCTAAACTATTTATTGACCATAAGCAAATATGTTCTTTTTTTTATAGATCATAAATCTCGTTACAGAGAAGAGAGAGGCAAAGAAGGCAAAGCAGTAACACTGACAGCTGCTCAAAAAATATGTAGCGAAAGACCATTAAGTCAAAAATAAGTTCTTTTGTGAATGGCTGTGTACATGAGTAAAACTATACAAGCTTCTCTGTAACTCCTGAGTCAGGTATGAAACAGGTATGCTCCAAAAATAACTGTTGCTGGGCAAAGCAGAAGGCGAAAAACAGACCAGAGTTTTCTTAAGCAAAAGGGTGGCGTGTTTTTCCAAGTTGCAGCCACTTCACCTAGTTTCTCAATCCAGCTGGAAATCTAGAACGGCACAGGCTAAGCTAACCCAAGGAAGTATGCTGGGCCTACTCTAACAGTTTCCAGGCATAAATGCGTGCACGCACACACACACACACACACACACACACACACACATGCACACACACAATGATTTTTCTCACTTACATCTGGAACAATAACTGTAAGCTTGGGATTTAAAGCATGATAGACTTTTCCAATGGCCCCCTTATAACACCAGAATGGATTGTAATCTTGAGCATATTTTGTATTGGCATCTCTGGCAGTTGTGAAGATCTTGTACCAGAGCGTGGCATTGCTGTAAGTGTCAGGAACACAGTGCGGTGGCTGTCTGCAGGGAAGATAGGGAAAGACCTGTGCTCAGCGGCCTGACACATTTACCTGGATCTCCCCGACAGCTCCTGGAACAATACTAAGCACAGCCACGTGTATGGAAAGGAGAAATAAGAGACATACATGTTTCTTTGCTATAACTATCATCAAGTTTTTAGTTCAGAGATACTTTTTTTTTTTTTTAATGCACATGTAACAGAATGAGAAACAGGCATCCAAGATTTAGGAGTTTGGATGTTAGATTTTTGCCTTCAGAATTCAAACCATGGCCTTCTCACACATGATATAGCCAAAGAGGGACCTGTTCCTTTTAAGCCCAGTTTCTCAAATTAACTAATTTAGTCACAACTAAAAGTTTTACACACAAACTTCTCCATTAAGTATTACAACCAACAGCAAAATATGTTTAACTTTACCTGATCTTATCCTAAAAAACTCCAAACTTCTACAAGAGATAAATCCCAGGATAATTATTCTTATTTAAAAAGGATTCACCATAGAATTCTTTTAAATAGGCTACATCTTGTGTATCTCATGTGTTTATAGATCATAATCTCGTTACAGAGAAGAGAGAGGCAAAGAAGGCAAAGCAGTAACACTGACAGCTGCTCAAAAAATATGTAGCGAAAGTTGTAGAAGTAACAGTTTCATGGAAAATAAGGTTCAATTTTTACTTTCCATTTAAAAAATAACTCTTTCTGATAAAGGAGATTAAAAAATCTTTATGTTTTGGGAGCTTTAATTATGGGCCATTCTGGTCCAGGACCTGGTCTTATTCATCTTTTCTGAGACATGCCCCTTCCCTGAGGAAAGGCAGCCTGAGGACATGCAACAGCCTGAGGCCTTTACCGCCTTGCTGGAACATACTCTCTGATGTTTCTGTGCATTAAATCTTACCTTTAAAATTCCAAACAAAACTTAAATAATCCTTAGACAGGTCCAGGAAGTAACAGTTCTACAAATAACATAATGCAAGACATCCTGAGAATTTGCTAAAGCACCCCAATCATATTCACAGTAAATGGACCTCCTCATACACATCTACTGGGCTCAGGAAACCACTTACACGGTGATGGGGAACACACCAGGGTTGGCAGTGAGGGTCATGCAGGATGTGAACACCACCTGCTCACAGTGACCATGAAGGGCACAGTCGTCCGAGCTCCACGCTGCAGGCAGGGTAAAGGTAATGTTTATCTCTTCCTGGGCTTCCCTGCCTATGAAAGAGAAATTGGGGGGTGGGGGAATTGTTTTGTTTTGGCAAATAAAGGCAAGAAATCATATTTTCATTATTCTCTGGGATTTGAATGGATCCTGAAATCAAAACAACTCAAGAATCACCTATCTGCCCACAGAAGGACACTTGGCTTTGTGGGATTTTAGGAACAGTTCTGAGCCAGACTCTGAGGTCCGCGCACCTGGTAGAGCTGCAAACTGGCAAACGGAGAGACCAGAGTCACTCCAGAGCTGGAAGACGCCAAGCAAGGGCCCTGGGAGGGCCAACGGGGAAAGCTGGGGGTACCACATTTGTTATTAACACTAGTCTTACCATCTGTACAGCACTCTTGCCATTTCCGAAGTGCTTTTATGAGTCTTATTTCACTTAAAATGTACCACTACCCAGTGAGCATGACCAAAGAAGTGTTACTGGCTTCCCTTTTATATGTGAGCACACTGAGGATCAGAGGCCCTAACAGGCATAAGAAAGGGCATGGGGGCAGCACACTCAAAGGCACTGAGAAGCGACTGGTGGCTACCACGGGGGTGGGGTGGGGGCAGCAGGGGAATAAAGGGGCAGGAAAACCTCTCAGTCATAATATAAGTTGGTCACCGGGCTGGTAGTACAGCATGGAGAACACAGCCAATGGTTCTGCAACATCTTTCCATGTTGACAGATAGTAACCACACTAGTGGGAGTGAGGATTTAATAATATGGGTGACTGCTGAACGACTGTGTTGTATATCTGAAACCAATAAAAGATTGTATAGCAATGATACTTCAGTTAAAAAAAAAAGACAAAAAAGGGCACAGGGCTGGTAAGTGATGATACTTAAACAAAAACCAAGGTGTTCTACCACTACAGCAGAGGAAAAAGGCCCACTTAGACCATGGAAAACCCAGAAGTTACCCTTACCTCATACCACGGGAACAGTTCTCACCTATAGCAGCCAATGGGAGGGCAGCAGGTACTCCCGAGTTCCTTTAAGGACTTTTGAAGGCTCTTAGTAACCAAAGAACCAAGGACTATTCTTCCAACGCCTAGGCCTCCAGCATGAAGCCTTCCTAATTATTCCAGTTTCCACTACTTTCCTCAACTTTTTCCTGAATCACAGTCTTTTGACTTTAGTACTGGTCAAGGGCAGCATTCAATGTTTTATAAATGCTTCTTTTTAATATTATCTAACAAGCACTTCTACAGCATTTCCTCTGTGCAAGTGCTTAATAAATATTAACTCATGTTATCCTTGTCTCTTCCATGATACCAAAATTCTAGAAAAAGACCAGATCTTAGGCTTTCCTATTCTTTGCAGCAGCTAGCAGTCCTGAGCTAATGGTGGGCATTCAAAAATTTGTACAATAGCAGTACTTGCAGTATGTACTGAAAACTCCAACATAATAAACCTGAATAAAAATGTTGTTTGTAAACATTAAGACCAGAGATAGGCCTTACAGTTTCTTCCCCTTTTCTCACTCTTACAGGCTGTTATTGAGAGCCTAAGGCATACCAAGCACTTCATCAAGCGCAGATATAGTAGAAATGATTCCTTCTTGACGTCATTCGACTCAAGCTCAACAAAGTGGGGAAGACATGCAAAAATAAAAAATACTCTGATGAGGAAAGCCATACACTGCTAATACTCAGCCTGTAATAGTGATTGCCTGAGAAAGACTAAAAGGAAACTGGCTAATACATACCTGAAAGTCCGATCTGATGCCCTAAAATGGTTGAGTACAGATGGGTGACATTGCGGGAGAACCCTCCAAAGGGTTTGAGTGGGTCCAGTGTTAGAGTGACGGCAACCGAGATGTTAACTGGGCCTGAATCCTCCAGGGCCTGTGGGGACTGAGTGGATGCTCTGGCCTGCCCACTGGTCATTGTGCTTTCCGGAGTTGTAGTGTCATTTGTGAGATGCTTTAACGTTTCATTCTCTGATACACACAAGTCCAAATCATTAAACCGCAGCAGAAAAGTATTCCAATCCTTCAGTATAAATGAAACAGAGAGAAACAAGTGTGAGTAATCTAAAAGTGCAGCCAGGCAGCCACACAGTCATGCCCTTCAGTGTGGAATCATACAACAGGGTAACTACACTTCAGAGCTGGTCACTAAAACAATGGTGACCAGACAGCCATCAGACTCTTGCACTGGCATACACCTAAATCACTATCATACTCATAACCTAAAATATGAACGCTTCATTGGCACGAGATATTAAATAAACTGTGTGATTAAACCAACTTATTCAAGAAAATATGTAGGGGAAAAAACAGCATTATGATACTTACAGAAAATGATCTAGCCTCAGAATCAAACCTGAAATCTTGAACAAAAGTAGCAAAACATTAAAAGCATTAATCCAAACCCATTTAGTATTACAATTAGTTTTTTTTAATAAGTCTACCTTAAAATAATTCTTCAAAAGGTCAATTCTATATGTCTTGCTTTCTCTCTAGAATGCAAAACCACAGTAAATAGCAATACTTATGTAGGACATTTTCCTCGTCATGGGCTTTGGATGCCACCTTAGAACAGGACAATTTCATGAGAGAAGAGATATCTTTAGGCTTCTCTTGCATTGATGGTTTAAATCATAAGCAGTTTTAAAAACACATAGAGCTGATTATATCATGGTTTAGCTGATATCAACATACCAACATAGTAAAGTACCTATCTGGGTCTATTTTCATTTTACCAGAAACTCAAAAATAACTCAGGCTGAAATAGTAAGAAGGAACTAACCTAGGTTTCTACATGTAACTTCTTTTTCTAAGCAACATTAGTCTACAAAAAGTTGCCAAATATGAAGACCAACATAATTACACTCCCAGTTACTCTAACATAGCATTAAAAATGCCCCTTGAGCAATCCCCAAGCAGTCCAGGGAGTCTACCTTTACGGCTCCTGTATCAGCACAGGGTAGATAGTAAGAATGCAACTGCATGTATCAAATTACAGCTTCCTGGCCGCCTACAAACTCAGCAGACCATTCAAGAACATTAGGGCTGAAAATGAACATTGTAGCCTCATCCCTTCATATTCTGGACATGAGGAAAGGGAGGTGAACAGCAAATTAGGAACTCTCCAATTCCAAAACTGAAGTCAGAATCAGGATCAAATTTTCCGAGCCATAGCCCAAAACTTTTCCCATACATCTAGGATCCCCAATTCAAAATAAAATCACTAAATTAATTATAACCAAAGTTCTGCCACATCTTGGCATTGCTTTCCTGAAGAGCTCAAGTCCATTTTTAACAGTCAGCCAACTGCCAATCTCAGGCCCCATTATAATTATTAAGGGCTAATTATCCAGACTACATTTCAACCGCTGGCCTTGGCTGACTATTCAACACAAACGCCAGCCCAAAGGGAGAGCAGTACCAGGACGCCACAGAGCTGTGGTTGTGACTAGAATGTTCTCAGCCCCAGTGTGAGGGCAGCCTGTTTGCACAACCTTTAAAAATTCAGGCAGGGTCAGAAAAGAGAACTAAGCCAGCCACTATGTCTTTTGGTAAGAAACTCTTTGAAAGGGTTTCATGATAGAAATAACTAAATTCTTTACTTTGCCTTAGAGACCACTTGAGAAGGAGGCCCCTCTGCCAAGATCACTTAAGGTCTGGAATACCACAGAGCATAAAAGAAAAACCACAATTCCCACTACACTTGCAGAGGTGCACAACAATGCAATCTCACCACTCACCCACATTCCCACTCCCACCCCACATGCCCAAGAATAGAAAGTGTGAGAGAAGGTGCTCAAGGAATACACCAGGACAGGAACCAATCTGTAGTAGAAGAAACCTTATCCACCAGCGGATTCACCATATCATTAATTCAGCATAATTTCTGACAGATACATGCATTAGTAGGTACATTATCATTCACCTCTAATAAACAAGAATTTTTAACGTTGTAGTGTTTTCTAGACTAAACATACAATTTTTTTAACATCTGCATTCTGAGTGTTCAAACTTACACATACCTAGATTAAGGATTAAAGAGCAATGCCCTAATAATAATAAATAAATTGACTAAAATGTTAAAATCTAGGAGGCAAGTTTGTAGATAACTGAAGTTTTCCTTTATAAGTAAAAGACAAATATATTTAGAAATAAGATCCTGCTTTCTATTCTTTAGGATCCCTTCTTATCCTATAAGATAAGTTCTCAGGACAGCTGATAAAACTCCCTGATGGTCTAAATGAGTAAGCTGTAATTGGTAGCATTACTTAAATCAGTAACTATGACTAGGTATTTCCTAACAAAGTGAGTCACCAGGAGATAGAAGACAAAAAAATTCTGAATACTGCTCTTTCTTACTGGGATAAAAAAGTCACAACTAAATAAAGGTGTGTGAAGAGCCCAAAGATGTTTCCCACTCCATAACGTCCAAGCCAGCTGGAGATGGAACTTAGAATATACTGTACCTCTGCCATTTCCGGTGACTTAATCTCCTTGATTTTGAAGAAATAGCCCAAGGTCAGGAAAGCTATTGCCATGGCGCTTACACTGATCATAAAGACCACCAGGGGAGGCCGGCTGCTGATGTACAGCTTCAGGTTCTCCAGGGGGTTGATGTTGAACATTATGCTGATCAGCTCCACCTGAAAGGAATTAATCGGAAGACTCATGGACTGAGGTGCCAAAAGGAAACCCATGATTCTCATTTGTGTGTCCTTTAATGGGGTTGGGGGGATGAGGTCACTCATTATTGAACTTGAGAAATGTTTAATCATAAATCCATTCAAAAGATTAGAAGGAAAAAACACTAAATGTTAACTGTCATTATTTCCAAGTGGTAAGATCTTTTGGAATGAGTCTTCTAATTATTCCATAATGAACATTCACTACTTCCATATTACTTAAGAAAATGTTTAAGCAGGTCAGTAATATGACACAAATACACGCCAGCATGTACTAAAATATATTGAGGATGCTCTCATTTCCTACCATTGAAAAGCTGAATTCTATTGATCAACATTCTGTCCTGTTTACTGCCAAATGCAACATACCGGTTCCAGCACAGCACCTGGCAGAGAGACACTCATTGAATATTTCACTTAATTCCCTCCCTGCTTAAAGCCCTTCTAAGGCTTCCAACTGCACCAAGGATGAGGTCAGCAATAGCGCTCTGCAATGGCCCAGAGTTTCATGACGTGGAAGTCCTCCTAACCTCGACTACATCTCCACCAACTTCCCCTCTTCCCTCACTGGGTGTGGACACACTGGCCTTGCTGTTTTTTAGGATCAGCTAGCTTATCAATTTCTGCAAGAAAGTCAGCTGGGACTTTGATAGGAATTTGCACTTATTGTCATCTTAACTATATTGCTTCTCAGCCCATGAACCCAGAATGCTTTTCTATTCATATTTTTCTTTATTTCAACAATGTTTTGTAGTTAAGTTTGCACTTTTTTTGCTAAATGTATTCCCAAGTATTTTATTCTTATTGGAATTTTTGAACATGTCCTATCTGAAGACTTCTACCTCTGCCTAAAATGCTTTTCCCAAAAATGTCCACATGCTTACTCTTCGTAAGCAGCAGGTCTCCACTCAATAGTCAGCTCCTCAGAGAGGCCCTCCCTGACCACCCTCAGCCCCCCATCTCTCAGTTCCCTGCTTTGGTTGCTTCATATCATTTGGTGCCCGTCAAGAGTGTAATCAAATTTTTTACTTGTTTACTGTCTCTCACCTCTTATTTGTGAGCTCCATGAGAGGATTTTGCCAGTCTCGTTCACTGCTATGGCCCTAGTCCCAGGCCCCTAGAACAGCAGCTGGCACATAACAAGCATTTATATATACGAGATATTACAACAACTCTTTAAAAAGCAATTTTTAAGAATCTGCTTTTAAGATTTTCAAGAACCAGCTTTTAAATTTAAAAGGGAAAAAGATGCATCAACAGCCCCTAAGAACTAATAGCAACAACTTGCAATAGCCAGGCTATGTACTCATTTATCCTTGTGAGAGTCCTTTGAGATGGGAAATAATATCCTTTCTACTCTCCCTAGAGACAATCCGTTATTAAATTGGCAAGTACCATTACCCACAAACCTTCTGTGTATTTCTACTATATGTGTATATATAAAGAGACACAATTACTGGTAGTACATGTGAAAATGAGGGGAAATACTTTGTATATATCCTTGTACTACTCAACATTCTGTTTCTGAGATTTGACTTCTGTTGATACACACGGATCCAGTCCATTCAATTTACCTGCTGTACTGTTATGGAAAATACTGGAAAAACCTGGACTGGATCACTGAGGGAAGAACCAAGAGGCACTCAGAGGTCTTGGAGTTTTGAGGTTTATTTTACATTACACTGGCAGGCTCAGAGGGGAGTAATCTCCCAAGGTCTGAGCCTGGAACAAAAGCAAGGGATGGAACCACCAAAGACCCCGAATAGCCAAAGCAATCCTGAGAAAGAAGAATAAAGTAGGGGGGATCTCACTCCCCAACTTCAAGCTCCATTATAAAGCCATAGTAATCAAGACAATTTGGTACTGGCACAAGAACAGAGCCACAGACCAATGGAACAGACTAGACAATCCAGACATTAACTCAGACATATATGGTCAATTAATATTTGATAAAGGAGCCATGGACATACAATGGCGAAATGACAGTCTCTTCAACAGATGGTGCTGGCAAAACTGGACAGCTACATGTAGGAGAATGAAACTGGACCATCGTCTAACCCCATATACAAAAGTAAACTCAAAATGGATCAAAGACCTGAATGTAAGTCATGAAACCATTAAACTCTTGGAAGAAAACATAGGCACAAACCTCTTAGACATAAACATGAGTGACCTCTTCTTGAACATATCTCCCCGGGCAAGGAAAACAACAGCAAAAATGAACAAGTGGGACTATATTAAGCTGAAAAGCTTCTGTACAGCAAAAGACACCATCAATAGAACAAAAAGGAACCCTACAGTATGAGAGAATATCTTTGAAAATGACACATCCGATAAAGGCTTGACGTCCAGAATATATAAAGAGCTCACACGCCTCAACAAACAAAAAACAAATAACCCAATTAAAAAATGGGCAAAGGAACTGAACAGACGGTTCTCCAAAAAAGAAATACAGATGGCCAACAGACACATGAAAAGATGCTCCACATCGCTAATTATCAGAGAAATGCAAATTAAAACTACAATGAGGTATCACCTCACACCAGTAAGGATGGCTGCCATCCAAAAGACAAACAACAACAAATGTTGGCGAGGCTGTGGAGAAAGGGGAACCCTCCTACACTGCTAGTGGGAATGTAAACTTGTTCAACCATTGTGGAAAGCAGTATGGAGGTACATCAAAATGCTCAAAACAGACTTACCATTTGACCCAGGAATTGCACTCCTAGGAATTTACCCTAAGAATGCAGCAATCAAGTATGAGAAAGACCAGTGCACCCCTATGTTTATCGCAGCACTATTTACAATAGCCAAGAATTGGAAGCAACCTAAATGTCCATCGATAGATGAATGGATAAAGAAGATGTGGTACATATACACAATGGAATACTACTCAGCCATAAGAAAAGGGCAAATCCAACCATTTGCAGCAACATGGATGGAGCTGGAGGGTATTTTGCTCAGTGAAACAAGCCAAGCAGAGAAAGAGAAATACCAAATGATTTCACTCATCTGTGGAATATAAGAACAAAGGAAAAACTGAAGGAACAAAACAGCAGCAGAATCACAGAACTCAAGAATGGACTAACAGGTACCAAAGGGAAAGGGACTGGGGAGGATGGGTGGGTAGGGAGGGATAAGGGGGGGAGAAGTAGGGGGGTACTAAGATTAGCATCCATAGCGGGGTGGGAGAAAGGGGAGGGCTGTACAACACAGAGAAGACAAGTAGTGATTCTACAACAGGTTGCTACGCTGATGGACAGTGACTGTAAAGGAGTATATAGGGGGGACCTGGTATAGGGGAGAGCCTAGTAAACAAAGTATTCGTCATGTAAGTGTAGATTAATGATTAAAAAAAAAAAAAAGGCAGTTCCTATGTGGTGACCTCTAATGAGTTCTACACAATGATATAAAGGACATATAAAAGTGTAGGCAAAGGGTCTGTTTGTGTTTATACAGAGGATCAAAGCCTAATTTGGCTACCCCAAAAATGAACTAAGATACGATATGAAAGAGAACTTCCAACATCAGCACTCTCGGGAAGACTCATGCCAGAAGATGATCATCAAAAAACCCCAACAAAGATCCACGCACTGCTACAGCTGTAGATGCACTCATCCCACCAGCTCCTGGACTTGCCATGGGAATGAAGGAGATATCTAAGCTGTGCATACAGTAAAACAACAAATTTGACTGGATCTATACTGTTGGAACTCAACCAAGAATTAGGAGAAGTGCAAATTGTAGCACTCCAAAATCTTACAACTACAGACTATTTACTGTTAAAAGAACATATGGGATGTGAACAGTGCCCAGGAATGGGTTGTTTTAATTTGTCTGATTTTTCTCAAACTATTCAAATTCAGTTAGATAATAACCATCATATCATTGATAAGTTTTCACAAATGCCTAGGGTGCCTAACTGGTTTTCTTGGTTTCACTGGAGATGGCTGGTAATTACAGGTATGCTTTGGTTATGTAACTATACTCCTATTATGTTAATGTGTGTGCACAATTTAAGTAGTAGCTTAAAATCTATACATGCTGAAGTTACTCTACAAGAAGATATGTCAAAGAAATAATCAATCTTCCCATGTTTTCTCCCGCCTGCTACTTCTATAGCTTTTCTTCTTCCTTCCTAATTACAACGAATTCTTAAATAGAATTCGTGCCTCATATCAAATTTACCGAGTATCATAACTCCTCCAAGTGGTAAAGATACCTCAAGACAAATGCTGGGCATAGAAGCCACAGGGCATAAATATGCAAAGAAATAAAAAGCTAACCATTTCAAACAATAAGGCTTCTCTCTCACTTACCAACTTAACATTTCCCTGTATGGCCCCGGAAGATGACTGGTTAGCCAGAGACGGGTAAGATTCCTCAAGGGAGGAACAACCTAAGACAGGCACAGTCGCGGGGGGGCCATCAGGTGAGAAATTGGGGATCAACAGAGGTGAGGCTTAGAACCTCACCCCCCCTGTTCTGAGAGAAATCTTCTGCATACGTGGATGTTTTATTGCCCTGGTCTAGCTTGGATTAACACATAGTCTACAGGCACACACCTGATCATCTACATGTGCTCTCTTACAACACTAAACTATGTTATCTACCTTTATCTTGTATCTACCTACCACTTCAGCATTTTATTAAAAATAATAATAATAAAGAGAGAAATGTGGTATCCACATATAAATCAAGTATAAAAACCAAATGAGTATTCATATTTGAACTGACTGTTTAGAGTTCATAATGCATGAGCAAAACCGAAAGTTTCTGTGATGACTCCCCTTGTACTGTTCACTATGTAACTTATTCATTATGTAAGAATTTGTTCTACATGTAAGAACTTGTTTGTTATGCCTCAGAAGATTGGAGACTGACGAAAATTAGGCTTGGGGTGGATTAATGATTGTGCATTGAGCATTGACTCCCCTATACAGAATTTTATTGTCATTAACAACCATTTGATCAATAAATATGAGAGATGCCCTCACAAAAAAAAAAAAAAAAAAAAAAAGGACAGACTTCCAATGGTAAAATAAATAAGTAACCGGGATGTAATGTATAGCATAAGGAATATAGTCAAGATATTGTAACAGCTTGGTAGGGTGATAGCTGGTACCTAGAATTATCATGTATATAAATGTTGAATCACTGTGTTGTACACCTGAAACTAATGTAATGTAATACTGTGTGTCAACTACCCTTCAATAAAAAATAATTATCTAAAAAAAAAAAAAAAAAAAAAAAAGGCAAGGGGAGCAATATATATCTTTTCACTTCCGTATCTGTAACATTCCTACATGCACAGCAAACAAGCAAGCAAGGGGTATAAGTTTAGGGAGTAAGTGCCTGGCAGAGTGGGGAGTGAAGGGGAGGGGAAGTTAAGGGAGTGTCTGTTGTCTTTGCGAAGAAGAGCAGCAGAAGGGAGCCACCTGGACTAGACTGCTGTCCTTGTAAGTTTCTTCCTATCAGTACAGTTTGCATTTGTATTACAGTTGAGTTATCCTGGACTGAGGCCAGCGAGGTTCTTCACACTGTTTCTGCTCACAAAGGGAACAACAGCAGTCACAGAACAGCTCTAGCACAATTAGGTCCAAGGTAAGCTCACCCACAACCTGACTTTGTATTGTCATGCTGATGTGAACCAGAATGTGAAATGGTACCTCACCATTACTTTAAATTGAATCTCCCTCAAACTGAGCATCTCTTCATTTATCAGCCATTTAGGTTCTTTCCAGGTCTGATGTCTGAATCTTTGCTATGTACTAGTTTGATGTTTGCCTATTTCTTACTAACATTTAGCAGTACTTTTTATATTCTAGATATAAGCCCTTTCCCATATTTTATATCATAACTATTGCAAGTCTGGGGATTTTCTCTAATATATTTTATGATATCTTTTGCCATATGAAAGGTTCTTGATTTTTTTTAACAGCTTTATCGAGATATAATTCACATACAATTCACACATTTAAAGTCTACAATTCAATTCACAGAATTAGGCAAACTTACTTTCAAACATTTTCATCATCCACAAAGAAACCTCATGCCCTTTAGCAGTAACCTATCACTGCTATTCCCCCCAGCCCTAAGGCAATCACTAATACAGCTTGTCTCTATAGATTGCCTATTTTGGACTTTTCAAATAAATGGAGTATGTGGTGTTTTGTGACTTCTTTCACTGAGCATGATTTCAAGGTTAATCCACACTGTAACATATTAAGTAATTCATTCCTTTTTTACTGCCAAAAACATTCCACTATATGAAATATTTGATTCATAAACACTGGCTATCCATTCATCAGTTGATGGACATTTGAGTTTCTACTTTTTAGCTGAATGATGCAGCTGTGTGTTTGTAAGCTTTTGTGCAGACTTATGTTTTCATTTATCTTGGCAATACCTGTCCTATTTACCTAGGAATGGCACTGGGGTCATACAGCAACCACGTTTAAACCTTTGAGGGCCTGCCAGACTGTTTTCCAGAGTGGCTGCACCACTCTGCACTCTCACCAGCAGTGTAACAAGTGAGTGAGTGTTCCAATTTCTCCAAACCCTCGCCAATGCTTATTGCTGTCTTTTTTATTATAGCCATTCTAGCGAGTGTGAGGCGGTATCTCAGGGTGGTCTAATTTGCATTTCTTTGATAGATATAAATTCTTGATTTTAATGTATTTATCAGTTTTTTCCTTTTATGATTGTGTATCTGTAAATTATTTAAGAATCCCTTCCCTATCTTTGTATGTCATAAAGAATTTTTAAAATTATTTTCCTCTCCAAGTTTTATAGTTTTACCTTTGGCTCTGGTCTTTTATCTACTTACAATTACCTTGAGAGTCCAAAATCAGGTAGTGTAATAGTTAAGTATTTTTCTATATAGATGGCCACTTGTCCAATACCACTTATTGAACATGGTTTTTATATTGAACATGGATTTGTACTGCTGTCTCTCACATACATTAAGCTCCCAGATATATGTGGGTTTGTTTCTAGGCTTTTCATGTTTCATTTGCTGTATCTGTCCTTCCCTATCTCAGTACCATGCTCTCTTAAATCCTGCTACCTAATTCAAGAAGTCTGCCATTTTACTTTTACTGTACTTTGATACAAAACTGCCTCGGCTACTCTTGGCCCTTGGCTCTGACAGGAATTTAGGTTCTAATTGTAAATTTCCCAGGAAAATCTTGTTGGGATTTAAGCTGGAATTGTACTGAATATACTATTTGGGTAAAAAAGGACATCTTTACATCTTTAATGTGCTTCCTAATCTAGGAACATGCTATCTCTTCATTTATTTGGGTCCACTTTTCTTTTTCAGCAATTTTTAAAAACTTTCTCTTACATGTCTTGTTACATTGATTTAAAAACATACTAATTTATGCAGTTATCACTGAGAGTAACTCCTAAAAGTTAAGCAATACACTTTTGTATATCATCTTGATTCCAGATACTTCGCTGAAATCTCTTATATTCTAATTAGCCTGTTTGTAGCTTCTCTTGGGTTTTGTGCAGTCACACTGCAAGCAACAAGTGTTTATTCCTTTGCAGCCCTATTATTTTTTCTTTTACTGCTTTGACTTGAACCCTGACACCCTCAATGAAATGATGAATAGAAGTGACAATAGAAGGAATCCTTGTCTCATTCTGGCTTTAAGGGAAATCCTTCCAAGTGCTTCAATATTTAATATGGTCTATGTTAAGGGTTTACCAGGTTAAGGAAGTAGCCTTCTATCTCAAGTTTGCAAAGACATTCACTATAAATGTTACAATTTAATGAATGCTTTATCTGCAACCTTGGAACAATCAATTTTTCTCCTTTAATTTGTAAACATGAATTATGTTGACTCATAATTGCATTCCTTGGATAAACTTAATATGATCATGATTTTTAAAACCTACATTGCTGATTTATGCTTACTAAATTTTATTCTGAATCTCTACACCTACTCATAAGTGAGATAAGAAACTCATAGGCCATGAGCATACTCTCCTTGATCAGTATGACTAAGTCAGCCTAGAATAAAATTAATTTTATCTATTTTTTAGAACAATATGTATAAGATATCACTTCTATTTCTTGGGAGCCTGGTAGACCTTGTCCAAAAAACCATCAGGTTTTTGTTTGGTTTTGTATTTTGTTTAAACTATCCAGATTTTGTAACTACTGTAAGTCTATGTTTTTTATTTCTATTAAGTTAATTTTGATATTATTCTAGGAAATTGCCCATTTTACATCAGTTTTTAAGATTTCTGGCACAGCATTATTTTGTGATTTGTTTTACTTCAAATTTAATTGTAGTTATGTTCTCTCTTATTACCCTTTTGTGTTTGCCTTCTCCTCTCTCTTTCTTCAATCAATTTTTCCAGAGCTGTATTGTGTTCATGTTTTCAAAGAACCAGTGTTTGGTTTTGTAACTTATATCTAGATAATCTCTTTGGGTAATACCTACTTACTTTTATTATTTTTCTCCACTGCTTTCTTTGGGTTTTCTCAGTTCCGTTTTTCTAACCTCTTCAGTTGTAATCTTATCTAAGATTTTTAATTCTTTTGTATTTCTAACATAAACATTTCAAAATATAAATTTCCCTCAACGTACTTCTCTTTTAGCTGTTTTGCTTTCCCTCACTACTACCACCAGTCTAATCCATCAGCAAATCTTGCTGATTTTCTTTCCAAGGATTTATCTCAGATCCGCCCATTCTGCCCCATTTTCCTGTTAAGATGACAGAGACTGATTGATCACTTATTAGCCCTCCACATCTCTGCAGTCCTAAGGCCTCTATACCCAAGCGCCCACTGACTATCTCTACACCTCTGTGTTACACAACATGCCCCAAACTGACTCATCTGCTTTCTTGCCCAATCTGACTCTTTTCCTGTAATCCCCATCTCACTCTAGAACTTTGGAAAACATCCTAGCCTACTGTTTTACACCCCCACCCCAAATTTCCAAGCAATTATTAAGAGGTAAAGATTCTATTTCTTTAACATATCTTACTTCTACCTCTTCCTTTCCATATTCCCTTCCTTAGTTCAGGCCCTCAGCATCTTTTTTTTGTAATTATCACTAAGAGTCTCAATCGGGTCTTCTTGCTGCCAGTCAAATAATCCATCCTCCATGTGCTGTCAGAGTGATTTTTCCAAATGCAAATCTAATTATGTTACTGCTTACATCTCTCAGAGCTTCAAATGACTAAGGAATAAAGTTCAAGCTTCTTAAAATGGCAGTACACAATAAGCTAGGTCTTGCCTATTTCTCAATGATTTGACTAACTGCTTACAATTCCTAGGATATTAGACATTAGACAATATTACAGCTTTAATCCTTTGAATCTACTGGTCATCTTGACCTTCATAAACCATATTCCACTACTTCACCGCCATCTTCCAAGACTCAGTTCAAGGATTACCTATCCCATGAAACTTTTCCTGACCCCTCCTGCCCATGCCCTCAAGGAGAAGTGATCAGTTTCATTTCTATGCCCCCACTACGCACATTTCTCACACAGAGACTGAAACACCTTACTGCAGTTGCCTGTGTATACCTCTATCTCACCAACCAAGCTGTAAACAACTCAAGGGCAAATAATGTCTTACTTGTTTCTGCATCATCAATACTTTGAAGCAAAATAGGTGATTTATAAATGCAAGTTTATTAAATGAACCAGACTTAAAATATAAACTAAAAGATAATCTAGAGAGTGATTACACAAGATTGCAGGATACAAGGCTAATATACAAAAACCAACTGCTTGCCTATATACATGTTGAACTTGAAATTTAAAATACAATGCCATTTACATTAGCACCCCAAAATTAAATATTTAGGTATAAATCTAACAAATAATGTACAAAATCTGTATGAGGAAAACTGGAAAATTCATAAACAAAATCCACTAAATAAATGATAAGATATTCCATATCCATGGATGCAAAGACTCAATATGTCAAGACGTTAGTTCTTCTCAATCTGACCTATTGATTCAACACAATCCCAATCAAAATCCCAGCAACTTACTTTGTGGATATTGACAAGCTTATTTTAAAGAGTAAATGGAGAGGTAAAAGAACCAGAATAGATAACAGTGAAGGAGAAGAACAAAGTTCTTCTACTCAACTTCAAGACTTAATAAAAACTACAGTAATCAGGACAGTGTAGTACTGGCAAAAGAACAGACAACTAGATCAATGGAACAGGACATCTCAGAAACACTCCCAGGTAAATGGAGTCAGCAGATCTTTGACAAAGGAGCAAAGGCAATACAATGAAGCAAAGAGAAGTCTTTTCAACAAACAGAGCTGAATGTCTAGATATCCACACGCAACACACAGAAACAATCTAGACATAGGCCTTACACTCTTCACAAAAAATGAACTCAAAAATCACAGACATGCATGTAAAATGCAGAACTACAGAACTCCTGGAAGATATCACGGGAAAAAACATAGATGACCTTGAGTTCGGTGATGACTTTTTAGATACAACACCAATGGCACCATCCACGAAATAAAGAACTGATAGACTGACCTTCATAAAAGTATTTTTCTTCAATTAAGAATTTCTGCTCTACAAAAGACACTGTTAAGAGAATGGGAAGACAAGTACAGACTGGGAGAAAATATTCATAAAAGACATATCTGATAAAGGATTGTCAAAAATAAGGAACTCTTAAAACTCAATAGTAAGAAAACAAACAACATGATTAAAAATTGGCCAAAGATCTTGCCACCTCAACAAAGAAGACATACAGATGGCACAGGAGCACATGAGAAGGTGCTCCACATCATGTGTCATCAGGAAATGCAAATTAAAACAATGAGATACCACTATACAATTACTAGAATGCCAAAGCCCAGAACACTGACATACCAAATACTGACAAGGACGTGGAACAACAGAATTCTCACTCATTGCTGGTAGGAATGCAACATGGTACAGCCACTTTGGAAACAGTTTGGCAGTTTCTTACAAAACTAAATATATTTCTACCATACAATCCAACAATTGCATTCCTTGGTATTTGCCCAATAGCTGAAAAATCACATCCAACCAAAATCCTGCAAATGGATATTTACAGCAGCTTTATTCATAATTACTACAACTTGGAGCAAACTTTCAGTGAGTAAATGGATAAATTATGTTACAACCCAGACAGTGGAATACTAGCCCTAAAATGGTATGAGCTGTCAAGCCATGTGAAAAGGCATGGAGGAACCTCAAATGCATATGACTAAGTGAAAGAGGCTAATCTGAAAAGGCTACCTACTGTGTGATTCCACCTATCAGACACTGTGGAAAAGGTAAAACTATGGAGACAGTGAAAATATCAGTGGTTGCTATCAGGCTACAGGGGAGAGGGAGGAAGAGGCAGAGCACAGAGGATTTTTAGGACAGTGAAAGTACTCTGTATGACACTGTAATGGAAGATACCTGTCATTTTATATTTGTCCAAACCCCTGGGCTGGAATGTACAAGAATGAACTCCAATGTAAACTGTAGACTTTGGGTGATATGATGTATCAATGTAGGGTCATCAATTGCAACAGATTTATCACTCTGATGGGGACCTTGATGATGAGGGAGGATATGGGTGTGTGGAGGCAGTATTATATAGGAAATCTCTGTACCTTCCTCAAGTTTGCTGTGAACCTAAAACGGTTCTTAAAAAATAAGTCTTTCAAATTATCACATATCAACATAAGCCAATTTAGAGAAAGTCCCAGAGAAGGCCTACTGTATTTACTTAAAAAAGTGAAAACACTTTTTATTTTTTAACAGAACTATTAAAAGTATGAATATTTCAAACTTAAAATTCCTTTCCATCATTCACAAGTGTTTTCAAATATAAAATTAACAAAGGCTAAACAAATTTATTTCCTTTGCAAAGCATTACAAGAAAATTACTGTAATCTTCACAACAGTAAATGTCATTTTTAACTAAGTTAAGCTCTGTATGTAAGAGGAGAAGAAAAGTAGACAGAGAGAAGGTACACTCTCCAGCTCCGCTTCCCCTAGATTCATCCCAACTCCAATTAGAGGCTTTCACCAGAAAAAAGAGAGAAATGACCAGGGCTGTGAAGCTACCTCTCTGGAAAGTCTAGAGATTTAAAGCAATGGGACACTGCCAAAGTTAATTTCACGAGCATGTGAGGTTACATGATTAAAGTCCGTTGATACAGTAGTGCTCTAAGACTGGTTCAAAGACAACAATAAACATCAGGTGGCAGTTTAAGAAAGCAAAAGGCAATAGTGAGATTAGCTCAGTTACCTCAAGCAACTCATGAGTTAGGAGAAAGAGGAGTTACTTTAAAGGAAAGGGAAAAGGCTGTTACAAACTGTCTAGCAACCAATTGGTTATACAGATTAATACAGCATCTGATCCTAACACACTCTTACCTCTGCAACTTTACTTCTAAGAACCTGACTGGCGGAAACACCTACTGCTGAAAACAAAGATTTAACTAATAAGATAATTACTTCAGGAGTGTTTAAAATAGTAAAGAGTGGAAAACTAGATATCCAACAATAGCAGGGAAATAGTTAAAGCATGATGTATCCCTAATAGGGACACTTGCAGCTATTAAAAACAGGATCTAAAGCAACATACACAGAACAAGGCTATTTCTTATTATAGGGTTTTAGGTAAAAGAATGTGTGTGCACACACAGCACCCAGATGGGGTAAAAAGACATAATATACCTTCAAATGCAAACAGTGATGGTTATTTCTAGCTGGTGAGACTGCATATCTTTCTTCTTTTTCTAGTTTGAAAATTTCCATCATGAATATGTATTTCCTTTGTAATAATTTCTAACAATAAAACTTATAAATATAAATAATTTTCAATTGATCCTGGTGGTCTTGTGGTCAAAATAAAACTTCAGTAAATCTTAATTCTATTCATATTCTTCATTAATAATGGCAATAAACAGGAAAAAACGAGATTTCTTAAAACAACCGAGAAACAAAAACAGAAAACAGGGTAGTCCTCTAATTCATCCTGCTGCTAAAGAAAGGCAAAGCTTAACCTGCATGACTTGTACTTGGAGGGATCTGTAAGAAACCAAGAATAAAATGAGAAAGAACACTTAGGCTAGACCCCTGCAGACAATCCAGTACTTCACGCTGCTGGGGTAGGTGGGCACAGAGGTTCTACAGTCAAGCATGGGCTCCTCCATTAGGGCAGAGGTAGTGGGCCAGTGGGAGGCCCTGGGTGGGGGCAGCAGGGGTGCAAAAGGGTGCCTGGGATGGTGAGGTGTCCCTACAGGGAAGACGAGTTTCAAGAAGGAAGAGCTTTCGGCCAAATGTGGCTAAATAAACTAGTCAGTCTTAAGAGTAAGAAAAGCAGGGATCTCTGAGCCTCTCTGTTCTTTAAAAAGCACTCAGATTAAACTGGGCTTGCATGAATGATCCTCCATCTGGCAAGATCACTGGTGACGTCTGAAATCATGCCCTGGCAGGGGAGATTGAATGGTAAGGAGGTAACAGGGATGAGGAAACTGAGGCAACAGGTGAACAACACTTCACGGAGGTTCCCTCCCTCTCTCCAAAGCCCATACACTTTCAAGTATGGCTACTTGTCCAAGTTTAAAATTGGAATCTTTGGACAGGATAGTAATACCATATTCCCAGATAATATTTGATAAATATTTCCTAACTTATTTTTATTTAAGATACACTGAACCACTCACTACCTGTGGCCCAAACCAAAAAGTTCACTTCACGTGAACACCACCATTCTTCTTAACCTAGATTTTCGACCTTAGGCTAAATGGGAAATTCCTTGAAGCTCTCCTATAAAGTCACGCCCTTTGCAAATTTCTGAAGAGGATAGGAACTGGGGGGAATACCACAGGGAGAATAAGGGAGAAGGAAGGATGAGAGGCAAGTCTGCTGTGCATGTCCCCCTCAGAAAATACACAGCTCTTATGCTACGAGAGAATGGCAGAAGAGAGACCAGGCTGAGAGGACTCACCTTAATGTGGGAGAGGGGCCCATATTGGTAAAAACTAAAGTGGCATTCCTCAAATATTCTCTGATGTTTGAGAAATTCAAAGGGCTTTAAGGCCAGGGTTGCAAACCCTGAGCCTAATAAAGAACATTAAAAGATGTGGTGCCAGATTATCCAACTCTTAGCAGAGATGAGGACATGTGCTGGTCTCAAAAAAGCCTGTGCAATCTCCTGCACCCAGCTACCTGAACACTGAGTAGAAACCATCCTCCCTCCCCTATGAAGACGTGGGGAGTACTGGCAAAATACACCCTCAGAGAGGCAAATGCATAGCAATGAAGACAGAGGAAAACTCAAGGTCTCCAGTACAGTCTCAGATGCTAATGCCGAAGTCTGAGTTTCAGTCCTTAACTAACCTCCCTGTGGCATTTGACACCAAGGGTCACACTGTCTTCTAGCTTCCACGCCCTTACTCCTCTGGCTTTCCATTCAGTTATCTGGCCACCCCTTCCTTCTCATCTTCTTCAAAAGCTGGTGCTCCCCCTGAGCTCTCGCTGGGCCTCTGCTGAAGACGAATACACTCATTCATAGCTTCTTGTCAACTTTACGTTATCTCCTCTCTCCTGACCCAGACATCCACCTGCTGGAGCTCTCTTATTTAGATGACCCACAGGCACCATGAACCAAAATAAGGCCAAAACGTATCCAAAGTTGCCAAACCAGCCCCTCCTCAAAATGAAAAAAACAGCCATCTACCCAGTGACCCCTGCAGCCATTCCTGACTTTCTCTTCTATAAGCAGTTACCAGTTATCAGTCCTCTCTCTCCCACCTCTTAAATGTCTCAAAAGCAGCTCTTACTCCATCCCCGACTGCCTTCTTCAGCCAAACTGAAGTACAAATGTATACTGCTCATGTTTTCTCTCATTTCCAGGATGTTGTTTCTGCAGTCTTCCCACCTCACACAGTGAGTAGTGCCAAGCAGGTGCTTAAAAGCATCTAATATCACTGCCCACTCTTTGTGAGAGAGGCATACAGTTCTAGAATTTTGCATGTATTTTATATGATCCTCCAAACATCTGCATTTACAGATGAGGAAATTAAGGCATGAGGAAGTTACCTAACTTGCCCAAGGTCAAACAGCATTAAGCCTTCAAATCCAGTTAGCCTCCAGATCCCATGCATTAACCATTAAGTGCTTACTGGCCAGTAAATGTTATGGGTTTAAATAAAAAGTCAACCACATTAAATGAGATTTAAAACTGAAAAGTATCCATACAAGTTTGCAATAAAGACATTTGTAGTGATATAAGTGCAACCCCTTTCACTAGGGTGATGCCATGAAGTCAGAAAGCAGATTACAAAGGGCTGAGGAGAGAGTGACAGCATCATTCTTAATCACTACTGTTGGCAATGTGCCTTGTGTAGGCGCCATGCCAAGTGATTTACATACATCACACTTTTTAATCTTCACCAATACCATGAGATAGATAGTACTACTTTCACTGTACAGAAGAGAAAACTGAGTCAAAAGAGTTAAGTATTTTGTGCAAGATTATAATGCAAATAAGTGGCAGAGACAGACTCTGACTTAATTCATTGATCCCAATAGCTGTGCCATTAATCACAGTACCAGGGTTGATAAGCAGGTTTCAAGCCAAATGCAACAAAAATTTCACATGCCATGGATATATAAAGGGCATTTTAGTCATTGATCAATAAAACCACAATTAAGACTGACTTCTTTTAAATTTAAAATGGTTAACCTACTTTCCATTTCTTTAGCAAGGCAACTCCTATCCCAGCACTCTCATCCATTTAGCATATAAAGCGAAGCTGAGTGGAATCTTCCGCCAATGGTTTGTTTCTTAATCTAATACAATTCATAGTGTAGAAGAGACTTTCACAGTAACAATTTTAAACGATCAAGAGAAAACCACAACAGAAAGCATAAAGTTTTAGTTACTAAATGTACGTTTTAGGCAACATCAGTACTTGAAGAAAGACAAAAAGGAAAGGATCAACACGAGCTGATTACATGTTTGTAACCAGACTTATTTCCAAAACTCAAACTTTAGCTATATTTCTATTCACTTATAATTAATGAATGCATGGCTCCACTTTCAAAATCATGATATAAAATCACCATAACTTCCAACATGCCCTCTCCCTTTTTTAAAAAGTAAGTTTACCATGGTCCCAAAATAGAAAATAGTTTCTGTTTTTTATTTTTAATCGCTGACCATTTAGAAAACCAAGTTAAAAGTATCCCCACATTAGAATTTAATGATTTGGGGCTTAATTAATAAGTACTTAAGAAAACAAATCATGAACAATGACAAGATTAAATGAACACTAAACACTCAATATGATATTGTAACATCCAAACTCAGTGTAAAGAGAGGAAGATGTTTTGAAAACTGCACTTTTAACCAAACACCATAGAAGTCCAACTGGCAAATGACAGCACTTTGAAGAAAGACTGTCTTGTAGACCCCTGGATGACACCTGTATGTAATTATACACAGAAAGAGAGCTATAAACCTCTTGTCAAATTTATTCAATTTGTACCTGGGAAAGATAATTAAACGATTTTCACACTTATCAAGATTAATCCTAAATGGAAATTCAACTTGCTAAAATCCTATATTTCCTCCATTTCCTTTGTGTTCATTTTAATTGGAATGTCATAGTTAAAAAAAAAAACAAATTAAAAATGTTAAGGCCCTCTTACATGGCAACTGAAATCTGTGGCATGTTACTATTGACAAAAACATCCCATAGACCTGCCTTCCCTGTCCTCTGTTAGGGTCACCCTTTTTCAGGTGCTTGTCTATAACAAGAAGGAGATAGAGCAGTGGGCAGGGAGAAGAGTCAAAAAGATGCATTAGAAAGTTAAGATGACCCAGTTCTGAGCATGTGTAAAGAAAGGCTAAGGTTGAAGCCACCGAGACCCTCAGACTAGTTATAATGTTCAGGAGCAAGTACATGGTATCCTGTTTGAACAGCTTCAAAGATTCTTGGACAATTACTGGATAAGACAGCATTTCTGTGAAGTTAACTAGATGTCATTAAATACAATGAGCATCTCTTTTACTGTTCTTAAAATAAGCACTGCTTTAGGTCACTGGCTGCTTAACAGAACAAGACAAGCTCATCAAATAAAAACAATTCACTAGAACTCAGAAATCCACTAGAAGACAGCTTTTCTGTCTTGAAACAGCATTTAACCCATAATTGGCTGCCTCTGTTGATTATTTCTAGGCACCTATTTTCCAGTTTCCTAGTATGGGTGCTGCTCTACAAACGGGCCCTACCCCTTTCATTAACCAGTGAATCCTGAATGACACAAATCCTCATGATACTCCGAGGTTCACCTCAAAGTCACTTACTTTATGAAACCTTTTCTGAAACTAACCATAACAAAATCCCTAATAGTTGGTATCTCCTTATGGCAATTAAGACCTGCCACGTTTTACAGCCTATCACTTTCTCTAGGTAAATTCCATGCGGGCAGAAACTGTATTTGCACTTAGGTCTGTCCCTCTTCCCTGCAGCACCTGCAGCTACAGCTCCAACAGAGAAAGTGCAGCTCCATCAGCTTTTGGGATCTCAGTACCCAGTGGCAGGTGGCAGCGAGGATTCCAGGCCAGCTCAATTAAGCCCCAGAAATTCTTCCCATGCCTTTACTAGGGAGTCAATACAGTGTCTCCTTACTTTTAGAGAGTAAATAAATACGCTTGCAGTCATGAAGTATATCTTAGTTGCACAACAGGTCTATTTCCTTTCAGAATCCTTAGCTAACATGAGGAAACAGGAAGGTGGTCCTACTGTTCAAGCGCTGACGGGGAGCATTCATCTACAGACCCCCAAGCTGACCAAAAAGAGTGCTATAGGGACAAACCACTTTATCACAATTTGTCACCAGCCTTTGGATTTTTCTTCCCACTACTTCGCAGAGCAGCTCACCTTTCAGGCAGGAAAACAGCAGTGCAGGAGGAGCCAAAATCACTCCTGCTTTAAAGCGGGCTGCAGAGAAACTCATTCATCACTGAGTAAGGGCTGTAATCTGCTAGTTGAGAACTACAGATATGGGATTCTTCAACACAGGCCCCCTCACCAGCTATCCATGTGTTATGGTGTTCACACAATTCAAAACAGCACACGCCTTATATTATTCCTGATGAGGCCTACCAAGGGAACTGTAAGTACATGGATCCAGATTACCTTCAAGTGACTCCTTTAATTGAGTTTATTAAAATGAGTGAAGGTGATAATCCACCCCATCTCTAGATATTTACCAAGCTTGACACATAAAACTGTTTCAGTTTCTGCACACACGTGAGTCTCTCCCTCCCATCTTCTAAGCCGTGTATATTTGCAAACATAAGTAATGCAAACATGACCCAACGTCAAAAGCGGCAAACTACCAAAATGCTCCCAGTGCCAAAGCCAAATTATCCAGGCCTCAGCCTCATTCGTGGACAGCCCAGCCATCTCGAGGGCAGAAAGAACCCTTGCTCCGGGCATGAGGGTGGATAACCTCTGGTGCTGGGTAACCAGGCCGAGGCCACCAGCGCAGGCCGGACCAGGGGTAGTGAGGGGCGATCCCCATTACATCCCCAATACACACACACACACAGCAGCTGGGGCGGGGGCTGCAGTACTGAGACGCGATGGAGAAACCCGGCTGCGCGGGCCGCTCGCGACCAGCAGAGCCCCCGAGCCCACCCCCGGCCAGCACGCCCCGACTCACCCTGCCCGGTGGGAACGGCCCGCAACGGGCCCGGCCGGCCAGCTGCTCGGCGGACGCCCGCGACCGCTCAGAGCTCACCCGCGGCGGCGCGCGGTGGGACCAGGGCCGCTCGGCACCATCCTCCCCGCCGCGCCGGGACAGCGTCCGGCTCCACGGGGCCGACGCGAGGACCAGAGGCCAGTCCGGCTCCCGCCACCGCGACAAGGACCGGTCTCGGGCTCCAGCACCGCGTCTTCCGGGTGGGGAAAAAACGCCACTGCCAACGCTGCCTTGACCTCCGACACCTGGCGCCTGACGGCGGCGCGGCCGGGACAAGATTCCTCAGTCACGGACAGCGGTGACCACGCCCTCTGAGGGGGTTACGTGGAGGGTGATTGCGTGCGAGTACGTGGTCCGAGTGCATACAGGCGTGGAGTGCATGACGTACGTGTGTGAATCTGTCAGTGTGGTGCTGGGCGTGTGGGAGTTCGTGGTGCGCATGTGTGGGTCTGCGCGCGTATTAAGTGTGTGCTGTGTGATCCGTGTGAGTATAGGTTTGCTCGTTCGAAGGTGTGTATGGTGTGCGTGTGTGTACAGCTCTTTGTGTGCTCGTGCAGTAATCACTGCTGATGAAAGCATAATTTGTGAAATAACTTGGCATTATCCAGTAATACTGAAGAGGTGCATCCTCTGCAGAGTGTTCTACCCTGTAGAAACATTCGCACACACGTCTGCACAAGAAGCCATAATAAAGGATGTTTGTAACACTCACTAAGAATTGAGAAAAAAACAAATGAATACTGTTGACTAGAAAGGACTATTTCAGCCCACTCCATATCCTCTGTTAACAATCTGGACTCGACTCACGTGGAACTCTTCAGACGGTTAATTTTAAAACATTGTGAAAAAGGAGGAATTGACAGAATGCCACTGAAACCTTGATAAAATTTCATGGGAAACCAGGGTTCCCACAGCTGAGTCTCCTGAAAATCCCTAGGATGTAAATTACCAAAGCTTAGAGAAATTTCAGAAACAAAAGTTTCCAATGAGCCTAAATCATCAGAGTCCAAAATGACCACATTTAATATAAAGGCAGTAGTAGTTCTTTGACCCATACTTGCAAATTTTCTTTAAGATTGAGATTACTTCAAAATAAAAAATAACTGACATTCCTATTTTTAAGAAAGTCAAGGACATAGTGGAAGAAAAAGATTGACCTAAAGGCTGGGGTCTCTTGACCCAACTCCCAGCCTCCCAGGGCCCTTTGCCAATGGGGGCTGAAATGGCCAGGGGTGGAGAAGTGACTCTTACAGGTCTGCTGGCTAGGGGAACACAGTTACAGGCCTGCTCAGGCCTGCTAATGAATTAGTAGAATTAATCCAGAGGGCTATAGGATGCTACTGTGAAAGGGATCAAATTAAAGGTTGGTTAAAAGTTTGAAAGTGATTTTTTTAAATGTATGCGGTGGTGGTGCCTCCCTTACCTCTGTGCTTTGGTGGTGCATCTTGAGGCAGAATAAAGGGTAATATTAGGCAGAGGAACTCACACAGGAGTCTCCCTGCTGTACACAATTTCAGTACTGGACCTGGTAGTCTCTGAAATGGGACTACAATTAAGGGCTCCAGAGGTAGGAAATATTCCACAGAAAGGCACCATGTCCATTCATTTGGACCGAACTGGCAGGAATTCCAAAGGCATTGATGGGACTGACTGTCCTGTCCCCACACCTTATTAAGTCAGAGCTGACTGTTGAAGTGTCTTCTTGCCTGGTGGATGGGACAGTTGTATTTCTCTGCACTTATCCAATAAGAAGAACTGAAGGGGATGGATCCGTGTCTCATGCTGCTACCAGCAATACAACTTGTCCAGTGGGCAATAAGAGAATCTGCTTCAGAGGGAAAGGATTGGGTTAAAATTAATGGTGTATGGAGGAAGGGAAGCCAAAAAATTGTCCCACTGAGGGGAAAGAAGCCTACAAATTGTTGTTAAAGGGAAAATCCAACTTAATGTCAACACCAAACATAGATAGGTAAATTATGGTTGAATCAGTCCGCAGAAGTAAGCCATAAATTAATAGTCGTTGATCAGGGAGGAAAACTATGGTCTCTTAGCTTTGACTCTGAAGGTTCTTGGGGCAAGGGACTGTTTATCAAAACCTCCTCTTTCGAAGAGCCAACAAGTGATCTGACCACCGTGGAAAAGAGTGTGGTGGATCCTCAGAAAGTTAAACCTAGAACTACACTATCTATGATCAGCAAGTCTAATCGTAGGAATATACCCAAAAGAATTAAAAACAGGAACTAAGAGGTGGAGCCAAGATGGCGGCGTGACTAGGGCAGTGGAAATCTCCTCCCAAAACCACATGTATTTTTGAAAATACAACAAAGACAACTCTTCTGAAAAGAGAGACCAGAAGACACAGGACTACATCCAGACTACATTTACACCTGTGAGAACCCAGCGCCTCGTGAAGGGGGTAAGATACAAGCCCTGGCCTGGTGGGACCTGAGCGCCCCACACCCCAGCACCGGACGGGAGGAGAGGAGTCGGAGCGGGGAGGTAGAGGGAGCCCAGGACTGCTAAATAGCCAGCCCTAGCCATCCGCAACAGAGCGCAGACACAGTGCATGTGTGGGGTCCTGGATACTAGGGAAACAGGACAGTAAGACCTGTGAGCAGGTTCCTGCAGCCGGCACCCTGGGGACAAAGAAAAGTGAGTGGTTTTTGGAAGTCTTAAAGGGACAGGGACTGCAAAACCGGACGGAAGTATCCTGGGACACTTAGTCCAGCAGAAGGGATTCTGGGGAACTCTGGGCACTCTAACCCCCTGGGCAGCAGAGAGCACGGAGGCCCCTCACAGAGATAAATAGCCTCCCGGCCATTCCCCCTCCAATGCGGCTCCACCATATCGGAGCAGCAACCCGAGGCCACACCCACAGCAACAGCAGAGATAAATTCCATAGTGGCCGGGCAAGAATCAGAAGTCCCGTCTGCACTCAGCTGCCCAACACAAGCCACTAGAGGTCGCTGTTCTCCCAGGAGAGGAAGACCACAAACCAACAAGAAGGGAAGTTCTTCCAGCCACTACACGTGCCAGCTCTGCAAACTATCTCTATCGCCATGAAAAGGCAAAATTTGAGGCAAAGACAACAGAGAAAACAGCTGAGAAGGAGACAGACCTAATCAGTCTTCCTGAAAATTAATTCAAAATAAAAATCATAAAGATGCTGATGGAGATGCAGAGAAATATACAAAAGCTAAGGGATGAAGACTGGAGGGAGATTACAGACATATGGAGGGAGATTACAGACGTACAGAAGGAGATTACAGAAGTGAAACAAACTCTGGAAGGATTTATAAACAGAGTGGATGAGATGCAAGAGGCCATTGATAGAATAGAAACCAGAGAACAGGAACGCATAGAAGCTGACACAGAGAGAGATAAAAGGATCTCCAGGAATGAAACGATATTCAGAGAACTGTGTGACCAATCCAAAAGGAACAATATCCATATTATAGGGGTACCAGAAGAAGAAGAAGAGAGAAAAAGGGATAGAAAGTGTCTTTGAAGAAATAATTGCTGAAAAACTTCCCCAAACAGGGGGAGGAAATAATCAAACAGACCACGGAAATACACAGAACTCCCAAAAGAAAGGACGCAAGGAGGACAACACCAAGACACATAATAATTAAAATTGCAAAGATCAGGGACAAGGAAAGAGTTTTAAAGGCAGCGAGAGAGAAAAAGGTCACCTATAAAGGAAAGCCCATCAGGCTACCATCAGACTTTTCACAGAAACTTAAAGGCAAGAAGAGAATGGCATGATATATTTAATGCAATGAAACAGAAGGGCCTTGAACCAAGAATACTGTATCCAGCACGATTATCATTTAAATATGAAGGAGGGATTAAACAATTCCCAGACAAGCAAAAGTTGAGGGAATTTGCCTCCCACAAACCTACTCTACAGGGTATTTTAGAGGGACTGTTCTGGACGGGAACACTCCTAAGACTAAACAGATGTCACCAGAGAAAATAAAATCACAGCAAAGAAAACAGACTAACCAAATACTAACCAAAGGCAAAAAATAAAATCAACTACCCACAAAAGTAGTTAAAGGAAACACAAAAGAGCACAGAATAAAACAACCAACATATAAAGAATGGAGGAGGAGGAATAAGAAGGGAGAGAAGAAAAGAATCTCCAGACAGTGTATATAACAGCTCAATAAGCGAGCTAAGTTAGGCAGTAAGATACTAAAGAAGCTAACCTTGAACCTTAGGTAACCATGAATCTAAAGCCTGCAATGGCAATAAGTACATATCTTTCAATAGTCACCATGTAATGGACTGAATACACCAATCAAAATACACAGAATAACAGAATGGATAAAAAAGCAAGACCCATCTATATGCTGCTTACAAGAAACTCACCTCAAACCCAAAGACATGCACAGACTAAAAGTCAAGGGATGGAAAAACATATTTTAGGGAAAAAACAGAGAGAAGAAAGCAGGGTTGCAGTACTAGTACCAGACAAAATACACTTCAAAACAAAGAAACAAGAGATAAAGAAGGACATTACATAATGATAAAGGGCTCAGCCCTACAAGAGGATATAACCATTCTAAATATATATGCACCCAACACAGGAGCACCAGCATATGTGAAACAAATACTAACAGAATTAAAGGGGGAAATAGAATGCAATACACTCATTTTAGGAGACTTCAACACGCCACTCACCCCCAAATGATAGATCCACTGGGCAGAAAATAAGTAAGGACATGGAGACACTGAACAACACACTAGAACAGATGGACCAAATAGACATCTATAGAACTCTACATCCTAAAGCAACAGGATACACATTCTTCTCAAGTGCACATGGAACATTCTCCAGAGTAGACCACATACTAGCACACAAAAAGAGTATCAGTAAGTTCCAAAAGATTGAAATTCTACCAACCAACTTTTGAGACCACAAAGGTATAAAACTAGCAATAAATTGTACAAAGAAAACAAAAAGGCTCACAAACACATGGAGGCTTAACAACATGCTCCTAAATAATCAATGGATCAATGAACAAATTAAAATAGAGATCAAGGAATATATGAAAACAAATGATAACAACAACACAAAGCCCCAACTTCTGTGAGACGCAGCAAAAGCAGTCTTAAGAGGAAAGTATATAGCGATCCAGGCACACATAAAGAAGGAAGAACAATCCCAAATGAATAGTCTAACATCACAATTATCGAAAGTGGAAAAAGAAGAACAAATGAAGCCTGAAGTCAGCAGAAGGAGGGACATAGTAAAGATCAGAGAAGAAATAAACAAAATTGAGAAGAATAAAACAATAGAAAAAATCAGTGAAACCAAGAGCAGGTTCTTTGAGAAAATAAACAAAATAGATAAGCCTCTAGCCAAACTTATTAAGAGAAAAAGAGAATCAACACACATCAACAGAATCAGAAATGAGAATGGAAAAATCATGACAGACTCCACAGAAATACAAACAATTATTAAAGACTACTATGAAAAGCTATAGGCTAACAAGCTGGAAAACCTAGAAGAAATGGGCAACTTCCTAGAAAAATACAATCTAACAAGACTGACCAAGGAAGAAACACAAAAGATGAACTTTTTCTTTTTTGAAACTGTAATAAAAAAACTACCGAACAAAACCCCCGGGCCAGACGGATTTACCTCGGAATTTTATCAGACATACAGAGAAGACATAATACCTATTCTCCTTAAAGTTTTCCCAAAAATAGAAGAAGAGGGAGTACTCCCAAACTCATTCTATGAAGCCAACATCACCCTAATACCAAAACCAGGCAAAGACCCCACCAAAAAAGAAAATTACAGACTAATATCCCTGATGAATGTAGATGCAGAAATATTCAATAAAATATAAGCAAACCGAATTCAAAAATATATCAAAAGGATCATACACCATGACCAAGTGGGATTCATCCCAGGGATGCAAGGATGGTACAACATTCGAAAATCCATCAACATCATCCACCACATCAACAAAAAGAAGGACAAAAACCACATGATCATCTCTGTAGATGCTGAAAAAGCATTCGAAAAAATTCAACATCCATTCATGATAAAAACTCTCAACAAAATGGGCATGGAGAGCAAGTACCTCAACATAACAAAGGCCATATATGATAAACCCACAGCCAACATCATACTGAACAGCAAGAGACTGAAAGCTTTTCCTCTGAGATCGGGAACAAGACAGGGATGCCCACTCTCCCCACTGTTACTTAACATAGTAGTGGAAGTCCTAGCCACAGCAATTAGACAAAACAAAGAAATACAAGGAATCCAGTGTGGCAAAGAAGAAGTTAAACTGTCACTATTTGCAGATCACATTATATTGTACATAAAAAACCCTAAAGACTCCACTCCAAAACTACTAGAACTGACATTGGAATACAGCAAAGTTGCAGCCTACAAAATTAACACACAGAAATCCGTGGCTACCCTATACACTAACAATGAACTAATAGAAAGAGAAATCAGGAAAACAACTCCATTCACAATTGCATCAAAAAGAATAAAATACTTAGGAATAAACCTAACCAAGGAAGTGAAAGACCTATACCCTGAAAACTACAAGATACTCTTAAGAGAAATTAAAGGCGACACTAACAAATGGAAACTCATCCCATGCTCTTGGCTAGAAAGAATTAATATCATCAAAATGGCCATCCTGCCCAAAGCAATATACAGATTTGATGAAATCCCTATCAAATTACCAGCAACAATATTCAATGAACTGGAAGAAATAGTTCAAAAATTCATATGGAACCACCAAAGACCCCGAATAGCCAAAGCAATCCTGAGAAAGAAGAATAAAGTGGGGGGGATCTCACTCCCCAACTTCAAGCTCTACTACAAAGCCATAGTAATCAAGACAATTTGGTACTGCCACAAGAACAGAGCCACAGACCAGTGGAACAGATTAGAGACTGCAGACATTAACCCAAACATATATGGTCAATTAATATTTGATAAAGGAACGATGGACATACAATGGGGAAATGACAGTCTCTTCAACAGATGGTGCTGGCGAAACTGAACAGCTACATGTGAGAGAATGAAACTGGACCATTGTGTAACCCCATACACAAAAGTAAAATCGAAATGGATCAAAGACCTGAATGTAAGTCATGAAACCATAAATCTCTTAGGAAAAAACATAGGCAAAAATCTCTTAGACATAAACATTAGTGACCTCTTCTTGAACATATCTCCCTGGGTAAGGAAAACAAAAGCAAAAATGAACAAGTGGGACTATATTAAGCTGATAAGCTTCTGTATAGCAAAAGACACCATCAATAGAACAAAAAGGTACCCTACAGTATGGAAGAATATATTTGTAAATGACAGATCCGATAAAGGCTTGACATCCAAAATATATAAAGAGCTCACATGCCTCAACAAACAAAATCAAATAATCCAATCAAAAAATGGGCAGAGTAACTAAACAGACAGTTCTCCAAAAAAGAAATTCAAATGGCCAACAGACACATGAAAAGATGCTCCACATCGCTAATTGTCAGAGAAATGGAAATTAAAACCATAATGAGATATCACCTCACACCAGTAAGGATGGCTACCATCCAAAAGACAAACAACAACAAATGTTGGCGAGGTTGTGGAGAAAGCAGAACCCTCCTACACTGCTGGTGGGAATGTAAATTAGTTCAACCATTGTGTGACGCAGTATGTAGGTTCCTCAAAATGCTCAAAATAGACTTACCATTTGACCCAGGAATGCCACTCCTAGGAATTTACCCTAAGAATGCAGCACTCCAGTTTGAGAAAGGCAGATGCACCCCTATGTTTATCACAGCACTATTTACAATAGCCAAGAATTGGAAGCAACCTAAGTGTCCATCAGTAGATGAATGGATAAAGAAGATGTGGTACATATACACATTGGAATATTATTCAGCCATAAGAAGAAAACAAATCCTACCACTTGCAACAACATGGATGGAGCTAGAGGGTATTAGGCTCCATGAAATAAGCCAAGTGGAGAAAGAGAAATACCAAATGATTTCACTCATCTGTGGAGTATAAGAACAAAGGAAAAACTGAAGGAAAAAAACAGCAGCAGAATCACAGAACCCAAGAATAGACTAACAGGTACCACAGGGAAAGGGACTGGGGAGGAAGGGTGGGTAGGGAAGAATAAGGGGGGGAAGAAAGGGGGCATTATGATTAGCATGTATAATGTGGGGGGTGGGAGAAAGGGGAGGGCTGTGCAACACAGAGAAGACAAGTAGTGATTCTACAACACTTTGCTATGCTGATGGACAGTGACTGTAATGGGGTTTGTGGGGGGGACTTGGTATAGGGGAGAGCCTAGTAAACATCATATTCTTCATGTAATTATCAATTAATGATAACAAAAAAAAAGAGAAAGAAAAGGGGGATTACTCCCTGATTGGATAAAAGTAAGTGCAAATCAATGATTAATGCATGCTTTACATATCCTTAATTTTGATCTTTTAAAGGGTGTCAGATGATCAGCTATGGAAGTACATTTTTGTGATAATATTCCTTTCTCTTAAAAAAAAAAAAGCAGTTCCTGTGTGGTGATCTCTAATAGGTTCTTCACAATGGTATAAAGGTCATATCAAAGTGTGGGCAAAGCATTTGTTTGTGTTTATACAGAGGATCGAAGCCTAATTTGGCTACCCAGAAAACGAATTAAGATACGATATGAAGAAGAACTTCCAACATCAACATCCTCTGGAAGAGTCATTCCAGAAGATGATCATCAAAAAATTTCAACAAAGATCCTGGCGCTGTTGCAGTTGTAGCTGCATTCATCCCACCGGTTCCTGGACTTGCCATTGGAATGAAGAAGGAGATATCTAAGCTGGCCTGTGCATACAGTAAAACAACAAATTTGACTGTATCTATATCCAAGAATTAGGAGAAGTGCAAGTTGCAGTGCTCCAAAATCGTGTGACTATAGACTATCTACTGTTAAAAGAACATATGGGATGTGAACAGTTCCCAGGAATGGGTTGTTTTAATTTGTCTGATTTTTCTCAAACTATTCAAATTCATTTAGACAATATCCATCATATCATTGATAAGTTTTCACAAATGCCTAGGGTACCTAACTGGTTTTCTTGGTTTCACTGTATATGGCTGGTAATTGTAGGTCTGCCTTTTTATGTATCTGTATTCCTATTCTGTTAATGTGTGTGCGCAATTTAATTAGTAGTTTGTTAAAACCCATACATGCTTATGTTACTCTACAAGAAGATATGTCAAAGAAATAATCAATCTTCCCATGTTTTCTTCCATCTGCTACTTCTATAGCTTTTCTTTTTCCTTCTTAATTACAACCCTTTAGTAGAATTCGTGCCTCATATAGAAAATTACCGAGTATCATAATTATTCCAAGTGGTAAAGATATCTCAAGAGAAATGCTGGGCATAGAAGCCACAGGGCATAGATCTGCAAAGAAGTAGAAAGCTATCCTTTTCAAAGATTATTGCTTCTCTCTCACTTACCAACTTTACATTTCCCTGTATGGCCCCGGAAGATGACTGGTTAGCCAGAGACGGGTAAGATTCCTCAAGGGTGGAACAACCTAAGATAGGCACAGTCACAGGGGGGCCATCAGGTGAGAAATTGGGGATCATCAGGTGAGAAATTGGGGATCAACAAATTGGCTTAGAACCTCACCTCCCCATTTTGAGAGAAATCTTCTGCATTCGTGAATGTTTTGTTGCCCTTGTCTAGCTTGGAGTGATACTTAGTCTATAGGCACAGACCTGATCATCTACATTTGCCCTCTTACAGCACTAAATTATGTTTCCTACCTTTATCTTGCATCTACCTACCACTTCAGCATTTTATTTAAAATAATAATAATAATAATAAGGGAGAAATGTGGGATTCACAAATAAATCAAGTATAAAAATCAAATGAATAATCATATCTGACTTGATTGTTTATAGTTCATGATGCGTGATCAAAACCGAAAGTTTCTGTGATATCACTGCCCTTGCACTGTTCACCATGTAAGAACTTATTCACTATATAAGAACTTGTTCACCATGTAAGAACTTGTTCGTTATGCCTCAGAAGATTGGAGACTGTTGAGAATTAGGCTTGGGGTTGATTAATGATTGTGCATTGAGTCCCCTATACAGAATTTTATTGTTGTTAACAACCATTTGATCAATAAATATGAGAGATGCTCTCTCAAAAAAAATTTTGATAATAAAAATTTGCCCCTAAAAAAAAAACAGGAACTAAGACAGATACTTGTATACCATGGTTCATCACACCATTATTTGCAATAGCCCAAAAGTGGAAACAATCCAAATGTCCACCAACAGATGACTGGACAAACGAAATGTTATAAACACACAATAGAATATAATCTTAAAGAGGAATGAAATTCTGATATATGCTGCAACATGGATGAACCATGAAAACATGATAAATGAAATAAGATAGACAAAAAAGAACAAATATTGTGTGATTTCACTTATATGAAGCAACTAGACTAGGTACCTGACTAAGATAGAAAATAGAATAGAGGTTACTAGGGGCCATGGACAGTGGAGCAAAGGGAAAGGAATAGTTACTCCCTGCAGGCCTCATCTGTGATAATATTATGTGTAAAAATAGGTATTTTTTCTTTTGCTGTAGGTGGAAAGCCATAAGGATGGGGACAGGCAATTGGGGTACTTGAATCACTGACAGAGGAAAAGGAGTAGATATAATCTAGCTGGCCTACATTCCTGAAAATTAAAATGCAGAATATCAACATGGAGGTACGAGAAACAATGTGGCCAACCCAAACCAAAGAACCACACCCAGACCAAAGCCACTGGGAGGGACTGTTACTCAGTTGACCTCCCCCCTTGGGGACTTAGCATCTTGAGTTCCCTATTTATTTCCTAAGTGTGCTAAAGCAGTTGGTACTCAATGGCAACATCATGTGTGGATGGTCCAACCGCACTGACCCCTAGGCACAAAAGAGCCCTAGGAGAATATGAAGCAGGGCTGGATGTAGTTGGCTGGTGTAAGTCCATGTTAATGAGGAAAGAATATCCTGAGGAAGAAGACCTCCTAGTGCACATCAGGTTGCCTCACAGGCATCAAATTCCAGGATGAAGGGCATGGGGTGTGAGTGCCTGGCATGGTAACAGAGCCCTGACAGGAGGGCCTTACCCCTAGAGCAGATACTAAGACAATATGGCCACACCACAATGGGAATGACTGGCAGGTCAACAGGTGGATCAGGTGCTTAGGCACACCAGGAACAAGGACCAGGAATTCTCATAGTGGAAGCCCAGGATCTGGACTGATGGGAGACGTATCTCAGTGTATGTGATTTTTACTGGAAAATGCAACCTATCAGAGTGCTTTTTTAGTGCTTTGGTGCCATGAGTGAGGCTGATTCTTTTCCTAAAGTGAAACTCATTGGTATTAAATTATAAACAGGGAGAGGTCTCAAGATGGTGGAGTGAGTAGGGTAGTGGAAATCTCTTCCCAAACCATATATATTTTTGAAAATACAACAAACACAACTATTCCTAAAAGAGAAACCAGAAGATACAGTACAACAGCCAGGCTTCATCTACATCTGGGAGAACTCAGCGTCTCACGAAAAGGGTAAGATACAAAGCCATGACCCAGCAGGACCCGAGCATTCCCCCCACCCCAGCTCATCAGTGGAAGGAAAAGAATCAGATTGGGGAGGGAGTGGAAGCACAGGACTTTCAAATAACCAGCCCTAGTAATCTGCACTGGGAGCACAGACACACATTGCATGGTATACTGGATATTAGAGAAACAGAAAAGGAAAATTCAAGATGGAGACAGCAAGCGAGTCCCCACAGCAGGTTTCTCTGGGACAAAAAAAAACCTGGCACTTTTTTAAAGTCTTAAAGGGACAAGGGCTCAACAACTGGACAAAATCATCCCAGCACACTCAGCCAAGCAGGCTGGGAATCTTGAGAAACTTCAGACTCCCTAACCCCTTGGTGGATAACACACCCCTGAAGCCCCTAACAGTGATAAACAGCCTAACATTCATTCCCCCTGGCTGGTGCTGCAAGCAAACCGTTGACCCACCACAGCTGCAGAGCAGCCAGAGAGGAGACATGCCCACAGCAACCACAGAGTCTCCTCCAAGTGTGCAGCTAACCAGGACAGGTAGCAGGAGCCAGAACAAGGTCCAGAAGGCATGAAGGGGTGCCATTCTTGCAGGAGAACACACCCAGCATGGCTGAGACCCCCTGCAGTGCTCTACACTACCCTGAGGGTGGCTTTGCTCACAGAAGCTCAGGAGATTTTCCCAGAGGCTGCTCCTGGTGTGTGGGTAGATGGCACAGGCAGCAAAAAAGGGCAAGACAACCAACAAGCAGGAAGGGACTTTGTTATCCCAGTTGACACAAGTGCCATCTGCCTGTGAACACTTCTTTCACCATGAAAAGGTAAAAGAATCTGGTCCAGTCAAAAATCAATCAGACAACTCCAGAGAGAGGGCCAGGGAAGATAGATATAGCCAATCTTCCAGAAAAATAATTCAAAATAAAAGTCATAACCATGCAGATGGACCTGCAGAGAAATATGAAAGAGCTAAGGGATTAAGACCAGAGGGAGAATACAGAAATGAAATAATCGACAGAAGGGATTAAGAGCAAACTGAAAGAGGTGCAAGAGACTGTTAACAGGATAGAAATCAGAGAACAGGAATACAGAGAAACTGAGACAGAGAGAGATAAAAGGATCTCTAGGAATGAAATATTGAGAGAACTGTGTGACCAAACCAAACGGAACAATATTCGCATTACAGGGGTACCAGAAGAAGAAGAGGGAGAAAAAGGGATAGAAAATGTCTTTGAAGAAATAATTGCTGAAAACTTCCCCAAGCTAGGGAAGGAAATAATCTCTCCAACCATAGAAGCCCAAAGATCTCCCAACACAAGGGAACCAAGGAGGACAACACCAAGACATATAATAATTAAAATGGCAAAGATCAAAGACAGGGACAGAGCACTAAATGCAGCAGGAGAGAAAAAAAAGATTACCTACAAAGGAAAACCCATCAGGCTATCATCAGACTTATTAACAGAAACCTAACAGGAAAGAAGAGAATGGCATGATATATTTAATGCAATGAAACAGAATGGCATTGAATACTGCATCCAGCACGATTATCATGTAAATTTGAAGGAGGGATTCAACAATCTCCAGAGAAGCAAAGGTTGAGGGAATTTGCCTCCCACAAACGACTCCTATAGGGTATTTTAAAGGGACTGCTCTAGATGAAAGCACTCCTAAGGCTAAAGAGATGTCATCAGAGAAAATAAAATCACAGCAAAGAAAGCTGACCAACCAAATATTAACTTAAGGCAAAAAAATAAATAGAATATTCACAAAACAGTCAAAGGAAACACAAAAGAGTACAGAATAAAACACCTAACATATAAAGAATGGAAGAGGAAGAAAAACAAGGGAGAGAAATAAAGAATCATTACACTGTGTTTATAAAGCTTAATAAGAGAGCTAAGTTAGATGGTTAGATAGTAAAGAAGATACTCTTGAACCTTTGGTAACCACAAAACCAAACCTGCAATGGCAATAAGTACATATCTTTCGATAATTACCCTAAAGGTAAATGGATTGAATGCACCAATCAAAAGATACAGAGTAAAAGAATGGATAAAAAAGCAAGATACATCTATATGCTGCTTACAAAAGACTCACCTAAAATGCAAAGATATACACAGACAAAAAGAGAAGGGATGGAAGAAGATATTTCATGTGAAAAATAGGGAGAAAAAAACAGGTGTTGCAGTACTTGTATCAGACAAAATAGACTTCAAAACAAAAAAAGTAACAAGAGATAAAGGAGGACATTACGTAATGATAAAGGGGACAATCCAACTAGAGGATATAACCATTATAAATATCTATGCACCCAACACAGGAGCACTGACATATTTGAAAGAAATGCTAACAGAATTAGGGGAGGAAATAGAATGCAATGCATTCATTTTGGAGACTTCAATACACCACTCACTCCAAAGGACAGATCCACCAGACAGAAAATAAATAAGGACACAGAGGCACAGAACAACCCACTAGAAGAGATGGGCTTAATAGACATCTACAGAACTCTACACCAAAAATCAGCAGGATACACATTCTTCTCAAGTGCACATGGAACATTTTCCAGAACAGACCATATAACAGGCCACAAAAAGAATCTCAGTAAATTCAAAAAGATTGAAACTGTACCGACCAACTTCTCTGATCACAAGTGAATAAAACTAGAAATAAATTGTACAAAGAGAGTAGAAAGGCTCACAAACACATGGATGCTTAACAACATACTCCTAAATAATCAATGGATCAATGACCAAGTTAAAACAGAGATCAAGCAATATATGGAGACAAATAACAACAACAGCACAAAGCCACAACTGCTGTGGGACACAGCAAAGGAAGTTCTAAGAGGAAAGTATATAGCAATCCAGGCCTGGTTAATGAAGGAAGAACAATCCCAAATGAATAGTCTAAAGTCACAATTAATGTGTGATTACACATTTTTATATGTCTTATAGACATATTTTTATAGACACAAAATTATATGTCTGATGTCTAAATTTCATCAGACATATAGAGAAGGTGTTACATCCATTCTCCTTAAAGATTTCCAAAAAATAGAAGAGGAGGGAATACTTTCAAACTCATTCTATGAAGCCACAATCACTCTAATACCAAAACCAGGCAAAGACCACACTAAAAAAGAAAATTAGAGACCAATAACCCCGATGAACATAGATGCAAAAATACTTAACAAAATATTAGCAAACCAAATTCAGACATATACCAAGAGGATCATACACCATGATCAAGTGGGATTCATCTCAGAGATGCAAGAATGGTACAACACTCAAAAATCCATGAATTTCATCCACCATATTGACAAAGAGGACAAAAATGACATGATCATCTCCATAGATGCAGAAATGGCATTTGACAAAATTCAAAATCCATTCATGAAAAAAACTCTTAACAAAATGGGTATAAGGGGCAAGTACCTCAACATAATAAAGTCCGTATATGACAATCCACAGCCAACATCATACTTAACAGCGAGAAGCTGAAAGCTTTGCCTCTAAGATCGGGAAGAAGACAGGGATGCCCACTCTGCCCACTATTACCCAACATAGTACTGGAGGTCCTAGCCATGGCAATCAGACAAAAGAAAGAAATACAAGGAATCCAGATTGGTAAAAAAGAAGTCAAACTGCCACTATTTGCAGATGACATGATATTGTACATAAAAAACCCTAAAAACTCCACTCCAGAACTACAAGAACTGATATCGGAATACAGCAAAGTTGCAGGATACAAAATTAATGCACAGAAATCTGAGGCTTTCCCATACACTAATAATCAACTAATAGAAAGAGAAATTAGGAAAACAATTCCATTCACAGTTGCATCAAAAAGAATAAAATACCTACGAATAAACCTAACCAAGGAAGTGAAAGACCCACACCCCAAAAACTAAACGACATTCTTAAGAGAAATTAAAGAGGACACTAACAAATGGAAACTCTACCCATGCTCCTGGCTAGGAAAAATTAATATTGTCAAAATAGCCATCCTGCCCAAAGCAATCTACAGATTCAATGCAATCCCTATCAAATTACCAACAACGTTCTTCAACTAACTGGAACAAATAGTTCTAAAATTCATATGGAACCACAAAAGTCCCCGAATAGCCAAAGCAATCTTGAGAAAGAAGAATAAAGTGGGAGGGATCTTGCTCCCCAACTTCAAGCTGTACTACAAAGCCACAGTAATCAAGACAATTTGACACTGGCACAAGAACAGAGTCAGAGACCAGTGGAACAGAATAAAGTCTCCAGACATTAACTCAAACATATATGGTCAATTAATATATGGTAAAGGAGGCATGGATATACAATGGGGAAATGACAGCCTCTTCAACAGCTGGTGTTGGCAAAACTGGACAGCTACATGTAAGAGAATGAAACAGGACCATTGTCTAACTCCATAAACAAAAGTAAATTCGAAATGGAACAAAGACCTGAATTTAAGCCATGAAATCATAAAACTCTTAGAAAAAAATATAGGAAAAAATCTCTTGGACATAAACATGAGCAACTTCTTCATGAGCATATCTCCCCAGGCAAGGGAAACAAAAGCAAAAATGAAGAAGTGCTACTACATGGAGCTGAAAAACTTCTGTGCAGCAAAGGACACCAGTAATAGAACAAAAATGTACACTACAGTATGGGAGAATATATTCATAAATGACAGATCCAATAAAGGGCTGACATCCAAAATATATAAAGAACTCACACACATAAACAAAAAAAAAAGTGAACAATGCAATTAAAAAATAGGCACAGGAGATGAACAGACAGTTCTCCAAAGAAGTAATTCAGATGGCCAACAGGCACATGAAAAGATGCTCCACATCGCTAGTCATCAGAGAAATGCAAATTAAAACCACAATGATATATCACCTCACACCAGAAAGGATCACCACCATCCAAAAGACAAACAACAACAAATGTTGGCAAGATCGTGGAGAAAGGGGAACCCTCCCACACTGCTGGTGGGAATGTAAATTAGTTTAACCATTGTGGAAAGCAGTATGGAGGTTCCTCAAAAAGTTCAAAATATAAATACTGTTTGACCCAGGAATCCCACTTCTAGGAATTTACCTAAAGAACGCAGCAGCCCAGTTTGAAAAGACAGATGCACCCCTATGTTTATCACAGCACTATTTACAATAGCCACGAAATGGAAGCAATCTAAGTGTCTGTCAGTAGATAAATGGATTAAGAAGATGTGGTACATATATATAATGGAGTATCATTAAGCCACAAGAAGAAAACAAATCCTACCAATTGCAACTACATGGATGGAGCTAGAGGGTATTATGCTCAGTGAAATAAGCCAGGTGGAAAAAGACAAGTACCAAATGATTTCACTCATATGTGGAATAAAGAGCAAAGGAAAAACTGAAGGAACAAAACAGCAGCAAAAACACAGAACCCAAGAAAGGACTAACAATTATCAAAGGGACAGCAACTGGAGAGGATGGATGGGAAAGGATGGAGAAGACTGGGAAGAAGAAAGGGGTCCTTATGATTAGCATGTATAATATGGTGGGGCACGGGGAGGGCTGTGCAACACAGAGAAGACAAGTAGTGATTGTACAGCATCTCACTACGTTGATGGACAGTGACTAATGGGGCATGTTGGGGTGACTTGGTGAAGGGGAGAGTCTAGTAAACATAATGTTCCTCATGTAATTGTAGATTAATGATACCAAAATTAAAAAAAGTGAAGGCAAACTGTCACTATTTGCAGATGACATGTACATAAAAATCCCTAAAGACTTCACTCCAAAACTAGAACTAATATCTGTATTCAGCAAAGTTGCAGGATACAAAATTAATACATAGAAATTTGTTGCTTTTCTATACACTAACGATGAACTAGCAGAAAGGGAAATGACAAAAACAATTCCATTCACAATTGCATCAAAAAGAATAAAATACCTAGGGAAAAACCTAACCAAGGAAGTTAAAGACCTATACCCTGAAAACTACAAGACACTCTTAAGAGAAATTAAAGAGGACACTAACAAATGGAAACTCATCCCATTCTCTTTGCTAGGAAGAATTAATATCATCAAAATGGCCATCCTGCCAAAGCAATCTACAGATTCAATGCAATCCCTATCAAAATACTGACAGCATCCTTCAACGAACTGGAACAAATAGTTCTAACATTCATATGGAACCACCAAAGACCCCGAATAGCCAAAACAATCCTGATAAGGAAGAATAAGGTTGCGGAGATCTTGCTCCCCAACATGAAGCTCTACTACAAAGACACAGTAATCAGCAAAATTTGGTACTGGCACAAGAACAGAGCCACAGACCAGTGGAACAGAAAGAGTCTCCCGACTTTAACCCAAACATATATGGTCAATTAATATATGATAAAGGAGCCATGGACATACATTGGGAAAATGACAGCCTCTTCAACAGATAGTGTTGGCAAAACTGGACAGCTACATGTAAGAGGATGTAACTGGATCATTGTCTAGCCCCATACACAAAAGTAAATTCAAAATGGATCAAAGACATTAATGTAAATCATGAAGGCATAAAATTCTTAGAAAAAAACATAGGCAAAAATCTCTTGGAAATAAACATGAGTGACTTCTTCATGATCATATCTCCTGAGCAAGGGATACAAAAGCTAAAATGAACAAGTGGGACTATATCAAGCTGAAAAGCTTCTGTACAGCAAAGGACACCACCAATAGTACAAAAAGGCAGCCTACAGTATGGGAGAAGATCTGATAAAGGGTTGACATTCAAAATGTATAAAGAGCTCACATACCTCAACAAACAAAAAGTGAACAACACAATTAAAAATGGGCAGAGGAGCTGAACAGACAGTTCTCCAAAGAAGAAATTCAGATGGCCAAGAGACACATTAAAAGATGCTACACATCGCTAGTCATCAGAGAATTGCAAATTAAAATATCAATGAGATATCACCTCACACCTGTAAGGATCGCCACCATCCAAAAGACAACAACAACAAATGATGGTGAGGTTGTGGAGAAAGGGGAACCCTCCTACACTGCTGGTGGGAATGTAAATTAGTTCAACCATTGTGTATAGCAGTATGGACTTTCCTCATAAAGCTCAAAATATAAATACCATTTGACCCAGGAATTCCACTCCTAGGAATTTACCCTAAGAATGCAGCACTCCAGTTTGAAAAAGACATATGCACCCCTATGTTTATCACAGCACTATTTACAATAGCCAAGAAATGGAAGCAACCTAAGTGTCCATCAGTAGATGAATGGATAAAGAAGGTGTGGTACACATCACAATTGAATATTATTCAGCCATTAGAAGAAAACAAATCCCACCATTTGCAACAACATGTATGGAGCTGGAGGGTATTATGTTCAGTGAGATAAGCCAAGTGGAGAAATACAAGTAGCATATGATTTCACTCATCAGTTGAGCAGAAGAACAAAGGAAAAACTGAAGGAACAAAATAGTATCAGACTCACAGAACCCAAGAAAGGACTAACAGTTACCAAAGGGAAAGGGTCTGGGGATGGTGGGTGGAAAGGTAGGGAGAAGCAGAATAAGGGGCATTATGTTTAGCACACATAACATAGTGGGGGCCATGGCGATGGCAGTATAGCACAGAAAAAACAAGTAGTAACTCTATAGCATCTTACTATGCTGATGGACTGTGACTGTAATGGCACATATGGGGGAGACTTGATAATGTGGAGAATCTAGTAACCACAATGTTTCTCATGTGATTGTATAATAGTGATACAAAAAAAAATCTCTAAAAGACATTTGGAAATTTTGGATTGGATCTTTTTTCATTATGTCAATGTTAAATTCCTGCAGTTACATGGAAGGCCATCCTCATTCTTAGGAAATATATACTTACGTGTTTAAGCGCATTAAGTGATGGGTATTTGCACCTAACTGTCAAGTACTGCAGTGAAAAAGTGATTGTGTGTGCATGTGGGGATGAGGAGGAGAGAGATGGAGGACACAGTTCAGCAGAATGTGCTGAATCAAGGAGAAGGGCATATGGGTGCTCACTGTAGTATTTCTGTAGATTTGACATTTTTCAAAGTAGAAATTTAGGAGAAAAAAATAATCACTGTAGTTTAGCAAGCCCGAGGTCAGCACATTTTTCTGCAAAAAATATTTTAGGCTTTATATAATTTCTATTACAACTATTCATCTTTGCCATCTACCATGAAAGCAGCGAAATGAATGGGAGTTGCTGTGTTCTAATAACATTTTATCTACAAAAGCAGTAGTGGGCCAGATTTCACCACAGGCCTTATTTTCTGACACCTGCTTTAGGCTGTGGAGAACTTAGGGCAATCCTTCTGCATCCCACTGAAACCTTTTTCATCTTCTCTGAGATAAAAATTCTTCAAATCTCATTTTCTTCCCAAAGCCCAAGGTCTAGTGCTCCAGTGCCTGCCATTTTGTCCCTTCTCGGTTCTCAGAGATCTTGAGGAGAGTTGGTATAAAAGGGTGTTTAGGAGTGGGAATTCTGTGGGAAAGTAAAATGGTGCAGCTACTATGGAAGACAGTGTGAAGGTTTCTCAAAAAATTAAAAGTAGAAACACCACGTGATGCAATGCTTCTAGGTATATATACCCAAAAGAATAGAAATCAGGACCTCGAAGGGCTATGAGCACTCCCACTATTCACCACAGATAAGATGTGGGAACAGCCTAAGGCCTGTGGCAGGTGCACAGATAAAGACAATGTGTGTGCCTACAACAGAAAGCTATTCAGCCTTAAAAAATGAGGAAATTCTGCAATATGGGACTATATGGATGGACCTTAAGGTCATACGCTAAGAGAAATAAGCCAGAAACAGAACGACGAGTACTGTATGATTCCACTTACATGAACTATCTAAAACAGCCAATTCATAACACATTGGAATGGCGGTTACCAGGGGCTGGGGGAATGGGAAATGGGAGTTATTAGTCAACAGGCATGAAGTGTCAATTAAGACATATAAATAAATTCTGGAGATCTGCTGTACAACAACTGTACTTCTAGTCAACAATAATGTAGATTTGAAAATTTGTGACAAGGATGGATCTCACATTAAGGTTGTTACCACAATAAAAAATTAAAAGAGCAGGTGCCCTGGAGACAGTCCTTAGCATGAGTCCTTGTTCCCCACTTTAGTTCTGTGGTCTTGGGCAAGATAATCAAACCTCCATGCAACAGCTTCCTCCTTCTGCCTCAGGATAAGACTGATACTTCCCTACAGACAGCCAGCAATTAATGTGTTGTTCCTTTCAAAGAGCTCGGCATTATGCCCAGCATGCAGTAAGCGTGAGTGAATGCTATCTATTATTATTCCTGCTAGACTAGGTATGTGAGACATTCTAAGGATGTATTTTAAAATCATGCTTAGCAGGGTACCTGGTATACAAGGATTCAATATGTGTAAGATACTGTAATTATTTCACTGAGTGCTAAACATGTATTTTGTACCTGTTACTTCCTTTGTATCTAACACTCAACTAACTCTTGAGCTATTTGACTTTTCATATTTTTACACCTTCCCATTTCTAATGGGTTTTAAGTAACTGAAGGCAAAGTCCAGGGAATATGCATTTTGCAATCCTCCAGCACCATCCTTTATACATAGTCTGGGCTTGACATAAAATATGTAATTAGAAGGCTCAAGATGGTGGCATGAGTAGGGCCGCGGAAATCTCCGCACAAAACCATATATATTTTTGAAAATACAACAAATACAACTACGCCTAAAAGAGAGACCAGAAGATACAGTACAACCACCAGGTTATATCTACATCTGTGAGAGCTCATCATCGCATGAAAAGGGTAAGACACAAAGCCATGACACAGCAGGAGCCGAGTAATCCCCCGACCCCAGCTCACCAGCAGGAGGAAAAGAATAAGGGTGGGGAGGTGGTGGAAGCACAGGACTGCTAAATAACAAGCCCTAGTATTCTGCAGTGGGAGCACAGACACATTGCATGGTGTATTGGATATTAGAGAAATGGAAAAGTAAAATCCGAGATGGAGACTGTGAGCTGGCTCCCATGGGACAAAAGAAAAGCAGATGCTATTTGAAAGTCTTAAAGGGACAGGGGCTTAAGAGCTGGATGGAATCGTCCTGGCACACTCAGCCCAGCAGACTGAGAATCCTAAGTAACTTCAGGCACACTAACCCCCTGGGTGGCAATGAAGCTCTGAATCCCCTCATGGTGATAAGTAGCCACCCATTCATTCCCCCTCACTGGTGCTGCAAGCAAACTGTTGGACCTGCCGCAGTGGCATAGCAGAACAGCGGCCCCACCCACAGCAACAACACAGAGTCTCCTCCATCATGCAGCTAACCGTGACAGGCCCAGAGGCTGCTGCAGGTGTGTAGCTGCACATCATGGAGAGAGGAAGCCAGAGCAAGGAAGAAAGGGGAGACGTTCTCACAGGAGAACACACCCAGCGAGCCTGCCAGTCCCCACAGGGCTCTGGGCTATCAAGAGGGCTACAAAGCCAATGGCAGCTCAGGAGCGTATCCCAGAGATGGGTCCCTGTGTGCAGGAAACCAACACAGGCAGCAGAGAAGGGCAAGGTAACCAAAAAGCAGGAAGGCATGTTGTTCTCTTGGCTGACACACGCACGACCTGCCTATGATCAACTCTATCGCCATGAAAAGGCAGAAGAATCTGGTCTAGTCAAAAATCACTCAGACAACCCCAGAGAGAGGGTCTGGGGAGATAGATATAACGAATATTCCTGAAAAAGAATTCAAAATAAAGGTCCTAACCACGCTGATGGACCTGCAGAGAAATATGCAAGAGCTAAAGGATCAAATTATGAGGGAGAATATAGAAACAAAACAATCTCTGGAAGGACTTAAGAGCAGACTAGATGAGGTACAAGAGAATGTTACTGGAATAGAAATCAGAGAACAGAAATACAGAGAAGCTGAGGCAGAGGAGATAAAAGGAACTCCAGGAATGAAAGAATATTGAGAGAACTGTGTGACCAATCCAAATGGAATAATATTTGCATTATAGGGGTACCAGAAGAAGAAGAGAGAGAAAAAGGGATAGAAAGTGTATTTGAATAAATAATTGCTGAAAATGTCCCCAAAGTGGGGGAGCAAATATTCTCTCAGACCATGGAAGCCACAGATCTCAGAACAGAAAGGACCCAAGGAAGACAACATGAAGACTTAAAATGGCAGAGATCAAAGAAAGGACACAGTACTAAAGGCATCCAAAGAGAGAAAAAAGATCACCTACAAAGGAAAACCCATCAGGCTATCATCAGACTTCTCAACAGAAACCTTACAGGCCAGACGAGAATGGCATGATCAATGCAATGAAACAAAAGGACCTTGAACCAAGAATACTGTATCTAGCACGATTATCATTTAAATATAAAGGAGGGATTAAATAATTTCCAGAGAAGCAAAAGCTGAGGGAATTTGCCTCCCACAAACCACCCCTACAGGGTACTCATCTAAAGAGATGTTACCAGAGAAAATAATATCACAGCAAAGAAAGTTGACCAAACAAATACTAACTAAAGGCAAAAAATAGATAGACTATTCACAAAAAACAGTCAAAGGAAATACAAAAGGCTACAGAATAAAACACCTAACATATAAAGAATGGAAGAGGAAGAATAAGAAGAGAGAGAAAAGAATCATCACACTGTGTTTATACTAGCTTAATAAGAGACTTAAGTTAGACGGTTAGAGAGTAAAGAAGATACCTTTGAGCCTTTGGTAACAACGAATCCAAACCCTGCAATGACAGTAAGTACATATCTATCGATAATCACCCAAACTGTAAATCGACTGAATGCACTAATCAAAAGACACAGAGTAATTGAATGAATAAAAAAGCAAGATCCATCTTTATGCTGCTTATAAGAGACTCACCTCAAACCCAAAGGTATTCACAGAATATAAGTGAAGGGATGGAAAAAGATATTTCATGCAAACAATAGGGAGAAAAAAGTAGGTGTTGCAGTACTTGTATCAGACAAAACAGACCTCAAAACAAGGAAAGTCACAAGAGATAAAGAAGGACATGACATAACGATAAAGGGCTCAGTCCAACAAGAGGATATAACCATTCTAAATATATATGCACCCAATACAGGAGCACCGACATAAGTGAAACAAATGCTAACAGAATTAAAGGAAGAAATAGAATGCAATGCATTCATTTTAGAAGACTTCAACACTCCACTCACTCCAAAGGACACATCCACCAGACAGAAAATAAGTAAGGACACAGAGGCACTGAACAACACACTAGAACATATGGACCAAATAGACATCTACAGGACTCTACACCCAAAGCAGCAGAATTCACATTCTTCTCAAGTACACATGGAACATTTTCCAGGATAGACCACATACTAGACCACAAAAAGAGCCTCAGTAAATTCAAAAAGATTGAAATCCTACCAACCAACTACTCAGACCACAAAGGTATAAAACTAGAAATAACTTGTAAAAAAAAAACAAAAAGGATCACAAAAACATGATGGTGGAGGTGGAGCCAAGATGGCAGCGTGAGTAGAGCAGCGGAAATCTCCTCCCAAAACCACATATATCTATGACAATATAACAAAGACAACTATTCCTAGAATAAAGACCAGAGGACACAGGACAACATCCAGACCACATCCACACCTGCGAGAACCCAGTGCCTCGAAAAGGGGGTAAGATACAAGGCCTGGCCCGGCGGAACCTGAGCACCCCTCCCCACAACTCCCAGCAGGAGAAGAGTAGGCAGAGCGGGAGGGAGACGGAGCCCAGGACTGCTGAACACACAGCCCCAGAAATCCAGACCAGAGCGCAGACACAGTGTGTGCGTGGGGCCCTGGATACCAGGGAAACAGGGCAACAAGAACAGTGAGAGGGTACCAGAGGCCTGGCACCGGAGGACATGAGAAAAGCGAGCGGCCATATTTTTTTTTTTTTTTTGCTGTTTTGTTTTGGTGAGCGCTTTTTGGAAGTCTTAAAGGGACAGGAACCCCAATACTAGGGAAACAGGGTAGCAACACTGGTGAGCAGATGCCTGAGGCTGGCGCCACAGAATAAAGAAAAACGAGCGGCCATTATTTATTTATTTATTTATTTTAATTTAAAAAAATTTTTTTTGTGTGTGGTCGTTGTTTTGTTCTGGCGGGTGCTTTTTGTAAGTCTTAAAGGGGCAGGGTGGGACACCTAAACCAGAGGTAGGGACTCCGGGGATCTCTGGGCACCCTAATCCCCTGGGCAGCAGGGAGCAGGAAGGCCCCTTACAGAGATAAATAGCCTCCCGGCCGCTCCCCCTCCAACACGACTCCACCACTTAGGAGCAGAGACCCGAGCCAGGCCACACCCCCAGCAAGAGCAGTGAAAAACTCCATAGCAGCTGGGCAGGAAGCAGAAGCCCTTTCTGTGCAGAGCTACCCAGCACAAGCCACTAGAGGTCGCTGTAATCATAGGAGAGGAGGGCCACAAACCAACAAGAAGGGAAGTTCTTCCAGCCGTCACTCGTCCCATCTCTGCAAACTATTCCTATCACCATGAAAAGGTAAAACTACAGGCAGACAAAGATCACAGAGACAACACCACAGAAGGAGACAGACCTAACCAGTCTTCCTGACAAAGAATTCAAAATAATAATCATAAACATGCTGACAGAGATGCACAGAAATACGCAAGAGATATGGGATGAAGTCTGGAGGGAGATCACAGATGCCAGGAAGGAGATTACAGAAATGAAACAAACTCTGGAAGGGTTTATAAGCAGAATGGATAGGATGTAAGAGACCATTGATGGAATTGAAACCAGAGAATAGGAATGCATAGAAGCTGACATAGAGAGAGATAAAAGGATCTACAGGAATGAAACAATATTAAGAGAACTGTGTGACCAATCCAAAAGGAACAATATCCGTATTATAGGGGTACCAGAAGAAAAAGAGAGAGGAAAAGGGATGGAAAGTATCTTGGAAGAAATAACTGCTGAAAACTTCCCCAAACTGGAGAAGGAAATAATCGAACAGACCACGGAAATACACAGAACCCCCAACAGAAAGGATCCAAGAAGGACAACACCAAGACACATAATAATTAAAATGGCAAAGATCAAGGACAAGGAAAGAGTTTTAAAGGCAGCTAGAGAGAAAAAGGTCACCTATAAAGGAAAACCCATCAAGCTGACATCAGACTTCTCAACAGAAACCCTACAGGCCAGGAGAGAATGGCATGATATATTAAATACAATGAAACAGAAGGGCCTTGAACCAAGGATACTGTATCCAGCACGACTATCATTCAAATATGATGGTGGGATTAAACAATTCCCAGACAAACAAAAGATGAGGGAATTTGCTTCTCACAAACCACCTGTACAGGACATCTTACAGGGACTGCTCTAGATGGGAGCACTCCTAGAAAGAGTACAGCACAAAACACCCAATATATGAAGAATCGAGGAGGATGAATAAGAAGGGAGAGAAGAAAAGAATCTCCAGACAGTGTATATAACAGCTCAATAAGCGAGCTAAGTTAGGCAGTAAGATACTAAAGAGGCTAACCTTGAACCGTTGGTAACCACGAATTTAAAGCCTGCAATGGCAATAAGTACATATCTTTCAATAGTCACCCTAAATGTTAATGGACTGAATGCACAAATCAAAAGACACAGAGTAATAAAATGGATAAAAAAGCAAGACCCATCTATATGCTGCTTACAAGAAACTCACCTCAAACCCAAAGACATGAACAGACGAAAAGTCAAGGGATAGAAAAACATACTTCAGGCAAACAACAGCGAGAAGAAAGCAGGGGTTGCAGTACTAATAGCAGACAAAATAGACTTCAAAACAAAGAAAGTAGCAAGAGATAAAGAAGGACACTACATAATGATAAAGGGCTCAGTCCAACAAGAGGATATAACCATTCTAAATATATATGCACCCAACACAGGAGCACCAGCATATGTGAAACAAATAGTAACAGAACTAAAGGGGGAAATAGACTGCAATGCATTCATTCTAGGAGACTTCAACACACCACTCACCCCAAAGGATAGATCCACCAGGCAGAAAATAAGTAAGGACACGGAAGCACTGAATAACACAGTAGAGCAGATGGACCTAATAGACATCTATAGAACTCTACATTTATAAGCAACAGAATATACATTCTCTCAAGTGCACATGGAACATTCTCCAGAATACACCACATACTAGGCCACAAAAAGAGCCTCAGTAAATTCCAAAAGATCGAAATCCTACCAACCAACTTTTCAGACCACAAAGGCATAAAACTAGAAATAAACTGCACAAAGAAAGCAAAAAGGCTCACAAACACATGGAGGCTAAACAACACGCTCCTAAATAATCAGTGGATCAATGACCAAATCAAAATGGAGATCCAGCAATATATGGAAACAAATGACAACAACAACACTAAGCCCCAACTTCTGTGGGACACAGCAAAAGCAGTCTTAAGAGGAAAGTCTATAGCAATCCAAGCATATTTAAAAAAGGAAGAACAATCCCAAATGAATGGTCTAATGTCACAATTATCGAAATTGGAAAAAGAAGAACAAATGAGGCCTAAGGTCAGCAGAAGGAGGGACATAATAAAGATCAAAGAAGAAATAAATAAAATTGAGAAGAATAAAACAATAGCAAAAATCAATGAAACCAAGAGCTGGTTCTTCGAGAAAATAAACAAAATAGATAAGCCTCTAGCCAGACTTATTAAGAGGAAAAGAGAGTCAACACAAATCAACAGTATCAGAAACGAGAAAGGAAAAATCACGACGGACCCCACAGAAATACAAAGAATTATTAGAGAATACTATGAAAACCTATATGCTAACAAGCTGGGAAACCTAGGAGAAATGGGCAACTTCCTAGAAAAATACAACCTTCCAAGATTGACCCAGAAAGAAACAGAAAATCTAAACAGACCAATTACCAGCAATGGAATTGAAGCGGTAATAAAAAAACTACCCAAGAACAAAACCCCCGGAACAGATGGATTTACCTTGGAATTTTATCAGACATACAGGGAAGACATAACACCCATTCTCCTTAAAGTTTTCCAAAAAATAAAGGAGGAGGGGATACTCCCAAACTCATTCTATGAAGCTAACATCACCCTCATACCAAAACCAGGCAAAGACCCCACCAAAAAAGAAAACTACAGACCAATATCCCAGATGAATGTAGATGCAAAAATACTCAACAAAATATTAGCAAACCGAATTCAAAAATACATCAGAAGGATCAAACACCATGACCAAGTGGGATTCATCCCAGGGATGCAAGCATGGTACAAAATTCGAAAGTCCATCAACATCATCCACCACATCAACAAAAAGAAAGACAAAAACCACATGATCATCTCCATAGATGCTGAAAAAGCATTTGACAAAGTTCAACATCCATTCATGATAAAAACTCTCAGCAAAATGGGAATAGAGGGCAAGTATCTCAACATAATAAAGGCCATCTATTATAAACCCACAGACAACATTATATTGAACACCGAGAAGCTGAAAGCATTTCCTCTGAGATCGGGAACTAGACAGGGATGCCCACTCTCCCAACTGTTATTTAACATAGTACTGGAGGTCCTAGCCACAGCAATCAGACAAAACAAAAACATACAAGGAATCCAGATTGGTAAAGAAGAAGTTAAACTGTCACTATTTGCAGATGACATGATACTGTACATAAAAAACCCTAAAGACTCCACCCTAAAACTACTAGAACTGATATTGGAATACAGCAAAGTTGCAGGATACAAAATTAACACACAGAAATCTGTGGCTTTCCTATACACTAACAATGAACCAACAGAAAGAGAAATCAGGAAAACAACTCCATTCACAATTGCATAAAAAAAAAAAATACCTAGGAATAAACCTAACCAAAGAAGTGAAAGACTTATACTCTGAAAACTACAAGTCACTCTTAAGAGTAATTAAAGGGGACACTAACAGATGGAAACTCATCCCATGCTCATGGCAAGGAAGAATTAATATCGTCAAAATGGCCATCCTGCCCAAAGCAATATACAGATTTGATGCAATCCCTATGAAACTACCAGCAGCATTCTTCAATGAACTGGAACAAATAATTCAAAAATTCATATGGAAACACCAAAGACCCCGAATAGCCAAAGCAATCCTGAGAAAGAAGAATAAAGTAGGGGGGATCTCACTCCCCAACTGCAAGCTCTACTATAAAGCCATATTAATCAAGACAACTTGGTATTGGCACAAGAACAGAGCCACAGACCAATGGAACAGACTAGAGAATCCAGACATTAACCCAGACATATATGGTCAATTAATATTTGATAAAGGAGCCATGTACATACAATGGCGAAATGACAGTCTCTTCAACAGATGGTGCTGTCAAAACTGGACAGCTACATGTAGGAGAAAGAAACTGGACCATTGTCTAACCACATAAACAAAAGTAAACTCAAAATGTATCAAAGACCTGAATGTAAGTCATGAAACCATTAAACTCTTGGAAGAAAACATAGGCAAAAACCTCTTAGACATAAACATGAGTGACCTCTTCTTGAACATAACTCCCCGGGCAAGGAAAACAACAGCAAAAATGAACAAGTGGGACTATATTAAGCTGAAAAGCTTCTGTACAGCAAAAGACACCATCAATAGATCAAAAAGGAACCCTACAGTATGGGAGAATATATTTGAAAATGACAGATCTGATAAAGGCTTGACATCCAAAATATATAAAGAGCTCATACGTCTCAACAAACAAAAAACAAATAACCCAATTAAAAAATGGGCAGAGGAACTGAACAGACAGTTCTCCAAAAAAGAAATACAGATGGCCGACAGACACGTGAAAAGATGCTCCACATCGCTAATTATCAGAGAAATGCAAATTAAAACTACAATGAGGTATCACCTCACACCAGTAAGGATGGCTGCCATCCAAAAGACAAACAACAACAAATGTTGGCGAGGCTGTGGAGAAAGGGGAACCCTTCTAAACTGCTGGTGGGAATGTAAATTAGTTCAACCATTGTGGAAAGCAGTATGGAGGTACATCAAAATGCTCAAAACAGACTTACCATTTGACCCAGGAATTGCACTCCTAGAAATTTACCCTAAGAATGCAGCAATCAAGTATGAGAAAGAGCAATGCACCCCTATGTTTATCGCAGCACTATTTTCAATAGCCAAGAATTGGAAGCAACCTAAATGTCCTTTGATAGATGAATGGATAAAGAAGATGTGGTACATATACACAATGCAATACTACTCAGCCATAAGAAAAGGGCAAATCCTACCATTTGCAGCAACATGGATGGAGCTGGAGAGTATTATGCTCAGTGAAACAAGCCAAGCGGAGAAAGAGAAATACCAAATGATTTCACTCACCTGTGGAATATAAGAACAAAGGAAAAACTGAAGGAACAAAACAGCAGCAGAATCACAGAATTCAAGAATGGACTAACAGGTACCAAAGGGTAAAGGACTGAGGAGGATGGGTAGGTAGGAAGGTATAAGGTTGGGGGAAGAAGAAGGGGGATATTGAGATTAGCATGCATGGGGTTGGGGAGAAAGGGGAGGGCTGTACAACACAGAGAAGGCAAGTAGTGATTCTACAACATTTTGCTATGCTGATGGACAGTGACTGTAAAGGGGTTTATAGGGGGGACCTGGTATAGGGGAGAGCCTAGTAAACAAAATATTCGTCATGTAAGTGTAGATTAATGATACCAAAAAGAAAAGGTAGTTCCTGTGTGGTGACCTCCAATGAGTTCTACACAAGGGTATGAAGGGCATATAAAAGTGTAGGTAAAGGGTCTGTTTGTGTTTTTACAGAGGATCAAAGCATAATTTGGCTACCCCGAAATTGAACTAAGATACGATATGAAAAAGAACTTCCAATATCAACACTCTCTGGAAGACTCATGCCAGAAGATGATCATCAAAAAACCCCAACAAAGACCCACGCACTGCTACAGGTGTGGATGCACTCATCCCACCAGTTCCTGGACTTGCCATGGGAATGAAGAAGGAGATATCTAAGCTGGCCTGTGCATACAGTAAAACAACAAATTTGACTGGATCTATACTGTTGGAACTCAACCAAGAATTAGGAGAAGTGCAAATTGTAGCGCTCCAAAATCTTACAACTACAGACTATTTACTGTTAAAAGAACATAAGGGATATGAACAGTCCCCAGGAATGGGTTGTTTTAATTTGTCTGATTTCTCTCAGACTGTTCAAGCTCAGTTGGACAATATCCACCATATCATAGATAAGTTTTCACAAATGCCTAAGGTGCCTAACTGGTTTTCTTGGTTTCACTGGAGATGGCTGGTAATTACAGGTATGCTTTGGTTATGTAACTATACTCCTATTATGTTAATGTGTGTGCGCAATTTAAGTAGTATTTTAAAACCTATACATCCTTAAGTTACTCTACAAGAAGATATGTCAAAGAAATAATCAATCTTCCCATGTTTTCTTCCACCTGCTACTTCTATAGCTTTTCTTCTTCCTTCCTAATTACAACCCTTAAATAGAATTCATGCCTCATATCGAATTTACTGAGTATCATAATTCTTCCAAGTGGTAAAGATACCTCAAGACAAATGCTGGGCATAGAAGCCACAGGGCATAAATATGCAAAGAAGTAAAAAGCTAACCTTTTCAAACAATAAGGCTTCTCTCTCACTTACCAACTTCACATTTCCCTGTATGGCCCCGGAAGATGACTGGTTAGCCAGAGATGGGTAAGATTCCTCAAGGGAGGAACAACCTAGGACAGGCACAGTCGCAGGGGGGCCATCAGGTGAGAAATTTGGGATCAACAGAGGTGAGGCTTAGAACCTCACCCCCCCTGTGCTGAGAGAAATCTTCTGCATACGTGGATGTTTTATTGCCCTTGTCTAGCTTGGATTAACACATAGTCTACAGGTACACACCTGGTTATCTACAATTGCTCTCTTACAACACTAAACTATGTTTTCTACCTTTATCTTGTATCTACCTACCACTTCAGCATTTTATTAAAAATAATAATAATAAAGAGAGAAATGTGGTATCCACATATAAATCAAGTATAAAAATCAAATGAGTATTCATATTTGAACTGACTGTTCATAGTTCATAATGCATGAGCAAAACCAAAAGTTTCTGTGATGACTGCCCTTGTACTGTTCACCATGTAACTTATTCACTATGTAAGAATTTGTTCTCCATGTAAGAACTTGTTCGTTATGCTTCAGAAGACTGGAGACTGACGAGAATTAGGCTTGGGGTGGATTAATGATTGTGCATTGAGCATTGACTCTCCTATACAGAATTTTATTGTTGTTATCAACCATTTGATCAATAAATATGAGAGATGCCCTCAAAAAAAAAAAAAAAGTACACACTTCCAATTGTAAAATAAATAAGTAACCGGGATGTAATGTGTAGCATAAGGAATATAGTCAAAATATTGTAACAACTTGGTATGGTGATAGCTGATACCTACAATTATCATGTATATAAATGTTGAATCACTGTGTTGTACACCTGAAACTAATGTAATGTAATACTGTGTGTCAACTACCCTTCAATAAAAAATAATTATCTACAAAAAAAAAAAAAAATAAATAACAAAATCAAGGTGGGTAATAGAGGGAGCCAGCCGCGAAGGCCCCTGCCTTATGGGGGTCTTCTTCCAGCCTGAGCTTCGCTACACAGCTTGAGTAGCATGGCTCCCGGCGGGGGACACTTATGCTGTCCTGGTCAGGGAACAGAGGGGCACTCGTGACAATGCGTGAGGTAGTTGTTTGACTGAAGGAAGTTGAGAAGGGCACAGATGTAGGTAGCCCTGTGCTACTAGAGACAGGACTCAAAGCGAGGGGCAAGCTGCTGGTAGTTGGGGTGGGGACAGAGCTGGAAGATGCTACCATTGTGACATGGGAAGGGCTGGATGGCACAGGGCCCTCATTCCCATTTTTAGGTGGAGCCACAAAGATGGCTTGAACATGGGAAGTGCTGGACACAGCAAGAGCTGCAGAGGCAGAAGGGTTAGCAGCTGGGCTGCTCAGCATTCCAAACAGAACATTGGGCTGCAGGGTGGGGCCTGGGGCAGGTGGGGACTGGGGTTTGGAAGATGGCTCAGCCTGAGGGGCTGGAGGTGACTTAGTGGCATCAGTGGCTGGTATTGTGGGAGAGGCAGGGGTCAGCCCTGAGAAGGTGGCTGTGGGTCTGGAAGATGTCTCAGGAGGTGCCTGGGAGGGGCCCTGGCTCTGAAGAGCCAAGAGGGCCCAGAACGCCAGGCATCTTCAGGGGCGAACAGGCTGCAGTGGTTGCCACTCAAGCAGATTCTGGGAAGAAGGGCAAAAACATGAATTTTGGTATCTCAAATGTGATGGTATTTGGTGCTCTAGAAGCCTTGCTGGGCCAGGGATTCAAGAGTCAACAAATATGACTAATCTATACCACAGGTTCTTAATATATTCATTTCCCAAAATCAAGGAAGTGCTCCTTATTTCTACCCTTCACAGATCGTAAGACAAAGAGCAGGGGATAAAACTTGGCCTACCAGGGGTTAAATGTGTGGACACTAAGGAAAATCCAATCATCTGAACTCAAGCACAGCTCAGAGCAGCTATGGAATGGGGCTGCAAACCAACGGCCATCTGACTACAAAAATGAGGCTGCCCTCTCCAACTTTAAGGGCGGCAGCCCCTTCCCTACAATCTGCTCCTGATGAGAGGGTTCTGAAGCCGTCAGGCTTGCACCAGCTCAGGTGTGCTAAGCTAAAGCAGCTTCAACCTTTTTAATGACTGACTGGCATGGTGCTTTCACTTAAGCCTAAGCAGAGGCTGATGGCACTGTGTGCTCCACAGAAAGCTCTTCCCCTCACCTGGGAAAGATGGTAGGCCCAGGGAGTTTGGCTTCTTCGCGACGATAATGTACTTGGGGAGAAACAGCAGGTTAGTACTTGGGGCTGGGAGGGAGGCTGAGGAAGCAGCAGTTCAGCAGCAGGCAGGGTGAGAGTAAAAGCTGGTGGAGTGGCAGGTGGGTTCTCAGTGACAGAGCTCAAGGCAGTTTCTAAGGAAGAAAGAAAGAAAGGAAGAAAGGATTGTCCTCCCTTGTAGGAGAATTCTTTCCAGGGTAATCGCAGAGCACGGGGAGGCTCAGGGACTTGGGGGAACTCATGTAGAAATGCTTCCTCTCAATCTCAATGCTCACTGTTCTAGGATTCTACTGAGTACCCAAGAGGTGGATTTCTCAAGAGACAGACCAAAATAAAATCAAAGGAAACCCTCTCTGGAGTGTGAAATTAACCTATATTCCTTACCAGTCTTATCCTCCAAGACCTTGTTAAGCCATTGTTATGAAGCTTTCTTTTCCAAGTCTAGGTCTTCAGCAGTGATTGAATAACCAAGCAGGGGAGGTGGAGGCTACCAGGAGAAAAAGGAGAAGCCAAGACAGTCAGAAGGAAGTGAAAGAAACCTGTACTGACCCTTCCATTCCTATGACTCAGGGGAGCCAGGCTGGGGTGGGCAGGGGTGGATGGACAGACCATACCAAGATCAGTGGGATCCCTCATCTGGAGGGCAACAGTTGAATCTTCTGTGTGGCCAGGAGCTGATGGGTGTAGATGGAGAATCCCAGGAGTTCTGCTTCCTACATGTGGTTGTATCTGCAACTGAAGTATCAGACTTACTTTCTTCCTCCTCTCTTCCAGAAATGGAGAGGTCTGTCTATCCAGCCTTGTTTTTAATACTGAACTTTCACTAGGTGTCTCTGAGATTCTACCTTCCATGGTTTGGGCTCTTGGATAGTGTTGGCAATGTTATTTCTAACAGTCAAGAAGACATGAAGTGGTAATTGCTCCAAATGTGTGCACATGGTTGCTTACTGGACAGAAACTGCCTGGACTGCTCAGATTCCCCCACCTAGGCTTATCTTACCCCGAGCCCCCCAGGTGGCCTGGGTTATGCTATACGAGTCTGGGCCACCTTTCTCCCTTTCCAGACCATAAAGCCCAAAAGACAGGAACGTCTATCTCTGAAACTATGAGGCCCCACACAAATCAAGGCCCAGTATACGTTTCCAGTGGGTTGTAGTCCATGTGTGCTCTGTACACACTACCACCAACACATGCCACACTTTCATCAACTTACTCTGTTCTCCCTGGGACTCCTTGTCTGTTAGCAATGGAGCTGAAGAGCCAGAATGATGAGAAAGCTCCTCTTCTCTGTAGGAGGAAGAGGCACAATTACGTTTAGAAAAGTACTGGATAACTTCTTATACACTCCTAACTACCGACTGGCCAAAGTCTAGAACAACCATGACTAAGATCTTAGTGTGCCAAGACAACAACAACAAAAAAGAAGTCAGAGAAGTTTCCTAAAGAAATGAAGGGAGGCAGCTCACAGAAGCCACAGAGACACCTTTGTCTTAAAACAAGCACAAAACAATCTTCAGAACCTTACCTACAAATTGCCAAATTTCCGACAGTTCTAGTCACACCTCTATCTCTAAGAAAGCGGCATTCTAGTCAGTCACCTAGAGGGTCAGTTTGGGTCTAGAATGTGTCCACTGCTGCCCACTCCCTTCAGTCACTCTGTTCACTCTGTCCTGTGCGGCCCTTCCCCTTACACCCCAGCCCCTCATGCTACAGCATGAGGGGGAGCAGAGGTCAGTGTGGTTAGTATGTGACAACTGCAAGAGATGAGAGGAATTCAGGGCAGTACCGTCTTCTGCCCTTTAGATGTGAACCGCTTTGATTCTCCAAATCAGAGTCTCAGAAAGCCTAAGAGCCAAGTAAATTTCCCTCCTTTCCTACCCTCTCATTAATCTACACAGCAAATCACCAATTACCTTAGTTTCTTTGCTGGCCTCTCAGCTGTCTGTGAGCAGGGTAAGGCAGGGCTGGAGAAAGGTGAGGCACTGGGATTCCTTCTCTTCCAGAGCTAAAAGTCAAACACAAGTCACATGACTGATGCTACAAAATAATGTAGGATCTTACCTTCAACATAATTATGTGGCTCTAATTCATCAGTGTATATAAAGTCTCCTTTTCAAGTGACTAAAAAACATTTCTTTGTGAAGAGGGGCTTCTGAAAAGTGAGTCAATTGCCAGTATTAACTATGGGGAATGAAGTCGGAAAAAGTAATGAAATGCTAACAAATGGCAGAGGAATGAGTGTGCTTTCTACATATCCTGAAGAGTGGAATGTCATATGCAGTAACAGCAGAAAGAGAGCTCTGATGCCTACAAGTTCACTCTGTATTAGTCCATGGAAATGATAAAGGTAAATTCAGAAACTGTTCCAGGGAAGATAAGCCAGTAAGTTGTTTAGTCTGGCTTTCATTAAATTTTCAGTTTTACTTTATTAAATTTAAAACATACGCTATTGTGACATGTGACTTTTGCAACATCTATGGTATTTACTGTTACATGACAGTTATCCATACAGCCATCCATACATGACTAGCCAGGGTTGAGAATAATCCAGTTTAACAATTAGGTGAAAAGTGTTTTCTCTCTACTTCATAGACTGTGCATATACATACAACACAGACATGATAAAAGATTTACATTTAGAAGTATAACAAACAAAAGGCTTGCAGTGGGATGGACATGTCATTCCAGATGGAGAACAGAACCTGGAAAGGTAAGGAAGCAGGAAAGTATCAGTATTAGGAGCTCTTAGGAGACATTTTGGTTTGCCTTAATTATGAGGTATATATAAAGGAAAAAGAAGCTAGAAATGCAAGCTTGAGGTTTGGCAATTTAAGGCCACTGTAAATATTTCTGCTTTGGAAAACAAATGTTAAGACAAATGGAGACACCAATGCCACACACAAAGAGGTCAGAGGACTGTTCACTTTCTATAATTAGTACCAGTTGAATGCTGGTAATGATTTATAATATCAAAGCTAGAACTTCTAATTTACACAGCTGTAGATTTGGGTATTTACTAGTGTTCCTCTGGAAAAATTTAATTAAGTCAAATAACTATGCTACCACTCACTCCAAATATGAGAGCTGTCATCTGGACTGATCACACTATATTCACTATTCACTACCAATTCTTTCAATGAGGCATCCATGTAAAGAACGTTCATATTTAGTCTACCCTTCCTGAGACCTACTTCTGAGAACTTACATATTCAAACATCACACATCTATAGGGGGCTGCTAACTACTCACAAGAGAATATCCAACTGTTAGTGTCAGTGAGTGTACATGTTGCAGTAGGTCACAGGCTCCACCAGTAGTGGGAAATTTACAATGAAATGTGGCAAAGGCCTACTGTGGTGTTCCAGACCAACCACCTGCTGAGGACAAGCAGAAAATGCTGAAGAAAATAAGAAATACATCTGTTTGAAGGTATGGTGGTATGAAAGAGCTATTAAAGCAGTGAAACACTGTGGAGACAAGACAAGAGAAGTAGAAGCCCAGAGATGAGCCTACATTTAGGTCTACATTTTCCCTCCCAGAGATGAGCCTACATTTAGGTCTACATTTTCCCTCAGGTGACTGCCACTTAGACATGGAAAGCTGCAGTTGAGAGGCTAAGAGAAGCTTTCACCAGTCTCACAGGGCTGAAGAGACAAAACAGAATCAGAGCTTTCCAAAGTAGAGGGATCCTAACAAAACCTCAGGCTTCTGGTTGGGATCTCAAAGGCTACATAAGAAGATATAAGGCAAATCAGAAATAAACCAGCCCCCACAAGAACTGACAACTCAGAATTCATGTCAATCCCAATTAGAAAGAGGAATCTGCTCCTACCCTGGCTGCCTGCCAGAGGCAAAAGTAAAACCTCTCTGGAGAAAGATACCATCATTCAGAGCTTCAAGTTATTGTTACTTTGTTTTGTTTCTTTTTCAATGTCTGACAGAGAAACAAAGCAACACATAAAATCAGGTATGTAAGGTAACGGTTAACCAATAATCAAGTGGACGGAGCACAGAAGATTTAAAAACTGGAGCTGTCAAGACTTTAGAGGAATGGCTTATTGTAATTTTTTTGTTATCATTAATCTATAATTACATGAAGAACATTACGTTTACTGGGCTCCCCCCTTCAGCAAGTCCCCCCCACATGCCCCATTACCATCACTGTCAATCAGTGAAGTAAGATGCTGTAGAATCACTACTTGTCTTCACTGTGTTGCACAGCCCTCCCCATGCACCCCCCTTATATTGTACATGCTAATCGTAATGCCCCCTTTCTTTTTCCCCACACTTTTTCCTCCCTTCCCACCCATCCTCCCCAGCCCTTTTCCCTTCAGTAACTATTAGTCCATTCTTGGGTTCTGTGATTCTGCTGCTGTTTTGTTCTTTCAGGTTTTGCTTTGTTCTTATACTCCATATATGAGTGAAGTCATTTGATACTTGTCTTTCTCCACCTGGCTTATTTCACTGGGCATAATACCCTCTAGCTCCATCCATGTTGTTGCAAATGGTAGGATTTGTTTCTTCTTATGGCTGAATAATATTCCATTGTGTATATGTACCACATCTTCTTTATCCATTCATCTACTGATGGACACTTAGGTTGCTTTCATTTCTTGGCTACTGTAAATAGTGCTGCGATAAACATAGGGGTGCATCTGTCTTTTTCAAACTGCGCTGCTGCATTCTTAGGATAAATTCCTAGAAGTGGAATTCCTGGGTCAAATGGTATTTCTATTTTGAGCTTTTTGGGGAACCTCCATACTGTTTCACACAATGGTTGAACTAATTTACATTCCCACCAGCAGTGTAGGAGGATTCCCCTTTTTCCACAACCTCGCCAACATTTGTTGTTGTTTGTCTTTTGGATGGTGGTGATCCTTACTGGTGTGAGGTGATATCTCATTGTGGTTTTAATTTGCATTTCTCTGATGACTAGCGATGTGGAGCATCTTATCATGTGTCTATATTGCCATCTGAATTTCTTCTTTGGAGAATTGTCTGTTCAGCTCCTCTGACCATTTTTTATTGGACTATTTGCTTTTTGTTTGTTGAGGTGCATGAGCTCTTTATATATTTTGGATGTCAACCCTTTATGGAATCTGTTATTTATGAATATATTCTTCCATACTGTATGGTACCTTTTTGTTCTATTGATAGTGTCCTTTGCTGTACAGAAGCTTTTGAGCTTGATATAGTCCCACTTATTCATTTTTGTTTTTGTTTCCCTTGGTGGGGAAATATGTTCATGAAGAAGTCGCTCATGTTTATGTCCAAGAGATTTTTGCCTATGTTTTTTTCTAGGAGTTTTATGGTTTCATGACTTACATTCAGGTCTTTTATCCATTTTGAATTTACTTTTGTGTATGGGGTTAGACAGTGATCCAGTTTCATTCTCTTACATGTAGCTGTCCAGTTTTGCCAGCACCATCAGTTGAAGAGACTGTCATTTCCCCACTGTATGTCCATGGCTTCTTTATCATATATTAATTGACCATATATGTTTGGATTAGTGTCTGAACTGTCTATCCTGTTCCACTGGTTTGTGGGTCTGTTCTTGTGTGTGCCAGTACCAAATTGTCTTGATTACTGTGGCTTTGTAGTAGAACTTGAAGTTGGGGAGCAAGATCCCCCCAACTTTATTCTTCCTTCTCAGGATTGCTTTGGCTATTCAGGGTCTTTGGTGTTTCTATACGATTTTTGAACTATTTATTCCAGTTCATTAAAGAATGCTGTTGGTAATTTGTTAGGGATTACATCAAATCTGTATACTGCTTTAGGCAGAATGGCCATTTTGATGATATTAATTCTTCCTAGCCAAGAGCATGGGATGAGTTTCCATTTGTTAGTGTCCTCTTTAATTTCTCTTAAGAGTGTCTTATAATTTTCAGGGTATAGGTCTATCACTTCCTTGGTTAAGTTTATTCCTAGGTATTTTATTCTTTTTGATGCTATTGTGAATGGAATTGTTTTCCTGATTTCTCTTTCTATTGGTTCATTGCTAGTGTATAGGAAAGTCACATATTTCTGTGTGTTAATTTTGTATCCCACAACTTTGCTGTATTCCGGTATCAGTTCTAGTAGTTTTGGAGTGGAGTCTTTAGGGTTTTTTATGTACAATATCATGTCATCTGCAAATAGTGACAGTTTAACTTCTTCTTTGGCAATCTGGATTCCTTGTATTTCTTTATTTTGTCTAATTGCCATGGCTAGGACCTCCAGTACTATGTTGAATAACAGTGGGGAGAGTGGGCATCCCTGTCCTGTTCCCGATTTTAGAGGAAAAGCTTTCAGCTTCTCGCTATTCAGTATGATGTTGGCTGTGGGCTTATCATATATGGCCTTTATTATGTTGAGGTACTTGCCCTGTATACCCATTTTGCTGAGAGTTTTTATCATGAATGGATGTTGAATTTTATTGAATGCTTTCTCAGCATCTATGGGGATGATAATGTGGTTTTTGTCCTTTTTGTTGATGTGATGGATGATGATGATGGATTTTCGAATGTTGTACCATCCCTACATCCCTGAGATGAATCCCACTTGGTCATGGTGTATAATCATTTTGATGTATTTTTGAATTTGGTTTGCTAATATTTTGTTGAGAATTTTTGCATCTACATTCATCAGGGATATTGGTCTGTAATTTTCTTTTTTGATGGGGTCTTTGCCTGGTTTTTGTATTAGGGAAATGTTGGCATCATAGAATGAGTTTGGGAGTATTCCCTCCTCTTCTATTTTTTGGAAAACTTTAAGGAGAATGGGTATTATGTCTTGTGTGTGTGTCTGATAAAATTCTGAGGTAAATCCATCTGGCCCTGGAGTTTGGTTCCTCGGTAGTTTTTTGATTACCGCTTCAATTTCTTTGCTTGTAAGTGGTTTGTTTAGATTTTGTGTTTCTTCCTTGGTCACTCTTGGTAGGTTGTATTTTTCTAAGAAGTTGTCCATTTTTTCTAGGTTTTCCAGCTTGTTAGCATATAGGTTTTCATAGTATTCTCTAATAATTCTTTGTATTTCTGTGGGGTCCGTTGTGATGTTTCCTTTCTCATTTCTGATTCTGATGTGTTAAGTTTACTTTGTGTTGTTGTCATTTGTTTCCATATATTGCTTGATCTCTATTTTAATTTGTTCATTGATTCATTGATTATTTAGGAGCATGTTGTTAAGCCTCCATGGGTTTGTGGGCCTTTTTGCTTTCTTTGTACAATTTAGTTCTAGTTTTATACCTCTGTGGTCTAAGAAGTTGGTTGGTAGAATTTCAATCTTTTTGAATTTACTGAGGCTCTTTTTGTGGCTCAGTATTTGGTCCATTCTGGAGTATGTTCCATGTGCACTTGGGAAGAATGTGTATCCTGTTGCTTTTGGATGTAGAGTTCTATAGATGTGTATTAGATCCATATGTTCTAGTGTGTTGTTCAGTGCCTCTGTGTCCTTACTTATTTTCTGTCCGGTGGATCTATCCTTTGGAGTGAGTGGTGTGTTGAAGTCTCCTAAAATGAATGCATTGCATTCTATTTCATCATTTAGTTCTGTTAGTATTTGTTTCACATATGCTGGTGCTCCTGTGTTGGGTGCATATATATTTATAATTGTTATATCCTCTTGTTGAACTGAGCCCTTTATTATTATGGAATGCCTTTCTTTATCTCTTGTTACTTTCTTTGTTTTGAAGTCTATTTTGTCTGATACTAGTACTGCAACCCCTGCTTTTTTCTCCCTGTTATTTGCATGGAATATCTTTTTCCATCCCTTGATTTTTAGTCTGTGTATGTCTCTGGGTTTGAGGTGAGTCTCTTGTAAGCAGCATATGGATGGGTCTTGCTTTTTTATCCATTCTATTACTCTGTGTCTTTTGATTGGTGCATTCATTTCATTCACATTTAGGGTGATTATTGAAAGATATGTACTTATTCCCATTGCAGGCTTTAGATTCATGGTTACCAAAGGTTCAAGGTTAGCTTCTTTAGTATCTCACTGTCTAACTTAACTCGTTTATTGAGTTGTTTTAAACACTGTCTGGTGATTCTTTATTTCTCTCCCTTCTTATTCCTCCTCCTCCATTCTTATATGTTGGGTGTTTTATTCTGTGCTCTTTTGTGTTTTCTTTGACTACTTTTGTGGGTAGTTGATTTTATTTTTTGCCTTTAGTTAGTATTTGGTTGGTCTGCTTTCTTTGCTGTGATTTTATTTTCTCTGGTGACATCTGTTTAGCCTTAGGTGTGCTCCCATCTAGAGTAGTCCCTCTAACATACCCTGTAGAGGTGGTTTGTGGGAGGCAAATTCCCTCAACTTTTGCTTGTCTGGGAATTGCTTAATCCTTCCTTCATATTTAAATGATAATCATGCTGGATACAGTATTCTTGGTTCAAGGCCCTTCTGTTTCATTGCATTAAATATATCATGCCATTCTCTTCTGGCCTGTAAGGTTTCTGTTGAGAAGTCTGATGATAGCCTGATGGGTTTTCTTTTGTAGATGACTTTTTTTCCTCTCTCTAGCTGTCTTTAAAACTCTGTCCTTGTCCTTGGTCTTTGCCATTTTAATTATTACGTGTGTTGGTGTTGTCCTCCTTGGGTCCCTTCTGTTGGGAGTTCTGTGTACTTCCGCAGTCTGAACAATTATTTCCTCCCCCAGTGTGGGGAAGTTTTCAGCAATTATTTCTTCAAAGAAACTTTCTATCACTTTTTCTGTCTCTTCTTCTTCTTGTACCCCTATAATGTGGATATTGTTCCTTTTGGGTTGGTCACACAGTTCTCTTAATATTGTTTAATTCCTGGAGATCCTTTTATCTCTCTCTGCATCAGCTTCTCTGTGTTCCTGTTCTCTGATTTCTGTTCCATTAACAGCCTCTTGCACCTCATCCAGTCTGTTCTTAAGTCTTTCCAGAGATTGTTTCATTTCTGTAATCTCCTTCCCAACTTCATCCCTTAGCTCTTGCATATTTATCTGAATATCCATCAGCATGGTTATGACCTTTATTTTGAATTCTTTTTCAGGAAGATTGGTTAGGTCTATCTGCTTCTCAGGGGTTGACTCTGTGATTTTGGTCTGGATCAAATTCTTCTGCCTTTTCATGGCGATAGAGGTAGTTGTGGATAGCTGGCGCATGTGTCAGCTGGGAGACTGTCCCTTCTTGCTGGTTTGTGGCCTTCTTTTCCTGGGAGAACGGCGATCCCTAGTGGCTTGTGCTGGGCAGGTGTCTGATTCTTGCCTGGCTGCTGTGGAAGAAGTGCTGCCCGGTTTCTGTGGGCATGGCCGCTGCCACTATGATGAAGTCACATCAGAGGGGGAACAGGTGGGAGGCTGTTTACCACTGTGAGGGGCCTCCGGGCTTCACTGCCATCCAGGGGGTTGGGGCACCCAGAGTTCCCTGGGATTCCCAGTTACTGGTCTGATTGCACCAGGGTGCTTCCATCCAGTTGTGAGGCCTGTGTCCCTTTAAGACTTTCAAAGGGCACTAGCTTTTCTTTTGTCCCAGGGATGCCGGCTTCAGCAACCCGCTCACAGGTCTTACTGTACTGTTTCCCTAGTATTCAGCAAACCACGCACTGTGTGTCTGTGCTGTCGGTGCAGATGGCTAGGCCAGGGTATTTAGCAGTCCTGGGCTCCCTCTCCCTCCTCGCTCTGACTCCTCTCCTCCTGCCAGGAGCTGGGGTGAGGGGGCGCTCAGCTCCCGCCAGGCCGTGGCTTGTATCTTACCCACTTCCCGAGGCGTTGGGTCCTCTTAGGTGTAGATGTAGTCTAGCTGTTGTCCTGTGTCTTCTGGTCTTTTAGGAATAGTTGTATTTGTTGTATTTTCAGAAATATATATGGTTTTGGAGGAAATTTCCGCTGCTCTACTCACACTGCCATCTTGGCTGGTCTCTACCTTATTCTTTTTAATAGTTTCATAGTATTTCAATTTATGGAAATACTGTTAGCTATTCAACCAGCCCCCTGAAAAGGTACAGTTAACATTATTTCCAAGCTTCTGCTATTTAAATAATGCTATAATCAACATCCTTTCATATGGCTTTGATTATGCATATAGCATTAAGTTCTTAAAGTAAGCCTGCTGGATAAAAGGGCAGGTGTATCTCTAATGTTGTTAATTACCATCACACTGCTCTCTAGAAATCTATTCCAACTGACACTTTCATGAGCATACATGAGGAAGCCTGTTTTTGCAAATACTTTTTTTTTATGGTAAAATAACTGACTTTTATTTTTAAGGTCAACACCTCTTTGCAAATACTTTTACAGTTTCTATTCTACATTTAAATGCTTAGTTCACTTGGAATTATGTTTCTCGAGTGTTTGAAAAGCTGCTCCAACTCACTCAGAAGAGACACAAATACTGTTCCTCACATGTCAAACTGTTAAAACTCAAAGCTATGACAACCTAATCCAGTGGTGAGACCATGGAGAAATGGGCTTTCTCATACACTGCTGGTGAGAATGCTAAATGATCTATATGCTAAGGAGGGAAATCTAACAATATCTAGCAAAATTGCACGTGCATGTAACTTTTGACCTGGGACTCATATGTTATAGGAACTTATCCCAGAAGTATAATGACCAAAGTGGGAAGTGTCATATGAGCTAAAGTATTATTTGTGGCACCATGTGTAATAGCAGAAACAACCCAATGCTTATCTATAGACAATTGGAGTAACTATGCAGTTGTAAAAAAAAAAAGAATTTCTATATACTGCTATTATCTCTAGTATATAGTAAATCAAAAAAGGCTGAAACCTGTATATACTACCATCTGAAATGTTAGAAGGTAGCAGTTCACAGACAAACATGGATTTGCATACAGTTTTGAAAAAAAGAAGCAATGGAAAGGATAATCAATGTCACAAAAATGGAAAGGGAATAAAATGGAGTGGGGATGGCCTTCTCTGAGTATATCCTGTTTTACTGTATAGTCTTTGGAACAATTTAAGTATTTTATTTTACATAATTAAAAACAAAACTTGTCAAAAAGAAAAATATAAAAATCCCTAAAAGGTTAGAACATACTGAACAAATGAAACTAACTAAACTTATCAAGTTGGTGATGTAACCAAGAAAATTCATGCTACTTTAAAACACAATTTTGATTGTGTTTTGGAATCTCCAGTATCCACAGAGGGATGTATACTAATGATAAATGAATCACAAATAATTCTTACGCTGATTTCAAAACCTTACTGTTAATGACATTGATATTATTGTTTTGAAATTGTGTATACTAAGATCGATCAGATAATTATGAAGCAACATTGGTGTAAAAATAGATAATAATATAAAATCAAGGAAATTATGTAAAAAACTCTGTAATTAATCTTAATTTGAAGTATCATTATGAACTAGTGATTTAGAGTCTTCTTCCTAGAGGTTATGTGTATCTTTAACTCTCCTAGAATCTAAATTACAGTCTCTAAATAGCATTTCCAACTGCAAGAAACCAGGGCTACTTGAAGAAATAGCCAACTTCAGTCTGGAAATGTACAAGATGGGTACTTTGTTTCTGGCAAAAAAAGCAATGAAGCTATCTATCAAAGACTACTGTGATCAAACAAAAGAATACAGGAATCAGTTTGAAAGGGCTCTCATTGGCCAAAGTTGGAAAAGTTGCATCAGAAAGAGTATGTACAATTTATTGAGGATCATGAAATGCTTATAAAATTTCATCAGTTCATAAAGATAACACAGCAAGAACCTCACTGGTCACCTTTGGAGTTAGCTATGGCATCAGTGCCTGCTTCTTATCCTGCCATTCCTATAGGTAGGGCATGTTCTTCTATCGAGAATTACACAGACCTTCAGTTAACAAATGCAGTGGGAATGACAGAATTAGATCACCACCATTTTGCCACAATGGACACAGACAAAGGTGATAAATGGCCGCTAAAGCCTAATCAGCAGGTGAAAAGCTCATAGGAACAAATAAATGGATCAGACTGACACTTGAGCCCATTGATCAACATTAACATCGCAAAAGGGAGGTAACCGCAAAGCATGTGCTCCCGATGTGATGCCATCAGAAGTGCACAGCACCACCTATGCAATACTCTGCCCAAATCACTAAACTTGAAACTAATCAAGCCTCAGGAGCCAACTGCCCATTTAAGGGGGAAATAGGGATAGAGTACATGTTAAAATGACACCATGATGATGAAAACAAAATCCAGGATGTAGTAAATTCTATAGAACAAAATGACTCAGTTTTTTCAAAAGTGTAAGAAAAAGCGAAGTAGTAGTATTGCAGATTGAGTCTAAGAGACATGTGAACCAAATGCAATGAGTTGATTTTGAGTCCCTGATTCAAAGTAACTATAATAACACAGGGTAATAAGGGCAAATTGGAGTGATAATAACTAACATTAAGTAATTATTATTCAGAGGAATAGAAGTATTGTGGTTATTAATGTTCAAAAAGTTTAAAAAATACACTGAAGTACCTACAGGTTAAACAACATGTTTGTACTTAAAAACACAAGAGCAAAACCAATTTGGGGTTGGGGTGTTGACAGAACAGGACTGACAAAACACTGTTAACTGCTGGAGCTATATGGAGGTTCATTATGATATTTTTCCTTCCTTTTGTGTATGTATGACATTTGATGTAAAATTGTAAGAAGGAGCAATGACTATGTATCTCATAGGTCTGTTATGATCACTGATTAAGGAAATGTATGTAAAGTGTTCAGTAGAGGGTCTAGTGCAGAATAAAGACTCCAGGTAAAGCTTTGAACTATTATGCTCTGCATTGCCATAATGGCTTGGCTGGGGCCTTCATCTCCTATATTTGTCATTTATCACTAACGTGTCATTTATATTACTCTAAGAGCCTTCTGTATGGATGAAAACTTATGTCAAATTCTTTATCCTCTCAAAAATCTCCTCCATATATGCATACTTTTTTCAAGCTCCTATATATTGGGTGCCCACTTACTGACAAGCACTGTGCTTTTCAAACATTACCTTCAATCTTTACAACAGTCCTTTAGAGATGAGAAAAAGAGAGTTTAAGTCATTTACCTGCCTAAGAGTCTATAGCTACTAAGTGTCAAAGCCAAGATTTGAACCCAAGTCATTTTGGTAGCAAAACTTGATCTGTTCTCCAGTCTACACTACATCCTTTCTAAAAAGAATTATAACCATTTATTTTAAAAAATTTCACTAAATTCCCAGTGCCTACAGGACGAATTTATGACCCAATGCAATCCAGACTCAATCTACCTTTTGAATCAAATTATTACCATTTTTTGAATTATTCATCCTTGTCCATTTATCTATAATAATGACTCTGTTCTGTATCAGGTTTCCACATAGGCATTCCGGGCTTCTACTTTGTTACACTGGTCTATAGCAATCACTCAGGGGTTGGTAACTGCTGTTAGCTTAGAAGTGATCTCAGCATCTGACAGAGGCGGCTAGTAAACACTGCATAACCGATTAATAAATGCAAAGAACCCACTTCTTCCACACCACCAGGAGCATATACCTGAGACATCCCTCCAGTGGAACTGTAGGAAATGGTAATGGCATTGTGGCTGGAAATAGGGATGCCATGTGTATGTGCTTGTCAAGGAGCTCACAGAAGAGGTGTGGGATCTCTTATTCAAGTGGCCGTCTGAGCTCTGGGAATTGAGGCCTCTCCTCAGAGGTGCAGGCCTAAAAGGGAAATAAAAGGGAAAAACACAGATGTGCTACTGAAAGGCAACAACACTGTTTTAAGCCTTCATCCATGGTCACTAAATCATTCTAACGTAATGAAAACGGATAATGTTCTTAATTTTACTGTTAGTTCAGCTAAATATATCTCACAAAGTCAGAAAGGGAAAGCTAAGCATTTTAAAAGTTAAACCTATGATTCTACTCATATATACTTTAGGAAACACACACAAATCTATAGTGACAGAATGGGGATCAATGGATGCCTGGTAACAGGGGCAGGGTGAGAGGGAGGTTTGAAGGCTTCACCAAGGGGCATGGGGAAACTTCTGGCAGTAATGGTGATGTTCATTATCTTGACTGTGCTGTTGGTTTCATGGATGTGAAATTTAGACAAAATAGTTATTGTGGCAAGTTACTCAAAATGTTCCTCTCTGATTTCAAAGAGGACAATTTATAGGACAATAATTCTGATAAAGATACATGTCAAAATTTATCATATTGTACACTTTAAAGAGGCACAGTTTATGTATGTCAATCACACCTCAATAAAACTGTTTAAAAAAATTAGGAGGAACCAACCACTTTTTCTAAGATTCAAACTGAAACAGAAATTCCCTCAACGTCTTTCCTGTGAAATAGTCATCCGACCTTTGTGACAGCACAGACAGCTCACTGTCTCCTGGCTGATGAATGTCAACCACAGACCAGTTTATTCCTACACTGGACCTGCACTGGATAAAAACATACTTCCTGTTTCACTTACTTCACCTATGGGTCCCATCTGAAGCCAAACCAACCCAACTGTTCTCCTTTCATGTGATAGTTCTTCAGTTTTTTGCAGACCACTATCCTTCCCTCCCTCATTTCCTTATGCCCCTGAAGTTTTTCTCCTCTGGGCTAGTACTTGTGTACCTTTAGAACCCCCTCACCCACCACCACCACCCCGTGACATCTTGAGTTGCTTCACTTGCAGTGAATTTCTGTCTGTGTCTGCCTCCTCTTGCAGGGCAGCACAGCCCACCCACAGCACTCCATGGACAACAGGACTAAGGCATTCAGGACCACCACTGACCTGCCTCCTCCTAGTCTTTGTTCTTCTATCAGCACAGAGAAGGAGCATGTTAAGCTTTTTGGCAGCCATATCATAGTGCTGACTCAAATTAAAAATGTAAGTTACCCCAAGTCTTTTCACACACATTTTCTGCCTCTTTCCCTCCCAGCCAATTCTTCAAGTATAATTAAGCTCAAATGCAGAAATCTAACATTTTTCTTAAATTTCATACTGTTGCATTTTATCCATTGCATAAACCTTGTGATCTTTTTTTTATATACTTGGTTATTCAATGTACCTACAAACCCTCTTAGCCTTAGCATATTAATAAAAAATAGTAAAAGGAATTAGACAAAATAGTTATTGTGGCAAGTTACTCAAAATGTTCCTCTCTGATTTCAGAGAGGAAAATTTATAGGACAGTAAGTCTGATAATGACCTTTTTTCAAATAGGAAATCTCACCTAGATGGATTCTCACTTATTTAGGCACAAAAGCAGCAGGGACTCCATTGGCCCCCACAGGCTCAAATGCTGAATGTCCACTCTCACTGCTGTCATGGCACCTGTGACAAATCACAAACCCTCAATTAGATGATATGACTTTCTTTAAAGCATACTCTCATGTTCCTGGGATGTTATACTCTTTCTATGGAACATAGGTTCATGATAGACAAGAAAAGGTTGCTTCAAATCTCAAAGACTCAGGAAGGTAAATTTATTTTAGGACTGTCCTGATCCAATAAGAAAAGTATAAAAATGCTTCAAGAACTTTTGAACTATTCAGGTATACTGATTATTTGCTAACTTCTCACCAAAGCACTTCAATCACAAATGTAATATCCTACCATCCATAAATTAAAAACAAAAAAACACTTTAGCGACCAACCTACGCATGTCCCACAGTGCTCTCATTTAGTTCAGTCTGTAAGAGAGGAGGTTCACATATCACACATAAGGTCTTGTGCATGGTGCACATAATCATTGCTTATTCCAATTATGGGAAAGATAAGGGGCTCACTGGGGTCTAGAAAAATTACCAACATGGAGAACATGAAAAATCTGTTTTAACCATAATAATAGTTATTTTCTCTCTGAACTCCACATGACATATCCCCCTGCCACTCCTGCTTAGTTGGCTGACATGAGCTCAGACTGCTCACTTGTAAATCATATCCCTAGTATTCATTACCTGATCTTCCAATGTTACATGAATGCACTTGCATTTATTAGTATATCCTTACCTAATTTTGCCATCTACAGTATCAAAGATGGCCAACTGGTCTAATTGATGGGGACAATGGTTCTATTTTTCAAAGGTAGGGTCCACTGTCTCCTCAGAGCATGCTTCCTTGACCACCTTATATACAGAACTGCCCTTTTCTCATTACCTTTTATATCACTGTGTTTTAAAAATCTTTATATACTTACAATCTATAATTACCTTGTTTGATTTATTATCAAGTCCCATGAGAACTTTGTCTTGCTCACTGCTCTATCCACAGTACCTGGAGTAGGCTCTGGCACATGGTCGGTCTTGTAATTTGTCAAATTACAAGAAAATGAGTGGAATCCTTAACTGACTCCTTGGAAAGCCACAAGCAGTTCTGCAGCTTACTCAGTGCCTTCAATATCCTCTGTTTCCATTGAGGAAACAGGCTGCTTACTCTATTTTCATTACATTTTCAAAAACCAAATAATGAAACTGGTTTTACTCTCATTACTCATAAAAACCATACTCCAGTCTTCACTGTTCTTTGCTAAGTATTTTCTTCTGCACAAATATGACACCTAAGCTGATGGTCACCCAAATAACTGAACACCACAAGGGGAAGACTTTTGGCATTGTCTCAAAAGAAAATGTAACACATTTATATTGAAAGTATGAAGCTAATGTGGCCAATAACTGTCGGCTTTTCTCTAGTACTTATGGAAAAGGTATATTACAAAATGTATGCAACCTGTGCCTAACGAAAGGCATAGCATTAAAGCTCTTGTTACCAAGCTCTTCCATGAAAGCCAAAGAAGGGGACCTACTGCTCACACAGAGGAGGTGGCCTCTGATTCTTTTTGGGAGTGATCTCTCAACAAATCCCAGAAGCCCATGTGGGAGGCACATTTAGTTCTCTGCAGGGCATATTACCTTCTTTTATTTTCCTGACCATCAGCAGATATTTGGTCATCCTCCTCCTCCACTGTCCTTTTCTTCTTCTGTTTGAGGGCCCTCAGAAGAGCCTCGAACATGGGTCTGGGACATTACTTGAGGGTGAGGACAGTGTTGAGCTGGTGGTCTGCATTGCTCTGTAACAGAAAACAGGATTTTAGCATTAAGATACTCTGCTTATCATGCTACATAGCATGGACTTCAGTCACTGGAAATCAGAAGCTAACCAACAAGCAAAAGGGTAATTTATACCCTCACACAAATTGCCCTTAGCTGTGAAAGCTACAGTCTAAGGCAAACCCCCAAAATTAAAAACTGCTTAATAACTAGAACTTGAGATTTCTCCTTGATATAAGCAGTTTCCTCCTTTCCTTTGATTTACAGTTATTCTGTCAGATGAGCAACTGTAGGAGAATGAAGTGGACACACTGGGAGTTGTTTCCTCCAGCAATGCTCACATTGGAAAATGAGCCAGGTTGCTCCCGGGAGGAGCAATCTGCACTGTTGAGGGCCTGCACACCACTCCGGAATTACGAGGAGATGGCACAGGCTTCTCGTGATCCCCATTCCAGCACACCATGGGCAGCACCCCCACATGGGAATACTGGGCCTGCTGGATTGGGTATCATCTTCAAGGTGTTAATGACAAACCGGTGTGGTGAAGTCCCACAGTCCCTGTGGAGAATGTGAGACACATTATGGAATCAAAGCAGCTTAGAAGAATGACAGAAAATTTCAATTACTAAAGAACCATGTGGGTTCAGTTATTTCCAGAGAGCTTAAGACTCTAAGATACACAAAACAGCATTTTTATGGCCACTTTCCCCCATTCCATCTAAGGGCAGAAAGTGGCAGCTGCTTAACAGCTGCCCCTACAATGGATTCAACAACTTTGAGAGGGAAACTGAAAACCTGCCCACACAAGTAAAACTACAGTGGAAGAAAAGTGTGTGTAAGGACGTGCAGGGAAAATTTTACAAGAATCCTTCAATCTTTTATGCTAAGTGATCAGAAATATATACCCAAAGTCAAACATTTTAAAAACCTGAACATTCACCTTTTCAAATAAATGTACTTACAAAGAATCTAGTGTTGTCACCGAAGTTTTGAATTTTGTTGTATCACTCAGCTACTGGGACTAAGCAAAAAAAAACAAACCTGTCTTTTAAATCTAAACATCTTTATCAGTCAAGTTATATCTATCAAGGAGGTTTCCTGCGTACACCTCTTGGAGCTCAGCTGATACAATTTATTGGTGCAAAGAAAAAAAAGTAACAAAATATATTATATAGTACTACGCTTTAAAGACAGAAGATATTTTCACCTGAAATAGGGATATTTTAAGTGACTTACCAAGTATTCTGCTAAACCTATACTGTAGTAAAGTTCAGAGCTTTAAGAACTGAAAGAAGGGAACAGTTCTGGCAACACATCTCATAGCAAAGGCTAAAGGGAGGCAGGGCACGGTTGACGCGCACCAAGGTGTTTAAATAGAGGTGAAAACGGCACAGAATCCACTTAGGACTTAAGAAAAAAAAAGGTTTCAAAGTCAGGTACTCGGTCTGGGGAGGGTCGGCGTATCTTACCGGCGGGAAGGCCTCCGGGGGGATCGGAGAAAAGGAGAGGGGACTGAGGGGTGAACGGGATCGCGGCGGGCCCACAGAGCCGGCGGGGCGGGGCGGGCAGGCTTGCGAGGAAGGCAGGGCAGGCAGGTGGGCGGCGGCCATGCCCTCTCTACAGGTTCCTCGCCTCCGAAACGGAGGCCGGCTGCGGACAGCGGAGCTTGCTGAGAAAATTTCCCATGAGGAGAGTGTAGTGTGCTGCACGTTTTCTTGGGTGACATGAGAGAACAAATAACACAGACAGACAATGGCTGCAGCCCCAATGTGGCGCAGCACCTTTTATACTGCCTTTCTCGGACCTCAGCCAAGTGCTATACCCATCTTTCCCTTCTGCGGCGGGGGGGGGGCAGGCTTTTCTTAGAAGCTGCATAGTAAGCGGGGCGGTGTTTTCACACATCCTCAAGGTCTCCCTATTTTCAGAGTGAGGCGTCTTGGCTCGTCTTCGAGGACAAGATATGTTTTTGTGGTCAGATAACTTCCAAGGACTGCACCAGTTGTTCTCAAGTTGGTGCATGCTGCGTTCAGACATGGGGGAAGGTGCTTTCCCATTCTGCCTTCAGACATGTGAGGAAGACAAAGGCCGTCCCCTACAGAGAGAGCAGCAGATCTGTCCATTGAGCGGCGTGGGCGGCTCTACTAGACTCCCTTTACTAGTTGCCGCGGGAATGACGTCTTGGGGCTCGGGGCTCAGTGACCCCAGGCCACGGTAGCCCCCCAGCCAGCTCGGCCAGCGCAGCTGCCATGGGCACCAGGTACACAGCACGAGACCCATGGGTGAGACAGCCAAAAAAGAAAAAGAAAAGCATTTAAGTCTTTCATAAAAGTCAATTGGCATAATGTGAACTTTTTTTTCTTTTTTATTAAGGTATCTGATACATACTGCTAGGAAGGTTTTACAAGAGAAACAATGTGGTTACTACATTCACCCCTATTATCGAGTCTCCCCCATACCCCATTGCAGTCACTGTCCATCAGAATAGTAAGATGCCAGTGTCCCTATTTGTCTTCTCTGAGCTACACTCTCTTCCCCGTGACCCCACACACACCATGTGCACCAATCATGATACTCCACAATCCCCTTCTCCCTCCCCACCTGCCCTCCACCACCCCTCCCATTTGGTAACCGCTAGTCCCCTCTTGGAGTGTCTGTTGCTATTTTGTTCCTTCAGTTTTAGGTTTGCTAAAATTTTGTTGAGGATTTTTGTATCTATACTCATCAGGAAAATGCTGGCTTTAAGAATGAAATTGGAAGTATTTCTTTCTCTTCAGTTTTTAAGAGTTTGAGGATTATGTTAACTCCTTAAATGGTAGAATACACCAGTGAAACCATCTGGTCCGGGATAAAACTTATGATTTTTTAAATCCTGTTATTTTTTTCTACATTTAGTAGCTATTATTTTACTGTGAAGGTTTTCTATCAATTGGGTGTCAACTGTAGTTTTTCCTCAAAACGGGTTATGTATATATATGATATATATATGAGATATAATGGTAACCTCCAATATGTATTTAAAAAACAAACAGTATTCATTCAATATTTTTCTTCACAATCAAATAATCTCTGTAGTTTTTTATTCAAATTGCCCAAGATTTGGCCAGTGGGAACCCCGTCAAGCTGACTCCTATGTTCTATTGGGATATGTCCATTAGTCTTGAAGTATTTTACTTTCTTGATTTCAGACCAAAAAGATGTTTCTCACTCCTTGTTTTTTCCCTTGCTCAACCCTGGATCCAACCTATTCTCCAAGGAGCATGCAGGGTGGGCAAGGCTTGTCCTCACCCTTACTGGCTGATGCAGCTCCCAGCCAGCTAACTGTAAGGTTTTAGGTTAGTTAAGAAAACAGAAGAGGCAGGCTCGACAACAGAGGTTTACCAGAGATAAACCTGCGGAGGGGTTCTCCAGGAAAGGGCTGAAGCTCCTGTCCACTTACAGGCTGGGGTAGATACAGGGCAGAGGGAGGAGGTTCTTTGGGAGGCAGGAAATTATATGGTTACTGTTGCTAGGGGTTGCTAGAGAGGTAACTTTTAAAAGTCGGGTTGATAGGGACCAAGCAGGATATTCTTATGGCTTGAGCTCAAGTGGAAATTTTCCATTCTTCACAAAAATGGAGAGTGTTAAGATGGCGTACCTCATGCTAACATTTAACCACCAGATACACCATCATGCCCTGTCCCAAGATGCTATAGACAGGCACATCAAGCCCCAGCCATTCCTGAGCACCTAGGGCCTGGCTTAAGTGGCGACAGGGAGACAAAGAGCTCATGGGTGTGGGGCAGGGTGGGAGATGGGAGGCAGGATTTGTGTGAGCTGAGGCTCCAAATCTACCAGTGTCCTATCAGACTTCTGAAAACACAAATTCAAAGATAACATTGTTAAGTATTCTGAGCAGGCAGGAACATTAAAACCCAAGTACACGTGACTTTTGAGCATGGGGCCTGGCTTTATCTATTCTTTTGTTTCTCACTTAATTCTGTGTTTTTTTTTCATGTAAATCCTAGGAATTCTTTTTACTTCTAGGTGCTTTATATTTGTTTCTACCATGAATAAATTTTTCCTGCTGTATTTGCTAACTGGCTAGTAATGGGATATAGAAAAGTCATTTTGTACATTTTAGTGAAATTTACTAAGTTTCAAGATCAGTTCTCCTGGGTTTTCTACATAGAAAGGTCACCTACAAATAGCAGCTATCAGTTGAGCTCTTAGCACTTAAGTAGTATTCTAAGTCATTAAACCCCTCACAATAATCCCTTGAATCAGGTACTATTACCCCATCTCCCAGATGAGTTATATATGAGAGATTTGCCAAGGCCAAAGAGTCAAAAATTCAAAAAAAAAGTGGCAGTCAAAATTCAAAACCAAATCCAAGCCTTCCAGCTTGAGTTCATGTCCTCAGCCCTGCCTTCATCCTGGTTGAAGACTATGGGTAAAACTTCCAGAACAATGAAACTAGTGATAGCAAACATCTTTCTCTTATTCTTAACTGCAATGTCTCTAATGTTTCATTTTTAAGTATGTAATGATGGTTGTGACTTAATAAGTAAACTTTTGTAACATGAAATTAGTAATGTGTATTCTCCTAAAATGAAGAACCAAAAGGCAGTCTGTTTGGAATAGGGATGGATCATGAAACTTTACTGGTAAGAATTATATAACACATAAAATATCAGCACTTTATTGTTGAGAGAACAACTCTGGTTATAGTACAGATGCTGATTTAAAAGAAATATAAGCCTCTACTTAAGGCAAGTCATATCTTAATTCAACCAATATGAGACATATACAAAAATATCAGTAACTTAAACGTATGGAAGAAATTAAGACAGTTTTTGTAGAAGGTTGATATGCACATTTTATTCAACAAACATAATATACAATGACTAAAAGAACTGTATATTCCCAGGAAAAAGTGTGTATTACCTGGATTAGCACCTAGAAAGTACATAGGAAAAAGTAAAGAAAAAGGGGGAAAGCTTTTCACAAAACTCATTTGGGCCCAGGTTTCTAACAGCAGATTCTCACTGGCCTTTGATAGTAACTAATTACATTCTGTGTGAGCTTGGTGACCAGCCCACTTGGTTAATTGCTTCATGTCTTCAGTGCTTTATGATAATAGATATCAACTTAATAGATATTATACATAAATTTAAGTAAAGGATAAAAAGTGTCACACCCTTGTTTTATTCCAAAATCGCTGCACTACAAATTTGTGGTAAACTATTTAATAGGAAAGTAAAAGAACCTTCAACTTTTTGCATGACGTAACCTGGTTCAAGAACGGTGCCCTGGAAATTACAATTCCACAGGCACACTGATAATCTGTAGAAATCACTGACAGGAAGGAGGATCATAAATGATGTATATAAGTTATGAAAGGTTTTATTAGGGTGAGAAAAGGTTCCACACTGCCTCACTGAATGAGCTATCAGTTCACATTATTACACTGTGCATTTAATGCAATATTCTTTGGTTACATTGTGTTAACCACCAGGAGAACAACTCTTTTACTTACAAAGTAGATCAATGGTTCTTACCTGGGTGATTTTGCCCCCAGGAGACATTCTGGCAATATCTGGAGACAATTTTTCACGACTGTGGGGGGTGTTACTTGCATCTAGTGGGTATAGAGGCCAGGGATGCTGCTAAATGTCCTATTACGGACAGGGCAGCCCCAGAATAAGTTCCCAGGCTCCAAATGTCAACAGTACCAAGAGGTTTGAGAGGCCCTGGAAGAGGTTTATGTGACATGTCTGGGTTGTCCCTCAAGAAGGCCCTGCATGTGGTGGCTGAGGGACTCCCCATTAGGTTCCACCCAGAGTTCCATTTGTTCCTGTCTTTTAACACAGATTCAGGGCCAGCTCCTTTTCAAAAGAGCCCATTAAATATTTGTTGAATGAATGGAGGAAAGAGGTATAAGAAACATGGATTAAAGTGTTTAACTCACTGTACTGAACAGTAACTTTAATAACCTAAAAATTATTCAGAACTTCAGTGGTGTCTCAGTCTGACTACACAGGACCTCAGAGTTAGGGCTAACATATTGCTAAAAACAGAGTCAACATTTTAAGGGGAGTGTGTCTAAATACTTTGATTCATTTTAGTGGGGCAAACCAAATAAAACAGTGTTAAAGGCAAACATTCAATATACGTCATTTTAGACTAGAAAAAAAATTATTAACACATGTAATGCCATGCACAGGAGACACCATTCCTTTTTTTTTACATGTTTATAATTTTACGCATTTACTTATCAGTGTATCTTCTATCTGTATAATTAGAAAATTATTTCAAAGTGTAGGTTAGTGGTACCGTTGAATTCCCTTAAACATACATTTTATATTATTCATTTGTTTTATCCTTTAAAAGTCAATTTATACCCAAATCCAAACCACAGTGAATGCACAGAGGAAGCACACAGAAAAATCATGGAGAAAAAATATATTTGGACAGAACTTTCACACAAGCCTTAAATGAATCTATTTCAGTATCTCAAATAAATAGTATTTTATTATTTACTAAGCTTTTGTGACAGGAAAAACAAAACAAAACAATCCCCATAAACTGTACCTTTAAAAATGCTTTGACATTTATAAGCAATTAAGTTACAGCCTAGATCCCCATCAGTGGACTGTAGTAAGGGCTAGCTACGATTTAGGCTCAAATAAATACTATCCGTGTAAATGTTTCTCATCCCGCATACACTTGAGGTTGCAATGGTGGAGGAAGTTTATCATTTTCAACATTTTCAGAGTCAATAGCTGCTAAAGATTGATTTGGGGGCTTAATTTCAAGTGGACATTTCTCTACAATGTCTTGAACCTCTTTTGTAATTCCATCCGTCCACTCTATTAGGTCTTTTTCAAGTTTCTTGGCTTCATTCATGATCCTTTCCTGTCGTTCATTCAGTTGAGACAGGAGATCCAAGTTTTTATACATTTGCTTAACCCCTAAGCAAGCATCAGAAGACCAATTCTCAGACTCTTGCTTCCTTGGAGAAGACTGGCCAGACATGTATCTATCAAAATCTTCCTGACTTAAATTCAAAGACTGGGCATCTAATTTTTCAATGAAGGCCACGGCACAGCACTACAAAAAGAGGAGAATATTATTTATTATGATCATATGAGGAAAGCTACAAATATTCAAATAGATTTTTTAAAAATCCTTTTACTATGGAGAATTTAAAACAGAAGGAAAGTAGACAGACCAGTTTAATAAACTTCCTTGGACTTGAGCTTTAAAAGTGATTCACAGCCTACCATGTTTCTTTTATATTCGCATCTAAAATAATATATTTTTTCCTTAAAACAAACAAAACAAAACAAAACAAAACAAAAAACCCATAATTAAATCTTAGTGCCAACTCCTACTGAGTCTGTCAGAAATTCGGTCTTCTCTATGGGGTCTTGTGCAAAGTGAAATATTTGAGGAGGCACCTGCAGCTGACTACTACAGAGCCTCCTATGGACTAAAACTGAATGACTCCTTCAAGTCAGAAGCTCTCTGCTTTCCTGCCATGTTGCAGGGCAGAGAAATCACTGCTGTGGCTGGGAGCTTAAGGGCCAAGTGTTTGGGGCACATTACCCATGAAGCCACTCCCTTTTGAGGTCTTGCCAGCCCCACAATGCCCACTCAAGGCATGGCCAGCTACTGGGATTGTCCTCGGGTACTGGTGTGGCACATACCTGTTTCTCAAAGAGATATTTTAACAAATGGTTAAAAGAACAAGCTTTGAAATCAGACAACTTGAGTTAACTGTCATTTCCGTCACTTGACAGCCAAGAGTTGTGTCATCCAAGGAAAGCTACCTAAGCTCTTTGAGGTTTCCATATCTATAAAATGGGGGAAATACCACCTCAGATTTATTGTGAGAATTAAACATCACATGTGTAACACATTTAATTCACAGATCTGTAGTGATTAATGAATAAATGGTAGCAATTATTGGTATAGAAATCCTAGGGCTACTGTTGAGTGAAACATGTTAGTTATATACTGGTTAAATTTTTCTATAAGGAGCACATGCCATCTTCACATTTTATAAAAAGATATTTCACAAGAAGAACATGCAACATAAAAAGGAAAAATAGGCGGCTTTCAGGATGTCCTCTGAGAAACTCATTCAAGCATCCTAACATTATTACTCATAAGAAGTGAAGCATCTCTTTAAGGAATACTTGGCACATCTACAACTGACTTGTCTGAAGAGAACATGCCCATCTGACCCTTCCTCTCAGGCTCACACTGTGTGTGGGTTGCCATAGCCTGTTTGTTACTTGTTGAGAGGAGGAAATCTAAGATTCTAACGTTCCTGGCTTAGGTGAAGGATATATGGTATTGCAACTAATGGAAATAGTGTGTATTAGAAAAAAACACATAACAGGGAAGCAGTTTCAGTTTTGAACAAATTAAATTTGAGGCACAGTAAGTAGCCGAATATGGAACTCAACATGAGGTCAAACCAGGTGACTGAAACCTGTGGGTCACCATGTATAGGTGGCCAGCAGAGCTGTGACCAGAGGAGACAGCCTAGGCACAGAGATGCAGAGAGGACAGAACCCCAGGAAATAACACAATTCAAGGGGAAGCAGGGGACATAAAGCCTATGAAGAGACAAGGAAGGAATGGAATTACGGATGCCAAGTGACTTAAGAAGTTCTCGAACAAAGGAGTCATCAAGAGTGATGATGAACACTTAGGGTTTCCATGGGATTTGGCAACTGACAGATTTTCCACTTTTGCCATAGCAGTTTCACTGGAGCACTGAGATTAGAAGTCAGACTCTAACCCAGGCAAGAAGAGGCTGAAGAAAGAAGGCGCAAACACAGTGACGACTGTAGGCCAAGGCGCTGGGAAGACAGCAGCCTCCACTGCTGACAGTGAGGACCACCCTCCACCTCCTGCTGGTCCTGCTTCCTCTCCCCTACCAGCTGTGTCTCCAGCTCCATACTTACGAGACTTCCAGACCTCTGGATAAACAACTAAACCCAAAGACTGTTCTCTCAGGCAGTGCACATTTCACTTATATATAAGTACTTCAACCACTTAAACTTTTTTGTGGAGTCCCCATTTTTGTGAAGTGGACATCCAGGTGTACAGGAGATAAAAACACTGCAAATAATGGAGAAAGCATCATTGTGAAAAAGGGCATTCCCAAGTCCTCCCACCTGCACATCCCACGCCCAGACGGAGGCAACTGTAGTAACAACGAGCAGCTGAGAATGAGGGTGGCAGTAACTGGGCAGCCCCAGGTTTGGTGGGACCCAAAGTGGTGGGACACTCTTACACACTTAAATAAGGAAAAGAAAATATAGACAAATAAAAAACTAGGTACAGAAGTGAATACATATTTAGGATGTAAAAATATATCACACACAGAAAAATAATATATATATATTATAAGAGGTAACATGTAGAAATAAAACTAAAAATAAATCTTAAGTTTTTTCATAAAGGAATCAAAGTCCAAGATCTGACTTATTCATGGTCGAAACCTGCCTAAGCAAATGGCTCTTACACGCAGGACCCCGAGAATGATGGTTAATAGCAGCAGAAACCTCAGCATGCCCACCAGTTTCCTGTAAGAGTACCAGTCTCTGGTCAAGTTCAGGGAGGCAGGGAGTTTGCATGCCTGGTCACATGTGCCCTGTGATACCCAGCAAGCATCGTCAGCTATGCTCAACTCAGGAGCATTAACCGGCCACGGACTTGTGAGAGACCTGTCACATTGCTAAAATAAATACCTTCATGGTTCTCCATAATACCAGAAATCAAACACGTACCAGATTGGTGAAATAGTAGCCATCCTCTCCGGTCATCAATCTGCTTGGGTTGCAGAAGCGGGTGATATACTGGATATTGGACTGAAGCCGTGGGGGATTGCCCTTCAAAACAATGTAGATGAGAGTGGGTAAGAAGTCATCAGCTGAAGCTGGCTCATTCTTGGTGACCTTGATGGCATTGAAGATGTGCTTGCTGCATTTGGTGATGCAGGCCAACTTATCTCGGGGCACACGCTTTGAATCCATTTCAATGATGTCTATAAAGCAGAAGAGACACTGCTTCCAGTGAGAAAATAATGACATAATAGAGCATTGGGATAATCCTCTTTTATCTATTAAGTTCAGAGATACCCTCACTCACCTCTTTTCCACCCGATCACTTAGTGTATGAAAAACAGGCCACACAGATGGCACACGTCAGCTCAGCCTTGCAGAACACACAGCTGTGCCCCACTCAGCATGCTCTACAAGCATATTTCTTTGCATCCGCAGATACGCAATGGATACTATTAGGAAGGGAACTGGGGTTCAGGAAAGTTTGATGATTTGTCCAAGATCATAGAGATGGCAAGTGACAAAGGGGGGATGTGACACCAAGTCTGATCTGGCTCTAAAGCCCATGCTTTTCATCATGATGGTAAATTGCTTATGAGCTCTATAGAGAACTCAGAAGTCTTTTTACTGCTTCTGTTCTTCTACTATATGGTAAACTTGGTTTAGAAAGCCTCAATTTGCATACTACTTTTTAGAAAGGTGGTTATTACATAAATCATCTTTGTATTGGATATCAAATTATAGCTACTAAAGTCACACAGAGGTACACAGTGGCCAGTCCTCATGGCATGTAAATCTCTAGCTATGAACATCTACGGCACCTTTATGACACTTACAACCTGCTGGTTATCAGAACAGATGAAGTAAGTATAAATTTAATCTCATAAATAACATTTATTTCTCATAGAGAGAAACTATTTTGCTGTCCTTAACTACACCAAGTCCAAATGGTGTGCCCTTATAAATGCACAACCTGTGGCACACAGAGCAGGAGGCAGTGAGGAGTAGTTAGGTGCAAACTGCCAGAGTAATGGAAGAGGGGGACAGAGTGTGCTTTTGTGTACATACATTTCTGCTTGCAGTCTAGAGCATCATCAAGGAAAACAGCTGAGACTGTTCATTTTGACAGCAAATTCTTGCCACTAGCAGGAATAGAAGTTTCAGGTTTAGGCAGGATGGTGGTGGTTGCCACAGGGTTCCTTCTGCTCTCGACTCTCAGCCCTAAGGTCAGCCCCCTGGAAGAACCCATGCAGGGCCACCAGCCACGGAAGGCTAATGTGCGGAAGATAGAAACACTCACCAGTGCAGAAACCTGTTTTAACTTACTCACGCTTTTATTCCCCATACTTACTTATCTACTGTGGGAATTGTGTAATTTTTGCTTATTTTATTGTTTAGTTCTTCTAACCTCTTGATTCTGTAACTGTAGAGTCTACTTATTTTTCTATTTGAATAGAACGTATTACTTACAAAAAAGACTTCAGAGATTTTTAATCATTTTTATAAATTCCATTAGCCCTATTCTATCTTTTATTATTGATTTTTAATCTCCATTTTATACTAGTAATCACTTTCTCATTAATCTTTTTAAGTTTTAAAGTGAATAGAAAGGGGATTATTTTTCACCAGGACATGCGTAGCTGCCACTACCAAAAGGCAGGACCAGGAATGTTAAAAACAAGAGAAGGGAAGGAAAAGGAAGAAGAATGAAGGGGAAAAACCCCAAACCCAAGTGATTTCTTCCACTCCCTGTCCTTCAGCCTGAAAGCAGCTTTTCTGGGGAACTCTTCAGGAGCCCTGTACCATGACATGAGTGCCCCAAAGCCTAACCAGGGCTGTGGAGGGAAAACGCTCACAGACCAGGACCACCAGCACATTGGCGATTCTTCTAGGGATGATTTCACTCCCCAGTCTGTCTATTTTTATTTTCAGACTCCTCAGATAACTGCTTTGTGTCTTCTGCCCAGGGCTTTTATTGCATCAGGAGGAAAGCTAGGGCTGAGTGTGGTGCTCTATCACAGCAGATGTCCAGACCTTAATGGGGTTTCAAAAAGTAAGTAGGCTACTCCTCGAGGCCAAGGTTTCTCAGTCTCGGCACTACTGACCAGTTTGGACTAGATAAGGCTTTGCTGAGCGGAGTGTCCTCTGCACCACAGGGTGGTGAGCAGCATCCCTGGCTTCCACCCACTAGATGACAGATGCCAACCAACAGCGAAAATGCCTCATTCAGTGTATTTATAAACAAAACCCACAGTGATGATTAGGAGCACACAGGACGATCTGGAGAAACTGAACTGCTATCTCCATATTAAGACGACAGTTTTAGACTGTCCTGATTACTCGTCTGAGTAGGATAACAATGTTTTTATTTTTGTATTTTTTAAGTTTTGGTATAATTAATCTACAATTACATAAAGAACATTGTTTACTAGGCACCGCCCTTCCTCAAGTTCCCCCCACAAACCCCATTAGAGTCACTGTCCATCACCTTAGAAAGATGCTGCAGAATCACTACTCGTCTGTGTTGTACAACCCTCCCCATGCACCCCCCACATAACACATGCTAATCCAAATACCCCCATTCTTCACCGCCCCCCTTATCCCTCCCGTCCCACCTATCCTCCCCAGTCCGTTTCCCTTTTGTAACTGTCAGTCCATTCTTGGGTTCTGTGTTTCTGCTGCTGTTTTGTTCCTTCAGTTTTTGCTTTGTTCTTATGCTCCACATATGAGTGAAATCATTTGGTACTTGTCTTTCTCCGCCTGGCTTATTTCACTGAGCATAATACCCTCTAGCTCCATTCATGTTGTTGCAAATGGAAGGATTTGTTTTCTTCTGATGGCTGAATAATATTCCATTGTGTATATGTACCACATCTTCTTTATCCGTTCATCTACTGATGGACATTAGGTTGCTTCCATTTCTTGGCTATTGTAAACAGTGCTGCAATAAACATAGGGGTGCATTTGTCTTTTTCAAACTGGGCTGCTGCATTCTTAGGGTAAATTCCTAGAAGTGGAATTCCTGGATCAAATGGTATGTCTATTTTGAGCATTTTGAGGAACCCCCATACTGCCTTCCACAATGGTTGAACTAATTTACATTCCCACCAGCAATGTAGGAGGGTTCCCCTTTCTCCACAACCTCGCCAACAGTTGTTGTGTTTTGGATGGTGGCGATGCTTACTGGTGTGAGGTGATATCTGCATTAATTTTGCATTTAATTTGCATTTCTCTGATGATTAGTCATGTGGAGCATCTTTTCATGTGTCTGTTGGTCATCTGAACTTCTTCTTTGAGAACTGTCTATTCAGCTCCTCTGCCCATTTTTTAATTGGATTATTTGCATTTTGTTTGTTGAGGTGCGTGAGCTCTTTATATATTTTGGATGTCAGCTCTTTATCAGATCTGTCATTTGTGAATATATTCTCCCAACTGTAGGACACCTTTTTGTTCTATTGATGGTGTCCTTTGCTGTACAGAAGCTTTTTAGCTTGATATAGTCCCACTTGTTCATTTTTGCTTTTGTTTCCCTTGCCAAGGGAGATATGTTCATGAAGAAGTCACTCATGCTTATGTCCAAGAGATTTTTGCCTATGTTTTTTACTAGGAGTTTTATGGTTTCATGACTTACATTCAGGACTTTGATCCATTTTGAATTTACTTTTGTGTATGGGGTTAGACAGTGATCCAGTTTCATTCTCTTACATGTAGCTGTCCAGTTTTGCCAGCACCATCTGTTGAAGAGACTGTCATTTCCCCATTGTATGTCCATGGCTCCCTTATCAAATATTAATTGACCATATATGTTTGGGTTAATGTTTGGAGTCTCTATTCTGTTCCACTGGTCTGTGGCTCTGTTCTTGTGCCAGTACCAAATTGTCTTAATTACTGTGGCTTTGTAGTAGAACTTGAAGTTGGGGAGCAAGATCCCCCCCACTTTATTCTTCCTTCTCAGGATCGCTTTGGCTATTTGGGGTCTTTGGTGGTTCCATATGAATTTTTGAACTATTTGTTCCAGTTCATTGAAGAATGCTTTTGGTAATTTGATAGGGATTGCATCAAATCTGTATACTGCTTTGGGCAGGATGGTCATTTTGATGATATTAACTCTTCCTAGCCAGGAGCATGGGATGAGTTTCCATTTGTTAGTGTCCTCTTTAATTTCTCTTAAGTGTGTCTTATAGATTTTAGAGTATAGGTCTTTCACTTCCTTGGTTAGGTTTATTCCTAGGTATTTTATTTTTTTTGATGCTATTGTGAATGGAATTGTTTTCCTGATTTCTCTTTCTATTAGTTCATTGTTAGTGTATAGGAAAGCCACATATTTCTGTGTGTTAATTTTGTATCTTGCAACTTTGTTGAATTCCAATATTAGTTCTAGTAGTTTTGGATTGGAGTCTTTAGGGATTTTTATGTACGATATCATGTTATCTGCAAATAGTGACAGTTTAACTTCTTCTTTACCAATCTGTATTCCTTGTATTTCTTTGTTTTGTCTAACTGCTGTGGCTAGGACCTCCAGTACTATGTGGAATAACAGTGGGGAGGGTGGGCATCCCTGTCTTGTACCCCATTTCAGAGGAAAAGCTTTCAGTTTCTCGCTATTTAGCATGATGTTGGCTGTGGGTTTATCATATATGGCTTTTATTATGTTGAGGTACTTGCCCTCTATGCCCATTTTGTTGAGTTTTTATCACGAATGGATGTTGAATTTTGTCAAATGCTTTTTTAAGCATCTATGGAGATGATCATGTGGTTTCTGTCCTTCTTTTCATTTATGTGGTGGATGATGTTGATGGATTTTCGAATGATGTACCATCCTTGCTGCCCTGGGATGATTCCCACTTGGTTATGGTGTATAATCCTTTTGATATATTTTTGAATTCGGTTTGTTAATATTTTGTTGAGTATTTTTGCATCTATGTTCATCAGGGATATTGGTCTGCAATTTTCTATTTTGGTGGGGTCTTTATCTGGTTTTGGTATTAGGGTGATGTTTGGTATTAGGGTGATGCTGGCTTCATAGAATGAGTTTGGGAGTATTCCCTCCTCTTCTACTTTTTCAAAAACTTTAGGAAGAATGGGTGTTATATCTTGTCTGTATGTCTGATAAAATTACGAGGTAAATCCATCTGGTCCAGGGGTTTTGTTCTTGTGTAGTTTTTTGATTACCACTTCAATTTCTTTGCTGGTAATTGGTTTGTTTAGATTTTGTGTTTCTTCCTTGGTCAGTCTTGGAAGGTTGTATTTTTCTAGGAAGTTGTCCATTTCTTTTAGGTTTTCCAGCTTATTAGCATATAGGTTTTCATAGCAGTCTCTAATAATTCTTTGTATTTCTGTGGGGTCTGTTGAGTTGTTTCATTTCTCCTTTCTGATTCCGTTGATGTGTGTTGATTCTCTTTTTCTCTTAATAAGTCTGGCTAGAGGCTTATCTATTTTGTTTATTTTCTCAAAGAACCAGCTCTTGGTTTCATTGATTTTTTTCTACTGTGTTATTCTTCTCAATTTTATTTATTTCTTCTCTGATCTTTATTATGTCCCACCTTCTGCTGACCTTAGGCCTCATTTGTTCTTCTTTTTCCAGTTTCGGTAATTGTGCCATTAGACTATTCATTTGGGATTGTTCTTCCTTCTTTAAATATGCCTGATTGCTATATACTTTCCTCTTAAGACTGCTTTCGCTGTGTCCCACATAAGTTGGGGCTTTGTGTTGTTGTTATCATTCGTTTCCATATATTCCTTGATCTCTATTTTAATTTGTTTGTTGATCCATTGATTATTTAGGAGCATGTTGTTAAGCCTCCATGGGTTTGTGAGCCTTTTTACTTTCTTTGTACAATTTATTTCTAGTTTTATACCTTTGTGGTCTCAAAAGTTGGTTGGTAGAATTTCAATCTTCTTGAATTTACTGAGGCTCTTTTTGTGGCCCAGTATGTGGTCTATTTTGGAGAATGTTCCATGTGCACTTGAGAAGAATGTGTATCCTGTTGCTTTTGGATGTAGAGTTCTATAGATGTCTATTAGGTCCATATGTTCTAGTGTGTTGTTCAGTGCCTCTGTGTCCTTACTTATTTTCTGTCCGGTGGATCTATCCTTTGGAGTGAGTGGTGTGTTGAAGTCTCCTAAAATGAATGCATTGCATTCTATTTCATCATTTAGTTCTGTTAGTATTTGTTTCACATATGCTGGTGCTCCTGTGTTGGGTGCGTATATATTTATAATGGTTATATCATCTTTTTGTACTGAGCCCTTTATCATTATGTAATGTCCTTCTTTATCTCTTGTTACTTTCTTTGTTTTGAAGTCTATTTTGTCTGATACTAGTACTGCAACACCTGCTTTTTTCTCCTTGTTGTTTGCATGAAATATCTTTTTCCATCCCTTGACTTTTAGTCTGTGCATGTCTTTGGGTTTGGGGTGAGTCTCTTGTAGGCAGCATATGGATGGGTCTTGCTTTTTTATCCATTCTATTACTCTGTGTCTTTTGATTGGTGCTTTCAGTCCATTTACATTTAGGGTGATTACTGAAAGATATGTACTTATTGCCATTGCAGGCTTTAGATTTGTAGTTACTAAACGTTCAAGGTTAGCTTCTTTAATATCTTCCTGTCTAACTTAACTCACTTATTGAGCTATTATAAACACTGATGATTATTTCTCTCCCTTATTATTCCTCCTCCTCCATTCTTTATATGTTGGGTGTTTTATTCTGTGCTCTTTTGTGTTTTCTTTGACTGCTTTTGTGGGTAGTTGATTTTATTTTTTGCCTTTAGTTAGTATTTGGTTGGTCTGCTTTCTTTGCTGCGATTTTATTTTCTGTGATGACATCTGTTTAGCCTTAGGTGTGCTCCCATCTAGAGCAGTCCCTCTAACATACCCTGTAGAGGTAGTTTGTGGGAGGCAAATTCCCTCAACTTTTGCTTGTCTGGGAATTATTTAATCCCTCATTCATATTTAAATGATAATCGTGCTGGATACAATATTCTTAGTTCAAGGCCCTTCTGTTTCATTGCATTAAATATATCATGCCATTCTCTTCTAGCCTGTAAGGTTTCTGTTGAGAAGTCTACTGACAGCCTGATGGGTTTTCCTTTGTAGGTGACATTTTTCTTCTCTCTAGCTGCCTTTAATACTTGTCCTTGATCTTTGCCATTTTAATTATTATGTTTCTTGGTGTTGTTCTGTTTGGTCCCTTCTGTTGGAGGTTCTGTGTATTTCTGTGGTCTGTTCGATTATTTCCTCCCCCAGTTTGGGGAAGTTTTCAGCAATTATTTCTTCAAAGACACTTTCTATCCCTTTTTCTCTCTCTTCTTCTGGTACCCCTATAGTGGATATTGCTCCTTTTTATTCGTCACACAGTTCTCTTAATGTTGTTTCAATCCTGGAGATCCTTTGATCTCTCTGCATCAGCTTCTATGCATTCCCATTCTCTGGTTTCTAATCCATCAATGTCCTCTTGAATCTCATCCATTCTGCTTTTAAATCCTTCCAGAGATTGTTTTAATTCTGTATTCTCCCTCCTTAGCTCTTTCATATTTCTCTGCAAGTCCATCAGCATGGTTATGACCTTGTAAATTCTTTTTCAGGAAGATTGGTTCGGTCTAACTCCCCAGATTCCTTTTCAGGGGAGACTGTCTGGGTTAATCTGGTCTGTATCAAATTATTCTGCCTTTCCATGGCAATAGAGATAGTCATGGGTAGTTGGTACGTGTCAGCAGGGAGAACGTCCCTTCTTGCTAGTTTGTGGCCTTCCTCTCCTGGGAGAACGGTGACCTCTAGCAGCTTGTGCTGGGCAGGTGCGTGCAGATGGGGGTCTCTGATTCTTGCCTGGCCACTGTGAAGGAAGCTCCACACACGGTTGCTCTGTGCTCCTCTATGGCTAGGTCGCACCAGAGTGGGAACAGGCAGGAGGCTGTTTATCGCCGTGAGGGGCCTTGGAGCTGTGCTGCTGCCCAAGGGGTTAGGGCGCCCGGTCCCCAGGTTCCCAGCTGCTGAGCTGATTGTGCCGGGACACCTCCATCCAGCTGTACGGTCCCTGTCCCTTTAAGACTTTCAAAGGGCACTCATTTATTTTTGTCCCGGGGCGCCAGCTGTGGGGACCCGCTCGCAGATTTTATTGCCCCGTTCCACTAGTATCCAGCACCCCACGCACTGTGTGTCTGTGCTCTGGTGCGGATGCCTAGGGCTGGTTGTTTAGCAGTCCTGGGCTCCCTCTCCCTCCCCACTCTGACTCCTCTCCTCCTGCCTGGAGCTGGGGTGTGCGGTACTCGGGTCCCACCAGGCCACGGCTTGTATTTTACCCACTTCACAAGGCACTGAGTTCTCGCAGGTGTAGATGTAGTTCTGGCTGTTGTCCTGTATCTTCTGGTCTCTCTTTTCGGAATAGTTGTAATTGTTGTACTTTCAAAAATATTTATGTTTTGGGGAGGAGATTTCCACTGCTTTACTCACGTCACCATCTTGGCTCCGACACCAACAATTTTAGATTAGGAAGAAAGTGATCATATAGCCTTTGGTCCTCATTTAGGCAGAATGTGTCTGCATATGAATTGCCAGATGTGGGGACTACGATGAGAAAGATTAAGAAGGCTTTTAAAATTTTGTGACTGAATTTCTACTATGAAAAGGTCTCCTATAGCTCCAACTCAGATGCCTTGAAAGAAGTTTCACCTCTTAAATTCTATTAACAAACCTGATGTACTGAATTTCCCTTAGATCTAATTTTAAGGAAACAATGATCTGGCACTTGTGTTTCTGGTTTTACAAGGTCTGTCCTGTGGCTTTTCAAAAGAGAGTCCTCAACATAAATTCCTATGGCAGTATTTCAAATATAAACCAGTTGGTCTTGAACTTGGTGAAAGTCTGGAAAAAACATAAATACAAGATCCATACCCAGACTTTTGGGAGGCTTTCACCTTCAATATCTTAGATGTTCCCTGAGAAAAATGTAGGAGTGATGGTGGGCCTTGACCCAAAGGAGTTAGTTAACTCATGGGACCTCTGATGCAGCCCAGCAGAAAAGCTTTGAATGACAAAGACTACAGTGTTCAGCTAGGCCAAATACTCTACAAGGGGAACTACAGAGAATAACTCATTTAATAACAGGAGTTGAAAGGTGCAAATGTACAAAGAAAAGCTAAACCGGACAAGTGGGAACAATCATGTTAACAGCAGATAACCCAGTCCCTAGAGGGGCCATGGAGCTCAGTTTCTGTCACAGTACTACCTCCCTTCCAACTCTGATAATATTTTAAGCAAACTCCCATTTCTTTCTGTAACTTGAGTTAATCTCTGGTTCTTAAAACCAAAGGAACCTACTTAATGGCCTGCCTGCAACTCTGCTAACATCAGCTCACCCACTTTCCTTCCCAGCAAAATTCCATTAATAATCTCTAAATGAGCAAGTCTTTCTAGCTCTTCTCCTTAAAGAGAAGCTGACCATGGTTGGATGTCTTCTCCATTAGTATTTTTTTTTTAACTTTTGTGTTGCACTTCTGCTGGGTTATTTCTACGAATAAGAAACAGAAACCTTATTAGGTACCTAGACTGGTCCAAAAATGGCAGAGCCGTATCAATTTAGGGCACTTCATTTACTTCCTGAACAAACCAGAAAAATCAAAGCATATCTCTGATTATCAACCAATTAGAGGCATCACTTTAACACGTGTCTCTAGCTTGGGGATTATTACCTTGCCTCACCAACTCTCTTTTCTCCCTCCAGAATTATTTTGATTTATATAAATGCAACTGAGTTTTAAGAAACATACCTGAGTTGATCTTAGTTTTGTTCGATTCCCAATAAATATGAGACCTTGGTCACAGAAAGCAAAGGGAAAAGTAGTTTACTTGCTAATCTGAATGCCTCAAATTTGTTAACACTCTAGCAAATCTCTTTTACCACATTCCACAATTTTACCAGTATATCTCTGGCAGGCTCCATTTTACAAATACTGTACTGACCTTTTGCTCACTGACCTGTGGGTTTATTAACTTTAAGGGAAAAACATCCAAATATAAAAGCTATCAGTTTCACTGACCTGTAATTGCTTTCACCACCATATCAGACACTTCTGGAATTTCTTCATTAACAGGGACACAAAGCATCTGAGGTGTAACCCAGTGCAGGGCTCTACAAAGAGGGAGATAGTAAAAAAGAGTTCCAAAAATGGACTGCAGTCATTTATCTTGTCATTTCCTTCACTTAAGAGGAAATATGGGGCACCACTGACTAACTAATCAGGCAATCCTACGCCCAGGCCCATTGCCCCAGCACCTATTAAGACCTCAGCTGATGTAATTAGAATTCTAAGATAAGGCTTCTCTTCTGCACTTACTGCAAGAAAAGCAGAAGACAATTTTACCAGTTGAAATAGCACTTAATATTTGAGAATGCAGATTTGAGAAGAATCTGCTGCTCCCTCTCCTCACTGTCCATCTCCATTAATGTCCTTTTAGGGTTCTGCTCTCGACTTTTAAGGCACACCAGACCCTGTGTACAAGGTCAGTAAGCATATGTCACCCCAGCTGGACCCACTGAGTTTCCTCATTGCACCCTATCTTCCCTCTAGAGATTCTGCTGCTGACCCTCACCACTTGCTTAACTAATGTTCTCACCCTGCATGTCAGTCTGAAGCCCCTCTAGTACTTTAGTTACTTCTGGCTCAACACCATCAAGCACAGATCTCTAGCTGCCAGCCCTGATGTCTGGGAACTACATTTGGGATTCCTAGGACCCACTCCTCCAGAAGCACCTCATCATGCTCAGCCTTGGACCCAATTCTCACATTTACATGGCCCATTTTCTCAGTGTTTCACTGCTGCTGGAATGCAGAACACTGGCTCTCTACTGCCATGGAACACTGGGTGCTCTGGGGAGGGTTATCGAGCCAGTGCTAGGAAAGATGTGACTGGAGGAGTGGCTGAATGAGCAGCCATGGTAGGGATGAGGAATGACACCCATTGCCTCGATATGGATATTCACAGCCTGATGAGACAGTTAATACAATGAAATGAGAAAATAATGAAATTTCCTCCTGTTCCCTGGAAATGTTAGAGATTTGAAACAATCTTGAACATCAGACCTGGTTATCTAACTGCTTGGAGTCAGATGGATAAGTAAGCTGGTGACTTGAGCCATTTTCTCCTATCAACTAACTATATTTATTATTCTCAAATTTACAAATTACCATCTAGCACCACAAAGAAGTTCATATGCTACAGTAGTTACCTAGGCTGTTACTTGCTCTCAAGGTCTGAAACTCAAGGGCCCTGTTTTCCCCACAATGACTTCTTCCAATAGTAGGTAATAAATACAGTAAGACAAAGCAAAACAAACAACTACCTGATCCTCTTTTGAATAGCGAGATCTTTCTTCTCATCATCAGTAGTTTCTGGACAGAATACATATTTATAGAGACGAGTCATGATGTACTTTTCAATCTGATCCATTATCTTCTCAACTCTTTCTGGAGGCACTGAAATACCCAAATGGATATAAAAGCTCAAAAGAATGGTGGACAGTTTAAATTAACAGTATGTTTTCATAGTAGTTTCAATGTAGCAGAAAACTAATTTACTAGTAATACATTAAACACACTTAGAAATTAAAACCTAGGATGTAACGTTAAAAAATACCCTTTAGATAAAGAAGATGTGGTGTTGGGGAGGGGTGTGTGTGTATATATCAATACACACATATGTACAATAGAGTATTATTTAGCCATGAAAAAGAACGAAACTTTGCCATGTATGACATGGATGGACCTTGAGGGTATTATGCTAAGTGAAGTAAGTCAGACCAAAACAGGCAAATACCACATGATTTCACTTAACTGGAAGCTAAAAAACAAAATAAATAAAACAAAACCCAGGCTCACAGTTACAGAGAACCAAGTGGTGGTTGCCAGAGGGGAAAGGAGGAATGAAATGGGTGAAGGGGATCAAGAGGTACAAACTTCTAGTTTGTAAATAAGTCATGGGGATGTGATGTACAGCACAGGGAATACAGTCAATAATATTGTATTAACTTTCTATGGTGACAGATGGTACAGATGGTACATAGACTTATTGTGGTGATCAGTTCGTAGTATCTATAAATGTCAAATCACTATACTATACCCAGGAAACTAACCAAATAGGGTATGAAAATTATACTTCAATTAAAAAAAGAAAAAGGAAAAGAAAAAAAAACTCTTTAAAAAATTACCTCAACTTTGGGGACTGCCTATTACAGAATCCCCACTTCTAACTTAAGCTGTTTCAGCAGGACCTGACAGTTGTACACCCTGCCAAGGAGGAAGACCTTACCATGAGGTCACTCTCCAAGACTGATGAACACTGGCAAGATTCACCCTTTCTTTTTCCTGAGGTTTACTTTAAACCCTAGAGAGCTCTCTGAGATGTACAAGTGGGACAGATTTCTCGGATACATGTATATGCTAACCATCCTTAAACCCACCACCAGTGAAGTCAAATTCAAGAATCCCTAAAGGGATGTGAGGATGGTACAATATTAAAAAATCCATCATCATCACCTACCACATCAACAAAAAGGACAAAAATCACAAGATCATTACCATAGATGCTGAGAAAGAATTTGACAAAATTCAACATCCATTCATGAAAAAACTCTCAACAAAATGGGCATAGAGGGAAAGTACCTCAACATAATAAAGGCCATATATAAAAAAACCTACAGCCAACATCACACATAACAGCAAAAAGCTGAAAGCTTTTCCTCTACAATCGGGAACAAGACAAGGATGCCTACTCTCACCACTTTTATTCAACATAGTACTGGAGGTCCTAGCCATGGCAATCAGACAACACAGAGAAATAAAAGGCATCCATATTGGTAAGAAGAAAGAAGTCAAGCCATCACTGTTTGCAGTTGACATGATATTGAACATAAAAAACCCTAAAGAATCCCCAGCAAAACTACTAGAACTAATATCTGAATACAGCAAAGTTGCAGGATGCAAAATTAATATGCAGAAATCTGCTGCATTCCTATATACTAATGATGAACTAGAAGAAGTAATCAGGAAAACAATTTCACTTATAATTGCATCAAAAAGAATAAAATACCTAGGAATAAACCTAACCAAGGATGTGAAGGGCCTATACCCTGAAAACTACAAGGCACTCATGACAGAAATTAAAGAAGACACCAATGAATGGAAATACATCCCATGTTCATCGATCGGAAGAATTAATAGTTAAAATGGCCATCCTGCATAAAGCAATCAACAGATTCAATGTAGTCCCTATAAAAATTCCAACAGCATTCTTCAATGAACTAAAGTGAATAGTTCTAAAATTCAGATGGAACCACAAAACACCCCGAATTGCCAAAGCAATCCTAGGAAGGAAGAATAAAGCTGGGGGAGATTACGCTCCCTGACTTCAAGCTCTACTACAAAGCCACAGTAATCAAAACAATTTGGTACTGGCATAAGAACAGACCCATAGACCAATGGAATAGAAAAGAGACCCCCCAGATGTAAACCCAAGCATAAATGGTTAACTATACTACATGATAAAGGAGCCATGAATATACAATTAAGGAAACGACAGCCTCTTCAACAACTGGTGTTTGCAAAACTGGACAGCTACACGTAAGAGAATGACACTGGATTACTGTCTAACTCCATATACAAAAGTAACTTGAAATGGATCAAAGACCTGAATGTAAGTCATGAAACCATTAAAGTCTTAGAAGGAAACATAGGCAGAACGGTCTTGAATATAAACATGAGCGATTTTTCCTGAATACATCTCCTTGGGAAAGGGAAACAAAAGCAAAAATGAACAAATGGGGCTACATCAAAATAAAAAGTTTCTGTACAGCAAAGGACACCAACAGCAGAACAAAAAGGCATCCTACAGTATGGAAGAATACATTTGTAAATGACATATCTGACAAGGGGTTAACTTCCAAAATAAAAAACTCACATGCCTCAACAACCAAAAAGCAAATAACCTGATTTAAAAAATGGGCGGAGGATATGAACAGACACTTTACCAAGAAGAAATTCAGATGCCCAAGAGGCACATGAAAATATGCTCCACATTGCTAATTATCAGGGAAATGCAAATTAAAACCACAATAAGACATCACCTCACACCAGTTAGGATCGCCAACATCCAAAAGACAAGCAACAACAAATAGTGGCAAGGATATGGAGAAGGGGGATCCCTTGTACACCGTTGGTGGGAAGGTAAATTAGTTCAACCATTATTAAAAGCAATATGGAGGTTCCTCAAAAAAATAAAAACAGAAATACCATTTGACCCAGGAATACCACTCCTAGGAATTACCCGAAGAAAACAAGATCCCAGATTCAAAAAGACATATGCACCCCTATGTTTATCACAGTACTATTTACAATAGCCAAGAAATGGAAGCAACCTAAATGTCCATCAGTAGATGAATGGATAAAGAAGACGTGGTACATATACACAATGGAACATTATTCAGCCATAAGAAAAAAACAAATCCTACCATTTGCAACAATACGGATGGAACTAGAGGGTATTATGCTCAGTGAACTAAGCCAGTTGGAGAAAGACAAATACCAAATGATTTCACTCATTTCTGGAGTATAACAAAGTAAAACTGAAGGAACAAAACAGCAGCAAACTCAGAGTCCAAGAAGAGACTAGTGGTTACCAAAAGGAGGTATTGAGGAGGTTGGGTGGGAAGCAAGGGATAAGTGTATTAAGATACATTATGATTAGCATACACAATGTAGGGGGGACACAGGGAAGGCAATATAGCACAAAGAAGACAAGTAGTGACTCTATAACATATTACTACACTGATGGAGAGTGACTGCAATGGAATGGGAGGGAATTTCATAATATGGGTGAATGTCATAACCACAATGTTGCTCATGTGAAACCTTCATAAGATTGTTTATCAATGATACCTTGAAATAATAATAAGTAAAAGAATCCCTAAAAACTTAATGCTCTAAGGCAGTGATTCTCAATTTTTTTTCTACCTCAACCTACATGAGGAATACACAGTCTAGAAAAATGACTCATAAAATGGTGACTCTAAGATGGGGGTTTCATTTAGAAGCCTCGTAATGGGTTTTTTTTAATCATATAAATTTTTTTTGGAATCATTAATGTATAATTACATGAAGAACATTACGTTCACTAGGCTCCCCCCAACACCAAGACACCCCCACATACGCCTTCACAGTCACTGTCCATGAGGTAGTAAGACGCTGTAAAATCCCTGTTGTTTTCTCTGTGTTGTATAGCCTGCCCCGTACCCACCGCCACATTATACATGCTAATTCTAATGCCCCCTTTCTTTTTCCCCGCGCTTATCAATCCCTTCCGACCCATCCTCCCCAGTCCCTTTCTCTTTGGTAACTGTTAGTCCATTCATGTGTTCTGTGATTCTGCTGCTGTTTTCTTCCTTCAGTTTTTCTTTGTTCTTATACTCCACATGAGTGAAATAATTTGGTATTTGTCTTTCTCTGCCTGGCTTATTTCACTGAGCATAATACCCCCTAGCTCCAGCCATGTTGTTGCAAATGGTAGGATTTGTTTTCTTCTGATGGCTGAGTAATATTCCATTGTGTATATGTACCACATCTTCTTTATCCATTCATCTACTGATGGACATTTAGGTTGCTTCCATTTCTTGGCTATTGTAAAGAGTGCTGTGATAAACACAGGGGTGCATCTGTCTTTTACAAACGAGTGCTGCATTCTTAGGGTAAATTCCTAGAAGTGGAATGCCTGGGTCAAATGGTATTTCTATTTTAAGCATTTTGAGGAACCTCCATACTGCTTTCCACAATGGTTGAAATAGTTTACATTCCCACCAGCAGTGTAGGAGGGTTCCCTTACCTCCACAACCTCGCCAACATTTGTTGTTGTTTGTCTTTTGGATGGTGGCGATCCTTACTGGTGTGAGGTGATATCTCATTGTGGTTTTAATTTGCATTTCTCTGATGACTAGCAATGTGGAGCATCTTTCCATGTGTCTGTTGGCCATCTGAATTTCTTCATTAGGGAACTGTCTATTCAGATCCTCTGCCCATTTTTTAATTGGATTACTTGCATTTTGTTTGTTGGGGTGTGTGAGCTCGTTATATATTTTGGATGTCAACTCTTTATTGGATCTGTCATTTATGAATATATACTCCCTGTATGATACCTTTTTGTTCTATTGATGGTGTCCTTTGCTGTACAGAAGCTTTTCAGCTTGATACAGTCCCACTTGTTCATTTTTGCTTTTATTTCCTTTGCCCGGGGACATATGCTCATGAAGAAGTCACTCATGTTTATGCCTAAGAGATTTTTGCCTATATTTTTTTCTAAGAGTTTTATGGTTTCATGACTTACATTCAGGTCTTTGACACATTTCAAATTTACTTTTGTGTATGGGGTTAGACAGTGATCCAGTTTCATTCTCTTACATGTAGCTGTTCAGTTTCGCCAGCACCATCTGTTGAAGCAACTGTCATTTCCCCATTGTATGTCCACGGCTACTCTATCGTATATTAATTGACCATATATGTCTGGGTTAATGTTTGGAGTCTCTATTCTGTTCCACTGGTCTGTGGCTCTGTTCCTGTGCCAGTACCAAATTATCTTGATTACTGTAGCTTTGTAGTAGAGCTTGAAGTTGGGGAGCAAGATCCCCCCCACTTTATTCTTCCTTCTCAGGATTGCTTTGGCTATTCAGGGTCTTTGGTGGTTCCATATGAATTTTTGAACTATTTGTTCCAGTTCATTGAAGAATGCTGTTGGTAATTTGATAGGGATTGCATCAAATCTGTATATTGCTTTGGGCAGGACAGCCATTTTGACGATACTAATTCTTCCTAGCCAGGGGAATGGGATGAGTTTCCATTTGTTAGTGTCCTCTTTAATTTCTCTTAAGAGCGTCTTATAGATTTTAGGGTATAGGTCTTTCACTTCCTTGGTTAGGTTTATTCGTAGGTATTTTATTCTTTTTGATGTTATTGTGAATGGAATTGTTTTCCTGATTTCTCTTTCTATTAGTTCATTGTTAGTGTATAGGAAAGCTACAGATTTCTGTGTGTTAATTTTGCATCCTGCAACTTTGCTGAATTCCGATATTAGTTCTAGTAGTTTTGCAGTTCTAGGGTTTTTTATGTACAATATAATGTCATCTGCAAATAGTGACAGTTTGACTTCTTTACCAATCTGGATTCCTTGTATTTCTTTGTTTTGTCTGATTGCCATGGCTATGACCTCCAGCACTATGTTGAATAACAGTGGGGAGAGTGGGCATCCCTGTCTTGTTCCCGATCTCAGAGGAAAAGGATTCAGCCTCTCACTGTTCAGTATGATGTTAGCTGTGGGTTTATCATATATGGCCTTTATTATGTTGAGTTACTTACCCTCTATGCCCAATTTGTTGAGAGTTTTTATCATGAATGGATGTTGAATTTTGTCACATGCTTTTTCAGCATCTATGGAGATGATCATGTGGTTTTTGTCCTTCTTTTTGTTGATGTGGTGGATGATGTTGATGGATTTCTGAATGCTGTACCATCCCTGCATCCGTGGGATGAATCCCACTTGGTCATGGTGTATGATCCTTTTCATGTATTTTTGAATTCAGTTTGCTAATATTTTGTTGAGTAGTTTTGCACCTACATTCATCAGGGTTATTGGTCTGTAATTTTCTTTTTTGGTTGAGCCTTTCCCTGGTTTTGGTATTAGGGTGATGTTGGCTTCATAGAATGAGTTTGGGAGTATTCCCTCCTCTTCTATTTTTCGGAAAACTTTAAGGAGGATGGGTATTATGTCGTCGTATGTCTGATAAAATTCCGAGGTAAATCCATCTGGCCCGGGGGTTTTTTTCTTGGGTAGTTTTTTGATTACCACTTAAATTTCTTTGCTGGTAATTGGTCTGTTTAGATTTTCTGTTTCTTTCTGGGTCAGTCTTGGAAGGTTGTATTTTTCTAGGAAGTTGTCCCTTTCTCCCAGGTTTTCCTGCTTCTTAGCATATAGGTTTTCATAATATTCTCTAATAATTCTTTGTATTTCTGTGGGGTCCGCCGTGATTTTTCCTTTCTCATTTCTGATTCTGTTGATGTGTGCTGATTCTCTTTTTCTCTTAATAAGCCTGGCTAGAGGCTTATCTATTTTGTTTATTTTCTCAAAGAACCACCTCTTGGTTTCATTGAATTTTTCTATTGTTTTATTCTTCTCAATTTTATTCATTTCTTCTCTGATCTTTATTATGTCCCTCCCTCTGCTGACCTTAGGCCTCATTTGTTCTTTTTCCAAGTTTGATAATTGTGACATTTGACTATTCATTTGGGATTGGTCTTCCTTCTTTAAATATGCCTGGATTGCTATATACTTTCCTCTTAAGACTGCTTTTACTGCGTCCCACAGTAGGTGGGGCTTTGTGTTGTTCTTTTCATGTGTTTCCATATATTGCTTGATCTCTATTTTAATTTGGTTATTGATCCACTGATTATTTAGGAGCATGTTGTTAAGCCTCATTTATTTGTGAGCCTTTTTGCTTTCTTTATACAATTTATTTCTAGTTTTATACCTTTGTGGTCTCAAAAGTTGGTTGGTAGGATTTCAATCTTTTTGAATTTACTGAGGCTCTTTTTGTGGCCCAGTATGTGGTCTATTCTGAGAATGTTCCATGTGCACTTGAGAAGAACTTGCATCCTGCTGCTTTTGGATGTAGAGTTCTATAGATGTCTATTAGGTCCATCTGTTCTACTGTGTAGTTCAGTGCCTCTGTGTCCTTACTAATTTTCTGCCTGGTGGATCTGTCCCTTGGAGTGAGTGGTGTGTTGAAGTCTCCTAGAATGAATGCATTGCATTCTATTTCCCCCTTTAATTCTGTTAGTATTTGTTTCACATATGTTGGTGCTGCTGTATTGGGTGCATATATGTTTATAATGGTTATATCCTCTTGCTGGACTGAGCCCTTTATCATTATGTAATGTCCTTCTTTATCTCTTGTGACTTTTTGTGTTTTGAAGTCTATTTTGTCTGATACTAGTACTGCAACACCTTCTGTTTTCTCCCTGTTGTTCACATGAAATATCTTTTTCCATCCCTTGACTTTTAGTCTGTGCATATCTTTGGGTTTGAGGTGAGTCTCTTGTAAGCAGCATATAGATGGGTGTTGCTTTTCTATCCATTCTATTACTCTGTGTCTTTTGATTGGTGCATTCAGTCCATTTACATTTAGGGTGATTACTGAAAGATATGTACTTATTGCCACTGCAGGCTTTAACTTTGTGGTTACCAAAGGTTCAAGGTTAGCTTCTTTACTATCTTACTGTCTAACTTAACTTGCTTATTGAGCTATTATAAGCACTGTCTGATGATTTTTTATTTCTCTCCCTTCTTATTCCTCCTCCTCCATTCTTCATATGTTGGGTGTTTTGTTCTGTGCTCTTTTTAGGAGTGCTCCCATCTAGAGCACTCCCTCTAAAATACCCTGTAGAAGTGATTTGTGGGAGGTAAGTTCCCTGAACTTTTGCTTTTCTGGGAATTGTTTAATCCCTCCATCATATTTAAATGATAATCATGCTTTATACAGTATCCTTGGTTCAAGGCCCTTCTGTTTCATTGCATTAAATATATCATGCCATTCTCTTCTGGCCTGTAAGGTTTCTGTTGAGAAGTCTGATGATAGCCTGATGAGTTTTCCTTTGTAGGTGACCTTTTTTCTCTCTCTGGCTGCCTTTAATACTCCTTTCTTGTCCTTGATCTTTGCCATTTTAATTATTCTGTGTCTTGGTGTTGTCCTCTTTGGGTCCCTTCTGTTGGGAGTTCTGTGTGCTTCCATGGTCTGAGCAACTATTTCCTCCCCCAGTTTGGGGAAGTTTTCAGCAATTATTTTTTCAAAGACAATTTCTATCCCTTTTCCTCTTCTTCTGGTACCCGTATAATGCGGATATTGTTCCTTTTAGATTGGTCACACAGTTCTCTTAATATTGTCTCATTTCTGGAGATCCTTTTATCCCTCTCTGCATTAGTTTCTACGCATTCCTGTTCTCTGGTTTCTATTACTTTAATGGCCTCTTGCATCCCGTCCATTCTGCTTTTAAGTCTTTCCAGTGATTGTTTTATTTCTGTAGTCTCCCTCTGTACTTGCTCCTTTAGCTCTTGCATATTTCTCTGCAGATCCATCAGCATGCTTATGATTTTTATTTTGAATACTTTTTCAGAGAGACTGGTTAAGTCTATCTCTGCAGGTCCTCTCTCAGGGGTTGTCTGGACTATTTTTGGACTGGACTAAACTGTTCTGCCTTTTCATGGTTATAGCGGTGGCTGTAGGCAGGTAGTGGGTGATCAGCTCAGAGAAGAAAGTCCTTTCCTGCTTGCTGGACAGCTTGCCCTTCTCCGCTGCCTGTGTCAGTTACCCACACTCCTGGAGCAGCAGCCAGGTTAATCCCCTAAGCTGCTGTGGGCAGGGTTTCTTTTAAAGCAGCGCTGTGTCCTGCGGGGAGTGGCAGGCACGCCAGATGCACTCCCCCGTGAAAGCAGCTCACCTGCCGGGCAGCTGTGTGCCAGCAGCGGCCTTTGGGTCTGGCCTGACTGTGCATTGGGCTGGTATTCCGGGCAGCTGCTGGGGGCACAGCTGCTCCTGGGCTGCTCTTCCACCACCGCCGCCAGCTCCCACAGGCCGCTCCCGGGCCCCTCTGTTGCTGCCACAGGTGTGCACGAGTCTCTCCCGTTCCCCTCTGGTGCCACCACTGCCAGCATACACAGGCCGCTCCCAGGCCACTCGGTTGCCACCACCACGGGCTCGCATTGGCCTCTTCCAGGCCCGTCTGGCGCTGCGGCCGCTGGCACGTGCGGGCCACTCCCAGGGTGCTCAGTCACCGCCACGGCGGGCTTGCACGGGCCACTCCCGGTTCCCTCTCGCACTGCTGGCACATATGGGCCACTCCTGGTCCCCTCTGGCGCCACCATCCCTGACGCGTGCTGCCGCTCTCCCACTACTGGGCCGGTGTGTTGGTGTCTGCATCAGTTGGGGGAACGACTGGCAGGCTGCTTATTGCCGTGAGGAGCTTCAGAGCTGCGCTGCCATCCAGGGGGTTAGGGCACCCAAAGTTCCCCGGGATTCCCAGCTGCTGGCTAAGTGTGCCAGGATGACATCGTCCAGCTGTGGGGTCCTTGTCTCTTTAAGAGTTGCAAAAAGCACTCACTTTTCTTTTGTCTCAGGGGCGCTGGTTGCATGGACCTGCCCTCAGGTTTTTCTTTTCCATTTCTCTAATATCCAGCATCCCGTGCACTGTGTGTCTGCGCTCCGGGTGCAGATTTCTAGAGCTGGTTGTTTAGCAGTCCTGGGCTTTCACTCCCTCCCCGTTCCAACTACTTTCTTCCCGCTGGGCTCTGGGGTGGGGGGGTGTTCGGGTCCCGGCAGGCTGCGGCTTGTATCTTACCCCCTTTGTGTGATGTTGAGTTCTCACAGATGTAGATGTAGCCTGGCTGTTGTACTGTATCCTCTGGTGTCTCTTTTAGGATTAGTTGTATTTATTGTATTTTCATAAATATATATGTTTTTGGGAGGAGATTTCCACTGAACTACTCATGCTGCCATCTTGGCTCTGCTCATAAAGGTTTTTAATAGACTCTTCCCCTACCCCTAATGGAGTTATTAAACCCACTGCTCTTGATCTGTGGTGGTATCAAAGGCACTCTAAGGATCAGACCAGCTAGCTACCAGAATGTCAGCAGAGTTGTTTATAGGACAGAGTTGGCAAACCATCCCGGTCATCAGAGAGAGAGAGAAAGTTCTAAGAGACTCAGGTCCTGTGCATTGACCAGTGTGATCCCTTAATGGTGGCTAACCAAGTATTACCTTTTCCACGAGTCTGCATTCTTTCAGCTACATTCTGGTAAAAATCTTGAGTACACTCTGACTGTTCTTCAATGCTTAAATCCTGAAACAAAGGGACAAAGAGGCTGCTTGGTAGCTGAGGAGAGATCATGAGTAAAGCTCTAAATTTTATAGCTTCCAAAACCCAGTCCTTGAACTGGTGCTAATCTCAAAAGTGCTTAACAGTTACATTAACACCATAGGGGAGAAAAATCTTACCATTAATATTACTTAAAACATTCCATCACCTCATTTCTTCTTGCTGTATATACAAAATCTTACATAGGTGTAACATATATTTGAAAATTTACACATTTATGTACATTTCTATCTAATCTACCTAATTTTTGATGGCTTTATAACATGCCATTATATTAAACAATTTAACCAGTCCCTATCACTGTGCATTTGGGTTCCTTCTCCTTTTTTTCACCATTATGTACTGCATCTATAAACAACTGTGTGAAGACTATGCTTTGTGATACACTTTCAGAAGTGGCATTAACAGTTTAAGATGTATAACAAACTTTAGAGCTCTAAGTATCTATTGCTAGATAGAGTCCTCAGAAACTTCAATGTACATTCATTAGGCATGTATGTGTATTTCTTGCTCCATGGCCCTGCAACATTAGGCTTTGCAATTGTTAGCTGGATTTTTACTGATTTTATAGGTATAATACATGTATTTCTTTCTTCCAGAGAATAAAGTCTACATAAAAAATAAATGCAGTTCAGCACAATAAATTAGAAGGTGACAAAAAGAAAACCAAAACATAGAAAGAGAAAGTAGAGCTGGGAACAACACAAAATGTATTTCTTGAAGATGAAGCTAGTCAAGAGTCAGCCCATAAATTTGTCCCTAAACTTTCCAGCAATCATCTCTAAGATGAAAAGTCACATAATTTAGTGTTCAAAGTACAAAAGCAAACTCATTCTTCAGGTGAAATTCTGACACCCAAATCAGAAATTTCTCTCAAGGGTTCTCATAAAGATGTCACTGTAGAAAGGCAAAAACACAGCCCAGGACCACTTCCACAGGACTGTTCATCTAGGGCTGCCTCTACATAGTCCACTGACAGCAAAAACCAAGGGCCAATAAAGCCCTGGTTAAGCACTTGCATCCTGTCACTTTGGATGAATTCAGATGCCCTGAGTTGGGCAGTGACCAGACTGTGCCTATCTGCCTTTACAAAGTCTACCCTACCAATTCTTTCCTGGTTTGGGCCCTTGTTACTGTTCACCTGGAGTTCAGCTTACTTCCCCAATTTGAATCTTTCTCACTTTTCAGTCTTACCCATCACAGTCCAACTGATAGTGTTGGATTATGATCTGGTCACACTATGTCTCAAATCACAAAGAGCTGTCCATCAAATAGCTGCTGAAGGGTGCACTCAGTCCAAATACTGCATCCCCTTCCCACTTACCTTGCCAGGTGGCCTGTTGTTCGGAGGGTCTGCACTTTGTTTTCCCACCTCTTTAACACTGTCAAAGTATTCTATGCCCAGATTAATTTTACTCCTCTTCAATCCTCCAACAGTATCCAAGGAAGTTTCTACACTATCTCCTTTAAGGCCCTCTTCAAACCCTACCTCCTCTAAGAGGCTGTATTTCATTCACTGGGTCAAAATAACCTCACAAGTTGCACAGCACTTAAAACTCTCTGTGGCTGCCCTGGCTGCACCTCTCATTTTGGCCCATATTAGTGATTTATATGTAACAGTCATTTGGTTGAATTACAATTGATCCCTTGTCTACTAAGGACTCAGTAGTACACTTAGTGAATTTTATACATTCTTAAATGTTAGGCTTTTATATTCACCAGAGTTTCCCAGTGCTGCCTTTCACTTTACCTCATATTTTCCATTACAGATTTTTAAAAACACCACTAAACCTTTCACCTCGTCATTAAGAACAATTTTTCAACAGTTCCGTTTTGGCTCCTCTCTATAGCTGAAGTGTCCTAACCTACTTTCTTCTAAGTTTTTCATGTTTAACTCTTTGGTTTGGCTGGAATGTGAGGTACACAGTATGAAATGTAGACCACAATCTGTAGATCCCTGTCTGTTCCAGCAGCAATTAGTAAAAAGCAACCTAGTTTCTCCTTGCTTTCCTAGTTGTCATATAACTTGCCCCTGAGAAACTGAAATTATTTCTGGAAGGCCTAGTTTGAATATTTCACTCATTAACTTTTTTTCATCAAAATCTCTAGTTTGACATCTTTCATTTTAGAATACACTTTGAAGTCTACTAGATTTAGAAACCTCCCATCCCAAATTCTTGTTCCCCACCTCCACAAAGATTATATATTTGCTTCCTTGTGTTTCCAGAACAATGCAACATTGTAATGCAAATTTTTCTCAGCTATTTCCAAGATACAATCTTCAGTCTTTTCTTTAAATGAGTCTTCTATATTAGATGAAGTTATTAATATTTAATGCTATGTATTGCTATTATCTTAAAAAATTACTACTTTTTACTAATGTGCTAGCCTCTTTAGCTTTTTATCACTGGCATATCATATGGTAACCGAATTTTGTGGATTTACCTTGCCATGTTGCTGAATTTATACATAACTCTATTAGAACCTTGGATTTTCCTGATAAGATTATTTTTCCTGAATTTCCTGGAAATTATATTTCAAATCCCTCAAGAATCACTTATTGGATGATTAGTAGAACTGCCAGCCACTGTACCAGAAATGATATTAAAAGATTAATAAAATGTCCAGAGGACATTCAACTTAAATGAGAAGACTGAACACAAATATAGTATCTGATGATTATAAGCCAGAAGGAGGAAGTACCATAGGGCATACAGTAAATCTCTCTTCTTGTTCCATTGTCAACAATCACCTCTAAATAGATATGCAAAGCACCATTATGTATTCTTGTTTCTTATTTAATACTTGGGTGAGGCAGTAGTGATGATGTTTCTAGTGATGCTCATGAGAACGGTTGTCTCCTTTATGCCATGGTGTGAACTCCAGCAGACCCACAGCAACTCTACAGGACAAATCCTGACCCCGCCCACGACACTCCTGATGCTGGGAGGGACAGACTGTCTGAGCATGCTCAGTACATCGGATAGATGGCTTCCCTTTCTGTACTGCCTCTTCCCAATGAGACGTCAACATTTCGTCTCCTATCTATTTCTCATCTATAAGTTGATCAAAGAAATTTATACTGTAAATTCTTTAAGCTTCATCTCTGTATAAAATTAGATCACCAGATCATGGACTAAAAAGGTCCACTGAAAGTGTTTCTTTAGAGAACCAGTTTTTATATTATGCCTGGACTTTCACGTTAATAATCACAAGCAGCAGCTACAGGTAGAACATGTCCACAGCAACATGTTTATAAATTCTAAATATCATCAAATTGTCTGCTTATTCTCTTACTGTAATTTTAAATCATTTTGTAAGAACACTTTTAGTAGCATACTCAGTTTAAATAAACAAAAGGACTACCATGAGATGTTTTTTAGCATCAAACCTGTAAATCTAATTTTATTCTTAGAATATGGGGGAGACATTACTTACCATTTTAACTGTACTATGTTTATATTGCCCAGATTTACCTTCATTACAGTGTTTTGTGCCTTAAAATAACACCCTGTCACTCTCTCTTCTTACTCTACTTTAGATTCTTTGTAGGACTTAACACTACATTGTATTACAGGTCTGTTTATTTTCTATTTCCTCCACTAAAATGTCAGCTCCCCTAGGGCACCATTTACCACCATCTCATCAGTACCTGTAACAGAGCCAGCATAAGGCTAGTGCTCTATAATAGTTGAATGGAAGAAGGAATACATGTGGCCATTTATTACTGTTCCTTTTACAATACTGTAAAGATGTTGGGAGACACTTCTATTATAGATCTCTTAAATTTCTATACATCTTGTGAGGAGAGGCATTGACTGCCTTTGTTCTGCATGACCTTTTCAAGAATAATTGTATAAAAACAGCTTTGGAGGACCGAGATAGTGCCTCCCTCAAGTAAAAAGGTTAGAGTATTTACTGTCCAGTAAAGTAGAGATGTTTCCCTGTGGGGTAAAGGTTATAAACTATCATCTTGAATGTAACACTGCATGTAGTGGCATTGACTGGTCCTCTTTGCATTGCTCTGTGGGAATTGATATCAGGGAATTGGTGCAAATGCTGATACTCTGGCTACTGCTATTACTATGAGTATAAACTGGCCCTTTTTTCTAACCCGTGAGACCCATATCCATGAAACTATGTACATGTCCATGAAACTATGTATCCATGAAACTATGGCAGGCTAACTAATTAACTTGCAAGTGGGGTAAATCTCGGATTCTTCACAGTTCTAAAAGAGCTAAGTGATGACAGGTTTTGTGTTGGTAAATTCTTTGAGGTTCCACAAAATTTGTAAATGTTTTTTCAGAAAAAATACCTCTGGCAGTGTAGAAGAACTCTTTTTAAGTACTCTCTAACTCTTGCTGTATCACCTTTCCTATAATATGTGTCATTTTCTTTGTTTTCCTTAAATTTTTTTCTTCATACTTTAAAAGTTTGACAATGTTCCTTTGAATATTAATACTGAGAGGTACTCTATATACTTTGTTAATTGTCTGAAGTCTTTTTTTTGTTGTTCCCTCCCAGTTTTGAAAAACCCAGTTCTGGCTACTTCCTTAATTATGTTACTCTGTGTACTGTTTCTGGAACTCCCATCTGTAGGATCTGGATCACCATGATCTATTTTTCTGGGTTAAGTATGTTTTTTACTTCAGTTAACTGTTTGTTCTATTTAGGTTTCAGCTGTAATGTCCATATTTTTTGTATTGCTAGTTTCTGCTTTCGATAATTTTTTTAAAAAGGAAAATAAATATATTAAGGCTTTAATCCTCTTAAATAAAACTTAAAAATTAGTTGCTAACATTTAAGGTATACCAAGCATATGGTTCTCTTAGCAGGGAATATACCTTGAGGTCATTAGTGGCTAGCAGAATATAGATTTAAACATTTCTACATTTAGATGAACAAAAAAAGGCAAAAATAATTGTGTCAAATTAAATTATTGGCAAAACAAAGGTGGTGAGAATTGTTAAGGTACATGTGTTCATTTCATATCTCTAAGTGAAAGCCAATAGTCAATCACTTTTAGCAGTTGGATATAGTTATTAATTATAAATTAACTCATATATGTTCTTCACACAGGTCATCACAACATTTTCTTAGCAAGAAAAATGTTTAAAACTCTTGCCCTTCCTTCACTGAATGCAATGGGTAGGCAGCAAAGTATTCCAGTAACCTGCATGCTATCATGAGATGCAGAGGAAACACAGTGCAGCCAGGCACAGCTAGGCAGCCAAACAGCAGAATTCCTAAAGGGACTGTATTTGCTTAAAATATATTGATGTTTCCAGAGTTTGAAAAGATACAGTGTTATTCTTATCTCTGGAGGTTCAGTAGTGTCTTGTTGGCCTCTTCTCTATGTATGTGGAACTATTAAACATGTAGTCCTAAAAATCAATAACAAACTCTGAATATGAGTTTATTAATGCAATTGTGCAATTGTATGTTAGCCATTGGTTACTTGGGTTTTCCAACATGGTTTGGGAAAAGGTCAAAAGTATTCATAGATGAGAAAAGATGAACTATAAGCTTTCAAGAGTTGTAGCAGCTAGTTAAAAAAAAAAAACCTTTAAAAGGGGCTGAGTTTCTTTCACTATGCCTATCAGGTGGGTCTTGGAGTGTGCGCATGTAACTTTGCAACTTGCACCCTACCCTTACTAACTAGCGCAAGTACGCCAGCTTTCCCCTCAACCAGCATGCACAATGAGGCCTCACACCTGTAAGGGTCATAGCTAGCTCTACTTGACCCATCACTGGTTCTATCTGAGTAAGTTATGTTTTTGGAACACCATCTGAATGCTGACTTCAGTCACTACAAGGTCCTTCTAGAGGTTCTTCAGGTGAAGTTACAGTCTTCCGGAACACACATTGTGTTGCCTTCTCCAAAATGTTTACAACCTCTAGCAAGTCCCTGCAGAATTCCTGAATACCATATAATTGCTTTTTTCGTCCACCATTTTTGGCTCCTCTGCCACAGAGTAGCTCAGTATTGGCCAAACCTTACATTTGTTTTTCCATAATCTCTGAGCTGCTCTCCTAACCTGACCTTCTCTTTCATGAGTATCTTCTCTGCTGAGGGGGTATTTCTCTTCTGTTCCGTTCAGGCCCATGTCCTCTTCTATTCTGGCCATTGTCTCTTGTTCTTCAACTGTGCACAACAGGAGAGGGCCTGAGAGACAATGCCAAACCTGGGAGACTGTGCCATGCCAGCCTCACTGGCAGAACCATTATGGCTGCCCCTCGATAATGTTCAAGTTTACTCTCACATATCACTGTATTCCTCTAGAACATGTTTTTGATCTTTTTTATTCACTCAGCACTCTCCACACAGTTATCCACTCAATCTTTTATCTATTTCTGTTTCTTATAATGTATGGATTCCACCAGCCAGATGTTTTCCTATTGTCTTGTTGGCTCACTTCTCATCCTTGTGGTTTTTAGTTATGGTGGGAAACATAAACATCTAGTTGACTCTATACAGTGCTTTAAAATTACCCTGGGCATGTAAGGCTTTGTCCAAATGACAAAATAAATCTATATATCCTCATTTCATTGGTGACAATATCCATCTTTGAATCCATGGCCACTTAGACCTACTTGAAACTCAGTTCTTCCAGTGAGATTCTTAAATTGTAGTTATTTTTATAATGATAAGAAGTTTTAAAAAAACTAAATCTTGTAAATTCTTCTTAGCTTCTTCTGCCACCCCACCCCACCAGCCATTTTCTCAGTGAAACTTAAGTTTTTGCTATGGTGACTTCTAAGAGGAGAAAAATGGCTGATGACAACTGTTATGTTCACCATAAGTGGATTTAGTGCCAGTGATGTAGCTGCCTGTTTCATTTGCAATAGAAACCCCACGTTTTAAAGCATATAAAAAGGGATTCTAAGACAATACATATTTAATATTTAATAGCTAAGAAGTTTAATCAAAAAGAAAAAAGGCAAAACAAGCCAACTTTAGATATGTCTTAGCAAACAACATTTGTTCGCAGTGAAGCATTACAATGCACATCCTGTAGTATGTGTGAATTATGTAGGTGCAGAATGAAATTTCACCCCAAAAAGATACTCTTTTGGGATGAGGAAATTTTTTTAAAAGTCTGAGTGCAGATAGAGTGTTTTCTGATGAAGACAAAATGCGTGGAAAAAAAATGCATACACTCCAAAAGTGGAAAAAGATATGGGCAAGGGTGGTTCATTGTTTTGGACCTCAGAATTTTTGGGAAGAATACTGCTGTAAGATGCAGGAGGAAGGATTATCAGTTAATGGCAATGTCAACAGGGAGGTTTCAAATAGATAAGAATGAATTTCATACTGAGTACGTCATTAGAGTAAGATGACTGAAGAGTTTACTTGGTGAGCATAACATCAAGATTTCTGAGCAGTTTTGGTGAACTGAGTACAGGGGGCACTATGACACACTTCATTACCTCACAAGAACTATATCCCAATTTGTACTCAATCAAATTCTCTCAAGAAATGTATATGATTAAGTTATTTGAAGCTAGTTAGGTAAGGTTAGTATATTCAAGTGTAATAACTGTTTTATTTATTTGAAAGGATATTAATTTGCAGCCAAAGGCAGACAGGATTTTCCAGGGACATTAAGTTTAATGAGCATCTGTTCAGTATCAGATTTGTGCCAGGTATTGTACTAGATGGTGAACATACATGCATGGGACTTTGCCACTCAACCATGAAACACTTCCTGCTAGTCTAGAAATGGAAAATAGGTTGTACAATGGCTCTTCAAACAGTAGGAATCTGAGGCCACATCCAGATCTCTGCTATCAATTAGTGATGCCTTGAAAACAGGCACATTTGTATCTGCACCAGTTAATTACCTCCTTACGTCAGCATACTGATTTAAAAGCCAACTAAATTAGTACAGAACAAGAGCGCATTCCACGTTGGAGCAAAAAATTACCAGAACAAATCTGAGTGGAGCAGTTTTCTAAAATACAGTATTATATAGTATATGTTTTACGTACTATAGTATAAACACCAATATAGTATAGATAACTTGTAAACATTTTATATGGGCTAAAGAATAAATAGCTACAAAACCTTAGTTTTTACCAATGATTAAAAAAATGATAGTTGTATACTACATGAACTCTGAATTTTTCCATACTGAGGAACTCTATCTTTGCTTCTAACTCAAGTCATCAATACCTGCTTGTTTTAACTCTAAATCTCACTACTTACTTACAAATACTTTGAGGAAAAAAGAGGGCTGCATACTTATTCTCAGTGTAATTGCACACCAAAATACAAGTTTCTTTTCTCTTTTACTAACTGAATTCAGTATTAAAAAAAACCTTTTGGCAGAAGTCAATTTCTTATTAGCCTCGTGATCTCTGACCACAGCTGGAATATAGCTATGTAATTAATCACCTTGCTATTTTTCTTATGCCGTTTTCCTTTCTATCTAATACTTCCTCACTTCATAGAAGGGACTTTAGTGCTACTTCTGAGTTTAATAGGTGAAGAATGTTACAAACAAATCATTACTTACACAATGAGTCCCCTTAAAGGTAGTCAAATTGCAACTAAAATTATGGGTTAGAAATTAAGGGTTAAAGACACACAGTGGAAGACATAGTTCTAGTTCTGACATCTTAGTTGTGTAACCTTAGACAGGTCACTTATCATCTCTGGCTCTCTACTTCCCCATCTATAAAATAAAGGGACTGAAACCAGATAGTTGCTAAGGTCCCTTTCTGCATCTAAATTCTAGATTTAGAATTCTACCTAAGCAAGGAGAGAAAATTAAAAATTAAAATACAAAACAAAAACAACAACAAAAAAACGTAAAATGACTGCTACTGGTCTAACCATTATTACTTAAAATTCAAGGTCTACTAAGCTCTCTTGGTAGTTTATACTATTTACAGGGTGGCAAGTTAAGAAGGCTTATTACTAAAGTACACAATACAAATGGCTTCAATGTCAGAACTTTCCACACAAAGATGACCCAAATACCACTGAGTTGCAATGGAAATGTACTAGCCTGGGAGTTGGGTTTTAACTTGGTTTAATGACATTTCTCATGTAAGTAACTTAACATATCTGGGTCTTGATTTGCTCAGGTGTGAAGTGACAAAGTTACACTAGATTATCTCTGAGATCTTTCCTAAAACCACAATTCTGTTTCTAAGTGGTTATTCTCAACCTACCCTTTTGTAATGCATTGTTTCCAAAAACACCTTGGTCTGCTTATAGATTTCTTGGCCTGTCTTGTGGAAGGTCTTGAGAAATTCTATGAACTCTTTAGACACTCTATCCGTTTCAATGCTGGTTTGCCGGTTTATGGAAGGACTGGGAGCTTTTGCTTCCTGAATTTCTGCTGGGAGAATTAAACATAGTAAGTTTCATTACATAGATAACCCATGCATGGAATCGCTTTAAATGTCTAATTTAAGATTATTTAAATTATGCTTAACCAAAGTTAAATTTGAAGTTAAATTATTTTATGTTTAAATATTTGGACAACTTTCCTTAAAATAAGCTAAATCCATTTCATGAGTAGGAAGTACAAGTAAATAAAACTACATGACCTAGAGGATATAAAAGTTGCTCTATTAGTATTTTCTTAGTCAAAATAAAATAAGATTTGATCTGTATTCTTAATTGTTAATACTGAAGTGGCACCACTATCTTCAACAACTTTCTCAAAGATTGCATGAGATTACAAAACTAGTCAGTAAATTAAATAACAATCAGTAAAAGCATAAAAAATGTTAGATGACTTATATAATGTTAAACAGTCTTTCCAAACCCATTTTACTCACCAAAAAGTCAAAGGCTAATTTCTTTGTGGGAGACTAACAATTATTTCACCATCATTTGGTTCTCAAGTCATACTGTTCAAAGTGAAAGAATATATCCAAAGTAGCATAATGATCATGACACATCCAGCAAAGAGGCAAGGGAAGCAAATAAAACACTGTCCAGTCAGTTGGCCACACAACTCTTTCCCCTCTTCAAATAAATACAGTAAAGGAAAATGGGACCTTACAGAACAAAGATAAAGGTGTTGTAACACAGCAAGCACTGTCAAAAAGTATGAATTATCACTTGGTCTCTGATCATATTCTAAGCCTCCTGATTTTGAACTGTGCTAACTGAATACCTATAAGGAATTAAGAGTATCTCATATCCCCAAGATTCCTTTTTATATACAAAAAGAAAGATAATTAAGAAGTATCTTTTGAAGGGTATTAAAATCAATCTATTACCTGCTTTCTCACAGTAACTTCTTATAATCTTATTTTTTAACTTCAGTACCTGAGATACATTTTAATGATGAAGTTGAAATAAAGTTTTAAAGTAATAAAAGCATTATTCCTATTAGAGTGACTGGTTTATTCAAGTGAGCCAAATAAAAGTAGAAACCTAAAAGGACATACTATTAACTGGCAAAGATGAAGATTCTACCTCTCAGTTATTACATAACTGGTTATTAAACCCATGTGGAACTTTACTGCTTATGTTGAAATTAAAGCAAAAGTACCCTTACCCCCCTAAATTATACTATTAGTTAACACAACAAAACTGTACTACATATCTGTCCAGATCTAGTATTGCCTATCTTCCAAATTATAAAGTGCTTCCTAACTATGGTTCAAACTGCAGAACTCAAACTAAAAGAATTCAAGCACATCTTGAAAAAAATAAGAGAAAAGAAAAAAGCACAGAAAGACACTATATATATATGGCTAAAAGTACTATCAGTCAAAAGTACTATCAGACAACTAAATAGAAAAAATATTTGTAAGTTACGTCACGAAGGGCTACTTGCCCTATGTATAAAGGACTCATAGAGAAGAAAAAATCCAACAGTTCAACAGGAAAAAAACGGGTAAAGAATACTAATGGTGCAGAGAAAAGAAATATAAATGGACATCTAAATATCTGAAATACGCTCAATTTCTCTCATACAAATATGCAAATTCAAACAACTATGAGCCGCCATTTTAAAGATTAACAAATAGACAAAAATCTAAAGTTTGAAGCTGGTGAGGATATAGGGGAAAAGGCATTCTCATACTATGGAGGGGGAATGCACAGTGATATAACTGCAATTTGGCAATAATCATCAAAATTAAAATACATTTATCCTATGACCAACAATTCCATTTCTCAAAAATCTACTGATATTATCTACTATTTTAGCACTACTTATAATAGCAAAAGACTGGAATGGCACAATGGCCACCACTAAGGGACTAATAAATTATGGTTTACCATGTGTTAAAATTCAAAAGTATGCCTTTTATGTACTTATAGGAAAGAGTTCTTAAACGTACTGTAGAGTAAAAAAAAGCAGAGTATGTGAAGAACTGTTTGGTGTTCAACTTAAAATATCGTGTTCTTAATATAGAAACAAAGCTTGTATTTCAAGAATAGCCAGTCTGCCACGATTATCAAGCTTCTCATTCTCTAGTCTAAACACTCAGTTTAAAGAGTCTTCCCAACAGAACATATGCTCTTGAATTATGAAGGTAACATTTACAACTATCATTCAACGAGCATTTTCCATATGGCAGATAGTGTGCTTTACTATACATTCTTGTTAATCCTTAAAAATTCTGTTAGGTTCCTGAAACCATGAAATAATAAATGCTTACCATTTTAAGCCAGGAATACACTGAGGCAGAAAGTTTAAGTCACTTACTTATGTGCCTCAAGTTATACAGGTAGGTAGAGGAGAGGCTGGAGTGAAATCCAGATCTGTTAGATTCCTAAACCCAAGGTCTTTACAACCACATGGTAATGTCCCTCCTGGTACTGTAGCACCGATTCATTCCCATTTAAATCAGTCAAAGAGTATTAAGTGAGCACCTACTACATAAGTCTGTCTGCAAGGTAAATCACGTATTAAATCAAGCTAAATCTTTAATATTTAAACACAAAAATCCATAAAAGCAAAGTCTTCACTAAATTTACTTGAAGAACAGTTGTGAAACAGTAAAGAACCAGACAATATCAATTTCAAAACAAAATTTGATCTGGTAAAGATGATTAACACCATTTCTTGTTCTAAAAACACATCTTATATCCTATGAATGTTAAAAATGTTACCATAGAAGGGCAGAGGGAAGATGGCGGCATGAGTAGTTCAGTGGAAATCTCCTCCAAAAAACATATATATTTATGAAAATATAAATAAATACAACTATCCCTAAAAGAGACACCAGTGGATACAGTACAATAGCCAGGATACATCTACATCTGCGAGAACTCAACATCACACGAAGGGGGTAAGACACAAGCTGCAGCCAGGCAGGACCCAAACACCCCCCTACCCCACAACCTGGCGGGAAGAAAGGAGTCGGAATGGGAAGGGAGTGAAAACCCAGGGCTGCTAAACAACCAGCTCTAGAAATCCACACCCGGAGCGCAGACACAAGGTGCACAGGGTGCTGGATATCAGAGAAACAGAAAAGAAAAACCTGCGGGCAGGTCCCTGCAACCGGCATCCCTGAGACAAAAGAAAAACGTGTGCTTTTTGCAAGTCTTAAAGAGACAGGGACCCCACAGCTGGACGAAGTTGTCCGGCACACTTAGCCAGCAGCTGGGAATCCTGGGGAACATTAGGTGACCTAACCCTCTGGGCGGCAGCGCAGCTCTGAAGCCCCTCACGGCACTAAGCAACCTGCCAGTCATTCCCCCAACTGGCACGGACCCTGACATACCGGCCCAGTAGTGGGAGAATGGCAGTGCGTGCTGGGGGCGGCGGTGCCAGAGGGGAACGGGGACAGCCTGCATGCACCGGCGGTGCAAGAAAGGACCGGGAGTGGCCCAAGTGAGCCCGCCACGGTGGCGACCGAGCAGCCTGGGAACGGCCCACATGTGCCAGCAGCCATGGCGCCACAGAGGCCCAGGAAAGGCCTGCATGAGCCCATGGCGGTGGCGACTGAGCAGCCTGGGAGCAGCCTGCGTGCGCCAGCGACCATAGAACCAGAGGGGCCCAGGAGAAGCCCACGCGCACCTGCAGCAGTGCCAGATGGAGCAGCTGCACTCCCAGCAGCTAACCAGAATCCCAGCCCGACGCACAGCCACCCAGGCCAGACCCAAAGGCCGCTGCTGGCACATAGCTGCCCTGCAGGGGCGCCGCTATAGCAGAGGAGCGCACCTGGCGCGCCTGCCACTCCCTGCAGAGCTCTGCGCTGCTCTGACGGAGACCCCACCCACAGCAGCTTAGGGGATTAACCCGGTGGCTGCTCCAGGAGTGTGGGTAACCGACACAGGCAGCGGAGAAGAGCAAGGCATCCAGCAAGCAGGAAAGGACTTTCTTCTCCCAGCTGACACACCTGCAACCTGCCTACAGTCACAACTATCACCATGAAAAGGCAGAAAAATTTAGTCCAGTCCAAAATAGTCGAGACAACCCCTGAGAGAGGATCTGCAGAGACAGACCTAACCAGTCTCCCTGAAAAAGAATTCAAAATAAAAATCATAAACATGCTGATTGATCTGCAGAGAAATATGCAAGTGCTAAAGGAGCAAGTACAGAGGGAGATTACAGAAATAAAACAATCTCTGGAAGGACTTATTAAAAGCAGAATGGACAGGATGCAAGAGGCCATTAACGGACTAGAAACCAGAGAACAGGAATGCACAGAAGCTGATGCAGAGAGAGATAAAAGGATCTCCAGGAATGAAACAATATTAAGAGAACTGTGTGACCAATCCAAAAAGGAACAATATCCACATTATAGGGATACCAGAAGAAGAAGAGAGAGAAAAAGGGATAGAAGGAGCCAAGATGGCGGCGTAAGTAGAGCAGCGGAAATCTCCTCCCAAAACCATATATATTTTTGAAAATACAACAAATACGACTATCCCTAAAAGAGAGACCAGAAGACACAGGACAACAGCCAGACTACATCCACACCTGCGAGAACCCAGTGCCTCGCGAAGGGGGTAAGATACAAGCCCCAGCCTGCCGGGACCCGAGTGCCCCTCACCCCAGCTCCTGGTGGGAGGAGAAGAGTCAGAGCAGGGACGGAGAGGGAGCCCAGGAGTGCTAAATAGCCAGCCCTAGCTATCTGCACCGGAGCGCAGACACACAGTGCGTGCGTGGGGTGCGGGAAACTAGGGAAACAGGACAGTAAGACCTGTGAGCAGGTCCCTGCAGTCGGCGCCCCTGGGACAAAGAAAAGCAAGTGCTTTTTGAAAGTCTTAAAGGGACAGTGAACCCTCAGCTGGACAGAAGCGTCCTGGGACACTTAGTCCAGCAGCTGGGAATCCTGGGGAACTCCGGGCGCCCTAACCCCCTGGGCAGCACCGCAGCTCTGAGGCCCCTCACGGAGATAAACAGCCTCCCGGCCATTTCCCCTCCAACGGGGCTCCGCCACATTGGAGCAGCGGCCTGAGGCAGGCCACATCCACGGAAACAATGGAGCTAAACTCCATAGTGGCCGGGCAAGAATAAGAAGCCCCGTCTGTGTGCACCTGCCCAGCACAAGCCACTAGAGGTCGCTGTTCACCGAGGAGAGGAAAGCCACAAACCAGCAAGAAGGGACGTCCTCTCAGCCATCACACACGCCAGCTCCACAAAGTATCTCTATCGCCATGAAAAGGTAGAAGAATTTGACACAGACGAAAATCACAGAGTCAACCCCGGAGGAGATAGACCTAACCAGTCTTCCTGAAAAAGAATTCAAAATAAAGGTCATAACCATGCTGACAGAGCTGCAGAGAAATATACAAGAGGTAACAGATGACGTTTGGAGGGAGATTACAAAAATGAAACAGTCTCTGGAAGGATTTATAAGCAGAATGGATAAGATGAAAGAGGCCATTGATGGAATAAAAACCAGAGAATAGGAATGCATAGAAGCTGATGCAGAGAGTGCTAAAAGGATCTCTAGGAATGAAACAATATTAAGAGAACTCTGTGACCAACCCAAAAGTAACAATATCCGCATTATAGGGGTACCAGAAGAAGAAGAGAGAGAAAAAGGGATAGAAAGTGTCTTTGAAGAAATAATTGCTGAAAACTTCCCCAAACTGGAGGAGGAACTAATTGATTAGACCACAGAAGTACACAAAACCCCCAACAGAAAGGGCCCAAGGAAGACAACACTAAGACACATAATAATTAAAATGGCAAAGATCAAGGACAAGGACAGAGTTTTAAAGGCAGCTAGAGAGAGGAAAAAGGTCTCCTACAAAGGAAAACCCATCAGGCTATCATCAACAGAAACCTTCTCAACAGAAACCTTACAGGCCAGAAGAGAATGGCATGATATATTTAATGCAATGAAACAGAAGGGCCTTGAACCAAGAATACTGTATCCAGCACAATTATCATTTAAATATGAAGGAGAGATTTAAAAATTCCCAGACAAGCAAAAGTTGAGGGAATTTGCCTTCCACAAACCACCTCTACAGGGTATTTTAGAGGGACTGTTCTAGATGGGAGCACTCCTAAGACTAAACAGATGTCACCAGAGCAAATAAAATCACAGCAAAGAAAGCAGACCAACCAAATACTAACTAAAGGCAAAAAATAAAATCAACTACCCACAAAAGCAGTCAAAGAAAACACAAAAGAGCACAGAATAAAACAACCAACATACAAAGAATGGAAGAGTAGGAATAAGAAGGGAGAGAAATAAAGAATCACCAGACAGTGTTTACAACAGCTCAATAAGCGAGTTAAGTTAGACAGTAAGATAGTAAAGAAGCTAACCTTGAACCTTTGGTAGCCGTGAATCTAAAGCCTGCAATGGCAGTAAGTACATATCTTTCAATAGTCACCCTAAATGTAAACGGACTGAATGCACCAATCAAAAGACACAGAGTAATAGAATGGATAAAAAAGCAAGACCCATCTATACATTGCTCACAAGAAACTCATCTCAAACACAAAGACATGCACAGACTAAAAGTCATGAGATGGAAAAAGATACTTCATGCAAACAATAGGGAGAAAAAAGCAGGGGTTGCAGTACTACTATCAGACAAGATAGACTTCAAAACAAAGAAAGTAACAAGAGATAAAGAAGGACATTACATAATGATAAAAGGCTCACAGTCCAACAAGAGGATATAACCATTATAAAATATATATGCACCCAACACAGGAGCACCAGCATATGTGAAACAAATACTAACAGAATTAAAGGGGGAAATAGAATGCAATGCATTCATTTTAGGAGACTTCAACACGCCCCTCACCCCAAAGGATACATCCACCGGACAGAAAATAAGTAAGGACACGGAGGCACTGAACAACACACTACAACAGACAGACATCTATAGAACTCTACATCCAAAAGCAACAGGACACACATTCTTCTCAAGTGCACATGGAACATTCTCCAGAACAGACCACATACTAGGCCACAAAAAGAGCCTCAGTAAATTCCAAAAGATTGAAATTCTACCAACCAACTTTTGAGACCACAAAGGTATAAAACTAGCAATAAATTGTACAAAGAAAACAAAAAGGCTCACAAACACATGGAGGCTTAACAACATGCTCCTAAATAATCAATGGATCAACGAACAAATTAAAATAGAGATCAAGGAATATATGGAAACAAATGACAACAACAACACAAAGCCACAACGTCTGTGGAACACAGCAAAAGCAGTCTTAAGAGGAAAGTATATAGCAATCCAGGCACTCTTAAAGAAGGAAGAACAATCCCAAATGAATAGGCTAACATCACAAATATCGAAACTGGAAAAAGAAGAACAAATGAGGCCTAAAGTCAGCAGAAGAACAGACATAATCAAGATCAGAGAAAAATAAACAAAATTGAGAAGAATAAAACAATAGAAAAAAATCAATGAAACTAAGAGCTGGTTCTTTGAGAAAATAAACAAAACAGATAAGCCTCTAGTCAAACTTATTAAGAGAAAAAGAGAATCAACACACATCAACAGAATCAGAAATGAGAATGGAAACATCACGACAGACTCCACAGAAATACAAAGAATTATTAAACCTCTTTGCTAACAAGCTGGAAAACCTAGAAGAAATGGACAACTTCCTAGAAAAATACAACCTTCCAAGACTGACCAAGGAAGAAACACAAAATCTAAACAAACCAATTACCAGCAAAGAAATTGAAGCGGTAATCAAAAAACTACCCAAGAACAAAATCCCCAGGCCAGATGGATTTACCTCGGAATTTTATCAGACACACACACAAGACATAATACCCATTCTCCTTAAAGTTTTCCAAAAAACAGAAGAGGAGGGAGTAGTCCCAAACTCATTCTATGAAGCCAACATCAACCTAATACCAAAACCACGCAAAGACCCCACCAAAAACGAAAATTACAGACCAATATTCCTGATGAACATAGATGCAAAAATACTCAATAAAATATCAGCAAACCAAATTCAAAAATATATCAAAAGGATCATACACCATGACCAAGTGGGATTCATCCCAGGGATGCAAGGACGGTACAACATCCAAAAATCCATCAACATCATTCACCACATCACCAAAAAGAAAGACAAAAACCACATGATCATCTCCACAGATGCTGAAAAAGCATGTGACAAAATTCAACATCCATTCATGATTAAAAACTCTCAGCAAAATGGGTACATAGGGCAAGTACCTCAAAATATTAAAGGTCATATATGATAAGCCCACAGCCAACATCATACTGAATAGCGAGAAGCTGAAAGCTTTTCCTCTAAGATCGGGAACAGGACAGGGATGCCCACTCTCCCCACTGTTATTCAACATAGTACTGGAGGTCCTAGCCATAGCAATCAGACAAAACAAAGAAATACAAGGAATCCAGATTGGTAAAGAAGAAGTTAAACTGTCACTATTTGCAGATGACATGATATTGTACATAAAAAACCCTTAAGACTCCACTCCAAAACTACTAGAACTGATATCGGAATACAGCAAAGTTGCAGGATACAAAATCAACACACAGAAATCTGTGGCTTTCCTATACACTAACAATGAACTAATAGAAAGAGAAATCAGGAAAACAATTCCATTCACAATTTCATCAAAAAGAATAAAATACTTAGGAATAAACCTAACCAAGGAAGTGAAAGACCTATACCCTGAAAACTATAAGACACTCTTAAGAGAAATTAAAGAGGACACTAACAAATGGAAACTCATCCCATGCTCCTGGCTATAAAGAATTAATATCGTCAAAATGGCCATCCTGCCCAAAGCAATATACAGATTTGATGAAATCCCTATGAAATTACCAACAACATTCTTCAACGAACTGGAACAAATAGTTCAAAAATTCATATGGAAACACCAAAGACCCTGAATAGCCAAAGCAATCCTGAGAAGGAAGAATAAAGTGGGGGGGATCTTGCTCCCCAACTTCAAGCTCTACTACAAAGCAACAGTAATCAAGACAGTTTGGTACTGGCAGAAGAGGAGAGCCACAGACCAGTGGAACAGAATAGAGACTCCGAACATTAACCCAAACATGTATAGTCAATTAATATATGATATGGACCTAAACAGGGGAAATGACAGTCTCTTCAACAGATGGTGCTGGCAAAACTGGACAACTACATGTAAGAGAATGAAACTGGATCACTGTCTAACCCCATACACAAAAGTAAATTTGAAATGGATCAAAGACCTGAATGTAAGTCATGAAACCATAAAACTCTTAGAAAAAGCATAGGCAAAAATCTCTTGGATATAAACATGAGTGACTTCTTCATGAACATATCTCCCCGGGTAAGGGAAACAAAAGCAAAAATGAACAGGTGGGACTATATCAAGCTGAAAAGCTTCTGTACAGCAAAGGACACACCATCAACAGAACAAAAAGGTATCCTACAGTATGGGAGAATATATTCGTAAATGACAGATCCGATAAAGGGTTGACAACCAAAATATATAAAGAGCTCACAAACCTCAACAAACAAAAAGCAAATAATCCAATTAAAAAATGGGCAGAGGAGCTGAATAGACAGTTCTCTAAAGAAGAAATACAGATGGCCAACAGACACATGAAAAGATGCTCCACATTGCTTGTGATCAGAGAAATGCAAATTAAAACCACAATGAGATATCACCTCACACCAGTAAGGATCACCACTATCCAAAAGATAAACAACAACAAATGTTAGTGAGGTTGTGGAGAAAGGAGAACCCTCCTTACACTGTTGGTGGGAATGTAAATTAGTTCAACCATTGTGGAAAGCAGTATGGAGGATTCTCAAAATGCTTAAAATAGAAATACCATTTGACCCAGGAATTCCACTTCTAGGAATTTACCCTAAGAATGCAGCAGCCCAGTTTGTAAAAGACAGATGCACCCCTATGTTTATCGCAGCACTATTTACAATAGCTAAGAAACGGAAGCAACCTAAATGTCCACCAGTAGAAGAATGGATAAAGAAGATGTGGTACATATACACAATGGAATATTATTCAGCCATAAGAAGAAAACAAATCCTACCATTTGCAACAACATGGATGGAGCTAGAGGGTATTATGCTCAGTGAAATAAGCCAGGTGGAGAAAGACAAGTACCAAATGATTTCACTCATATGTGGAGTATAAGAGCAAAGAAAAACTAAGGAACAAAACAGCAGCAGAATCACAGAATCCACGAATGGACTAATAGTTACCAAAGGGAAAGGGACTGGGGAGGATGGGTGGGAAGGGAAGAATAAGGGCAGGAATAAGAAAGGGGGCATTACAATTAGCATGTATAATGTGTGGGGGGGTATGGGGCGGGCTCTACAACACAGAGAAGATAAGTAGTGATTTTACAGCATCTTACTACGCTGATGGACAGTGAGTGAAGGGGTATGTTGTGGCGACTTGGTGAAGGGGGGAGCCTAGTAAAGAGAATGTTCTTCATGTAACTGTCTATTAATGATACCAAAAAAAAAAGGTACACATTTTTCTTCTATTTTCTGTATATACTAGGTTTCAATACACGTTTATTACAAATTAAGAAAAAAATGTTACCACAAATCTCACATTTCTCAGATTATCCAAACAACATAAGGGCAGCTAAGTAGAATATTAAAGTTCTGACTTTTTCAGTTGTTCTGACTATAGTTATATAATATGGACTAAATGGCTGATAATCCATAGTATAAGAAAAATATATTTGGTCTTTGCCCCTGGCTTCCTGGAACAGAGCTCCTAATACCCTTGGAATTTCCTGAGTCACAAGGAGCATCTTTTTCTATTCATAACACGCCCCTTTCTTCCATGTGAGTTTATGCTAATGAGGTGACTCCTCTGGGACCCTACATAGCTTCAGAGCCATCTGGATAAGGGGCTAGTCACTGGAGGAACCAGCCCAGTGATTAGAGGGTTGGAGCTTTCAGTCCCATCCCACCCTTGACCTCTGACTTCTGGCAGGGGAGAAGAGATGGAACATGTTCTATTACCAGTGGTCAATGATTTAATCAATCATGCTTAGGAAATGAAGCCTCCATAAAAACCCCTAAATGTTGAGGTTGAGGGAGCTTCCAAGCTGGTGAACACATCAAGGTGCTGGGAGTACGGCACGCTCAGAGAGGGCATGAAAGCTCAGTGCTCCCTCCCCTACCTTGTCCTATGTATCTCTTCTATTTGCCTATTGCTGAGTTGTGCTCTTTAGAATAAACCAGTAAGTGTAAATAGTGTTTTCGTGAGTTCTGTGAGTTGTTTTTAACAAATGATCAAACCTGAGGAGAGAGTTATGGAAACCCCAGTTTATAGCTGCTCGGTCAGAAGTGTGGGTTCCCTCACTCCTGGGGGTTGCACCTGGCATCTGAAGTAGGGACAGACTTGTGTTCAACTTGGGGAATCAGTATCTCAGTTTCATCCAGATACCAAAGAGGGCCTCCCGATTTAAGTAGCATGTCATTAGTGATCCTTCAAACAATGTAATTAACACTATGCTTCTACTTCATTAGCATCTGAAATTCAGGTCTTGGGACAGCACTGAAAGCTGGGGAATTATAGTTTTATTTTTTAAATCTTATTTGAATAACTTCAAATTTACAAAAAAGCTTCAGGATTATCACAAAGAATTCCTTTAGATCCTTTATTCAGATTCACAGAATTTAAACATTTTGTTACATGTCTGTATTATTTTTTCAAGTGGATTGTATATATCATGCTCTTTACCCCTTAATATGTGCATTTCCTAATAACAAGTGTATCTATTATACAGCTATGATAGAATTACTGAAAAAAACTGGTTTTTCTTCTTCCATAGGATTCAGTTAAGCATCATACAGTAATTGTGGTCAGGTACACTTAGTCTCCTTTAGTCTGGAAACATTCCCAGCCTTCTTTTCCATGACACTGACAATTTTGAAGAACTGGTTAGTTTAGTGAATGACCCTCGATTTGAGTTTCTCTGCTGTGTTCTCATGACTGGATTCAGGTTATAAATTTTCAGCTTAGATAGGCAATTCATGTTGTGTTCTTTTCAATGTATCATATCTAGACACACATGTTTGTTTCCCCCCATCATTGTATAGTTAACATTTCTCTATTTATAGTTAATAAACAAGTTGTGGGAATTAATGTGAGATCATGTTCACAACTTGTTCCTCAGAAAACTCTCTCCCCTCACCCCAGATTTAGTATCCATTGATGAAATTTGCCTGAATTAATTCTTACTATTAATCATTGCAAAACAGTAATTTTCTATCTCCACCGGTCCTTCTGTATTTATTAGTAAACATTTCATGGGTAAAGAGCTTTCTCTTCTCCCTTAATTATTTATCTATTTTATTAGTTGGATGGACTAAAGATTATTTTATTTAATCAGCTGTACTCCATTTATCGTCATTATTTAATACCCAAATTTGGCCAATGGGAACCCATTCAAGCTGGCTTCTGGGTCCTTGACATGTTTCCACTATTTTGGGGAGGCCCTTCTTTGCCTGCTCCAGCCCTGGAATCAGTCATTTCTCCAAGGAATGCTAGTTCACTTTAGTGAAGATTGGTATTTAGAATCTAGGGTACAGGTAGAAAGATTGGTATTTTAATAAACAGAAAACATATTCCTTCTAGGACTGTTGCCTTTAGATTAATTTGTAAAAGAGGCATATTAGATTCTACTCAGGGTGACATCTATTTGAGCTCTAAAAGAAAACGGCATTTTGGAAGTATGAGCAAATGTTTCAAACTTGGCCAACTCACTATGATTTACTCTGTAAGCTATAGTTCACTTAACCTTACTTTGAAGATTAAAAAACAATAAGCAAACTCTCTCTACAATCGAGCTATTCCATTACCTTCTTTGAAGGGCATCCAACTCTAACAGGATGTTAAAATATTCTTCAAATCCTTTAGGTTATATTTGTACTCTATATTTGCTACCAAGCAGTCTTGGCTTAATAGCTTTCTTTCATGCTACCAAGTAAAATATCACGAGCAATCGTATCATATATTATTAATGAATATTAATGAAGTAGAATAACGAATACAGAACACAAAAAGGCCTATTTTAATCTAGACCCAATAAATTAAAACTTCATTTAGTACAGGTTAGTCTTATATACACACAAAGGCTGAAATAATCACTTGAAACAATTACATAAGGAACCTGTGAAACAAAGATCCAACAAGACCCTCTTTTCTAATACATATACATCAATTTTTTTCAATATTTTGAGGTCATTATCCCCATATGATTCCTATAGACAAAAAAACGGCTAAAGATAAAAAATCTTAAGTAAAAATCTATCATTCAAAAGGAAACAAAGAAAAAAGGTAAGAACTAGTCCACATACAAATTTTTAAAATAAAAATAAGTTCTATTGTTTCTTTTAAAATATATAGTGCACACTGTACAGAAGCTTTAGGATACAATTTTTAAAACTGCCAAGGATAGTTAGTGAATGTGTGTGACTATTATGCACTTCAATAACAGATACCTCATCATATATCTATCTATATAAAAAGTGATATAGATAGATAAAGATATGCATGCATAAATATTTGAGGTCAAGGGATATAGTGGGAAAAAACTAAACCAGGAGTTATGAGACCTGAGTACTAACAAATCAACTCATTATATAATCTTGGGTAAATTAGTTACTTTATTAGTTAAGCTTTTATACTGTCATATGTAAAATGAAGCAGCTAAAGTTGATGGATGGTTTTATAACTGCCTTCCTACTTCATCTGCTGTCATTTCACCATAAATCATAAATTCAAAAGGCTAATGAGACTTTTCCAAAGTAAGAAACAGCATTTAAGCTAAATAGGAATTAATGGCTTTGATCAAACCCTTGAGCTCCTTACCAGCAGAGATTATGCTACCTGAAAAACACCATGCTCTTCAGCTAGTTAACATTTGTTGGGGACTTACTATGTGCATCAGGTAACGTACTAACTCTTACACACATCAAGATGATAGGTACTACTGTTCCTCAGAATAGACAGGGCTTATGGAGCTTAGCTTGCTCAGTGTCACAATAGCTAGTAAATAGCAAAGCTGAGACTCAACCAGAATGACTACAAAGTTCATGCTCTTAACCACCCTACTACACTACCTCCTAATTAATAAACTACAAGTCAAGTACATTCTTAATTTAATCTCTAGCAGGTACTGATTATTCCCCTTCTTACTGCAGCAGAGAAAACTGCTATGAGTGACAGCCAATCAAGAAACAACTCCAAGTTAATTAAGTGAACAAACAGATTAAAGATGTACATTTATTAAAGTGCTGTGTTGTGGTTTATAAGCAACACTTCCTTTTAATAAAATGAAACAAGAATAGTCATAAAATCTGAAAGACCAACTAAGATTTTAAGGTGTGACATTATTATTCATTCCCCTGCCTTTGGGCAGATCAAAAACCTTATGACAACTACCTCCCAGGTTGAGAGTTAAGGGATGCATCCAGGTCCAAGACAACAGCTCTTCTGGTAGCATTAACTTAAAGTTTCCAGTCTTCCCGACCATTTAAAATTCAGTCTAACTCTGATCACCAACATAAAGGTTTGGAGATATTCCTTCTTGATTTCTGGCAGGCCACTACAACTAGCTTTTCCACTCATTGGTAGAACAAGTATGACTTCAGTGACAATTTTTTTGCTGGTTATATGGCATCTTAAGAAGTAGGATAAGATCGAGTACATACATATTCATGTACTAAAAAAAACCCCTATTACATGTTCCTTTCACCTCTCTAAATGCCTAAAGTGAGCTTTTTCCTGTATGTTGTCCAGATTGTTCCTCAAGACACAAGTTGTCTCTCAAGTAAGCCCTCAGAATACCTCTTTTTCAGATGACTTTAAGCCTAGAACAGTTATTTTGATAAGGTATGGATAGTGAAGATATTATACTACAGAGAATAAACCAGGATCCAAAAACTAAAGGCACACAAAATAAAACATCCAAAAAAGATAGCTATTTGGAGGCAAACAAACTATATACTTCAGTTCTCTTTACTACTACTACAGAGTAAGCAAACTTCTCTAAAACACGGTCTCCTCCAACCAAAGGGATTCCTGGTTTCACATACTATCTGACCCTCAAACCCAACTTGGTTTCAAATTTGAGTTGACATTCTCTGAACACTTACAGAAATTAAAAAGCTGAGCCCACATGCATTGTGGACCCACTCCATTTTTCATTTGGGCACAGAAGAAAATAAAAGAATCAGAAAATTACCCTTCTTTGATCCAGCCCTGGTTGAAGCACTGAAGAATTTCTTTACTGTGGTAACCTTCCGGGTCTTCTCATTGGTTTTCTTTTCTTCAAACTTGGAAAATGTGAGGGATTGGGCCCCCTGGCTGCTCTGACTGCTGGCAAAGGCCTCTTCCTCCTCCCGCTGAAGTCTGTAATTCAAGAGAGGATTAAGAACAACCCAGACATTCTCTATAAACCCAGTTTTCCTCAATGAACTGAGGATGATCAGGAATTTTAGCAATGGAGGCTAAACACACTAAATAGGTCTGGGGTCTCTGATATGAAACTATCCTATATACTACTAGATTTCAAAGGGACCTTTCTCCATGGATCACGCTCATTCAGCAGATGTACTAGGGTTACATGAAAGAAAGTCCAGTCCTTTTCCCTAACCAACTCAAGATCAGAAGGAAGAAAGTAAATAATCACCATATAGTGTGATAGTTCCTATAGCAGAAAGTGAAACCCAAGTGCTACACAGAAAGAACAGCTAAATCTGCTGAAACAGTCCAAGGTTCTACAATAGTGACATTTAGGCCAGCCTTAAACGACAAATAAGATTCCACCAAGTGAAAGGGCATTCCAGGAAAAGGGAATTACAGATGTGAATGCATGTGGTTTTTGTTGTGGACCAAGTTCAATGTAGACTACTGATGGCATGATAGACTATGATGCAGGATACACAGGTAGGCACTAGGTGGTAATAAGCCTTGGCTGCCAATACAATCCTCAATTTCATCATGGGGTGGGGAACCAAGAAAGGCTATAAATCCAATACATTATCATTATCAAATCTGTGGTTGAGAAAAATAATGCAGGTATCTGTGTGACAACTTGAGGAGCAGATAGACTAGAGATAGGGACAATAGTTAAAAATATATTACAAAGAATTAAGTAAGAGAAAATAAAGACCCAGAAATCAGGAAAGAATGAAATTCAAAAGACTTCTCTAAGCTGGAATATGTAAAACTTGCTTAAGTAGTTGTAGACAGTGTGGGAGGTGAAGGAAAAATTAAGAATGACTCCAGTGTTTTTTAATTAACTAAATAAAACAGTGATGTCATTAATTGATACAGGGTTAGGGTTAGAAGGGTTAGAAAGTATGTTGGGAGTGGAGATTAGAGCACATAAAAGCAATAAATTTGGCTTTGGACCCACTGAATTTGAGGTATTTATAATGACTCTCAAAGGCTACCTAAGAACAATTCTTCAGACAGCACCATGAGCACCACCAGGGACCTTGTTAGAAATGCAGATTCTCAGAGGAGTCATGGACTGAGGTTGGGATCAGCAATCATTGTTTTTATAAAGCTTTCCAGGTAATTCTCATGCCAGTTCAAATTTGAGAAACAGGCTATAGGAAATCTCAAACAACTGGAAACAGTAAGAAAAAGTAACAAAATTACAGGTAGAAGTTAGTCTGAGAATGGAATAGGGAAACATCTTTCTCTGAGACAAAATAGAAATTGAAGATATTAGTACATTTTGATGTGGAGAGGGGAAAAAGTAAGCTAGTCACACCTAGTGGCCTCTAACTTATAAAACAGGATCAGCTACTGAGAATATTAGGAGTACCCTGGGAAACCTGAGAAAATGGCTCATGTTCTATGTCTGTACTTTTTCTCTTGACCATGGAGTCACTAAAAGCAGAGTATGATGTATAATTCTCTAGATGCTGTAGATGCTATAGCTTTTAGATATAAAAAACCAGCAAAAGCTGTCAGGGCTCAGTTTGACTTTGTTTTATTGAGAAGCTTTACAGTTTCTAGGATACTCTGGCTCAGGATTAACTTTATTCAGGCATTTTATTAGTCCCTATGTTCACCAGTCATTCTACCTTTAAAATTTTTATTATAGTCATATTTCTGGATAATACAAACTACTTTTGAATAACAAACCCCACCTTTGGGGAAAAGTTAAATTTCCATAAGGCAAGGACTATGCATACAAATCAACAGGTTTCTACTATCATGTGATTATCACTATGCCAGCTGCCATGCTAAGTATATTTGAAGAATGAGGAAAATAATGTTTGATAGTAGTAGTTATGTACCAAGCCCTTTGTTGGTACTTCATATATATTACCTCATTTAATCCTCACCATGAAGTACATTTAACTCTGTTCTTCTACTCAAGAAGCTTATTGTCTATAGAACTAAGACACATCAAACACAAAATTACTAAAAGATAAGACAAAGACAAATTGAAGAAATCATTGAAAGCTATTCATTAAATGTTGGCTGAGAAGAGGGGGAAAACATTAAGTCAACCTGCGAATAGCTCAAAACAAAAAAGAAAAACGTATTTTGGCAATGACAGAGCTTATGCATACAATCATCTCACTGTTAAACCACCCCTAGTTAAGTCCTTTTACCGCTCTGCCAGTTCCCAGTCTTCCTGAATCTGCTTCTGCCTGGCTTTGTGGTACTCCTCCCTCCAGCACTTGGAGCAGAAACCCTGCCAAGCAGGATTGCCATAGTAACCACATCCTTTCTTGCACAGGAGCTCCGACTGATCCACATGAATTCCTCGGCGTTCAGACTTAAGGCTCATCTTCTTCCTGCTAATCAAGTGGCAAACAAGAAAAGGTTTGTTGAAAATGAACTATTATTCTTTCATCAGCACAGCAATTAAGAACAAAAAAAAGTGAGTCCACATATTCAAGCTTCTTGTAAGAGGGAAGAAAAAAAAAGTTTAAATAAAGCAAATTCCTGACATAGCCGTACTGAAAGACTTCTTGTTTCCTTCCCAATAATATAAAGAACACTTTAAGAAAGGAGTAATATTGGATTAAAGACCTAAATGTAAGACATGAAAATTATAAAACTCATATAAGAAGACATAGAGTAAAAACTTCATGCATTGGACAAAAAGCACAAGCAAGCAAACAAAAACAGACAAAAACTTGGACTCTATCAAATTAAACACTTTTTTACAGAAAAGCAAACTTATCAACAGAGTGAGAAGGCACCCTAAGGAGTGGGAAAAAGTATTTGCAAACCATATATCTGGTAAGGGGTTAATACCCAGAATTTATTAAGAACTACAATGCAAGAATAAAAATAATTCAATTAAAGATTCGCAAAGGACTTGAAGAGACAGTTCTCAAAAAGAAAATACACAAATAGACAAATAACATGTGAAAAGATGCTCAATATCATTAATCATCAGGGAAATGCAAATCAAAACCACAATGGTTAATACCCCACATCCATAATATTCCACCAGCAAAAAAAACAGAAAGTAAGTGTGAGTAAGGATGTGGAGAAATTGGAACCCCTGTATAGTTGGTGGGAATGTAAAATGGTGTAGCCACTACGGAAAATAGTATGGAGGTTCCTCAAAAATTAAAAATAGAATTACCATATGATCTGGAAATCTCATTTCTGGGTATACATCTAAAAGAGTTGAAAACCGACCTTGATGAGATATTTGCATCCTCATCTGCACAGGAGCATTACTCAGAATAGCCAAGAGTTGCAAGCAAGCTAAATATTCATCAAAGGATGAATGCATAAAGACAATATGGTATGTACAGTGGATTATCACTCAGCCTTAAAAAGAAGGAAATCCTGTCATATGCTACAAGGATGAACATTCAGGACATTGTGCAAAGTAGAATAAGCCACTCACAGAAACAGAAATACTATTTGATTCCAACTACATAAGGTTGCCAGAGGCTGGGGGATGGGGTGGAGAGGAAGTGGTGGGTTCAGGGGAGACAACAAAGAGGAATTGTTCACAGGGTACAGAGTTTCTAATTTTTTTTTCTTTCATTTTTTGAGTGGGTTGTTTGTTTTATTTATTATTGAGTTGTGAGGTTTCTTTAGACATTCTGGATATAAATTGGTATTAGACAAGGTCCAGTCAGAAGTATTATTACTTTTTTTTTTATAGATAATTATTTTTTATTGAAGGGTAGTTGACACACAGTATTACATTACATTACATTAGTTTCAGGTGTACAACACAGTGATTCAACATTTATATACATGATAATTCTAGGTATCAGCTATCACCATACCAAGTTGTTATAATATTTTGACTATATTCCTTATGCTATACATTACATCCCGGTTACTTATTTATTTTACAATTGGAAGTGTGTACTTTTTTTTTTTTTTTGTGAGGGCATCTCTCATATTTATTGATAAAATGGTTCTTAACAACAATAAAATTCTGTATAGGGGAGTCAATGCTCAATGCACAATCATTAATTTACCCCAAGCCTAATTTTCATCAGTCTCCAATCTTCTGAAGCATAACGAACAAGTTCTTACATGGACAACAAATTCTTACATAGTGAATAAGTTACATGGTGAACAGTACAAGGGCAGTCATCACAGAATCTTTCGGTTTTGCTCATGCATTATGAACTATAAACAGTCCGTTCAAATATGAATACTCATTTGATTTTTATACTTGATTTATATGTGGATACCACATTTCTCTCTTTATTATTATTATATTTAATAAAATGCTGAAGTGGTAGGTAGATACAAGAAAAAGGTAGAAAACATAGTTTACGGTTATAAGAGAGCAAATGTAGATGATCAGGTGTGTGCCTGTAGACTATGTGTGAATCCAAGCTAGACAAGGGCAATAAAACATCCACGGATGCAGAAGATTTCTCTCAGAACAGGGGGGGTGAGGTTCTAAGCCTCACCTCTGTTGATCCCAAATTTCTCACCTGATGGCCCCCCTGCCACTGTGCCTGTCCTAGGTTGTTCCTCCCTTGAGGAGTCTTACCCGTCTCTGGCTAACCAGTCATCTTCCGGGGCCATACAGGGAAATGTAAAGTTGGTAAGTGAGAGAGAAGCCTTATTGTTTGAAAAGGTTAGCTTTTTATTTCTTTGCATATTTATGCCCTGTGGCTTCTATGCCCAGCATTAGTCTTGAAGTATCTTTACCACTTGGAAGAATTATGATACTCGGTAAATTTGATATGAGGCACGAATTCTATTTAAGGGTTGTAATTAGGAAGGAAGAAGAAAAGCTATAGAAGTAGCAGGTGGAAGAAAACATGGGAAGATTGATTATTTCTTTGACATATCTTCTTGTAGAGTAACTTAAGGATGTATAGGTTTAAAACTACTAATTAAATTGTGCACACACATTAACATAATAGGAGTATAGTTACATAACTAAAGCATACCTGTAATTACCAGCCATCTCCAGTGAAACCAAGAAAACCAGTCAGGCACCTTAGGCATTTGTGAAAACTTATCTATGATATGGTGGATATTGTCCAACTGAGCTTGAACAGTCTGAGAGAAATCAGACAAATTAAAACAACCCATTCCTGGGGACTGTACACATCCCATATGTTCCTTTAATAGTAAATAGTCTGCAATTGAAAGATTTTGGAGCGCTACAATTTGCACTTCTCCTAATTCTTGGTTGAGTTCCAACAGTATAGATCCAGTCAAATTTGTTGTTTTATTGTATGCACAGGCCAGCTTAGATATCTCCTTCTTCATTCCCATGGCAAGTCCAGGAACTGGTGGGATGAGTGCACCTACAGCTGTAGCAGCACCTGGATCTTTGTTGAGGTTTTTTTGATGATCATCTTCTGGCATGAGTCTTCCAGAGAGTGCTGACGTTGGAAGTTCTTTTTCATATCGTACCTTAGTTCATTTTTGGGGTAGCCCAATTAGGCTTGGATCCTCTGTATAAACACAAACAGGCCCTTCGCCTACACTTTTATATGCCCTTTATACCCTTGTGTAGGACTCATTGGAGGTCTCAACACAGGAACTGCCTTTTTTTTTTTTTTTTTGGTTTCATTAATCTACACTTACATGGCGAATATTATTTTTACTAGGCTCTCCCCTATACCAGGTCCCCCCTATAAACCCCTTTACAGTCACTGTCCATCAGCATAGCAAATGTTGTAGAATCACTACTTGCCTTCTCTGTGTTGTACAGCCCTCCCTTTTCTCCCACTCCCCATGCATGCTAATCTTAATACCCCCTTCTTCCCCCCACTTATCCCTCCCTACCCACCCATCCTCCCCAGTCCCTTCCCCTTTGGTACCTGTTAGTCCATTCTTGACTTCTGTTATTCTGCTGCTGTTTTGTTCCTTCAGTTTTTCCTTTGTGCTTATACTCCACAGATAAGAGAAATCATTTGGTATTTCTCTTTCTCCGCTTGGCTTGTTTGATTGAGCATAATACCCTCCAGCGCCATCCATGTTGCTGCAAATGGTAGGATTTGCCCTTTTCTTATGGCTGACTAGTATTCCATTGTGTATATGTACCACATCTTCTTTATCCATTCATCTATCGATGGACATTTAGGTTGCTTCCAATTCTTGGCTATTGTAAATAGTGCTGCGATAAACATAGGGGTGCACTGGTCTTTCTCATACTTGATTGCTGCATTCTTAGGGTAAATTCCTAGGAGTGCAATTCCTGGGTCAAATGGTAAGTCTGTTTTGAGCATTTTGATGTACCTCCATACTGCTTTCCACAATGGTTGAACAAGTTTACATTCCCACCAGCAGTGTAGGAGGGTTCCCCTTTCTCCACAGCCTCGCCAACATTTGTTGCTGTTTGTCTTTTGGATGGCAGCCATCCTTACTGGTGTGAGGTGATACCTCATTGTAGTTTTAATTTGTATTTCTCTGATAATTAGCGATGTGGAGCATCTTTTCATGTGTCTGTTGGCCATCTGTATTTCTGTTCTGGAGAACTGTCTGTTCAGTTCCTCTGCCCATTTTTTAACTGGGTTATTTGTTTTTTGTTTGTTGAGGTGTGTGAGCTCTTTATATATTCTGGACGTCAAGCCTTTATCGGATGTGTCATTAACAAATATATTCTCCCATACTGTAGGGTTCCTTTTTGTTCTATTGATGGTGTCTTTTGCTGTACAGAAGCTTTTCAGCTTAATATAGTCCCACTTGTTCATTTTTGCTGTTGTTTTCCTTGCCCGGGGAGATATTTTCAAGAAGAGGTCACTCATGTTTATGTCTAAGAGGATTTTGCCTATGTTTTCTTCCAAGAGTTTAATGGTTTCATGACTTACATTCAGGTCTTTGATCCATTTTGAGTTTACTTTTGCATATGTGGTTAGACAATGGTCCAGTTTCATTCTCTTACATGTAGCTGTCCAGTTTTGCCAGCACCATCTGTTGAAGAGACTGTCATTTCGCCATTGTATGTCCATGGCTTCTTTATCAAATATTAATTAACCATATATGTCTGGGTTAATGTCTGGATTCTCTAGTCTGTTCCATTGGTCTGTGGCTCTGTTCTTGTGCCAGTACCAAATTGTCTTGATTACTATGGCTTTATAGTAGAGCTTGAAGTTGGGGAGTGAGATCCCCCCTACTTTATTCTTCTTTCTCAGGATTGCTTTGGCTATTCGGGGTCTTTGGTGTTTCCATATGAATTTTTGAATTATTTGTTCCAGTTCATTGAAGAATGCTGCTGGTAGTTTCATAGGGATTGCATCAAATCTGTATATTGCTTGGGCAGGATGGCCATTTTTACGATATTAATTCTTCCTAGACACAAGCATGGGATGAGTTTCCATCTGTTAGTGTCCTCTTTAATTTCTCTTAAGAGTGACTTGTAGTTTTCAGAGTATAAGTCTTTCACTTCTTTGGTTAGGTTTATTCCTAGGTATTTTTTTTTTGATGTAATTGTGAATGGAGTTGTTTTCCTGATTTCTCTTTCTGTTGGTTCATTGTTAGTATATAGGAAAGCCACAGATTTCTGTGTGTTGATTTTGTATCCTGCAACTTTGCTGTATTCCGATATCAGTTCTAGTAGTTTTGGGGTGGTCTTTAGGGTTTTTTATGTACAGTATCATGTCACCTGCAAATAGTGACAGTTTAACTTCTTCTTTACCAATCTGGATTCCTTGTATGTTTTTGTTTTGTCTGATTGCTGTGGCTAGGACCTCCAGTACCACGTTGAATAACAGTGGGGAGAGTGGGCATCCCTGTCTAGTTCCCAATCTCAGAGGAAATGCTTTCAGCTTCTCGCTGTTCAATATAATGTTGGCTGTGGGTTTATCATAGATGGCCTTTATTATGTTGAGGTACTTGCCCTCTATACCCATTTGGCTGAGAGTTTTTATCATGAATGGATGTTGAACTTCGTCAAATGCTTTTCAGCATCTATGGAGATGATCATGTGGTTTTTGTCTTTCTTTTTGTTGATGTGGTGGATGATGTTGATGGACTTTCGAATGTTGTACCATCCTTGCATCCCTGGGTGAATCCCACTTGGTCATGGTGTATGATCCTTTTGATGTATTTTTGAATTTGGTTTGCTAATATTTTGTTGAGTATTTTTGCATCTATGTTCATCAGGGATATTGGTCTGTAGTTTTCTTTTTTGGTGGGGTCTTTGCCTGGTTTTGGTATTAGGGTGCTGTTAGCTTCATAGAATGAGTTTGGGAGTATCCCCTCCTCCTCTATTTTTTGGAAAACTTTAAGGAGAATGGGTATTATGTCTTCCCTGTATGTCTGATAAAATTCCGAGGTAAATCCATCTGGCCCGGGTTTTTTTTCTTTGGTAGTTTTTTGATTACCGCTTCAATTCCGTTGCTGGTAATTGGTCTGTTTAGATTTTCTGTTTCTTTCAGGGTCAGTCTTGGATAGTTGTATTTTTCTAGGAAGTTGTCCATTTCTCCTAGGTTTCCCAGCTTGTTAGCATAAAGGTTTTCATAGTATTCTCTAATAATTCTTTGTATTTCTGTGGGGTCCGTCGTGATTTTTCCTTTCTCGTTTCTGATACTGTTGATTTGTGATGACTCTCTTTTCCTCTTAATAAGTCTGGCTAGAGGCTTCTCTATTTTGTTTATTTTCTCGAAGAACCAGCTCTTGGTTTCATTGATTTTTGCTATTGTTTTATTCTTCTCAATTTTATTTATTTCTTCTTTGATCTTTATTATGTCCCTCCTTCTGCTGACCTTAGGCCTCATTTGTTCTTCTTTTTCCAATTTCGATAATTGTGACATTAGACCATTCATTTGGGATTGTTCTTCCTTTTTTAAATATGCTTGGATTGCTATAGACTTTCCTCTTAAGAGTGCTTTTGCTGTGTCCCACAGAAGTTGGGGCTTAGTGTTGTGGTTGTCATTTGTTTCCATATATTGCTGGATCTCCATTTTGATTTGGTCATTGATCCACTGATTATTTAGGAGCGTGTTGTTAAGCCTCCATGTGTTTGTGAGCCTTTTTGCTTTCTTTGTACAGTTTATTTCTAGTTTTATGCCTTTGTGGTCTGAAAAGTTGGTTGGTAGGATTTCGATCTTTTGGAATTTACTGAGGCTCTTTTTGTGGCCTAGTATGTGGTGTATTCTGGAGAATGTTCCATGTGCACTTGAGAAGAATGTATATTCTGTTGCTTTTGGATGTAGAGTTCTGTAGATGTCTATTAGGTCCATCTGCTCTACTGTGTTTGTTTAGTGCTTCTGTGTCCTTACTTATTTTCTGCCCGGTGGATCTATCCTTTGGGGTGAGTGGTGTGTTGAAGTCTCCTAGAATGAATGCATTGCAGTCTATTTCCCCCTTTAGTTCTGTTAGTATTTGTTTCACATATGCTGGTGCTCCTGGGTTGGGTGCATATATATTTAGAACGGTTATATCCTCTTGTTGGACTGAGCCCTTTATCATTATGTAGTGTCCTTCTTTATCTCTTGTTACTTTCTTTGTTTTGAAGTCTATTTTGTCTGATATTAGTACTGCAACCCCTGCTTTCTTCTCGCTGTTGTTTGCCTGAAATATGTTTTTCCATCCCTTGACTTTTAGTCTGTACATGTCTTTGGGTTTTTTTTTTTTTTTTTTTTTTTTTTAGATAATTATTTTTTATTGAAGGGTAGTTGACACACAGTATTACATTACATTAGTTTCAGGTGTACAACACAGTGATTCAACATTTATATACATGATAATTCTAAGTACCAGCTATCACCATACCAAGTTGTTACAATATTTTGACTATATTCCTTATGCTATACATTACATCCCGGTTGCTTATTTATTTTACAATTGGAAGTGTGTACTTTTTCTTGGTTGTTGTTGTTAGGGCATCTCTCATATTTATTGATCAAATGGTTCTTAACAACAATAAAATTCTGTATAGGGGAGTCAATGCTCAATGCACAATCATTAATCCACCCCAAGCCTAATTTTCGTCAGTCTCCAATCTTCTGAAGCATAACGAACAAGTTCTTACATGGACAACAAATTCTTACATAGTGAATAAGTTACATGGTGAACAGTACAAGGGCAGTCATCACAGAAACTTTTGGTTTTGCTCATGCATTATGAACTATAAACAGTCAGTTCAAATATGAATACACATTTGATTTTTATACTTGATTTATATGTGGATACCACATTTCTCTCTTTATTATTTTTAATAGGATGCTGAAGTGGTAGGTAGATACAACATAAAGGTAGAAAACATAGTTTAGTGTTGTAAGAGAGCAAATGTAGATGATCAGGTGTGTGCCTGTAGACTATGTGTTAATCCAAGCTAGACAAGGGCAATAAAACATCCACATATGCAGAAGATTTCTCTCAGAACAGGGAGGGTGAGGTTCTAAGCCTCACCTCTGTTGATCCCCAATTTCTCACCTGATGACCCCCCTGCGACTGTGCCTGTCTTAGGTTGTTCCTCCCTTGAGGAATCTTACCCGTCTCTGGCTAACCAGTCATCTTCCGGGGCCATACAGGGAAATGTAAAGTTGGTAAGTGAGAGAGAAGCCTTATTGTTTGAAATGGTTAGCTTTTTATTTCTTTGCATATTTATGCCCTGTGGCTTCTATGCCCAGCATTTGTCTTGAGGTATCTTTACCACTTGGAGGAGTTATGATACTCGGTAAATTTGATATGAGGCACGAATTCTATTTAAGAATTCGTTGTAATTAGGAAGGAAGAAGAAAAGCTATAGAAGTAGCAGGCGGGAGAAAACATGGGAAGATTGATTATTTCTTTGACATATCTTCTTGTAGAGTAACTTCAGCATGTATAGATTTTAAGCTACTACTTAAATTGCGCACACACATTAACATAATAGGAGTATAGTTACATAACTAAAGCATACCTGTAATTACCAGCCATCTCCAGTTAAACCAAGAAAACCAGTTAGGCACCCTAGGCATTTCTGAAAACTTATCAATGATATGATGGTTATTATCTAACTGAATTTGAATAGTTTGAGAAAAATCAGACAAATTAAAACAACCCATTCCTGGGCACTGTTCACATCCCATATGTTCTTTTAACAGTAAATAGTCTGTAGTTGTAAGATTTTGGAGCGCTACAATTTGCACTTCTCCTAATTCTTGGTTGAGTTCCAACAGTATAGATCCAGTCAAATTTGTTGTTTTACTGTATGCACAGGCCAGCTTAGATATCTCCTTCATTCCCATGGGAAGTCCAGGAGCTGGTGGGATGAGTGCATCTACAGCTGTAGCAGTGCGTGGATCTTTGTTGGGGTTTTTTGATGATCATCTTCTGGCATGAGTCTTCCCGAGAGTGCTGATGTTGGAAGTTCTCTTTCATATCGTTTCTTAGTTCATTTTCGGGGTAGCCAAATTAGGCTTTGATCCTCTGTATAAACACAAACAGACCCTTTGCCTACACTTTTATATGTCCTTTATATCATTGTGTAGAACTCATTAGAGGTCACCACATAGGAACTGCATTTTTTTTTTTTAATCTTTAATCTACATTTACATGACGAATACTTTGTTTACTAGGCTCTCCCCTATACCAGGTCCCCCCTATATACTCCTTTACAGTCACTGTCCATCAGCGTAGCAACCTGTTGTAGAATCACTACTTGTCTTCTCTGTGTTGTACAGCCCTCCCCTTTCTCCCACCCCGCTATGGATGCTAATCTTAATACCCCCCTACTTCTCCCCCCCTTATCCCTCCCTACCCACCCATCCTCCCCAGTCCCTTTCCCTTTGGTACCTGTTAGTCCATTCTTGAGTTCTGTGATTCTGCTGCTGTTTTGTTCCTTCAGTTTTTCCTTTGTTCTTTTATTCCACAGATAAGTGAAATCATTTGGTATTTCTCTTTCTCTGCTTGGCTTGTTTCACTGAGCAAAATACCCTCCAGCTCCATCCATGTTGCTGCAAATGGTTGGATTTGCCCTTTTCTTATGGCTGAGTAGTATTCCATTGTGTATATGTACCACATCTTCTTTATCCATTCATCTATTGATGGACATTTAGGTTGCTTCCAATTCTTGGCTATTGTAAATAGTGCTGCGATAAACATAGGGGTGCACTGGTCTTTCTCATACTTGATTGCTGCATTCTTAGGGTAAATTCCTAGGAGTGCAATTCCTGGGTCAAATGGTAAGTCTGTTTTGAGCATTTTGATGTACCTCCATACTGCTTTCCACAATGGTTGAACAAGTTTACATTCCCACCAGCAGTGTAGGAGGGTTCCCCTTTCTCCACAGCCTCGCCAACATTTGTTGTTGTTTGTCTTTTGGATGGCAGCCATCCTTACTGGTGTGAGGTGATACCTCATTGTAGTTTTAATTTGCATTTCTCTGACAATTAGCGATGTGGAGCATCTTTTCATGTGTCTGTTGGCCATCTGTATTTCTTTTTTGGAGAACCGTCTGTTCAGTTCCTTTGCCCATTTTTTAATTGGGTTATTTGTTTTTTGTTTGTTGAGGCGTGTGAGCTCTTTATATATTCTGGACGTCAAGCCTTTATCGGATGTGTCATTTTCAAAGATATTCTCCCATACTGTAGGGTTTCTTTTTGTTCTATTGATGGTGTCTTTTGCTGTACAGAAACTTTTCAGCTTAATATAGTCCCACTTGTTCATTTTTGCTGTTGCTTTCCTTGCCCGGGGAGATATGTTCAAGAAGAGGTCACTCATGTTTATGTCTAAGAGGTTTGTGCCTATGTTTTCTTCCAAGAGTTTAATGGTTTCATGACTTACATTCAGGTCTTTGATCCATTTTGAGTTTACTTTTGTATATGGGGTTAGACGATGGTCCAGTTTCATTCTCCTACATGTAGCTGTCCAGTTTTGCCAGCACCATCTGTTGAAGAGACTGTCATTTCGCCATTGTATGTCCATGGCTCCTTTATCAAATATTAATTGACCATATATGTCTGAGTTAATGTCTGGATTGTCTAGTCTGTTCCATTGGTCTGTGGCTCTGTTCTTGTGCCAGTACCAAATTGTCTTGATTACTATGGCTTTATAATAGAGCTTGAAGTTGGGGAGTGAGATCCCCCCTACTTTATTCTTCTTTCTCAGGACTGCTTTGGCTCTTCGGGGTCTTTGGTGGTTCCATATGAATTTTTGAATTATTTGTTCCAGTTCATTGAAGAATGTTGCTGGTAGTTACATAGGGATTGCATCAAATCTGTATATTGCTTTGGGCAGGATAGCCATTTTGACGATATTAATTCTTCCTAGCCATGAGCATGGGATGCGTTTCCATCTGTTAGTGTCCCCTTTAATTTCTTTTAAGAGTGAATTGTAGTTTTCAGAATATAAGTCTTTCACTTCTTTGGTTAGGTTTATTCCTAGGTATTTTATTTTTTTTGATGCAATTGTGAATGGAGTTGTTTTCCTGATTTCTCTTTCTGTTGGTTCATTGTTGGTATATAGGAAAGCCACAGATTTCTGTGCGTTGATTTTGTATCCTGCAACTTTGCTGTATTCCGATATCAGTTCTAGTAGTTCTGGGGTGGAGTCTTTAGGGTTTTTTATGTACAGTATCATGTCATCTGCAAATAGTGACAGTTTGACTTCTTCTTTGCCAATCTGGTTTCCTTGTATTTTTTTGTTTTGTCTGATTGCCGTGGCTAGGACCTCTAGAACAATGTTAAATAACAGTGGGGAGAGTGGGCATCCCTGTCTAGTTCCCGATCTCAGCGGAAATGCTTTCAGCTTCTCGCTATTCAATATAATGTTGGCTGTGGGTTTTTCATAGATGGCCTTTATTATGTTGAGGTACTTGCCCTCTATTCCCATTTTGCTGAGAGTTTTTATCATGAATGGATGTTGAACTTTGTCAAATGCTTTTTCAGCATCTATGGAGATAACCATGTGGTTTTTGTCTTTCTTTTTGTTGATGTGGTGGATGATATTGATGGACTTTCGAATGTTGTGCCATCCTTGCATCCCTGGGATGAATCCCACTTGGTCATGGTGTACGATGGTTTTGATGTATTTTTGAATTCGGTTTGCTAAAATTTTGTTGAGTATTTATGCGTCTACGTTCATCAGGGATATTGGTCTGTAGTTTTCTTTTTTGGTGGTGTCTTTGCCTGGTTTTGGTAGTAGGGTGATGTTAGCTTCATAGAATGAGTTTGGGAGTATCCCCTCCTCTTCTATTTCTTGGAAAACTTTAAGGAGAATGGGTATTATGTCTTCCCTGTATGTCTGATAAAATTCCGAGGTAAATCCATCTGGCCCGGGGGTTTTGTTCTTTGGTAGTTTTTTGACTACCGCTTCAATTTCGTTGCTGGTAATTGGTCTGTTTAGATTTTCTGTTTCTTTTTGGGTCAGTCTTGGAAGGTTGTATTTTTCTAGGAAGTTGTCCATTTCTCCTAGGTTTCCCAGCTTGTTAGCATATAGGTTTTCATAGTAGTCTCTAATAATTCTTTGTATTTCTGCGGGATCTGTTGTGATTTTTCCTTTCTCATTTCTGATACTGTTGATTTGTGTTGACTCTCTTTTCCTCTTAATAAGTCTTGCTAGAGGCTTATCTATTTTGTTTATTTTCTCAAAGAACCAGCTCTTGGTTTCATTGATTTTTGCTATTGTTTTATTCTTCTCAATTTTATTTATTTCTTCTCTGATCTTTATTATGTCCCTCCTTCTGCTGAGCTTAGGCCTCATTTGTTCTTCTTTTTCCAATTTCGATAGTTGTGACATTAGACCGTTCATTTGGGATTGCTCTTCCTTTTTTAAATATGCTTGGAGTGCTATATACTTTCCTCTTAAGACTGCTTTTGCTGCGTCCCACAGAAGTTGGGGCTTAGTGTTGTTGTTGTCATTTGTTTCCATATATTGCTGGATCTCCATTTTGATTTGGTCATTGATCCATTGATTATTTAGGAGCGTGTTGTTTAGCCTCCATGTGTTTTTGAGCCTTTTTGCTTTCTTTGAACAGTTTATTTCTAGTTTAATGCCTTTGTGGTCTGAAAAGTTGGTTGGTAGGATTTCAATCTTTTGGAATTTACTGAGGCTCTTTTTGTGTCCTAGTATGTGGTCTATTCTGGAGAATGTTCCATGTGCACTTGAGAAGAACGTGTATCCTGTTGCTTTTGGATGTAGAGTTCTGTAGATGTCTATTAGGTCCATCTGTTCTAGTGTGTTGTTCAGTGCCTCTGTGTCCTTACTTATTTTTTTTGTTACTTTATTTTGAAGTCTGCTTTGTCTGATACCAGAATTGCAACACCTGCTTTCTTCTCTCTGTTGTTTGCTTGAAATATCTTTTTCCATCCCTTGACTTTAAGTCTGTGCGCATCTTTGGGTTTGAGGTGAGTCTCTTGTAAGCAGCATATGGATGGATCTTGCTTTTTTATCCATTCTATTACTCTGTGTCTTTTGATTGGTGCATTCAGTCCATTTACATTTAGGGTGATTATTGAAAGGTATGAATTTATTGCCATTGCAGGCTTTAAGTCTGTGGTTACCAAAGGTTTAGGGTTAGCTTCTTTACTGTCTTACTGTCTAACTTAACTCGCTTGTTGAGCTATTATAAACACAATCTGATGATTCTTTATTTCTCTCCCTTCTTATTCCTCCTCCTCCCTTCTTCATATGTTGGGTGTTTTGTTGTGTGCTCTTTTTAGGAGTGCTCCCATCTAGAGCAGTCCCTGTAGGATGCCCTGTAGAGGTGGTTTGTGGGAGGCAAATTCCCTCAACTTTTGCTTGTCTGGGAATTGTTTAATCCCTCCTTCATATTTAAATGATATTCGTGCTGGATACAGTAGTCTTGGTTCGAGGCCCTTCTGTTTCATTGCATTAAGTATATCATGCCATTCTCTTCTGGCCTGTAGGGTTTCTGTTGAGAAGTCTGATGATAGCCTGATGGGTTTTCCTTTGTAGGTAACCTTTTTTTTCTCTCTGGCTGCTTGTAATACTTTGTCCTTGTCTTTGATCTTTGCCATTTTAATTATTATGTGTCTTGGTGTTGCCCTCCTTGGATCCCTTGTCATGGGAGTTCTGTGTACCTCTGTGGTCTGAGAGGCCATTTCTTCCCCTAGTTTGGGGAAATTTTCAGCAATTATTTCTTCAAAGACATTTTCTATCCCCTTTTCTCTCTCTACTTCTTCTGGAATGCCTATGATTCTTATATTATTTCTTTTATATTGATCACTCAGCTCTCTTAAAATTCTTTCATTCCTGGAGATCCTTTTATCTCTCTCTGCATCAGCTTCTCTGCGTTCCTGTTCTCTGTTTTCTAGTCCATTAATGGTCTCTTGCATCTCGTCCATTCTGTTTTGAAGTCCTTCCAGAGCTTGTTTTATTTCTGAATTCTCCTTCCTTAGTTCTTGCATATTTCTCTGCAAGTCCATCAGCATGGTTATGACTTTTGTTTTGAATTCTTTTTCAGGTAGACTGGCTAAATCTATCTCCCCAGATTCCTTCTCAGGGGAAGATGTAGCAGATGCTGAAGCTATCTGGGTTAGTCTTGTCTGGATCATATTTTTTTGCCTTTTCATGTTGACAGGTGCTATTGACTGTCAGCTGGGAGGGCCAAAATTTTCACTTACTACTGGCCTTTCTTTACTGGGGCAACTGCGACCCCTAGTGGCTTGTGTTGGGTAATTGCGTGTAGAGTGGGTCTTTGTGTCTTGCCTGGCCGGGAGGGAGAAATTTCCCTTTCTGTGGGCGGAATTTGTCTCAGGCTGCTTCTCTGCTTTCGCAGCGCCCGGTGGGGTGATGGATGGGGGGGCTGCTTGACTGTTTGCCTCCGTGAGGGGTCTCAGAGCTGTTGCCCAGGGGGTTAGTGCACCCGGTTTTCCCTGTAATTTCCCGCTGCTGTACTGTGACCTGGGTTGTTTCCGTCAAGCTGTTAAGTCCCTGTCCCTTTAAGACTTTCAAAAAGCCCCCGCTTTTCTTTGTCACAGGGGCATCAGCTTCAGCACCCGCTCAGAGGTCTTACTCCCTGTTCCCCCAGTATCCAGGGCCCCCTGGGCATGTACTGTGTCTGCGCTCTGGCCCGGATGGCTGGGGCTGGGTGTTCGGCAGTCCTGGGCTCCGTCTCCCTCCCGCTCTGCCTATTGTTCTCCCGCCGGGAGCTGGGGGGAGGGGCGCTCGGGTCCCGCCGGGCCGGGGCTTGTATCTTACCCCTTTCACCAGTCGCTGTGTTCTCGCTGGTGTAGCTGCAGTCTGGCCACTGTCCTGCGTCTTCTGGTCTCTCTTTTAGGGCTAGTTGTGTTTGTTGTATTTTCAAAAGTATATATGTTTTTGGGAGGAGATTCCCACTGTCCTACTCACGCCGCCATGTTGGCTCCGCCTCCTGTCTTTGGGTTTTAAGGTGAGTTTCTTGTAAGCAGCATATAGAAGGATCTTGCTTTTTTATCCATTCTATTACTCTGTGTCTCTTGATTGGTCCATTCAATCCATTAACATTTACGGTGACTATTGAAAGATATGTACTTATTGCCATTGCAGGCTTTAAATTCGTGGTTACCAAAGGTTCAAGGTTTAGTATCTTACTGCCTAACTTAGCTCGCTTATTGAGCTATTATATACACTGTCTGGAGATTCTTTTCTTCTCTCCCTTCTTATTCCTCCTCCCCGATTCTTCGTATGTTGGGTGTTTTGTGCTGTGCTCTTTCTAGGAGTGCTCCCATCTAGAGCAGTCCCTGTAAGATGTCCTGTAGAGGTGGTTTGTGGGAAGCAAATTCCCTCATCTTTTGTTTGTCTGGGAATTGTTTAATCCCACCATCATATTTGAATGATAGTCGTGCTGGATACAGTATCCTTGGTTCAAGGCCTTCTGTTTCATTGCATTTAATATATCATGCCATTCTCTTCTGGTCTGTAGGGTTTCTGTCGAGAAGTCTGATGTTAGCCTGATGGGTTTCCCTTTATAGGTGACCTTTTTCTCTCTAGCTGCCTTTAAAACTCTTTCCTTATCCTTGATATTTGCCATTTTAATTATTATGTGTCTTGGTGTTGTCCTTCTTGGATCCTTTCTGTTGGGGGTTTTGTGTATTTCCGTGGTCTGTTCGATTATTTCCTTCCCCAGTTTGGGGAAGTTTTCAGCAATTATTTCTTCCAAGATACTTTCCATCCCTTTGCCTCTCTCTTCTTCTTCTGGGACCCCTATAATACGGATATTGCTCCTTTTAGATTGGTCACACAGTTCTCTTAATATTGTTTCATTCCTGGAGATCCTTTTGTCTCTCTCTATGTCAGCTTCTATGCGTTCCTGTTCTCTGATTTCAATTCCATCAATGGCCTCTTGCATTCTATCCATTCTGCTTATAAACCCTTCCAGAGTTTGTTTCATTTCTGCGATCTCCTTTCTGGCATCTGTGATCTCTTTCCGGACTTCATCCCATTTTTCTTGCGTATTTCTCTGCATCTCTGTCAGCATGTTTATGATTCTTATTTTGAATTCTTTGTCAGGAAGACTGGTTAGGTCTGTCTCCTTCTCTGGTGTTGTCTCTGTGATCTTTGTCTGCCTGTAGCTTTGCCTTTTCATGGTGATAGGAATAGTTTGCAGAGCTGGGACGAGTGACGACTGGAAGAGCTTCCCTTCTTGTTGGTTTGTGGCCCTCCTCTTCTGGGAGAACAGCGACCTCTAGTGGCTTGTGCTGCGCAGCTGCGCGCAGACAGGGCTTCTGCTTCCTGCCCGGCTGCTGTGGAGTTTATCTCCGCTCTTGCTGTGGGCGTGGCCTAGCTCGGGCAGCTACTCCAAAATGGTGGAGTCGCGTTGGAGGGGGGGGCGGCCTGGAGGCTATTTCTCTCCATAAGGGGCCTTCGAGCTCCCTGCAGCCCAGGGGATTAAGGTGCCCAGAGATCCCCGGATTCTCTACCTCTGGATTAAGTGTCCTGTCCTGCCCCTTTAAGACTTCCAAAAAGCACCCGCCAAAACAAAACAACGCCCACGAAAAAAAAAAAAATTTAAATTAAAAAAATAAAAAAATTAAAATTAAAATTAAAAATGGCTGCTCGTTTTTCTTTATTCTCTGGCGCCAGCCTCAGGCATCTGCTCACCGGTCTTGCTGCCCTGTTTCCCTAGTATTGGGGTCCCTATCCGTTTAAGACTTCCAAAAAGCGCTCGCCAAAACAAAACAGAAAAAAAAAAAAATGGCCGCTCGCTTTTCTTATGTCCTCTGGCGCCAGGCCTCCGGTACCCGCTCACCGGTCTTGCTGCCCTTTTTCCCTAGTATCCAGGGCCCTCTGCGCATGCACTGTGTCTGCACTCTGGCCCGGATGGCTGGGGCTGGGTGTTCAGCAGTCCTGGGCTCCTTCTCCCTCCCGCTCTGCCTACTCTTCTCCCTCCGGGAGCTGGAGGGAGGGGTGCTCGGGTCCCGCGGGGCCGGGGCTTGTATCTTACCCCCTTTACGAGGCACTGGTTTCTCACAGGTGTGGATGTGGTCTGGATGTTGTCCTGTGTCCTCTGGTCTTTATTCTAGGAAGAGTTGTCTTTGTTATATTTTCATAGATATATGTGGTTTTGGGAGGAGATTTCCACTGCTCTACTCATGCCGCCATCTTGGCTCCCTCCTCCCCAGAGTTTCTATTTTGTCAGACAAAAAAGTTCTAGAGATCTGTTGAACAAAAGATGTGTATAAGTAATGCAACTTTACACTTTAAAAATGGTTAAGATAGTAAAATTTTATGTTTTTTACAATTAAAAATCCATTTTAATATGAAAAGGGGAGCTAATAGATCCTTCTTAGTTGCTACCAAAAAAATTCTACATTTTTAGCCTGAGGGATAAAGTACAATCCTCTTGAAATACTGTATTCTTAATACAGTATTTGGCTCAAAATAGAAAACTTCATTTTAATGGTATGAAAGTTAAAATACTTTGTCTTGAATGAAATATGTAACATTTACCAAGAAAATGAGTGTAATTAGTAATACTGGGAAAAAGATGATGTAGGAAGGTGAGACAGAAACCAAACGTCCTCCCAAAAACCACATAGAACATGAAAATACAGCAAATACAACTAAACCTGAAAACGATCTGAAGACTGCAGAACTACCCACATCTGGGGAAGCGAAGAAGACCTCACAGAAAAGGGCAAAGTGCCAAGCCAAGATCTGGTGGGACCCAAGCCCCTCCTCCCACCCCAGCCCAAAGGTAGAAGGAAGAGAATCAGAGAAGCGACGGAGTTGGAGACCAGGACTGCTGAACACCTGGCCCTGGAGATCTGCTCTGGGAACACGAACCCACATTACCTGGTGCTCTGGTGATTAGCAGGGCTGGACAACAAAGACTGGCAGAACGTTCGATAAGGCTGAGATTCCAGCTACTTGTGGAGAACAGGTATGCTCTATCAGCCCCCGGAGACAAAAGCAAAGCAGGCAGTTTGAAAGACTTCCCAGTAGTAAGAGGGGCACCATAGGGGCAAGGTTTACACAGTGCTCTGCTCAGGAGAAGGGGCAGGTGGACAATATCTCCCCAGCCCGCCCTCAGCCCAATAGGTTAGGAACTCTCTGGAGTCCCAGACACTCCATCCCCTTGGCTGGCAATACAGCCCCAAGGGTTTTTATGGTGTGCAACCAGCCAGCAGGTAGACCTTGCTCTCAGGTAGGCAGAGGAAGACCCTCCCAGCTTTTTCGGCCCTGTTTTGGGCCAGCTGGGAAACTGCCTGAGGGAGCCAGCCCCAGGAGCTCCTTCCTCCTGGCAGGTGCCCATCCCCACTATTGCTACAGGCCGGGCGGAGATCAGCTCCACCCACAGCAGCTCCAGCAACACAGCACTGAGGCTCCTCCAGGCATGCATGGCCCTACTGCCTGGCAGGGGAGGCAGGCATTGTAGCCGGGAAGGCAGAGAGAGACCCTCCCAGCTTTCTCAGGCCTGTTTCAGCCCAGGGAAGTACTGTGAGAGCCAGCCCTGGGAGCTACTTCTTCCCAGCAGGCTCTGGTCCCACTGGCCTACAGCCCCCACCATTCCTGCCTGCCAGGCAGAGGGCGGCTCTGCCCACAGCAACTCCAGAGGCACAGCCCTGAGTATTCTCCCTGCATGTGATCAGCTGACAGCCCACACAGCCCACCTGATATCAGATCACTACAAGCCAGACAGAAAGGTGTCCAGCCCACTGCATGCCAACAGCTGGGGCTCCTGCACAGGAAACTGAGTTTCCGGGCAATAGAGGGCACCTTCTCCATACAGCTATTATTCTATGGGAAACACTAAAAAAAATGAAGAGGCAGAGGAATTTGGTCCAAACAAAACTACAAAACACCACAAAAAGGACTGAGTGAAACTGAAATCACCTATCTTCTTGATAAAGACTTCAAAGTAAAAGTCAAACATGCTCCTGGATCTACAGAAAAATATTCAAGATCTCAGGGAGGAACTCAACAAAAAGATAGACTATTTCCAAAACAGTCACTCAGAGCTGAAGAATACAGTATCTGGAAGGAAACATACAATGGAGGGATTTAATAGCAGGCTTTCGCAGGTTGAAGAAGTCATAAATCTGAAAATTAGGCAGTAAGAAAACAATGAAGCCAAAAACACAGAAAAAAGGACTTCTAGGAATGAAAGAATAATAAGAGAGCTGTGTGACCATTCTGAACAGAACAATATTCACATAATAGGGGTACCAGAAGAAAAAGAGAGACAAGGGGATAGAAAATCTCTTTGAGAAAATAACTGTTGAAAACTTCCCCAAATTGGGGAAGGAAATAGACATTCAGGTCAAGGAAGCAGAGAGAGCCCCTAACAAAAGGAAACCTAGGAAGACAACACCAAGACATATAATAATTAAAATGGCAGAGTTCAAGGACAAGGAGAGAGTACTGAAAACAGCCAGAGAGAGAATAAAGATTACTTATAAAGGGAACCCCATCAGGCTATCAGCAGACTTTTCAGCAGAAATTTTATAGGCCAGAAGGGAGTGGCATGATATATTTAATGTAGTGAGACAGAAGGACCTCCAACCAGGGATAACCAGGGATACTCTACCTGGCTAAATGATCATTTAATTTTAAAGCAGGGATTAAACAAGTTTCAGATAAACAAAAACTGAAGGTATTCACCACCAGGAAGCCAGCCCTACAGGGTATGTTAAAGGGACTGCTCTAGACAGAAATGTTCTTAAAGGCTAAATAGCTGCCACCAAAGAAAATAAACCCACAATAAAGGCAGTAGACCAGTTAATTACCAAAGAAGTCCAAAATTAAATCAACTACTCACAAATAGCCAAGGGATACACAAAAAGTACAGAATATGACACCTAATATATAAAGTGTGGAGGAGGAAGGAGTCGGGGGGTGGGGGAGTACCTTTAGATTGTGTTTGAAATACAGTAATCAATGATTTAAGATAGACTATTAGACAGGAAGCTATCATTGAATCTTTGGTATCCACAAATATAAAGCCTCCAATGGTAATAAGTATGTATCTATCAATAATCACCATAAATGTAAATGGACTGAATGTACCAATCAAAAGACAAGAGAGTGGCAGAATAGATTAAAAAACAAGACCCATACATATGCTGCCTACAAGAGACTCACCTAAGACCCAAGGATATACACAGACCCGTGAAGGGATGGAAAAAGATAGTTCATGCAAATAATAGGGAGAAAAAAGCAGGAGTAGCAGTACTTACGTCAGACAAAATAGATTTCAAAACAAAGAAAAGTAACAAGAGGCAAAGAAGGACTTTACTTAATGATAAAAGGGTCAGTCCAATAAGAGGTTATAACCATCATAAATATCTATGCACCCAATATAGGAGCATCTAAATATGTAAAACAAATACTAACAGAAGTAAAGGGGGAAATAGACTGCAATACATTCATTTTAGGAGAATGTAACACACAACTCGCACCAATAGACAGATCAACCAGAGAGAAAATTAAGTAAGGAAACAGAGGCACTTAAGAATACATTAGAATGGATGGACCTAACAGTATCTACAGAACATTCCACCCCAAAGCAGCAGGATACACTTTCTTCTCAAGTGTACATATTTTCCAGAACAGATCACATACTAGGACACAAAAAGAGGGCCTCCCAAAATTATCGCCCACCCCCCGAGAAGTAGCAAGATCCGAAGGCATCGTGCGCGTTCACGTCCCTTTCTCCTTAAGAGATTTAGCCCAACTTGAGAAACGCCTAAGTTCCTTTTCCACTGATCCCACAACATATATCAGAGAGTTTCAACAGACCCTCCAGTCATACAGCCTCACACATCATGACATTTTCATGCTCCTAGCCAATACCCTCCCTCCTGAAGAGCATGACGAGTTTGGGACTTCGCCCAAATGCACGCCACTGAAACCCACAGGACTGACCCCACCTATCCCCCTGGCCCCACCGCTGTCCCAGAACAAGACCCACACTGAAATTATAACACCATCGTGAGTCTCCGCTCTCGAGATATCTTCGCCTGCTGCTTTATTAAGGTCTGAAAACAGCAGCTCGTAAATAGTCAATTTTCAAAAGCTCCCTCTGAGTTCTTAGACAGACTCATTCAAGCCCTATTACAGTATACCAGCCTGGACCCAGAAACGCCTGACGGGAGACATGTCCTTATGACATGCTTCCTAGCTCAAAGCTACCCTGACATTAAAGCTAAACTCAAAAAGTTAGAACAGAGCCCCGCTACCCCACAGACTGAGATCCTAACAGTGGCCTTTAAAGTCTTCCATAACCAGGAGGAGGAGAAAGAAAGCCGTAAACAAAAGGCTGATCAGGCCAATTTCCAAATGCTGTCCCAGCTGATAAAACCACAACCTGGGCACTCCTCTACAAACAAGCTCCCCACAGGAGCTTGTTTCAAGTGCGGACAAGAAGGACATTAGTCAAGGGCTACCACCCCATGCCCCAGATGCCACAAAAAGGGCCACTGGGAGTCTGATTGCCCAGCCACCCAAAGGGGAGGCTGGACGAACAACCCCCATCCTAAGCCCGCCGTAGTGGGGCTGGCAGAAGAAGATTGACGGGGCCTGGGGGCTTCTCACCCGACCATTTCCATCACCAAACAGGAGCCCAGGGTTACTTTAATAGTAGACGGTCACCCCATCTCCTTCCTCCTAGACACAGGAGCCACCTTCTCAGTCTTGCGGGAATACCGGGGCCCTACCATGCCTGCCATTACTCCTATAGTCAGGGTAGGAGGTAAACAGATTTTCCCATTAAAAACCCCCCCTTTTATGCACAATCCAAGACAATCCCATACCTTTCTCCCACTCCTTCCTGGTTATGCCCCAGTGTCCCATCCCCTAAGACGGGACATCCTTTCTCTCCTCCATGTTTCCATTACTATATCCACTCCCACAGCCCCCAGTACTCCCTTTCTGATGGCCCTCATAGCCGACGACCCCCCTCTACCCAATGAAAGCTCCAGTTCCGCCCTCATACACCCTGTAAATCCCAGAGTTTGAGACATTACAAGCCCCTCCGTAGCTCTATGTCCTCCTGCCTCTATCAAATTACGTGACCCCTCTCAGTATATCTGTCAGGCCCAATACCCCCTAACCACTTGAGCCCTCATAGGCCTCCAACCCATCATTCAAGATCTTCTAAACAAAAATTACCTCAGACCCACTCACTCCGTTTAATACCCCCATATTAGCTGTTAAAAAAACCAAATCTTTCTGCCTCGTCCAAGACCTTCGCCTCATCAACATGGCCATCGTCCCTATCCATCCTTTAGTCCCAAATCCATACACCCTTTTATTGCTGCCCTGCCTTGGCTTCCCGAGACCCCTCCTCCCAAGATTTTTTTGCCTTCACCTGGACAGACCCATACACAAGACATTCTGAACAACTCACTTGGACAGTTTTGCCACAAAGCTTCCGAGTCCACCTTATTACAAGACGTGGACGATCTTCTACTCTGCAGTCCCTCGTGAGAACAGTCTCAACTTGACACTGCCTCCCTACTTAACCTTCTAGCTTCCAGAAGTTACCAAGATCCCCCATCAAAGCTCAAATCTCTTCCCCTTCTGTCACTTACCTCCAATTTCTTCTATCTCAACAAAGAAAGTCCATTACCTTAGACAGAATATGGCTCCTCTCTGACCTGCCCGTTCCCAAAACCAAGACAGAAATCCTTTCCTTTCTAAGCCTGGCTGAGTATTTTAGAGCGTGAATCCCTAACTTCTCCCTGTTGGCAAGACCCCTATATGACCTCAGCAAGGGCCCCCCTGAAGAACCATTATCCTCCTCACCCCGACACTCCTTCATTAAGCTCCGTAGAGCCCTTGTAGAAGCCCCAGCTCTCCATCTTCCTGATTTGTCAAAGCCCTTCTCATTATACATTCATGAGAAGTCCAGTCAAGCTCTAGGAGTCCTAGGCCAATATTATGGCCCATCCTTTGCCCCAGTAGCTTATCTTTCCAAACAATTAGACCCCACAGTTCGGAGATGGGCCCCCTGCCTACGGGCATTAGCCGCTGGACAGCTCTTGCAGAAGGAAGCTCATAAACTGACATTTGGGGCGCCCCTTACCATTCTGTCCCCACATCACCTAAAAGATCTCTTAACCTACAAAAGTTTACAGACTCTCCCTCCCTCCAGACTCCTGACCTTACTGTCCTCTTTCCTCCAAAATCCCATTCACCCCCTTTGCCATCCATACCCGAATCATGACTTTTTCCTCCTTTACCGCTCTCTTGCTTTTTCTCCTCATTCCTATTGTCTTCCCCGCCATCCCAGTCTCCTTTGTATGGCGATTCAAAGTAAGACAGACTTACACACAGCATCAAACAAAAGTTACTGCCCTCATTGCCACATCAGACTGCCCTCTGAAAAGCTGCTCTGAGCCTTTATACCTTCACTTTCCTCCCTCCACCGAAGTGTTCACTAGCAGCTACCTTTATTCTCCCTACCTCTGCTTCCTCTATGACCAAAGACAAGCCTATTGCAGGTGATGGCAAGACACCCACGGGGGATGTCCCTACTGGTCTTGCGCCATTCACTACATGAGCAACTCCCAGTACCCACAGTATTACTCCTCCAACTGTTTCATAAAATACCCCAACAGCTCATTCTCCTTATCAATCCCAGATCCCTGGGACTCTCGATGGGCCACCGGGGTCACAGCCTCAGTTTACTATGGGGGGGTCCTTGATCCCCCATGGTACCCTTCATATCTCTCGAGAGTATGTTCCCTCTCACTCCCAGATCTCTCAAGTTGCATCAGATATCGGACATTCCGAAAAAGTCATTACCCAAACTCCTGATGGCACTTCTTCATCTTCTTATTCCTCCTACTCTTGGTTACAGCTTATTCAAGACACCACCATCTTTCTCAACCACACCCTCAACACCACCAATTGTTTCTTATGCGCATCACTACAGTGCCCATTGCTGGCCGCCATGCCCCTTAGTATTTCCAACTACTCCTTCCATGCAGAAGGACAACCCCTCCGCCCCCTGGCAGACTTACCCCTATGAGAACCAGAATACGCAGATAATCTCACCATCCACCACTGTGTAGGCCCAGCTCCACCCCCCTCCAGCGCACTTCACTGCCTCTCTATCTACACCCGTACCTCCGGCTCTAAGACTTTCACTCAACCGAGACACTTCTTTTGGTGTAATGGCAGTCTTTTCAACTCACTGCCTCTCAACTCTGGTATACCCTGGATTCTCGTCACCCCAGTCCCACAGCTTACATTTCACAGCATGGCAGAATTTCTTGAGCTCCAACCTCCCTTGCCCTCACGCACAAAAAGGGCTGCTTTCCTTCCCATCACGGTCAGTATCTCTTTGACCACCTCAGCCATTGGGGCAGGGTTTTCGAGAGGAGCCTTGAGTCACTCTCTATGGGCAATTAGAAATCTCAACGACAAACTTGAAAGAGCCCTGACATCCACTGCCGATTCCCTAGCCTCTCTCCAAAGACAGGTCACTTTGCTAGCTAAAGTCACCCTTCAAAACCGGCGGGCCTTAGATCTGCTTACAGCCAAAAAGGGCAGCACCTGCGTCTTCCTTCGAGAAGAGTGCTATTACATCAACGAATCCGGCATTGTAGAACCTGACATTACCAAACTCACCGACCTTTGCCTCCAGCCTCCACTCTGCTTCCAATTCCAACCCATTCTCTTCAATACCAAAAAACCCCCTCCTTACCTGGCTGTGGCCCATTGCAGGCCCTATAATAATCAATCTTCTCGCCTGTCTCTTCTTACCTTGTATAGTAAAGTTTATCAAATCCCAAGTCGGTAAAATCTCTAATCAAACTTTCAACCAGGTTTTACTCAGGAACTATCAGCTTCTGGCCACATAAGATCCCTCACCCTCACGTGACCTCCCCACCACACGCTGAGATGGACCCCTCTCTCCGCTGGAAACTGTTCCTGGAAACAATGGCCGCAGACGCCTGGCTTCTGGCACCCGTATCCTCCTGGCACCATTGGAATCAACAAGTCCTCGACCTATAGTTACAAGGAACCTTCATTGATTTCCAACCTGAAGAAGTCCACATCTACTCGTCCTTACTGTGGGGAGTCCTATCAACCCTTTCCCCCCAGTCCTCAAGCCCTCACTCCCTTCTCTGCCCCCGTTCAGCAGGAAGCAGTCAGAAAGAAAGCAATGTCCACAACCCCATAGAGGAGAAAGGGGGGAATGAAGGGCCCCCACCAGTAAGATGGCGAACTTCCGGCTTCTCTTCCGGGTCCTCAGTTCCCGACGGCGCCACCTGAAGCCCAATCACCTCTCTCCCCACTCCCACTCCCAGCACCTAGCCAATAGCCACCAGCCCCATAGAAGTAACACCACAATCACCCCATGCCCCTTCCTATATAACCCAGCACCTTTCCCCAATAAAGCGGAATTCTCCGATGAATTGCTGCTGTGTGTCGCTCCCTTCCTTTCACTGGACACTTCTCCAAAGAAATTCAGATGGCCAACAGGCACATGAAAAAATCATCCACGTCGCTAATTATCAGGGAAATTCAAATTAAAAGCACAATGAGATACCCCTAGCCAGACTTATCAAGAAAAAAGAGAATCTACACACATAAACAGATTCAGAAATGAGAAAGGAAAAATCACTATGGACACCACAGAAATAAAAAAAAAACCAAAAAACAAAAAAATAACAAAAAAAAAAACCATATTGAGCTATCACCTCACACCAGTTAGGATGGCCAACATCCAAAAGACAAGGAACAACAAATGCTGGCGAGGATGCAGAGAAAGTCGAACCCTCATGCACTGCTGGTGGGAATGTAAATTAGTTCAACCATTGTGGAAAGCAATATGGAGGTTCCTCAAAAAACTAAAAATAGAAATACCATTTGACCCAGTAATTCCACTCCTAAGAATTTACCTGATTGAAACAAGATCCTTGATTCGAAAAGACATATGCACCCCTGTTTATCGCAGCACTATTTACAATAGCCAAGATATGGAAGCAACCTAAGTGTCCATCAACAGATGAATCGATATGGATATAGAAAATATGGTACATGTACAAAATGTAATATTATTCAGCCATAGGAAGAAAAGAAATCCTACCATTTGCAACAACATGGATGGAGCTAAAGGGTATTATGCTCAGTGAAATAAGCCAGGCAGAGAAAAACAAGTACCAAATGACTCCACTCATTTGTGGAGTATAAAAACAATGCAAAACTGAAGGAACAAAATAGCAGCAGAGTCAGAAATTCTGAGAAGGGACTAGTGGTTACCAAAGGTGGGGGTTGGGGAGGTAGAGGGGATTAAGGGGCACTACAATTCACAATCACCATATAGGTAGGTCACTGGGATGGTAGTACAGCATGGAGAAGACAAGTAGTGACTCTATAGCATCTTACTACACTGATGAACAGTGACTGCAGTGGGGTTGGGGGGGGTACCTGATAATATGGGTGAATGTAGTAACCACAATGTTGCTCATATGAAACCTTCATAAGATTGTATATCAATGATACCTTAATAAAAAAGAAAAGAAATACATATTTGGTCGTTCATATGACCAAATATATATTTACCAGGTATATCTGGTCCTTATCCACAGTTCCTGAAAACACTGCACAGTCTTAAAGGTGAAACTGGTGTTTCGTTATTTGGACCCTCCACCGAAGCTGGGGTGGAGGGGGTGGGTAGTAGGGGCTGGAGGTTGAATCAGCCAATGGCCAATAATTTAGTCAATCTTGACTATGCAATGAAGCCCTCAAAAAACCCCTGAGAAGAGCTTTTTGCTCTCTCTCTCTCTGTGCTTCGCTTTGCTTGGTTGGATACCGCTGCTTGGTCAGAGAGCTTCTATGCTTGGGGAACCAAAACGCCTCCACGTACCACTGAGCCAGTCCCCAAGCTCCACAAAAACAGAAGCTCCTTTATTCAGAACTTTGCTCTATGTCTCTTCATCTGGCTGTTAACTTGTATCCTTTATTAAACTGATAAACATAGGTGTTTTCCTGAGTTCTGTGAGCAGCTCTAGCAAATTAATTGAACCTAAGCAGGAGGTCGTGGGATCCTCCAGTCTGTAGCCGGTAGGCTGGGGCTTGTGACCACCAGCTAGAGTAGGGAATGGATGGCAGTCCAAAAAGGAGCCCTTAACCTGGGAATCTATTGCTGTCTCAAGGCAGATAGCATCAGAATCGAGTTGAGTTCTCAAACACCCTGCTGGTGTTTCAGGATTGCTTGGTATTAATATACTTACTTATATGCATTGGAATAGGGTCCAGGTACCCAAATAAAGTTTTACTATTATTACTGCTGTTCTAGTTATACTATTATTACTGCTGTATAATATTGTTATTGTTATACATATATGTAGGGAAAAAATACACCACTGCATCTGGTGTTGGACGAGTGGGAATAAAAACACTTCTCCAAGGAAATGTTTAATAAGCACATGAAAATATGTTTGACATCATTAATCATCAGAGAAATGCAGATCAAAACCACAGAGATACCATTTCACATCCAATCAGATGGCTAGGATAAGAAAGTCAGGTAATAACAAGTGTTGACCAAGATGTGGAGAAACTGGAATCCTCATACACTGCTGGTGGGAATGTAGAATGGTGAAGCTGTTCTTGGAAATTCCCTGACAATTCCTCAAACGATTAAAATGGCTACCATAAGACCCAGTAATTCCTAAGTATACATAATCAGTATATATACTGCCAAGTGTATTCCCAGCAGTTCTCAAGGTATATGCCCAAGAGAAATGAAAACACAGAAACCTGTACATTACCTTTTATAGCAGCATTATCCATAATAACCAAAAAGTGGAAACACAAATGTCCATAAATTAATGAGTAGTTACTCATTTATAAACAAGATGTAGTATATAGCCACACAATAGCGTATTATTGTTCAGTCTTAAAAAGGAATTTAGTGCTCATAAATGCTACAACACAATGAAACTTGAAAACATTAGGTTAAGTGAAAGAAGCCAGGCATGAAAGACATAATGATCCCATTCACCTGAACGTCTAGAAGAGGAAAATCTAGAGATGGAAAGTAGATTAGTTGTTTTACAGGACCAAGGGGGATAGGACGGGAATAAAGGAGATAGCTAATGGTATATGTGATGAAAATATTCTGAAGTTGGTTGTGGTGATGATTGCTATTGAACTGTATGCCTTTCAAATGGGTGAATTCTCTGGTATGTGAACTGTATCTCAATAAAGTTGTTTTTAAAATAACAACCAGAAAGAGAGCAGAATGGGAAGTTAGAGAGACTCAAAGCACTACTGTTGGCTTTGAAGGTGAAGAGACTATAAGCCAAGGAATGTGTGTGGCTTCTAGAAGCTGAGAATGACAACTGGCTGACAGCCAGCAAAGAAATGAAGACCTCAGTCCTAAAACCACATGGAACTCAATTCTGTCAGCATGACTATGTCTGGAAGTAGATTCTCCTCAGAGCCTCCATATAAGAGCCCAGGCTGGCAGACCCTTTAATTTGACCTCTTGAGATTCTTAACAGAGGTACCCACTGAGCTGGCTAGGAGTTCTCACATAGAGAACTATGAGGTAGTAAGTGGGTGATTTAAGTAGCTAAATTCGTGAGCTGCTCTAGCAAATTAATTGAACCTAAGCAGGAGGTTGTGGGATCCTCCAGTCTGTAGCCAGTAGGACTACAATACGGGCCTCCTTTCCATTTCTCTCTTTTTGGGGCCTTTGCACTGTGTCGTAATGCTTGGAATGCTGTGCTCCTTGCTGTTCATATGGTGATTTCTCTCTCATCATTTATGTTTCAGCCTTCGTGTCACACTTTAGAAAGCCTTTCTCTGGCCACTCTATTTAAAGTACTACCTACCCCAACATAACTGACCCTTACCTCCGCCCTGCACCCAACACTGTTTCTCCATATCACATCTATTTCTAACAAAGGTGGGTATGGAAAGGTGTGCAGTAGAGTTAACCAAACAAGCCTGAGAAGCTCAAATCATGCACATTCTCAGAAGGGTTGGGTGTTTGTGACTGGCTCTTGCCAGCTCCTGGGAACCGAAGTTGCACAGCATCCTTACGTACTAACTGATAGGGTGTTCTATATGCTTGGAGCCTTGTCTAAACAAGTTGTGCAAACAGTGTTGATATAATAGTGAACACCTGCTTTTCTTCTAGGGGTCTGGAGTTGCAGTAACTGTGCTCAAGTACGAGGGCACTTGCATCTATGTGGCCAGCCTCCTATAAAAGCCCTGGAATCCTAAGCTTACATGAGCTTCCCTAACAGAAACACTTTGGAAAACACTTGTTACCACAGTTTGTTACTAGGGGATTAAATGCACCCTGTTTAACTCTACTGGGAGAAGTTTCTTAAAATCCTTCAAACTCTGCTCAATGTACCGTTTTCCTTTATTGATTATGCTTTATATCACTTCACTGTAATAAAACATAGCCAGGAGTATATGAGTCCTGTGAGTCTTTTGGCGAACTACCAAACCTGGAGGCAATCCTGGGGAATACCAATACAGGGTATGATTATAAAGGAGTGGCATGCGGAAGATCTTGGTGGTAACAGAAGAGTTCTCAATTTTGACCATCCTGGTAACTTACAAGCATCTATGGATGTGATAAAATGACATAAAACTACTCTACACACATTGTACATATGTCCATTTCTTGGTTTTGATATCGTACTACAGTTACTTAGGATGTAGCCATGGTATGAAGAGTACATAGGACCTCTCTGTATAATCTTTGCAACTTCCTCCTAATCTGTAATTTCAAATTAAAAGTTTTTAAAGATTCCATTTAAAATTTAGGAAAGAGTATCTATGATTGAACCAATGTGTATCAGTTAAGCACACCGCTGAGATCATTTGTTTCTAAGTATGGAAAACAAAGTGAGCAAATGAACCACCCAAAGTGCACGTCATGATCTGAATGGTTATTTAGTGGTGATGACAGATTTGTTTCAGTGCAGAAAACAAGTATAGTCAGCACACCCAGATTAGACATCAGAGTTATACAGACAGCATCTCCTCTTCAGTTAGGGAGAAATATGGGAAACCCAATTCTCTTTCCTGGGCAGAAGACCCTACCCCTAGTCAGTGGGGCCATAATCCAAGGGCAAGGTACCATCACTACAGAGGAAGTCAGAGGGGTCACACCCAGGTCCTGTTTGAGTACCACAAACCAATAAGCAGGCTTTTACTGGGCAACCTTGACATATAATTCAATTGGCCCACTCACATAAGGATAGAGTAAAAATGATCTCTGCTGCTGAGACAGCTGAGACTTTCTGCCCCAATGTTAGGATTTCTACTGGGCTGAGGTACCCTAAAAAAAGCCAGAGAAGAACAAAGCCCAGGAGCTGTGTGTTTGCTTCCTCTCTGCATGCAAACCAGATTCATCTCAGAACAAAATCAAAAAAACACTTTATGTATTTGAGCAGTTTCCTACTATCTCCCCTGTGAGAGTTCTGATTCCTATTTGGGGTTCAATGTCATGTCACCATAGATCTTTCCTCTAGGTAACTCACCTGAGACCTAGGAAACATCCAATTAACACTATCGAAATGATAAACTATCCTTTACACCTCAGTTAAGAAATAAAACTTATAGGTAAACTTTTTTACTTAAATTTGCTTTTTTCCCAGTTATATAAGTAAAAGATGCTTACTCTAAAAAAGCTGAGATATAGAAAAGTAGAAAATAAAGCAGAAAGAATATAAAGAAAAATATCACCCAGAGACAGTCACTATATTCTTGTAGTGCTTTACCTACCCATCATTCACTTATTTATTCAACAAATATTTATATGCTTTCTTATACTATGTGACAGGCATGTGGGAGACAAATGTAAGTAAAATGAAGTAAAATAAATAAAGTTTCAGTCCTCATGGCCTTTACTGTCTAGTATAGGAGATATGACTATCTAAAAGGTCTGAAAGAAGAAATTACAACACTATCAATACTGAGGAATTAATTCATTTAAAAATTACTAATTTTCACTTAAAATGTTTATGTGAAGCACTCTAAATACGTGTACATGGAATCTAATGGAGCTCTTATAATAGCCCAACAGTAACAAGTTAGGAAATATAAAAAGAGACTTCATTCTAATAGAATCAAAATGTAAAACCACCTAGGAAGTATTTTAATAAGAAAAATCACATGATCTCCATAAAAATACTGAGCTATAAAGAAGGCTTAACTAACTGGTAAGACATACCAGGTGAGGTAAGACATACCAATTTTTAATGAAAAATTAAATATTATATAAATGGCAAATGTTTCAAAATTCATTAAATTTACTACAGATATAAACAAAAGTTCACTACAAATAAAATTCCAAAAGACTTTCTTGAACTTGACAGAATTATTCCATATCTTATCAGCAATAATAATTTTCTTTTAATTTTCTAAATTAATCTACTGAATTTCTATTTTCTGCAAATAAAGCAGTTAAAATAGTATGGAACTGGTGAATCACTAAACAGATTGATGCAAGTGAATGACAACATGATACATAAAATAATTTATTATTACGAGGAGGAAAAAGGAAGAATATTCAGTAAACCATGTTAGAATAACTGTATGGCAATCTGGTACCCACCAAATTAAAGGTATCTTAAAGTGTTAAAGCTTTTTAAAGACAAATAGAAAAAGAGAACAAAAATTAAGTATTTATGAAACTTCTAAGCTTATAAGCTGCAAGAGAAACAAAACATAAACACATATGAATACATAAATTGATACTTCTATCTACTTCTTTTAAAAGACCCCACTTAGAACCAAAACAGGCAAATAAGATACTAGGAAAACTCTTTTAAGTAAATAGGACAATGTAGTATTTTATCATATTTAGAAATTATACAATAAAAAGAATTTGTAAATCTCTGACAAGCAAGATAAGGATACAAGAAGACCATCTCCAAATGAAAATAGCTTTCTGAAACAGAAATGGAACATTAAGGGTTTGTGCATTTTAAATTTTGATCTGTACTATCAAGCTGGCCTTACAAAAAGGTTATACCTACTTACATTTCTACCTGCAGTGTAGGAGAGAATCTACTTTCCCACAAACTCATAAACAGTGCATTAATCTTTAATTTTTGCCAATCTGAAAGGCCAAAGAATCATTTGTTTTAATTTGCATTTCCTTAAGATTAGCCATCTTTATATTTATTGGTCATTAGTACATACATTTTAAGAATTTAACTGCTTATATTCTTTGCTCACTTTCTCTATCATCTTTTTTCTTTTTGTTATCTTTTAGTCCTTGAGTTTATATGTTATGAAGACACCATAGTTTTTTAATCAAAGACTTAGCATTTCAAATCTATATCCAATTTTACCAACTTTCATAGAAGGCTTCCAAATGAATGTGAAAGTCACACAAAGAATCAATGGCAGAGTTCCAGTGTTAAATATAACAAAGTATCCCAATAATTCCAAACGATAGTCAAACCCAAGAAATATAATGTAGAGTTTATGCAGCTGGAATGAGCAGAGTCAGCAGAGCAGCATTCTTAAGGAATTAGTTCTCGACAATTTATTGTACTAAGTCGCACCCTCTTCAGTCAATCTGAGCATGCCACTGCCAGGCTAATCACTCAAAATTACATACAAAATAGCCTGGCTGCTCTGGTCTACTTCCTACCATGCTCTAGCCTCTCTTTCACGGAAGCAGCCAATTCCTCTATCGGCCAATTTATCCGGTAAGTAATTGACCACAATTATCTCTCTTAACTTCACTTACAGTAACAACAAACTGTAACATGTAAGGTGGTTTCATCCATTATAGGTTAGTTTCCGTGTTTTTTTCCAAAGATGTATCTTAGTTTCAGCTTTGCTGCAGCTAGGCAAAATGACACATATACACATATCTATGAGATAAGAGAAATACAAAGAGCAACTATCTGGATAGAAATGTATTCAGATTTGTTAGATGGCTCAAACAAATATTTGTATTGTTTTAAGCTTTTGAGAAGTGCCTTATGTGTAACAAATATTTAATCCAGTTAAACTGCAGAAACTTTCAAACTCTGCTAAAACCATCTCACCTGTTGGGGGTTGTCCTTACAAAAAGGCCCTAAGGCCCTGAAGACACAGACACAGAGGCCATGTGGCCATGCAGGCAGAGATTGGAGTGCCACACTGCAGGCCAATGATACCAGCCGTCTTCCCTACAGCCCTCAGGGACTCCTTAATCTCAGACTTTTAGCCTCCAAAACAGTGAAAGAATAAATTTCTGTTGTGGTATTTTGTTATAGCAGCCCCAGGAAACTGACAGACCATCCAGTAAGAATTGTTGTAAACTCTATATGTAATTAAAAGATAAGAGTTTTCCACAACTTGACAGAGAACTGTGGTTTCACAGCATCACTTGGTCTTTACAAACAGGGTACTCATATATCCCAGTTAGTGAGAATTTGTATTTCTACGAAGTTTCAAGGCGATACAGTTTAGAGCTAAGTTTTGAGTACCACTGTTATAAAGTAAGCACCACAGCTACTAAAAGATTAATTTCTTCTCATGACTTCATTCCTGGGGGGAGACTCTTTTCTGAATACAATGGATTAGCTCCCGCAGACCAACACTCCTGCTGAGAACTAGATACATTTTTTAAATCAGTGTTTAAAGCATCAGAAAGCAGCTAAACCAAACAAGTCCAGAAGGGTCTAGATTCTGGAAAAAGAGAGAAAACTATAGAGTAACAAGAACTGTAGAGTAACAAGATGATATTATGCAGCCTTTTTCCTGAAGTGCCTTTGTTGATTCTGAGGCAAAAGGCTGAAAATCCAGACTTTCCTTAGTCAGAGGAACCACGGAGCTCTTGGAAGAGATGAAAATCAAGACTCAAAGAGCCAAGATCCCAGTGGGAGAGAAAAGTAGAAGAACTGGACCTAACGAAGGTTTTCTCCAAAGGACATTTACCAAATTCTCAGCTGCATGGAGAGCAAAACAGAAAGCCTCTGAAAATCAAGAGTGGAATTTTCAGCAGTCTCCCTGTTCTCAGGAGACAAAGATTACAGTATAGAAGTGACTGGGGAAGGGACCCCTGTGAATTCATTCACTAGGCTATCAGGTAGTTGGAAGCCCTGGATGGTTACTCGCTGGTAGTAAAGGCAAACTAGAAACATAGCCTTATCAAACCTGCACTGCAACCTCAACCATCAGCTTGTTCCTAATAGGATTACCTGGCTAGCGAAAGGGAGGAGAGATTCCCTCTCTGAAAAAGAACAGCATCCTCTGGAGCTTCATTTTCTCAACCATGTCCAGCACATATACCTGAAAATCGAAAGGAAAAAAACAGACAAAGAAACAGATGCTCAGATGATCCACACACTCAAGTTAACAGAAATAACTTTTAAATAATGATGGTTATTTAAATTTCCTATTTTAAAGAGCTGGGTAAAAGCAGGGAAATAATATATAAAAAGATGAAGAATTTCAACTGTGAATTGGAATCAATGAAAATCAAATTGGAATTCTAGATCTGAAAACTATAACTAAAATTAAGGATTCAAAGGACAGATTTAACAGCAGATCAGACAAAGCAGTAGTTAAGATTGGTAACTGGAACCCAAGTCAATAAAATATCCATACTGAAGCAGAGAGAAAAACTAACAGACAATGTTGGGGGTGAGGAGAAAGATAATGCAGGACATTGTGAAAATGTCTACCAGGTGTGTAACTGGAATCCCAAAAGGAGACAGTGAATAGAGCAAAAGCAATATTATAGGAAATAATGAAAATTTCAAAATTGATGAAGACAACCCACAAATTCAAGAAACTCTGTGAATGCCAAGCAGAAGAGATACATAGAAAACTGTATAAAGATATAGCATAACTGTTGATTGTTAATTAAAAACAAAGATAAACTCTTAAAAGAAAGAGTAAGAAGCAACCAATGGAAAAAGACCTTACCTTTCTTAGCAGCAATAAAACTAACAGCTAAATTCTCAAAATTGGTAATAAAGGCAGAAGACAATGGAATGACACCTTGAAAGTGCTGAAAGAAAATAAACGCTCCACATTTATTTATTCTAAATAAAACAGGATGCAATGCTTAGTGACTACTTTCTTTAAAAATGAAAGAAAAATAAAGATAATTTCAGACAAAAAACTGAATAATTCATTATGGGCAGACTTGTATTAGAAGAAATACCAAGGGTACACTTCAGATGCAAAGAAAAATATCCTATCCCCAGGAGAAACACAGAAATACAGGAAGGAACAAAGAGTAAACATGTAAGTATACATAGATATTGATTATACAAAACAGTAATTTCTTATGGGTCTTAAAATACTTGTAGAATTAAAATGGGTTAAACTAACACAGGCAGGAAAAAGACATGGGAGTTAGTATATATATAAAGTTCTAGCATAATTGGAGAATTATAATAATAATAATTAAAAGTTGTAATAATATTAGACTGTAATAAGTCAAGGGTATATGTTATAATCTGTAGTATAACCACAAAAGATTTGTAAAAGAACTGTATAACCACGAAGTTATTAGAGAGGAAAAATTAAATAATTGTGTAATAATCCAAAATACAGCAAGAGAAAAGGAACTAAATATAGAGGAGTGATGTATTTTTTTATACACACACAATAGTATACACAGCAGCAAGAGTATATAGTAGTAATTTTACAACTCTTTTTGGGTTCTCGGACCCAATGCCAGTGCCTGAATGTGGGGGGAGAGAGTCTTCTCACACACACCACCAAGCAATTCTCCAACATCAGCTGGGGGTCTGAGAACTCAATTCTCATGCTCTCTGCCTGGAGACAGCACCAGACTCCCCAGGTTCAGAGCTCTGTCCTAGAAGACTGCCCTCCACCCTGCCACTCTAGCAAGCCCCAGGCAGTTACCTGTGCTACTGACCTACCAGCTACAGATTGTAGATGACCATGACCTCCCACTTAGATCCCATTAATTTGCTAGAGGGGCCCACAGAACTCAGGAAACCACTTACATTTACCAGTTTCATAAAGGATACAAGTTAACAGCCAGATGAAGAGATACACAGGGCAAGGTCCCAAACTCCACAAGCTTCTATCCTTGCAGCATCTGGGGCCTCGTTTGGTGGCACATGTTAGCACCTCAAGCATAGAAGTTCCCTCTGACCAAGAAGCAGGACCCAAGAGGGCAGAAAGCTCTTCTCATGGGTTTTTGTGAGGGTTTCATTGCATAGTCATGATTGACTAAATTATTGGCCATTGGCTGATTCAACTTCCAGCCCCTGCCTTTGGGTGGGGTCCAAAAGTCTCTCATTAACATGGAAAGACACCCATTTCATCTTTCAGGCTCCAAAGTGTTTTCAGGACCTGTGGATGAAGACCAACTCGAACCTGGAATGATGACCACATATGTATTTCTTTAACTCATATGTCAAGGAGTCAAAATTTATCAAAAGATGGTAAATGATACACCAAATATAGCAACAATTATATTAAATGGAAATGAACTAAATATTCTAATTTTAAGATGAAAATTGTCAGACTTCAGAAAAAAAAAGTAAACCCAACTTTATGATGTTTTCTAAGATAAATAAAGTTTGAAATATAAGGATGGAAAAAGATACAGCATGCAACATTTACCAAAAGAAAGCTAGTCAAGCTATTTTGATACACTGGTAGACTTTTAAGGTAAAAAGAACTACTAATGATTAAAGATATAGCATAACTGTTGATAATTAAAAACAAAGATAAACTCTTAAAAGAAAGAGTAAGAAGCAACCAATGGAAGCAACCAGTGTTAAATCACCAAGAAAATTCTAATGTGAGACAAGTGGTTAGAAATTAGTCATTACTAGGAGCTAAGAAGAATACTTTTACCAATAGCCTTGAAGGTCAATGCAAAACAATGGAAGTAACCAATTCTATTTGGAAAATCTATGGCAGTTCAAAAAAGGGCAGAACTGCACAGTAACAGAGTATAAATATCAGACTTATTTGCAGTACAGCAAAACTTACTATGGTGAGTTCTCAAATGCTTGAACAAGGTATTAAATTTTTTAAAATCACAAAACAAATGGTAGTTTTAGACAACAAAATCATATACATTAATAAAGATCAGGAGATATTCTAGGTGACATAGTGTTTACTAGACTGGGCAGTTTTATCAAACTGCCTTGCTTTTTCCGAAGGCCCTCACCCTACTCTGACTACACCCCATGAGTCACTAAAATTCATAACTGTAAAAACTAAACTTCTTGAAATTAAACACTCAGTAAAAGAAAAAAAAACTTTTAAATAGTATTTTCTAGTACTCAGATTCTTCTCCAAATACAGCTAAAGCATCCACTGAAGAATGAGAATGAAATCTTTGCATTATACACTTACCAAGTGGCAGTCTCCCCATCATAACATTATCGGTGTTTTGGGGGCTGGAACTGGTTGGGCCTAAAATCTAAACTCCTGATCAAATTGAGACAGGAATCATGGGGTGTAATCAGAGTAGGGTGAGGGCCTTCGGAAAAAGCAAGGCAGGATTTTTAGTCAGAGCAATGTAACTACATGCAAGGAAACCCCCCTACGAAAACTATGTTAAACATTAAGCTCTAGAGTCATTCTTCAGTAAGATCAGTTAATATTTTCCCCAGATAAAAAAGAGTAGCACATGTTTTTATTATGCTAATCATTTGTAATCTTGTGTATGATTCACTTTAGCATGCTAAAAAGGTCAGGCCTAGGTGCTGTCTTCCCTCCTTCAGACCTGATGAGGTGATTTGCAAACTGGGCAACTAATTTAGCAAGCAGACCCAGCTGTAAACAACACAGTTAAACAGCAGGAAGGATTCCACCTTAAAGATAAGATTGCATTTTAATACCCAGGAAGTTAAGAAGTAGGATTCTTAACTTACTCTTTAGCAAACAATACCTCAGCCCACCTTGCCGGCTGGGCAGGCAGACTTGTTTGATATGCTCCCAGACCAAGATGCCAGTATCTCAGGGAGAAATCAGAGCAGGAAATTCCTTGCGTTAAGTTAATTCTAAATATTCAGGAACCATTTAACTCCATATCCCTAAGCCTTTATCCAGTTTCCAAAAATCCTCAACTGCCTATAAAACCCTTAGACAACACCCCACCATGGGCTCTCTTATCCCCTCTTGGCATTGTAGAACCTGAAGAATCAAAAGTTAGCATAAGCACAGCTACCTTAAAGGCTCAAACACTATTTTCTAACCTAGAAGGAGAAAAATTACTAGAACTTTGAAAAACATGTTAGTCAGCCAGTGTTAATTGTAGTGACCTTTAGTTAGCCAACTTCAATCAGTTAAGCTTATCTTGCTAGAACTATCCTAAACATTCCGAAAGTGATTTTATCTAACCAGACCCCCACGATGAGGCGTCAGCTGAAAATTTATGTGTCTATGAAAAAAAAAACAACACTGTATTGTGACTGTAGAAAATACTGCCCCTTTGAAAATGCTATAAAAACTTCTGGCTTTGTGTGTTCGGGGTCCTTGTTGAGACCTGCTGCGTCGGGCTAACACATGGACCCCAGCTAGCTGGCCTCTGAATAAATTCCTCTTGCTTGTTGCATCAAGAGACGCCTTCCGTGAGTGATTTGGGGCGGCGTCCTCCTCTGAGAGAATCCAACATTTGGGGGCTCGTCCGGGATCGTGCGCTCACCCCGCTTCACTCCCGAAGCCGTTCTTAGAGGAAGAAGTAAGATTAGTGGCGCTTTGAGTTGTCTGTGTTCTGTGTTCTGTTTTTCAGTGAGACCGGTGGGAGTTCTGAAAAGGGTACCCTCTGTCTGGCAGCCGTCCCAGTCCCGTAAGGGGTCGCGACTGCGGTCGGTAGACGTACTTAGAGCACCGCAGGCTGCAACCCTGGGGGACGCCCCGGGGAGTTTAGAGGGCCAGGGACACCTGGTGGCCTCCCACCTGTTTTTCTGCAAAAGTGAACCGGATGAGATAAGGTTGGTTTTTGGGCGCCGAGAGTATCAGCCCACTGATTCCTTCCGGTTCTTGGTCAGAAATCTGAGGAAGACAAAAAGCGGCCGCTGTGTGTCTAATCTCTGTGTGTCTCTGTTTTATGTGTCCTTTACGTGTCTAATAATTGTTATACTGGCAATGGGACAGACAGTGACGACCCCCCTTAGCCTGACGTTAGGTCATTGGACAGAAGTGAGAGCAAGGGCGCATGACTTGTCGGTAGAAGTTAAAAAAGGGCTGTGGCAGACTTTCTCTACCTCCGAGTAGCCCACTTTTAACGTTAGATGGCCCCCGGAGGGGACTTTTGACCTCTCCACTCTGCTTGCAGTAAAAGCTGTTGTTTTCCAGAATTCAACTCGGGGACATCCGGATCAGCAGCCCTACATTGTGGTCTGGCAAGAATTGGTGGAAAATCCACCGCCCTGGGTAAAGCCCTGGGTGCGAAAGAAAGCGAACTCTCGAGTCTTATTGGCTCAGGCTCAACCTCAGGGAAAAAGGAAAGAGACCACCAAAATACACCCTGACACTCAAGACTTGCTCATAGTTGATGATCCCCCTCCTTACCCTCCTGCCTCTGCCCTGGCGCCCGAGGCCCCGGCGCCCGAAGCCCCAGTGCCTCCGGCCCCGGCACCTCCGATGCCTCTAGCCTCTGGTACCGAGGCATCGGGGCCAGCTCCGGGACCGGCCCAGGGAACTCGGCGGCGCCGAGGGGCCGCATTGGACCCATCAGGTATTTTTCCCCTCAGGTCTTATGGGGCCCCCATTCTCGGGGAGGAAGGAGACCCGCCTTTCCAACCTCTGCAATACTGGCCATTCTCCTCTGCCGATTTATATAATTAGAAAGCTAACCACCCTCCTTTTTCAGAGGAACTGCAGAGACTAATGAGACTGATAGAGTCCCTGATGTTCTCTCACCAGCCCACTTGAGATGATTGTCAGCAGCTCTTACAGGTACTCTTCACCACGGAAGAAAGAGAAAAGATCCTCCTGGAAGCGCGAAAGAACGTGCCTGGAGCTGACGGACGACCGTCGCAACTCCCTCATGATATAGAAAGGGGGTTCCCACTGACCAGACCCAACTGGGACTTTAATTCTCCAGAAGGTAGAGAGCGACTAACCATCTATCGCCAGGCTCTGGTGGCAGGTCTTCGCGGGGCTGCAAGGCGCCGCACCAATTTGGCCAAGGTAAGAGAGGTTAGTCAGGGAGCCGCTGAGGCACCCGCAGTGTTCTTAGAACGCCTGATAGAAGCCTTCAGGCGGTATACTCCTTTTGACCCCACTTCTGAGGAACACAGTGCTTCAGTAGCTCTTGCCTTTATTGGGCAATCAGCGCCTGATATTAGAAAGAAGCTTCAGAGACTAGAAAGCTTACAGGATTTGTCGTTGAGAGATTTGGTGAAAAAAGCTGAGAAAGTTTATCATAAGAGAGAGACTGAGGAAGAGAAAGAATTAAAGAAAGAAAAGGAAAAAGAAAGTAAAGAAGAAAAGAAAGATAAGAAGCATGAGAGAAATTTAACAAAAATCTTAGCCGCAGTAGTAGAAGGTAAGGGACGCCCGCCCTCTAGTAGTAGAACTAGTAAAGCAGGGTACCTGGGCAACCGGCCTCCTTTAGATAAAGATCAATGTGCATACTGCAAAGAGAAAAGACATTAAGTGAAAGAATGCCCTAAAAAGCTACTGCAGAAGCCTCCAAAAAAGGTGTTGTCTCTGCTGGAAGATGAAGATTAGAGAAGACGGGGCTCGGAACCCCTCCCCGAGCCCAGGGTAACTCTGAAAGTGGAGGGGCAACCCGTTGAGTTCCTAGTAGACACCGGTGCTCAACATTCTGTATTAACTAAAGACAAGGGCCCTCTCTCTGGCAAAAAGTCTTGAGTGATTAGAGCTACAAGCCAGAAACAATATGCATGGACCACCTGAAGAGCAGTAGACTTAGGAGTAGGACGAGTAAGTCACTCGTTCCTCATTATACCAGAATGCCCTACGCCCCTGTTAGGAAGGGACATCTTAACCAAAGTAGGAGCCCAAATATCTTTTCAAGCTGAGAAACCTCTGGTGACTAATCAAGAAAATAAGCTTTTAGACTTGAGTATTCTGACCATAAAATTAGAAGACGAATACTGTCTTTTTATAGAACCAGAGCCCTCCCGAATTACTCAGGAGTAGCTCGACCAATTCCCAGGAGCCTGGGCGGAGACGGCGGGCATGGGGCTCGCCAAGAACCAGCCCCCTGTAATCATAGAACTAAAAGCTTCAGCCTTGCCAGTGACTGTGAGGCAATATCCAATGAGTAAAGAAGCCAGAGATAGAATTGGGCCACATATCCGGAAGCTTATAGAACAGGGAATATTAGTAAAATGTCAATCCCCATAGAACACCCCCTTGCTGCCTGTAAAAAAGGCAGGAACGGGAGATTACCGACCAGTACAAGATTTAAGAGAAGTTAACAAAAGGACACAGGACATTCACCCCACCGTGCCAAATCCCTATAACCTACTAAGCTCCCTGGCCCCAAAAAACATCTGGTATTCAGTTTTAGATCTAAAAAATGCTTTCTTTTGTCTGCGCTTGCACCAGAACAGCCAACCGCTGTTTGCCTTTGAGTAGAAAGATCCCACCACAGGAACTACTGGGCAATTGACCTGGACTCGTTTGCCACAAAGATTCAAGAACTCGCCCACCCTCTTCGATGAGGCTTTACATCAGGACTTGGCTTTCTACCGAGCTTCAAACCCACAGGTAACTTTGCTGCAATATGTTAATGACTTATTGATAGCCGCTCCCACCCGGGAGACCTGCCAAGAGGCCACTGAAGCCCTTTTGACTGAACTTGCCAAATTAGAGTATAGAGCATCTGCTAAGAAGGCACAGATCTGCCAACAACAAGTGATTTATTTGAGATATTCCCTGAGAAAAGAGAAAAAGTGGCTTACTGAAGCCCGGAAGCAGACTGTGACGCAGATTCCGGTCCCCACTACAGCACGCCAGGTTCGCGAGTTTCTGAGGACAGCAGAGTTTTGTAGATTGTACATACCCGGATATGCTTCCTTGGCCGCCCCTCTGTACCCCCTTACCAAGGGGACAGCCCCGTTTGTTTGGAGATCTGAGCAACAACAGGCCTTTGATGATATCAAGAAAGCCCTCCTCTCAGCACCCGCTCTAGCATTGCCAGACGTAACTAAACCATTTGTCCTTTTCATGGACGAACGGAGCAGAGTAGCTCGAAGAGTGTTGACCCAACAATGGAGACCTTGGAAGAGACCTGTCGCCTATCTGTCAAAAAAATTAGACCCTGTGAGTAGTAAGTGGCCTGCCTGCCTGAGAGTAGTAGCAGCTATGGCCCTCCTAGCTAAAGATTCTGACAAACTAACACTGGGACAAAAACTCACTGTGGTTGCTTCACATGCGTTGGAGAGCATAATCCGGCAACCACCCGAAAGATAGATGTCAAATGCCAGAATGACTCACTACCAGACCTTACTCCTGAATCGTGATCGTGTAGAATTTGCCCCACCCACCATCCTAAACCCAGCTACTCTGCTCCCCGATTTGGGAAAAGAAGTACTTCATACCTGCCAGGAAATCCTGGCTGAGGAGACGGGGACCCGCCAGGACTTACAAGATCAGCCTTTAGAAGGACCAGGACTCCTGACTTGGTATACAGACGGGAGCAGTTACATTATAGATAGTAAGAGAATGGCAGGAGCTGCAGTAGTAGATGATAACCGAATCGTGTAGGCCAGTAGACTTCCAACGGGCACTTCTGCACAGCGAGCAGAGCTCGTCGCTCTGACTCAGGCTCTAAAGATGGCAGAAAGTAAGAGACTTAACGTCTATACCGACAGCCGATACGCTTTTGCCACCGCTCACATACACGGGGCTATTTATAGACAGAGAAAGTTATTGACTTCTGCCGGGAGAGATGTTAAAAACAAACAAGAAATTTTAAATTTGTTAGAAGCCATCCATAGACCTAGAGAAGTGGCAATAATACATTGCCCTGGGCATCAAAAAAGCGACTCTCTAATAGCTCAAAGAAACAGAAAGGCGGACCAAGCTGCAAAACAAGCAGCCCAGGGAATGAATATCTTACCCCTCCAAGTGTACCCGGAGGCCACTTGTATTAAGAGCTTCCAGTATACACCCGAAGACCTCGCTTGTATAAACAAATTAGAGTTTAAAAATTCCTCACCCCACGAGATATACAAGTCTGAAAAAGGGAGAGTTGTCCTGCCCCAGAGAGAGGCAGAAGAATACTTAAGGCAATTGCATCAATTGACACATTTGAGAGCAAAAAACCTAAAGACCTTAGTTCAAGACTCCCCTTATCATGTTATTAGATTAAGAAAACTGGCTGACGAGGTTGTAAGAAATTATGTTCCCTGCCAATTAGTAAATGTGAGTAAAAATCCAGTAACATCCGGGAAAAGACTTCGAGGGGATCGCCCAAGAGCTTACTGGGAAGTTGACTTCACTGAGATCAAGCCTGCTAAGTATAGATATAAGTACCTTCTAGTTTTCCTAGACACATTTTCAGGATAGACAGAGGCATTCCCCACCAAAACTGAGACAGCTCAGACGGTGTCTAAAAAGATCCTTGAAGAAATATTTCCCAGGTTTAGAATCCCAAAGGTAATCGGCTCCGACAACGGCCCTGCCTTTGTTGCCCAGGTAAGTCAGGGATTGGCCAAGATTTTAGGGACAGATTAGAAATTGCATTGTGCATACAGGCCCCAGAGCTCAGGACAGGTAGAAAAGATGAATAGAACTCTAAAAGAGACCCTGACTAAATTATCCATAGAGACTGGTTTATATGATTAGTTAGTCCTCCTTCCCTTCGCCTTATTCCGAGTTAGAAACACCCCCCAGCCGTTTTAGACTAACACCCTTTGAAATAATGTTTAGAGCCCCGGCTCCACTAAATGCAGCTCACCTCCACATATCCCCTGAATCTGTGACTAATAAGTTTCTGCTTGAAAAGTTACGGGCTCTAGAAGTTGTGCAGAAAGAAGTGTGGGCCTCTATCCGAGAAGCCTATCAGCCAGAGGACATTTCAGTACCTCACCCGTTCCAAGTGGGAGACTCTGTCTACGTAAGGCGACATCGAACGGAAAATCTTGAGCCTCAGTAGAAAAGACCCTTCATCATCCTTTTGACCACACCTACAGCTGTGAAAGTAGATAGCATCTCTTCCTGGATACATGCTTCACATCTGAAGAAAGCGCCTCAACCAGACCCGGACTGGCGAGTAATTCGAACTGATAACCCTCTTAAATTTCGCTTGTGTAAAAATAATTGTGTCACTAACAATTCTAATTCTAATGACCCAGTTACTTCCCACCTTCCAGAACCCTAACCCCCATGAACCCAGGTTGCTGACATGGCAGGTTTTCTCTCAGACAGGAGAGGCAGTGTAGTCTGTTTCTAAGACTGCCCCCCTTAAGACCTGGTGGCCATCCCTGCACCCTGATGTTTGCACCCTAGTTGCTAGATTAGATACCTGAGACATACCTAATATACCTTAGAGACAGGCCCACCTAATTCGACCACCAGACCGCGATTATTCTGCAGCCCAGAGCCAGGTTTCCTATAGAGACAGCGAGTGTAGTTATCCCTGAGCACGCAATAAGATAAAAACCACTACCTTCTATGTCTGCCCCCGTGACAGACGAACCCACCAACAAGCCCGACAGTGTGAAGGCTTAAAATCCTTTTATTGTAGCTCTTGGGGCTGTGAAACTACGGGTAATGTTTATTAGAACCCCGTGTCCAGTTGAAACCTCCTTAAAGTAGTCCTGAATCACACATCCCCCAACTGTGAGCAGACAGGGCTATGCAACCCCTTAAATATCACGTTCAGTGATAAAAAGCGCCAGTATGATAGATAAGTCACTAGACGACAGTGGGGGCTCAGATACTATAAATCTAGATATGATAAAAGCCTCATATTTACTATCAGGCTCAAAGTTGAGACCCTTCCAGCTGCCCCAGTAAGACCCAACGCTGTCTTGCGGGATCAACCGCGTCTCCCAGCCCCAGCCCCAAAACAGTCCCTAGCCCCCACCTATAGACTCTGCCACCACTCCCTCCGCCTCCACTCTTGGCCGAGCCACCTCCCTTCCTGGCACCGGACAACGCCTTCTCAACCTCCTTGAAGAGGCTTTTCAGGTCTTAAATACCACCAACCCTAACACTACTGAATCCTGTTAGTTGTGTTTCTCTTCTGAGCCGCCTTATTATGAAAGATTGAGATTGTTAGGCAGTTTTAACAGGACAACCCGTCACGAGATCTGTAGCTGGAAAAGCCACAAGAAGCTAACTCTGACTGAAGTAACTAGAAGAAAAAAATGTTTAAGTTCAGTCCCCCCAACCCATAAAGCTTTGTGTAATAAAACCATAGCTGTGACCTCCTCAGGTAAAAATGAGTACCTAGTCCCTCCTCCCGAAGAGTAGTGGGCTTGTAACACTGGAGTGACCCCATGTGTCTCTACTTCTGCCTTCAACTCCTCCCGCGATTTCTGTATCATAGTTCAGCTAGTGCCCAGGTTGATGTATCATGATGACCTCTCATTCGTAGCTGAATTTGAACCTAGGCATAGATATAGGAGGGAGCCGGTCTCGCTGACCTTAGCTATGTTGTTAGAGATAAAAGTCGCAGCCGGAGTAAGAACAGGGACAGCCACTATTATCCAAGAGAACCAACATTATGAGGGACTAAGGACAGCTCTTGATGAAGACCTAAAAACCATAGAGCAATCCATTACTAAACTTGAAAAATCTCTGACTTCCCTCTCTGAAGTAGTCTTGCAGAACAGACGAGGGCTGGATCTGCTGTTTCTAAAAGAAAGAAAATTGTGTGCAGCTTTAAAAGAAGAATGCTGCTTTTATGCAGACCATTCCGGAGTAGTAAGAAATTCAATGTCAAAGCTTAGAGAAAGGCTAGACCAGAGAAAGAGAGAACGAGAAGCCGCCCAAGGGCTATTTGAATCTTAGTTCACTAAGTCCCCATGGTTTACGACCTTGATATCCACTCTGGCTGGGCCCTTACTCATCTTTGTGTTGCTCCTCACTTTGAGACCCTGCATATTAAATCGGCTGATAACTTTTGTTAGAGAAAGAGTAAGTGCCGTTCATGTACTAATGTTGCAGCAACAATATCATTCACTCACCCAACAGGAAGATACAGACATTCCATGACTAGAATGCCCTTAAAGAGAAGTGGGAAAATGTAGAACCTGAAGAATCAAAAGTTAGCATAAGCACAGCCATCTTAAAGGCTCAAACACCATTTTCTAACCTAGAAGGAGAAAAATTACTAGAACTTTGAAAAACAAGTTAGTCAGCCAGTGTTAATTGTAGTGACCTTTAGTTAGCCAACCTCAATCAGTTAAGCTTATCTTGCTAGAACCACCCTAAACATTCCGAAAGTGATTTTATCTAACCAGACCCCCAGGATGAGGCGTCAGCTGAAAATTTATGTGTCTATGAAAAAAAAAAAAACCACTGTATTGTGACTGTAGAAAATACTGCCCCTTTGAAAATGCTATAAAAACTTCTGGCTTTGTGTGTTCGAGGTCCTTGTTGAGACCTGCTGCGTCGGGCTAACACATGGACCCCAGCTAGCTGGCCTCTGAATAAATTCCTCTTGCTTGTTGCATCAAGAGACGCCTTCCGTGAGTAATTTAAGGCGGCGTCCTCCTCTGAGAGAATCCAACAGCATGAGTCAGGAGCTCTGTCCTCTCACTGTATCTCTCAATAAAAGCCTCTCCCTGGCTCTCCTACCTTGGGTGTTTGCAAAATTCATTCTTCGACTCTGCAAACAAGAACCCTGGCATTAAAATCTTCTGTCAGAATCTAAAAACTTAAAATTTCAAAAGAATCTCAACATTTCTCAAGCACTAGTTTATTTATATGTTAGCAAATTAATAAATTGAGCTTATTATTATATATACACACATATTCATATTTATATGTACTATATATTTTTTATTTTATATATAAAATACTTCATATTTTACATATACTTACATACAACTCTATATATTTTTATTTATATACATGTGTATGTATATATTGTAAGACTATAGTAATTTATCCTCCATTTACCCCATGGTCCCAAGCACATAAGCCGGTGAGAATTATGCCTGGGCTTGCCTGGAACTTGACTGGGCTTACCCCGCCTTATCTTTAAACATCCCGACCCTCCCCCAAAGCAACAGGCCAAGCGGATTCGCCACAATAAAAGGCACCACACTGCTGCCCTCTGTCTCTGTGTGTCTGTCTTGCTGCCCTCTCTTTCTCTGTCTGTCTCTCTGCTGCTCTCTCTCTGACTGTCTCTATCTCTCTGCTCTCTGCTCTCTCTGTCCCACTGCTCTCTCCCTCTCCCTCCCTCTCTCTCTCCCCACCCCCCTCTGGGGCAGCCACTCTCTCCTTCAGATAATAAAGTCTCTTGCCTAGGCCCGTGTCTCCTGAGTCATTCTGGGTAAGGAGGGTCGCAGCAAGATACCCTTTCATTGGTGCCGTGACTCAGATGAGGCTCTCCCATTGACTTTGCTCTTCCTCCGGGAACCTGAGCTGCTTTGGGAACCCTCACTGCCCGATCCTCCTCCACGGGCTCACCATCCATTTCCCTGGTCATTCGTCTTCTCGCCCAACACTGGCCTTCGATATGGTGAGTCTCCCCTTTATGGTCAACTTAAATGTCCCTTTGGAACCTGGGAAGTGACCGTTGAGTGTCCGGCACCCCCAAGGGCTCCTCTGGAACAGGGGCACCCCCAACCACAACTTTCAGAGTCACAGTTGATCCCCATAGTTGACCCTTCTCTGCCTCCCCATGGTGAGAATCCTCATCTGCTGAGGCTTGGCCTCCCTTTATCTACGTATCTACTCGACTCGAAAACTCCTGGTAGCAGGTACCGAGCCTCCCCGGCGTTTTCGCCTCGACCCCACAGTTAGAGGTGGTGACGACCCCCTAACTGTGCCTGGTCTTCTCCTCAACCTTCTCAATCACTGAGGGATGCCTCAGTGACTTCTGAATGGTCTCATTCTCACCATGGGATCTGGCCCCTCTGTTCCTGCAGATTCACTGCTAGGGTGCTTACTCAATAATCTAAAGCCCCTCCACCTCACTCCCGACCTCAAACCTGTTCACTACTGTAATGAGATCTGGCCACAATATCCCTTGGACAATCAGTCTAAATGGCCCCCAAATGGCTCTTTAGATCCTAAAATTCTCTGCAACTTATACAACTTCTGTGAGCGTAGGGGCAAATGGAAAGAGATCCCATATATCCAGGCTTTCTCTTACCTCTGAACCAAGCTCTCTCTCTGTCTCCCCTGCAATCCTAAACACCTACTACTTGCCTTAAAGTCCACACCCCTAAGCTTTTTTCACATTCCCAAATATCCTCAACTGCCTATAAAACTCCTAGACAATGCACCACCATGGGCTCTCTTGTCCCCTCCTGGCTCACGCCAGGAGCTCTGTCTGTCCTCTCACTGTATCATTACGTCTCAATCTGTATGTTTGTGCCTAAGTGTGTAAATGAAAAATATTTTTCTACCTCCGGATGGTATTAATAAAAATTGATTCAAAGACAAGCGCTTGTAAAAATTGGGCATACTAAAATTTCCAGAAAATTCTAATAGAAGATATTAAGCATTAATGATAATTTAAGTTGAACTGAATAGACATGTCCTCATGGTTATCAGCTGCCTAAGTTTACCGAAAGTCATTTAAGTTGATGGTGTCTATTAAATCTTTCAAAGAAAAATGCTTAAAGTGAAGTGTAGCTTTGTCTAATGTGAGTGACTATTTAAGCAAGTGCCTTAAAACTTTTAACAGCTTCCCAAAATCAAATTCAAAAAGGTGATTTTTACCTCTAGTTCACTCTGATATTTTCCAGAGGGCCCCTGAAACATGTCAGAGGAATTTTTTCTCATTGAGGAAAATATTTGGCTAATTTGGCTTATTTACCTGCTTAATTACCTAGAAAGCACTATCACAGAGAATGATGCTAAACTTTGTTACTGAATGTTTTGTGTTACAGAAATATCCAAATTTCCTTATGACAACTGTCTTACAGTAAGCTCTCATCAGATCTTTAACCATTGTCATTTGTAAGTCTTTCGTCATCTATACTCATTGTTTTATTACTCCTAAACTAGTAAAAAACTAGATTTCAGCAGAACAGGTATTAGTTACATAGGATTAAGTAAACTAAGGAAGATAATTTTGTGGCTTTTTGTTTCAGATGTTGTGGATAAAGTGTTTTAAGCTTTTTCTCTTAAGCTGACAACAGTTTAGTAAATGACTGCCTTTATAAGCAGAATTGAAACTTTATCTTTCTCTCTACCTGATCCCTCCAGAATTTAAAAACTCTCAGTGACTATTTTTATATTTCATGGCAGTATGTTTATTTGCACAAGTTCAATAAGAATCTGCTTTCCTTGTAAGAGGATCAATTAAAAATACTGGTTATATTACCAAGGCTTTGACTGGAACCTTATACCTGAGAGAGACATGTGTAAACTCAGATATGAACAGACAGCTTTAAGGAACTAAGACTGACTTTATAAAGCCAACAAAGCCCCTTAGAAGAACTGGCCTGGTACCTTGCTTACAGGGTTCCCAGCAGCCTTACCAGGTGAGTAAGGAATGTCACTTCCTGGCAAGTGCAGGAACCTCAGGAATGTCTTGGGAACCTCAAGAAGAGAGGAATTCACCCAAATCTACAGGTACTGCAGGCACAACCTGATGGCAAGTCTGGCTTAACTTTCTGGCCTCAAGAAGCCCTTAAAAGTTCAATCTGAAATTCCTTACAAAAAGTTTCAGCAAAGCACATTTAAAAGATCCCATGTAATCAATTACTCTTCTTGCTGCACTTATGCAAATAATCAAGCCAACTGTTAATTATTTTCTTAATCTGGCTACTTCTAATAAAAAAGGGTGATTTTAGAGAAAGGTATTATTTCAATAATGCAGTCTTATGTATACTAAATCCTAATACTAGTCATTGAGATGTAAACTCGATCCAGAATTCTAGTTTTCCCATAATACCTGGCTATGATTCTCAATTAGACTCTTCATATTTCTAGTTCTCATATTCAGCCATGCATTCTTAATCTCATCAAGTTTGTCCTTCCAGAATGGAAAATCCAACTCCAGATCAGATGTTGCTACTTAACCTAATAATAATTTGTTCTATCTTGCCTAAAAGCCACAAAACTGCAAACAGTAATAGAAATGAAACCCGGAATAGAAGTGCCAACCTTCTGAGGCCCTCTCAACTGACCAGTGATGGAGACCTAGCTGCACCCTTTACTGTGCCCTCTCTCAGCATGAAGCAGCCAGAGCGGTCGTCGCCCCTTTCCCCTAGCAGCAGCTAGAGTCTCTATCTTTAGAGGGGAGAATGAGACAGGGACCATAGGATTTAGAATAAGGTGAGAGCCTCTGAAGAAAGCAAGGCAGGATATTGGCAGTCAGAGCAATGTAAAACTACATGCTAGCAACACCCCCTACTAAAACTATGTTGAACATTAAGCTCTAGAATCATTCTTCAGTGAGATCAGTTAACGTTCCCCAGATAAAGAAGAGTAGCACATGTTTTATTACGCTAATCATTTGTAATCGTGTATAAGATTCACTTTAGCATCCTAAAAGGCTAAAAGACCCAAGCCTATGTGCTGTCTTTCCTCCTTCAGATCTGACTAGGTAATTTTGCAAACTGAGCAACTAACTGCAGACCCGGCTGTACACAGCATACTAAAAGACAAGATTCTTTAGCAAATAGACAATACCTCAGCCCACCTTGGGAGCTGAGCAGGCAGCCTTTAGATATACTCCCAGACCAAAACGCCGGTATCCCAAAGAAAAATAGAGGCAGGAGATTCCTTATGTTAAGTTACTTTTTAATATTCAGAGAAGACCTAACAAGTCCTTCCCCAAGGCTTTAAAGATAGTTCCCACCTTTTTGGACAGGCTCTAACACAAGACCTCAAATCCCTTACTCTCTCGAGCTCCACCCTCCTTCAATACGTAGATGATCTCCTCCAGTGCAGTCCTTCCCTACAAACCTCTCAACAGGATACTATTCTCTTTTTAAACTTTCTCTCAGAACACAGCTATCGAGTTTCACCCTCCAAAGTTCAGCTGTCTGCCGCTCAGGTCACATATCTGGGAGTTCAGCTCTCCCCGCGCTACAAAGCCATTACCATAGACAAGTAAAAACTTCTCCAAACCATGTCCATTCCAAACACCAAGCAACACCATCCCTAACTCCCAAATGGCAAAGACCATACACGGTAACCCTTTCCACGCCAACTGCAGTTAAACTCCAGGGTCTTCCCCATTAGATACACAACTCCCACCTTAAGCCGTTTGTCTCAGCTTATTCCCCTCCCACCAAATCTCCCACAGGTTCCTACTCTACCCTGAAGGGACCTCTTACTCTCCGCATTTCGCGCTGCTCATCTCCACTTCCACTCATCACTGAAGAAGTTTCTGCCAGCACCGAGTCCTAAGACCTCCCTTACAACAGCCATGCGTCATGCCTCAGGATTGTTAACCCTGGTCTCAACACTTACTCTCTCACCAGACCTATCTTCCCAGTGCCAGCCCTTTCTTCTCTTTCAGACTGTCCAAAAGATTGGACCATCAAGGATTCCCTTTGCCCTACAGGTTGCTTTTCTGCCTACACATATGTCCCAAGAAATGCTATTAATTCAGCCACCCTATGTAAACATAGCAATCAGCCCAAATGCAAAAAATTTCTAACCAAACCTTTAACCAGCTTATATTACAGGATTACCAACCCCTCTCCAAAGACGATGATCCTTATTGAACCTGGAAAATGCCATCGCCACTGCAGACCAAGGGCTCATCTGAGGACCGCCCCCCATCAATACAAAAATGAACTTCATCGCCCCTAATCAGCAAGAAGCAGTTACTCAAGACTAACCTTCACCCCTTCCCAAATCCTCTACCACTTATAAAACAGAAAAGGGAGGAATGTAAGAATATAGTAATTTATTCTCCATTTACCCCATGGTCCCAAGCACATAAGCCAGTGAGAATTATGCCTGGGTTTGCCTGGGGCTTGACTGGGCTTACCCCGCCTTGTCTCTCAACATCCCGACCCTCCCCCAAAGCAACAGGTAGTGCGGATCCGCCACAATAAAAGGCACCACGCTCCTGCCCAGTCTCTGTGTGTCTGTCTCACTGCCCTCTCTCTTTCTCTGTCTCTGTCTCTCTCTCTCTCTCTGCTGCTCTCTCTCTGCTCTCCCTGCTCTCTCTCTCTCTCTCTCTCTCTGTGTCCCACTGCTCTCTCCCTCTCCCTTTCTCTCTCTCTCTTTCCCCACCCACCTCTGGGGCGCCACTTTCTCGTTCAGATAATAAAGTCTCTTACATAGGCCCGTATCTCCTGAGTCATTCTGGGTAAGGAGGGTCGCGGCGAGATACCCTTTCATATATAACCGCCCCCCACCCCCCCCACACAATTTGATTCAGTCACTAGCCAAAGTACTGAAAAGGCAAAAGTTACGAGAACAAATCAATCTGTCTGCGGTATATTCCCAAATATGTCCAAGAACAAAAGTAGGCTCTTGAAAAAAAGTGGTATCTATTTCATATAGCTTATACTCAAAGGACTTAATACTGAAATTCAACATTGTGATCAGAAATTCTATTTCCTGGGGCAGGTAACACAATGTTTTGTAAAAGCATCAGCAGTTAGCATTTGGGTATAAAAACACTCTGCCATCTGATTATTCCTCATAAATGATATTTAACATGTGAACATTCTTAACAACAAAATATATGAAACCCTACACAAATAACATCTACACATTTATCACACTACCAACTCCAATTGCAATGGTTAATTTATGTAAATAAAGTAATCCAATTTGCCAAGTAGAAGGCATATTACTTGCTGAGACATTAATTATAATGTATTTCAGACATTATATTTCATCGTATAGTGTTGTTTTTTGTTTTGACATGTTTATTTGCATTCTTCTAACATCCTATTCAAAACTTTAGTCACAAGCCCAACTCATTTTACAGGAACCACATTCAAAAAACAATGTCAAAAGCTCTATGGAAATGCAAATAAGGAACTTCTATGTTACATAACCATATTTAAGCAAGGACAGTTCCGTCCACTGTTTACTGATTAAGGATAAGGATGTCCTCTATTCTCTAGTTTCATAGGCTAGGTCTCAATTTACAGTATACTGTAGAAACTACAATACTTCAAAATAAAATCATCTAGAATTACCTGAAATAGTCTCATATGAAAACTCACAATAAAAAAATGTTTACTTATCAGCACTACTCTAATGCAATACAAGTCCTAATAAAATAAAGTAAGATTTGGGAACACATTCCCCTAACAATGTCACTATAAATGTATAACCTAAATTCATCCCGTATCATGGCAGTGTAATCACCAGGTAAAGTTTTACTCTAACATACAAACCTTTTTCCAGAATGGCACATTACCTTTGGAAATGTGCCAAATGTGCCAAATGCACATTATCAATGGTATATATATCACTGTGGCTTTCCTGATCTCGAGACAAATTTATAGCAAATAGAAAGAAAGAAATGTATTTTAGAGGAAAACACATAAAATATTATTCCCACTTCTCCAACCCTGATGCCTAGAAGATGTACTTTTCCCCCAGCTTTAGGAAAATGTCCTGAACTTGTAGCTCCAGCCTATTTTTTTAGATAGGAAGATCTAGAACTGTTCAAGGCCTTTTTGTACTGGGTTCTGATACTTGGCAATGTGTTTACTTCTACTGTTTAGGTCTAGCCCCACCTTGTGGGTCATAGTCTAGTCTACTGCAGATAGTATAAAGTCATAATTGAGTTCAGGCACCGAGTGGGTCAGACTACCTGAGTTCAAATCTCCATAACCTGTATGACTTGTAACTGGTTAGTGCTCTGAACCACATTTCTTTATATATTTCTTTTAAGGAGGTGGTATGAGGGGAGAAGACACTGAGATGATGCATGTAAAGAGGTCATTATTAGCACATTACCTGGCCCACACAAGCACTTGATAATATTAACTATTATTATTTAAATGGGCAACTTTTTAGTTTAAGCAAAATACAGATATATTAATTTACTGTATACTCCATCTAAGATGAGTGAATTTGTTCCCTTCTTAAAAATAAATTACATGCCAAAGGCAGTATATACAGAGAAGACAAGTAATGATTCTATAGCCTCTTACTATGCTGATGGACAGTGACTGTAATGGGGTATGTGGGGGGGACTTGATAATAGGGGGAGTCTAGTAACCATAATGTCGTTCAAGTAATTGTACATTAACGATACCAAAATTTAAAAATAAGTAAATAAATAAATTGCATGCCTGCACTGAAAAAGCCAATGCTCTCTGTGCTGGAGCTAACACCTCAAACCTACTTCCAGAAATCAATCTTAGGTTTGTTGTCTGGTATTCCGTCAGCCCATCTGTGTGGGGTGAAGTGATTTTCATTTAAATATTTGTCCTTGTCAGACCCTTCCATTTTGCATGACACAGATGTACTGCAGGAACTTGTCAGGAAGCACAAACTCAAACCCCACTGTTGACACATTTATAGCAAAAGCATCACTAAGAAACAAAATATTTATGGAAGGTAATCTGAAAATGTGCAGTCCCCATCTATTTATTTAAAACAGATCCTTAAATTAAATCAGTCTAGAGATTTAAGTACTTAGATAACATTTTGTGCCAGCACCAGAACTGCTTTTACTGAATTGTTTTGATGTTATGTCACTAACCTACACAATGAAGCAATGAGGAATTTTACTAAAAAACAAAGTAAAATATAACACAGTCCTTTCGAAATTCATGCTGTGTTTACTTAAGGAGAAATTAGTATTTTATCTTAAGGTCACTGAACTATGTGACTGATTGTTTCTCTCTGAACTTGCTACTAAAAAGCAGTCAAATCTGTGGCCCTCTAACAAATACTCATGACTTCAGTCCAAGTACTTTGTGTATAGACCTCATTCCTGTTTCCCTCTTAATTTTTCTCCCTCAGTATTGAATTCATCACCCCCTTATTTTTGTGTGTTACCAGTAGTATGTTATATGTACCTTTGTAAGTCATTATGAATCCTTTCTGGAACAAGATGTGAGATAAGTAAATGATATGTTCCACTTAAAAAATATTACAGCACAATAAGAAGATATTTTCTTCCATAACTAAACATTTTATGAATTCAGTTTCTGAAGGCATTATTTTTTGTGTTCAAAAAAAAGAGAGTGCTCTGGCAAATATTATGTTTAAAATTAGGAAATCCTAACAACAGGAACTAGAAAAATAAAACTTTCATTATTTTTAACTTTGGAACACACAAATTGCAAACATACCCCAAAGTAAAAATCTTCCAAAAGTCATTTTTAATTTAGAAATACAAACCGAATCACCACTAATGCAATTACAATTATTTATTCTGAATGGGAATAAAATACACAGCTTCAAAAACGATTCATAAGAATTTTGCACAACTTCTGAGTTGTCCTGTGCCGAGCACAGAAGATGCTGCCAACTGCTCCTTAAGGTGACACAGCACAGAATTTGGAGTCCCAGAGGCTCTTGCTACATTCCTGCAGGGACTTCAGCAATCTCCTTGCTGTCATTTGAGGAAAATAAAAAGCTTAACACTCTAAGTAAAAATTTACCCATTCACAAACTCATCATTCTGATCATAACTTGACTTTTACCTACATATTTATATAACTAGTTTATTATAATTATATTCTTCCCCTCCTGGTGACTATAAACAAGTGAAGTATATATACAATTAGAAACATGAAAAATTTTCTACTATTCAGTAAAAATTACTTTCTACCCCACCCACAAAAACTTCATTAAACACAGGAATCAAGGTAAGTTGAAAGCAACACCACAGAAGTACAGCCTTTTCTTAAAGCATTTTATGCACATATCAAAGACATAATATTTGTGAGATAAAGACAAGCCAACTTTTCTTATATCATCAACAATAGATTATTTCAAGGCATTTCAGTCATGAAACAACAGACATAAAGTTTCTACAATACTTTATGACAGAAATGAGCATTTAATAAGACTTTCAAAATGTTTTGCCTCTATTGTGAAACTGTTTTTAGTGTCATAACTTTATGGGTTAAGAAGCCACTTAATAGCATTTCTATTATGAGTCAAAGAAGAGGCAGATGTTATGTTACACAAGTATCTCCTACATTTTAAGGATGGGTCATCTCTGCTAGAGATGTTTACTTTGTAACCAATAAAAACACATGTACCAAAAACTGAACTCACTGTCAAGACTGAAATTCTGTGTCACTAGCCAAAGACTGACACAAGTAATTGAAATAAGATCGTTAATTCTTCTATATGTAGAAATTAAGATGAGTTAAATACTCATGGAGTTTTTTTTCACTGAAAACCAGCATCAGTAATCAATGAACTGTCATCAAGTCAACAAGTACTCATAGACACTTGTGAATGCCCAAATTGGATTGAGAATGCAGAGATAAAAGCAGAATTCTTGTTTATAGAAGTTTACAAATTAGCAAGGGTCAGATACTCTTACACAAAGAAACAATTAGTAAATGACGATCCAATTCAAACATTTAAAGAGCAGAAAAGGTTAAGATACAAAATACCACATAATCAAGCGCTATATTGGGCACAGTCTTCACCAGCCTCATAGCAACCAGTAAGGTCTACATAAAATTCCACTTTACCCACTCAGTGACCCTCCTGAAAACCATTCCCTGGTTTAGTCATCAGGTAAAAGCCCAAGCTCCTGCGTCTCTGCCCCTATCTGCCACCACCTTCTGCCTTGCACTTCTTCACTTTTCAAAAACCACCTTCTAGTAGTTACTGGCCTCTTCTCCTTTGGTTGCCCTACTTCTACATTCCTACCTACCCCTAAAATTCACATCCCACCTCGTTAGTCTGAATGTTACTCATTCTTCAAAGAAGACACTTTCAGGAAGTATTCCCCGACACCTTCTTCCACCCTCCACACCCCGCAGTGTCCCTTATCAGTGCTCTATCTTAGTTTACACTACTTACCACACTGCACTGAAAGTATCTTTGATGTCCCACTCTCTGCTAAACTGACTTCTAGAGAGAAGAAACATGATTGCTTCCAAGGTGAGTAAAAATTCAAATCCTGAACACTTCTTAATCCTACACATAAGAACCAGTAATTCTTAAGAGTTACCATTATTTATCAATAAATGGACTAACAATATAACCAAATCTTGCACCTCCGGTGAGCTTTCTTGACACAACTATTTTAATTAATAGACTTTTTGGGGGGGCAGTTTTAAATTTACAGAAAAAAAGGTACAACTTTTTAAATCCCTCTCCCCACCCCCCAAAAAGGAAAATCTCTTCAGATTCAAAGAACTCCCCAGATGATGCCAGAAACTCGTCCTGGCAAATTTTCACATCTAATCTCAAGAGCAAACCAAGTCCCCCAGCGTCCACTGACACATTTCCCAACCGCAAGGCTTGGTCACCAGCTGAGACACCACCATCCGCCCGTGACCCACTATCTCACGCGGCTCAGTCCTTCCCTTCCTCTCTACTGAGCTTCCGTGATGGGCATCACCTTTTTTCTCCTCCAAGACAGTTCGGAAGCAAGGACTGCTGCTCCTAACACCAGGTCCACAACGTGCCCTCAATCACAGGAAACCAAAGTTAGGGCCAATCTTCGTCCCGGGGCCACGAGAGACCTCTCCCTCCCCAAGACCGAAGCGGGTCCGTGAGTCTCGGCGCCCCTGCCAAGGCTCGATTGCGATCTGGGCCCGAGCCTCCAAAGCACACGGATCCCCGAGGGGCCCGGGTCACGACCCGACCGGTCGCCACCACAGGTGCCCTTGCAGACTCCGCGGACTGGACAGTGAGGAGGGAGCTGGCCAGCAGGAAACCACCGCGAGGGGTAGGCGGGGGGCAGGAGGCGGCCAGGAAATGATAAGCGTCTGTCAGTCGGAGTTGGGCCGCACCGCGGAAAACTTGGAGACAAGCGCCTGACACGGGCAGGCCAAGCACCACGATTAAGGGGGCCGCCCAGGGCGGCGCCGCCGGGCCCCAGGCTGGGACGGAGGACGGCAAGAGGTACCGAAGCGAAGCGGCGCCGGCCGAGTGAAAGGCATGGACGAATGACCCAGCAGCCTCCACCGGCACGGCGCCGCCGCCTGGCCGCCCGGAGCCAAGAGCCAGTCCGCTCTTAGCCCAGTGCGTCTGGTCCGTACCTGGTCTGCGGCTCCACCGGCGACGGAACCGCAGCTCTCCGGCGTCGCCCGAGTAGGTCCCGGCTCTGCCAGTCCACTGCCCGCCCTCCCTCAGCCCCGCCCCCGGCACGGCGCGCGCGGACGTCACTTCCGGGACCCTCCGCCGCGGTAGGAGGTTAGTGTTGCGGATGCCGGTCGAGGTCTGCGCTGGGTGGAGTGAGGCCGAGGCTGGCGTGAGTGACAGCACAAACTGTGCCGGAGGGCATGGGGCAGGAGGCCGCCTGCAGGCCAGCCTTGGGACGCTGACTGGCGCGATCGGGAGCCGGCAGAGAAGCCGGCGTTTCCTTTTCCTCAGTTCCTGCTTCCGGGATCCAGCTCTCCGAGCCTGAGGGGGCGGTGCTGCGTCTCTGCGCCTCCCGGCTCCCTGCCGTTTGGTAGCGAGGAATGGGATCCCGGAGGCTGCTGCAAAGGCTGGGAGAGGAGTCGTTTGGCCAGTAGTCGGTTTCCAGCCCGTAGGGAACGAGACCGCCTGAAAAACTGATGAACCGCATCCCTTCACGGGTTTAGGATTTTAAAAGTGTTAAATTAAAGGACCTAAAAGAGATTGGTTGATCCAGAAGCCGTTTCTACAGCTGATTATAACTGAGACCCAGAAGTTTTTAAGTTAGCCAGTATCACACGGTATTAACGGTCGAGTCATAAATGAAATCAAGTTCTTGTGATTCCCATTTCGGGAATGTTGGGAATAGCAGTTATGTCTGCATTGTGGTTGCCCCATGGCATAAAGTGCAGCCACACCAGGAAAAAAAAAGGATAGAAAATACTATACTGTCTGGGAGGAAGACCTGGGTTGGGGTGGGTAAAATTGCAACATTTCCCTATCTCGCCTGGCCTTAGTGCATCTGCATCCTCAGGGGTGGAGAGAAATATGGCCTTAGTGCATTTACGTATAAATAGCTTTCCTCAGAGGTGGAGAGAAGTTCATCTCCATATCATGGGATAATTACCAGGGCAACAGAGGGCTTATCTGAACCTGAGAAGTGAGGAGGAGGGCTACTTTTGCTTCTGCCGGAGTAGGAAAGAGAAACGGCCCAGACTGCAATTTGTAAGCAATAAGCAGATTTTAAACTTTATTTCTCCCTTTGACTGATTCCGGTTTTAGAGGTATTTTGCCCCGGGATCCCAGCTTGGCTAAACGCTGCCTGTGTGATCTTGGACAGTTTGCCCAATTTCTCAGTCTTTGTTCATTATTTGCAAAGTGGAGATTCATTCCTCAAATTTTTTCCTAAACGCTGAAGGGTTTAGGAAACCTTCAGAACATGCCAGCCCAAAATATGCCTATTTTGCAAAAGGGCTATTTTGAGAAAGCAGTCATAAGAGAAGCTTTGAACAAGCTAGAAGTTAACCTTTTTTAAAGGAAATTTATAATTATAAAGGAATACTATGTGTGTAAAGCGTCTCCCTCTCTGTTCCTGGAGAAGGATGACTAAATCACAAGAGATGCTTATCAATAGAGAAGTTGCCGACTTAATCTGCATAACTAACCTTAAACATTGTTTACTTTTCTTTCCCTGACCACCTCCCATAACTGGTCTCCCCCCCACCACCCCGTACATCTTTCTTCTTTTGTCTTTATCTGAAGATACTGAAAGGAAAGGAGCGACACACAGCAGCAATTCACCGGAGAATTCCGCTTTATTAGGGAAAGGTGCTGGGTTATATAGGAAGGGGCATGGCGTGATTGTGGTGTCACTTCTATGGGGCTGGTGGCTATTGGCTAGGTGCTGGGATTGGGAGGGGGGCGAGGGGTGACTGGGCTTCAGGTGGCGCCGGCGGGAACCGAGGACTCGGAAGAGAAGCAGGAATTTCACCATCTTATGGGTGGGGGCGCTTCATTCTCCCCTTTCTCCTCTATGGGGTTGTGGACGTTGCTTTCTCTCTGACTGCTTCCTGCTGAACGGGGGCGGAGAAGGGAGTGAGAGCTTGAGGACTGGGAGGAAAGGGTTGATAGGACTCCCCACAGTAAGGACGAGTAGACAAGAGGTAACAATAAAGCTGACAGAGTAGCCCGGTCGATTTCCCTTTCAGAAGAAGCACCAGACAGCGATCCGTCTACCCCTACAGTTTTAGCCTTATCACAAGACACCCTCTGTTCCCAGGACAGAGAGTCTCTCTTCTGCCTCTTACACGATCTGTTCCAACCTAGCCCCCAATCCTTAATCCATTTTTTACAATCCTTTCCTTTCAGATACTAGTATTTAAGTTGGCATTCTAAACCTGTCCCCGGGTGTCTCTGCATGTATATTAAGGATACATGTTTCTATTCTCTTGTTAATCTTTTATTACAGGAGTCTCAGCCAAGAACTCAAAAGGGTAGAGGGAAAATTATTTTCCCTCCCTTTAGAGCCCCTAATGTGTTGCTAGGAAGAGGGTACCACAAAGTATAATACGGAAGTACCTATCCTGAGAAGCATACATTCTAGGGGAGAGGAGGAAGAGCAAATAAATGGTGTTGTTTATTCAGTACTTGTGGGTAAAACTGTAATATTTCCAGAATACCTCACCTGGCTTTAGTACATCTACATATCATAGGTGTTCATAGGTGGAAAGAAGTATGGCTTTAGTGCATTTGCATCATTCCCCAGGGGTGGAGCGAAGTTCATCTCCATATTAATGGGTAATTACCTGGGCAACCAAGGGCTTATCTGTACCTGAGAGGTGAGGGGGAGAGCCAGTTTTGCTTCTGCTGGAGCAGGAGAGAAGGCTCCGGACTGCAGTTTGTAAGCAATAAACGGATTTTAAGCTTTATTTCTCCCTTTCACTGATTTTGGTTTTTCGAGGTATTTTGCCCTGGGATTTCCTTTCCCCAGACTTCATAGTGGTATATGGTGATATTTGCCCCGTAGAAAAATAATACAAGGAAGAGAAAAACTATAGCAAAGAAGTTTGCAGTTTTAGAGTAGACAGGAAAGCCTCAGCTGAGAAGTGTGGGTCAAATTGCAGTATTTCCAGAATCTCTAGTCTGGCCTTAGCCATCTCCATATCAACAGGTGTTTACAAGGGGTGGAGTGAAGCTGTTTTCTCTCTAGTCCATCTCCATTATCAATAGGTGTTTACCAGGGGCAGGTGGAGAGGCGAGCACAGGCCAGATGGGAGAGAAACTGGTGAGTAAGAACAGCAGCTAAGGCAGCTTATGGAGCCATGCCCCTAAATAAAAGGTTTTTTACTCTTGACTGATTTCAGCTTAACAGGTTTATTCGCCCTGGGCTGGGAACATGTGTCCCCCAAGAGCTACAGAAAATAACTTGAAAAAGCTGAAGGAGCTATGCTTCTGTGCAAATATTTGGGCAAGGGACAGGGAACACCAAGTGCAAAGGTCTTCTTGACACCTCCAACTTGTGTAGCTGTAACAGAGTGAATGTGGGGAGGTAGACCAGATCAAAATGTAATGGGCAATGCAAGTAAGGGACTATACAGAAAATGGAAATTTTACAGTCAAGATTCTCACCTTGCCTGATTCTAATATTGCCCTTTGTATGCCAACAGAAACACCTCCTGGAGAGAACAGTAAGTCAAGGAACCACAGGCCAAGTCAGTCAAAGAACTACAGTGGAGAGGAAACACACAAGCCCCTGGATGTAATTGGCCCAGCCTTGGCCAGTCACCATGCTGATCCACCCACAGAGTTCCTCTGGTGCTAGGGAAGGGGAAGGAGAGAGCCCAGAGACAGCAGTGGGAGCAAAGCAGTGGAGGCTTAGGGAGGGGAGAGAAGAAGCAGGAGGGCTTCTGCCTTAACTACTTTTCCTTTTTTATTTCATTTATATTTGGTGCTCTATTGTGAGGTGCATATATGCTTATACTTGTTACATCATCTTGTAGGAATAAATCTTTTTTTAGTTTATAATGTCCTTGTTTCTTGTAACTTTTTTAGCGTAAAATCTATTCTAATAATATAGCCACTCTAGGCCACCTTTGATTACTGTTTACATGATATGTATTTCTCCATCCTCTTACTTTTAATCTCTTTGTGTCTTTGAATCTAAAGTGAGTCTCTTATAGGCAGTATATAGGTGGAACTTTTTAGAAAATACATGCTGCTAATCTCTGACTTAATTGGAGACTGTAATCCATATACATTTAATGGGATTACTGTTAAGGAATGGCTTCATTCTGACATTTTGCTGTGAGTACTCTCTATATATATCTTACATGTTTTTTCCCTCAGTTCTTCCATTACTGAATGTTTTGGTATTTAGTTGTTTTTCTGTACCCTGTTTGATTCTCTTCATTCCTTTTCTGTATATATACATACATATATATATATATATATATATTGGCATTAATCTACAATTACATGAGGAACATTATGTTTACTAGGTTTCCCTCTTCACCAACTCCCCCTCACAACCCTGATTACAGTCACTGTCCATCAGCGTAGTAATATGCTATAGAATCACTCCTTGCCTTCTCTGTGTTGCACAGCCCTCCCTGTGCCTCCTCCCACATTATTCATACTAATCGTAATGCCCCCTTTCTGCCCCCACCTTATCCCTCCCTTCCCACCCATCCTTCCTAGTCCCTTTCCCTTTGGTAACTGTTAGTTCTTTCTTGGGTTTTGTTATTCTGCTGCTGATTTGTTCCTTCAGTTTTTTCTTTGTTCTTATACTCCACAGATGAGTGAAATCATTTGGGACTTGTCTTTCTTCACCTGGCTTATTTCACTGAGCATAGTACCCTCTAGCTCCATCCATGTTGTTGCAAATGGTAGGATTTGTTTTCTTCTGATGGCTGAATAACATTCCATTATGTCTATGTGCCACATCTTCTTTATCCATTCTTCTACTGATGGACACTTAGGTTGCTTCCATTTCTTGGCTATTGTAAATAGTGCTGCAATAAACATAGGGGTGCATCTGTCTTTTACAAACTGTGCTGCTGTATTCTTAGGGTTAATTCCTAGGAGTGGAATTCCTGGGTCAAATGGTATTTCTATTTTGAGCTTTTTGAGGAACCTCCCTACTGCTTTCCACAATGGTTGAACTAATTTACACTCCTACCAGCAGTAGCAGAAAGGAGGGTTCCCCTTTCTCCACAACCTTGCCAACATTCATTGTTGTTTGTCTTTTGGATGCTGGTGCTCTGTACCAGTGTGAGGTGATATCTCATTAAGGTTTTATTTTGCATTTCTCTGATGACTAGTGAAGTGGAGCATCTTTTCATGTGTCTGTTGGCCATCTGAATTTCTTCCTTGGAGAACTGTCTTTTCAGCTCCTCTGCCCATTTTTTAATTGGATTATTTGCTTCTTGTTTGTTGAGGTCCATGAGCTCTTTATATATTTTGGATGTCAACCCTTTATCAGATCTGTCATTTATGAATATATTCTCCCATACTGAAGGATACCTTTTTGTTCTGTTTATGGTGTCCTTTGCTGTAAAGAAGCTTTTCAGCTTGATACAGTCCCACTTCTTCATTTTTGCTTTTGTTTCCCTTACCCGGGGACATACGTTCATGAAGAAGTCACTCATGTTTATGTCCAAGAGATTTTTGCCTATGTTTTTTTCTAGGAGTTTTATGGTTTCATGACTTACATTCAGGTCTTTAATGCATTTCGAATTTACTTTTGTGTACGGGGTTAGATAACGATCCAGTTTCATTCTCTTACATGTAGCTGTTCAGTTTTGCCAGCACCATCTGTTGAAGTGACTGTTATTTCCCCATTGTATGTCCATGGCTCCTTTATCATATATTAATTGACCATATATATTTGGGTTAATGTCTGGAGTCTCTATTTTGTTCCACTGGTCTGTGGGTCTGTTCTTGTGCCAGTGCCAAATTGTCTTGATTACTGTAGCTTTGTAGTAGAGCTTGAAGTTGGGGAGCGAGATCCCCCCCACTTTATTCTTCCTTCTCAGGATTGCTTTGGCTATTCGGGGTCTTTGGTGTTTCCATATGAGTTTTTGAACTATTTATTCCCGTTCGTTGAAGAATGTTGTTGGTATTTTGATAGGGATTGCATCAAATCTGTATATTGCTTTGGGCAGGATGGCCATTTTGACGATATTAATTCTTCCTAGCCAGAAGCATGAGATGAGTTTCCATTTGTTACTGTCCTCTTTAATTTCTCTTAAGAGTGTCTTGTAGTTTTCAGGGTATAGGTCTTTCACTTCCTTGGTTAGGTTTATTCCTAGCTATTTTTTTCTTTTTGGTGCCATTGTGAATGGAATTACTTTCCTGATTTCTCTTTCTGTTAGTTCATTGTTCGTGTATAGAAAAGCCACAGATTTCTGTGTATTAATTTTGTATCCTGCAACTTTGCTGAATTCCGATATTAGTTCTAGTAGTTGTGGAGTGGAGTCTTTAGGGTTTTTTATGTACAATATCATGTCATCTGTAAATAGTGACAGTTTGACTTATTCCTTACCAATCTGGATTCCTTGTATTTCTTTGTTTTGTCTAATTGCGGTGGCTAGGACCTTCAGCACTTTGTTGAATAGAAGTGGGGAGAGTAGGCATCCCTGTCTTGTACCCGATCTTAAAGGAAAAGCTTACAGCCTCTTGCTGTTCAGTATGATGTTGGCTGTGGGTTTTTCATATATGGCCTTTATTATGTTGAGGTATTTGCCCTCTATACCCATTTTGCTGAGAGTTTTCATCATGAATGGATGTTGAATTTTGTCGAATGCTTTTTCAGTGTCTATGGAGATGCTCATGTGATTTTTGTCCTTTTTGTTTATGTGGTGGATGATGTTGATGAATTTTTGAATGTTGTACCATCCTTTCAACCCTGAGATGAATCCCACTTGGTCATGGTGTATGATCTGCTTGACATATTTTTTAATTCGGTTTGCTAATATTTTGTTGAGTATTTTTGCATCTATGTTCATCAGGGATATTGGTCTGTAATTTTCTTTTTTGGTGGGGTCTTTGCCTGGTTTTGGTATTAGGGTGATGCTGGTTTCATAGAATGAGTTTGGGAGTATTCCCTCCTCTTCTGTTTTTTGGAAAACTTTAAGGAGAATGGATATCGTGTCTCCTCTGTATGTCTGATAACATTCCGAGGTAAATCCATCTGGCCTGGGTTTTTTTTTCTTGGGTTGTTTTTTGATTACCACTTCAATTTCTTTGCTAGTAATTGGTTTGTTTAGATTTTGTGTTTCTTCCTTGGTCAGTCTTGGACGGTTGTATTTTTCTAGGTTTCTTGTAGGTTTTCCAGCTTCTTCGCATATAGGTTTTCATAGTAGTCTCTAATAATTCTTTGTATTTCTGTTGGGTCCATCGTGATGTTTCCTTTCTCATTTCTGATTCTGTTGATGTGTGTTGATTCTATTTTTCTCTTAATAAGTCTGGCTAGAGGCTTATCTATTTTGTTTATTTTCTCAAAGAACCAGCTCTTGGTTTCATTGATTTTTTCTACTGTGTTATTATTCTCAATTTTGTTTATTTCTTCTCTGATCTTTATTTTGTCCCTCCTTCTGCTGACTTTAGGCCTCATTTGTTCTTCTTTTTCCAATTTTGATAATTGTGACATTAGACTATTCATTTGGGTTTGTTATTCCTTCTTTAAATATGCCTGGATTGCTATATACTTTCCTCTTAAGACTGCTTTCGCTGCATCTCACAGAAGTTGGGGCTTTGTGTTTTTGTGGTCATTTATTTCCATATATTGCTTGATCTCCATTTTAATTTGGTTGTTGATCCATTGACTATTTAGAAGCGTGTTGTTAAGCCTCCATGTGTTTGTGAGCCTTTTTGCTTTCTTTGTACAATTTATTTCCAGTTTTATACCTTTGTGGTCTGAAGAGTTGGTTGGTAGAATTTCTATCTTTTTGAATTTACGGCTCTTTTTGTGGCCTAGTATGTGGTCTATTGTAGAGTATGTTCCATGTGCACTTGAGAAGAATGTGTATCCTGCTGCTTTTGGGTGTAGAGTTCTATAGATGTCTATTAGGTCCATCTGTTCTAGTGTGTTGTTCAGTGCCTCTGTGTCCTTACTTATTTTCTGTCTGGTGGATCTGTCCTTTGGAGTGAATGGTGGGTTGAAGTCTCCTAAAATGAATGCATTGCATTCTGTTTCCTCCTTTAGTTCTGTTAGTATTTGTTTCACATATGCTGGTGCTCCTGTGTTGGGTGCATATATATTTATAATGGTTATATCCTCTTGTTAGACGGAGCCCTTTATCATTGTGTAATGTCCTTCTTTATCTCTTGTTACTTTCTTTATTTTAAAGTCTATTTCGTCTGATACTAGTACTGGAACACCTGCTTTTTTCTCCCTATTGTTTGCATGAAATATCTTTTTCCATCCCTTGACTTTTAGTCTGTGCATGTCTTTGGGTTTGAGGTGAGTCTCTTGTGAGCAGCAGATTGATGGGTCTTGTTTTTTTATCCATTCAGTGACTCTATGTCTTGTTATTGGTGCACTCATTCCATTTACATTTTAGGTTGATTATCGATAGGTATGTACTTATTGCCATATTGCCATTTCAGGCTTTAGATTCATGGTTACCAAAGGTTCCTCTCTGGCTGCTTTTAATATTCTGTCCTTATCCTTGATGTTTCCCATTTAATTACCATATCTATTGGTGTTGTCTTTCTTAGGTCCCTTGTGTTGGGAGATCTGTGCATTTCCATGGCCTGAGAGACTATCTCCTTCCACAGATTGGGGAAGTTTTCAGCAATTACCTCCTCAAAGACACTTTCTATTCCTTTTTCTTTCTCTTCTTCTTCTGGTACCCCTATAATGCAAATATTGTTCCCTTTAGACTGTTCACTCAGTTCTGTCTATATTGTTTCATTCTTAGAGATCCTTTTTTCTCTCTATGCCTCAGCTTCTCTGTATTTCACTTCTCTAGTTTCTTTTTGATTTATGGTCTCCTCCACTGTATATAATATGCTTTTAATACCCTCCATTGTACTCTTCAACGATTGGATCTCCAACTGCAATTCATTCCTGAGTTCTTGAATATCTTTCCGTACCTCCATGAGCATGTTGATGATTTTTATTTTGAACTTCCTTTCAGGAGGATTGATGAGGTAGATGTCGTTTAAATCTTTCTCAGGAGTTGTATTCATAATTTTTCTTTGAACAAGGTTCCTTTGAAATTTCATATTTGTATATGGCGCCCTCTAGTGTCCAGAAGCTGTAGTCCCTGGAGCTGCTCAGCCCCTGAAGCCATGTCAGGGCCATAGGTGAGTGGTATTGGTGCCTGGGGGGAGGAAATAGCTGTTTCCTGCTTCCTGGCTGCTATGCCTGTCTCCACTGCCTGAACCAATGGGCATAGCACACAGGTATAAGCCTCTATGCTTTGCATTTGTAGTTGCTGTAGACAGATCTTCCCTTTGGCTAGCCTAATGCAACGGTGGGGTTTTCTGGTTTGCGAGCCAGTTTGGGCTGGCTGGGAGAAAGGCACAGAAGGCTGCGTATCATGGAGGGGGTCCTTGTAGCCGGTAGCCAGCCAGGGAGCTGTAGCGCCTGAAGATCATGAAAGGTCCCAACCTGCTGGGCAGAATGCACCTGGACAATTTTGTCTACCTGTTCTTTCTCCTGAGCAGTAAGCTCTGTTCAATCCTTGCCCCTTTAACATCCCTCTTGCTCAGGGCTTCCTTGTTAGGAAGTCTTTCAGACTGCCTGCCTTTTTTTGTCCCAGCGCAGCCAGATATGGATCCCTGCTTTCTACAGGCAGCTGGAATCTCAGTCTCTCCAGGAATTCTGCCTTTCTTAGCCTTCCAACCCCCTAATCATGAGAGTACCATGCAAGCAGCATGAAATGTAGGTTTGTGCTCCTAGAGCAGATCTCCAGTGTTAGGTACTCAGCAGTCCCAGGCCTCCATTCCCTCCCTATTCCGTTTCTCTTCCTTCCATCAGTTAGCTGGAGTGTGGGAAGGGCCTGTGTCCCACTGGACCACAGCTTTGGTACGTTACCCTGTTCTGTGAGGTCTGCTCTTTTGTCCAGGTGTATGCAGTCTGGTGCAGTCCTCTTTCCTGTTGCCCTTTCAGGATTAGTTGTATTATTTATATTTTCGTATTATATGCGGTTTTAGAAGGAAGCCTCTGTCTCACCTCTCACGCCACCGTCTTTAATCCATCTCCAATATCCTCTTTTTCTTCAAAATTTCATCCACCCATTGATGAGTCTTACCTAAACCAGCTATAATTATGATGTTTGCCATTGAAGATTTTCTAGTCTCAGCATTCATTCTCTATTTATTAGCTGACATTTTACTCTAACAAAGTTTCCTTTCTACTTCTTTTATGATATTATTTATTTGTGTCAACATAAATTTATGGATTTTTGTTATTTGGCGGGTTACAGATCATTATAATTATTTTGGTGCTCAAATTATACCATCATATCAAATTTTGATAATGTGGCCTAAGACAGAAATTTTAGCTTTGTATAATCCTGTGCCATTATTTCTAGCAAAAATTATATTTAAAAAGTCTTTCTTGATGAGGCTTACCTGGTTTGCGATAGTAAAATCACATCATTATCATAGAGGAGGAAAATTTTTCTACTTGCCATATAACAGGGTATATTTCTTAGTTAATCAAAAACCAGTATCAAACCATTTTACATATGTTAAAGAGAAAAAGAGTTAAAATCCCTTTTTTTAACTTCACACCACAAAGGAAAATACTTTTTTCTTATTTTTGCAGAGTAAGACTTCCACACCCTAACAACAGCTAGGCATCTGTGCTAAACTCATATAATGTGGCCATGACTAATGTCTGTCATTGAACAGAGCATACAGTTTTATACAACTAGCAGAGGATGCATGTTTTTGTCTCCCTAGCTTCTCTTTTGGGAACCACACCTCCCTACATTATTGGTCCACATAGTTCAGCCATTGATGACCCTATCCCTTGGCTCATATGTGCTCTGCCATTCCCCTGGCCACAACAAATGCATCAAAGTTACCCATAAGTCCTCTAGCTTTCAGGAAAGTGATTCTCTCTTCTCTGGTTTTGCTAACGGCAGTGTAATCCTAGAACTGGCAAAGGCTATCTCTGTTCCAATGGATAAAGGTTGCCTAAGAATGAGGCAATCTGGGGGAAAGCCTCAGGAATGGACTCAAGGGGATGATAATAGTTATAGCAGAAGGGTTTATCAGATTACAAGGTTCCCAAGTGACAAGCAGTTTAGGAACCACATAATTTAAGCCACTTTCTTTAGGATCAACGATCAGGGAAAACAGATCATTCTGATAAGAAAAGGAGTACATTCTCTTACTGAAACAATTTTGTAGGCAACCATGGCCCAAGCCTATTAACATAGAATCAATCAGCTAAAACCCAAGACCTCCATCTTTTATTTTTTTCTTATGTTTCCAAGTAGTCTTATATCAAAAATAAGAGAATTGAGGACTGTATTTGCCTAAATGTGGGATAGAAAAGCTTATTAATCTGTTAATAAATAGATGCATGTGTATCTCAAAGGGCAGCAGAAATTATTTTTTAGAAGTTCTTTTGTTGAACACACTTTAAGTGGGACGTTATCGAGTTTAAAAGGGGGAGGAGCAGCTCGCTGAAATGGACAGATCCCCCAAAGATAATATTAAATGAGAATAGTACAAGTGGCAGAACATATATGCTATCTTCAGACTTAATTATAGATATGTATTCTCCTAGGACGTTATAAATTTCTTTCTAGAATATAGATATATACAAAGAGATAGATACACACATCCTAGGACAGATAGATATATATAGGACGAGAATTAGTTTAAGGAATTGGGTCACATGACAGCGGAGGCTTGGTGAGTCTAAAACCTTGATAGGGGAGGCTGATAGGCGGGAGGCTCAGGAAAGAGTTGCAGCACAAGCCCAAAGGTAGTCAGCTGATGGACCAGGAAGAGCCAATGTCACAGATGAAGCCTTAAAGCAGCCTCTCATCAGAATTTCCTCATGCTTGGGCAAGGTCAGCCTTTCCTTCTATTCAGGCCTTCAACTGATTGGATGGGATTCACCCACATTATGGAGGGCAATCTGCTTTACTAAGTCCAGTGATGTGAATGTAAATGCCATCCAAAAACACCATTATGGAAACATCCAGAATGTCTGACCAAATATCAGAGCACTGTGGCCCAACAAAGTTGAGACATTAAATTAACCATTACAACCGACCTCTTGTCACCTTGGCACTCATATGCATCTCCTTAAATCATACTTAATCTTCATACTTAATCTCTTTACCTGTGGGGATGATCCAGACTCTAATTCATGAAAGGTCTAAGCCATTAGTAGTCCTGCCTGGATTGGGTTGCTGTAGTTTCCCATTGACTTTAATCACAGGGTATGGTGTACTAAGATGCCCTAAGAGGTCTCCTGTCCATATACCAGACAGATCCCTTGACTGATTTTGACTGGGCACATCTTTTCCAGATACTGCTCTAAGCACTGGAATATAGTTGTGAACAATAGAGGCAGAATCTCTGTCCTTATGGAGCTTATTTGAAAGGAAAGAGAGATATAGCAAACAAGATAATTACCATTGATGATACATGGTATAAAGGAAATAAATAGGGTGATGTGATAGACAGGAATGGGAGTATACGTTAGATGGCATGGTCAGAGGTCTCACTAATTATGTGACATTTGAGCTAGAACATAAAGTATAAAAATGAGCCAGTCATGAATGAGAAGAGCTGGGGAAACGGCATCCCAGGCAGAAGGAATGTCGATCACAAAAACTGGAGGCAGGAACTGAAGGAAGGCCAGGGTGGAGGATGGGAAGCAAGGAGTATGGTGGTGTGATGAGACGAGAGAGTTGGCCAGGAACCAGACCAAATGTGGTTAAGTCTTTTTTATTTCATTCTAAAAGCAATGGTTTTAAGTAGTCATATTGTAGAATCTAATCAACCCTTTCAAAGGACTATTCTGCAGAATATTTAAAGGGGGTAATCAGGGGCCAAATTGAGCCAAGAGGACTTTGTAGTAATGGAGGGTGAGAGGATGGTGATTTGGACAAATATGTGAATGTTTTCAAGATACATCTTGAAGATGGATTGCAAGTAGAAGGTGAGGAAAGGAGTCATTGGTGACTCTCAGGTTTTGAGGACTGAGAGAATATGGAATGGGAAAAATGTTTGAGGTGGGAAGAGGAAACAGAGAATTCCATTAGGATATATTAAGTTTGAGATGGCTTATTTATACTGAAGTAGCAATATTTAATAGGTCATTGGGTATATAATTCAAGGCTGAGGAAAGATGTCTGCTGGGCAGGGATATAAATTTGGGAGTCATCAGCATAGGTGATCTGTGCTATTGGTTGCCTGTTAGCTCCATACTCATCCTTCATTGCTTCTGCAAAAACTGGGCTGGCACTTTTCAGTAGTTTTCCCCTTGCCAATTAGCATGACATTGAGCTTTGAGGATGTTGGAGAGACATTACAAGGGGGAAGATATTTTCTTTTCTGGTTCTGGTGTGCTTACTCACAGCACACCAGTTACTCCGTGCCTGGTAGTCAGGAGCACAAAAAGGCCAGGAGCTTTCTGCAGCACTCTCTTTGAGTGGTTTTGTAGGAGAATTTCTCTAGCAATACACATCCCCATGAACATATTTTCCCCAGCACCCTAGAGTGTGGATCTCCAGCAGGTTCACCAGCACAGCACTCCAGTGAGTTCTCTGCCATGCAGTGAGCCATGGCCATGCCCTCTCTCGAAAGGTCTGCATATCAGCTTTGGGGGATGGGACATTCCTCCTTTGTCCCTCTATCTCAGCCATAAAAGTAGTGGCTGCTTGTTGTATCTGCTATTCCTATACTCTTTGTTTTTTTTATTCTATTAGCCAACCCATTACTCTGATCCTATTATATTTAATAGCTTTTTATTTATACTAATGATATAAATTGTTCAAATTACCATATGGTTTTTTTCCTCCTAATACAAATGACTCTAAATGCAATGCAGGCAGGATCACTCAAGACCCATACAGATTGACTGTTAGATGTAAGGTCCCAAGTCTCTATATATTATTTTCCACTTTGAATGGGTGAGATGTAAAGGCACATGGGATGTCAAAAGGGTGAAGCAAGATCATCCGAGTGCAATTTCTTCTCCTGGCACACCAATCAGCTATTTTAAGAGAATGTAGTTTCTTTTTATGTCCACTTTGGGAGCTCTAGTCTTGGCTGGCTGCTACTGTACATGGGTACCTCCCTGCAGCTTGCAGGGGCATCTCTCAGCTATATCAGAGCTGGAATTCCTCTGCTGGCCTTTTGTGGTCTTGTGTATTCAGTGGAGTACCTTCTGAAGCCAAAATGTTTGAAAAACATGGCTTGCCCCCATTGTGTGGACCAAGCTCCCAGTTTCACTTAGACTGCTCTGGGCTCCTGTGGACAGACACCCCTGAAGATGTTTTTTTCAAATGGTCCCCCTAGATCCTGAATCTGTTGATTGCATTGCAACTCTCACACCTATGAAGGTTGCTGGCCAGCCATCACCAGCATTATGGAGACAGAGGGCCAGAGGCCGCCCATGCTGTGCTTCCGGGTGGCCCCTAACAAGGTGCTAAAGTGTGTGCATTGGTGGCATAAGGCCAGGATAGGAGAAAAGATGTACAGGTTTTCAGCTATTGTACTCCTGTGTACTTAGGAGAGAGATTAGGTGAAGCACTTCTTAAAAAGATAGAATGGTCAAATGGGGAAGTTGAGGGTCATGAATGAATGGCCAGTACTAACTATAAACCCCAGAAATTTTGGGGCACAGTTGAGTCTGGAAGCCTTCCACCTAAGAAACATCACTTTCTTGTCCATTACCGTGCAGATACCCCTGGATCTCAATCCACAAATCCAGGTTGTCTCAGGTGTGCTGCTGGCATAAAGGGGTGAGGATTGCCATTCCATTTACAGGGCTTCAAAATCAGGTAACAAATCCCACCCTAGTGGAGTCCTCTGGGCTCAAGGCCCAGCTATGGATATGGTGGAATATATTCTGCAGGTGACTACAGAGGGGATTCTTCAATGTTCTGCCTCTTGGAACCAATGGGAGTTTCCAAATAGAGCAGCATTTTGAAGAATAACATTAGGCAACTGGTGGAATACTTACTGAATCTCTGGAGGCAGATACATTTTGCTTTGACTGCTGGGAGCACCAAGTGAAAAATGCCATCCTCATTTCAGCTGATAGTGATCTGTGTGGTCAGCTCACCAGGAAAGTCCATAGTTTTGTTAGGAAGCTTTTGGTGAACTTGGTTTCCAATTAAGGTATTTCAGTTCTGCCTTCCTGGGATAGGGGAGGGTGAAGCTAACTTGTCTTCTCAGTGGGTCCTGTGTGCCTTCTCCACTCCTACTGTGGAGATGGATACAGAGCTTAGAGGGGCTAAAAATGCTGTTCAGATCCTAGAAAGCCAGATGAGAAAGCTGCACTGGAAAGCAGGGACCTCAGTGTACAAAGCAGCTACCTGCCTAAAGGTAAGAAGTGGGTAGCTAGGCAAAGCGCACAGCTGCGGCTGGCTACCAGATGCCAGATGAGGCATGGCCAGAAGTGACCGACCAGCCTTAACATGCCAAAAACAAAACAGTCATGGGCAGCGGGAGGAGGTGGAGATGACATGGTGAGAGTAGGGGCAGTAAGCACCCACATGCACCCACACAAGGGGCTGTCCCACAGGGTAGAGGAAGCCGAGGTGCAGCTGGTGATAGGGTTTCATTTTAAGAAACATACTAATAAAGGCATTTATAGAAGTTGATACAATTCCAGAGACTTAAGCCTATTCATGATACTCTCCAATTCCTTACAAAAAAGATTTCTTCAACTCCAAACTCTCAACTTAAAAGCTTCTTTTAATGGAGGTCAAGCTCCAAATTCTGTGGGGCTTTGGGATTCTGTCTTGATTAAATAACTGAGAGAAGTACCTATACATCTATTCCTAAGATCTATTGGAGCTGGGCCACCTGCCAAGATCCCATGATGTAAGTAAAAAGTAAGAGTCTGTAACACATTAGAAGAATCCTTTAAAAGTCATGATTTGTTGAAAGGTGAATCAGGTTGCTACTGAGATCACCAAAGGCTGGAAAACGTGCTTCATAATCTGGTCTGCGTCCCTCTTACGGAGTGCTTCTCGATGGTTCAATTCTAAGTCTTTGGCTTTGTGTTGATTTTTTCCTGGTGCAAAACAGTCCTCTTGCCACCTGGCATCAGGTGGCTGGAGATGTGGACTCCCAGGATCTCTAGATCATGTCACTCCTCAAAAAGAACCAGTGTGTGAGGGAAGAAGTCCTTAGCAGGAATAGAACTGCCCTGTTCCAAAGGCTGCACTTACTGTTACTATGTGTGTGTGTCAGACTAGTGGGCACATTTCAGATGGTGTGCAGAAGTGTGGCTATTTGATCTAGTAGATAACCCAGATATATGACTTTTCTAATGCTTTAATGCCACTTTCAGTTTTTCCCTCTATTGAGGTTTTAGAAGATACTCGTCTAAGGGAGAAAGAAGGTGCCTAATGTTCATGGCTAGTAAGATCACTGTAGAAATGAAAGAAGAAGAGAAAAAAGCACATAATTAGTATTGTTTAGAACAAGAACTACCTTCACTGGCATCCTGTTCATACATTACTTTATTAAAAAGTTATTTTAGAAATGAAGTTTAAAATCATGTTTAAAAAATAGAGAAAGCTGAAATACATGACAGGAAAAACAAAATAGTAAGGAATGAAAGGACAGAAGGTTAAAGGTAAGTAAACGAAAGCTAAAGGAGCATGCTGTAAGTTAAACAAATGAAAATAAAAAGTAAAGCCAGCTAAGAAGTCATCTTCAAAATGAAGACAAAGGGACACACAGGCAGGGTAGAGACCCAGAATCCAAGGACCATGAGCCCCAAGCCAGGCACACAATGTGCCCTGACTTGAAGAGCCCCCATCAGTTACTCTCTTGGTACTAGGCAACCCTGAAGAAGGGCTGTGGCCCCAGGCATACCTCTCCACATGGTCAGGTTGCACAGCACATCTGGGGTAGTCAGACCTGTAGGCTGCAAAAGTCTGATGACCTCGGCTGTCCTGGATCATGCCGCCACACCCAGGGCCCAGCCAGGGAACCATTACTCACCTGCTCAATCATCCTCCACTGATTGCCCCATGAGCAGGGCCCATCTCCACCTTGTGCACATGTGTCACTCACTAAGGAGGACAATAAATTGGAGACTCCATCTATCTCCTTAATGCTCAGGGGCCACATAAGACATACACACCTGAGGAAGTCTTTCTGCTATTCCTTCTAGAGTATGTGCTTTTCAAATCTTCCCAGGTGAGGCAGGGGGAAGCCCGGAGCCACAGAGGTGGGACACTGAGCTGCCAGGAGGAAGAGAGGCTCTGCAGTGGAACACCCCTGAGGACTTCAGAAAAGGGCTCTGAGTTTGAGTTCTGGCTCTGCCACTAACTAGCTATGTGCCCTTAGGGAAACAACACCTCTATGAGCTTCAGTTTTCAATTTGTAAGGTATTATTAAAGTGCATTATTACTGTGTGATTGTGGGTCCAGAAATTAGGTCAGGGATACAACTGCACAGGTGAGGCAGTACTCTGGTCTACAAGCCAGATGCTTGGGGATTTAAGGGCACTGGTTAGAGGTGGCAGAGCTACCCAGCACTTCAGAACTCACCTTTGTGGGCTGTTCATGAAGTGACTCCAAAGGAATCTTGCTGAGGACACTCAGCCAGAAAGTTGTCAAACTCTGCTTTCAGAGGAAGGGCAACTTATGTCAGTTTTCCTCAAGTAAGGTTCTTAACCACTGAGGCTCACATGAGCTTAGAGCTACTTCTCTCTCCCTTGGAAAGAAGTGGTGCTATGACAGGAGGGATATTTTTCAGAACGACCTGACGTGTTCCCCTGAAGACCTCTCAACAGAAGAGAGCAGGGTACTTGCCCAGGCCAGGCAGACACACTCCTGGCTGGAACAGACCAAAAGCTAGGGCACCTGCAGGAGGGCCTTTGTGGGGGCCCATCCCCCTTCAGCTTCAGTCAGGGAAGAAGTTCAGGTGCTGGTCTCAGGGAAGAGCCTGTTTTATTTAGTGTGATATCCCAAACACACCATATTTTAAGCAGAAGTCAGGACATATTTGCTGGCAAAGGGGGCAAAGGAGGGCAAAGGAGGGATGAGAGGAAGTCTCTAAAAAAGAAAGACACAGCACCAGGTTCTAATTCTTGACTTTAATGCCATGTAAGGGAACTGAGGCTCCATGCACCAAAGCACTCACAGACAGGTCACAAACAAACACAGGAAGTGGTATACTGTGTGCACAGACCCAACACTGTACAGAAGGAAGACAATGGACCCAGGGGACCTTCCATTCTCCAGAGGCAACTGACTGTTCCTACAACCAGTTTTTGTTCCCACCTCCTCCAACCCTCTGCCAGCCCACCCTTTACCCAATTAATGTATGTATACATGTTTCTTCCAGAATTCCAAAAGTACCTCTCCCACTCCAGTTCCCAATGCTCTGGATTCTGATGAATAAAGTCTCCCTCTTTTAGGGATCATGAGGCAGGTGTTCCCTTCATCAAAGAGCCCTGGCAAAATGGCGCCCAAGAAAGCTTAATCACTTAAATCAAAATCATATGGACAGAAGGTAGGCAGAAGGAAGATATTCTAATTGTTATCAAAATGCTCAGTGTGGGCAGTTTTTGTTTTTTTGTTGTTTGTCTTAACCTCTTCAGGATCCAACTTAGACCAAGATCATACACTGAGGCTCACCCCATTTTGTAGCTTCCAAATGTCAGTTTTCTAGTCCTCCAATGAGCAACCCAGCACAGGAAGATTATATCATCTCATCAGCCTGAGGCACAAGGCTCAGACAGCTCCCTTAAGCCCCAGGAAGAAAGAACAGAACCCTTCCAGAGCAGTTGATGGCTTTCCACATGATAAACACTGGACTGCCTGGTGATTTAACCAGAAATAGAGTAAGGATGGTGGGGATTCCTCTGTTTCTTCAATTTGAGTGTCACCCAAAGGATTCCTTGACCTGGGATGGTGTGATATGTTTCACTGTGGTTTTGTTTCAATCTTTTCTGTTGCCTTTATATTTTTCACTTTTACTGAATTTCATTATGGGTACTTTTGTACCATACAGCCTCATCTCCTAATGCTTTCATCTCCCCGACCAGTGAGCATGGCACGTGGGAGAAAAGGTGCCCAAAGTCAAACATAGGGAGGCTCCAAAGACAAGCACCAGTCTGACCAGTTGACACTATGCACAAGAATTCTATGAAAATATGCTTCCTTTTGACGAGGGAGAAGCATTCATCTGATGGAGCCCTCCTTCTTGACCCAACCCTTCTTATACTCTGGGCCTGGCCATTTAGAGTTGAAAGGGATCCTACTGGGAGAAGTCACTTTCTCAAAGATGACCTTTATTTGGAGCCCATTACCACAAGCCATCACATCCAAAAGCCCTTTCCAGCCTGGCCTCGGCTTCTCATCAGAGTGGCCAAACTGGGCCACCGAATGCTTTTCCTTCATTTAGAAAGGGGTCTGAGCTGGCTGCCATGTCCCTGCTGTGCCTGCTGTACAGGCTCAGAGCTTTGTCTCTCCACAGGGGCCCAGAGCACGCCACTATGAGGACAACAGGGGAACAGAGAAACGGATGTCTCCAGCAAGAGCACAGGGACAGTGTCCTTTATCCATCATAGCTGTACCCCCACCGAAGTGCCTGTTTCTGAGCACACCTGCATTTGAGTGCCCCAGCTGCTCCCTGCCTTGCAGGGATGGACTCTAAACAAAGCACCTGATGCTCTGTGCTGTAGTGGGAGAGAGAAGGGGCCATAACATGGAAAGCACTGGCCTTAACCATCTGCTCTCTTCTCACACTGACTTCCTCCTGAACATATCACCTCGGTGACTGTCCAAAGAGGAGCTTGTATTAGGTAGTAACACCAATCAAGCTACCTAAATGAAAGACTTTTTTGTTAGAACAAGGCAAGAGCTGTGCTGTTGGGCTAAGCTTCAAGCAGGGACATCAGCTCCAGAAAAGTGATGATCCATTTGTTGAGACACACAGCTCTCAGCAACAGAGAGAACATGTATCTCCAAACCTGAGAGACTGACTGTACTTTCCTCTCTCAGTCGGCCCCACTGCTCCACCCACACAAGAATACAACCTCAAAGGGAAAACCATGCCCTGGAATCTCTGTTCTCACACAGGTGCCGGGTGGTTACTGCCCCCAGGAAGGAATTCAGCCAAGGTCCCAGGGCTTGGCTTTCTCAGAAGGATGCAGAATCTTCAGCTTCCCCTTGCCCTCTCACTAGCCTGGTCTTTTAGAAGTGAGGCCAATGAAGCTGTCCTCACCAGGTTTTTACATATAAATCTCCCTACAAGAGCACCCAGAAACAGTCAAGGACAATCGTGATTATGGGGAGAAGCCCCAAGAGCAGCACAGAAATATTACATTCCAATTCCTGGAGCTACAGAGTTCTTCCTTCAGGGAATGTGTATCTATATCCTGATGGGAGCATAACCTTGCAAGTCTTTTTCTCCTGGAAATGTGGGTCGTAAAACATAAGGGAAGTTGCTGCTGTGTTCCTACAGCTCCCAGGAGAGCTGTACCACCCCCGCCCCCAGCCCTTTCTTTACTTCCCCAGAACAGGACACTCTCCTAGAAGGAGAATGTTGGCAGGATAAAGCAACAGGGTGTCAATAAGAGGGGTATCCTTCCAAGGAGGTTCACCACAAGCTGGATCCTAACACATGAAATGGCAGCTAAGAAGGTATTCTGAGCCTCTACAAAGGATGTTACATCTTGAAGGTAGAAGATCTAGGCATCTTAACTGCTTGACTTAGGGAATCTTCAAAACAGCTTAAAATTTGTATTCCAGCCCTGTGAGATGATAACCCCTCAAGCAAGTAAGGTTGGTGGAAGGTAGGAGAAGCCAAGGCCCTAAGGCAGGGCTGTAAACATTGTGCTTTTCTAAGGCCAACCTGGTGCATGGCTTTGGCAACTATGGTTTACATTTCCAAAAAGGGAAGAATATGTTTCAGAAGGAAAATATTTTTTTCACATCCTAAACCAAAGTGTGGGACTTTTTCTTGAGGGAGGAGGGAGAGAAGGTGCTCCTTTGTCAGCCAGGGGCTGCGGGGTGACTACTTGGGTAACCCCCCATCACAGTCTATGTTCACACTTGCACACTGAGCACAAGGAGAGGTACATCAGCAGGGCACAGGAGGTGATTTTACCTCTGTTTGTTTAGGAATGTGGCTCTAAAAAGGCCAGAAACTCTCTTGCAAGGTCAAGAAAGGAACAAAACCTCTCTGGACTTCCTGATCAAGCCCTAGCTAGCCAGACCCCATCAGCATCAGGAAAAGACTGCTGAGACTTGGGAAAAGGCCAGGTGAGCACTGGCACCAAGTCCCGTGGGCCACAAGCCCTGAGCCTGACCCCAGAGTGCACCTGGGGAGACTGGAGCTGCACCTCGGGACTCGGTCCTTACTTCAGCAGGTTCTAGGGCAGTCAGTAGCCCTCCAGGGATCTTACTCCCAGAACCACCAAGGGGATGGACACCCGCCCTGATAGGACTCTGTTCCCTCCCAGGGCTACTCACCACCATGTGATCTTGAACTCATAGATGGGGCGCTTGCAGTAGTAGTGGTTGATGAGGTGCTTGTCACACACCCCAATGCACTGGTGATCCACGACGAGGCCCTGAGCAGAGAGGTCTGTGACCAGGCAGTGCAGCAGGTCATAAACATCAGCCACAGCCTCCCAGGGTCCAAACGACACATCCACTTCACAGTGGTGCTCAAAGAGCTGCCCATCGCTCTCGCTCCGCTCGAAGCGCAGGGAGTTGAGAAGCGGACACTCATAGGGGGTGATGGGCATCTCCTCCTTGAAGACACAGACCTTGAGCTTGGCAAAGCGGGCCTTCCGCTGCACTGCACGCAGCCGGGCAATCTCCACAATCCGCTCCAAATGGTCTGTGGGGGTGAACACACACCGTCACTGGGACAGGGGCTTAAGGAGTGGGGGTGGGGCAAGGTAGCGCGAGGGCAGAGAGAGGGCCCCTGGGGATGGCAGGATCCAAGACGGGAGAGACAGATGCCTGAGGAAGGGGCTCTGTGGACCTGTGAAGGGCACAAACTTAAACAGCGAGGCAGGTTCTCCGCAGCAAAGGAAACCAGTGGGATGGGACATGCATTGTCCTTGAGAAATGCAATTTGATGACTGTCGCAGGCAAGGTTTTAACCTGACTCTCCCCTGTGACTGCAAGGAGAGGGCAGAGAGGCAAACAGCACCCTCTCCTATCTTGAGTAATTTAGATGAATCTCGGCCCCGCACGTTCTGGTGGAGACCAGGCACTGACAGACGCCTCGCAACCCTCCTTCCCCACACTCTGACTGCTCCTGGCAGTTGACCTCTCACCTTTGTAATAGGGCATAAGTCCCAGAAATGCCTGGCGTACTTTCTCCCCCTTCAGTGGCTGCATGTTTTCCAGCTGCTCCAGGAGAGGCCCAATGGCATAATACTGGGCTTCTTTGTACACAGCCTGCACACGCTCCCGGGGCGGCAGGTCCCCTGAGCGCAGGAAATTCAGCACATCTCTGAGCAAGAGGAAAGAGAGTTGGGGGGAAGGAGATAAGACCTGGGCAGTACTTCACAGTGGTTAGAGACAGCCCAATGGGGAAACACAGATGCTTACACATCCTTGCCCATTAGTCTTATTCTGAAGCTAAAGGGAGATCAAATGCCTAACCCTAATGTCTGAAGAAATTGGTTTGTGCTTTCTTAAAATAAAAATTCTGTTAATTGTCTCTTCTGATTCTTTAGTGTTAAGAGTAATCAGACACATCACTGACATCAGAGTAGGTAGGGGAAGGGCTTTTCCATAAGGATATGTAAGCCCTAAGAGTAAGCTGGTACCTCAGTGTTAGTCTATGAGCATTAATCTGTGTCAGCCACTATTCATGTGTTATCATATTCAATTCTTGCAATGATTTTTGGGGTAAGTGCTATCTTATGTCCATTTTATTAATGAGGAAAAAGCGGGGCTCTGAGAGATTAAGGAACACCCTTGCTTGAGGAGCCGCAGCTAGCCGGATGCCCAGATACAGACACGGTGGCTTCAAGTCCACAACCACTCTGGTCTAGACTTTAGTCCAAAGTGTTGTGCACTGATCACAATGGGGAAACTGCCCCAGATGGAGGCCCAGGCAGCCTCCATGGTGGGTGCTGGGGGTATGTGAGCTGTATGAGCAGAGAAGTTATACCCCACCAAATGTGCTCACCCTTTTTTATCTTTCAACAGCTTCAGCTGCTGCTGCTGAATCATAGGCCACTGGGGTCCAGCAGCCCGAGGGGAAATGCCACTATCCTGCTTTCTACCATGCCCTTGCCTGGCTATGCCCCTCTGGGGCCATGGCCACCTGGGCATGGGCACATCAGCCTAGAGCCAAACCCTGTTTCCCCTACCCACCACCCCTTCCAAAATTAGTCCTCTAGGATCTTAAGCACAACTTGGTGAGCTCTGAAAAACATAACCCTGGGGCAAGGCCCAGCTGAGAGTGCTGGGGGGCTGCCGGCCGGGGCCAGCCCTGTCATCCCCCAGACAGCCTGAAAACAAAAATCTTTTTATAGCTCTGCAGAGTGATGTGATGCTTTGTTTTCTCAGCACTGGAAGCAGCTGATAGCCCAATGGGGAAACACAGATGCCTCAAAGCAAATTATCTGACCAGAGCCTCCTTTCCGAGGATAAAAATAACCCTTCTCCCAGCGCGGTCAACCCGACCTGGAAGTCAGCACAGAGACAGAGTGGCTGGAGAGTTTCTGTGCCTTTCGTCAATTTGTTCAGGATCAAGGACCATGTTGGGTCATCTCTGAAGGTAGAATGAAGGGGCAAAGGGCTTCAGCTACATACTGTGAAAGGACCTGGCCAAGGGTCACAGCAAGACTCTATTTAACCCACATGACAGGCCTGTAAGGCAGCTATAATTATTTCTCATTTCACAAACAAGGAAATGGAAACATAAAGCCTTCAAGTTGTTTCTGTGTAAGGTTGTCAGAAGTCCTTTCTTGGGAAGAGCTCTTTTTTTGGGGCACTGTGTCTGTTTTTCCATATTTTAGTGTTAAAGTAATAATTGAAGGTGTTTTTTTAAAGGTGTTTCTTGGCAAAATTAAAGGATGGCAGCCCTAATACTGGCCGTTCACTCATCTTTTTCATTTGTCTTAAAGTACTGAAAGTCGGGGAATCACTGTCACACACCGTGTTCCTCCCTAATGGAAATGCTGAGCCCAGTATCCCATCTGTGGATATTCTCTGAGAAGTTGCTTTGGAACTCCCCCATCTCTAGGAGGGATCACATATACTTCACACAGATGACAATTTCTGGACTTAAACTGCATAGGATAGTAGCAACAGTCTAAGTTGCTTTCCCAAAGGAGAAAAGGGCAGCTGCAGAAAACCCAGCCAGTGTGTGTTACCTGGGATTTCTGCAGCTGCCCTTTTCCCCTTTGGGAAAGCAACTAAGAATTTGATGCAATTCAATAAGCACATGTATTAAATACCATCAGTAGATACAAAAGCCCAGGTGACTCACTTCTACAACTACAAAGTTGATCACAGAGGGAGAATCATACCCAAAGTGCGTGCCATCCCGGTCAATGAAGTACCGGCCCTCAGCATCGGTGGGTATGTAATGCCGCCCACTGAACATGGCTGCCAGCATGGTGTCTTCGCAGCGCCGCAGGGTAGACAGGCGTGTGGTGAAGTGTGCCCCTCCAATGTTCAGCGGGACAACCTCAGGGAACTGGGAAGGAACCACCAGCACTCTCAGCCAGGCCTGGGGTAGGAGAGCTGGGGCTGCTCCTGCCGCAGGCTCATTGGGCCCGATTAGGGTCATGCCACTCACTCAGTCACCCACAGCCAAATCCCAGCAGGCGTTCCCAATGGACTCCCTTTCCCCACACTCAGCAGTTGTCAAGTCCTACCCAGAACCCCCTGAAAACTCTAAATCAGGTCTCTCCACCCCAATCCTATCTGTGCTTAGAGTTCAAAGTCTTCACTACTATCCTTCCTCTTCCTGAATTTACCATTTTTGTGCCCTTGCTCATGCTGTCTTCTCTGTCCAAAATGCTCTTCCCACTCTCCCTCCATCCATCTAGCAAATGCAGTTGCCCCATATGGTGGTGTATACTGTTCAATGCACGAGGGCACCTTGAGGGTGATCTGTTAGCCAAGCTGTGTGCCCTTTTTCCAATTCATACCAAGACACCACAGTATCCACTCATTCTAAAACCTTCTATTAAAGTTGTCTTACTCTGTTAGCATTTCTGCTCTATTATCCTTTGTCTGCCCCCAAGACAGAGTTAACTAAACATTCTTTCCATTGTGCCTTCACTATATGCCACACTTCCCTCTATTATAGTGCCTAGCACAGCACAATGGCAATTTTCTTCTGGTGGCCCATCTGACTGGACCCCAAGCTTCCAGAAGACAGGGACAGCATTCTCGTAATACTGAAGAGTGTGCACTGGGATAAAATTTTAGTTAATCTGGAGGAGGTTTATGAGAAAATTAGATAAAACTGGCCTCATTTCTTTCAAAACCACAAGCAAGGCCTATTGAGGGCAGTGTTATTGCATTGAGTCAAAGTACATACCTACTGAACAGCCTTACAGGCAGATGTTTATGAATTCAGTGTATATTTGTAACAAGTTACTGGAAAGAGCATCAAGCACAAGGTGCTCCAGTGACTTTAAGTGAATACGTACTTGTTCACCAATCATGAGGCCACCCACTAAAGCCTGTACGTGTTTGTTGATGACTCTAGGCACCCACTCCTCAGTGTCAGTACTCGCCACCTCTCTCCTACTTAAACTGTAGAATGAGATTAGTCCCCAGTCCAGAGAAGGTTCTGGAGGCAAGGGCAGGGTGAGGAACAGGGAATGATGGTGTACATTTTCCCCAAGAAGCTTTAAGTTCCCACAAACCCCCTCCATATAAACTAAAATTTTATCCCAGTACATACTTTTCAATATTAACATCTCCCTGGGCTACATGAGATACATATTCTTATCGAGACAGTCCTGTTTCCCTACTGTCAAATTCTTTGTGAAATAAAGTAGGATACAAATACATTAATTCAAAGTTACCCAGGCCTGTGCAGTGCCTAGCTCCCAGTAAAGACCCAAATTGCACTGAATGAATGAAATAAACAGATGTTTACAGTTCTGGGTATTTTTATACTGTTACTCTTCTGCACCCAAGGGACAAATGCCTTCTGCTTATTCTATAGCTCCTCTAAAACTATTCTACATGTATACAAAGGACTCAAGTTTTATTTCGGGATAATAATACTTTTACACTTATTGAGCTTTTTAAACTTTTTCCAAGGACACCTTGTACCAATTTAAGTGTTTGCTCCATGTTAGAAATGAAAAGACTGAAGCAGAGAGGAAAAAGCAATCAAAAACAGGTTTAGAGCTCACATGGAGCGATGTAATTTGTTGGGGAGTGGGCACTGGGATCCTGGCCTACAGTCTGTGGGCCCTGTGCTCTTACCCTTAAGCCACACCATTTGCCCAGGGACTGCACAAAAAAAATAGCACCGCCGAGTCTCTAGTAGCACTTTTTTTCAATTGCAAGGAGTTCTCGAGTTTTTTTTCTTTTCACAAGTGTCCCACGATGTTGGGAATACCAGCTTTTAGCCCCAAGAGAACTCCATCTGCTTCCCCAGAGCCTCACCCAGCCCAGCCGGCCTGGTGCTGCCCCTCTGGGGCTCTGCCCGTTTACCTAGGACTCCACACATCACAGGCTCCCGCATCCGGCATTCCCTTGGGTCCTACCTCCTAGTCTCTGTCTTTAGTGGCCAGCAGTGCCTCACCTTCCCTCCTCCTTTCCCTTCTCCAGTGCGTCATTTCAGGTGTTAATTTGATACTGCCACACACATTAAGACCAGCGAAAGCCACCCTGCATCACAGCACAGCAGGTAGTGAGGGAAAGCCCTTGGAGCTGGCCACACCAGGTGAGTGGACACATCTATTCATTGGACTGCTGCTTATCTTACAGTCCCTTACCCCTCTCTCTCTGGGCAGCTGGAGGCTGGGTTTGGGCAAGCACCAAGTTCTCTTGGATTTCCTAGAAGACACTGTCATCTCTTGGGGGTCCAAGGGCCTTAGGGAGTGATTCAACCTTGCAGGCAATGAATTTCAGGAAGGAAGGGGGTGAGGGCCAGGTGCCCCCTGGGGCAGGGAAGACTCACCTGGTGCGTTTTACGGGTGGATGGGCAGGGGAGCACCCCTGGGGCTGTCCTCAGCTCGACCCCTGACTCCCAAGGTCAGCTCTACCCAGCACATACCTCTCGCTCTGCGCCCTCTCATGCCCCCGTCTCCCAGCCCAGCCCCTGCCCAGGTACCTCCTGGGGCAGCAGGGGCAGCGCGTGCCCCGCCTGCGTGGCCGTCGGGGTGGCCGGCTCCAGAAAGTCGTCCTCGGCGTCGTAGCTGGACATGGCACAGTCCGGGCGACGGCTGTCTGGCTCCCGCCCCGTGACTACCACCATCCCTCTGGCTCTGGGCAGTGGGCGAGGCTTCGGGCAGGCTGGCAGGCGGGCAAGCGGGGGGTGGCGGTCCGGGCACTACAGCTAAGCAGCGCCCGGCATGACTCGGCGCTGCCGGCGGGCGGGGCCGCAGGGGCCGAGAGCGCAGCGTGGGTCGGAGGGAGGCGGCTCTCAGCATGGACCGGCTCGCAGACCACCGCCGACCACAGGGCCACAGGCCTGACCCGGCCGCTGCTCGCTATTGGCGAGTCCCGCTTGCTCCGTCGCTGATTGGCAGGAAACTCGCCCATTCCCAGAGCAGGGGGCGCGTCCAGCCTGGGCCCGAGTGGCCACAGGGAGCCAGGCTGTTCGCCTGCCCTGCTCTGATTGGCCCTAAGGGCAGCGGGCGCTCCCTCTCCACCCAGTAACACTCGGGCGAACAGGGCGTGCGCGGGCGGCAGCCACCTCTAAGCCGGGCCTTCTGCTTGGGTCGGAGGGTGGCACCACTTTTGGGGTTGTCGTCTAGTAACGTGAGAGGAGGCATAGTTCACGACTCAGTCGTTCAACGGGTCCTGGGCTTTCTCGGGCATTAAAGGCCAGGGAAATCGCGGGGGTGGCGTCGGGTCACTCCGGGGGAGGCAGCGGGGAGGCGCAGGCAGAGGTCACTGCAGAGTGCATGCAGGGCAGCGCTGCGGCGGGGCCGGAGCCTTCTCCAGCTGCAGGGCGAAACCTGCGTTTCCAGTCCTTCCAGATGGACTCCAGCAAGCATCCGAAAAAGAAAACTCAAGTTAGGAGGAGTTGCGTTCAATTAAGAATGACGGTGACTCCACCCGGGTTGTGCCGGTTCCTCCGCTGGGCACCTGGCCACACAGATGGAGGCTCACGGGCTGGCGATGCTGTCTGCAGCTCGGATGCTGTGCCCCCAGTAGGTGCTGCATCAGCTCAAGGCTTCTCCTGGGGTCCAAGGTTTTAGCTCTTTCAAACCATGTTTATACCCAGTTCCTCATCTGATTCTCACCCTGTTGTGACAGAAAAGGAAACTGAGGCCTCTAGGATTAGAACAACTTCAGGGATGTCAGCAATGAGCTGAGGCACAGCATTTCCTGTTAGACGAATCTCACTCCCAGCTATAAAGGTCTCCCAGGTTAGTGTTTTCTTCAACTTTAGTTGCATCAAAATCCCTGAATGGGGACCTTTGTTAAAGTAAAAATTCCTAGTCCTGCTTCCGCGGAATCTGATTTGGTCGGTGTGGGTAAAACTGTAATATTTCCAGAGTATCTCACCTGGCTTTAGTACATCTGCATATCAGTAGGCATTCAGAGGTGGAAAGAAACGTGCATTTGCATCATTCCTTGGGGGTGGAGAAAAGTTCATCTCCATATCAATGGGTAAGGAGGGCTTATCTGTACCCGAGAGGGGAGGGAAGGGGCGGTTTTTTGCTGCTGCTTGAACAGGAGAGAGAAAAGAGCTGGACTGGAGTTTTGTAAGCAATAAACGGGTTTTAAACTTTATTTCTCCATTTGACTGATTTCGGTTTTTAGAGGTATTTTGCCCCGGGAATTCCTCTCCCCGGACTTAGAGTCGGTTTGGGGTGAAGCCCTTGAATTTGCATTCCTACCAACCCCCTAGGTAATTCCAATGCTGCAGTTCCATGAAACCACACTTTTGAGTAGCACTGCCCTTAAGAAGGCCCCTGAGACCTCTCATCAGCTCCTACTCCAACCTTTCTCAACAATTAACAAGATTTCCTCCTCTATTCTGTGACAATTAGGATGTTTCAGCTGTAACAGAATCTGCAACCCGAAGTGGCCTGAAAAGAGAATTTTATTATCTTAAATAACATGAAATCTAGCCAGATCCTGTGTTGGTTCATTAAATAGTTCAACAAGGAGTTGCCTGTCCCAGATTCCTACCCTTTATCCACTCTGTCAAATGGCCTCTCCACCCCAAGGAAGCCATATGAGAAGACCACAGAATTAAGACTTAGGGGGAGATAGTTGTTCCAACACCATAAAGCAAGGTTCTAAAAAGAAAATGGGAGGGGAGCTCCAGAGGCCCAGGAGGTAAGAAAATTCATGTGCCATCAGTTTTGTATTGCATTCTGAACATGTTGGAGTTTTCATCTTCCATTTCTGTTGGGGATTCCCTTTCCAAATGTAATTTCCCAGTTCTGTTTATATGGTGAGGGGAAATGCAAGGTCAGCTGCCTGGAATGAGGACTTGCTGAGCAGGAAGGGGTTGCAGCAGACTTTCTGGAAAGTAGGGCAGTTCGCTGGCATCCACAATCCCCCCACCCAACAGTGGAACGACTTCCAAGCCAGTTCACCTGAGGGCTGCAGGGAATGATCAGTGAGCCTTTGAGGGACAGATAGGCAGTACATCCCCATGCAGAGGTGGGGGCTGCTCTCAGAGCACAGGAAGTTAAGAACCTGGGATTAATTCTCCTCTAAGAATCAACCAAATAGTCCTACAGGCATCAAGTCCTAAGATTAGTAAACTGGATTCTATTCTCCATGTCTTCCCAAACAAAAAGAATTTATGAATGTCAACAAATCTTCAAGTACTGATTCAGCTACTGAATCTAACAATAAAGGAAATGAAAATAGGAAAAAAAACATTCCTCTTCCACATTACCTTTCATTTTAATTTTGATTTTAATATTTTAGCCATATAAACAATTATAGACCCATGTAATTGAAAACCCATGTTGTGATATAATGAGTCATAGGTGTGAGAAACACTCATTGGTCCAAATTCAGTAAGTGGACACGGAGACAAAGAGAACAGCGGAGCGAGTCTTTAATGACGGTCTTGCAAGATTGGGTGTCTGGTGGGCAGGCACACCTGGGAAGTTTGGCGCCAATAATTTATCTCCTAGTGCGCAAGTCCCTCCCCTGGTTCCTCATTGGCTGAGTACTACAGGGTTCACAGTCTTCCCCGGATGTCGCCTAAGCCCGTTATATCTTTCCTTTACATTTGTCTTATTCTTATTCGTAGGTTTAAAAAACTCAAACAGGTATAGCCAGGCCCTTATCAATTCCCCCACCCCCTATTCTCAGCCCAAGCAGCTTCCACCACGTGGCCCTTTGTTAATACCTTACTGTTAAAATGTTTTAACATCTCGTGGGAATAAATCACATTTAGGTTTTATACTCTTTCCTAACATAGGAAATACATATTTGGTCACTCGTATGACCAAATATATATTTCCCAGGTATATTTAGTCCTCATCCACAGTTCCTGACAACAGTGAAGAGTCTTAGAGATGAAACTGGTGCTTTTTGTCATGTTAATGATACATTTGGACCCCCACCTTAGCTGGATGGGGAGGAGACTGAATCAGCCAATGGCTGGTAATTTAGTCAATCGTGACTATGCAATGAAGTCCTCACAAAACCCTTGAGAAGAGGTTTTTTTCTTTTTTGGTCTCTCTGTGCTCGTCTTTGCCTACTGTTCTCACTTGGATCTTCTTTGGTTGGAAAGAGCTTCTATATTTGGGGAGCCAGAATGCCTCCATGTGCCTCCAAGCCAGGCCCCAAGCTCCATGAGGATAGAAGCTGCTTTATTTGGGAGCTTTCCTTTTGTTTCTTTTCATTTAGCTCTTAACTTGTATCCTTTATGGCATCCTTTATTAAACTGGTAAGCGTAAGTCTTTCTGAGTTCTGTGAGCTGCCCTAGCAAATTAATCGAATCCAAAGAGGAGGTCGTGGGAACCTCCAATCTGTAGCTGGTAGGTCAGAAGCACAGAGAACTGCCTGGGGCTTGCAACCCAGCATCTGTGGTTGGGGGTGAAGGGCAGTCTTGTAGGATGGAGCCCTTAACCTGGGAATCTGCTGCTGGCTCCAGGCAGTAGCATCAGAATTGAGTTAAGTTCTCTACCACCCTGCTGGTGTCCCAGAATTGCATGGTGTTAGTATGTGTGGGAAGACCCCCCTCCCACATACTTAAACTCATTGGAATTGAGTCCAGGTACCCAAATGAAGTTATACTATTATTATTGCTATGTATAATATTATTTATACATATATGTAGGGAAAAAAATACACCATTGCATTTGTTGTTGGGCGAGTGGGAATGCACATGTACTCATTCACCAGCTCATGAGACACAATATCACAAGCAAAATTATCTGCATATACCTCCCTGATCTCCTTCCCCTGTCTCCTTCACATGATGTTATCATTCCATGCACGTGTTTTTTTGAATTTGGATATATGATACAGAAAAGTATTTGGATATATGATACAGAATTTGGATATATGATACAAAACCATACATGTACCATTTGAAGAATAATTACAAAGGTGATAACCATAAAACCAGCACTCAGTCAAGAAACAGAACATTGCCGACTCCCACGCTCTCCAGGGTATCCTCCTTGATGAAGCACCTGCCAGCCTCCCAGATCACTACCATCCTTGCTTTTCTGACAGTCATTTATTTCCTTGTTTTCCAAGCTGAACCACCCATGTACACATCTCTAAGCACTGCAATTTAATTTTAGCCATTTTTTTACTCTAAATGAATGGAATATTATCTATGTCATTGTTGATGAAAATTGAGTATTTCCCAGTGTTGTAATGACTGTTTTTATGACTTATGCTGCTCTGAACACTGTATATCAGATTGTGACATTATATGTCAAATTATATTGTTAGAGAGAGTTCGGATTCCATGACGCAGGGAAGTCAGAGGACAAAGTGAGGAAGGAATTCATTAAAGAGTGTTAGGGAATGACAGATAGAATAATAAAGGAAGTTCATTGAACAGCTACTCAGCATGGGGCACTACCCCTGCTAACTCCTTAAACCAGAGTCACCTGGTGTCCAGCCTCTGCTTGGATCTGCACTACGTGGGAACTGAGTACCTACTACCCCAGGCTTTGGGGGAGCCACAGAAGACTGGATAGAGTGAGATTATGTTTTGCAAACTTTCTATAGGCAAAGAAGGGAGACTTTCAGGCAGGTTACTAAAGTGCATGACTGTAAGCTGCAGTTCCTGGTCAACCAGGTGATGGTAATTTGCAAACCTAGGTCTGAGGTCTCAACAGCCCCTCCTTACTTGTCTGAGTATAGGATAGAGTGAAGGTTAAAGCCAGAATTCAGAGGATTAGAGTAACAAAGCAAAGTAATAAAACACCACTGGAAAGGCTCAGAGATAATGCATTTAAGTGAGAAGTTTATTTAAGGCAAAAGGAGCACACTTGGAGAAAGGTGAGTGTGGGCTGCCCTACAAGAAGAGACACCCCTGAAACTGATGCCTGGGTTCTTATTCACAAAGCCGAAGAATGAGCTTCACAAACACTCAAGGTAGGAGAGCAAGGTACAGGCTTTTATTTAGAGATAAAGTGAAAGGACAGAGCTCCTGGCTCATGTCAGGAGGGGACAAGAGAGCCCATGATGGTGCATTGTCTAGGGTTTTTATAGGCAACTGAGGATTTTTTGTCTAGGGGTTTTATAGGCAATTGAGGATTTTTGGGAATGTGAAAAAAGGCTTAGGGGTGTGGACTTGTATCACCAGCCCTGCTCTCAAGGTGGGCTGAGTTGTTGTCTGATTGCTAGGGCTGCTTACAGGTTACAGGGAAGTCATACATTATGCTGAGAAACCCTTCTTTATTTGTGAAACACTCAAACATTCCAAGCCAAGTTGCTCCTGGTGTTTTGACCTTTAACTGATCTCACTGAAGATGTCTATATTCTTAGTCTGGTATCTTTACCCTAGAGAATTAGTGTGACCTTGACTTTGCATAATGCTTAACACAGAGTTTCAATAGGGACTTCTTTGCCCATTGTTACATTGCTCTGACTGTAAATATCCCACCCAGCTTTTCCCCCAGAGGCCCTCACCCTACTCTGACTATATCCATGGACCCTGTCTTATTCCCCCCTCTACAGAAAGGGGGCGATGACTGCTCTGGCTTCATGCTGAGAGGGGATGCAGTAAGGGGTGCAGTTAGGTCTCCATTAGTGGTTGGTCAAGAGGGCCTTGGAAGATGGGCATTTCCATCCTGGGTTCCATTTCCATGACCATTTGCAGTCTTATGGCTTCTAGGCGAGATAGAACAAATCGAGTAGGTTAAGTATACAGGGGCCAAATATTAGTATCAGGGTAATGATGAGCTCATAAGTAAAACGGATTTCCACCAAAAGGACGTAGAGAGCCAGTTTCCTATTGTAGTAGTCCATGGGATTTCTGGGTCTGACATAGCTTGGATTTGCCTTTAGAGGTCCTGGAGTGAATCAGAGACATTTTGTGAATAATTTGGAATGTACACACAACATTCAACTTTGATTATGGCACAGGTCCCTCCTTGTGCTGCTGTTAAGATGTCTATGCCATTCTATTTTGTATAACTGCTTGGTGCATTAGTTTAACTTCAGTGTTTAAGAGGGCTATTTCTCAGATAGTATCATTTAAGGCCCTTTGGGCATAATTGTTTAAGGATTCAATATGCCAAATTATGTCCTCTAAACAAAGAGATGGCATAAAAACTGAGGCTAGGTGATCATACCAGTGAAAAACACTTCTGGTCCATCAATACTGGAGGTTTGAGAGGTTTGCAGGATGTGGGATATGAAAGAGTATCTCACCATGACCCTCCTTACCCCAGAATGACTCAGGAGACATGGGCCATGCAAGAGACTGAGAAAATGGCTGCCCCCAGAGAGAGGGAGCAGCCCTGTGGTGTAGAGCATTGTGCCTTTTATACTGGCGCAGTGGAAAAGTACCGTTTGGCCTGTTGCCTTGGGGAAGGGTCAGAATGTTTGGAGATAAGGTGAGGCAAGTCCAGGCAAGTCTGGCAAGTCCAGGCAGGTCCAGGAATGATTTTCACTGGCCTATGTGCTTGGGACTGTTAGGCTGGAGGAAGGAAAAACAAGGACATGCAATCAGAACAGAGAGACGCCATAGGGGGAGAAAAGACCAGACCCCAAGGTCCGTGCCTTATATGGAAAGGAGACAGCTCTTCCTGAATTCCATCCTTCTGATGTGCCAACTAAGACCTGGATGTCAGCCTCCTCCCTCTTGGAAGGAAAAAAAGTTTCTAGCTGTCTATTATGTCACCTTTAGCCAATCATACCTCTCCACACCCCCTAGGATAGCTTGCCCACTCCTCCCCCTCCTAATCCCTTATAAGCCCCCACCTCCCTGACCAGGTGTGACTTCCCCGGCCTGTAATACCCAAACCGCAGAACATCATCCGGGAGTTGCACTCAAATAAACTACCTGGCTCTTTGTTGCCTCTCTTCGCCTGCTTATTTTGGCTAAAATTTATCTTACAGGGACCATGGGGTAAATGGAGGATAAAGTACTATATTCTTATAGGATATTCTTAATCCACCATCCTTGCAGCCAGGGAAATCTCAGAGTACACCTCCCTATCCACCCTGGAGGAAGCCATGGCCAGAGATTAGTTCCACACAGCTAGTGAGTGCCGTTTGGGGCTAGCCAATGGATTCCAGGGTGACATTATCAATCTGTGGTGAACCAATCTGTAGCCTGTAAAGTTATTGTATGTGAACAGTGATCTTTGGAAAGCCAACCTAGATCTTAGTCTGGTATCTTTTAAATAGATACCAGCCATATGGAAAAAAAGAGAGTTTTTAAACTCTGAAGGTTCTCCTATCAAATACCATAGTGAAATTAACCAGCTAATACAAGCAGTACATAAGCCTAAAGAGGTAGCAGTTATTCACTGCAGAGGCCACCAGAAAGGAATGGATGAAGTAACAGAAGGAAATAGAATATAGACATGTGGCTTGAGTGATGGTCACTAAAATGGTTACTTTGCTCCCAACAGAGGGGGGCCTTTTGATTTAAGTGTCTTACCATTGGAGTAACCCAAATGTACTCATCCCAGATTTGAAAAAAAACCATTTGCATATCTGTGATTATTTACATGGAGAATTGGCATATTAGATGCATTTTGTAGTTGGGGTAGAGCTATAATGGGGGCTAAATTCTTTATGACATCATAAGAGAAGGGGAATTTATGCCCTTTGTCCTTTAAGGTATTATTAATGGGCCAGAATTTTACATTCCAATTAATTATTTTAACACTTAGTACACCCTGGGCAGTGCATCCATCATTTATAAGAATTTGTAATTGCAACCAATCATGTCCCTGAAGAGGTGACACCCACCAAGGGATTCCTGAGGTACTAGAAATAGGTAGTGAAGGCAAATTCTGGCAAACTAAGATCCCCACCTCTTAAGATCCAATCACAAATGGCCAGATGGTTGCACCACCCCTTAAGATCCAATCACCAATGCAGAATACACCCTACCCCTACTCCTTAAAAACACGCTTCCTCACCCACGAGCTGCTGCTCTCCACCTAGAGACAGCCATTCTCTATTTCAGCCATTAAAGTCTCTTGTGTGGGTCCGTGCCTCCCTGAGTTATTTCAGGGTAGGGAGGGTCGTGGTGAAATACCCGTTCATGTAGTAACCTGCATATCCAACAGGATAAACTTCCATTTATTCTAGCTATGTCTTCAGCCCAATTTAAGAAGGAATTAGATTCATTTATTATGAAGGGAGTATTAGAGGGCATCAAATAAAAGAGTAATGTAGACTTCATATTGATTACTTAAAAGAGGAGGTAAGAAAACATGTAGTATTCAGAAGTTATGGGGTACTTATCTCAAACATTGGGAGTTGAGGATTTTCTTTTGAACAGTAGTTTCAAATCCTCTATAGGTTCACAGGCATACTTAGGTTCCCGAATTTTGGTGTTCTGTGTAATAGGTTTTTCTTTATCTGTGTTGTCTGGGAGGTCTTGGGAGGAGTTTTTCCAGGCCTTTACTCTGTAGTGGTGAACACAAGCCTTGATACCTATGACCTTGATGGCCATAGGAGAAGAGTGTATAACAGTGTGGGGCCCTTCCCAGACTGGATTAAGAGTTGGAGAATTAGAAGGAATTAACTTAATTAAGACTTGATCTCCTGGTTCAAAAAGGGCTTCCCCAGGGGTTCTGTTCTGTCCTTCAGTTAGATTTTGAAGAAGTGTCTGGAATTTAGCAAGGTGTGTCATGTATCGGATTACTTCTGTGACTTCTCTGTCCATTGTTAAATCATTCCTTAGGAAAGGTCTTCCACAGAGCCTTTCCAAGGGGCTTAACCCTGAAATTTTGGGAGTTTTTCTTATTCTTATTAGGGCTAAAGGTAGTAAGTCAGGCCAGGGCAAGTGAGTTTCTTGTGACAGCTTTCTTAGTTGTCTTTTAATAATATCATTAGTTCTTTCTACTATACCTGAGGATTGTGGCCTCCAGGCACAATGTAAATCCTATACTGAATACCAAGGGCCCGGGACACTCTTTGAGTCACAGCTGCTTTAAATGCTGGGCCATTGTCACTTTGTAATCCTAGGGGCATTCAAAATCGGGAAATAATTTCATGTAAGAGTATTCTCACTACTTCCTTTGCTTGTTCAGTTCTATAGGGGAAGGCTTCGACCCATCCTGTGAATGTATCTATCCACACAAGGAGATATTGGAATCTTTTTGCCTTTGGCATTGTAAGAATGGAAATAAGTTAGCATAAGTGTAGCCATCTTAAGGGCCTAGAAGCCATTTTCTGAGTGTGTGTGACTTAAAAAGAAAAACTGGAACTGGGTAAGGCCTAGAAAAACAAGTTAATCAATCATGAACACCGGAATAAAGCAGCGGTGACCCTTGGTCAGCTAACCTTGGTCAGTTAATCCTACATACCAAGTTTATCGTGCGGAACCGCCCTGACAATTGAGGAATGGTCTTATCTTGCTCTTGCCTAACCCCAGGATGTATGTCTTGCAAGAATAATGTATAGCTGTGGAAAATTACTATGAGTTAAGTGCTTTGAAAATGCTATGTAAACCCTTGGCTCTGACTGCTCGGGGTCCTTGTTGAAACCCGCTGTGTCGGGCAGACACTTGGACCCCAGCTAGCTGGAATAATAATAAACCTCTTGCTTGTTGCAGCGATCTGCCGTGGCCTTTGTCTCCTCACTGGGGGGAAGCGCAGACCGGAATAAGGCCGTTGGGTCTTACAGCATATGTGTAAAATCTATTTGCCAGTCTTCTCCTGGGTATCTGCCTGTTCGCTGTAATCCAGGAGGAGCAGCTTTTCTATTTAATGGGTTATTTCTTTGACAGATCTCACAAGCTTTAGTGATTTGGTCTGTGGTCTTTAATAGACTACTGCCTGCAAAAATACTTTTGGCCATCTGATAGGTATTTTCTCTACCTAAATGGAAAGTCTGATGTAAAGTTTTAAGAATTTTCTATTCTGTACTCTGAGGCAAATAAATTTTCTTATCCTCTGTGTGAAGCCATCCAGAGGAAAGGAAAGAACGCCTTTGGAGAGGCCATCTTGTAGCTCTTTTAACTATAGCTGGGGATAATATCAGCTGGCACACCTGTCCATAAGAGAAGGGCTTGGATAGGTAGGTGCCTTATAAGTCTCTCAAGCTCTCTCTTTGCTTTTGTGTCAGCTCACCTGTTCCCTTCTGTTACTTCATTCCTTTCTGGTGGCCTCTGCAGTGAATAACTGTTACCTCTTTAGGCTTATGTACTGCTTGTATTAGCTGGTTCATTTCACTATGGTATTTGATAGGAGAACCTTCAGAGTTTAAAAACTCTTTTTTTCCATATGGCTGCATGGGCATGCAGCACTAAGTACGCATACTTAGTATATATACTGACTCTCCCTATTTCAAGGGCTCTAGTTGAAAGGGTATCTTGCCGCGATCCTCCTTACCCCAGAATGACTCAGGAGACACGGGCCCACGCAAGAGATTTTATTATCTGAAAGAGAAAATGGCTGCCCCCAGAGAGAGGGAGCAGCCCCATGGTGCAGAGCATTGTGCCTTTTATAGTGGTGGAGTGGAAAAGTACTGTTTGGTCTGTTTGCCTTGGGGGAGGGTCGAAATGTTTAGAGGTAAGGTGAGGCAAGTCCAGACAAGTCCAGGAATGATTTTCACTGGCCTATGTGCTTGGGACCATGGGGTAAATGGAGGATAAAGTACTATTTTCTTATATTCCTCCCTTTTCTGTTTAAAAATGGTAGAGGACTTGGGGAATGGGTAAAGGTCAGTCTTCAGCAACTGCTTCCTGCTGATTAGGGTAAATGAAGTTCATTTTTGTATTGATGAGGGTGGTCCTCGGTTGAGCCCTTGGTCTGAAGTGGCAATGGCGTGTTCCAGGTTTAATAAGAATCATCATCTTTGAAGAGGGGTTGGTAATCCTGTAATATAAGCTGGTTAAAGGTCTGATTAGAAATTGTTTGCATTTGAGAGTGGAGTGTTTCTTGAATGCAATTAATAAAACAAGGTGCTATGAGAAGAATCAGAAGGATTAGTAGAAGGGGAGTAGCAAATGGGAGGAAGATTTGCCATAGTTGATTAGGGATAGACCAAGAGGCGTTTTGGGATAGCTGTTGTCTTCTCTTTTCCAAGTCTTCCTGTAATTGTTTGATTTTGTTTTTACTATTCTGGACTGGTTAACATAAAAACAGCATTCTTCCTGCAGATATAGGCAGAGTCCCCCTTTTTCCGCCATTAGGAGATCTAATCCACAGCAATTCTGGAGGACTACAGCAGCTAGAGAATCCAGTTGGGTTTGAAGGGTTAATATGGATTCAGGTACTTGTTGAATATCCCCTATTAGTTGATTAGAGAGTTGTTGATAATAAGTAATGGATGTGGTTATTCCAGCAGTTCTGGTGGCTATGCCTGCCATGACCCCTAAGGTGGCTAGTAGGGGAATAAATTGAATAGCACGTTTGGGTCGAGGTCTTACATTACCCATGAGGAGTATGGGGACTTCCTCATCCCCTGGGACAATGTCTATGGATGGAAATAAGAGGACCAAAGTGCATGTGCCTCTCCATTCAGGGAGAAGGTAGTGATAGACAGTTGTCCCACACAGGAGGGAGGTTTCAGAGACTGGCAGACAGCAAGCCTTTGTGGATGGTGAGTAGGTGAGAGTTTGTCTAAACTGTTCTTTCTGTAATTCTCCTACAGAGGTGTTTCCCATTGAGATAAACCACCTCTGGGAGAACTGAAAAAAGGGGCACTCTAGAAAGGTTGGGAGACATTGGCCAGGTCCGGGGAAGTCTCATTGAGCTGTATTGAACTGTTGAATTGTAGAGGACTAGCTATTAAGTGAGAGAAGCCTGCTCTCAAACACATACAGCACCCCTGAGCCAGAGAGGGATTGGTAAGGTTAAGTAAGTGATGGGTAGTATTAACTATTTGAGTTAGGAGAGGGTCTTTAGGTATGAGTTCCCATCTGATTGACAGATTGAGGGGAGGCCTGTTGGGGTTGAACATATTGTGAAGTATTTGGGGCAATACTGTAAAGATATATTCGTGGTGGGCTTGATCCTGTACTCCAACCCCGTCTGACATGCCTGTGTAGGTAAATAAGTTTCAACAATAACTGTGGGAATAAGCACTATTTCCCCTATTTCTCCAGGGGTACTGGCTTCTCCTAACCTTACAGTTGGATTTCCCTGTCCAGTATTTCTGATTGCCGTGTTTACACAGGGTGGCTGAATTATAGCATTCTTTGGGGACATATGTGTAGGCAGAAAAGCAACCTGTATGGCAAAGGGAATCCTTGATGGTGCAATCTTTTGGACAGTCTGAAAGAGAAGAAATGGGCTGGTGTTGGGGAAGATAGGTCTGGTGAGAGAACAAGTGTTGAGACCAGGGTTAACAATCCTGAGTCATGATGCATGGCAGTTGAAAGGGAGGTCTTAGAACTCCATGCTGGCGGAAACTTCTTCAGTGATGAGTGGAAGTGATGCATCGTGAAATGCGGAGAGTAAGAGGTCCCTTCAGGGTGGAGGAGTAGGAACCTGTGGGAGATTTGGTGGGAGGGGAATAAGGTGAGACAAATGGCTTAAGGTGGGAGTTGTGTATCCAATGGGGAAGACCCTGGAGCTTAACTGCAGTTGGTGTGGAAAGGATTACTGTGTATGGCCCTTGCCATTTGGGAGTTAGGAATGGTGTTGCTTGGTGTGGCAGGGATAGGAGCACAGAGTCTCCTGGGTGATAAAAAGTAGGAGAAGTGGGGTCTTGAGTGGTGTATAGAGGTCAGCGTGGGACCAGAGTAGAGAGCAAATGTGTTGAAGTAAAGGGTTGATGAGGTGAGGAGGAAGGATAGGAGGTTTAAAGTTGAGACCTGGAGGAAGCATGCGGTGGCCATACATGAGTTCAAAAGGAGAAAATGTGACAGGTTTTTTTGGTAAGGCCCGGAGTCAAAGTAGGGCCAAGGGGAGGAGTTTTATCCAGTCAAGGTGGAGCTCCAGAGATAATTTAGTAAGAATACATTTGAGGGTTCTATTGGTTCTTTCCACCTTACCTGAGGATTGTGGGTGATAGGGGATGTGAAAATGCCATGGAATATTAAGGGCTTTAGTGGTTGCTTGGGAGATTTGAGAGATAAACTCGGGGCCATTTTCTGATTGTAAGGAAGTAGGTATCCCAAAGCATGGGATAATGTCAGACAGTAGGACATTGGAGACAGTCTGGGCTCATTTGTTGGTTGTGGGAAAGGCCTCAACCAATCCTGAAAATGTGTCCACCAGTACTAAAAGATACCGGTGACATTTTATTGGAGGCATGTGAGTAAAGTCTAACTGCCAATCAGTCCCTGGAATGAGCCCTTGTGTTTGATGGGTAGGAAAGGTGGGTGGTCGGGAAGGTGAGTTGGGATTGACTTTTTGACAGATCTCGCATGAGTTGGTGAGCATTTTGAGGAAGGCAGTTTCTGAATGAGAAAGAGGCAGGTAAGTTTGAAGAAAGCGTTGTAAAGATTGGAGGTTAGGGTGGAATAAGTGATGTAAGTAGGAGAGTATGGCCTCAGTGGAAAGCGGGCTGGTAGTTGTGGAAACGGATTTTTTAGGGCCTGGAACGAGGGCACCTATTACAAGGGCTAACGCTGCTTTTCGGGCTGCTTCATCTGCCCTGTTGTTACCAAGGGGGATGGATGACTGATCTGACCAATGGGACTGGCAATGTACTAGGCCTATGGCTGTTGGAAGAGGCTTCTATCAGTGGTATAATGTGTTTGGTGTTGGTGATAGAGCTGCCCTTGGTGTTGAGAAGTCCCCGTTCTTTCCAGATTGCTGTGTGGGACAGTAGGATAAGGAAAGCATATTTAGAATCAGTGTAGACAGTAAGAGAGAACACCTGTGCTACAGTGAAGGCAAGTGTAAGGGCAATCAGTTCTGCTTGTTGGTTTGTGGTGTTAGGAGGTAAGGGCTTTGCCTCGACAGTTTTGTCCAGATAGACAATGGCATATCCTGCCCGTCAAACACCCTCATGGATAAAGGAACTGCCATCAGTAAACCAGGTATATGTGGCTTGAGGAAGGGCGCCATCCTGAATGTGGGAGGAAAAGGGTAGGAGTTCATCTAAAGTTTGTAAACAGTTATAGAAGGGGGATTGTGATCCTTCCTGTGTATCGGGAGGTAATGGAAAAAGGGTGGAGGGATTAAGGGGAGGAAAGGTTTTTAAATTGAGGGAGGTTTCCTCAACTAGGGCAACCTGAAGTGATAGAATTCTGCAGGCCTTTGTAGGTAAGGATTTCAGAAAGATAATGGAGGGATAGAACAGTTGTGGGTGACCCAAAGATGAGTTTTTTGGATTCTTGAATGAGGACGGCAGCTGCTGCTAGGGCTCGCAGGCAAGGAACCCATCCCCGAATAGTAGGATCTAGTTTTTTGGAAAGGTAGGCAACTGGGGCAAAGAGGGTCCTAACCAATGTCCCAGAACTCCCAGGGTGAAGCCCTGCCTTTCTGAGATATATAGAGAAAAGGTGCGTGTGAGGTCAGGCAAATGCAGAGCAGGGGCTTGTAAAAGGGCCAGCTGGAGTTTATAGAAGGGCTTAGCTACGAGCATCAAGAGGGGCTCAGTAAGAGGTCCTCGGGATGCTTCATTAAGGGGGGCAGCCAGGAGTGAAAAGTTGGGGATCCATGAATGAAGGAACCCAGCGAGACCCAGGAAAGAGAGAATTTCATCTTTGTTGTTTGGAATGGGCATGGTTTGGAGAAGTTTTTTCCTGTCTATGGTAATGGCCTTGTAGCCCGGGGAGAGCTGAACTCCCAGGTAAGTGACCTGAGTGGCGGACAGCTGAACTTTGGAGGGTGAAACCCAATAGCCGTGTTCTGAGAGAAAGTTTAAAAGGAGAATAGTATCCTGTTGAGAGGTTTGTAGGGAAGGACTGCACAGGAGAAGATCATCTACATATTGAAGGACAGTGGAGATCGAGAGAGTAAGGGATTTGAGGTCTTGTGCTAGAGCCTGTCCAAAAAGGTGGGGACTATCTCTAAAGCCTTTGGGAAGGACTTTCCAGGTCAATTGAGTAGAAGTCTGGGTGGCAGGATTGGTCCAGGTGAAAATAGATTTTGAGAGTCGGGATGGAGGGGGATAGTGAAGAATGCATCTTTGAGGTCAAAGACAGAAAAGTGAGTGGTGGAAACAGGAATGGTGGACAATAAAGTATAGGGGTTAGGGACCACAGGATGGATGGGAACAGCAGCTGCATTAATTACTCTTAGGTCCTGGACAAGCCTGTAAGAACCATTAGGCTTTTTAACTGCCAGTATAGGAGTATTGAAAAGGGAATTGGCTGGTCGTAGTAGCCGTTTGTATAAAAGTTCCTGGATAATTGACTTCAGGCCCAGCAAACTCTTGAGGGGCATCAGGTACTGAGGTTGAGAGGGAAAAGAGGCGGGGTCTTTAAGTCTGATAATTACTTGGGGGCAGGTGGCAATAGAGGGAGTGAGGGTATCCCAGACTACAGGGTTGATTAGATGGGGTGGCAGAGGAAAGGGAGAGGGAGGTGGGTTTGCAGCGGGTTGGAGGGCGAGTAAAAGTGGGATTGAAGGTGAGTCGGGGTTGAGGGGCGGTCCGGGAGTGAAGGTAATAGAAGCTCCAACCTTGTGTAATAGGTCTCTTCCCATAAGGGGGATGGGACACTGGGGAATCACCAAAAAGGAGTGAGAGAGGGCAATGCCTCTAAAGATGCAGTGAAGCACGGGAGTTTGTAAAGGTTGATGAGGTGTGCCCTCTACCCCGACTATAGAGGACTGAGAGGGAGGTAGGTCCCCAAAACTCCTTCAGGACTGAGTAGGTGGCTCCGGTGTCCAAAAGGAAGGAGATGGGCCTACCCGCTACTTCAATGGTTACCCTGGGCTCCTGTACAGTGATGGTAGTGGTCAGGTGGAGGAGTCCTGGGGCCCCTCAATCATCACTTGCCAGACCCAGAAGGTCTATGTGTGGAGTGTTAGAGCTGGATGGCCTGGCACCTCTTGGTGTGTGAGGACAGTCAACAGCCCAGTGTCCTTCCTGATGGCACTTAGAGCATGGACCAGGGGGCTTACAGGGATTTGGGCAGGCTCTAGCCCAATGACCCATTTGACCACATTTGAAGCATGGACCAGGAGGTCCTCCTGGTTGCTTCTTAGGAAGTGAGGATACCTGAGCCCCAGTGGTTGGGGTGGGTTGAAAGGCCTTAACCAGCATTTGGTATTTTTGTTTATGGGCCTTTTCATCTATCCCATTATACACTTTGAAGGCCACTGCCAGGACCTCTGCCTGAGGAGTTAAGGGTCCCTTCTCTAGACGTCTAAGTTTAGCCTTAATGTCAGGGAAATTCTGGGTGAAGAAGTAGGTCATTAATAATTGTCTTCCATCTGGGGTCTCGGGGTCTAGGTTTGTATATTGTAAAAGAGCTTTGGTGAGGCAATCTAGGAACATAGAGGGATTCTCATTTTTATCCTGAATAACCTCTTGGAGTTTTTCATAGTTAATGGCTTTATTGGCTGACTTCCTGAGACCTGCCATGAGGCAGGTGATGAATTGATCTTGACTGGTAACTCCCCTTGCCATATTATAATCCCAATTAGGGTCTCGGTCAGGAACTGCCTCAGCACCAATTGGATGAGCTGGAGTACTTTGGTGAACCTCATTGGCATGAGTTTTAGCCTGTTCCCAGACTCGCCTGTGCTTCTCGGGCAAAAGTGTGTTGGATAGGATCATGTGAATATCATGAAAGGTAAGATCATATGACTGAGTTAGGTACTGGACCTCTTACATGTAAGCAGCCAGGTTGGAGGTGAAAGAGCCTAATCTTTTCTCAATTTGAGATAGGTTGGAGAGAGAGAAAGGGACATGGACCCGGATGACGCCCTCCCATAGTGGGGCTAGGATCTGGGATCAAGAGTGAGTGACTCGAGGGCTTGACAGGGGATCTCGGGATGGGAGGTAAACTGGTTGTGGTTAAGGAGGTGGGGTTATTACCCTGCCGCTGATGGAAGCTTGTGGTGGGAGACTTGGTGGGGGCTGGAGGGGGAGGAGGCTGGGCAGTTTCCATGGCTGCACCGAGTGGACTGGGTGTTTGAGGAGGAGGAGGAGAAGGTGCAGGTGCCATGGGGATTTGGGGTCAGTAGGGTGGGAGTTTATCAGCAGAGTCAAAGTCAGAGGATGTAGTGGGATCTGGTTTGTTGGAGGGTGAGGACTTTAAGGCAAGTTGTAGGTGTTTAGGATTGCAGGGGAGACAGAGAGAGGGCTTGTTTTGGAGGTAGGAGAAAGCCTGGGTATATGGGATCTCTTTCCATTTGCCCTTGCACTCACTGAAGTTGTATAAGTCGTGGATAATTTTAAGATGTAAAGAGCCATTGAGAGACCATTTAGACTGATTGTCCAAGGAATATTGTGGTCAGATCTCATTACAGTAGCAAATAAGCTTAAAAGGTTTGAGGTCTGGAGTGAGGTGGAGAGATTTTAGACTATTGAGTAAGCAGTAAGCACCCTAGTGGTGAATCTCTGGGAATGGAGGGGCCAGATCCCATGGTGAGAATGAGACCATTCACAAGTAGCTGAGGCATCTCAGAGTGATTGAGAAGGTCGCAGAGAAGACCAGACATAGTTAGGGGGTCGTCAACACCTCTAACCAAGTGGTCGGGGGGAAAATGCCATGGAGGCTTGGTACCTGGTACCAGTAGTTCACGAGTAGATAAAGGGAGACTGGGCCTCAGCGAATGAGGATTGACACCATGGGAAGGCACAGAAGGGTTGACTATGGAGATCAACCGTGACTCTGAAAGTCATGGTTGGGGGTGCCCCTGTCCCGGAGGAGCCCTTGGGGGTGCCGGACACTCAACGGTCACTTCCCAGGTTCCAAAGGACATTTAAGTCAACCATGAAGGAGAGACTTACCAAATCGAAGGCCAGTGTTGGGTGAGAAGACAAGTGACCGGGGAAGTGGACGGTGAGCCCGTGGAGGAGGATTGGGCAGTGAGGGTTCCCAAAGCAGCTCAGATTCCCGGAGGAAGAGCAAAGTCAATGGGAGAACTTCATCCGAGTCATGGCACCAATGAAAGGGTATCTCGCTGCCACCCTCCTTACCCCAGAATAGCTCAGGAGACACGGGCCCATGCAAGAGATTTTATCTGAAAGAGAAAATGGCTGCCCCCAGAGAGAGGGAGCAGCCCCATGGTGCAGAGCATTGTGCCTTTTATAGTGGTGGAGTGGAAAAGTACCGCTTGGCCTGTTGCCTTGGGGAAGGGTCGGAATGTTTAGAGATAAGGTGAGGCAAGTCCAGACAAGTCCAGCAAGTCCAGGAATGATTTTCACTGCCCTGTGTGCTTGGGCCCATGGGGTAAATGGAGGATAAAGTACTATATTCTTATTCTAGTGAGGGCTATTAATTCTGCCAGCTGGGTACTCATGCCCAGTGGAAGTGGTTGGCACTCGATAGTATCCCACAGAGTGACAACTGCATAGCCAGCTTTCTGCTGGCCCTGCTCAATAAAGGAGCTGCCATCTGTGAAGAGGACAAGCTCTGGGTTCTCTAAGGGGCTGTCTTTTAGGTCTTCTCTGGCAGAATAGTTTAGGGCAAGGACCTGTTGGTAGTCATGCTCAGGTCCTTTGCTCAATGATTCAGGTAGAAAGGTAGCTGGATTTAGGGTGGAGCATATCTGCAGCTGGGTTACAGGGCTGTCAAGGAGGAGTGACTGATACTTTAGTAGCCTGCTGTCTGATAACCACAGGTCCTCCAAGGTGTTTGCCCCAAGGTGTTCAATAAGGGGTGCATGTGTTAGGCTGGAGGAAGGAAAAACAAGGACATGCAAGCAGAATAGAGAGATGCCATAGGGGAGAACAGACCAGACCCCAAGGTCCATGCCTTATATGGAAAGGGGACAGCTCTTCCTGAATTCCATCCTTCTGATGTGCCAAGTAAGACCCGGATGTCAGCCTCCTCCCTCTTGGAAGGAAAAAAGTTTCTAGTTGTCTATTATGTCACCTTTAGCCAATCATACCTCTCCACGCCCCCTAGGATAGCTTGCCCACTCCTCCCCCTCCTAATCCCTTATAAGCCCCCACCTCCCTGACCGGGTGTGACTTCCCCGGCCTGTAATACCCAGACCGCAGAACATCACCCGGGAGTTCCACTCAAATAAACTACCTGGCCCTTTGTTGCCTCTCTTCGCCTGCTTATTTCAGCTAAAATTCATCTTACATTTGGTGCCGAAATCCCGGGAAGGAGCGTGAGTGCGGGGCCCCGACCGGCCACCGGTGGCCCCGCCCCCTCCTTCCATGACCCAGGACCTCAGTCTGCTCTCTGCTGAATGGACTATTTTCTGGTGAGTCCCTCAGTTTCCCCCAACCTGTTTCCCTTCCTAACTCCATTTCACCTAGTCCGTTAGAAATCGTACATACGTCCTGGTGGGCATACAGCCCCTGGGCATTTGGCCCACCCTCTGTGGGCATCCAGCCCACCCCTGGCCCTGTGGTATGGGAGACATCCCTACCCCAGACCCCAGGATGTCTGCAGGCATCCGGCCTGCCCATGGCCCTGCGGTGGGGGAGACGTCCCTCACCCAGGCTCCCAGGATGTCTCCCCTGACTTGGTGAACTTGGGACGCTGGGTGCTCCTCTCAGCGGGATTAGTTGGGAAGTGGCGCAGACATGGGGAACCAGCCCTCAAAAGCAGAGGCTCAGAACCCACTGTGGTGTCTCATTTCTAATTTGGCTACTCTATATTTGTCCTGGGATGTTCACAAATAAAAGCTAGTCTTCCTTTGCTCTGAGGCCGGGCCTCAGTATCCCTTGGACAATCAATCTCGCTGGCCCCCTGAGGGAACTTTCAATTTTAGCCTCCTCACCAACTTGATTAATTATTGCCACCAGAGTGGAGAGTAGAGTGGAATCCCATATGTGCAGGCTTTTTGGACTTTGCACTCCCGCCCAGACCTTTATGTTAAGTGTTCAATGACTCAGGTTCTCCTAACCCAATCTCCAGTTAAAGATTGTCAGCCTCTTACTCTGCTCAGTCCTTTTTCCTTTTCAGATCCACAAGAAAACCTCAGTTGCCCACCTCCCTCCGCTCAGCTCGCCATCCCCTTCCCCTCTCTCCACCACCATCTTTAAGTCCTTTGTCTTCACACGTGTCGCCACCATCTTAAAGTTCTACATTCTCAACAATGCCATTGTCCTGCTCTCCCCTTCTGGTGGCTGCACCACCCCTTCCCCCTCTCCTTTCACCTTCACCACCATCTTCCCCCACCAGAACACGATCCTCCCACCCTCTGGTTCCAGAAGCCACAGACAGGAAGCTGAAGAAAGGGAAGGCAATTGGATATCAGTGACTCAAGTCTTTATATCGATTTGTCTGTCTGTGTATACGTTTTTGTGTGGTAAGTGTTGCTGACTGTATTCGTTGTGTCTCAGTTTGTATGTTTGTGTGTCTAGGTGTGTAAATGAAAAATATTTTCCTACTTCCGGATAGCATTAATAAAAATTGATTTAAAAACAAGCACTTGTGAAAATTGGGCATTCTAAAACTTCCAGAAAATCTGATAAAAATGATAAGCATTAACGCTAATTTGAGTTTGGCTGAGGAAGGCATGTCCTTGTGGTTATCAGCTGCCTAAGTTTACCTAAGGTCACTTAAGTCGATGTTATCTGCTAAATCTTTTAAGAATAAGATGCTTAAAGGCTTGGCTTTGTCTAATATTCAGTAAAGGTCTTGTAAGTAATCTAGCATAGTTGTTATGAATGAGTGAACTAAATAAGTATGGCAAGTGAACACTTTTTAATTGTGTGCTACAGTGTGTATACCTACCTGCAGCCTGAGAATCTTTGTAGTAACCTAAAATGTTAAAGTTTTGCTAAGTTAAGAAATATACTTTATGTTTAGTGAGAGATTGTGCTGTAAAGCTCATAGTTACAGAAATTATAAAATGTTCATAAATTTGTCAATCTAAAGAATGCTAGTGTAACAGTTTACAATAGCCTGCTTCTCAGTGTTCACTAAAAATTAAGTTACCTAATGGTTTTAAGTTCTAATTAAAACTACTTAAAGTAATAAGGAAAACATTTCTGCATGCTAAAGAATGTGTCTTTTGATAAAAGAAAGTAACTTTATTCTAAAGTACAGCTGTTTATTTAGATAGAGAAATCTAAATGTAAGAAGGTTGTAGAAAGTTTTAGAAGAATTTAATATGGTCATGCTATATAAAATTAAAGCAAATGAGTCTCAATATCAAGTACACAGCAAAATTAGAATTTTTTTCATTTAAAAAGACAATTTTTTCTAAACTGTTAGTCTGTTCTTAATATTGAAAGATTGCAAAGAGTTCTCTGTTTTATCAAAGCAGTTTCTCATGCTTAAAGTCTCAGTGAGTTGTCAGAGTATTTAAGAAAATATGATCTTAATATTAAAAAGACTAAAAACTAAACTTTGCTAACAACTGTGTAACCTCCTTTATTTGCCTTTGAGGTATTTTGTTGTCATTTTAGTTAAATAGATAAGTATTGCTTCATGGCACCTATATCTAGTTAACTCTGATATTTTCCAGAGGGCCCCTGGAACATGTCAGAGGAACTTTTTCTCACTGGAGAAAGTATTTGACTAATTTAACTTATTTATCTGATATATAATTACCTGCTTAATTACCTAGAAAGCACTGTCAAAAAGAATAATGCTAAACTTTCTTACTTAATGTTTTGTGTTACAGAAATATCAGAATTTCATTGTGTCAACTGCCTTACAGTAAGCTCTCATCAAATCTTTAATCATTGTCATTTGTAAGTCTTTTATTATTTATAGTCACTGTTTTATTACTGTTAAACTAGTAAAGAACTAGATTTCAGCAGAACAGGTATTAATTACATAGGATTAAGTAAACTAAGGAAGATGATTTTGTGGCTTTTTGTTTCAAATGTTGTTGATAAAGTGTTTTAAGCTTTTTCTCTTAAGCTGACAACAGTTTAATAAATGACTGCCTTTATAAGCAGAATTGAAACTTTCTTTCTCTCTACCTGATCCCTCCAGAATTAAAAAACTCTCAGTGACTATTTTTATATTTCATGGCAGTATGTTTATTTGCACAAGTTCAATAAGAATCTGCTTTCCTTGTAAGAGGATCAATTAAAAACACTGGTTATATTACCAAGGCTTTGACTGGAATGTCACACCTGAGAGACACGTGTGTAAACTCAGATATGAACAGACAGCTTTAAGGAATTAAGATTGACTTTATAAAGCCAACAAAGTCCCTTAAAAGAACTGGCCTGGTACCTTGCTTACAGAGTTCCCAGCAGCATTACCAGATGAGTAAGGAAAGTCACTGCCTGGCAGGGCAGGTGCAAGGACCTCAAGAATGTCTTGGGAACGTCAGAGAAGAAAGGAATTCACCCAAATGTACAGGTACTGGAGGCACAACCTGATGGCAAGTCTGGCTTGGCTCTTTGGCCTCAAGAAGCCTTTAAAAGTCCAATCTGAAATTCCTTATAAAAAGTTCCAGCAAAGCATATTTAAAAGAGCCTATGTAATCAATTGCTCTTCTTGCTGCACTTATGCAAATAATCAAGCCAACTGTTAATTATTTTCTTAATCTGGCTACTTCTAATAAAAATGAGGGTGATTTTAGAGAAAAGTATTGTTTCAATAATGCAGTCTTATCTATACTAAATCCCAATACTAGTCGTTGAGATGTAAACGATCCAGAATTCCAGTCCCCCATAATGGCCTGGCTAGTGCCCCTACTGGGCCTCTTAATAACAGTTTGTGGTTTACTCTTAGCTGCCCCTTGTGTCCTCAGTTTCCTCCAACAGCAGCTAACCCAGATGACCCGGGTCACCACCAATCAGATGTTACTTTACCATTATGCACCTCTTCCCACTGAACCCCTTCGTTTGGCCTAATACCAACCTCAAACCCCCACGACACCCCTTTTCAGCTGGAAGTAGCCAGATCAAGTCCTCGCCCATTATGACCAAAAGGCTGGAATGTTAGGATGGAGGAAGGAAAAAAAAGGGCATGCGAACAGAACAGAGAGACGCCATAGAGGGAGAACAGACAGACCCCAAGGTCTGTGCCTTATATGGAAAGGGGACAGCTCTTCCTGAATTCCATCCTTCTGATATGCCAAGTAAGACCTGGATGTCAGCCTCCTCCCTCTTGGAAGGAAAATTTTCTAGTTGTCTATTATGTCACCTTTAGCCAATCATACTTCTCCACGCCCCCTAGGATAGCTTGCCCACTCCTCCCCCTCCTAATCCCTTATAAGCCCCCACCTCCCTGACCGGGTGTGACTTCCCGGGCCTGTAATACCCAGACCGCAGAACATCATCCGGGAGTTGCACTCAAATAAACTACCTGGCCCTTTGTTGCCTCTCTTCACCTGCTTATTTTGGCTAAAATTTATCTTACTGCATGCACTATCAAGTCTCTTCCCAGGGTCAATTTTATGGCTTCAGGTTGTAGCAGAGTTACTTCTGCCACAGATCTCAGACAGTGTGGCAAGCTCTTAGCTACTGGGTCTAGTTCCTTGCTTAGATAGACTATGGGCTGCTGCATTTCTCTCGAGGTTGAGTTAGTGCTCCCAGCGCCACTCCTGATGTCTCAGTAATGAGCAGGTTAAACCGGTTTCTAGTTGGCAGTCTTAAGGCGGGGGCCTGGAGTAGGGCTTCTTCAAAGCCTCATAATCTTTAATAGCATCAGGTTCCCACTGGAGTTTTATGGTACCTTCCCTTTGGGCTTCTTTAAGTAGTTGGTAGAGGGGTCTGGCTAACTCTCCATATCTGGTGACCCAAATTCTGAAATACCCAGTGATGCCCAAGAATTTCTTCAGGTGCCTGATAGTAGAGGGCAATGGGTGGCAGAGAATAGGCTGTATTCTCTTTTCCCCCAGGGCTCTAGTTCCCTGAGGTTAAGGCCCAGATATTTTACTTGCTGCTGACAGATGTGTGCTTTCTGATGAGAGACCTTATAGCCACAATCAGCTTGAAAGTTTAGTAATCTCTGAGTACTTTCCTGACATTCTGTCTCTGTGGTGGTACAGAGAAGTATATCATCCACATATTGGATGAGTTCTGCCTCCCTTGAATCAAAGGAGGCCAGGTCCTTGCTAAGACCTGCCCAAATAGATGTGGGCTACCTCTGAATCCCTGGGGCAAACTGTCTGGGCTAATTGAGCTGAGGGATTTACTGGATCCTCAAAAGCAAAGAGCAACTAGGATTCAGGTACAAGTGGGATACAAAAGAAAGCATCCTTCAGGTCTAGCATAGTAAACCATGCTGCTCCCTCAGGAATCCTGGATAACAGGGTATAGGGATTAGGTACTACAGAATGTAGGGGCACAAATACTTCATTAATGGCTCATAGATCTTGTACAAGGTGCCAGCTTCCATCTGGCATTTGTACTTCTAATATAGGTGTTGCAAGGACTGTTACAGGCTATCAAAAGACCTTGAGTTTTTAGGTTATTGATAACTGGTTTCAAGCCTTCACGAACTTCTGGTTTTAAGGGATACTGCCTCTTATGAGGAAAGTGATTAGAGTCTTTAAGATGACTCTGTACTTGGGCTGATTTTGCTCTTCCAATGATTCCATTAGTTGCCCAGACCTCAGGATTAATGTCTACTTCCACTAAGGGAAGACATCACTCATCTCTTTCTATGTTCATATGTACAGAGGCTTGTACTTTAGAAAGTATATCATGGCCTTGAAGCGGCATTGGACTTTCTGGGACCACCAGGAAGGCATGGGAGAACAACACTGAGTCCCACTCACAACTTAAATGCTGAGTAAAATATTTGGTCATGGGCTTCCCAGATACGCCTCTAAAAGTAGTTGACAAGGAGGAGGGAGGGCCAGGATTATGGAGGAGGACCGAATTGGCGGCTCCTGTATCTAGTAGGAAATTGATGGTGTGGCCTCCTACAGAGAATCACCTGGGGCTCCTGTGAGGTTATGATGGTGACAGGAGCCAGCATGGGTAGCCCTGCGCCCCTTCAGTCCTGACCACATTGTTGCAAGTCTGACCCCAGTTGCCTATGCCTCTGAGGGCAGTGTCGCTTCCAGGGGTCTCCTTGACAGAGCGGACAGGACGTTGGCAGTTTGGAGTACCTACCCATAGGGCACTTTCACTTAAAATGCTCCTCTCTCCCACAGAGGAAACAAGCCTCCAGGAACCCAGTCCCTGGGGGTGGCCTCCGTTTCTCCAACCTTGGAGGCTCAACGTTGACTCTCTGCAAGTCCATGGCTAATGCCTCTGCCTTTTGGTTATCTCTCCTGTCCCAGTCCCTCTTTTCCTCCTCATCTCTATTATAGAAAACTGATGTGGTGATGTTCAGGAGGCTTTCCAGATTTTGTTCTGGGCCAAATGCCAGTTTTTGTAACTTCCTCCTGATATCTGGGGCCGATTGAGTGATGAATTTATCCTTGAGAATGACTTGGCCCTCTGGGGACTCTGGAGACATATAAGTGTGCTTCACCAATGCCTCCCTGAGCCGTTCCAGAAAGGCTGAGGGCTTTCTTTCTTTTTCTTCCTGCATCACAGCTGATAATTTAGAGTAATTTATAGGTTTTACACGTGCTCTTTTCAGCCCTTCTAAAATACAAGTTATAAAGTGGTTCCTGTACCAGTTATCAGCATCATCTGTATTTTGGCCCCACTCTGGCTCAGTGCATGGCACTGCCTAACAGCCTGTGGCGACTCGAGGTGGTTCCTCTGGAGATTTGCCATTTGCATTTATAGTATGCCATTCATCTCCAAACTCTAAGGCTTCTCTGATTACTTTTTCTTTCTCCCCTCTGGTAAGGGTTTGGTTTAGTATAAGCATAACATCCTTCCAGGCCAGTTCAAAAGTTAAAGTAATCCCTTGGAAGGCTTCTATGTACTTGTATGGGTCATCTGAAAATTTACCCATGTCCTGTTTAATTTGCCTCAGGTCTTGGAGGGAGAAAGGGACATGGACCTGAGCTGGTCCCCACTCTCCATTGGCTATTTCCTGTAAGGGCAATAAGGATGGGTATAACTATCTTTTCTTCACCCCCTGGGAAGCCTGGTGGGGTGATTGGGCCAATGATACTTGGGGTGGTAGTTCTCTTGTGGTCTAACTTTTAGGGTTCTCGGCAAGTGGACTTACATCTGGATAAGGTGGGCATGGCAGAGCCAATGGGGAGGAATTAGGGTTTGGAGTAGGGTCTGGAATTAATCCACTTTTTTGGCATAGTCCTTTACTTTCCCTAAGGGAAGGAGGCCTGTACATATGGTACTTCTGACCATTTCCCTTTCTTGCAGCAAAATAAATCTAGCTGTATGATCTTATTATGCAGTATACTTCCCTCAGGGGACCAGGCCTCTCCATCAGAGAGTTTGTATTGAGGCCAGGCTTGTGTGCAGAAGAAAATAAGGCACTTCTTTTTCAGGGTCTGGGGATTGAATTGCTCCCAGTTCTTCATAATGCATGCCAGAGGCATGTCTGACTTTAGTTTTGAAGAGGATGCTCCCATCTGAAAGAGAGAGAGAGAAAGATGGGTGTCCAGCACCTGGTCAGCCTCTCTCTCTGTGAGGGCATCCCCTTGCCTTGGAGCCTAGGTGACAGTGGTCAGTCGCCCCCTTTGCCGGCCTACTGGAATTATTGACTCCTTACCAGTGTGGCCTATACTTTGCCTTGATTTCCCTCTTGCCTTTCCACAAAGCAAGAGTTGCTTCAGATCCTTGGATACCTCACCAGTGTGCTCTTACTTTACACCTTCTGGGAGTCCTGATCAAGACCCTAGCTTCTCTGCACAGGTTTTAGCAGAGTATACTCCGGCTGCAGATAAGGAATTGCTGTAGCCCTAGGAAGATTGCCTCCAAGGAAGAGAGATCAATAGAATAGAGCCATGGCTAGAATTTAAATTGGGGCCATTTATACGTACAGTTATAGAGGGGGGTGTCTATACTCTTAAATAACAGTTTCTGCCACTTCCTGGGATTCAGCCAGTCATGCACTATAACAAATATGATCTGTGAAACAATAGGTCAGAGGTCATCTGCGACTCTTGCATAGGCAGCAGCCTAACTGGAGGTTCACTTAGCACCGTTGGATCAATTGACTGGATCCAAGATCCACGGACCACTGTCTACTAGTCCAGTCTGACGTTGGAGTTTGCAGCTTAGGACAGGAAAGTAGGAAATCGGCACAGCCACTTCCCAACATTCCTGTCCATCCAGTGGCAGGGGATCAAGGAGCGGCAGACACTGGGAAACCTTTCACCCAAGACTTAAGACTGGTAGCTGACACTAATTGTCTTCTAAGTGGATAATGGGTGCCCAGACACATTTTTATGAGATAAAAAGTACAGTATTAAGTCGGAAATAAGAATGAAGTGTATGTCTCCTACCTTGTGATGGTGAGCATTGGGTTCTGTGAAATCAATGAAGTTAAGAAGAGAGGAATGCACTCTGCCTCACTGAAGTCAGGGTGGCCTGGAGAAGCAGGCTGGAAGTCAGAGAGACAGAGAGAGAGAGACACTCTTCATGAATACTCAGTCAGGCTGTAGGGGTCTGAGTCCAGACACGTGGGCCTTTGAGAAGGCGCTGAAGTGTAGCCTCCACTTAAACTCTCGCAGTTGCCCATGGCTTTCCTCAGGCCCTCACATCCAAGGAGATAACTCTGAAATGGAATCCTGGCCTCCACTCAGCTGACTTTCCCAGCTTCCAAGGGAGACAGGGATCCACTGAGGGATACCCAGAGGAACATGTTGCTTGAGACTTTGAGATAGGCAGCCAGGCTAGTCCCATTTAAGTGGCTGACAAGCATCCAATTTTGTGTGCTGTAGATGGCTCCTTATATAAGGACAGTGAAAGAAAAGGGAGGCTTGGATGCCCATACTCACCTCAGAAGTTATGCTGGACCAGCCCCCAAAGATGATGCTGGAGTTCTTATTCACGAAGCCAAAGAATGAGCTTCACAAACAATCAAGGTGGGAGAGCAAGGTGCAGGATTTTATTTAGAGATAAAGTGAAAGGAGAGGGCTCCTGGCTCACATCAGGAGGGGACAAGAGAGTCTGTGATGGTGTATGGTCTAGGGGTTTTATAGGCAATTGAGGATTTGGGGAAACATGAAAAAAAAAGGCTTAGGGGTGGGGACTTGTACCACCTGCCCTGCTCTCAAGGTGGGCTGGGTTGTTGTCTGATTGCTAGGGCTGCTTACAGTGAAGTCACGGGTTATGCTGAGAAACCCTTCTTTATTTGTGAAACACTCAAACATTCCAGGCCAAGTTGCTCCTGGTGTTTTGACCTTTAACTGATCTCACTGAAGATGTCTATATTCTTAGTCTGGTATCTTTAGCTTAGAGAATTAGTGTGACCTTGACTTTGCATAATGCCTAACTCAGTTTCAATAGGAACTTCTTTGCCCATTGTTACATTGCTCTGACTAAATATCCCACCCAGCTTTTCCCCAGAGGCCCTCACCCTACTCTGACTACACCCACAGTCCCTGTCTCAAAAGGTTAGGAAAAGATTAAAAGAATATGCACCTAGAAAATGTGGGAGACCCCAGAGAGAGGAGCCTGCTGAAAGGCCAGGTCTCAGCCTTTTAAGGATTCTTTAATATGTGACTAAGGGCTGGGTGTGCAGACTTGTTAAATAGTCCCTGAATACTTAGAATTAATGAACAGAAGGAACTTCCTGCTCTGATTTCTCCCTTGGATACTGGCATCTTGATTTGGAGCAGATCAAACAGCCTGTCTGCCCAGCCCCCAAGGTGGGCTGAGTTATCTGTTTGTTAAAGAGCAAGTTAAGAATCTTACATTTTTTTACTTTGGTTTCATCAATCTACAGATACATGAGGAACATTATGTTTACTAGACTCCCTCCTTCATGAAGTAAGAATCTTACATTTTTAAGAAAAAGGATTAAAAATGGCAGCATGAGAGGTGAGACAGAGGCTTCCTCCTAAAACCACATATAATATGAAAATATAATTAATACAACAAGTTCTGAAAGAACCCCAGGCAGAAGGACAGGGCCAGGCTGCATACACCTGGAGAAAAGAGCAGACCTCACAGAACAGGTAACGTACCAGAGCTGTGGCCCTGCAGGACCCAAGCCCTTCCACCACCCCAGATTACTGGCTGGAGGAAGAGAAACAGAGCGAGGAGGGAGTGGAGGCCTGGGACTGCTGAATACTTAACTCTTGAGTTCTGCTCTGGAAGCACAAACCTACATTTCATGGTGCTTTCATGATACTCTCATGATTGGGGGCTTGGAAAGCTAGGACGGGCAGAATTCCTAAAAAGACAGATTCTGGCCACTTGTGGAAAGCAGGGATCCATATCCGGCTGCTCTGGGACAAGGGAAGGGCAGATGGTCTGAGAGACGTCCTAATAAGGAAGCCCTTAGCAGGAGGGCTTCTAAAGGGGAAAGGATTGCACAGAGCTTACTGCTCAGGAGAAAGGACAGGTAGACAAAATTGTCCAGGTGCACTCTGCCCAACAGGTTGGGAGCTTTCACGATTTCCAGGTGCTCCAATTCCCTGGCTGGCTACACAGCTCCAAGGACCCCTCTGTGATAGGCAGCCTACTGTACCTTTTTCCCGGTTAGCCCCACTGGGCTCACAACCTGCAAACCTTACCCAGGTGTTAGGCCAGCCAGAGGGAAGATCTGTCTACAGCAACTGCAAATCCAAGGCATAGAGGCTTATATTGCTGTGCTCAGCCCACTCGTTCAGGCAGTCGAGACAGACATAGCAGCGGGGAAGCAGGAAATAGCTCTTTCCTCCCCCCAGGCACCAATACCATTCCCCTGCAACCACTGACATTACTTCAGGGCCTCAGCAGCTCCACAGAGTAGAGCTTCTGGACAGTAGAGGGCACCATACATAAACATGAAATGCCCAAGAAACCTGGTTCAGAGTAAAATTAATATAACTCCTGAGAAAGATGACAGGGACCTCATGAATCTTTCTGAAAGGGAGTTCAAAATAAAAATCATTAACATGCTAATGGAAGAATGGAAAAATATTCAAGAACTTAGGAATGAATTGTGGTCGGAGATCCAATCGTTGAAGAGTACAATGGAGGGAATTAAAAGCAGATTGGATATGGTGGAGGAGATGATAAATGAAAAAGAAACCAGAGAGGAGGAATACAAAGAAACTGAGGCACAGTGAGAAAAAAGGATCTCTAAGAATGAAAGAATATTGAGAGAACTGTGTGACCAATCCAAATGGAACAATATTCATGTTATAGGGATACCAGAAGAAGAAGAAGAGAGAGAAAGGAATAGAAAATGTCTTTGAAGAAATAATTGCTGAGAACTTCCCCAAACTGGGGCAGGAAATAGTCTCTAAGGCCACGGAGATGCACAGATCTCCCAACACAAGGGACCCAAGGAAGACAACACCAAGACATATAGTAATTAAATAGTAAATATCAAGAATAAGGACAGATTCTTATTCTCAAGAATAAGAATAAGAATCAAAGCAGCCAGAGAGAGAAATAAGATCACATACAAAGGAATGCCCATCAGGCTATCATCAGACTTCCCAGCAGAAACCTTACAGGCCAGAAGGCAGTGGCAATGAAGCTGAAAGGACTGGAACCAAGATTACTTTATCCAGTGAGATTATCATTTAAATTTGAAGGAGGGATTAAACAATTTCCAGATAACCAAAAGCTGAGAGAATTTACTTCCCACAAACCATCTGTACCGTGTATTTTGGAGGGACTGCTATAGATGGAAGTGTTCCTAAGGTTTAATAGCTGTTATCAGAGGTAACAAAACCACAGTAAAGAAAGTAGAACAGCTAATTACTAAGTAAATGCAGAATGAAATTAACTATCCCCGAAGTCAATCAAGTGATAGACAAAGAGTACAGAATATGATACTTAATATATAAAGAATGGAGGAGAAAAAAAAAGGAGGAGAAAAAATGAACATTAGATTGTGTTTGTAATAGCATATTAAGGGAGTTAAGTTAGACTCTTAGATAGTAAGGAAGTTAACCTTGAACCTTTGGTAACCACGAATGTAAAGTCTGCAATGGCAATAATTATATACCTATCAATAATCACCCTAAATTTAAATGGACTGAATGCACCAATCAAAAGACACAGAGTCACTGAATGGATAAAAAAACAAGGCCCATCTATATGCTGCATGCAGGACACTCACTTTAAATCCAAAGACATACACAGAGTAAAAGAGAAGGGATGGAAAAAGATACTTCATGCAACTAAAATAGAGAAAAAAACAGGAGTTGCAGTACTTGTATCAGACAAAATAGACTTCAAAACAAAGAAAGTCACAAGAGACAAAGAAGGACATTACATAATGATAAAGGGGTCAATCCAACAAGAAAATATAACAATTATAAATATCTATATTCCCAACACAGGGGCACCTACATATGTGAAACAAATACTAACTGAATTAAAAGGGGAAATAGAATGCAATGCATTCATTCTAGGAGACTTCAACACCCCACTCACTCTGAAGGACAGATCAACCAGACAGAAGATAAGTAAGGACACAGAGGCACTGAACAACACATTAGAATAGATTGACCTAACAGATATCTACAGAACTCTACTTCCAAAAGCAGCAGAATACACATTCCTCTCAAGTCCACAGGGAACATTTTCAAGAATAGATCATATACTAGGCCACAAAAAGAGCCTCAGTAAATTCAGATGAAATGAAATTGTACCAACTACCTTCTTGGACCACAAAGGTATGAAAACCAGAAATAAATTATCAAAGCAAACAAAAAAGGTCATAAACACATGGAGACTTCACAACATGCTCCTAAATCACCAATGGATCAATGACCAAATAAAAACAAAGATAAAGCAATATATGGAGACAAATGACAATAATAATTCAACACCACAAAATCTGTGGGATTCAGCAAAGGCCATGGTAAGAGGAAAGTATGTCACAATACAGGCCTACCTCAGGAAAGAAGAACAATCCCATATAAGCAGTCTAAACTCACAATTAATGAAACTAGAGAAAGAAGAACAAATGAGGCACAAATTCAGTAGGAGGAGGGACATAATAAAGATTAGAGCAGAAATAAATAAAATTGAGAAGAATAAAACAATGGAAAGAATCAATGAAAGCAAGAGCTGGTTCTTCAAGAAAATAAAGAGAGTAGATAAACCTTTACCCAAACTTATCAAGAAAAAAATAGAGTCTACACACATTAACAGAATCAGAAATGACAAAGGAAAAATCACTATGAACACTGCACAAATACAAAGAATTATTGGAGAATACTATGAAAAATTATATGCTAACAAACTGGATAACCTAAGAGAAATGGATAACTTTCTAGAAAAATACAACCTTCCAAGGCTGACCAAGGAAAAAACAGAAAATCTGAACATACCAATTACCAGCAATGAAATCGAACTGGTAATCAAACACTACCTAAGAACAAAACTACTTTGCCAGATGGCTTCACTGCTGAATTTTTTCAAACATTTAGTGAAGACCTAATACCCATTCTTCTTAAAGTTTTCTGAAAAATAGAAGACAAGGGAATACTTCCAAACTCATTCTATGAGGCCAGTATCACTCTACTACCAAAACCAGGCAAAGATCCAACAAAAAAGAAAATTAGAGACTAATATCCCTGATAAACATAGATGCAAAAATGCTCAACAAAATATTAGCAAACTGAATTCAAAAATACATCAAAAAGGCCATCCATCATGATCAAATAAGATTTATTCCAAAGATGCAGGGATGGTACAACATTCGAAAATACATCAACATCATCCACCATATCAACGAAAAGGACAAAAACCATGTGATAATCTCCATAGATGCTGAAAAAGCATTTGATGAAATTACATACCCATTCATGATAAAAAGTCTCAACGAAATGGGTATAGAGGGCAAGTTCCTCAACATAATAAAGGCCATGTATGACAAACCCACAGGCAACATTATACTTAACAGTGAGAAGCTGAAAGCTTCTCCTTTAAGTTTGGTAACAAGACAAGGATGCCCACTTTCCCCACTTCTATTCAACATAGTACTGGAGGTCCTAGCCACGGTAATCAGACAATACAAAGAAATAAAAGGCATCCAGATTGGCAAGGAAGAAGTTAAACTGTCCTATTTGTAGGTGACATGATATTGTACATAAAAAAACCCAAAGGAATGCACTTCAAAACTACTAGATCTAATATCTGAATTCAGGAAAGTTACAGGATACAAAAATTCATACACAGAAATCTGTGGCATTCCTATACACTAACAATGAACTAGCAGAGAGAGAAATCAGGAAAACAATTCCATTCACAATTACATCAAAAAGAATAAAATACCTCAGAATAAACCTAACCCAGGAAGTGAAAGCCGTATACTCTGAAAACTACAATACACTCATGAGAGAAATTAAAGAAGATACCTATAAATGGAAACACACTCTGTGCTCATGGATAGGAAGAATTGATATTGTAAAAATGACCATCCTGCCTAAAGCAATGTATAGATTCAATGTAATTCCTGTCAAAATACCAACAGCATTCTTCCACAAACTAGAGAAAATCGTCCTAAAATTCATATGGAACCACAAAAGATGCCAAATAGCCAAAGCAATCCTGAGAAGGAAGAATAAAGCAGGGGGAATTATGCTTCCCAACTTTAAGCTCTACTACAAAGCCACAGTAATCAAGACAATTTCGTACTGGCACAAGAACAGACCTATAGACCAATGGAACAGACTAGAGAGCCCTGATATAAACCCAACCATATATGATCAATTAATATATAATAAGGGAGCCATGGACATACAATGGGGAAATGACAGCCTCTTCAACAGCTAGTGCTGGCAAAACTGGACAGGTACATGCAAGAGAATGAAACTGGATTATTGTTTAACTCCATACACAAAAGTAATCTCAGAATAGATTAAAGACTTGAATGTAAGTCATGAAACCATAAAACTCTTTGAAGACAACATAGGCAAACATCTCCTGAATATAAGCATGAGCAACTTCTTCCTGAATGCATCTCCTTGAGCAAGGAAAACAAAAGCAAAAGTTAACTCATGGGACTACATCAAACTATAAAGTTTCTGTATGGCAAAGGACACCATCGACAGAACAAAAAGGCATTCTACAGTATGGGAGAATATATTTGTAAAGGCATATCCAACAAGGGGTTAACATCCAAAATATATAAAGAACTTACATGTCTCAACACCCAAAAAGCAAATAACCCAATTAACAAATGGGCAGAGGATATGAAGAGACAGTTATCCAAAGAAGAAATTCAGATGGCCAACAGAAACATGAAAAGATACTCCACATCACTAATCATCTGGGAAATGCAAATTAAAACCACAATGAGATATCACTTCACACCAGTAAGGATGCCCAGCATCAAAAAGACTAAGGACAACAAATGCTGGCATGGATGTGGAGAAAGGGGAACTCTCCTATACTGCTCGTGGTAATGTAAACTAGTTCAACCATTGTGGAAAGCAATATGGAGGTTCCTTAAAAAACTAAAACTAGAAATACCATTTGACCTGGGAATGCCATTCCTTGGAATTTACCCAAAGAATACAACTCAGATTCAAAAAGACATATGCACCCCTATATTTATTGCAGCACTTTTTACAATAGCCAAGTATGGAAGCAACCTAAGTCTCCATCTGTAGATGAATGGATAAAGAAGGTGTGGTACATATTCACAATGGAATACTATTCAGCCATAGGAAAGGAACAAATACTACCATTTGCAATGACATGGATGGAGCTGGAGGACATTATGCTCAGTGAAATAAGCCAGGTGGAGAAAGACAAATGCCAAATGATTTCCCTCATTTGTGGAGTATAACAATGAAGCAAAACTGAAGGAACAAAATGGTAGCAGACTCAGAAACTCCAAGAATGAACTAGTGGTTACCAATGGGGAGGGTTGTGGGAGGGTGGGTGGGCAGGGGGAGAGAAGGGGATTAAGGGGTATTATGTTTAGTACATATGGTGTGCGGGGTCATAGGGAGAACAGTGTAGCACAGAGAAGGCACACAGTGAATCTGCGTCATCTTGCTGTACTGATGGACAGTGGCTGCATTGTGGTATGGGTGGGTTCTCGACAAAATGGGTAAATGTAGTAACCACATTGTTTTTTCATGTGAAACCTTCATAAGAGTCTATATCAATCATACCTTAATAAAAATGTTTTAAAATTAAAAAGAAAAAAAATAATCTTACATTTTTAACTTCCTGGGTATTTAAAATACAATCTTTAAGATGGAATCCTTCCTGATTTTCACTATGTTGTTTAAGGCTGGGCCTGCATGCAAAATTAGTTGCCTAGGTTACAAACTACTTAATTAGGGCAGGAAGGAGATAAAAACAGCATATAGGTAAAGGTAAAAAAGGTAAAAAAGCTGGGCCTGCATGATTAACACAATAAAGACATGGACTACGCTGAGGTACCTTCCTTTATCTGGGAAATATTCAAAAATTCCAGGCCAAGTTGCTCTTGGCTTTTTGAGCTTTAATTGATTAATTTTGGGTCTTTTTCTCTCCCCCACCCAGCTCATATCTATTTTCCTGCCTAACAATATCTCTCCCCTGCTTAAAGTCCTTCAAGCATATCCTTATTTCAGAACTGGTGAGGAAAAGAGCTTGGTTCTGACTGAAGTGGGGGGAGAAAAAGCAGTAAGAGAAAACAGCTAAGTGCAGATACTTTGTAGAGGAGTTTTACTAGGACTCTTTTACCTCCTAAGTTTTAACTACAATATACTAATCTTTGACCACTAAATTGTATCCTTCCATGTCTCTCCTAAAACCTGGTTTACTACTTCCTTGAGGCTGATAGTCCCTTACCTTCCCACCATTTTCTCTCAGGTATCTAATCACTTGATTTTATTTTCTCCCCTATCCTACCAAGATGCTATGTGGCCACTTAAATATCTCTCTAGGGAATGTGTGTTTGCTCCCTCTCCAGCACCTGACTGCCCTACCAAAACCCTAAACCTAGATTTATGCATCAGCCTTCTGTGTTCTACTTCTGGGTGAGTGTTACGACCATGTGATTTGGTACCACTATAAATGCATGATTAATTCACATTGCCCTTGGGGCATTCATCTATGTGTTTCTTCTAGTCAGCTCTCTTTTCTGTTTTTTTTACTGAGATGTAAGTGACACATACACTTATATTAGTTCCAGCTGTTACAACGTAATGATTCAATATTTTTATATATTGTGAAAAGATCACCACAATAAACTTAGCCAACATCCAAGTCAGCTCTCTTTTCTTTCAGTTTTACCATCCTTCCAGACCTCTCTGCATAGCAGGAAATCCACCCCCCCGCCCCGTCTTCAGCAAACACACAGAGAAATGGAGGCTATTAGGTATGAAGACGTCCCTTGATGTCCATTAACCACCTACCTACAAGTTAGCTCTATCTGTGCAAACTTTCTTTCCCTCCCTCCTGCTTTGGAGGAAGAAGTTTCTTTTCCCTGTGATTGAGGCTAATTCTTCTAATGAGGCTGTAGCTTTTCCAGGGTGGTGCTTGCTCCATTAACTTCTGTCTCCTGAATTTTCAGTCCCTCTATGGTTTTTTATTTGCTGCAGCCTATTGTATGTGGCAGATTGTCCCCTCATAACAAAAATCTTTTCCTCAATCCTGCCTCCTTCTCTAGGTAGTACACCTCTGTCCTTTTGTATTCAATAGCCTCACGGTAAGAGTCCACACTTGCTTCCTCTGCTTCCTTACCCATTGCAAGTTAGACTTCTGCCCACCACCTCACTGAAACTGCTTTCCCCCAAATCAGAGTGGCCTCCTAATTGCAAAGCCCAATTATTTGTCCTTCTTGAACTCTGTGAAGCATGCTACTGTTGAATAGTTTCTCTCTCTTAAAGCCCCTTCCTCCTTTGAGCCTTGAAGAGGAGGTTGTTTGCCAGGAGCTTACCAAGGCACAAAAGATTGGCTGAAGTCCCACCTGCTCTCAACCTGACTCAGCTCTCCCACAGCCTCTGATGTACCCCCATTGATTAACCACTACTATTCATTAGCCTGGAGTCATTAGCCATAGTGTCTTCCCATTGTCCACTTGGAAAATGTGGCCAATGCCTAGATTGGCTGTCTCACCTCTTTTCTGATTCCCCCTTAAGTGTGCATCACTGAATGCTAGAAGTTTAAAATTTAAGAACTGCTTTTCCCAGTGTACTTCATATCCTGGGCTCCAAGGGTAACCTAACTTTCTCCAAGCAGATCAATGCCTTGAGATTTGGGGTGGCAGTGGTGGTGGGGTGGGTGCAGGGTGCCCTAGGAGCAGCAGGGAAGTGAACACTGAGTTGGAGGCCATGCTTCTTCCTCTTTCAGTGGACAATCTGAGAGGTGGAATTGTTAAAACTTTTCCTTTTTACTGTGGCTGGAGCAGAGTTCCCAGTGTTGGTCTTTACCTTTCTATATGTTAAAAAGCAGGGTTGGGGCATCCATTCTGTTGTATTCTTAATCTTTGTAGTATTTCCAAGGTCCAGTATAATGCCTGGCACATAGTAGAAACTCAGTATATGAATACATGAAAGAAATTTTTCATGTTCAAGTAATTACTTCACTTCATAGACCTATTTTCTCATAATGTTATTAGTTTCAGTATATAGTAACACGAATTGTGTGATTATCATCATAGAGGTAGGGAATTCCAGGATGCTGTCATGCTGTGCTGGTGGGAAGGTGCTCCCCTCAAGTTGTGAGAGGTCCTAGGGGTCCTATCTAGAGTGGAACATTAAGGAAGGGCTCTTTGGTTTGGGATGTACACATTGATATCTTCACTGTGCAAGATGACACGGGCCCTGGAGTACTCTCATCCCAAGCTTTTTACACTTAGGCTTTTGATGAATGTTCTTTTATATTTCCATTTATTATGTATTCCAGCTATATTAAAACAAAAATATTAAAACATAAAATACAGATGCAAAACTAATTCACATCCAAAATTCCGTGACAGTAGTGGTTTACGAATTTGATTTTAGGGCCCATCGCTGCCCTGCCTATGATTGCGTTATACTTCCTCATCTCTTATGTCTTGTTCAGCCCCTCTCAAAGCATTTGGTCAAATCCCACTTGGATATATATATATATATATATATATATATATATATGAAACACATCCCTGATTCTCTCTCCCACCTCATGCCATTTGTGTGGCATTTCCACTGGTCTATCAGTTCATGTTTAAGCACTTCACAGCTTAAATATCTATTACCTCAATATGATTGCATTAAGTGGGAAAAGAATTTAGCTGGAAATATACCCTCCACCCTGAAAAAATGCACCCTGTCTCCCAATGCTCCCATCTCTTGGGCCTCTCCACCATTCCATAACCTTTCTTCCCCCACATCTTCATCTGATTAGAAGCTGCATTGGATTTAAGACTGGAAGGAGCCTGCTTCTCTGAGGCAGTGGAAGTGTTATCAGGGAAAAACAACTTGCCATTTGGGGGCTCTCTAGCTCTGGCATTTGTTCCGACATCTGTTTGGAATTGCCAGCTGAGAGTCCTTTTGGTTGGCTAGAGTCATTAAGGCATAGTGAAACATTTAAATATCCTAAGGCAGTATATGATTAAAATAATCTGTAAGAGCAGGGGTGTGCATACTTTTCCTGTAAAAAGGACAGGCAGCAAATATATTCAGCTTAGCAACACATAGTTTGTCTCTACTCAACTCTGCTGATGATGTTGAGGGAAAGCATCCATAAGCAAAATATGAATGATAGGTGTGGCCAGATTTGGCTCACGGGCTGTAGTTCCAAACCCTGTGTAAGAGAAAAATCTATCCTAATCATACTATCTTTTAAAATATATTCCATCCAGTGTTCAAATAGCTGATACCCTGTTTCATTTCTAATTATTCAAGTCTCAGTCATTCATTTCTGAACAATCAATAGTCAAGTCTTTGTAAGGTAAAATTGAGCCAAAAGGACCAGGTGAAGAGGTAACAAAGGAGTCAAAAGTTTAATAGGACGCAATCTCGGGTGATGTTTGCTGGTCTGGTTAGTCACAGGCTGGAGAAGTCACACCCAGCAGGGCTGGCAGTGAGTTTATAAAGAAGTTAGGGGGAGGGAGAGCATAGGTCTACAGTGGCACAAGGATTGGCTAGCCTAAGGCACGTGTCATTGGCCTTTACAGTAGACAAAGGACCAGAAAGTTATTACTCCTTTTCTAGGTTGGGAGGAAGCAGCAGCTGGGGATTTTGGCACGTCATCAGGCCAGAATCTGTTGGTCTCTTTCCCTTACTAGGCTGGGGTTGGGGGCTTTGCTGCCCCCTTTCCTTATTTGGTGAGGGCTGAGCTCATCTGATGTGCTCCCCCCTCCCTCCAGTGCCTCCAGCCTTACATTCCAGCCTTTTGGTTATAATGGGCACTGACTCAATATGGCTACTTCTGGCTGAGGAGGGGCAGTGTGGGCAGGGTTAAGGCTGGTGGGAGGCCAGAGGAAGCTTGGAGGGAAGGGGTGAGTACTGATGTACTAGCATAGTCTTGTGCACCTCTACCATCTGACCTCTCTATCGGTGGCCGGAGGTTCCAGCAGATATATTGTCCTTGTCTCTCAGGACTGACATATCCAGCATGATTACCCAGGCTTCGCCCTGTCCAGTACTGTTGTCTGGAAAATGAGAGACAGACCGAGACTCGTTCATAGCAGGCAGCCTGGACAAAGGAATGGAAAGATGAGCATTGGGTGGGACAAGCGGGTATCTTTCCTTGGGGATTTGGTGGAGGGTCTCGTACCTAGCAAATGGTCTTGCTGACTCCTCTTGGGCAGCCAGTTTGGAAATCTCTTAACATTACAGTGGCCCAGTACAATTGTTCTCCCTGCTGACAAGGTACTTTTTGAAAGCATGTCCGGGGGACCAATTGGTGTAGTTGGAGCATACTTGATATGACTCACTGGTTACAGACACAGTTTGCCAGAGCCAGATGGGTCATTGTGGCCAGCACCAGTGTGAGTAAGGCACAAATGGGGGGGCCCTGTCTCTCTAGACCTCCACCTATCATGACTAGGTGCTTGTTTGAGCCTGGAGATGTGGTACAACAGAGAGTGTCCCAATAGCTTGGCAGCCGTGGGAGTGGTAAGGATCACCATGTATGGTCCCATCCACCATGGTTGGAGTTCTTTAAGAAGGACTTTGTCTCCCAGCTGTAGAACCTCCGTGATTCCTGGATCTGAGGGGGAGGTGGGTTGAGGCAGCAACTGGTCTGCGTGTTCCCTGAGGAGATGTCTTAGGGGTGAGAAGTAAGGTAAGTAGAGGGCTAGAGGGGGTGGAGTTGTAGGCAGGCCTGTGTTTAGAAGGAAAGGTCTATCATACATTAACTCAAAGGCACTTAGTCCGGTGGGTCCCCTAGGGGCAGCTTGCAATCGGGTGAGAGCAATTGGGAGTAGGTCTGGCCAGGAGGTCTTTACCTCTAATGAGAGTTTGGTAAGTTGATCCTTGAGAAGGCCATTGTTCCTTTCCACCTTACCCGAGGATTGAGCCTGATAGGGTATGTGTAGTTTCCAGGAGATATTTAGAGAGTCAGTCACTAGTTGTGTGACCTTTGAGATGAAAGCTGGTCCATTGTCCGACTAGAGTGATGTCGGGAGGCCAAAATGAGGGATGATGTGTTCCACCAACGTCTTTGCCACCACCGACGCAGTCTCTTGGCAGGTAGGAAAGGCCTCCATCCAACCTGAAAATGTATCAACCATGAGCAGTAAATATCTGAGATTTCTGTGTCTAGGCATGTGGGTAAAATCAATCTGCCAATCTTGTCCAGGTAGTGCCCCCTGCAGCTGGTGGAAGGCCACATAGCGTTTGAAGGTTCCTTTAGAAGAAACATGATGACAGGTGGTGTAAGCCATATGTACCTGGTCAATGGTCTTTCAGAGCCCAGGTGGGGTGAAGATAGGGGAGAGGAACCTGTATGTAGCCCTGGACCAATATGGAGGAATTGGTGAACCGTAGATACGTTTTCCCTGGCCTGGGCTTGGGGAAGGGCTATCCTGTCTTTAAGATGTATCCATCCCTGTTGTCCAGCCATTCCACCCTGGTCTAAAAGTTGTTGTTTTTCTTCTTTGGAATAATTAGGAGTTATAGAGGGGGAGAGAAACAATACTGGGGAGTAATCAGGACCCGAGGTTAGTTGTCAGGCAGTAGCATCAGCTAGAGCATTCCCTTTAGTGACCGGGTTGGTACCTGTCTGGTGTCCCTGGCAATGAATAATAGCCACCTCCTTGGGTTCCTGTAAGGCCTGGAGTAGGTGATGATTGTTTTACCATTTACAATCAGGGTCCCTCAGGTAGTGAGGAATTCCCTTTCCTTCCAGATCGCCACATGGCTGTGTGCAATTAGGAAATCATACTTTGAGTCGGTGTTAATGGCTACCTTAAGACCTGCCACCAACTGTAAAGGCTCAGGTGAGGGCTACTAGTTCTGCCTTTTTTGTGTGTGAGGAGGAGGAAACTACTGTGTAGGCCGCCCACCTGCACCCATTTGAATCCCTGACTGAGCTTCCATCCATGAACAGAGTTAAGTCTGGGTCATTGAGAGGTGTGTCCTGGAGACCCTCACGTGGGAGTTAAAGGGTTTCCACCAGCTCTATGCATGAGTGGCTAGACGTGGCAGACAAACTGGAGGGAGGAAGGAGGGTGGTTGTGTTTAATGATGGTGACACCTGTAAAGTTAACTGGGGGTGTTCAATAAATAGGAGGTGAAATTCCTGCACTCATGATGGGCTGAGAGAGGCCAAGGATTTGTGGCCCAGAAGGTCCTGTGAATGATGAGAGGAGTATACAGTTATTGCCTGTAGGAGGGTTAGTTTCAGAGCTTCTTTGGCGAGGCACACTGCTGCTGTCAGGGCTCTAAGGCAGGGTTGCCACCCCTTAGCGGTGGGATCCAGTTGTTTTGACAGGAAAGTGACCAGTCGGTGTCCAGGTTCTACTGGCTGGACCAGCACCCCAGTTGCTATTCCTGTTTTTTCTGTAGTATATAAGAGAAAAGGTTTGTTAGGGTTAGGCAGCATAAGTGGGGGTGAGGAGAGGAGGGCATTTCGCAGTTCTTCAAAAGCATGTGCCACTGCTGTAGGAGAGGTGAGTGGCCCAGAGGGCGTTTCTTTGGCAGCAGCATACAGAGGCTTAGCTAATAAGACAAAGTTAGGGACCCAGTGTCAGAAAAACCCCACCAGTCCGAGAAATGACAAGATCTCAGCTCCTGAGGTGGGTGATAGAAGAGCTCTAATAGAGGCTGTTTGGTTCACTGTAAGTGCCCTGGAAGAAGGAGTTAGGGCCACTCCGAGGTATGTAACTTGTGGGGTGGATAACTTAGCTTTTGATGGAGAGACTCTATATCCTTGCTGAGCCAGGAAGTTTAGGAGGGAAGCCATGTCTTGAACAGAGGCCTCTGTTGTGGGGCTACATAGAAGGAGATCATCGACATACTGTAAGAGAGTGCTGACTCCCGTGTCATGATGGGACAGATCTTCCGCCAGTGCCTGTATGAAAAGGTGAGGACTGTCCCAGAAGCCTTGAGGGAGGACCATCCAAGTTAGTTGTCTAGTTCGGTGGGTGTCTGGGTCCTCCCAGGTAAAGGCAAACAGTAACTGGGAATCGGGGTGTAGAGGAATGGTGAAGAATGCATATTTAAGGTCTAAAACTGTAAAGTGGGAGGTGTCTGGGGGAACCTGAGACAAGAGAGTGTAAGGGTTAGGGACGACTGGGTGAAGAGGGACTATAGCTTCATTGATTATCTGCAGGTCTTGAACAAGCCGGTAGGTTCCTGCCTGATGGCTTCTTGACTGGAAGGATGGGAGTGTTACAAGGAGAATTAGTTGGTACCAGAAGCCCTTGGGAAAGAAGATGGTTAATGACAGGTTGGATGCCCTTGCAATGGGCTTGGGAAATAGGAAATTAAGGCCTAGAAGGAAAGGAGGACGGGTCCTTAAGGCGGATGAGGACCGGGGCATGATGGCTCACCACTACAGGAGTAGAGGTGTCCCAGACCATCGGGTTAACATTGGTCGACGGTGCAGGAGGGTCCACCGAGGCCTCAGGGCCACAACTTATACTGGCTAGGGTGATGAGTGAACTTGGTTGGGGATGACTAAGTGGCAGGGAGACTGAGGCACCAAGCTTGGATGGGAGATCCCTCCCTAACAAAGGGATGGGACAGGATGGGATGACCAGAAATGAGTGGGTAAGAGGATGGCCCTCAAATGTGCAGACTACCGGACCTGTCTCTAGAGGCTTAGAGGGGATTCCCGTGACACCCACAACCGAGACCTGGGAAGGATGTAGACATCCATGAAAGGAAGGTAAAACAGAGTAGGTAGCCCCCATGTCCACCAAAAAGGAAACGGACTTACCTGCTACCCACAGTGTGGCCCTGGGCTCAGCAAGGGTGATAGGGGTGTTCGAGTCCAGGAAGCTTCAGTCTTTGAGTAGGCCCAGCAGGTCTGGAGGGGAGTCTCTTGGGGGGCCTGCCTCTTGCGATACTCTGTCATGGGGGGATGACCTTCCCCAGCCAGGCACTCTACCTTCCAATGACCTCTCTTACCGCAAACCGGGCAGGGTTTAGTTGGCTTATTGGTTGGGTTGGGGCATCTCTTTGCCCAGTGGCCTTCCTGGCTGCACCGGAAGCAAGATCCTGGAGGCTCATGAGCTCCGGACCAGTCTTTGGTGTGATGAGACCCCTGTCCTGCCGGTCGTAGGGCCGCCGCGAAGGCTCGGGTTCAGGATACTATTCTCCTCCCATATTCTTCATCACGGGTATTAAAGACTTTAAAGTGGAGTCTGGGGCCCCTCCTCTGCCTTTTTAAACTTACATCTTATGTCCGGAGCTGACTGGGTAATAAAATGAGTACCCAACACCGTGGACCCCAACAATGAGTTGGGGTCGAGGTGGGTATGTATAGAGAGAGCCTCAGTGAGCTGGTTAAGAAAACAGGCTGGGTTCTCATCAGGTCTCTGAGTAATCTCTCTCAGCTTATAATTAATGGCCTTTTGAGCCACCTTATTCATACCTGCCAGTAAATACCAGAGCATTCGGTCCTGCTGAGTTCTCTATAATACCAAGATATTATATTTGGTATTATAGTCCCATTGGGTATTATAGTCCCATTGGGGGGTCCATGAGAGGAACTGCTTCCATCCCAATTGGCTCAGCCTGATCCATGTTATGTGCCTCATTTGCACAATTTGGGTGGCAGAGGTAACACGGTCATATTTCTCAGAGGTAAGAGTGGAGGTTAGGATAACATGTATATCATGCCAGGTAAGTTCATAGGCCTGAGTTAGGTAGTCAAACTCCTTGGTATAAACTGTGGGGTTAGAGGAAAAAGAGCCCAGGTGTTTCTCAATCTGGGATAAGTCTCCTAGGGAAAAAGGGGTGTGAACCCGGACAACCCCTTCTGTTTTTGCAACCTCTCGGAGAGGGGCTACTAGTTGGACCTTTGTTTGGGGCGGCCACTGGGCCTTGGATCTGGTGACCGGAGGGCTAGACCAACTGGGTGCTAAGGGTGGTGCGGGCACATAAGTTGGCGGTGGGGTGGGAACAGGAAGTGAAGGATAAGATGGCAGTGCACTGGAAGAGGAGTAAAGAAACGGGGAATGGTGGGTGTGGGGAGGGGTGTAGGGTAGGGAGAGAAAGAAGGTGGGTCTGTGCTGAGAGGTCTCTTGTCCACGGCTTCTGGTACCGGAGGGCGGGAGAAGCCTGTTCCGGTGGGGAAAGAGGGCAGTGAAGGTGGGAGGAGAGGGGGAGGGGGTGGTGCAGACACCAGAAGAGGAGAGGAGCATTAAGATGGCATGGCTGAGAATGAAGGACCTAAAGATGGCAGTGACATGTGTGAGGACAAAGGACCTAAAGATGGCGGTGACAAGTGTGAGAACAAGGGACCTAAAGACGGCGGTGACACAAGGGGGAGGGGATTGCGGGCTGAGGGAGGTGGGCAGCCGAAGTCCTCCGGCAGATCTGAAAAAGAGGAAGGACTGGGCAGAGTAAGAGGCTGACAATCCTTAACTGGAGGTTGGGCCAGGAGAATCTGGGTCATTGAACACAACGTAAACATCAGGGTGGGAGCGCCATGTCCAAAAGGCATGGACCACTTCCCAGTTCGGTGACAGAAGTTAGGTCAGTGAGGGGGCTAAAATCCAAAGTTCCCTCCGGGGACCAGTGAGATTGATTGTCCAGAGGATACTGAGAGCAGAGTTGGACCAGTTTGTGTTTATGGATCTTCTCCACTATATCTAGGGTCACCAGATTGGATATGAGACACTGCAGAGGGGTCTGAGCCTCTGATTTAGAGGACTAGTTCCCCATGTCTGTTACCCATTTCCCGGAGCCCCTAAACTGGCAAGCCCAGCCTCCCAAACTTGCTCAGGTTAGGAGGAGACAGGGAAGTATTGTACTCTTCCCCAGAGATCTGGGAGCCCAGGTGAGGGTGTCTCCTCTATCTCGGGACCAGGACAGGCTTAATGCCCAGAGAACCTGGATGTAGCTACAGTTTCGAAGTTAACCAAACCAGGTGGAGACAGGACTGGGAAAACAGACCGGGGGAAAGGAGGGACTCACCAAATCACCGTCCGAGGTGCTGAGAGTAGGCGGAGGTCCCGTATCAGGGAAGGAGGGGTGGGAGCTACCGGTGGCTGGCCGGAGCCACACACCTTATCTCTTTCCTGGGTTTCAGCACCAGATGTAAGGTAAAATCGAGCTGAAGGGACCAGGAGAGGAGGCAACAAAGGAGCCAAAAGTTTAATAGGGTGCAATCCTGGGAGATGTTCCCCGGTCTGGTTAGTCACAGGCCGGAGAAGTCGTGCCCAGCAGGGCAGGCAGTGAGTTTATAAAGAAGTTAGGGAGAGCATAGGTCTACAGTGGTGTGAAGATTGGCTAGCCTAAGGCACGTGTCATTGGCCTTTACAGTAGACAAAGGACTAGAAAGTTACTACTTCTTTTCCAGGTTGGTAGGGGGCAGCAGCCAGGGATTTTGGAACATCATCAGGCCAGAATCTGTTGGTCTCTTTCCCTTACTAGGCTGGGGTTGGGGGCTTTGCTTATTTGGTGAAGGCTGAGCTCGTCTGACATGCTCACCCCTCCCTCTGGTGCCTGCAGTCTTACAGTCTTCAGATTATTAATATTACTATTTTTTCATCAAAATAATTGGCTAAATAATGAGACTCACCAGAAAATAGATGAACTGAAAGTCACTGTCTAGTGTAACTAAATGTGTAGCTGTGGGCAAATCATAGCACTACCCTAGACCCCAGTTTTTTTAATCTGTTAAGATTAGGGGGTTCAATCTCTTGATTTCTTTCTTTAAAATAATGTTTGTATTAAAATAAATTCATGTTGACTGTAGCACCTTTAGGAAATAGAATTAGCAGAAAGAGAACAAGAGACTCTACAACTCTAGCATGAAGAGACAACACTGTTAATGTTTTGGCTCATGTCCTTTCAGTTTCTATCAATTTAGCTATTCCACTTACTTTTCTATCTTTAAATAATAAAAATGGGGTCATAACAAACAGCTGTGTGATATCAAATGTTCACTTAATATTGAACATAAGCATTTTTCCATGTTAATTAAATATTTTTCTACAATATCATATTTGGTAGTTGAGTAGTATTCCATTCTGTGGATGTACCATGGTTCATTTAAACAATCTCTCCTTTTGTTAGGTTGTTTCCAGTTTTTTGTTTCTATAAACTACATTGCCATGGACATCTTTGTAGAGAGCTTTGCACACATTCATGCCCTATTTCCTTGTTTCTTTCAACTTTAAAACTTTTCAAAGTTCAGCCGTCATTCCATATTTGGTCAACAGAGGGCATCTTAGGCTCTCCTTTTCAGGGCAAGGCCTTAAAGCCACTTCTACAGTATGTATAACAAGAAACACAGTGGTTTTTATTGTGAAAATCACTCAATTTTAGATCTTTGGTAACGATCAACAAACTCAAAAAAGAATCAAAGTCGTTTATTTTTATGTCTAACAAGACTACACATACACACATACCCCCAATACTCAAAAAAAATGTACTGCTTTGTTAGTGTTTCAACTCAAAATGAATAAAAATTATCCCTTTTTTCTCAATTTAGTATAACTAAGGGAGTGCTCTGCTTTATGCAAAGACCTAAAGTTCCTGCAAAAGACTGTGTTAGATAGTGACAAACAAGCAGGAAAGAGAACTGAATGCTGCAAATACTGACCTTGCAAAGAAAAATCCAGAGGATCTATAGCTCTCTAGAAATACAGAGTTTGGGGCAACACTGAATGGTATCTTAGACTGTTATCTATCATCTGCCAGCCAGGTTGTGGTAGGTCGGTAGGTCGTCCTATAGGTTTTGTTAGATAGAGCTTGGAATAATTGACTTATGTGCATTTTTCTTAGTTTTCACCAAGAGCAGTGATCTCCCTACACTTCTTGGCACACCCAGTGACACCTGGCAAATCACCAAGTACAAGGGAGGTACTTAAATACTTGTCACTCAGTATCAATAGACAAGTTTTTATTCTAGTATAAAGATGATCACTGAGAGGTAGACTATAGCAGTTAAGGATTAGGCTCTGGAGCCAGCTTGCCTATATTTGTACTCTTAACTCTGACACTGACTAGCTGTACTAGGAATATTACCTCCCTGAGCCAATGGTGGTATCATGTAGGTGGTACTAGTACCTACTTTAGATGGTAATTATGAGAATCACACAAGTCTAAACATGTAGACATTAGCACAGGGCCTGGACTATGACAAGCTCTTGATAAATGTTGACTAGAATGACTAAGTGATTACCAAGATATTTTTTCCCTTAATTTAAAACATTATGTTTCTTCATGGCTGATGCTCTCTCCAAGCTCCTCTTGTAGCAACTGAGGACACCAGCTCCCCAGGCTCATCTCCTGGGGCCATGGCTCTGCTGGCTGCAGGAAGCTCCCTCATAGCTCACCCTGTGCTCCAGGGTACTTAGCTCTACCCACACATCCCTTACCAAGTCACCTCTTTCCAAATTTTAGCCCAGCCATCCCTCAACAGAACTCCATTTGATCCCACCAAATCACAACATTTCAGATATAAATAGTCATCTGCACAGAGATTATCTGAGATGTCATATGGAACATTTGTGTTTTCTTCACAGGGCTCAAAAGAAATGTGATCAGACCAGAAACAAGGCTTTGTGACGGGAGGAATGTCAGTAAGGATGGAAGCACCACAGTATCTGCTCCTTCGTGCCAGCTGTACAGTGGTTTCCTCTTCCTGAGCCAGCCGTTTTGTGCAGTGTCCTCTGCCCTTTTCCTAATTCCAACATACTCCTACCCATAACTGGATTCTCTAGGGTGGGCAGGTGTGGGGAATAAAATTCATATGTTCCCTTAGGGGCGAGTATTGGGATTCAGCTGGCTAGTTTAAAAATGTCTTCCCCTCCCATTCTGATAGGCTCTAGAGGGGTATGTGGCCTCCTCCCTATGAAGCTGGTGACTTAAGACTAACACAGGAAATAAGAAAGAAAAAAAAAAGGTTAAGCTGAAGCTAATTTAAATGATCTTTGGAGTTTGGAGCAGTTGAGTAACAAGAAATGGGGCTTAAGACAGCTGAGCCCTTAATGAGGTTGGGACTTCCCAGGTAGAGAGGAAAGGGATTGGTTTATAGGCATCTGGAGGAAGCAGAAAGTGAAGGAAGTTTAAAGAGACAGGAAGTACACAGGGATAGTGAAGCCACACTGCATAGGCACAGTAGTTTAGATGCGTTAGGCCTTAGAAAAGCAAAGGTTTTTGAACAAAAGAGTGACATAGTTTAGTGCTGAATAAAGGATTAATCTGGCAACAGTGTTCATTTTAAATTGAAGGGGACAGGGTGAGGGGAGTGGAGTGGGAAGGACATTTGAGCCAGGCTTGGGCCTCGTTATCAGGTCACCACTGTGACACAAGCTGGGAGGCCTTGTGTAAGTGCTTGGCCTGGCTGAGCCTCTGTTTCCTCATCTGTAAAACGATGTGTCAGAGGTTTCTGGAAGGATTAATCATTCACTAAGTATTTTACTGGGTTTCTAGAATGTGCCAGATACTTTGCTAGGTGTTGGATACAAAAATGGATAAAAAAAAGACAGTCTCTGTCTTCCAGGATCTTATCATCTAGTAGAGGAGGATAGACAATAAAAAAGTTAGTAAACAGAATAAACCCGCAAAGCGTGATAAGGTGATAGTGTGTATAAGGTAGGCAGGAGAGGCATCTACTTTTCAGTCAAGGGGTCAGGGAAAGTCTGAGGACGTGGGGTTGACTGAGACCAGAGTATTGTGACGGAGACTGTCAGGCAAAGAGCAAAAAGAGGAATAATATGTTCAGGGGGCAGGAAAAGTTTGGTGAGTTCCCAGAACTGCAAAGAACCCTAGAGACAAGGGATGCACTGGGGGAGAAAGGCACTGAGATGGAAAGGAGAGCGGTGGCTGGATCTTGGTGGCAATCTGGCTTCTATTCTAACTGAAATGGTAAGTGGGGAGATTTGAGTGGGGAAGGTCATATCCAGATGTGTATTTTAAAACTATTACTCTGCTGTGAACTAAACAGAATTTGATGGGAGCAAGAGTCAGAGTGGGGATACTGTTCAGGAGGCTGTCTATCACAGTAGTCTAGGTGATGTCTTAGATTAGGGTCAAGGCGTGGAGCTCAAGGCAAGTGAGTGGATTCAAGAAATCTTTGTAAGGTAGAATCAAAGATTTTGCATGTGGGTGAGAAGAGGGAAGAAAAGGGTGAAGTCAAGTAAGAAAATAAGCTTCTAGCTTGAGTGACTGTGTAGAAAATATGATAACTGAGCTGGATAAAATTGGAGGAGGTACAGTTTTCAGGCCAGTGATGAGAAAACACATAAAATACCTTGTTCAGTACCTGGCACATAGAAGACCCTGAATAAATGGGAATTACTATTACTAATCTGGTCATTCTATATTTTATAACAATGGCTTCTTAAAAATAGCTGCAAACGGTAAGTTCTCTGTCCTTAAATATAGTATATATATGCACAAAATAGGACAGGATTGTGATACAAGTGGATGGTAATGGGTCTCTGAAATAAATTACAGCAAAAACTTCACTAATAATTTACGATGTTAAGAGGGGAAGGAATGTCTACAATACAACCAACTCAAGAAACTTTGCTTTATCAGATCAGTAGCTGGTAAGGTCTTACTACTTCTCTGAAATCACAGTAATGTAAACATGGAAACTACCTGAATGCTTCACATTTAAAGCTTTTATTTTGAAAAATAAAATACAAAAGTCATTAGGTTGTAAATGTATACAGTAATTTCCTCAACTTCTCAGAAACAATACAATGAATTATTTAAATAATTAAGATATTTATTATCCACATCAGTATATTTAAACAGATACAAGTGTTCTACAAAACATCAGAACATGTACAGATAACCTATTCCAAGATGAAACTGCCCACTTTTTCTGTAGAATCCCATTTTCGAACCCTCCCATTGAAAATAAAGTTTAGAATCCAGTAAGAAAAGATGAGGGCCAAAGCAGCTTTAAGAGAAAGCATGTGTCCCCTCTGGGTTCCTTATCCACGGGCGTGTGCACATAATTAGGATCAAGAGTGCAGTACTTAGCAAGCGGATCACTCAGGAAACCCCAAACGTGTACTGAAATTCCACCCTCTCAGTGGGAGGAGACCATGGTCCACACATTCCGCTGATCTCAGCAGGGCACAGCCAGTCCTAGAAATTCCCCTTCCGCTGGAAAGGCAGCAATCTTCCCTAGGGCAAACAAGCAACAGTGCGGTTACTGCAGTGGAGACACAGTCTTTCTCCCTGCACCACACCACCTCCTTCCCGGTGCGAACCTGGCACAAGCCAGGCAGACAGGCAGGAGGACCGACAACTACAGGGCCAGCTGTAGAAGGCCTGCGGCAAGGCACACTCTCCCTCAGAGAAGCTGTTAGATCCCGCCAGTAGCTTCAATGGGCAGAACAGGCAGATGGCAGCCAAAGCAGGGCTGCTCCTGCCCACTGCTAGCTCCATGCAGCTGTCTTCTGCAGTTGAAACTTCTGCAGGGGTACTGGTTGGGCGTCAGATGTCTAGGAGTCCAGTGCGCTGACTCTTCATTTGAAAAAGTGGATACTAAAAGAAGCTTTAGAGAACTCAATAACTGTCAAATGCGAAAGGATCCAAAAGGCAAGAAGACCAGTATCTGTCCTGAGATGTTTTGCTGTCTTAGCTTCTCCTAAGCGTGGGTACCTACAGGCCTCCACAAGCAAACAAAGATGAAATGCTGCTGTGGAGGTAAGGTGGAGGCTGGAGTCAACTGACACTACGTGCTGGTGGATAAATGAATCCCTGTGTGTGTGTGTTAGGGGAGAGAATTTATCTATACATTTGAAAGTATTTTGGATAAACAAAAGATCCAAGATAGCTGCTGTTATACATGCATGTCCATAGCACGTAAGTCTAACATTTAGCAAGTGCTTCTTAGCAAAAAGGCAATTATAAATCCTGAAACCTATTAATGTTATTAGCTCACTGCCTTCCATGATTTTGATATGCCATAATGGTGTTCACCTGCTTTTTCTAAGGTACTCGTGCTTTTCAACAGTGTTTACATGCTTTTCTATCTATAATCAATTAACACAGCAAGTCATAAAAATATTTTGTTCAAATTATTCAATGTCAATTCTCTCATTAGTACAACAGGAATAATACCATCTACTTGCCAGTGGCTTGAAACTTAAATGAAATCATTCTTATATGCATATGTATATAAGAATAATGCATATATTTATCATTGATGTTGTTATATATCATACTACACATTATATGTCATATATAATTTATATAGTACATATATAAAGTGCTTGGTATTTTATGTCTCTTAGAATATGCACTCAATTCATGGTTATTGTATGAAATAAAAATAAAATAGCACACAAAACTATAAGAAAAATAGATTTTTCAAGTTCTAAATGATTTAAGAGAGCACCACATCATTCAGAGCAAGACAAAATCTTAAGAAAGAGTTGGAGAAGGGCAGGAACTTGGGGGAGCAATGCCGGGAGGTCTGGGCTCCGAAACCAGCTTAGTGGCTAACCGGCTGATGTACCTGGGCACGGACCTGATGGCCACTCAGAGAAAAAGCATGGTGGCCTCGCCTGCACTGTAGTCCTTGGCTACAGTGAAACAACAGAGATGACAAAAATCAGCAAGGGGAGACTGGAAAAGCTAGCCAACCAATCCCAAAATACATCAGTGCAAATCCAGCACACGGAGAAGGCAGCATCTGGCTGGATGTCAACAGGTGGTGTAATGTGACCTCGACAACCTGCTCTTTCTAGAATCAGGTTACTTATCAGCAACAGGCGGTGGCATTGATGGTCTTCAGGTTTCTTTCATGTAAAATATTTTACCCTTTTGAACCACTTCTCATATTGAAAATAACCAATACTGTTTGAATGCTTACTATGTACCAAGGTTTTTGTGGACATTATTATGCTTACTTCTTACACCACTCTTTCATTAATATTGTTTACACTTTACAGCTGAGAAAACTAAGACATAGAGGAGTTAAATAATTTGTTCAACGTCGTACAGAACCAAGATTCCAACGTGGGTGGACTGACTCTGGGGCTGTGCCAGCCACCCTGGCCACACTTCCTTCTGTGAGAGCCTAAGCAGGGACCCCAGAGACCCAGCAATGCCCCTCAACCCTCACCTCGTGTATGCAGGAGGCTCCTGGCTCTGCTACTCCACTTCCTCAGTCTGTCAAAGGAAGCAAAAGATGTTTTAAAGTCCTTGAAATTGGTCAGCATGGGAAGCATTGCTTCAGTCAATTTTCTTTTTCTTACTGATTTGTAGGAATTTTGATATTCTACAGATGAATCTTTTATTTCAAATCTTTTCTCCCACTCCAGGCATACTTTTTAACTCTTTATGCTTCCTAATAAGGAATATTCTCAGTCTTAATGTAGCCCAACTGATTTATTTCAAAATTAATGATTAGAAATTTTTTTTTACAACTTAAAAAGTCCTCTTTCTTAATATCATAAATATATTCTCCTCTATTGTCTCCTAAAAACTTCATTATTTTGCCTTTCACATTTAGGTCTATAATCCACGTGGAAATGATTTTTGTGTATACTTTGAAGTAGAGGTGTCCCTTTAGCTTCAAATTCTCTTTCTTGACTCCTTCAGGTTTATTATGCAAAACAACCTTTGGATTTGACATTCCTGCAAGACTCCCTCTTGGATTATTCTCTGGCTCCAAATGACACAGCCTGTAAGTGAGAGACACAGCCTGTTCATGAATCCATCCAGGTTTCTGGGACATCATGCCCAGCCCAGGGGTTCAGGACCCTGTGCCTCCTAGTCTACAAAGTTGATCAGAGTTAATTGGATAAATCAGAAGTTTCTTAAGAAGATTTTTTCTTTTCTCTGACTCCTGAGGACTTATACCAATTTCTCACTCATGACAGAAATTCAGTAAACATTTGCTGAATAAATGAAATTAATGGATGGATGGATTAAAATTAAGTATATGCTAATAAGAATATGACTTGAAAGTAGTTTGAAATTCTTAAGGAATATGCTGACTTTTACCGGACAAGGATCTGAGAAGATGGAGCCTTCAACCCTGGCATGAGCCAACGGCTTCTCTTGGGAAGTCCAGCCCATTTACTCCAGGCCTGATTCAGGCGACAGCCCTTCCCACAGAGTTTGTGAGGTGGTTATTTCCCTGCCAACCCATATCTGGAACACTTAGAAATTGAGTTCAGTGCTAAGTCTTCATTTCCTATTAACAAGTTAATCACTGATAGCAGCTTGGAGGCAACATATACTATCACAATGCTAGAAAGGGCAGTCTGCTGGGCTCAAGAGGTACTTAGCAATTTTTCCCACTATTATGTAAGAATGGCTGGTGATGCTCAGATGCAGGGCACGCTGGCCTTAGGCCTATCAGCCATAAACACTATGTGTTTCTGTTCAACTTGAGAAGCAATACCAATACTGGAATCCAAAGAAGTAAGAGTATGACATTACAAGGTAACTCTGGATCTGTTCTAATTAATTTCTTAAAAAGTAAAAGTTATAAGCTTCAAACTCTCACCATCTTTTCCAATTTGGGGTACTTTGCAGTTGAGGGCCAATGGCTGTGTATATAACATACTCACAAGGCTTCTATGCTCCAAAGGAGAAAAGATAAAAGGCCATGGATATATATGTAATAAAAACAAAGGGTGGCTGTACATTTTTTTTTCAAGTTAGTTATCAGAAGGCTAGATCAGGTTCACCAAGGCAGGCTCCTTATATGTGGAATACTGTGTGGCTTGTGAGTGACCTCAAGCAATTGGATTTTACTTATCATAAAATATTTTCTAGTTCTGGAAGACATTAAGTTCTCTGAAATTAAGACTGTGTAAAATTATTTTTAAAAGCAACAATTACCAGAGGCCAATCTTTCTATCATCAGCACATACCAGAAGCCAATCTATCATCAGCACATATCATTCTTTCTTTAAAAAGATCACTTCAACACAAGAGCCCATCTATTATACATTAAGACAAGATGCAGACACAGTACCTGAGGTTTTTCTTTAAGAAATTCAGGTAGCTGAAATTCTCCTTTATACACCTGGAAAAACAAAGCCAAGTATGAGTTTAAGGAAACAGGTACTTATCATCACTTCAGGATGCTTGCAATGCCCGGTGGTGGGTGAGTTTCTGCTTCATCTTGGTGAATTTTAGAACAGGAGGGAAGCCTGTCAGTTCAAGAGGAGCTAGAGTTAAAGGACTGAGTGAATCCCCTACTCAGTGTGATCCCACCTGCTCCATATTGACTGAGTGCTCCCAAATGTGGGCTGGCTGGGGGCGCTAGGATATGTGAAGAAGGAAAAATCATTCCAAGTTCCAATCGTTTTAGTTGAGAGAAAGCAAGCTGTAGACCATCTCTCTCAAACAACCAACACAGAATTCACACAATTTAGGAACAGGCTTCTCCTGATTTCCTTTTGAAATCTCTAACCTTACAAACCCTGATTAAATCCAACTTCACTTTTCTTAATGTACCCAATATTTCCATAATGATTTGAATATTAGATGATTCTTAAAATAATAATACTTTTAACCTTATGAAACCTCCCAATTAAACACTTACTCTTTCCAATCTATAAAACTGTTTTTAATGCCAGCAATAGTTAGGAAATAATTTTAAAAAGTATGTCATTTATAATATAAAAATACTACACCAAATACCTAAGAATACATCTAATAAAAGATGTGTAAGATCTTTACATGGAAAACTGTGAAACATTACTGAGAGAAATTAAAGACCAAATAAATAGAGAGACATACCACTTTCAGAGATCATAAAATTTAATATATTAAAGGTGTCCATTTTCCTCAAAGGATTGCCAATAAAAATTCTATTATGCTTTTTTGGGAGGAAGAGGGTTAATTTCATGATTATAACAGTTAAACAGAAATGCATAGGGCCATGAATAATTAAGAACATTTAAAAAATAACAAGTGGGAGGACTTATTTTACCACATATTAAGACTTATTGCTATACAGCTCTATGTGTGAAAAATACAGCTGTAATTCAGACAGTAAGGTCTTGGCACAAGGATAGACATATTAATGAAACAGAATGAAGAGTCACCTGGTTTATGACAAAGGTGGGAACAGTGCAAGCAGAATGAATAAGTAAATGTGGTTTAATTCACCAATAACATAATGAATTTCAACTCAATGAGGGGAAAAAAATCAGACCCCCTCCACCAAATAATACACTACATGTCTCCATTAAAAATTTTTAAAGCTCATGAATAGGCAAAACAGCTCTTATGATGTTAGAAATCAGGATACTGTGTCTCACCAATGAATTTCAGCCCCCTTGTGGGCAAGTTCACTATGGATTCAATGAGACTGAAAAATGACAATGGAACGTTCTTGGGGTCAAAGCGTTTATACCCAGCTTTGTTCTCATGGTGGCAGATCAAGTGCTAGAATCCCGTACACTTCAGGGCAAGTGTGCGAGCAGCAAGCCGGTCTCTGCCTCGGAGCCTCACAGCCCCATCTCAGTCTGCCCTGGGTGCTGCCACTGCTCTAGCTTCTGCTCTCCTGCAGCTGCGCAGCCCAGAGCACTGAGCAGAGCTCTTTATAGTTGAGTCAGTAATAACATATTGCCCACACGTGTGCAGTGGGCAAGCCGACCAGGGTCAGGTGAGAATCCTGGCCACAAGAACTTTCATTTTCTCTACCCTGTGATACTCTGGAGAGGAGGGAGGAGGGATACTTCCAGGGTGCTGGTAACTTTGTTTTGATATGGGTAGTGATTATGAAGGTGTCTTCATTTTGTGGTTCTTTATAGAGAACTATGATTTGTGCACTTTTCTGTATGTGTTATTCTTCACTAATGAAATTGAATTAAGGCAGATTTACTGCTAACACACACACACACACACACACACACACACACACACACACACACTCACTTTGAGTACAAAGACAGTTGTTTCAACACTGTTTGCGACACCAAAAAATGGGAACCATTCATGCCAATCAAGAGTCAAATTAGCAAAAGTTTGATTACTATTGGACTTGAGAAAGTATGGCAAGAAGCTACAGATTGTTCATTATTGGGAAAGAGTCACTGAGTAGCCCCTCAGAACACAAAGAAATATTTTAAATGATGAATCCTAAAGCTTATAAACCTAAAGGATTTTTACTTTGTTATAAGATGACTGATTCTCTTCTGAAACTAGCAGCATTCCTCATGAAATTTGGAGAATGAATGTACTATTTTCCTGTCTTTTTCTCTGCAGTTTCTAAAACCTGGTCTATTCTTTGGAGTGTCTGCTACAGTCCTAGGCAGACTAAATTAAAGCAGAGATACCAGACTTTTGTATAAGGCATTTCTTCAGAGATGCCTCGCATTGGAAGCTGAGGTGGGTGCAGGATAACAACACTGCAGCTGCCAGCTGTGTCTCAAAAGCTACTACCATCTCTTTCATACCCTCAAATGATCCCAGGTCACTGGGGGCTGGCCTAGCTGATCCCTGAGGAATCTGCATGGAGAATTCTGTTTGCTTTACCCTAATGCTACAGTCCAGAGATTGTCCCAGCATTTTTCTTTCCCCAGTTCTACTGAGATATAATGGGCATACAACACTGTATTACTGCTCCAGCTTTCTGAGACAGATAGTGTCTAAGCCCTCTGCTCTGTGTGTCATGTTAACACTGACTTCCGTTGTGCCTACTATCTATGGGGCAAGCAAGCAGACACCATATCTGATGCAGGGGCTCACACCAATAGGATAATTTTTGTTTTGTTCTGTTTTTTACTAGATTTTCAGGTGTCTTTCCTTCTCTATTCAGGGAACTGTGCCCCAAGTCCCACCCTGCAAGCTGCTGGGGCATAAAGTGCTCAGGCCTTGGGTCCTGTGCCCTGGCTGCTTTACTAAAACAAATCTGGTTTGTCACAGTCCTCTTCCATGGTTAGCTTCCCAAGCTACTTTCCTTATATTCCTCACATCCTCTCAGAAAATGAATTTCATCTCTCCTAGCTCACTTCTTCTGCTAGAATTCAAGCAGAAGGGTCAAGAACAGCCCATGCAGTCATACTGCCAATTAGTGGCAGAGTGACGCTCACAAGGCCCCAGCCCAGCACTTGCCTGTAATACCATGCTCTCTGCATTTTATTACTATTAGCAAATCCTGTGGTTAAATAAATCTTTCCTTCTCTCTTTGGTTCATTGTAAAAACCAGCAAGGCATGACAGAAAATATGAGTGGGAGCATTAAATATTATGAGTGTCTTCTACGTGCCAAAAGTTCCACAGAGGTAAAGCTTTTATGAAGGGAAAAGAAAACCCAAACATGTGATGTCTATATGTAATAAAACACAAAAAAGGGTCAGGATAAGACATCAGATAAAAGGGCCAATAAAAAGATAATGGGAAGGGGATTGAGGGGTATTACATTTAGTACACATGGTGTGGGGAATCACAGGGAAAACAGTGTAGCACAGAGAAGGCAAATAGTGAATCTGTGGCATCTTACTACACTGATGGACAGTGACTGCACTGGGGTATGGGTGGGGACTTGATAATACGGGTGAATGTAGTAACCACATTGCTTTTTACATGTGAAACCTTCATAAGAGTAAAAATCAATAATACCTTAATAAAAAATTGAAAAAAAAAAGATATTGGGAAGCTGCCTCCCTTCATTCTTTCAGGGTACAAAATGTTTCAAAAGTTAGGAACTATGGTACTGACAAAAAGAGCACTTTCTCCTGACAAAGCAATTCCTGTTTAGTGCAGAAAACCAAGTACTACATTGCTTATAAAAACAGCAGAGTTAGGAATGGAATTTCCTTTGGTTAAATGAACAGTGTTTCTGGACATACTACATTCTCTGGTATTAATGGATTAAGGGTTTTGATTAGAAACCAAGCATTCCTACAGAACCCTCTCACCTCAAGCGCTCAAGGAACGATGAGACACAAGTAGGCTTCTGTTTTGGAGTGTGCAAAGGAAATAAAAACAGTAAAACAGCAGCTCAATGTTATTTTCTCTGTACCAAACTGTTTTAAATAAGTGCTTCATATGTATCAACTCATCAAATCCCACAATATCTTGTGGGATATATTATTCTCTTTTTAGAGATGAAGCAACTGAGGCAAAGAGAGATTAAGTAATTTGTTCAATGTAGTGAAATGGAAAGCTACTAAGTACCATGACTGAGCTTCCATTTTAAAAGAATCATCCTAATTGCACCATTTAGAACTGCAGAGGGCCAAGGAGAGAAGTATGAAGGTTACAACAGTAACTGATGAGAGAGGATGACAAGGAGGTGGTAAGAAGTGGTAGGTTTGTGGATTTTTGCCTAATTACATCTAGATTTCTTATTGGATATGGGGTGTGAGAGAGCAAAGGGGGGTCAAGGATGACTCCAAGGTTTCAGTCTAGGCAACTACAGTTTTGGAGTTGCCATCAAATCAGTTGGGAAATGTTCTCACTGCAGATTTTCAGAAGGTGAGTAGTTCAGTTTTGGATATATAACGCTGGAGATGCCTATCAGACAATAAATGAAAATGTCAGGGAGCCAGTTAGATACATAAATCTATAGTTCACGGAAAAGATCTGGGCTGGGATACATGCATTTGAGAATCGTCAACTTATATAGATAGTATTTAAAGCCTTGATACCTGATAACATAACCCAGGGGCTCAGGGCATATAAAGAAGACAGAGAGCTTAACACTGAGATAGGGGGGCATTCTAACATTAAGAGATCAGGGAAAAGAGAATCAGCAAAGAAGACTGAGAGGCAGCTACCAAAGGCACAGAGGGAAAATAGGGGGGTGTCCTAGAAGCCCAGTGAAGAAAACATCAAAGAGTAATCAATTGTATCCAAACAGGCTGGAAGATAACTGGTAAATGACCATTGGACATAGCAACACGAAGGTCATTGTAACTTGACAAGAACAAATTAAACAGAATGGTTATTGCAAAATCTGAATGGCATGGATGAGAGACAGAATAGAGAGAGAGAGAGGAATTACAGGCAGGGAGTACAGAGTACAAAACTTTAGTTTTGATGAAAAGAGAAGCAAAGAAATGGAATGGCAATGCTAGGGCAACTGGGATCAAGTGTGTGTGTGTGAAGACAGAAGATCTACAGGCATATACTGTTGATGGGAAAGATCCTACTGGAGAGCAAAATTTGATGATGCAGGAGACATGGGAGATGAGCTTGGAAATACAAGTGGAGGAAATGCCTTCAGATAGGCGCATGGATGTTTACTTGTCACACAGACTTTCTATTATGATAGATGAGTACATTAGGTCTGTAATACTTCATTTCCTCTAGTCTTTCAAAAGTTATGTAATAATTTTTGGCTAAAGTCACAATCTCTACGTTTTCATTATGTGACAACATAAATATCACATATTTATATGTTCATACAGAATTTGTGTTGTTTTAACCAGCATTAGTAATTGCCTCATACATTTTTAAAAAATTAATAGAGTATTTTTAGGTTCACAGAAAAATTGAGCACAGAGTCCCCATATACTTCCTTTCTCTCTCCTGTTTGCCCTATTAACATCTTGCATTACTGTGATACATTTGCTATAATTAATGAACCAGTATTGATATACTGTTATTAACTCTTCAGTTTGCAACAGGGTTTGATCTGTTGTTCTATGGGTTCTGAAAAATGTACAGATGACAAGTATTCACTATGACAGTAGCATACAGAATAGTTCCATTACCACAAAAATTCCATGCTTCACCTATTTATCCTTCCCTACCTTCCCCCAATCTTTTTACTGTCTATAGTTTTGCCTTTTTCAGAATGTCAGAGTTGGAATCATACAGTATGTAGCCTTCTCAGATTGGTTTCTTTCACTTGGCAATATGTACTTAAGGTTCCTCATTGCTTTTTTGAGCCTTCATAACACATATCCTTTAGCCACTAAACACTGCATTGTCTGGATATACCAGTTTATCCACTTACCTACTGAAGGACATCTTGATTGTTTCCAGATTTTGGCAATTATGCATAAAGCTGCTACAAACATTTGTATACAGGTTTTACTTGACCTTTTCAACTCATTTGGAGTGTGACTGCTGGATCACATGGCTAGAGTATGTTTAGTTTTGTAAGAAACTGCTGAGTTGTCTTGGCTACAGCCAAGCAGGTGTACCATTTTGCATTCCCACCACCAATGTATGAGAGCTCCTGTTGCTCCGTACCTTATAATCATACGGTGTCAGTGTTCTGCATTTTGGCCACTCTCATAGGTGTGTAGTGGCATCTCACTGTTATTTTAATTTGTGTTTCCCTGCTGACATATGATGTTGAGCACCTTTCCATATGCTTAGTTGCCACTGTTTTCTTTGGCAAGGTGTTTGTTTAGATCTTTTGCCCATTTTTTCATTGTTTCTTAACTTTGAATTTTAAGAATTCTTTATCTTGGGTGCTACTCTTTTATAAGGATATGTTTTGCAAAGATTTTCTCTGTAGCTTGTGTTTTTCTTTCTTAACAGGTTTCTGCAGCTTGCTGTTATTAGTTTTATCATAGTATATCTTTATTCATCCCTTTGCTTTTTATCTGCGAGTGTCTTTATATTTAAAGTGGGTTTCTTGTTAAAGTGTGGGTTTTTCCTCACACCAAGCAATTCTAATACTTCTTGGAGTTAGCATAGACCTCCCCAGATTAAGGGCTCAGCCCCACCCTCCACCTCAGAAGACAACTGCAAGTCCAGGCCGCCCATACTTCTGAACAACTGGTCAGGGTTTCCCACAAACCCTTGCTCAGGTTCAGTAATTTGCTCTAATGGCTCAGAGAACTCAAGGAAATAATAGTTACTATTACTTTAATATTACTGGTTTATTATAAAGGATATAAACAGCCAGATGAATAGGTACATATGACAAACTCTGGAAGGATACCGAGTGCAGGAGCTTCCGTCTCCATGGAGTATGGCATCTGCCTCCCAGCATATGAATGTTTATGGAAGTTCCACTATTTACGGGACTTAATTGATCGAATCAAATGATTGAGGTGATTGAATCATTGGCCAGGGGTTGCTTTGCTCAGTCTTCAGGCCTTCTTCTCTTCCTGGATCTGCAGAGTGGGGCTGAAAATTCCATCACCTGGTTGGTTCCTCTGGCAACCAGCTACCATAGGAGCTACCTACGGGCCCACAAAGTAACTCATTAACATAAACTCAAGTAGGCTTGAAAGGGGCTTATAATTAATAACTAAAGATGCTCTTCTTACCCTTAACACTCAGGAAAAACTAAGGTTTTAGGAGTTTTGTGCCAGGAACTAGGGATGAAGACTAAATAAATATTATACTTGTAGACAACATATAGTTTTATGTTTTAATCCACTTTGGGAGTCTTTTAATTGGTATATTTAGACCATTCACATTTAAAGGGGTTACCCCCTGTGCTTTTTTTCCTGTCTTCCACTTTTTTTTGCCCTCTCTATAGTTTTAATTGAGTGTTTAATAGGATTCCACTTTATCTCTTTTTTATGTTGAGGTATATACAACAAAATACATATAATTTAAATGTGCAGCTTGATGAATTTTGACAAGTGTATATGCTATGTAACCAACATTCAGATCTAGATATCAAATATTAATTTCTCCTCCACCTATTTCACCCATTCCCTCTCCCCTCCCTATTGCAATAACCAATCTGTTCTGTGTCTATGAGCCTATTTCTGTTCTGTATGTTTGCTTGGTCATTTTGTTTTTTAGATTCCATATGCAAGTGAAATCACATAGTATTTGTCTTTGGCTGACTTATTTCACTTAGCATACCCTCTAGGTCTATTCATTTTGTCACGAATGGCAAAATTTCAACCTTTTTTATGCCTGAATAATATTCCATTATATATACCTACTAAATCTTTTTCATCCATTCATGTATTGGTGGACATATAGGTTGTTTTCATATTTTGCCTATTGGAAGGAATGCTGCAATAAACATAGAAGTGCATCTATCTTTCTGAATTAGTGATTGTTTTCTACAGATAAACTGCTAGATGTGGAATTGCTGGATAGGACAGCTTATCTATTTTTAGTTTTTTGAGAAACCTCCATACTGCATTCCATAGTAGCTGCACCAACACCAGTGTTCTAGGGTTTCCTTTTATCCACATCCTTGCTAACATTTATCTCTTGTTATTGATATTAGCCACTCTGATTAGTGTGAGGTGATATCTCATTGTGGTTTTGATTTGCATTTTCCTAATGATTGGTGATGTGGAGCATCTTCTCATGTATCTGTTGGCCATCTGTATGTCTTCTTTGGAAAAATATCTATTTAGGCTCTTGGTACCTTTTAAATCGATTATTTGTTCTTTTAGTCTTGAGTTGTATGAGTTCTTTATATATATTGGATATTAGCCCCTGATTATCAGATACATCATTTGCAAATGTATTCTCCCATACAGTAGGCTGCCTTTTTGTTTTACTAATAGTTTCCATTTTGTGCACAAGCTTTTTAGTTTGATTTAGTTCCACATGTTTATTTATTTTTGTTTGTTTCCCTTGCCTAGGCAGAGGCATCCAGAAAACAATTGTTAATGCCAATGTCCAAGCATTTATCACCTAAGTTTTCTTCTAGGAGTTTTATGATTTCAGGTCTAATATTTAGGTCTTTAATCTATTTTGAGTTTATTTTTGTGTATGGTGTAAGATAGTGATCCAGTTTTATTCTTTTACATGTAGCTGTCCAGTTTTCCTAACACCATTTATTGAAAAGACTATCTTTTCCACTTTGTATGTTCATGCCTCCTTTGTCATAAATTAATTGACCATATAAACATGGGTTTATTTCTAGGTTCTCCATTCTAGTCCATTAATCTATATATTGATTCTTGTGTGAAAACCATACTGTTGTGATTACTATAGCTTTGTAGTAGAGTCTGAAATTAGGGAGCGACACATCACCAGCTTTGTTCTTCTTTCTCAAGGTTGCTTTGGTTATTTGGGGTCTTTGTGGTTTCATGAAAATTTTAGGATAGCTCCATCGATGTTGTTGCAAATTTGTTTTCTTCTTATGGCTGAATAATATTCCATTGTGTATATGTGCCACATCTTCTTCATACATTCATCTACTGATGGACACTTAGGTTGCCTCCATTTCTTGGCTATTGTAAATAGTGCTGCAATAAAAATAGGAGTGCATATGTTTCTTAAAAACTGGGCTGCTGCATTCTTAGGGTAAATTCCTAGGAGTGGAGTTCCTGGGTCAAATGATATTACTATTTTCAGTTTTTTGAGGAACCTCCATACTGCTTTCCACAGTGGTTGAACTAATTTACATTCCCACCAGCAGTGTAGGAGGGTTCCCCTTTCTCCACATCCTTGCCAACATTTGTTGTCTGTCTTTTTGGATGTTGGCCATCCTAATTGGTGTGAGGGAATATCTCATTGTGGTTTTAATTTGCATTTCTCTGATGATTAGCGATGTGGAACATCTTCTCATGTGCCTGTTGGCCATTTGAATTTCTTCTTTAGAGAAGTGTCTGTTCATATCCTCTGCCCATTTTTTAATTGGGTTATTTGTTTTTTGTTTGTTGAGGTGCATGAGCTCTTTGTATATTTTGGATGTCAACCCCTTATTGGATATGTCATTTATGAATATTATCCCATACTGTATGAAGCCTTTTTGTTCTACTGATGGTGTCCTTTGCTGTATAGAAGCTTTTTAGTTTGCTATAGTCCCACTTGTTCATTTTTGCTTTTGTTTCTCTTGCCCAGGGAGATATGTTCATGAAGAAGTTGCTCATGTTCATATTCAAGAGAGTTTTGCCTATATTTTCTTCTAAGAGTTTTAAGGTTTCATGACTTATATTCAGGTCTTTGATCCATTTCGAGTTTACTTATATGTATGGGGTTAGACAGTAATCCAGTTTCATTATCTTGCATGTAGCTGTCCAGTTTTGCCAACACCAACTCTTGAGGAGGCTGTCATTTCCCCATTGTATATCCATGGCTCCTTTATCATATATTAATTGACCATATACGTTTGAGTTACTATCTGAATTCTATTCTGTTCCACTGGTCTATGGGTCTGTTCTTGTGCCAGACCAAATTGTCTTGATCACTGTGGCTTTGAAGTAGAGCTTGAAGTTGGGAAGCGAGATCTCCCATGCTTTATTGTTCCTTCTCAGGATTGCTTTGGCTATTCGGGGTCTTTTGTGGTTCCATATGAATTTTAGAACTATTTGTTCCAGTTTATTGAAGAATGCTGTCGGTAATTTGATAGGCATTGCATTGAATCTGTGGATTGCTCTAGGTAGGATGGTCATTTTAACAATATTAATTCCTCCTAGCCAAGAGCATGGGATCAATTTCCATTTGTTAGTATCCTCTTTAATTTCTCTTAGGAGTGTCTTCTGGTTTTCAGAGTATAGGTCTTTCACTTCCTGGGTTAGGTTTATTCTGAGGTATTTTATTCTTTTTGATGCAATTGTGAATGGAATTGTTTTACTGATTTCTCTTTCTATTAGTTCATTGTTAGTGTATAGGAAAGCCACAGATTTCTGTGTGTTAATTTTGTATCCTGCAACTTTGCTGTATTCCAGTATCAGTTCTAGTAGTTTTGGAGTGGAGTCTTTAGGGTTTTTTATGTACAATATCATGTCATCTGCAAACAGTGACAGTTTGACTTCTTCCTTACCAATCTGGATGCCTTTTATTTCTCTATGTTGTATGAATGCCATATCTAGAACTTCCAGCACTATGTTGAATAAAAGGGGGGAGAGTGAGCATCCTTATCTTGTTCCTGATCTTAAAGGAAAAGCTTTCAACCTCTCACTGTTAAGTATGCTGTTGGCTGTGGGTTTGTCATATATGGCCTTTATTATGTTGAGGTACTTGCCTTCTATACCCATTTTGTTGAGCGTTTATACCATGAATGGATGTTGAATTTTGTCAAATGCTTTTTCATCATCTATGGAAATGATCATGTGGTTTTTGTCCTTTCTGTTGATGTGGTGGATGATGTTGATGGATTTTTGAATGTTGTACTATCCTTGCATTCCTGGGATGAATACCAATTGATCATGGTGTATGATCCTCTCGATGTATTTTTTAATTCGGTTTCCTAATATTTTGTTGAATATTTTTGCATCTGTGTTCATCAGGAATAATGGTCTGTAGATTTTTTTGTGGTTTCTTTGCCTGGTTTTGGTATTAGAGTGATGCTGGCTTCATAGAATGACTTTGGAAGTACTCCCTCTTCTATTTTCTGGAAACCTTTAAGGAGAATGGGTATTATGTCTTCTCTAAATGTCTAATAAAATTCAGCAGTGAATCCATCTGGTCTGGAAGTTTTCTTCTTAGGTAGTTTTTTGATTACCGCTTCAATTTCATTGCTGACAATTAGTCTGTTCAGAGTTTCTGTTTCTTCCTTGGTCAGTCTTGGAAGGTTGTATTTCTTTAGAAAGTTGTCCATTTCTTCTAGGTTATCCAGATTGTTAGCATATAGATTTTCATAGTATTCTCTAATAATTCTTTGTATTTCTGTGGTGCCCATTGGGATTTTTCCTTTCTCATTTCTGATTATGTTTATGTGTGTAGATTGTCCTTTTCTCTTAATAAGTCTGGCTAGGGGTTTATCTATTTTGTTTATTTTCTCAAAGAACCAGCTCTTGGTTTCATTAATTTTTCTATTGTTTTATTCTTCTCAATTTTATTTAGTTCTTCTCTGATCTTTATTATGTCCCTCTTACTGCTGACTTTGGGCTTCATTTGTTCTTCTTTTTCCAGTTTCAATAATTGTGAATTTAGACTATTCATTTGGGATTGTTGTTTCTTCTTTAAATAGGCCTGGATTGCTATATATTTCCCTCTTAGAACTGTTTTTTCTGCATCCCACATAAGTTGGAGTATGCTGCTTTTGTTTTTTGTCTGCAAATATTGCTTGATCTGTTTTAATTTGGTCATTGATCCATTGATTATTTAGGAGCATGTTGCTAAGCCTGCATGTGTTTGTGAGCCTTTTTGTTTGCTTTTTATCGTTTATTTCTAGTTTTATACCTTTGTGATGTGAGAAGTTGGTTGGTAGAATTTCAGTCTTTTTGAATTTACTGAGGCTCTTTTTGTGGTCTAGTATGTGGTCTATACTGGAAAATGTTCCGTGTGCACTTGAGAAGAATGTGTATCCTGCTGCTTTTTGGTGTAGAGTTCTGTAGATGTCTGTTAGGTTCATCTGTTCTAATGTGTTGTTCAATGCCTCTGTCTCATTACATATTTTCTGTCTAGTTGATCTGTCCTTTGGAGTGAGTGGAGTGTTGAAGTCTCCTGGAATGAATGCATTACATTTTATTTCCCCTTTTAATTCTGTTAGTATTTGTTTCACATATGTAGGTGCTCCTGTGTTGGGTACATAGATATTTATAATGGTTATATCCTCTTGTTGGATTGACCCCTTTATCATTATGCAATGTCCTTTCTCTCTTGTGATTTTCTTTGTTTTGAAGTCTACTTTGTCTGATACAGGTACTGCAACACCTGCTTTTCTCTCCCTATTAGTTGCATGAAATATCTTTTTCCATCCCTTCCCTTTTAGGTTGTGTATGTCTTTTGGTTTGAAGTGAGTCTCTCCCTCCAAAATATACTGATGATTAGTGATGTGGAGCAACTTCTCATGTGCCTGTTGGTCATCTTTATTTTTTTAATGCATAAATGTTCAGGCACTCTGCTCATTTTTCAATTAAGTTATTTGTTTTTTGGTTATTGAAGTGTTCTGATTTCTTTATATATTTTGGGTGTTAACTCCTTATCAGATGTGTCATTTATGAATATATTCTCCCATACTGAAGGTTGTCTTTTTGTTGTTTAAGGTGTCCTTCGCTGTACAGATTTTTAGTTTGATATAGTCCCAGTTGTTAATTTTTAATTTTATTTCCCTTGCCTGAGATGTGTCCAGGATAAAATTGGTCAAGCTTATATTCTAGAGGTTTTTGTCTAAGTTTACTGCTAAGAGTTTTATGGTTTCATGACTTACATTCAGGTATTTGATACACTCCAAGTTTACTTTTGTGTATGGAGTTAGACAATAATCCAGTTTCATTCTCTTACATGGAGCTGTCCAATACCAGTTCTTGAAGAGGCTGTCTTTTCCCCACTGTATATTCATGGCTCCTTCATCACATATTAATTGACCATATACGCATGGGTTTATATCTGGGCTCTGTACTCTGTTCCATTGACATATGGGTCTGTTCTTGTGCCAGTACCAAATTGTCTTGATTACTGTGGCTTTGTAGTAGAGCTTAAAGTCAGGGAGCATAATCCCCCCAGCTTTGTTCTTCTTTCTCAGGATTGCTTTGGCTACTCGGGGTCTTCTGTGGTTCCATCTGAATTTTAGAATTATTTGTTCTAGTTCATTGAAAAATGCTGTTGTTATTTTGATAGGGATTGCACTGAATCTAGAAATTGCTTTGGGCAGGATGGCCATATTGACAATAATAATTCTTCCTATCCATGAGCATGGCATAGATTTTCATTTATTGGTGTCTTCTTTTATTTCTCTCATGAGTGTCTTACAGTTTTCAGAGTACAGTTCTTTTACCTTGTTGGTTAGGTTTATTCCTGGGTATTTTATTCTTTTCAATGTAATTGTAAATGGGGTTGTTTTTCTGATTTCTCTTTCTGCTCGTTTGTTGTTAGTGTATAGGAATGCAACAGTTTTCTGTGTATTAATTTTGTATCCTGCAACCTTGCTGAATTCAGTTATTAGTTCTAGTAGTTTTCTGGTGGAGTCCTTAGTGTTTTCTATGTATATTGTGTCATCTGCAAATAGTGACAGTTTAACTTCTTCCTTATCAATCTGGATACCTTTTATCTTTGTCTTGTCTGATTGCCAGGTTTATGACCTCAAGTATTATGCTGAATAAGAGTCGTGAGAGTGGACATCCTTGTCTTGTTCATGATCTCAGAGGAAAAGCTTTTAGCTTTTTACCATTAATATGATGTTAGTGGTGTTTGTCATATATGGATTTTATGTTGAGGCATGTGCCCTCTATTCCCATTTGTTGAGAGTTTTTATCATGAATGGATGTTGAATTTTGTTAAATGCTATTTTCAGCATCTATTGATATGATCATGTGGTTTTTATCCTTTTTGTTAATGTGGTGTGTGATATTATGGATATATGAAAATTATACCATCCTTCCATCCCTGGAATAAATCCCACTTGGTTGTGATAGACGGTTCTTTTTGTGTATTTTTGAATTTGGTTTGCTAATATTTTGTTGAGGATTTTTGCTGTGTTCTTCAGGGTTATTGGTCCGTAATTTTCTTTTTTTTGGAGTGTCTTTGCTTGGTTTTGGTATTAGAATGATGCTGGCCTCATAAAAAGAGGCCATTAATTTTCCCTTCTTTTCTACTTTTTGGAATGCTCTAAGAAGGATGGGTATTAGCTCTTCTTTAAATGTTTGATAGAATTCAGCTATGAAGACATCTGGTCCTGGACTTTTCTTTATTGGGAGTTTTTTTATTACCATATCAATTTCATTGTTGGTAATTGGTCTGTTCAGATTTTCTGTTTCTCCTTGAGTCAGTCTTGGAAGGTTGTATTTTTCTAGGAAGTTGTCCATTTCTTCTAGGTTGTCCAATATACTGGTGTATAATTTTTCTGTAATAGTTATTTGTATTTCTTTGGTACCCATTGTGACTGTTGTTTTGTTTCTGATTTTTTTCTGTGTACTCTCTCTTTTTTTCTTGATAAGTATGGCTAGCGGCTTATCTGTTTTTATTTTTTCAAAGAACCAGCTCTTAGGTTCATGGATTATTCATATTGTTTTATTCTTCTCTATTTTATTTAATTGAGGTCTGCTCTGATCTTTACTATGTCTCCCCTTCTACTAACTTTGGCTTTCATTTGCTCTTCTTTTTCTAGTTTCTTTAATTGTGAGTTTAGACTGTTTATTTGGGATTGTTCTTATTTCTTGAGGTAGGCCTGTATTGCTATGTACTTTACTTTTCTCTTTAGCTGCCTTCACAGCATCCCAGATTTTGAAATGTAGAATTTATTTTAATTTGTCTCCATGTATTGCTTGATTTAATTTGTTCATTTATCCATTGATTTAGGAGCATGTTGTTTAGCCACCATGCGTTTAATAAGCTTTTTTGTAGTCCTTGTGTAATTTATTTAGTTTCATATCATTGTGGTCTGAGAAGCTGCTTCACACAATTTCAATCTTTTTTAATTTACTGAGGCTCTTTTTGTGGCCTAGTATATGTTCTGGAGAATGTTCCATGTACACGAGAAAAATGTGCATCCTGCTGCCTTTGGGTGGAATGTTCTGTAGATATGTTATGTCCATCTGATCTAATGTATTGTTCAGTGCCTGTTTATTTATTGTCTGGTTGATCTACTGATGTGGGTGGTGTGTTAAGGTCTCCTAAAACGAAGGTGTTCAGTCTATTTCCCCCTTTAATTTTGTTAGCATTTCTTTTACATATTTAGGTGCTCCTACGTTGGATGCACAGATACTCATAATGGTTATATCCTTTGTTGGACTGACCCCTTTATCATGATGTAATGTCCTTGTCTCTTGTTACTTTGTCTTGAAGTTTGTTTTATCAGATATGAGTACTGTTACTCCTGGTTATTTCTCCCTATTATTTGCATGGAATATCCTTGTCCTCCCCTTCACTTTTAGTCTGTGTATGTACTTGGGTCTTAGATGAATCTCTTGTAGGCAGCATACAGATGGGTCATATTTCTTTATCCATTCTGCCACCCTATGTCTTTTGATTGCTGTATTCAGTCCATTTATATTTAAGGTAATTATTGATAGATATGTAGTCACTGCCACTTTATTAATTGTTTTCTGGTTGTTTTTATATGTCCTCTCTGTTCTTTTCTTCCTCTCATATACTCTCCTCTTGTTATTTGATGGTTTTCTTTAGTGTTGTGCTTAGATTCTCTTTTTAAAATTTTCATGTATCTATTATAGGCTTAAGGTTTGTGGTTACCATAAGGTTCAAGGATAGATTCCTGACTATATCAGTGCCTATATTAAATTGATGATTGCTGTATTTCAAACACAATCTAAAAGTATGTTCTCCTTCTTTTTCCTCCACACTTTATGTATTAGATGTCATAATCTGCACTTTTTGTGTATCCCTTGACTGATTTTGTGTATAGTTAGTTTTACCAGTTTTGCTTTAATTTCATACTTGCTTGGTAATTAATTGGTCTACTACCTTTGCTGACGCTTTATTTTCACTGGTGAAAACTATTAAGCCTTATGAGCATTTCTATCTACAGCAGTGTCTTTAACATATCTTGTAATACTGACTTAGTGGTTATAAATTCCCCGAACTTTTGTTTATCTGGGAATTGTTTAATCTCTGCTTCAAATTTGAATGATAATCTTTCTGGGTACAGGATTCTTGGCTGAAGGTCCTTCTGTTTCAATACATTAAATATTTCATGCCACTCCTTTCTGGCCTGTAATTTTTCTGCTGAGAAGTCTGCTGATAGCTTGATGGAGTTTCATTTATAAGTAATATTTTTTCTCTGGCTGCTTTCAATATGCTCTCCCTATCCTTAATCTTTGTCATTTTAATTGTTCTACATCTTGGTGTTATCTTCCTGGGGTTCATTTAGTTAGGGGTTCTCTTTGCTTCCATGACCTGAGTATTTCCTTCCCTAGTTAGGGGAAGTTTTCAACAATTATTTCTTCAAAGAGACTTTCTATCCCTTTGTCTCTTCCCCTTCTGGTACCCTATTCTGCAAATACTGCTTCATTTGGACTGTCACACAGCTCTTAGCATTTCTTTCATTCCTAGAAATATTTTCTCTCTGTTCCTCAGCTTCATTGTGTTCCAGTTCTCTAATTTTCATATCATCTATTGTCTCCTCTACTTGCAGCTATTATTTATTCCTTCCATTGTATATTTCATTTGTTACTGTATATTTCAACTCTGAGTGGCTCTTCTTCAGCTCCAATATCTCTTTGTTGAAGACCTCCCTGAGATCTCCAATACTTTTTTACAGGTCAGTGAGCATATCTCCTACTTTTACTTTGAAATCTTTATCAAGAAGGTTGATAATCTCCATTTCATTTAGCCCTTTTTCTGGTATCTTATCCTGTAGTTTTGTTTGGAACATATTCCTCTGCCTCTTCATTTTGCCAGGGTTTCTGTGTTTCTTGCTTTGTGTTAGGTGGATCTGCTATGCTTCCTCATCTAGAGGGTAATGATTTTTTAGTTTTTATCAAATTTCTTATTAAGGTATTGATATACACTCTTATGAAGGTTTCACATGAAAAGACAATGTGGTTTCTACATTTACCCATATTATGAATTACCCACCCATATGCCAATGCAGGCACTGTCCATCAGTGTAGTAAGATGCCACAGATTCACCATTTGCCTTCTCTGTGCTACACTGTTTCCTAGAGGGTAATGACTTTATGAAGAAGGCATCCTGTGGTGCCGAGAAACTCAAGACTCATTACTGTCCAGTGCCTAGTTCTCTTTTGCAGTGGAACCCCAGTTGTTGGTGGGCAATGGGTAGGGTTGCCTTTCTGTTGGTAATGGTCTTAGTCCTCTGTGGCTGGTAATTTGCTATAGCTGGCCTTTTGTGATCAGAGCCATGGCTTCTGCTTGGATCACTGTGGGCAGGGCTGCCCCATTTGCCCTGCTGAGATGGCAGAGATGCCCTGCAGTGACGGCGGGGTGGTTGTGCAGCTCTGGGACAGGGTGAGGCACTACAAGTCTGAGGTTGCAGGGTGCATTGCTCTAGCCATGTTCACGGTGGCCTGGTGGCAGCAGGCACACAGCACTGGGTTTGGCCACTTGCGTAGCAGAAAGAGCTCTCAGCGCTGGTTTCTGCAGGTGCTTCCCCAGTTGGGGCAAGACAGTGCCTAGAAAACTTGGACACCCTCCCTCTGCCTCCAGGGAGCAAAGTCTGATGTTGCTGGGCCTAGTGGGCTGGTGTACCTGAGTTGTGCACTGAAGTGCTTTGGGGATCAGTTGCCAATGAGGGATGGAGAGTCTGGGGCTCCTGAGAGTGCTTAAATTGTTGGGTTGAGGGAGAGATGGGGAGTTACATCCACCTGCTCTTTCTCCTGCTGAGAGAACTCCATCCAGCTCTCACCCCTGACTCCCCTTCCACTGCTGGCAAGTCTTTCAAACTACTTCCACAGGCAGCTGGAGTCTCAGCCTCCCAGAGTGTTCCAACTATCCCTGGTGTCCAGCCCTGTTAATCACTAGATCCCAGTGCAATGTGGAGTAGTGTTCCCAAAGCAGATCTTCAGGGCCAGGTGTGCAGAGTTCCTGGGCACCTATCCCCTCCCCACTCCATTCTTCCTTCCACCTGTGGGCTGGGACTGGGGAAGGGCTTGTGTCCTGCTCAGTTGCGGCTCTACCACTTTACACTTTTCTCTGTGGTCTTCTCTACTTCCCCAGGTATAGGTGGTCTGTTCTGAAGTCTTCAGTCTGTTTTTAGATTTAGTTGTATTTGTCATAGTTGTTTCCTTTTTGTGTTTGTGGGAGGCAGTTTCTGCCTTGCCTTTCTCCTCCACAATCTTTTTCCCAGTTGTGTATTAACTCTTCTTTAAATGTTTGGCAGAATTCTCCTGTGAAGCCATCAGTTCCTGGAATTTGTCTGTTGGGAGTTCTGTTTTTATTATTATTATAGTTTCAATTTCATTACCAGTAATTTGCTCCAATTTCCTAATTCTTCCTGGTTCAGTCTTAGGAGATTGCATGTTTCTAGGAATTTACCCACTTCTTCTAAATTGTCCAATTTGTTGGCATATAATTTTTCATATTAATAATCTCAAAATTATTTGTATTTCTGTGGTGTCCATTGTAACTTCTTTTTCATGTCTGATATAACTTGAGTCCTTTTTTTCTTGATGAGTCTAGCGAAATGTTTTCAATTTTTAAAAATATTTTTTAAGACCCAGCTCTTAGTTCTTTTTATATATATTTCAAAGTCTCTATCTTATTTATTTCTGCTCTGTTCTTTAGTATTTCCTACCTTCTACCAACTTTGGGCTTTGTTCTCCCTTTTCTAGTTTATTTAAGTTTAGTGGTAGATTGTTTATTCAAAATTTTTCTTATTTCTTAGGGTAGGTTTATATTACTCTAAACTTCCCTTTTAGAGCCTCTTTTGCTACAACCCAAAGATTTGAATTGTATTTGTTTTCATTATTCTCTATGTAGTTTTTGATCTTTTCCTCTGATTTCTTCATTGATCCATTGGTTGTTTATTAGCATGCTGTTTAGCCTCCATGTGTTTGTGCTTCTTCCAGTTTTTTTCCTTCTAATTTATTTCATTTCATACTGTTGTGGTTGGAAGATGCTTGATATGATTTCAATCCTCTTAAAATTTTCAAGAGTTGTTTTTAGGTCTAGTGTGATGTGTTCTGGAGAATGTTCCATGTCCCATGTGCTTTAATGTGTCTCTGAAAGCCAATGTTTCCTTATTCTGGATGATCTATCCACAGACATAAGTGGAAGTGTTAAGTTCCCTACTATTGTACTATTATCAGTTTCTCTCTTCATGTTTGTTAATATTTGCTCTATGCATTGAAGTGCTCCTCTATTGTATGTAAAGATATTTACAATTGTATCTTCTTGCTGGAATGAACCCTTTATCATTTTATAGCATATATTCCTTTTTGTCTCATTATACTCTGTTGTAAAGTCAACTTTGATATAAGTAGTGCTCCTTCAACTTTTTTTTATTCCTATTTGAATGGATTATCTTTTTTGCATCCCTTGTTTCAGTATGTGTATGTCTTTAGGTCTGAAGTGAGTCTCTTGCAGGCACTCCCTTATTTTTTTTATCCATTCAGTCATGCTATATCTTTTGATTGGAGCATTTAGTGTATTAATGTAGTTATTGATAGGTATGTACTTATTGCCATTTTGTGAAATGTTTCTGGTTGATTCTGTCATTCTTTTCAGATCCTTTCTCTGTTGCTCTGTGCATGACGACTTTCTTTAGTGTTAAGATGGATTCCTTTCTCTATAATTTTTCTTTTATAAGTTTTTGGTTTGTGGTATATGTTATGTATTAGATAGTCTATGTTAAATTGATGGTTGCTTAAGTTCAAACATTCTAACAGCATTTTTAACTCTCCCTCCTCCACGTTTTATGTACATGTCTTCCTTAAATATCTTTTATTTAGTAATTCCCTTAACTAATTTTTAGAAGTAGTTGATTTTACTACTTTTGCCTTTTAGCCTTCCTACTAGCTTTTAAGTGCTTGATCACTTAATAATAAGCTTTCCACCCTTTCTCTCTTCTCCTTCTGGGACTCTTATGACTATTAGGACATTTGGTGTTGTCCTATACTGCCCTTAACCTTTCACTTCTTTTTATTCTGTTTCTTCCTACTTTTCATCTTGAGGGCTTCCCATTATTCTGTCTTCCAGATTGCTTACTTGTTGGGAGCCAGCCCGAACCGCCAGCTTGATGACACAGTCTGGGCAGTTGGATGGAAGGGACTGCATAGCAGCCTTCCCAGAGGGGCAAATGTGATATCCCATCTGCTCAAAATGTCCCTCCTAAAAAATTTGCTTATTTTGGTTTCAATTCAAGCTGCCCTTCATTGAAGAGGCCATATCCAATTCTCCCTGAAAATTTTAGGTACCAGTCCTAAAGAAAATTGGAAAAAACCACTACTGCCCTGCAACTACCCCTGATGATGAGAAAGTGAGACCCCATGAATATTAGACCCAACTTTATGGGGGAAAAAGATATAGAAGATTTGCTTGGGTTAAGGTCCCTTCCCCCACCCCTATGTGGTCTCCAAATGGCATATTCGATGATTAATGGCAACAGGTGGGTACAGAGAACAAATGATATTCTGTGGCTAGGCCACCAGAGAACAGCCATGCAAATTATAAAACAAATGAGAACAGAGCATTACCTAACTCCAGATCAGAAAAATCTCCATGTAACTCTTTCTGAAAATGGGTCCAAGGCACAGTCCATAAAATTTGTCTCTGCCTGCCAAAAGGTCGTGTCTTTTTGGAAAGAGCCTCTTTCTTTCCTACCAGAGATGAAGAATGGGAGTATGGCTATGAAAGAATAAGGGCCCTTCATAAAAACAATAGAATAGTGAACTTTAAATAGTCATCTGTGAAAAAAACAAAGAGTCTGGCACCTACCTAACCTTTGTAAGATTTTCTGGCCACAATAACTAGGAACAAACTTACTTAGAAACAAGTTAACTGCTAAGACATGCCAAATGATTTAATCTCATTTTCCAAACTCATGTAACCATGCTATATGTCAATTAAATGATTAATATCTGTACTTTACTTTATGTAATCAAAGAGTAGATAACCAAGCAGCTACTTTTCATTAAAGACCAGGTTCAGCTTTTGCTAGTGTTTGTGTCCTCATTCATTCAGTTAATCACCGACACCATCCATCCTTCAGGGACTCCTGGATTCTCTGGAGCTGGAATCCAGCACTTACCGATTATTCTGCATCCTCTATAATCTACTGTTGATTACCTTTCCCTCTAATATGTTTTTAATTTCATTTATTGTATTGCTCAACTATGTTCGGTTCTTTTCTAGAGTTTCTATCTCTTTGTTGATGTCCTACCTGAGCTCCATTCTTCTTAGAAGCCAAGTTGGCATCTCTGTAATATTTGCTTTGAACTCTGTCTGGTAGATTGTTTACCTGTTTTATTTAATTCATTTTCTGAAGTTTTGTCATGGTCTTTTGTTTCAAACATATTCCGTTCTCCTTTTGTTTGACTCTGTTTTTGCTTCTATTACTTAGGTGAAAGGGCTATCTCTCCCAGTCTTGAAGGTGTGGCCTGTGTGGAATGTCCCCTAGGTAGACTGCTTGTGCCTGGCAGTTTGGCTGGCTGGCTGGCAGTCACATTAGTGTGGGTTGAGATATTGTGGTACTGGGGCTCTCTGGGCATGGTCCACGGGGCTCCTGTGTGGGTAACAAGCTGGAGTACTGTGGCAGGGCAACTGGGAATGGAGGAGCATATTTTGGGGATTTCCTGGGTGGGCATCAGGCTGGGGCCAGACAAATGGGAGAGCTGGGGAGGAAAAGGTGTGGGCAGGTGAATCCACATGACAATCACTCTAGTGCTTCCTTGGTAGGACTGTTGGATGTCTGATGGGTGTGTTTGGGAGTAAGTGGAGGTTTGGAGGAGGCTTGTCATGTCTGGTGCTGGTGTAAGCACACTGACCCTTCTGTCTGCACCATCACTGTATGTGGGGCACATAAACAATAGTACTCACTCTGCTCATTAGCACCTCTCAGAGAGAGGTCAAGCAGCTCCCATGTTTGCTGAGAGCTTTAGTTCTGAAAATTGGTTTCCTTAATTTATAGTGTGGTTTGCCCTTTAAACCCTTTAAACTGGAGTTTTTCTTCTGTGCCCTTGCACAGGTAAGCCCATGCTTTAGTCCCTCAGTGATATTCCTACTGCAGGGCTCATTTAGTTACTGTGTCTCTGTCGGTCCTGCCAGTTTTTAAAATTCATTTTATTATCATTAATCTACAATTACATGAATGAAGAACATAATGGTTACTAGACTCCCCCCTTCACCAAGTCCCCCCAGACAAACCCCAATACAGTCACTGTCCATCAGCATAGTAAGATGCTGTAGATTCACTACTTGTCTTCTCTGTGTTGAACATCCCTTCCTATGCCCTCTCCCATATTATACATGCTAATCGTAAGGCCCCCTTTCTTTTAGCTGCCCTTATACCTCCCTTCCCACCCCTCTTACCCAGTCCCTTTCCATTTGGTAACCGTTAGTCCATCCTTCGGTTCTGTGATTATGCTGCTGTTTTGTTCCTTCAGTTTTTCTTGTTCTTATACTCCACATATGAGTGAAATCATTTGGTACTTGTCTTTCTCTGCCTGGCTTATTTCACTGAGCATAATACCCTCTAGCTCCATCCATGTTGTTGCAAATGGCAGGATTTGTTTTCTCTTATGGCTGAATAATATTCCATTGTGTATATGTATCACATCTTCTTTATCCATTCATCTACTGATGGACATTCAGGTTGCTTCCATTTCTTGGCTATTGTAAATAGTGCTGTGATAAACATAGGGGTGCATCTCTTTTTCAAACTGGGCTGCTGCATTCTTAGGGTAAATTCCTAGAAGTGGAATTCCTAGAAGTGGGTCAAATGGTATTTCTATTTTGAGCTTTTTGAGGAACCTCCATACTGCTGTCCACAATGGTTGAACTAATTTGCATTCCCACCAGCAGTGTACGAGTGTTCCCCTTTCTCCGCAACCTCACCAGCATTTGTTGTTGTTTGTCTTTTGGATGGTGGCAATCCTTACTGGTGTGCGGTAATGTCTCATTGTGGTTTTAATTTGCATTTCCCTGATGATTAGTGATGTGGAGCATCTTTTCATGTGCTTGTTGGCCATCTGAATTTCTTCATTGGAGAACTGTCTGTTCAGCTCCACTGCCCATTTTTTAATTGGGTTATTTTCTTTTTGACTGTTGAGGTGCGTGAGCTCTTTATATATTTTGGATGTCAACCCTTTATCGGATCTGTCATTTATGAATATATTCTCCCATACTGTAAGGCAATTTTTGTTCTATTGATGGTGTCCTTTGCTGCACAGAAGCTTTTCAGCATGATATAGTCCCACTTGTTCATTTTTGCTTTTGTTTCCCTTGCCCGAGTAGACATCTTCTTGAAGAAGTCGCTCATGTTTATGTCCAAGAGATTTTTGCCTATGGTTTCATGACTTACATTCAGGTCTTTGATCCATTTCAAATTTACTTTTGTGTATGGGATTAGACAGTGAACCAGTTTCAGTTTCTTACATGTAGCTGTCTAGTTTTGCCAGCACCATCTGTTGAAGAGACTGTCATTTCTCCATTGTATGTCCATGGCTCCTTTATCATATATTAATTGACCATAAATGGTTGGGTTAATACCTGGGGTCTCTAATCTGTTCCACTGGTCTGTGCCTCTGTTCTTGTGCCAGTACCAAACTGTCTTGATTACTGTGGCTTTGTAGTAGAGTTTGAAGTTGGGGAGCGAGATTCCCCCCCAACTTTATTCTTCCTTCTCAGGTTTGTTTTGGGTATTCGGGGTTTTTGGTGTTTACATATGAATTTTTGAACTATTTGTTCTAGTTCGCTGAAAAATGCTGTTGGTAATTTGGGAGGGATTGCATCAAATCTGTATATTGCTTTGGGCATGATGGCCATTTTGACGATATTAATTCTTCCTAGCCAGTAGCATGGGATGAGTTTCCATTTGTTAGTGACCTCTTTAATTTCTCTTAACAGTGTCTTGTAGTTTTCACGGTATAGGTCTTTCACTTCCTTAGTTAGGTTTATTCCTAGGTATTTTATTCTTTTTTTTTTTTAAAAATAATTATTTTTTATTGAAGGGTAGTTGACGCACAGTATTACATTACATTAGTTTCAAGTGTACAACACAGTAGTAGAACATTTACATACATAATTCGAGGTTCCAGCTATCACCCTACCAAGCTGTTACAATATCTTGACTATATTCCTTATGCTATACATTACATCCCGGTTACTTATTTATTTTACCATTGGAAGTCTGTCCTTTTTTTTTTTTTTTTTTTGTGAGGGCATCTCTCATATTTATTGATCAAATGGTTGTTAACGACAATAAAATTCTGTATAGGGGAGTCAATGCTCAATGCACAATCATTAATCCACCCCAAGCCTAATTTTCGTCAGTCTCCAATCTTCTGAGGCATAACAAACAAGTTCTTACATGGAGAACAAATTCTTACATAATGAATAAGTTACATAGTGAACAGTACAAGGGCAGTCATCACAGAAACTTTCGGTTTTGCTCATGCATTATGAACTATAAACAGTCGGTTCAAATATGAATACTCATTTGGTTCTTATACTTGATTTATATGTGGATACCACATTTCTCTCTTTATTATTATTATTTTTAATAAAATGCTGAAGTGGTAGGTAGATACAAGATAAAGGTAGAAAACATAGTTTAGTGTTGTAAGAGAGCACATGTAGATGATCAGGTGTGTGCCTGTAGACTATGTGTTAATCCAAGCTAGACCAGGGCAATAAAACATCCACGTATGCAGAAGATTTCTCTCAGAACAGGGGGGGTGAGGTTCTAAGCCTCACCTCTGTTGATCCCCAATTTCTCACCTGATGGCCCCCCTGCGACTGTGCCTGTCTTAGGTTGTTCCTCCCTTGAGGAATCTTACCCGTCTCTGGCTAACCAGTCATCTTCCGGGGCCATACAGGGAAATGTGAAGTTGGTAAGTGAGAGGGAAGCCTTATTGTTTGAAAAGGTTAGCTTTTTACTTCTTTGCATATTTATGCCCTGTGGCTTCTATGCCCAGCATTTGTCTTGAGGTATCTTTACCACTTGGAAGAATTATGATACTCGGTAAATTTGATACGAGGCACGAATTCTATTTAAGGGTTGTAATTAGGAAGGAAGAAGAAAAGCTATAGAAGTAGCAGGCGGAAGAGAACATGGGAAGATTGATTATTTCTTTGGCATATCTTCTTGTAGAGTACTTCAGCATGAATAGGTTTTAAGCTACTACTTAAATTGCGCACACACATTAACATAATAGGAGTATAGTTACATAACCAAAGCATATCTGTAATTACCAGCCATCTCCAGTGAAACCAAGTAAACCAGTTAGGCACCTTAGGCATTTGTGAAAACTTATCTATGACATGGTGGATATTGTCCAACTGGACTTGAACAGTCTGAGAGAAATCAGACAAATTAAAACAACCCATTCCTGGGGACTGTTCACATGCCATATGTTCTTTTAACAGTAAATAGTCTGTAGTTGTAAGACTTTGGAGCGCTACAATTTGCACTTCTCCAAATTCTTGGTTGAGTTCCAACAGTATAGATCCAGTCAAATTTGTTGTTTTACTGTATGCACAGGCCAGCTTAGATATCTCCTTCCTCATTCCCATGGCAAGTCCAGGAACTGGTGGGATGAGTGCATCTACACCTGTAGCAGTGCGTGGATCTTTGTTGGGGTTTTTTGATGATCATCTTCTGGCATGAGTCTTCCAGAGAGTGCTGATGTTGGAAGTTCTTTTTCATATCGTATCTTAGTTCATTTTCGGGGTAGCCCAATTAGGCTTTGATCCTCTGTATAAACACAAACAGACCCTTTGCCTACACTTTTATATGCCCTTTATACCCTTGTGTAGAACTCGTTGGAGGTTACCACACAGGAACTGCCCTTTTTTTTTTCTTTGTTTTTGGTATCACCAATCTACACTTACATGACAAATATTATGTTTACTAGGCTCTCCCCTATACCAGGTCTCCCCTATAAACCCCTTTACAGTCACTGTCCATCAGCATAGCAAAATGTTGTAGAATCACTACTTGCCTTCTCTGTGTTGTACAGCCCTCCCTTTTCTCCTACCCCCCCATGCATGTTAATCTTAATACCCCCCTACTTCTCCCCCCCTTATCCCTCCCTACCCACCCATCCTCCCCAGTCCCTTTCCCTTTGGTACCTGTTAGTCCATTCTTGAGTTCTGTGATTCTGCTGCTGTTTTGTTCCTTCAGTTTTTCCTTTGTTCTTATATTCCACAGATAAGTGAAATCATTTGGTATTTCTCTTTCTCCGCTTGGCTTGTTTCACTGAGCATAATACCCTCCAGCTCCATCCATGTTGCTGCAAATGATTGGATTTGCCCTTTTCTTATGGCTGAGTATTATTCCATTGTGTATATGTACCACATCTTCTTTATCCATACATCTATTGATGGACATTTAGGTTGCTTCCAATTCTTGGCTATTGTAAATAGTGCTGCAATAAACATAGGGGTGCATATGTCTTTCTCAAACTTGATTGCTGCGTTCTTAGGGTAAATTCCTAGGAGTGGAATTCCTGGGTCAAATGGTAAGTCTGTTTTGAGCATTTTGATGTACCTCCATACTGCTTTCCACAATGGTTGAACTAACTTACATTCCCACCAGCAGTGTAGGAGGGTTCCCCTTTCTCCACAGCCTCGCCAACATTTGTTGTTGTTTGTCTTTTGGATGGCAGCCATCCTTACTGGTGTGAGGTGATACCTCATTGTAGTTTTAATTTGCATTTCTCTGATAATTAGCGATGTGGAGCATCTTTTCATGTGTCTGTTGGCCATCTGTATTTCTTTTTTGGAGAACTGTCTGTTCAGTTCCTCTGCCCATTTTTTAATTGGGTTATTTGTTTTTTGTTTGTTGAGGCGTGTGAGCTCCTTATATATTCTGGACGTCAAGCCTTTATCAGATGTGTCATTTTCAAATATATTCTCCCATACTGTAGGGATCCTTCTTGTTCTATTGATGGTGTCTTTTGCTGTACAGAAGCTTTTCAGCTTAATATAGTCCCACTTACTCATTTTTGCTGTTGTTTTCCTTGCCCGGGGAGATATGTTCAAGAAGAGGTCACTCATGTTTATGTCTAAGAGGTTTTTGCCTATGTTTTCTTCCAAGATTTAAATGGTTTCCTGGCTTACATTCAGGTCTTTGATCCATTTTGAGTTTACTTTTGTATATGGGGTTAGACAATGGTCCAGTTTCATTCTCCTACATGTAGCTGTCCAATTTTGCCAGCAGCACCTGTTGAAGAGACTGTCATTTCGCCATTGTATGTCCATGGCTCCTTTATCAAATATTAATTGACCATATATGTCTGGGTTAATGTCTGGATTCTCTAGTCTGTTCCATTGGTCTGTGGCTCTGCTCTTGTGCCAGTACCAAATTGTCTTGATTACTATGGCTTTATAGTAGAGCTTGAAGTTGGGGAGTGAGATCCCCCCTACTTTATTCTTCTTTCTCAGGATTGCTTTGGCTATTCGGGGTCTTTTGTGTTTCCAAATGAATTTTTGAATTATTTGTTCCAGTTCATTGAAGAATGTTGCTGGTAGTTTCATAGGGATTGCATCAAATCTGTATATTGCTTTGGGCAGGATGGCCATTTTGACGATATTAATTCTTCCTAGCCACGAGCATGGGATGAGTTTCCATCTGTTAGTGTCCCCTTTAATTTCTCTTAAGAGTGACTTGTAGTTTTCAGAGTATAAGTCTTTCACTTCTTTGGTTAGGTTTATTCCTAGGTATTTTTTTTTTTTTGATGCAATTGTGAATGGAGTTGTTTTCCTGATTTCTCTTTCTGTTGGTTCATTGTTAGTATACAGGAAAGCCACAGATTTCTGTGTGTTGATTTTGTATCCTGCAACTTTGCTGTATTCTGATATCAGTTCTAGTAGTTTTGGGGTGGAGTCTTTAGGGTTTTTTATGTACAGTATCATGTCATCTGCAAATAGTGACAGTTTAACTTCTTCTTTACCAATCTGGATTCCTTGTATTTCTTTATTTTGTCTGATCGCCGTGGCTAGGACCTCCAGTACTATGTTAAATAACAGTGGAGAGAGCGGGCATCCCTGTCTAGTTCCCGATATCAGAGGAAAAGCTTTCAGCTTCTCGCTGTTCAGTATTATGTTGGCTGTGAGTTTATCATATATGGCCTTTATTATGTTGAGGTACCTGCCCTCTATACCTATTCTGTTGAGTTTTTATCATGAATGGATGTTGAATTTCATCGAATGCTTTTTCAGCATCTATGGAGATGACCATGTGAATTTTATCCTTTTTGTTTATGTGGTGGATGATGTTGATGGATTTTCAGATGTTGTACCATCCTTGCATCCCTGGGATAAATCCCACTTGGTCATGGTGTAGGATTCTCTTGATGTATTTTTGAATTTGGTTTGCTAATATTTTGTTGAGTATATTTGCATCTATGTTCATCAGGGATATTGGTCAGTAATTTTCTTTTTTGGTGGTGTTTTTGCCTGATTTCGGTATTAGGGTGATGTTGGCTTCATAGAATGAGTTTGGGAGTATTCCCTCCTCTTCTACTTTCTGGAGAACTTTAAGGGGAATGGGTATTATATTTTCTCTGTATGTCTGATAAAGTTCCGAGGTAAATCCATCTGGCACGGGTTTTTTTTCTTGGGTAGTTTTTTGATTACCACTTCAATTTCTTTACTGGTAATTGGTTTGATTAGATTTTGTGTTTCTTCCTTGGTCAGCCTTGGAAGGTTGTATTTTTCTAGGAAGTTGTCCATTTCTTCTAGGTTTTCCAGCTTCTTAGCATATAGGTTTTCATAGTAGTCTCTAATAATTCTTTGTATTTCTGTTGGGTCTGTCGTGATGTTTCCTTTCTCGTTTCTGATTCTGTTGGTGTGTCTTGATTCTCTTTTTCTCTTAATAAGTCTGGCTAGAGGCTTATCTATTTTGTTTATTTTCTCAAAGAACCAGCTCTTGGTTTCATTGATTTTTTCTACTGTTTTATTCTTCTCAATTTTGTTTACTTCTTCTCTGATATTTATTATGTCCCTCCTTGTGATGACTTTAGGCCTCATTTGTTCTTCTTTTTCCAGTTTCAATAACTGTGTTGTTAGACTATTCATTTGGGATTGTTCTTCTTTATTTAAGTGTGCCTGGATTGCTATATACTTTCCTCTTAAGACTGCTTTCGCTGCATCCCACAGAAGTTTGGGCTTTGTGTTGTTGTTGTCTTTTATTTCCATATATTGCTGGATCTCCATTTTAATTTGGTCGTTGATCCATTGACTATTTAGGAGCGTGTTGTTAAGCCTCCATGTGTTTGTGAGCCTTTTTGCTTTCTTTGTACAATTTATTTCTAGTTTTATGCCTTTGTGGTCTGAAAAGTTGATTGGTAGAATTTCAATCTTTTTGAATTTACTGAGGCTCTTTTTGTGGCCTAGTATGTGGTCTATTCTGGAGAATGTTCCATGTGCACTTGAGAAGAATGTGTATCCTGTTGCTTTTGGGTGTAGAGTTCTATAGATGTCTATTAGGTCCATCTGTTCTAGTGTGTTGTTCAGTGCCTCTGTGTCCTTACTTATTTTCTGTCTGGTGGTTCTGTCCTTTGGAGTGAGTGGTGTGTTGAAGTCTCCTAAAATGAATGCATTGCATTCTATTTCCTCCTTTAGTTCTGTTAGTTTTTGTTTCACATATGCTGGTGCTCCTGTGTTGGGTGCATATATATTTTTAATGGTTGTATCGTCTTTTTGGACTGAGCCCTTTATCATTATGTAATGTCCTTCTTTATCTCGTTACTTTCTTTGTTTTGAAGTCTATTTTGTCTGATACTAGTACTGCAACACCTGCTTTTTTCTCCTTGTTGTTTGCATGAAATATGTTTTTCCATCCCTTGACTTTTAGTCTGTGCATGTCTTTGAGTTTGAGGTGAGTCTCTTGTAAGCAGCATTTGGATGGGTCTTGTTTTTTTTATCCATTCAGTGACTCTATGTCTTTTGATTGATGCATTCATTCCATTTACATTTAGGGTGATTATCGATAGGTATGTACTTATTGCCATTTCAGGCTTTAGATTCATGGTTTCCAGGTTACTTTCCTTACTGTCTAAGAGTCTAACTTAACTCACAGTATGCTGTTACAAACACAATCTAAAGGTTTTTTTCTATTTCTCCACCTTTTTCTTCTTCCTTCTTTCTTTATATATTAGGTATCAAATTCTGTACATTTTGTCTATCCCTTCATAGACTTTAAGGATAGTTAATTTAATTTTGCATTTGCTTCTTAATTAGCTGTTCTACTTTCTTTACTGTGGTTTTATTACCTCTGGTGACAACTATTCAACCTTAGGAACACTTCCATCTATAGCAGTCCCTCCAAAATAGACTGTAGAGATGGTTTGTGGGAGGTAAATTCTCTCAGCTTTTGGTTATCTGGAAATTGTTTAATCCCTCCTTCAAATTTAAATGTTAAATCTTGCCAGATAAAGTAATCTTGGTTCCAGGCCCTTCTGCTTCATGGCATTAAATACATCATGCCACTTCTTTCTGGACTGTAAGGTTTTTGCTGAGAAGTCTGATGTTAGCCTGGTGGGCTTTCCTTTGTATGTGATCTTATTTCTGTCTCTGTCTGCTTTTAACAGTCTGTCCTTATCCTTGATCTTTCCCACTTTAATTACTATGTGTCTTGGTGTTGTCTTCCTTGGGTCCCTTGTGTTGGGAGATCTGTGGATCTCCATGGCCTGAGAGACTATCTCCTTCCCCAGATTGGGGAAGTTTTAAGCAACTACACTCCTTATTTTCTATTCCTTTCTCTCTTCTTCTTCTGGTATCCCTATAATGCGTATATTGTTCTGCTTGGATTGATCACACAGTTCTCTCAATACTCTTTCATTCTTAGAGATCCTTTTTTCTCTCTGTGCCTCAGCTTCTTTGTATATCTCTTCTCTAGTTTCTATTTCATTTAATATCTCCTCCACCGTATCCAACCTGCTTTTAATACCCTCCATCGTGCTCTTCAATGATTGGATCTCTGACCTGAATTCATTCCTGAGTTCTTGGATGTCTTTCCGTACCTCCATTAAAATGTTGATGATTTTTATTTTGAACTCCCTTTCAGGAAGAGTCACGAGATACATATCATTTAAATGTTTCTCAGAAGTTGTATTAATAATTTTTCTCTGGACAAGGTTACTTTGGCATTTCATGTTTGTATATGGCACCCTCTAGTGTCCCAAAGCTCTATTCTAGAGCTGCTCAGCCCCTGAAGCAAAGTCAGGGGTTGCAGGGGAGCGGTACTGGTGCCTGGGGGGAGGAAAGAGCTGTTCCCCGCCTCCTGGCTACTGTGCCTGTCTCCACTGTCTGAGCCAGTGGACCAGGCACACAGGTATGTTTTTGTCCCAACACAGCTGGATATGGATCCCTGCTTTCTACAAGCGGCTGGAATTCCAGTCTCCCTAGGAACTCTGCCTGTATTAACTTTCCAACCTGATAGTCATGCGAGTCTCATGAAAGCACCATGAAATGTAGGTTTGTGCTCCCAGAGAAGATCTCCGGAGCTAGGTATTCAACAGTCCCAAACCTTCCACTCCCTCCCTGCTCCATTTCTCTTCCTCCCGCTGGTGAGCTGGGGTGGGGGAAGGGCTTGGGTCCCACAGAGCCACAGCTCTGGTATGTTACCCCGTTCGGTGATGTCCGCTCTTTTCTCCAGGTGTATGCAGTCTGACGTCGTCCTCTTTCCTGTTGCTCTCTCAGGTTTAGTTGCACCAACTCTATTTTCTAATTGTATCCAGTTTTAGGAGGAAGCCTCTGTCTCTCCTCTCACGCCACCATCTTTAATCCAATCTCAGTCCTCCCAGTTTTTATGTGATCTTTTTATCGCTTGATGAGCAGGTGTTCAGTCTAGCTTCAGTTCTTCCTCAGGATGAATTGCTCTGTGTCTAGGTGTAGCTTCAGTATGTATGTGGGAGGCAGTGGGCTCAGGCTCTTTCTATGCTGCCATCTTGGACACTCCCCTACCCCCACCATTTTCTTTCCTCTATAAGTGTATCAATTACTTTTCTTTTCAAAATGTCTTCAGTGGTTTTCCTTGAGTTTGCATATATATTCATAAGTAATCTAAATTTCCTTTCAAACAGCATTTTGTTTTCTCACAAGGCAAGTATCTTATTATAGATACTCCCCATTTCTTCCTCCTTTCTTTATTATACTGCTATAATTCTTTTCACTTATCTGCAAGTTATAATCACTGAAAATGTTGCTAGTATTATAAACGAAATGTTATCTGCTAGATCAACTGAGAAAATTAATTAAAAGATCTTATTTTACCTTCACTTATTCCTCCTTTTTCCTTCTCTTCCTTTATGCAGATCCAAGTTTCTGACCTACATTATTTCCTTCTCTCTGAAGAACTTCTTTTAACATTTCTTGCAAGGCAGGCCTACTGGTGAGAAAGTCAGTTACGGTTGTCTGATGAAGTTTTTATTACTCCTTCAATTCCAGAAGTATAATTTCTCTAGACACAGAATTTAGGCTGGTGGGTTTTTTTTTTCTTTCCAACTGTTTAAATATTTCACTCCACTCTTCTTGCATGGCGTCTGTAGAGAGAGGCAATATTCTAATCCTTTATACTCACTCTAGAGACAGGATGTTTTTGTCCTCTGGGTTCTTTCAATATTTTCTTGATTTTACACAATTTGAATATGATATACCTAGGTGTAGATTTTTTGGTATTAACCCTCCTTGGTGTTTTTTGAACTTCTGGACCTACGGTTTGGTGTCTGTCTTTCCTTCCCTCCCTTCTGGTATTCCCATTATGTAAATATTACATCTGTCTCACAATTTTTGGGAAACCCCAAAACAACAGAGATGTACAAAAGCAAAGAGACTAAAGGAAATGTTAGCACCTGATAACTAGAGATATCTATATTTTCCACTCTTTTTCCTATCTTTTCATTCCAAACCAAGAAAAGGGAAGGCCTGGCAAGGAAACGGAATCAAAACTAGATAGGTATGGAGAATATCCAAGACGACAGAGAAGGAAAATTCCAAGACAATAGCTATGCAGGAGACCAAGAGAACTAGCAGTACAGAATGAAGTAGAAAGAGGGTTTCAGGAAGGATGTTCCATGTTTTTACTTCTTTTTTCATTGTGTTTCAGTTTTGCAGGCTTACTGATTTCTTCCTGGGGTGTGTGCAATCTACTTATGAGCCCATGAAAGGCATTCTTTATTTCTGTTATAGGACTGTTGGTTTCTAATATTTTCTTTTGATTTTTTTTAGAGTTTCTATCTCTATGCTTACATTACCTATGTGTTCTTACATGTTGTCAACTTTTATAATCGTCCTTAGCATATAAATCATAATTATTTAAAATCCTCTGATAATTCAAAAATCTCTGCATATCTGAATCTGGTAGTTTCTTCAAACTGTTTTTTTTTTGCCTTTTGGCATGTCTTGTAATTTTTTGGTTGAAAGTGGACATGCTGTATAGGGCAAAAGAGATTGAGGCAAATAAACTTATTTACTTTGAGGTTTTATGTTTATCTTGCTAGAAATTAGGTTGTGTTTATTGTTTTTCCAAGCTATAGTCATCAGGAGCTAAAATTTCCTTTAGTGTCCTTGCTTCTGTACCCACTATTGTTTTGGGGTTTCTCTGGAAATGCCTTTGAAAATAAGGTCTGGGCATTGTAGCTCATTGAGCAGTAACCCAATCTTATTATAATGGAGCTTGATTGGTGCAGTGGTTGGCTGTATGTGGGGGGAAGTGTTTTATAATCCCACAATCACATCTGAGTATTTTAGTGAATTTGTGTGTCTGGGCTGTGAAAATAACAAGTGTTTCTCAGCTTTGTTACCACCCCCTTAGGTAAGAAAGAAAGGCTAGAGGGAGTTAGAATTGGGTAGTTCCTTTCTCCCAAGTCAGGTAAGCTTTTGTAAAAGAGCATATCTTTAAGGCAAGCCCTCAGTGTGAAGGCAACTTATTAGGGAGTAGTATCCTGAACTATTTCAGAATGGCTACTTTCCTCCCTCTTCTAGAGCACCAAAGGATTCTTCTCTGATCTTTACCCTGAGACCTTTATGGGGTACCTGGAGGTAAAACTCAGGAGACTGTAGGGGGCCAACTCAGACTGGGCCTCTGGAATTATTTTTTGATTTGCTAAACATTAAAAAAAATTTTTAATTAAGGTATTCATTGATATACTCTTGTGAAGGTTTCACATGAAAAACATTGTGGATACTACATTCACCCATATTATCAAGTCCTCCCCAAACCCACTGCAGTCACTGACCATCAGCGCATTAAGTAGCAACAGAGTCACTACTTGTCTTCTCTGTGCTACAGTCTTCCCCGTGACCACCACACCATGTGTGCCAATCATAATACTGCTCAATCCCCCTCTCCCTCCCTCCCCACCCATATTCCCACACCCCTCCACCTTCCCACACCCACCTTTGGTAACAACGTTCCCTTCTTGGAGTGTGTCTCTGCTATTTTGTTGCTTCAGTTTTGCTTGGTGATTATACTTCACAAATGAGGGAAATCATTTGGCACTTGTCTTTCTCTGCCTGGCTATTTAAGAGCATAACACCCTCTAGCTCCATCCACATTGTCCCAAATGGTAGGATTTGTTTTCTTCTTATGGCTGAATAATATTCCACTGTGTACATGTACCACACCTTCCTTATCCATTCATCTACTGCTGGACACTTAGATAACTTCCAATTCTTGGCTATCGTAAATTGTGCTGTGGTAAACATACGAGTGCTTATTTCTTTTTCAAACTGGGTTGCTGCATTCTTAGGGTAAATTCTTAGAAGTAGAATTCCTGGGTCAAATGGTATTTCTATTTTGAGTTTTTTGAGGAACCTCCATTCTCCTTTCCACAATAGTTGAACTAGTTTACATTCCCACCAGGAGTGTAGGGGGGTTCCCCTTTCTCCACATCCTTGCCAGCATTTGTTATTCCTTGTTTTTTGGATGGTGGCCATCTTAACTGGTGTGAGGTGATATCTCATTGTAGTTTTAATTTGCATTTCCCTGATAATTAGCGACATGGAACATCTTTTCACGTGTTTGTTGGCCATCTGAATTTCTTCTTGGAGAAGTGTCTGTTCAGATCCTCCACCCATTTTTTAATTGGGTTATTTGCTTTTTGGGTGTTGAGGAGTATGAGTTCTTTATATATTTTGGATGTAAACCTTGTTGGATATGTTGTTTTCAAATATATTCTCCAATACTGTAGGATGCCTTTTTACTCTACTGATGGTGTCCTTTGCTGTACAGAAGCTTTTTAGTTTGATGTAGTCCAATTATTTCATTATTGCTTTTGTTTTTGTTTCCCTTGCCAGAGGAGATGTGTTCAGGAAAAAGTTGCTTTTTTTATTCAAGAGATTTTTGCCTGTGTTTTCTTCTAAGAGTTTTATGGTTTCACGACTTATACTCAGGTCTTTGATCTATTTCAAGTTTATTTTTGTGTATGGGATTAGACAATAATCCAGTTTCATTCTCTTGCATGTAGCTGCCCAGTTTTGCCAATACCAGTTGTTGAAGAGACTTTTATTTCCCCATTGTATATCCGTGGCTCTTCAATTGTATATTAATTGACCATATATGTGTGGGTTTGTATCTGGGCCTGTATTCTATTCAATTCATCTATGGGTCAGTTCTTGTGCAGGTACCAAATTATCTTGATTACGGCAGCTTTGAGTAGAGCTTAAAGTTGGGGAGCATAATCCCCCCACCTTTATTCTTCCTCCACAGGATTGCTTTGGTATTTGGGGTCTTTTGTGTTTCCATAAGAATTTTAGAACTATTTGTTCTAGGTCGTTGAAGAATGCCGTTCACATTTTGATAGGAATTGCATTGAATCTGTAGATTACTTTAGGCAGGATAGCTATTTTGGCAGGATAGCTATTTTGACAATATTAATTTTTCCATATCCATTAACACAGGATGCATTTCAATTTATCACTGTCTTCTCTAATTTCTCTCATGAGTGTCTTGTAGTTTTCAGTGTATAGGTCTTTCACCTCATTGGTTGTTTATTCCTAGGTATTTTTCTTTTTCATGCAATTGTGAATGGACTTAGTTTTGCTGATTTATATTTTTGCGAATTCATTGTTAGCAAATAAGAAGGTAAAAGAGTTCCATGTGTTGATTATGTATCCTGCAACTTTTATGAATTCATTATTAGTTCTAGTAGTTTTGGGGTGGATTTTTTAGGGTTTTTGATATACAATATCATCCCATCTGCAAACAGTGACAGTTTAACTTCTTCCTTACCAATCTGGATGCCTTTTTTTTCTTTGTGTTGTCTGACCGCAGTTGCTAGGACCTCCAGTACTATGTTGAATAAAGATGGGGAGAGTGGGTATCCCTGTCTTGTTCACAATCTTGGAGGAAAAGCTTTCTGCTTTTTGCTGTTAAGTATGATGTTGTCTGTGGGTTTGTCATATATGGCATTTATGATGTTGAGGTACTTGCCTTCTATACCCATTTTGTTGAGAGTTTTAATCACGAATGGATGTTGAATTTTGTTGAATGATTTTTCAGCATCTATGGAGATCATCATGTGGTTTTTGTCCTTTTTGTGGATGTGGTGTGTGATGTTGATGGATTTTCGAATATTGTACCATCATTGCATCCCTGGAATAATATCTGATCATGATGGATGATATTCTTGATGTATTTTTGAATTTGGTTTGGTAACATTTTTTTTGAGTATTTTTGCATCTATGTTCATCAGGGACATTGGTCTGTAATTTTCTTTTTCTGTGGTGTCTTCACCTGGATTTGGTATAAGAGTGATGCTGGCTTTGTAGAATGAGTAGGAAGTATTCCCCTCTCTTCTACTTTTTGAAAAACTTTAGGTATGATGGGTATTAGGTCTTCACTAAATCTTTGGTAAAATTCAGTGGTGAAGTCATCTGGTCCAGGGGTTTTGTTCTTAGGGAGTTTCTGATTACCAATTCAATTTCGTTGATGGTAATTGGTCTGTTCAGACTTTGTGTTTCTTCCTGGGTCAGCCTTGGAAGGTTGTATTTTTCTAGAAAGTTCTCCATTTCTTCTGGGTTATCCAGTTTGTTAATATATAATTTTTCATAGAATTCTCTAATAATTCTTTGTATTTCTGTGGTGTCTGTAATGATTTTTCCCATCTCATTTCTGATTCTCTTTAGGTGTGGAGACTGTCCTTTTTACTTGATAAATCTGGCTAGTGGTTTATCTATTTTGCTAATTCTCTTGAAGAACTGGCTCCTGCTTTCATTGATTCTATTGTTTTATTCTTCTGGACTTTATTTCTATTCTGATCTTTATCATGTCCTTTCTTCTACTGACTTTGGGTCTCATTTGTTCTTTTTCTAGTTTCATTAATTGTGAGTTTAGACTGTTTATATGGGATTGTTCTTTCCTGAGGTAAGCCTGTATTGCAGTATACTTTCCTCTTAGCACACCTTTGCTGCATCCCAGATTTTGCGGTGTTCAGTTATTATTTTAATTTGTCTCCATATATTGCTTGATTTCTGTTTTTACTTGGTCATTGATCCATTGATTATTTAGGAGAGTGTATTTAAGCCTCCATGTATTTGTGGCCTTTTTTGTTTTCTTTGCACAGTTTATTTCTAGTTTCATACCTTTGTGGTCTGAGAAGCTGTTTGATATAATTTTAATCCTTCTGAATTTACTGTGGCTCTTTCAGTGGCCTACTATATAATCGATTCTTGAAAATGTTCCATTTGTACTTGAGAAGAATGTATATCATGTTGCTTTTGGTTGGAGTGTTCTGTAGATGTCTGTTAGGTCCATCTGTTGTAATGTGTTCTTCAGTGCTTCTGTCTCCTTCCTTATTTTGTGTCTCATTGATCTGTCCTTTGGAGTGAGTGGTGCGTGGAAGCCTCCTATAATGAATGCATTACATTCTATTTCTCCCTTTAGTTCTGTTAGTATTTGTTTCACATATGCAGGTGATCCTGTGTTAGGTGCAGAGATATTTAAAGTAGTTATATTCTCTTGGACTGACCCGTTTATCATTATGTATGTCCTTCTTTGTGTCTTTTTACTTTGTTTTGAAATCTATTTTGTCTGATATAAGTACTGCCACTCCTGCTTTATTCTCCTTATTAGTTGCATGAAATATCTTTTTCCATCCCTTCACTTTTAGTCTGTGTATGTCTTTGGGTTTGAAGTGAATCTCTTGTAGGCAGCATCTAGTTGGGTCTTGTTTTTTTTACCCATTCAGGAACTCTATGTCTTTTGATTGGTGCATCCAGTCCATTTACATTTAGGGTGATTATCAATAGATATGTATTGATTGCCATTGCAGGCTTTAGATTCACGGTTACCAAAGGTTCAAGGATAGCTTCTTTAGTATCTAACAGTCTAACAACTCACTTTGTATGCTATTTTTTCTTCCTTTCTTTTTCTTCTTCCTCCATTCTTTATATATTAGGTATAATATTCTGTACTCTTTATGTATCCCCTGACTGGTGTTGGGGGTAGCTGACTTAATTCTGCATTTACTTAGTAATTAATTGGTATACCTCCTTTACTGTGGTTTTATTTTCTGTGGTGACAGCTATTTAGCCTTAGGAACATTTCCATCTATAGCAGTCCCTCCCTCCAAAATACACTGTAGAAATGGTTTGTGGGTGGTACATTCTCTCATCTTTTGCTTATCTGGAAATTGTTTAATCCCTCCTTCAAATTTAAATGATAATCTTGCTGGATAAAGTATTCTTGCTTCAAGGCCCTTCTGCTTCATTGCATTAAACATATCATGCCACTCCCTTCTGGCCTGAAAGGTTTCTGCTGAGAAGTTTGATGAGAGCCTGATGGGTTTTCCTTTGTATGTGATCTTTTTTCTCTCTCTGGCTGCTTTGAATACTCTGTCTTAATCCTTGATGTTTGTCATTTTAAATATCTTATGTCTTGGTGCTGTCTTCCTTGGGTCACTTAGGAGATCTGTGCACCTCCATGGCCTGAGAGATTTTTTTTCTTCCCCAGACTGGTGACGTTTTCAGCAATTACCTCCTCAAAGACACTTTCTATCCATTTTTCTCTCTTCTTCTTCTGGTACCCTTATAATGCAAATATAGGTGTTTGGATTGGTCACACAGTTCTCAATATTCCTCAATTCCTAGAGATCCTTTTTTCTCTGTGTGCCTCAGTCTCTTTGTATTCCTGTTCTCAAACTTCTATTTCATTCATTGTCTCCTCTACTTCATCTAATCTGCTTTAAAATTCCTCCATTGTGTGTTTCATTTTGGATAATGTATTTTTCAAAGTTTCTATCTCATTCCTGATTTCCTCCCTGTGTTCCTGAATATTTTTCTGTAGCTCTATGACCATGTTTATGATTTTGTTTTGAAACCTCTTTCAGGAATATTGATGAGTTCAGTTTCACTTTGCCCTCTTTCTGGTATTTGTATGATTTTGGTTTGAACCAGGTTCCTTTTTCATCTCATATTTGTAGGTGGCACCCTCTAGTGCCCAGAAGCTCTATTCTCTGGAGTTGTTCAGCCACTGGAGTGATGGTAGATGTCGCAGATGAGCGCTGCTGGTGCCTGCCAGGAAGAAAGAGCTCTGTTTCCTGGCTGCAGTGTGTGCCTCCACTGCCAAAGCTAGTGGGCTGAGCTCAAAGGGAGGAGCCTTTATGCTATGTCCTTTTAAGTGCCATAGGCGTGGCCGCCCGCTGGGTGGCCTGGCACAGTGGCGGGGGCAACACATTAGTGAACTGGTGCCAACCAAGAGGAAGAAGTGGTAGTCTGTGTATCCTAGAGTGGGGCGTTGGAGCTGTCTTGCCAGCCAGGGAGTCAGTGCTCCTGAAAGTTCACAACCTGCTTGGCTGAGTGCACTGGGACAATTTTGTCCACCTGTCCTTTCTCCTGAGCAGCAAACTATGTGGAATCCTTGCCCATTTAGCTGCCGTTTCGCTGTTGGGAAGTCTCTCATAGTGTCTGCCTTTCTTTTGTTCCAGAGCAGCCAGTTGTGGGTGCCCATTCTCCACAAGCAACTGGAATCTCAGTTTCTCTGGGTATTCCACCTGTCTCAGCTTTCCCCACTAATTTCCACAGCACCTGATAATGTATGTTTGTGCTCCCAGAGTTAAACTCCAGGGATGGGTGTTCAGCCATCCGAGGCCTCCACCCCCTCCCTGCTCTGTTTTTCCTCTTTCTGCAAGTGAGCTGGGGTGGGGGAATGGCTTGTCTCACCTGATTATGGCTATAGTACTTTTTACCCTTTTCTGTGAGGTCTGCTCTTTTCCCCAGACGTAGGCTGTCCATTGCAGTGTTCTTTACTGTTGCTCTTTCAGGATTAGTTGTATTTGCTATATTTTTATATATGTGGTTTTGAGAGGAGGTTTCTGTCTCACCTGTCATGCCACCATCTTTAAGACAATCTGGGCTCCTGGAATTTTTAACTCTCAATCTGGTCCACAATGAGCTTCTGGCAATTCATCATTTGCAGTTTAAGTGCTCCTAACAGTACTGGTATCAGTGGGAGGTTTCTGCTCTAGGTAATCTGTGATTCTCAGCATCTACCTCTCCCTCCAGTTTTAGGGACAGTGGTTTGCACTGTGACCTCAATTCTCTCAGATCTCAATTGATCTAAGAATTGTTCATTTTCAGTTTTTGTGGCCCGCTTCCTTGTTGTGAGGATAGGAATGATGATTGAAAGCCACTAACCTCAGATTATTACTTGTGTGGTTTTATTTGAAATTATGGCTGATTTCTCATACCTGACATTTTTATAAAACCTCTCAATATAATTTTCCATGTGCTCACACCTGTTAGATGATTTGTCAGGTCCATTTTTTCCCCTGCTTTCCTAAAGCATCCTTCCTAAAACCCTCTTTCTACTTCAGTCTGGACTGCTTGTTCTTTAGGTCTCCTCACTGCTGCTGTCTTATTTTCCTTCACTGTCATCTTGGATATTCTCAATCTCTCTCTGGTTTTGACTCTGTTTCCTTGCCCAGGTCTTCTCTTAACATGGTCAATTCCTCATCTTTGGTGGAGTACATTCTTCAATAATGCCTGAGGAAGTGTGTATAAGAAGCAAATGTTTTGTGATGCTGCACGTCTGATTTAGGCAATGGCAATTTATCTGGTCATATAACTAGAATATATAAATTTTTCTCTTTGAAATTATGGTATTCCTTCATTGTCCTACAGTTTCTCATGTTATCTCATGTTGACAAGGTTGGTATCAATCTTATTCCTGGTCCTTTTATGTGACCTTTGTTTTCACTCTGGAAGTTTTGAGAATTTTCTCTTTATCCCTGTTGTTCTATAATTTTATGATAATGTACCTTGATGAGGCTCATTTTTTTCACTTACTGACACGAGAGATGGATGTCCTTCTACTCTTGGGAATGTTCTGATTTTACTACTTTGATAATTTCCTGCAGATCATTTTCCCTATTTTTCTGTAACTCCAATTAATCAAATGCTCTACCACCCGAATTAAGCCTTTTCTTTTTTCTCTCCAAGTCATCTTAGTCTTTTTGTTTTATTTTCTAAGACATTTTCTCAGCTTTATTTTTTCAATTTTTAAAATTGATTTTAAAGTTTGGCTCTCATATTTTTGGTTTCCTAATTTTTTATTTCTGTGATTGTTTTTGTTTGAAAAATAATATATTGTTATTCTTCCTTCGCATTATTTCTACAAGAACATTAACTACAGTCTATTCACATTTTCTTTTGCTCATTATATTTGCTCATTGTTTCTGTTTCCTCTGATGTCCTTTTCTTTCTTTTGGTCTCTCTCACCTTTTTTTAAATATTTTGGTATCATTAATCCACAGTTACATGAGAAATTTATGGTTACTAGACTCCCCCCATCACCAAGTCCCCACCATATAATCCATTACAGTCACTGTCCATCAGCATCGTAAGATGCTGTAGAATCACTACTTGTCTTCTCTATGTTGTACCGCCCTCCCCATGCCTCCCACCCCAACATTATGTATGCTAATTATAGTGCTCCTTTTCCCCCCTTCCCACCCATCCTCCCCAGTCCCTTTCCCATTGGTAACTGTTAGTCCAGCCTTGGGTTCTGTGAGTCAGCTTATACTCCACATATACATGAAATCATTTGATACTTGTCATTCTCCACCTGGTTGATTTCACTGAGCATAATACCCTCTATCTCCAACCATGTTGTCGCAAATGGTAGGATTTGTTTTCTTCTTATGGCTGAATAATATTACATTGTGTATATGTACCACATCTTCTTTATCCATTCATCTACTGCTGGACACTTAGATAGCTTCCAATTCTTGGCTATTGTAAATTGTGGTGTGATAAACATAAGGGTGCTTATTTCTTTTTCAAACTGGGTTGCTGCATTCTTAGGGTAAATTCTTAGAAGTAGAATTCCTGGGTCAAATGGTATTTCTATTTTGAGCTTTTTGAGGAACCTCCATACTGCTTTCCACAATAGTTGAACTAATTTACATTCCCACCAGTAGTGTAGGAGGGTTCCCCTTTCTCCAAAACCTCGCCAACATTTGTTGTTTGTCTTTTGGAGGGTGGCGATCCTTACTGGTGTGAGGTGATATCTCATTGTGATTTTAATTTGCATTTCTCTGATGACTAGGGATGTGGAGCATCTTTTCTTTTTTTTTTTTGTCTTTATAAACAAAATTTATTTATTTATTTATTTTTTTGAGAGGGCATATCTTATATTTATTGATCAAATGGTTGTTAACAACAATAAAATTCTGTATAGGGGACTCAATGCACAATCATTAATCAACCCCAAGCCTAATTCTCAACAGTCTCCAATCTTCTAAAGTATAATGAACAAGTTCTTACATGGTGAACAAATTCTTACATAGTGAATAAGTTCTTACATGGTGAACAGTGCAAGGGCAGTCATCACAGAAACTTTCAGTTTTGATCACGCATTATGAACCATAAACAATCAGGTCAAATATGAGTATTCGTTTGATTTTTATACTTGATTTATAAGTGGATCCCACATTTCTCTTTATTATTATTATTTTTAATAAAATGCTGAAGTGGTAGGTAGATGTAAGATAAAGGTAGAAAACTTAGTTTAGTGTTGTAAGAGAGCAAATGTAGATGATCAGGTGTGTGCCTGTAGACTATGTGTTAATCCAAGCTAGACAAGGGCAATAAAACAATGTGGAGCATCTTTTTATGTGTCTGTTGGTCATCTGAATTTCTTCTTTGGAGAACTGTTCAGATCCTCTGCCCATTTTTTTATTGGATTATTTGTTTTAGTTTGTTGAGGTGCGTGAGCTCTTTATATATTTTGGATGTCAACCCTTTATTGGATCTGTCATTTGTGAATATATTCTCCCATATTGCAGGATGCCTTTTTGTTCTAGTGGTGCTGTCCTTTGCTGTACAGAAGCTTTTCCTCTTGATATAGTCCCACTTGTTCATTTTTGCTTTTGTTTCCCTTGCCTGGGGGGATATGTTCGTGAAGAAATTGTTCATGTTTATGTTGAAGAGATTTTTGCCTGTTTTTTTCTAGGGGTTTTATGGTTTCATGACTTACATTCAGGTCTTTGATCCATTTCAAATTTACTTTTGTGTATGGGGTTAGACAATAATCCAGTTTCATTCTCTTACATGTAACTGCCCAGTTTTTCCAACACCAGCCATTGAAGAGGCTGTCATTTCCCCATTGTATGTCCATGGCTCCTTTATCATTTATTAATTGACCATGTATGTTTGGGTTAATATCTGGACTCTATCCTGTCCCACTGGTCTGTGGGGCTGTTCTTGTGCCATTACAAAATTGTCTTGATTACTGTGGCTTTAGTAGAGTTTGAAGTTGGGAAGCGAGATCCCCCCTGCTTTATTCTTCCATCTCAGGATTGCGTTGGCTATTCGGGTTTTTTTGTGGTTCCATAGGAATTTTAAAACTATTTGTTCCAGTTCGTTGAAGAATGCTGTTGGTATTTTGAAAGGGATTGCATTAAATCTGTCAATTGCTTTAGGCAGGATGGCCATTTTGACATTAATTCTTCCTAGAAAAGAGCATGGGATGAATTTCCATTTGTTAGTGTCCTCTTTAATTTCTCTTAGGAGTGTCTTATAGTTTTCAGGGTATAGGTCTTTCACTTCCTTGGTTAGGTTTATTCGTAGGTATTTTATTCTTTTTGATGCAAACTGTGAATGGAATTGTTTTCCTGATTTCTCTTTCTGCTAGCTTATTGTTAGTGTATAGGAAAGCAACAGTTTTTTGTGTATTAATTTTGTATCCTGCTGTATTATTCAACTTTGTTGAATTCAGATATTAGTTCTAGTAGTTTTGGAGTGGAGTCTTTAGGGTTTTTTATGTACAATATCGTGTCATCTGCAAATAGTGACAGTTTGACTTCTTCTTTACCAGTCTGGATTCCTTGTATTTCTTTGTTTTGTCTTATTGCCGTGGCTAGGACCTCCAGTACTATGTTAAATAACAGTGGGGAGAGTGGGCATCCCTGTTTTGTTCCCGATCTCAGAGGAAAAGCTTTCAGCTTCTCGCTGTTCAGTATAATGTTGGCTGTGGGTTTATCATATATGGCCTTTATTATGTTGAGGTAGTTGCCCTCTATACCCATTTTGCCGAGAGCTTTTATCATGAATGGATGTTGAGTTTTGTCAAATGCTTTTTCAGCATCTATGGAGATGATCATGTGGTTTTTGTCTTTCTTTTTGTTGATGTGGTGGATGATGTTGATGGACTTTCGAATGTTGTACCATCCTTGCATCCCTGAGATGAATCCCACTTGATCTTGGAGTATGATTCTCTTGATGTATTTTTGAATTCGGTTTGTTAATATTTTGTTGAGTATTTCTGTATCTATGTTCATCAGAGATATTGGTCTGTAATTTTCTTTTTTTGTTGGGTCTTTGCCTGGTTTTGGTATTAGAGTGATGCTGGCTTCATAGAATGAGTTTGGAAGTATTCCCTCCTCTTCTATTCTTTGGAAAACTTTATGGAGAATGAGTATTATCTCTTCTCTATATGTCTGATAAAATTCAGCCGTGAATCCGTCTGACCTGGGGGTTTGGTTCTTGGGTATGTTTTTGATTTTTATTACCGATTCAATTTAGTTGCTGGTAATTGGTCTGTTTAGATTTTGTGTTTCTTCCTTGGTCAGTCTTGGATAGTTGTATTTTTTTTTTCTAGGAATTTGTCCATTTCTTCTAGGTTTTCCAGATTATTAGCATATAGATTTTCATAGTATTCTCTAATAATTCTTTGTATTTCTGTGTGGTCCATCATGACTTTTCCTTTGTCATTTCTAATTCTGTTTATGTGTATAGATTGTCTTTTTCTTTTAATAAGTCTGGCTAGAGGCTTATCTATTTTGTTTATTTTCTCAAAGAACCAGTTCTTGGTTTCATTAATTTTTTCTAGTGTTTTATTCTTCTCAACTTTATTTATTTCTTCTCTGATCTTTATTATGTCCCTCCTTCTGCTGACTTTGGGCCTCATTTGTTCTTCTTTTTCCAATTTCAATAATTGTGACTTTAGACTCTTCATTTGGGATTGTTCTTCTTTCTTTAAATAGGCCTGGATTGCTATATACTTTCCTGTTAGTACTACTTACACTGCGTCCCAGAGAAGTTGGGGCTTTGTGCTGTTGTTGTCTGGTCTCTCTCTTTTATGTTAAGAGATGTTCTGCAAATGTTCAGAGAGTTTTGGCTGTGAAGCACTAAAAGTTGAGTGGGTTGAGTCTGATGATAGGTGTAGTTTCTCAGCTAGCTCTTTTTGGTCAGGGCTCTCTATGTATCATGTTTAAAGTTTTTCTTTACAGTAGTTAGGTGTCTAGAGAAGGTGCTACAATCTCTTACCTTGTCAGCATTCTTGAGCTGGGTAGAGGCACAGAATTGGAGGGAGCAGTATCTGATGATGAATTTTTACAAAAAGCAGACTTTCACTTAATGTTCTGTTTTTCAATTTGACCCCTACCTCTACTCCGAATGTCCTTGTTTTCCCTGTTCCCTGCCCTCCCTCTCCCACCACCAAAAGAATATAGTTCTGCAGGGGGAAGGGAGGGGTGGTGATCTAGAATTCTTACTGTTCCATACAAACTTTCAATCTCCCTGTTTTTAGTATCAGACTGCATATCCTCTCCCCTATTTTTTAAATATCTAATGCTTCCAAATTCCTGAGCTTATGGGCTTGTTTCTTGTCCCTTTGTTTGTTTGTATCTCTGTTTTTCAGACATATAAGTTTGGCTACTTTCTATTCCAGTAAGTCATTTACCATTCCTACAACAGATTTCCATCTTCATATTGTTATGTTTCAGGGGTGACAGATGGGCTTGGGGTCTCTAGATTAGTGGTCTGTGCAAAGTTGGAAATGGAGGAGAAGAGGTGCTAAAGTTAAGTACTCAACAGAACTTAGTTTTAGGAAAATGTTTGGTCAGTTTGGAAATTTTTAAGAAAACGTTTGGCACTCTTAATATGTATATTCTCTGAGGTCCAGGTAATTTGTCTCTGGAGACTGCAAGGCTTTGCAGAGGCTCGAAACCATCATTTATGGGATTGATAAATACAGGACTACACTACTACAGGAAAATATATTCTATGTTGTACAGAGGGTAAATATGAGTAGAAGAGACATGTATTTCCCATTATCTTTAGCTTTACTGCTAATTATTTGTGAGACCAGAACTGCAGAAAAAGGACTATGGGATTTTAAACTACTCCCGTCCAAGGTTTGTATTTTGTGATTTTGAAGGAAGTTTTTCAAAGTCAGTATCACAGGGATTGCTTTCTCCATCCCACTTTTGCTCTAACAGGCCTTTTAAGGTTGGTGCCGAACAAGTTACAAAAGTTACTGCACTGCTCTTCATCTTCTCACAGAGCAAAACACTAAATTAGGTCTAAAAGAAATGCATATAAAAATGTGAGATCCACATATTTAACATTATTTTTAGCTTTTACTTCTGGTAGTGACAGTATGTTTTATTTGAGAAGTTTTGGCTGGCAACAGGTACCATTTCAGAAGAACTCAAATAGCAAAGTAAATTGTATTTGCTGCTTTGGAACTGACTGAAGTCAGGTTCAAATTTTTCAAGTGGGCTATCATTAATTCCATTATAAGTGCAGCCCTCACTTGTGGAACTACTTAGAATATAGAGCCCGAGAAGGGAGGAGAATTTGCCTAAGTTGCCTGTGCAATTTCAAAAATCCAAGAAAGAAGAGGTTCTAAGTTCAGCTGAAGCATGCAATGCATCATTTTTCTTATTTGTTCTCAGCCACTTTCAGCTTTTTTGTCAGATACATAAGAAACTGACCTACCAAGGCCAATACCACTTCACCTGTTACCACAGCCTCACCTATAGTAACAATTTACAATTAAGTAAACAAAAGTCTGGGTGCAGCTAAAATGGATATATTTTTTAAGAAAAATTTCAACATGTAGTGGGTTTATTATAAATGAATTAACATTTTTTAGATTTCTCAGTTTTAATTTTTATTCAAGTATAGTTGATGTACAATATTACACTGATTTCAAGTATACAACATAGTGATTCAACAATTCTATACATGATTAAATCCTCACCCCAACTAATGTAGTTACTATCTTTCAACACAGAAAGTCGTTATAGAACGACTGACTGTGTTTAAAATGCATGTCACTAACATGACTTGCAGACTGAAGATCCAACCTTCTACAGGTCTCTTTTCTTTAACAGTTTTAACTAATGTAAGTTACTTGGTTCAACTTGTAACAATTAGGTACAGCACACAGAAAGGCAATGGGCAAGTACTGGTAAGTGAGAAGAGACAAATGAAACAAAGGAAGACACAGAAATTATAAAAAGCATCATACAGGAAGCCTTGAGTCCTTTAAGAAAGATACCAACAATTCTATATCATATATAAAGAGAAGAGAGGCATAATATATTAATTTTCTTTTGATGAAATAAAATTTCAAATTATGATCAATAATTTATTGAAGAAGGTAGTGATCAAATGCAGAAGGAATTCTACACCAAATTATTAATTAAGGTTTGTCTTTAATGGGATAAATCTATCCAGAAACTTGACTTTCTAAGGGTTTCAAATAATCAAGCTTTCAAAATTTATAGGAGAAACTGTCAGAAATGTTATGAGGCCAAATTCTGAACTTGGCTTGATCTTCTGGAGAATAATTATTTTCATGCTAAAAGTGTTTGTGGTCACATTCTGAGACATGTGTACCTTGCAATTTGTAGTAGGCAGCTTCTGAGATTGGACCCCATGATGCCTGCCTCTGGTATTTATGATATTGTGTAATCTTTCCTTTAAGTGTGAGCTGATCTAGTTACTTGCTTCTAACAACTAGAATATGCAAAGATGATGGGATATTACTTCTGAGAAAAGGTCACAAAAAGTCTGTTATCTTCTGTCTTGGATACTCTTTCTTGCTCTGAGGTAAGCCAGCTGCATGTTGTGAAAACGCCTAATGGAGAGGCCCATGTGGAAAAGAACTGCTATCTTCAACCCACAGCCAACAAGGACCTGAGGTCTGCCAACAATCACAGAATGAGTTTGGAAAGGGATCCTCTCCCACTTGAGCCTTGAGATGACTGCAGCCCTAGCTGACAGTTTGACTACAACCTCCTGAAAGACTCTGGCCAGATGCACCCAGATAAACTGAGCTTGGATTCCTAATCCACAGAAACTGTGAGATAATACATTTGCTGTTTTAAGCTGCTAATTAGCCTAAGTTTTAGGGTCATTTGTCATGGCTTAGTAAATAACTAATACAGATTTTGATGTCATGAGTGCCGTTCTGTTGTAACAAAAACCAAAAATGTGGGAGCAGTTTTGGATCTGAGCAGTGAGAGGTAGCTGCAACGACTCTTGAGGAAAGCAGTGGTAAAAGCATACATTTCCGTGAATTGACAGTGGATTCTGGACTTTGAGGAGGTTGCCTGAGGTTTTAAGGAAGGCTGGAACATCTGATCAGAAACTGGAGGTAGGGGTATGTTTATTACATAGTAACAAAGTTTAGCAACCCTGTCACTTGCAATTATACAGAAAATAGAATGAACCAAAGGATGGTCCCGTTCAGATTTCTATGCCAAGTGTTGAAGGTGCTACCAGGTTTCTTCTTGAGAGAAACTGAGGGAGAGACTGTTTAAAAAGAAAGAGGCAATGGGTTGATGGCTTTGAAATTGGGACTGAAAACTCTCAGCCTTGCCACCTTCCGTGGGCACTGCCACACTTCACTGATTCTGCTTCCAACACCACACCACCTTCTCGGTCTTTAACTTTCCTGCCTCCCTCCTCCAAGGGCCCTAGTGATTATATTGGGCCTACCCAAATATCCGCAGTAATTTCTCCATTTCATCATATTTTTTTCCCCAGAGTGCCGCAGGGAGTGGTTTTATTGCTTTCAGAACAAAATAAGATGATCTCAGAACTTTTTTTTGTAAAGAAAAACGTTTAGAACTTTAGAATTTTTTTAAAACACTGTTTGTCAGCTGATGAAGTAGGCACTTCAATAGAGAAAACTTTCCCGAGGAAAGTGCCTGGGCTAGCAGGCACAGCACACAACTGTATGGACCCCAGCTGTCTGGTTAGACGCAGCTGACCCCTGGGAAGCGGAGCTGGGGCTTGTGGCCAGTGTGCTGAGTGTCAGGTCTGACTTCTTGGCCCTGATGCCTGCAGTGCTCCAGAACACACTTGCGGCTCTTCCTCACCACCCTGTGCCTTGCAATCTTCTACAGGACTCTGTGGGACAGGCAGGGGGCCAAAGCTACTTTTGGGGCAAGATTGGCCAGGATCAGCTCATGAGAGCCTGACAGTATCCAAGGAAAGCCAGAAGCCCCATGCCGAGTGCTGCCACTGAAGGCCTGGTTGTGGGGTCAGCATGCCTGATATTGACCAAGTAGGGGCTCCTAGCACCTACAAATGTCTGAGGCAGGAAAACAAGGCTTCCCAGCTTATTGCACCCCAACAATGATCCTAAAGGGCTGATCTTGGCTTCCAGACCTTGCTTAGGAGAAAAGGGAATGTTCTCATTTAAAATTCCTTAATTACATCTGCAAAGTCCCCCTTGCCACGTAAGGTAACATATTCACAGCTTCCAGGGATTAGGACTTGGACATCTTTATGGGGCCATTATTTAGGCTACCACATAACAGGCAATAGATAACTAACACTTAGAATTTCTGCAGTGTATAAATGGAAAAACAGGGATGAACACAGTGCTATAGAAATAACGATCACATAGCCCTTACACAAAAAGCCTGTAATGTCTTTAAATTTTAAAAAATGGCTTATGTAGGAGAATGTTCTTATTCTTGGAGATGTGTGCTGAAGGAACACAATATCTGCAACTTCCAAATAATTCAACAGCAGCAGCAAAAAATAAAAAGCATGTGTGTGTACTGTATAGAAGAGAGATAAAGAGATGAGGCAAATATGGCAAAATTTTAACAACTGAATCTTTGTTAAAAGTATGCAGATGTTCTTCAAAATTTCCTGTAAGTATGAAAAAAGGTGGAAAAAATCAAGATAAAAAAAATTTTAACAACAGATAGTTTACAAAAGCTGATTGGAACAGATTTTTAAGACATATGATTTGTGAGTGGGCTAAAACTGAGACTTAAACTCAGGGGTTGGCAACCTACTTTGTAAAAAGGCCAGAGAGTAAATATTTCAGGCTTTGTGGGCCATCCAGTCACTATTCCAACTACTCAACTCTGCTGTTGTAGTGTGAAAACATAAGACAATACATAAATAAATCAACTGAGTGTGTTCTAATATAACTACAAAAACAGTGGCCAGTCAGATTTGGTGTGCATGCTGTACGGTGCCAATCCCTTGATTTAACTCAAAATATTCTTTCAAAATAAAATAATTTTAAACAATCTCAAGAAACACATACTAATGACCACACTGTGTGCTAGGCACTGTATTAGGCACTGCAGACTTTAAGGTGCTTTTTCTCACTGTTTTCTTCAAAGACAGAGTGTGTGCATTCTAAAAATTAAAGCATTAGTCTCATAATCCCTGGTTGTGAATTCACATTTTCTTGTAAACTCGATTCTGATTTATTCGTCTTCCTTCTTTTTGTAAACTCTATAATATAATCCATCCTTCTTTTCTTCCTTCTCTCCTTCCTCTTTCCGACTGCACTCAAGTGCACAGAATTGGATTAATCATAATTCTTAGTTAAAGAAAACTTTCATTATTGGTCTGTTCTTGGCCCGTTGTTATCTATTTTGTAATGTGATTCTTTATTTTTAATAATGTAATAAGCATCCCCTTTGAGCAATTATGACTTGATAATTTCACATGCAGAGAAAACACTACTCCAGCCAGATATGATAATAAAGGAAAGAATCCAAATTTTGAAATTTACATCTTTAATTCCTCTGGGCTCTTGCGGCCACTAGAGACTCATTATCTCTAAAACACAAATATGAAAGAGCTGATAACATTTATGTTTACATATTTCTGATTTGTCTTAAAATATTTTGGCTGCTTTCCAAATCTCAGGCTGGGTTCCTGGTGAGTTCAATACTCTTGTGCTGCCTAGAAACAACTGGATAAATGTTATTAATACTTCCTATATCAAGAAGAAAAAATTATAAATCAGCTCAGAAGCATAATATTCTATTCCAACAATGCTTTCTAGAAAAAGAAATGTTTCAGTGTATTGACATTTGGGTGAAGTCAGACAAGATGGATTGGAATGTGAATTGATTGGGAATGTGTAGTAACTATGAAATAGGAACCTCTTTGTATTACAGAAAGCGGTATAAATATAGCAAATTTAGTATTAAAACTTTGATTTTCTGGGGAAAAAAGTTTAGCATGATATGATTAAGATACATCAATGATCCTATCAATGATATGATTAAGAAATCACATAATTTGACTACAGGACTCTCATTAGGCAAGAATGCTAAGTCGATTTCTATTCAAAGGTAATGTTACCAAACCGACTTTTCAGAGACATTGAAAGATAATTAATACAAGTACAGTCAATAATTTCATCATTTCATTTTTACTCCTTTTCTCAAACTGGGGAACTTTTACTCATCCTTTAAACATGATAATCCAGTAATGCCTTTTCTGTGTCCACCTGGCATCCTGAATGTGTCCTACCTTCATGACAGTTATCACATTCGATTACAGTTAATTACAAATCTTCACCATAATTGTTAAACAGAGGGACAGAGTCTTAATCATCTTTATATCCTGGATGCAGGAATGAATAGACAGTTGGGTAAAAAAAGAAATACAGGAATGAGATCCTCTCATAGATCCTCCATTTTTACAGATGATGGACTAAGAATAGCTTCTGAGACCAACTTGCAGTATAGTTTGAGCACACAGAGGGAGAAAAAGCAACTATTAGGATCTCCCTGATTTGAACCTGCTGAACAATCAGGGATACATATGACTTTATAGAATACTGTCATTCATTCTATTATTCTATTCAATCCTAACTCTCAGAGATAGAAGAATTCAATAACTTTAAATTATTTCTTGATAAAAACACTATATAGCTTTTAAAAAGCATTCTTTTTCTGCTCAATTGAATTTTGAAATGTTTGTGAGGGAACCAATTGGTGACAGGCTGCAAGAAAAAAAAATGGTAGAAAAAATCTAAGAAATTCTCCCTAGCCCCAACATTAATAAGGCTTCAATAAATGAAAGAAGAGAGGGTATCTTCCAAGATCTCTAATCACAATGTTTTTTTCTTTCCTGGAAGATCATTCTAGAAAAATCGCATTGCAGATACAAGGGCTTTGCCTCATTTTTCTTTTTAAAAATGGACATGATAAAAACAAGAAAGCTGGGCCAGGACAATCATATTCCCTGTAAAGAAGAGGCCTGAAAAGAAAATGGGGGATTAAGAACAAGGAAGTATGTCACACCATCACTCTGTTAAGATGTTTGGCGAAACTACATTTAAGAGCTAGAAATCAGTATTGGGGAAGAAACATAATGTTCAAAGCTTTACTTAAAGCAGGAAGTAAAATCTGGCTTAATTAAATAGAGATTGATAACCACTGAGTTCAGTGAAAAGGAGACCAAATCCTGTGTGCGTGTGTGTGTGTGTGTTTCCTACACATCTCCATGTACTGATATTTGTACTCTTTCTGGCTGCCCAGAATATGAATTCCCTATGTTTGGGAAATGCCTCACCTCATGAGTCTTGGTGGGAGGCAAATCTTGTCTCCTATATAAAAGCTCAAAATAATAAGCACTTGCTTCTGCTTCATATCTGCATCCGTATTAATTATTATTATTAATAATAATTTTTAAAAGGTGATTGCTTCACTAATTTTTTTAAAAAACTCAGGGCTATATGCTTGGTTAAATTTTCATCTGGTGCTGATTCCTTTTTGCTTTATTACTCAGACTTGAAAGAAGGGAATTGTTCATATGCCAAACATTTACAACAGGTTCACATGAGGGAAGGCCAGGGCTACATTCCAGGTTAGTAGGAATTATACTTATGACACAGGATGTATATGAGAATTTGGGCTTTTTACCTTTACTTCTCTATACAACTAACCAAGATCCACAGTGTAGGGCTGTTTTCATTGCTGAATCTCTACTTCAATCTACTTCACAACTGACAGCATTTGTACAAATATGGCTCATGGTCTGTGTTCAGTCCCCTTCCCTGCTTCGTGATATTTCATGTCAAACCCTGTCTAAGTAAGCTACTGGCATCTGGCTGTGTACTGTTCTTCTTGTTACAGGCAAGAGACTGTTGGTTTTGAGCTCGGGATTTGTGAATCCTGTGGAAACCTGTGTTCTTGCCTAAATGTATATGGTGTTATGGGGTCTAACTTCAACCTGTTGGACATCAATATCCAGTTGTCCCAGCACCATTTGTTGAAATGACTGTTCTTTTTCCCATTGAATTGTCTTGGCACTCTTTTTGAACAATTAACCATAAATATTAGGACTTATTTATGGACTCTCAAGTCACCTACTATCTTTTTAATAAATTATCTTTCTGCTTAAATCAGCCAGAGTTGATTCCTGCTGCTTGAAACTAAGAATTTTGTATCAGGAATGGGTAACTGTAATATAAAGTTAAGTAAGAGGAGGATCACTGTGAGACAGGGACCACAGAGTAGGGTGAGGGCCTCCAGAAAAAGACCCTTACCAAAACTCCATGTTAAACAATTAAGCAAAGCCAGAGTCACATTAATTATCTAAAGTAAAATGTCAAACTAGGAATATAAGCATTCTTCAGTGAGATTAGTTAAAACTAAAAAGCCAGGAGTAACTTAGCCTGGAATGTTGGAATATCCCCAGACAAGAAAGTGAGGTCAGCAGAGCCCATGTCTTCATTGTGATAATTAAATCATGCTATTGTAAAATTTACTTAATCCCGCTAAAAGGCCCAGCTTATTATCTTTATCTGGATGCTGTTTTTTCCTCCTCCAGCCCCTAATCAAGTAATTTACAACCTGGGCAATTAATATAGCAAGTGAGCCCAATCGCAAACAACATAGTAAAAACAAGAAAAACTCCATCTTAAAGGTAAGACTGCATTTTAAAACCCCAGAAGTAAAAAAATAGGTTTCTTAACATAACAGACAATAACAGCCCACCTTGGGAGCAAGAGAGGCAGTCTTGACTGATATGCTCCCAGACCAAGAAGTGGCTATTCTGGGATAGAATCTGCTCTCAAACCAAAAAGCTGCTATTCTGGGAAAGAATCAAAGCAATAAATTTCTTGTGTTAACTCTGCATAATAATCCAGAAGTCTGATAAGAAACTTAGTGTCTCTTCAAAGATAAGCATGTGGGGATCATTTAGCAGTTCTGCATCCCTAGCCCTCTGTCTATCAACTGCCTATAAATCCCCTAGACAGGGCACCACCACGGACTCTCTTGTCCCTCCTGGTGCGAGCCAGGATCTCTGTCCTCTCACTTTATCTCTAAATAAAGGCATCTCACTTGCTTTTTTAAAGTGTTTGTGAAGTTCATTCTTTGACTCCATGAACAAGAACCCCGGGATCAACTGGAGAGTGGTAGGGATCCCACATAATCCCAAACAGGTCATTTGGGAATTCTTTCAGCAGTTTCAGTCCTTTCAGGTTAAACTATTAAATGTTATACCTTGGGACACTGGTCATATACCTGTGGAGGCTATAATATTAAGGGAAATTGTAAGTATAATATTATGGAAAATTTTAAGTTGAAGTCCAGATATTGGCTATTTGTTGAGTAAATTTTTTAGCCTTCAGTAAATCCTGGCATCAAGAGATATTTCAAAATAAATAGCTCTGTTAAGGCTAAACTGAAATTGCCAGAGAGTACAGTAATTTGGAGATTTCCAGGATTGAAAAAACCAAATTCTGTATATTAAGCTAAACTTAGTGTTAGCAGAGGCAGTGAGGGGGAAGACTTGATAAGAGATAAAATTGAGGGGGAAAAAAGGCCTATGCTAGCCTTTCTAAGTAACTTCTGTTAAGAATTCACCACTAAACAAAGAGACAAGCCCAGGGGCAAAGAGTAAATTACAGGTTATTTTCAATCTAAGGCTGTTTTTAAAAAACTGTCTCAAAGCCAACAGGATGGAAATAGAGGAATATAGCATTTCCACCATCAAAGAGTCTACACAGCACTATGGCTAAGGTCCACTGTTGATGCCTAGAAACAGAGACTGGAAATCAGTCCATTTCCTAATCTCTGCCTCACTGGCGCTATTACAACCACACTAACCAACCTCTGTACAATGCCCTAAACAAGCCAGCGGCTCTCCTGCCTTAAAGCCTTTGCACAGGTTACTCCCTGCAACTTGCACAGACTTGGCTGCCCATAGATTTCTAGATGGGAATTCCCTTACCACCATAACGTCTTTGCTCAGATGCGTTTTCTTTAAATAAGGGCTGTTCAGACTACCCTATAGGTAATTGTAACCTGCTCCCTCACCCATTCATCTCTCAACTCCCTAGCCCTGCTCTTTTCCCACAGAAGTTGTCTCCTAACAATATATGACTTACTTATTTGCTATAATTATCTTCTAGTTTCTGATTTATTCCCTAGAACATAAGCTTCATGAAAGCAGGAAATTTTGTCAGTTTGTTTCCCAATGTCCTCAAAATTTCTGTTGACCCAAGGAATGAAATGTGCTGTAAGCTAAATTTCCTATTGTGAGAAGAAAAAAATAATGGGAAAATGAAATCATATAGTAAATGGTAGCATAGATATTATGGCATAAATACATCAAATTGCTATCACTGACACACTTCCAAAAAAGGCTATTCCATATTTTTTGACTACTCACTGGAAGGTTAATCCACTGTGAAGGGAGAATTCAGCATGCTGTTCTTAAAATATCCACATTTACCAAAAATTGAGCACAATAAACTCCCAAATGGAAGAAAAACAAATGGTTTCTTATTAGAGATAAAAACAACCTATACTCTTTTATACCCAGCCAGTTGGGAAATACTATTACTGCTTTACCATATTTGGGGAGTTTGTTTTCCTTTTACTTGTTTGTTCAACAGGCATTTCTTGGTAGTAAGCGAGATACCAGAATTAGGTGCTCATCAGTGTGGTAAACAAGACAGGAAAATCCTCATGCTCCTGGTATTTACATTCATGTTCTTTGAAAACATCTTTTGAAAGAGAGTGGTATATAACAGTGCTGCTCACCAATATATCCACTCCTCCTTTCTCTGGCTGCGCTTCCCTAGCTCCTAAATTTAGATAGAACCACTTGACATTAGGCTTTTTTTTTTTCTTTAGTGAAATGTATGTAGAAATGATATGCGATATTTCTAAAAGGGAGCATTTGAGACTGCTTGATTCTCCATGCTATCCCTGCACAGTTATTGTACATCACATGTTGATACAGAGGTGCCCTAAGATCAAAGAAACCTGAATGGTGAGACAACACATGGGAAATGCCTGAGACTAGCTTAGAATCCAGAAAACATCTAAAAAGTGGCAAGCTTTTTTTGGTTAAGCTCCCTGAGACTGGGAAGTTGTTTGTACTGCAGCATAACCTGGCATATCATGCTGTCAAAGGGAGATTATACAAACTTCTTTTCTCTGTAATATCTAAGTCAGAAAAAATACTGACATCTGCCAGACATCCTTTTTTAATGTAGAATACACTAAAAACTTCACAGTTGCTTGAAACTAACCAGAGGTTCTCCAACTGATTCTGAAACCCTTTCAGGAATATCATAAAGTAAACAATAATTCTCTCTTTAGTGTTACAGCAGAGTTTTCCAGAGGCTACCTGACATGTGATATTTCAACAGCCTGAGTATAAAGCAGAAACGAGAATCTACCTATCCAGTTAGGTGATAAAGAGATTCCGTAAAAATGTAAAATACTCTTGTTACTAATTCTTTTTGTTATAGAAAGTAGTTATTTTTCATAAAAATATGCAATGTTCATATATAATGGATTTCTTGTTATTTCTAAATGAATTAAAACACTTAAAAATGTTTAAGTTTTGACTTTAGTATGATATTTACATATAGAAAATGCATATAAATAAAACAGAAGCTCTCTGGAGTCTTTGATAATTTTTAATAATTTTGGTCCTGACACCAAAAAATTTGCTAACTGCTGGACTAGACTATGCCCCCAGCAATGAAGAGTTACTACTTTTCACCTTTATCACTCAGTCTTTTCCTTCTTTTTTTTTTTTTTTTTTTTAATAATTATTTTTTATTGAAGGGTAGTTGACACACAGTATTACATTACATGAGTTTCAAGTGTACAACACAGTGGTAGAACATTTATATACATAATTCTAGGTTCCAGCTATCACCCTACCAGGCTGTTACAATATCTTGACTATATTCCTTATGCTATACATTACATCCCGGTTACTAATTTATTTTACCATTGGAAGTCTGTCCTTTTTTTTTTTTTTTTTTTTTTTTTGTGAGGGCATCTCTCATATTTATTGATCAAATGGTTGTTAACGACAATAAAATTCTGTATAGGGGAGTCAATGCTCAATGCACAATCATTATTCCACCCCAAGCCTAATTTTTGTCAGTCTCCAATCTTCTGAGGCATAACAAACAAGTTTTTACATGTAGAACAAATTCTTACATAATGAATAAGTTACATAGTGAACAGTACAAGGTCAGTCATCACAGAAACTTTCGGTTTTGCTCATGCATTATGAACTATAAACAGTCGGTTCAAATATGAATACTCATTTGGTTCTTATACTTGATTTATATGTGGATACCACATTTCTCTCTTTATTATTATTATTTTTAATAAAATGCTGAAGTGGTAGGTAGATACAAGATAAAGGTAGAAAACATAGTTTAGTGTTGTAAGAGAGCACATGTAGATGATCAGGTGTGTGCCTGTAGACTATGTGTTAATCCAAGCTAGACCAGGGCAATAAAACATCCACGTATGCAGAAGATTTCTCTCAGAACAGGGGGGGTGAGGTTCTAAGCCTCACCTCTGTTGATCCCCAATTTCTCACCTGATGGCCCCCCTGCGACTGTGCCTGTCTTAGGTTGTTCCTCCCTTGAGGAATCTTACCCGTCTCTGGCTAACCAGTCATCTTCCGGGGCCATACAGGGAAATGTGAAGTTGGTAAGTGAGAGAGAAGCCTTATTGTTTGAAAAAGTTAGCTTTTTACTTCTTTGCATATTTATGCCCTGTGGCTTCTATGCCCAGCATTTGTCTTGAGGTATCTTTACCACTTGGAAGAATTATGATACTCGGTAAATTTGATATGAGGCACGAATTCTATTTAAGGGTTGTAATTAGGAAGGAAGAAGAAAAGCTATAGAAGTAGCAGGCGGAAGAAAACATGGGAAGATTGATTATTTCTTTGATATATCTTCTTGTAGAGTAACTTCAGCATGTATAGGTTTTAAGCTACTACTTAAATTGCACACACACATTAACATAATAGGAGTATAGTTACATAACCAAAGCATATCTGTAATTACCAGCCATCTGCAGTGAAACCAAGAAAACCAGTTAGGCACCTTAGGCATTTGTGAAAACTTATCTATGATATGGTGGATATTGTCCAAATGAACTTGAACAGTCTGAGAGAAATCAGACAAATTAAAACAACCCATTCCTGGGGACTGTTCACATGCCATATGTTCTTTTAACAATAAATAGTTTGTAGTTGTAAGACTTTGGAGCGCTACAATTTGCACTTCTCCAAATTCTTGGTTGAGTTCCAACAGTATAGATCCAGTCCAATTTTGTTGTTTTACTGTATGCACAGGCCAGCTTAGATATCTCCTTCCTCATTCCCATGGCAAGTCCAGGAACTGGTGGGATGAGTGCATCTACAGCTGTAGCAGTGCGTGGATCTTTGTTGGGGTTTTTTGATGATCATCTTCTGGCATGAGTCTTCCAGAGGGTGCAGATGTTGGAAGTTCTTTTTCATATCGTATCTTAGTTCATTTTCGGGGTAGCCCAATTAGGCTTTGATCCTCTGTATAAACACAAACAGACCCTTTGCCTACACTTTTATATGCCCTTTATACCCTTGTGTAGAACTCGTTGGAGGTTACCACACAGGAACTGCCCTTTTTTTTTTTTTTTTTTTTTTTTTTTTGCTATCACTAATCTACACTTACATGACGAATATTATGTTTACTAGGCTCTCCCCTATACCAGGTCTCCCCTATAAACCCCTTTACAGTCACTGTCCATCAGCATAGCAAAATGTTGTAGAATCACTACTTGCCTTCTCTGTGTTGTACAGCCCTCCCTTTTCTCCTACCCCCCCATGCATGTTAATCTTAATACCCCCCTACTTCTCCCCCCCTTATCCCTCCCTACCCACCCATCCTCCCCAGTCCCTTTCCCTTTGGTACCTGTTAGTCCATTCTTGAGTTCTGTGATTCTGCTGCTGTTTTGTTCCTTTGTTCTTATATTCCACAGATAAGTGAAATCATTTGGTATTTCTCTTTCTCCGCTTGGCTTGTTTCACTGAGCATAATACCCTCCAGCTCCATCCATGTTGCTGCAAATGATTGGATTTGCCCTTTTCTTATAGCTGAGTAGTATTCCATTGTGTATATGTACCACATCTTCTTTATCCATTCATCTATTGATGGACATTTAGGTTGCTTCCAATTCTTGGCTATTGTAAATAGTGCTGCAATAAACATAGGGGTGCATCTGTCTTTCTCAAACTTGATTGCTGCATTCTTAGGGTAAATTCCTAGGAGTGGAATTCCTGGGTCAAATGGTAAGTCTGTTTTGAGCATTTTGATGTACCTCCATACTGCTTTCCACAATGGTTGAACTAACTTACATTCCCACCAGCAGTGTAGGAGGGTTCCCCTTTCTCCACAGCCTCGCCAACATTTGTTGTTGTTTGTCTTTTGGATGGCAGCCATCCTTACTGGTGTGAGGTGATACCTCATTGTAGTTTTAATTTGCATTTCTCTGATAATTAGCGATGTGGAGCATCTTTTCATGTGTCTGTTGGCCATCTGTATTTCTTTTTTGGAGAACTGTCTGTTCAGTTCCTCTGCCCATTTTTTAATTGGGTTATTTGTTTTTTGTTTGTTGAGGCGTGAGAGCTCCTTATATATTCTGGACGTCAAGCCTTTATCGGATGTGTCATTTTCAAATATATTCTCCCATACTGTAGGGATCCTTCTTGTTCTATTGATGGTGTCTTTTGCTGTACAGAAGCTTTTCAGCTTAATATAGTCCCACTTACTCATTTTTGCTGTTGTTTTCCTTGCCCGGGGAGATATGTTCAAGAAGAGGTCACTCATGTTTATGTCTAAGAGGTTTTCGCCTATGTTTTCTTCCAGGAGTTTAATGGTTTCATGGCTTACATTCAGGTCTTTGATCCATCTTGAGTTTACTTTTGTATATGGGGTTAGACAATGGTCCAGTTTCATTCTCCTACATGTAGCTGTCCAGTTTTGCCAGCACCACCTGTTGAAGAGACTGTCATTTCGCCATTGTATGTCCATGGCTCCTTTATCAAATATTAATTGACCATATATGTCTGGGTTAATGTCTGGATTCTCTAGTCTGTTCCATTGGTCTGTGGCTCTGCTCTTGTGCCAGTACCAAATTGTCTTGATTACTATGGCTTTATAGTAGAGCTTGAAGTTGGGGAGTGAGATCCCCCCTACTTTATTCTTCTTTCTCAGGATTGCTTTGGCTATTCGGGGTCTTTGGTGTTTCCATATGAATTTTTGAATTATTTGTTCCAGTTCATTGAAGAATGTTGCTGGTAGTTTCATAGGGATTGCATCAAATCTGTATATTGCTTTGGGCAGGATGGCCATTTTGACGATATTAACTCTTCCTAGCCACGAGCATGGGATGAGTTTCCATCTGTTGGTGTCCCCTTTAATTTCTCTTAAGAGTGACTTGTAGTTTTCAGAGTATAAGTCTTTCACTTCTTTGGTTAGGTTTATTCCTAGGTATTTTATTTTTTTTGATGCAATTGTGAATGGAGTTGTTTTCCTGATTTCTCTCTCTGTTGGTTCATTGTTAGTATATAGGAAAGCCACAGATTTCTGTGTGTTGATTTTGTATCCTGCAACTTTGCTGTATTCCGATATCAGTTCTAGTAGTTTTGGGGTGGAGTCTTTAGGGTTTTTTATGTACAGTATCATGTCATCTGCAAATAGTGACAGTTTAACTTCTTCTTTACCAATCTGGATTCCTTGTATTTCTTTATTTTGTCTGATTGCCGTGGCTAGGACCTCCAGTACTATGTTAAATAACAGTGGAGAGAGTGGGCATCCCTGTCTAATTCCCGATCTCAGAGGAAATGCTCTCAGCTTCTCGCTGTTCAATATAATGTTGGCTGTGGGTTTATCATATATGGCCTTTATTATGTTGAGGTACTTGCCCTCTATTCCCATTTTGCTGAGAGTTTTTAACATGAATGGATGTTGAACTTTGTCAAATGCTTTTTCAGCATCTATGGAGATGATCATGTGGTTTTTGTCTTTCTTTTTGTTGATGTGGTGGATGATGTTGATGGACTTTCGAATGTTGTACCATCCTTGCATCCCTGGAATGAATCCCACTTGGTCATGGTGTATGATCCTTTTGATGTATTTTTGAATTCGGTTTGCTAATATTTTGTTGAGTATTTTTGCATCTACGTTCATCAGGGATATTGGTCTGTAGTTTTCTTTTTTGGTGGGGTCTTTGCCTGGTTTTGGTATTAGGGTGATGTTAGCTTCATAGAATGAGTTTGGGAGTATCCCCTCCTCCTCTATTTTTTGGAAGACTTTAAGGAGAATGGGTATTATGTCTTCCCTGTATGTCTGATAAAATTCCGAGGTAAATCCATCTGGCCCGGGGGTTTTGTTCTTTGGTAGTTTTTTGATTACCTCTTCAATTTCATTGCTGGTAATTGGTCTGTTTAGATTTTCTGTTTCTTCCTGGGTCAATCTTGGAAGGTTATATTTTTCTAGGAAGTTGTCCATTTCTCCTAGGTTTCCCAGCTTGTTAGCATATAGGTTTTCATAGTATTCTCCAATAATTCTTTGCATTTCCGTGGGGTCCGTCGTGATTTTTCCTTTCTCGTTTCTGATACTGTTGATTTGTGTTGACTCTCTTTTCTTCTTAATAAGTCTGGCTAGAGGCTTATCTATTTTGTTTATTTTCTCGAAGAACCAGCTCTTGGTTTCATTGATTTTTGCTATTGTTTTATTCTTCTCAATTTTATTTATTTCTTCTCTGATCTTTATTATGTCCCTCCTTCTGCTGACCTTAGGCCTCATCTGTTCTTCTTTTTCCAATTTCGATAATTGTGACATTAGACCATTCATTTGGGATTGCTCTTCCTTTTTTAAATATGCTTGGATTGCTATATACTTTCCTCTTAAGACTGCTTTTGCTGTGTCCCACAGAAGTTGGGGCTTAGTGTTGTTGTTGTCATTTGTTTCCATATATTGCTGGATCTCCATTTTGATTTGGTCATTGATCCATTGATTATTTAGGAGCGTGTTGTTAAGCCTCCATGTGTTCGTGAGCCTCTTTGCTTTCTTTGTACAGTTTATTTCTAGTTTTATGCCTTTGTGGTCTGTAAAGTTGGTTGGTAGGATTTCAATCTTTTGGAATTTTCTGAGGCTCTTTTTGTGGCCTAGTATGTGGTCTATTCTGGAGAATGTTCCATGTGCACTTGAGAAGAATGTATATCCCGCTGCTTTTGGATGTAGAGTTCTATAGATGTCTATTAGGTCCATCTGCTCTACTGTGTTGTTCAGTGCTTCCGTGTCCTTACTTATTTTCTGCCCAGTGGATCTATCCTTTGGGGTGAGTGGTGTGTTGAAGTCTCCTAGAATGAATGCATTGCAGTCTATATCCCCCTTTAGTTCTGTTAGTATTTGTTTCACATATGCTGGTGCTCCTGTGTTGGGTGCATATATATTTAGAATGGTTATATCCTCTTGTTTGACTGAGCCCTTTATCATTATGTAGTGTCCTTCTTTATCTCTTGTTACTTTCTTTGTTTTGAAGTCTATTTTGTCTGATATTAGTACTGCAACCCCTGCTTTCTTCTCACTGTTGTTTGCTTGAAATATGTTTTTCCATCCCTTGACTTTTATTCTGTACATGTCTTTGGGTTTGAGGTGAGTTTCTTGTAAGCAGCATATAGATGGGTCTTGCTTTTTTATCCATTCTGTTACTCTGTGTCTTTTGATTGGTGCATTCAACCCATTAACATTTAGGGTGACTATTGAAAGATATGTACTTATTGCCATTGCAGGCTTTAAATTCGTGGTTACCAAAGGTTCAAGGTTAGCCTCTTTAGTATCTTACTGCCTAACTTAGCTCGCTTATTGAGCTGTTATATACACTGTCTGGAGATTCTTTTCTTCTCTCCCTTCTTGTTCCTCCTCCTCGATTCTTCATATGTTGGGTGTTTTGTGCTGTGCTCCTTCTAGGAGTGCTCCCATCTAGAGCAGTCCCTGTAAGATGTTCTGTAGAGGTGGTTTGTGGAAAGCAAATTCCCTCAGCTTTTGTTTGTCTGGGAATTGTTTAATCCCACCGTCATATTTGAATGATAGTCGTGCTGGATACAGTATCCTTGGTTCAAGGCCCTTCTGTTTCATTGTATTAAATATATCATGCCATTCTCTTCTGGCTTGTAGGGTTTCTGTTGAGAAATCTGACGTTAGCCTGATGGGTTTCCCTTTATAGGTGACCTTTTTCTCTCTAGCTGCCTTTAACACTCTTTCCTTGTCCTTGATCTTTGCCATTTTAATTATTATGTGTCTTGGTGTTGCCCTTCTTGGATCCTTTCTGTTGGGGGTTCTGTGTATTTCCGTGGTCTGTTTGATTACTTCCTCCCCCAGTGTGGGGAAGTTTTCAGCAATTATTTCTTCTAAGATACTTTCCATCTCTTTGCCTCTCTCTTCTTCTTCTGGGACCCCTATAATACGGATATTGCTCCTTTTAGATTGGTCACACAGTTCTCTTAATATTGTTTCATTCCTGGAGATCCTTTTGTCTCTCTCTATGTCAGCTTCCATGCGTTCCTGTTCTCTGATTTCAATTCCATCAATGGCCTCTTGCATTCTATCCATTCTGCTTATAAACCCTTCCAGAGTTTGTTTCATTTCTGCGATCTCCTTTCTGGCATCTGTGATCTCTTTCCGGACTTCATCCCATTTTTCTTGCGTATTTCTCTGCATCTCTGTCAGCATGTTTATGATTCTTATTTTGAATTCTTTGTCAGGAAGACTGGTTAGGTCTGTCTCCTTCTCTGGTGTTGTCTCTGTGATCTTTGTCTGCCTGTAGCTTTGCCTTTTCATGGTGATAGGAATAGTCTGCAGAACTGGGACGAGTGACGGCTGGAAGGACTTCCTTTCTTGTTGGTTTGTGGCCCTCCTCTCCTGGGAGAACAGCGGCCTCTAGTGGCTTGTGCTGCGCAGCTGCGCGCAGACAGGGTTTCTGCTTCCTGCCCGGCTGCTATGGAGTTAATCTCCGCTGTTGCTGTGGGCGTGGCCTGGCTCGGGCAGCTACTCCAAAATGGTGGAGTCGCGTTGGAGCAGGAGCTGCTGGGAGGCTATTTATCTCCGTAAGGGGCCTCCCTGCTCCCTGCAGCCCAGGGTTTAGGGTGCCCAGATATCCCGGATTCCCTATCTCTGGATTAAGTGGCCCGCCCTGCCCCTTTAAGACTTCCAAAAAGCACCCGCCAAAACAAAACAACGACCACAAAAAAAAACAAGAAAAAAAAATTTTTTAATTAAAAAAAAAAAAAATTTTTATTTAAAAAAAAAAAAAGGTGGTCGTTCGTTTTTCTTTATTCTCCGGTGTCATCCTCAGGCCTCTGCTCACCGGTCTTTCTGCCCTGTTTCCCTAATATTGGGGTCCCTGTCCCTTTAAGACTTCCAAACAGCGCTCGCCAAAACAAAGCAGCAAAAAAGCAAAAAAAAAAAAAAAAATGGTCGCGCGCTTTTCTTATGTCCTCTGTCGCCCAGCCTCCAGTGCCTGCTCACTGTTCTTGCTGCCCTGTTTTCCCAGTATCGAGGGCCCTACACTCTGGCCCGGATGGCTGGGGCTGTGTGTTCGGCAGCCCTGGGCTCCGTCTCCCTCCCGCTCTGCCTGCTCTTCTCCCGCCGGGAGCTGGGGGGAGGGGCGCTCGGCTCCCGCGGGGCCGGGGCTTGTATCTTACCCCCTTCGCGAGGCGCTGGGTTCTCTCAGGTGTGGATGTGGTCTGGATATTGTCCTGTGTCCTCTGGTCTTTATTCTAGGAAGGGTTGTCTTTGTTATATTTTCATAGATATATGTTGTTTTGGGAGGAGATTTCCGCTGCTCTACTCACGCCGCCATCTTCCGCCCCCTTCAGTCTTTTCCTTCTTTATGAAATAATTATTTTCCAGATAATATTAAAGGCTCCACAATTAAGTATCAACATATGTCAAGTTTTTGCTCAAAAGTACTTTGGATTGGAATGCATACTTAAATGAAATTTTAAGAATTCTGAAATTTGTGTCTCTGAACCCAAATCTGAAAAATTATAAAATGAAGTAGAAAATGCTTTTATGGAGTGGTAATCCCATTTCGGTGTTAAAGAGAAATTCTACTAAGCAACAATTGATTATGAGGTCTCTGACCTTTGAGTTCTAGCTAATGGTGAGTGTTTCCTTACTATAGGAACAATACTGCACTTATAAATGTATACTATTTTATAACATAAGAGTTTAACTGAGATCATCTGTACTAGTTGCACAGTAATAATGTGACAGGGAAGACTTAAATTTTCAAATAATTTAATTAAATCATGCACTCAACATTGAAGACATTTATTGATGTTCAAGGCCCTAAGTTCAGCCTTACAGATATCAGTGAAGATGTAAAGGAGTCATCTTTCCATCCAAATTATGAAGAAATCCCTTCTATTCCTGGTCAAATGCTAGCCTGGTACCAGGACAGAAAATGAACAGGCTATATTGATGGATATATTATTTATTTTACAAACTCTCAGAAATTACACCCAGGTGTTTCTGAGTTTTCAAAGGGATCTTTTACAGCTTCAATAAAATACACACTTTGATGGCTTCAAAAAAGTATGATACATATTTATATAAAACTTAACAGAATTCAAATTCTGAATGTTACATCATACCATTTTATAGCTTTTTTCTTCTATATGCCACATGTACTCTAGAAATTATATCAGCATATTCTGACATAAGAAATGACTAAACTGGGAGACAAAAGGAAGAGAGGATTGAAAGGAATTATAAAAATTAAAAACCAGTAATAACAATTATACTATAAACTTAATATATTTTTAAAAATTATGTTTTCAGTTTCTCCTCATTCTAAGTGACTAAAACTCACATATTAACAAGTTGCTGTCTTGCAGTACTTCTTTCATACGTATAGTTCCAAGTACAGTACACACAGCCCTCCTGACCTTTCATCCAACCTTATCTATCCAGCCTTCTCTCCTACAATTTCCTGTCAAATCTCCAAACAACAACCTGCCATTCCTCCACAGCTTCATGCTCTCCTACCTTTTCATTCTTCCCTCTGACTGAAATTCCTTCTAAACTCTCTCTTGGCCAGTAAGCCTCTATTTTGAGAGTAAAACTCTCAAAAAATCAGCTAAAATATCAGCACCGTTGTGAAGTACCAAACTGAATTAAAATTTCTAATCTTTCAGCACACTTGCCCACTCTCTTTATAGGTCAGTCACTTTAGTTTTGGAATTATTTTTTTCTATACCGCTCTCCCCAATGATATTAGTGGCACCTTAATAGCAAAGACTGTCTCATTTATACCCAGCTAATCTGATTTGGCACCTTGTAGGTATTAATTAAACTCCTGGTGAATTAATAACTGGACTATTATACTGTAAAAAGTCAAGAGCCAAGGCTGTGGAGTTAGAAAGATCTGAGGTTATAGTAAAGCCAGCTTTGCCACTGATGTCATGAGTGACATTGGCCACGTTACTCAGTTACTCTGAACCACAGTTTCCTTCTTTAATAATTCAGAGATTTGTTTTTCAGCATTGAATAAATAAATGCATATAAAATACTAAATTTAGCACAGTTCATAGCACATCAAAAGTAGAAGTGTGGGTTTTTGGGATGTTGTAACCCTGGCAGGGTGAGAAGGTTTTTCAAGGAGGGGCAAAGGAATAATCTGGCACAAAGTGATGGATTTTGAATGAGTGTAAGCAGAATGTCCACGTGAGGGAGTACACTGGCCAGGAGTCAGAGCCTGGGTGGGGTCACAAGTCACATGTGGTGCAGCCAAACATGGTATATCAGAGCCAGAGAGAGGTGAGTAGAACATTTCCAAAAGGGAAGGGGGCAGCAGAGATGAGAGATTTATTACATTTGGGAATACTGACCAAAAAAATTAATATTAAAGATAATGGGAGCCAGATTTCTCATTATCAAACAAGAGCATTATTATTATTAAGGAAAGAAATATTAAAAAAAAGCTAGAAAGAACTGTGATGTTAGACTGGAATTAGAAGTATCAGTATAAATTTAGGGTTTCAACATGCATAGATTGACATAGAAATAAATACAGATGTAAAATATGTGTGTACTCTTTAGCTCTGTCCATTTAGAGTTTAAGATTAGCAATACCCTACTTGACATGAGCACATCTACTGCCTGATCTTGGTTTTGTAATACCATTCTTCCTTGAAAAGACTAAGGGCTAAGAAAAACTATAAGATAAGCCCAAACCATCTGGTGATGTCAGAAAGTTAGAAAGTATTAAAAAAACAGATGGAGTCATGACTAAGGACACAGAGGCCAGATCGAAAGGGCCCCACCAACCAGATTTGGGACAACTTGAGCATCAAAATAAATAATACTAAAACTTTGAGCAAAATAGCACACTGAGTTCATACTGATATAAATAAATTAAAAATTTGTTGAGGAACAGGATATTTATGTAGTCTCAAAGTACTTTCTCCAAAAAAACTAATTTGCAAAGGGAAAAATTTTTTAAATTTAAAAGGATACTAACTTTATAATACAAAAATATAAATAAATTTTGGGGATATAACTAAATATCAAAATATAAAATTTACACAAAAGGTGGAAAGTAGTTAAAGTACTAATTTAAATTAGGCTTTGATCAGCTGAAGGGGTATATTTTAATCTAGGGCAACCCCTAAAAGGAGAGTAAAAGAACATAAAACTTAGAAGCTAATAGAACTAAAAAATAAAACAAAAATATTTATTCAGTCCAAAAGACTTCAAAAAAGGAGAGAAAAAGGGACATATAACAGGGAGTATAAACATAAAGAAAATAGTAAAATGGCAGATTAGTACCCAAATAAACATGAATTTAAACGAAATGAAAACAAACTAATTCAAATAAAAGAAAATGCCAGACTGGATTAAAAAATTAAATCTAACTATATGCTACTAGAGGGATATACCTTAAACACAAAAAGTTTAAAAGTAAAGGGATCTAACATGACCATGAAAGTGTATCTGTCCCTATTATCAGAAAGAGCAGACATTAAGCCAAGACTACTGTGAGATCAAGAGAGACATTTCAAAATGGTTATGGGTTAAATTCACTGTAAAGATATAACAATTCTAAATTTGCATATTTTAATATACTAGCCTCAAAATAGCTAAAGCAAAAACTGAGAGACCTAAAAGGAGAAATAAAGAAAACCATAATGATAACCTGAAAATATAGTCTAAAAAAATAAGGACATTATGTTAGTAATCCTAATAAATGTAAAAGCCTGCTAGAAAAAAGACACAGATCAGATTAGATTTAATAAACTATTAAAACAAAGATTTATAAAGGTAGAAATCTACAAAATAGAAAAGCTAGAATAGGGAAATTACAACCCAGAGAAGTAGGGGTAGCTATGTTAGTACTAAACAAAGTAGTTTTAAGATAAGGTTGCCAAATTTAGTGAAAATAAACAAAATCCAGGGCTATTAAATTTGTATTTCTGATAAACAATGAATAATTTTAAAAATTATTTAGGGCATGCTTATACTAAAAAGTTACTCATTATTTATCTGAAATTCAAATTTATCTGGGCATCCTGTATTTTATCTGGCAACCCTACTTTAAGACAAAAAGTATTTTTAGTGATAGTATCTTTAGATTATGGTAAAATGTTCAATTTGCCAGGAAATGGCAATGATTCTAAATTTATAAGCTTTTAATACGGTGCCAAATTTGACAACATCAGGGAGAAACAGACAAATCCATTGGCTTGGCTGTGTGCTGCCACTGTTTGCTTCCTCTAGAGCCATAGCACCTACACATGCCTCCTCTTCTAGGATGCCAGGATTTCACTGACCAGAGCAGGGCTCCTTCCCTTTGCCTCTCCAACCTAAGGGTCGTCCTAATGGTTTCTCTTAGATGCCGGTTCCCGGTACTTCACCATTCCTTGTTGATTGCTTAACCATGGCCACACCTCAGTTAAATCATCTCTACAATAAGATCTTGTCAGCTAAACTCCTTCAAGTGTGCCACCTGCTTCCTGTCACTACCATTAACACACACAATCGGATGCAGAATTTTGTGACAATGATCATTCTCCATTAAAATACTGTAAAACTAAGAGAGCAGCAGAGTTGGAAAAATCAGCATTTTGAAACTGTCATAATAAAGACTGGTATGGGCAAAACCAACAGTGGATGCTAAATCTAAGGTGTAAAGTCTGATGAAAAGCAAGATACTTGCAGTCTGAAAGCGTAAAGTTGCTTTATAATTGGAAGGGAGAAATATGTCTAGTACACAGTAAATATGGAGAAGAGATGCTGGAAACACCTTTACAAAGAGATAAAAATCAACATTACCAATGAGGGAGAGATGACATCATATGCCTCCAGATGTGATTCCTTAAGAATGAAACAATACTATAAACCTAGTTTCTGGCTTAGACTATACAGCCTGATTTGATCATGCTGAAATCCAAAGTGAGCAACACTAAATAAAATAACTTGTCTGAAGTGACTGTAATGGGGTTTGGTGAAGGGGGGAGCCTAGTAAACATAATGTTCTTCATGTAATTGTAGATAAATGATAACAACAACAAAAAAACTTGTCTGAATTCTTAAAAAATGTCAACATTATGATAGAGAACGTTATGAGGAACTGTTACAGGAAACTAAAAGAACATGAAACTAAATATAATATATAATCTTAGACTAAATCAGTAGGGTAGGGGGAAAGCTAGGAAGTACATTATTGGAATAATTGACAACACTGATAAACAGACTATAAATTACTTAAAATTATTGCATCAAGGTGAAATTTTCTGAATTTGATAACTACTATAGTTACATAAGAAAATATTCCTATTCTTAGGAACTATTAAAAGCAAAGGGGCATGATGCATGCAACTAATTCTCAAATTATAATAAGTAATATAATACCAATATAGTGTGTATATAAAATGAGAGAATGATAAAAGTAAATCTGACAAATACAATTTATACATTCAGATACACAGAGAGGGAGAGGGAAGGCAGTTGGGGGAGTAACGGGTGAAGGGAGAACATTATGGTTAAATGTTAAAAATTAGTGAATCTGGGAAAGGATATACATTAGTTCTCTATATTACTCTTCCAACTTTTCTGTAATTTTAAATTACTTCAAAAGAAAAAGAGCACAGATATTGCTCCATTACCAATTTTGCTTTGAAAATTGAAAGATATGGATTCTATTTCTAAGAAAATCTTTGCATCAATACACCTAAGTTTGCTTATTATTTCAGGAAGTTCAAAGACACCGCAAAGTACACGTAAGTTAAAAAGCACTGCTCCATCACTTTCAAACATTTAATATTGCAAAAGAGTATTATGCAGCTAGCATAATTTTTGTTTCTTTGTAGGTAACTCATTTTTTTTTCCTGCCTTGATATATGTAGGCTTTTTCGGGATCCTTGAAATTTAAAAACTACCACCAAAACATGTACAAACAGTTTTTCATAATGTTCCTTAGAATACGGTGAGCTCTTTTATTCTTCAGGCCATTTTCTGCCTGGGAAGCTTTTTTACAAGGACAAGTTTGATTAACGCTTCTGTTCCATTTCTTTTGCTTTCTCCTTTAGAGGTTTCTGTTATTCATTGGTTAAATCTCAATTTTTTTTCTTTTATATGTATAATTTTCTCTTACTTATCATTTTCATCTGTCCTTTCAGTGTAGATTCTAGAAGAGCATCCCAAATGTGCTCTCTATGTCATTAGTTTGATTTCTTTGTAGCATCAGTTCTGCCCCTTCTACTCCAGACATGTTGTTTTCTTGGAGCTGTGACTTGAGTACATACAGAAAGATAGAGTGGATATATCAAGAAGGGAGATGACAGGGTTAGGATTTTTAGCAGACCAGCTAACAACTCTGACTTCTTGATTTTCTAGCTAGGGCAGCCCCTCCAATCTGGAATTAGGGATGGTAATTAGTAAAGGTAAGTCAAAGCTTTGTTCCCCTTCTTTGTGGTCACTGGTTTAAGGAAGTGATAACAAATGTGGTCCTCAGTTCAATCAATGATAAACTTAATGGAAAAATTTCCCATTCTTTAGCATAGAGGTTTTTAAAAATTATATTTATTTTATAGTGATGTTCCTTTTTACTAGGGTATCTTTATGGAACTTCAGAACAGAAAAAAACAACAACAACTAACTGGAAGAAGCTATTTCAGGCACTGGTAATATGATAGATACCAAGTTAACCTAAAAGCATCTTCTCCCATTTTCCCCTGAATAAAAGGACAGGGAAAATTTTACTTCTAATTATTCTGCTCTATTTTATTATCAATTATAATACTGGGTTTTCTAAGAGTTGGATATTACTATTTAGTACAATCATTTATGAGTGTCCAGAATAGGTATTTATCAACATAAGGAAAACTGATTTCTTTCTTTAAAATTCCAAGGGAAACTGTAAATAGCTACCCAACCAAACCTCTTAGCGGCAAGTGTTCTCTCGCTCTCAAAAAGCAGTCTCTCTAAAGAAGGCAGAAAGGGAAAGATGAGAGGAATCTTGGCTTCCTTAGTTTAAGAGGCTGGATTCCCCACAGGCCTCTGTGAAATCACAGTTGTTAAAGAAGACAATTCAACTGTATTAAATTATGAATGGCACAAGTAAGGAATACGTGCTTGTACACACAACAAAGGGGCTCCTTTCACATCTGATGTAGGTGACTAAAAGAAGAGGAAGACCTGCTTTACACAGCAAATGTGAATGCATGAAGCTCATTACCTCCAAGAGGATTTCTGGCAGGAGACACAAATTATTAGGACACATTTATGAATGGTAGTACCCAAATGGTGACAGAGGATAAGAAAGATTTGACTTTGAAGGATGAGTCAAAGGGCACAATCTTTCTGTGGCTATTCCTTTGGAGTCATCTCATACTTTTAGACTGACCCTGTGAACAAATCCCTGTTTCTAAAACCAGTTTATCCCTTTAAAACCCAGTGGAAAATTTTTGTCATCTTATTGCCCCATTTTTTTCTCTGTCATGTCTTTTCTCTCCAATTACCTAAATCCTCCTCCTGGATACAAGCCAGTAGAAGGTGTTATACCCTGAGCAATTGTTTAGTAATTACCTGTTTAATAATTCAAGCCTCAAAATGATACATTGAAACCAGACTGAGTATTCTGAGGGATGGTAAAATTTATCACTCTGAACTCCCTTATATATTTATAGAACGCCTGAAGGAAATAATTCTGATGGCTTTCAAAATCAAGGCAAAATACTTGGAAAAAAAAAAAGCCAAATGAAGAAATTGAATTTAATTCTACAGTTATTGTTCTGAAGGCCTATACAAATTTTAAGAGACTGGGATAAGTATTCCTTTAGATAAAACAGCTAAAGTTTGAGTATAAAAAATAAAGGAAAAGAGGAATAGCTAAAGATTCATCATGATGAATCACCTAGTATATCATGGTTTAAATTCACCCAGTATAGCATTAACTGGAATATTCCTACTATAGTCCAGAAGCCCAGTTAAAATAACGTAGTCAAAAGGGGGAATTTTTCCTGGAAGTGCACTAGGATATCTCACATAACTGTGGCAGGGCAGAGTTGAAGATGATCTTCATAGACAACTAGAACCAGGAATTCAAAAGTACCAGACTCTTTCTTGGTCTCCAGACTCTGCTACTCTGAATGGGTTGGCTTTATTTCCTCCACACATTGAGGAAGAGGATCCCATTAGCAGCTAAGACATAAGTAATGGAGTAACTGGTTAAAAGTAGTTCAAACACATACGAAGTTCAGAGATGAGGTGGATGATCAGTCCTGAACCAGGCTCAGTAGCTGAGAAATCAAGGGCCCAGGCTCTTTCCTTCTTCTGCCATCTTCAGAGTATCAGTGATATCGTCTCTTATAATCTCAAGGGGGCTACAACAGAGGCAAGCATGATGTTCTCCCATAGCAATGTTTAAAAGCAAGAAGGGAGGAGTGAGCTCTTTTCATATGATTCTTTGTTTTCTCAGAAAGTTAAATGTTTCCCAGAAAACCCCTTACAGACATCTCCTTATATAACATTGTCTAGAAATAATTGGCTATTTGGTTATCCCACCAACAAGAGTCTGGAAAAATTCGTATCAGAAATTTTTGGCTAATTTTTTTAAGAGATAGTTCTACCAACAGGGAAGAAGGAACAGATAATCAGCACTGTCTAACAGTTTCCATGCCTTACATTGTGTGGTCCTCACTATCAGAGAGGAACCACTCTTCTTTCCTTGATACCAATTCAAAAATTCCAGGAAGGACCCCCATTTACCTGGGTTAATTCAGATTCCCACTCCTGAACCAATCTGCTGTTACACTCAGAGGGGTCATCATGCCAGACTATTGTCAACTCAATACCACCATTTCTCCTGTCAAAGGCTGGGAATTATGTTTCCCAGAATCCCCTTCCCTACATGGTTCCAGGTTAGAGTCTGACAATGTGAGGAACTCATATGAGACTTGATAGGCAGAAACAAATCATTATTCTTGGGAGGATGTGGCAAACACAGTGGCTTCCTTAGCTAAAACTGTTACTTATTTGATTAGATTCAAAGGGACAATAGCAATCCACAGTAAATGAGATAAAACAGTTACTCAATTTATCACCTTAATCACATGCCTATAAAATATGAGGCTTTGGGTAAACAAGTAACTGCTGTAATGGAAGGCAACAAGAAATAGAATATAAAAGAATAGAGGACTGTGAGTACTGTGAGTTGCTCATGCTGGAGAACTTGGAAAAAAGAAATGATAAACTGAGGGATTTAAATTCACACCAAGTCCTGAAATAAGAAAGCTTCTAAGGATGCTTTGAATGTCCTTACCACTTACAGCCATTGGACCATGATTTCTGAAAACAAAGCCCTACGTGCGATCCTGCAGGTGGATGAAAATAAATTAATTGAATTCACAGCCATGTAGAGTATCATATTAACATTAAGGCATTGACTGAAAGACTGACACCTTGAAAATTAGGATGAAGATATTTGGGAAGATTTTGATGAAAACTTCACTGAGACTTATTTATCAATCAGGATTTAGTCAAAGGAGTAAAGCCACTAGGAGAGCTTAAGAGAGCTTATGGATAAGTCTATAGGGAGCTACTGCCTTTGTGTAGCTATCACCTCTGTGGGTCAGCTGTCAATTGTGTGATGGTGGACCTGGAGCCACTGTGAGCCATCAGGGCCAGCACTCAGATGGAAGAGCTGGATGTGGAATGGAGAAGAGCAAGGACAAGCAAGACACTACCAAGCAACTCTGTCTGTCATGTGTCTGCCTGTGAAGACCTCCAGGAAGAGATGACTACTGCTTTAATTTCACCTCTCAAATCTCACACAATTTCCTCTATGAAACGACTCTATCTTAGAACCATACAAGGGAGAGAATTCCAGGTAACAATCTAACATACCTACAAGATGACCAACCTTCCCAGCTTGCCCAAGACTGTTCCAGTTTTAGCACTGCAAGTTTCACATCTCAGGAAACTCAGTCCTAGGCAGACCAGAACACTTGGTCATCCGTGCCAACAGAGTCTTCTCTCTGTCTGAAAAAGTTGGCATCCTCTTGCCAAAAGAACGAACTTTTAATGACCTCTCCTGAGGTAGTCACCTGGCAGGAGGATACTGACCCACCCACTCACGTTTATTGCTTTTAAACTAGACTTAAATCCTAGCATGCCCCAGAGACATGAACACAACATCTGACCCAAGAAGAAGTTCTATACATGCCACAAGCAGTGCAAGATTTTGCCCTTTTGTATCTGCAAAACTTAGATAAAGTATAGGAGTCCTAAGAATGTTAGACCAGAGTAGAAGAAATGTAATATTGAATGGATTCAAATTTACCAATATGGGTACATTCATCAGATTTTGGATATGATGTGTTAGCTTCAGTACTTGGGAATAACACTAACAATTTCTTCTTGACTAAAAACCTAGAGCCAACAGTGGCCTATACTAATGAAGTTTAGATGCCAGAACTTCCTTGACATACTGTAAAGAAAAGTTAGTCAAAAGCTTAGAAAATAAGGAGAGGGTGCTGGGAGCTTGGGAAGATGGTGGAGGAGGATACTCAGCTCATCTCCTCCCAAAGACATTCAAGACTGCAACTACATATAGCATATCTCACTCTGAAAACAACTGAAGGCCAGCAGAACAGCTCTTATACAGATAAAGATATAAAGAGAAAGCCACATCAAGAAGGGTAGGAAGGCCAGAGACTTGGTAGGGAACCAAACCCCCAGTGAGGTGACATACAAGCAGGAGGAATGTCACAGATGCAGGAGTCCTCCTAGAGGAGCTAGATCAAAGGTCCCATGTAAGGCACCCCCTGCCGTGCAGATCTCCTTGGGAAGACAAGCCGCCACAATGCCTGGCTTTAAAAATCAGTGATGCTTAATTCTAGGAACTTGAAAATCAGCAGGGCTTAACTTCAGGAGAGCCAAAGGGCTATAGGAAACTAAGACTGCTCTTAAAGGGCCAGCATACATTAGCACTCACTTCAACTGAGCAGAGAGGCAGCAGTTTGAAAAGCACCTGGGTTATAAATGAAGAAGATTTACTGACTAATTTTAGGGTATGTGCCATAGAGGCAGAAAACTCTAGGAACTTTCTCCAAAACAAGAAGCGCTCATGGGCGCCATTTTTCTTGACATCCCTCAGTCTAGCTGGCCAGATGCTGGTGAGAGACAGTTCTGGCACTCTCCACCTACATTGGCAGCACCACTGCCCCTGCCAGGCACTCCCCTACAGATGGTCTCACCAGCCTGCCTTCCCCACCTAGCACCACACCAAAGCAGCTCCAGCCCTGCTGCACCAGCTGGACACACCTGCTTGGGACTGGCACTCCCCACCCAAATGACTACTTCCCTGCTACATCCCATGGGCAGCCCAACCTGGATTAGTGCACCTCCAAAGAGACCCCTGCTCTGGGGCAGGTGGGATGGGGTAGGACCAATCCACCCACCAACACATCTGCAACAGAGGCTAGGCCTCTTGGGGTGAGGAAGAGGAGCCCTAACCCAATCTACCAGCCATCAGGAGCTGCAGCCAGACCTCTTAGCCAGTAGCGCCAGGAGCTATCCCTGCCACCAGGGCAGCCGCAGTATATATACACAAATACATGTATACGAACAGTACTGTATCACTATATTACACACGCACGCGCACACACATACACACACACACGTGCGCATGCTGGACTATTACTCAGCCATAAAAAATAATGAAATCTTGCTGTTTATAATAACATGGATGGACCTAGAGGGTACTTTGTTAAGTGGAATGAGTCAGACAGAGAAAGACAAATATCATACAATTTTCACTTACACATGGAATATAAAAAACAAAACAAACAAAAAACAGAAACAGACTCATAAATACAGAGTGGTTGCCAGGGGGCAAAGGTGGTCAAAATATGTGAAGGGATTAAGAGGTACAAACTTCCCATTATAAAATAAAAAAGTCATGGGGATGTGAAGTACAAGATAGGAAATATAGTCAATAATAGTGTAATAACTTAGTGATGGTGACAGATGGTAACTACATTTATGGTACAACATTTCATGATGTACATAAATGCCAAATCACTATGTTTACATCTAAAACTAACATAGCATTGTATGTCAGCTATACTAAAACTAAAAAGAAAAAATAAGGAACACTAGGATGCACTTAATATGTATAACTGATCTGCTCATCTACCCCCTAACTATACCCCAGGAGGCTCCAAAGAACTCACTCTTTGAGAAATTATCAGCAAAGGGTGCAACAGAACCCTTGAAAAGGTTCTTTAGTACTTTTCTTCTGCAGCCTAGAAATAACAGTGGGGAACAATGAAACGGACACCCTGAACTCATGGGGGAAAGAAAAGGTCTCAGTGTCAGGCACCAAGTGGTGGCACTAAACTACTAGAAACAAGGGGCAAACGGTTACACCTTATAACCATGTGCAGAAGTAGGAAAACAGGGTGTGTGACCAGTAGAGATCTTTGGTGGTGGCTAACTGATCATGGTGTTCCTAGGACTAAGGTAGGTAGCCTACTGAAGCTTAGGGGTTATATTAGAGCTGTCTCTCCCTATCAAAGTATTAAACAAAAAGCAATACAGAGATTCCCAGAAAGACTGCAGAGATTAGAGCCACCAACAAAAACTTGAAAAATATAGGGGGATACTTAGTGAAGCAGTGACTCCTATTATACGTGCTGGTGTGTTAACTTTACTAGTTACAAAGGTCCTAATATCTAGTATGTAGCTCCTGATGCAGCAAATACTTCTTTCTCTATAGCTGTTAGTTAAACACCACCCGAAGTAATATCTTACCAAAGGGCTCCATCAGCTTTCTAGCACTCTGTCATAATCTACAGGGATCCTGACCATCTCACCGTCGCACAAGATAGCACACTGATTCATTACACCAATGACATGCTGATTGGACCTAGTTAAATAAGAATAACCTATCTACTTTGTTAAGAAACATTTGTCAGAGAGTTGAAAATAAACCTTGAAAAACTTCAGTGGCCTGTTACCTCTGAAAATTTCTAAGAATCCAGCAATCTAAGATATGTTGAGATATCCCCTTCAAGAACAAGTTGCTACATCCAGTATTTCCTTCCATTAAGAGAGAGACTTAATATCTAATGGGCATCTTTGAATTTTAGAAATTTAGGTATACTGCTACACATTTACCAAATAATGCATAAAGGTGATATTTTGAGTGGGGCCCAAGGAAAGAGAAGACTCTGAAATAGGTCCAAGTTGCCCTCTATGCTACTTTGCCTCTGGGGCCATATAATTCAAGAGATTCAATGGGGTTTGAAGTGTATGTAGGAAACAGTGCTGTGTGAAGGATTTTTGGCAGGCCCCTATAAAGGAATCACAATACCCCGAGGATTTTAGAGAAAAGCTATGCTGCTAACTTCTAGAGATCATTATTCTCCTTTTGAAAGAGATCTCTGGCTTGCTACTGGTACCTGGTAAGGACTGGACATTTTACCAATAGCTATTAAGTCACCATGCACTTCATCATGAACTTCAAACACTGTTTGTGACTGAATATTCTGTCTGGAAGGAGAGATAGCCAGATATATGGATCCATACTGATTCGTGATTGGTAGCTAATGATTTGGTTGGTAAGTCAGAAATTTAGAAAGAACAAGGTTGGAAAACTTGTTGACAAGATATGAAAAATAGGTTTGCCAAATTTTTCCTGAGCACGTCAGAGAATGAGAACACTTGTTTTCTTGTGTAAATGATTACCAAAAGACAATCTCAGCAGAAGAGGCCCTTAATAATTAGGTGAACAAAAAAATTCATTCTGTGGATGTCAGCAGCCTCCTTCACCAGTCATTGATTTCCTTGCTCAAAGGGATCCTGAGCAAAGTAGTGACACTGGCAGGAATGAAGGTTATGCATTTGCTTAGTGACAAAGGTCTGCCTAGGTTGATCTGGTAACAGACAGTAGAGGGTCCAACCTGCAATGAGCAAAGACCAACACTAATTCCCTCATAAGGAACTGCTCCCATGTGGACTGGTAGAGCAGGATGATGACACCGAACCACTTTACCAAGGAAGGGGCTATCCTTTGTTCTACTGCCTACAAGTCTAGACATAAATTTATCTTCCCTGACCGTAACATTTTTGTCAAAACCAGCATCTTTTCTTTTACAGAATGCTTTACCCACTGTATCTTTCCTTTAAAAAAATTTTTTTGTTAAGGTACTATTGATATACACTCTTATGAAGGTTTCACATGAAAAAACAATGTGGTTACTACATTTATCCATATTATCAAGTCCCCACCCATACCCCAATGCAGTCACTGTCCATCACTATTTGCCTTCTCTGTGCTACGCTGTTTTCCCTGTGATCACCCATACCATGTGTACTAAACATAACACCCCTCAATTCCCTTCTCCCTACCTCCCCACCTGCCCTCCCACACCAGTTCCCTTTGGTAACCACTAGTACCTTCTTGGAGTCTCTGACTCTGCTGCTATTTTGTTCCTTCAGTTTTGCATCGTTGTTTTACTCCACAAATGAGGGAAATCACTTGGCATTTGTCTTTCTCCACCTGGCTTATTTCACTGAGCATAATGTCCACCAGCTCCATCCATGTTGCTGCAAATGGAAGGATTTGTTTCTTTGTTATGGCTGAATAGTATTCCATTGTGTATATGTACTTCTTCTTTATCCATTCATCTACTTATGGACACTTAGGTTGCTTCCATATCTTGGCTATTGTAAAAAGTCATGTGATAAACATAGGGGTGCATATGTCTTTTTCAATCTGAGAAGTTGTGTTCCTTGGGTACATTCCAAGGAGTGGGATTCCCGGGTCAAATGGTATTTCTAGTTTTAGTTTTTTGAGGAACCTCCATACTGCTTTCCACAATGGTTGAACTAGCTTACATTCCCACCAGCAGTATAAGAGGGCTCCCCTTTCTCCTCATCCTTGCCAGCATTTGTCTGTCTTTTGGATGGTGGCGATCCTTACTGGTGTGAGGTGATATCTCATTGTGGTTTTAATTTGCATTTCCCTGATGATTAGTGATGTGGAGCATCTTTACGTGTGTCTGTTGGCCATCTGAATTTCTTCTTTGGAGTACTCTCTTCATATTCTCCGCCCATTTGTTAATTGGGTTATTTGCTTTTTGGGTGTTGAGGCATGTAAGTTCTTTATGTATTTTGGATGTTAATCCATTGTCAGATATTTCATTTACAAATATATTCTCCCATACTGTAGGATGCCTCTTTGTTCTGTTGATGGTGTCCTTTGCCATACAGAAACTTTTTAGTTTGATTTACTCCCATGAGTTCATTTTTGCTTTTGTTTCCCTTGCTCGAGATGTGTTCAGGAAGAAGTTGCTCATGCTTATATTCAGGAGATTTTTGCCTATGTTGTCTTCTAAGAGTTTTGTGGTTTCATGACTTACATTCGGGTCTTTGATCCATTTTAAGTTTACTTTTGTGTATGGGGTTAAACAATAATCCAGTTTCATTCTCTTGCATGTAGCTGTCCAGTTTTGCCAACACCAGCTGTTGAAGAAGCTGTTATTTCCCAATTGTATGTCCATGGCTCCTTTATCATATATTAATTGACCATATATGGTTGGGTTTATATCAGGGCTCTCTATAGTCTGCTCCATTGGTCTATGGGTTTGGTATTGTGCCAGTACCAAATTGTCTTGATTACCATGGCTTTGTAGTAGAGCTTGAAGGTGGGGAGCATAATCCCCCCAGCTTTATTCTTCCTTCTCAGGATTGCTTTGGCTATTCTGGATCTTTAGTGGTTCCATATGAATTTTAGAATGATTTTCTCTAGTTCGTTGAAGGATGCTGTTGGTATTTCAATAGGAATTGCATTGAATCTGTAGATTGCTTTAGGTAGGATGGCCATTTTGACAATATTAATTCTCCCTTTCCATGAGCACGGGATGTGTTTCCATCTATTGGTATCTTCTTTAATTTCTCTCATGAGTGTCTTGTAGTTTTCAGAGTATAGATGTTTCACTTCCTTGGATAAGGTTTATTCCTAGGTATTTTATTCTTTTTGATGCAGCTGTGAATGGAATTGTTTTCCTGATTTCCCTCTCTGCTAGTTCTTTGTTAGTGCATAGGAATGCCACAGATTCCTATGTATTAATTTTGTATCTTGCAACTTTGCTGAATTCAGATATTAGCTAGGGTAGTTTTGGAGTGGATGTTTTAGGGATTTTTATGTACAGTATCATGTCATCTGCAAACAGGGATGGTTTAAATTCGGTCTTGTCAATCTGGATGCCTTTTATTTCTTTGCGTTGTCTGATTTTCATGGCTAGGACCTCCAGTACTATGTAGAATAGAAGTGGGGTGAGTGGGCATCCTTATATTGTTACCAATCTTAAAGGAAAAGCATTCAGTTTCTCGCTGTTAAGTATAATGTTGACTGTGGGTTTGTCAAACATGGCCCTATATACCCATTTTGTTGAGAGTTTTTATCATGAATGGATGTTGAATTTTGTCAAATGCTTTCTCAGCATCTATGGAGATGATCATGTGGTTCTGTCCTTTTTGTTGATGTGGTGGATGATGTTGATGGATTTTCAAATGTTGTACCATCCTTGCATTACTGGAATAAATCGTACTTGATCATGATAGATGATCTTTTTTGATGTATTTTTGATTTCAGTTTGCTAGTATTTGGTTGAGTATTTTTACATCTATGTTCATCAGGGATATTGGTCTCTAATTTTCTTTTTTTTGTGGTGTCTTTGCCTGGTTTTGATATTAGAGTGATGCTGGCCTCATAGAATGAGTTTGGAAGTGTTCCCTCTTCTACTCTTTGGAAAACTTTAATGAGGATGGGTATTAGGTCTTCACTAAATGTTTGATAAAACTCAGCAGTGAAGCCATCTTGCCCAGGACTTTTGTTCTTTGGTAGCTTTTTGATTACCATTTCAACTTCATTGCTGGTAATTGGTCTGTTCAGATTTTGTTTCTTTCTGGGTCAGCCTTAGAAGGTTGTATTTTTCTAGAACATTGTCCATTTTTTCTAGGTTATCCAGTTTGTTAGCATGTAACTTTTCATAGTATTCTCCAATAATTCTTTGTATTTCTGTGGTGTCTGTAGTGATTTTCCTTTCCCATTTCTGATTCTGTTTATGTGCGTAGACTCTCTTTTTCCTTGATAAGTCTGGCTAGGGGTTTATCTATTTTGTTTATTTTCTTGAAGAAGCAGCTCTTCATTTCATTGATTCTTTCTATTGTTTTATTCTTCTCTATTTTGTTTATTTCTGCTCTAATCTTTATTATGTCCCTTCTTCTACTGAATTTGGGCCTCATTTGTTCTTCTTCTTCTAGTTTTGGTAATTGTGGGTTTAGACTGCTCATGTGGGATTGTTCTTCTTTCCTGAGGTAGGCCTGTATTGCAATATACTTTTCTCTTAGCACAGCCTTCGCTGTATCCCACAGCTTTTGCCGTGTTAAATTAATGCTGTCATTTGTCTCCATATATTGCTTGATCTCTGTTTTTGTTTGGTCATTGATCCATTGGTTATTTAGGAGCATGTTGTGAAGCCTCCATGTCTTTGTGGGATTTTTCATTTTCTTTGCATAATTTATTTCTTGTTTCATACCTTTGTGGTCTGAGAAACTGGTTGGTACAATTTCAATCTTTTTGAATTTACTGAGGCTCTTTTTGTGGCCTAGTATATGGTCTATTCTTGAAAATTTTCCATGTGCACTTGAGTAGAATGTGTACTCTGCTGCTTTTGGATGTAGAGTTCTATAGATGTCTGTTAGACCCATCTGGTTCTAATGTGCTGTTCAGGGCCTCTGTCTCTTTACTTATTTTCTGTCTGGTTGATGTGTCCTTCAGAGTGAGTGGAGTGTTGAAGTCTTCTAGAAAATGAATGCATTGCATTCTACTTCCCCTTTTAATTCTGCTAGTAATTGTTTCAGATATGTATGTGCTCCTGTGTTGGGAGCATAGATATTTATAACAGTTATATCTTCTTGTTCCATTGACTCTTTTATCATTATGTAATGTCCTTCTTTGTCTCTTCTGACTTTCTTTGAAGTCTATTTTGTCTGACACAAGTTCTGCAACTCCTGCTCTTTTCTCCCTATTAGTTGCATGAAATAACTTTTCCCATCACTTCACTTTTATTCTGTGTATGCCTTTGGGTTTAAAGTGAGTCTCTTGTAGGCAGCATATAGATGGGTCTTGTTTTTTATCCATTCAGTGACTCTATGTCTTTTGATTGGTGCATTCAGACCATTTACATTTAGAGTGATTATCAATAGGTATGTACTTATTGCCATTGCAGGCTTTAGGTACGTGGTTACCAAAGGTTCAAGGTTAACTACCTTATTATCTAAGAGGCTAACTTAACTCACTTAATATGCTATTATAAGCACAATCTAAAAGTTCTTTTGTTTTTCTTTTTCGCCTTTTTCTTCCTCCTCCATTCATGATACATTAGGTATCATATTCTGTACTCTTTGTCTATCCCTTGATGGACTTTGGGGATAGGTAACTTAATTGTGCTTTTGCTTAGTAATTAGCTGTTCCTTTTTCTACTGTGGTTTTACTACCTCTGGAGAAAGGTTTTAAACCTTAGGAACACTTCCATCTATAGTAGTCCCTCCAAAATACACTCTAGAGATGGTCTGTGGGAGGTAGATTCTCTCAGCTTTTGGTTATCTGAAAATTGTTTAATCCCTCCTTCATATTTGAATGATAATCTTGCCAGATAAAGTAATCTTCGTTCCAGACCCTTCTGCTTCACTGCATTAAATACATCATGCCACTCCCTTCTGGCCTGTAAGGTTTCTGCTGAGAAGTCCGATGATAGCCTGATGGGCTTTCCTTTGTATGTGATCTTATTTCTCTCTGTGGCTGCTTTTAGTAGTCTGTCCTTATCCTTGATCTTTGCCATTTTAATTACTATATGTCTTGGTGATGTCTTCCTTGGGTCCCTTGTGTGTCTGTGCATCTCCATGGCCTGAGAGACTATCTCCTTCCCCAGATTGGGGACGTTTTCAGCAATTACCTCCTCAAAGGCACTTTCTATCCCTTTTTCTCTCTCTTCTCCTGTTACCCCTATAATGCAAATATTGTTGTGTTTGGATTGGTCACACAGTTCTCTCAATATTCTTTCATTCTTAGATATCCTTTTTTCTCTCTGTGCCTCAGCTTCTTCGTATTCCTCTTCTCTAGTTTCTATTTCATTTATTGTCTCCTCCACCAAATCCAATCTGCTTTCAAAACCCTCCATTGTGCTCTTCAACGATTGCATCTCCAACCAGAATTCATTCCTGAGTTCTTAAATATCTTTCCGTATCTCCATGAGCATGTTAATGATTTTTATTTTGAACTCCCTTTCAGGAGGATTCATGAGGTCGATGTCATTTAAATCTTTCTCAGGAGTTGTATGCATAATTTTTCTTTGAACCAGGTTCCTTTGGCGTTTCATATTTGTATATGGCGCCCTCTAGTATCTAGAAGCTCTACTCTGTGGAGCTGTTCAGCTGCTGAAGCAATGTTGTAGTCACTGGGGAGTGGTACTGGTGCCTGGGGGGAGGAAAGAGCTGTTTCCTGCTTTCCAGCTGCTATGCCTGTCTCCACTGCCTGAACTAGTGGGCCAAGCACACAGGTATAAGCCTCTCTGCTTTGCATTTGTAGTTGCTGTAGACAGATCTTCCCTCTGGCTGGCCTAATGCCAGGGTTGGGTTTGCCAGTTTGTGAGCCAGATGGGGCTGGCCAGGAGAAAGGCACAGTTAGCTGTGTATCATGGAGGGGGTCCTTGGATCTGTGTAGCCAGACAGGGAGCTGGAGCACCTGAAGATCATGAAAGCTCCCAACCTGTTGGGCAGAGTGCACCTGGACAATTTTGTCTACCTGTCCTTTCTCCTGAGAAAGCTCTGTTCAATCCTTGCCCCTTTAGCAGTCCTCTTGCTAAGGGCTTCCGTGTTAGGCAGTCTCTCAGACTGCCCACCTTTCTTTTGCCCCTGAGCAGCCGGATATGGATCCCTGCTTTCCAAAAGCGGCTCAAATCTCAGTTTCTTCAGGAATTCTGCCTGTCTTAGCTTTCCAACACCCTAATCATAAGTGTATCATGGAAGCACCATGAAATGTAGTTTGTGCTCCCAGAGCAGATCTCTGGAGTTAGGTATTCAGCAGTCCCAGTCACCAAACAGCACAGTGTAGGTGGCTAAAACTGTGATAGAAGCTGCTTTTTTTCTGGTCTGAGAAAGCAGAGAAAAGAGCTAGGATAAGACAGAGAATCAGAGGAAAATCCTGTAAGTCTGTGGAGAGGAAATCCTGGGACAAAATTTCTCTAAAAACTGAAATCAGTCAAAGGGAGGAATGAAGTTTAAAATCCGTTTATTGCTCACAAACTGCAGTCTGGGGCCGTTTCTCTCTTTCCTGCTCCAGCAGAAATCAAAACCAGCCCTCCTCCTCACCTCACAGGTACAGATAAGCCCTCCTTCTCTCCACCCCTTGAACTTCTCTCCACCCCGAATGCACTAAAGCCAGGCGAGATATTCTAAAAATGTTACAATTTTACCCACAAGCCTAAACAGGTGAAGAGGATCTCCCAAATCTATGTATGAAGCTACACAAGTCTCAGCTTAGCTTCTGAGTCACATATGCAAAGGGCAAATCCAAACCAGTTTAGCAAAAGCTTTGCTTTGATAAGTGAATTGGTATTTGAACCACTGCCTGAGAAAGGTGGAATAGAAATTATAATCCAGCCTAACAAGATTGACTGCTGAGTAAAACATAAATATAAACATTCACCAGAGGAATTATAAAGGAGCCCAGAGGCTACAGAAGATGTATTTATAATATTCAGGATATAAGAAAATATGGAGTTATATAAGATTTAAAACACACTATCCAGTTTTAATTTAATTTCTAATGGACATTTAAGGGCAGTATACAACATATGCAGAGCACACATTCTTTTTATGTGCTCATTGTACATTCACCAAGATAGAACAGATGTAGGTCTACAAAGCAAGTCTCAATAAATTTAAAACGATCAAAATCATGCAAAGTGTTGTCTTACCACAGCAGAATTAAATAAGAATTCAACAGCAATTAACCACCTATCTAGGAAAAAAACAATCTGGAAATTAAACGACATATTTCTAAGTAATTTATAGGCCAAAGACAAAATCACAAGGGAAATTAGAAAGTATTACAACACATCAAAACTTGTGAGATGTAGCTGTAAGAGCAGTGTTTAGAGGGGAACTTATAGCTTTAAATGCATTTATTAGAAAAAAGGAATAAACTTAAGAAGAAAGAAGGAAATAATAAAGGTAAGAGAGAAATGCTAAAGATACAACCAGGAATGAAAGAAATAGAAGATATATAACAAAGTATTATAAAAACCAAAAGGTAGCTCTTTGCAGATATCAGTGAAAATCACAAGCTCCTACAATATTACTACAAATTCAGCAGCTTAAAACAATGCATACTTATTACCTAACAGTTTCTCTGGGACAGGAATCCAGGAACAGCTTCTCCTGGTCTTCTGGTTAGCATCTCACAAGGCTGCAATCAAGATATTGGCCAGGGCTACTGTGGGTAATATTGTAGTATTTCCAGAATATCTCGCCTGGCTTTAGTACATCTACATATCAATAGGCATTTAGAGGTGGAAAGAAATATGGCTTTAGTACATTTACATCATTCCTCAGGGGCAGAGAGAAGTTCATCTCTTTATCAATGGGTAATTACCTGGGCAAGGAGGGCTTATCTGTACCTGTGAGGTGAGGGGAAGGGCAGGTTTTGCTTCTACTGCAGCAGGAAAGAGAGATGGCCCAAAACTGCATTTTGTGAGCAATAAACGGATTTTTTAAACTTTATTTCTCCCTTTGACTAATTTTGGTTTTTAGAGGTATTTTGCCCTGGTATTTCATTTCCCCGGACGTACAGCTATAGTCTCATCTGAGGCTGAAATGAGGAAGATCTACTTTCAAGCATACTTGGGTTGTTGTCCGAATTCTTTTCCTGGTAACTGCAGGACCGTAAACTTGAGTTCTTGTTTTCAGTACCCTTAGTTCCTAGAGACTACACACAGTTCCTTGCCACAAGAAGTTCTCCAACATGGCAGTTTGCTTCCACAAAGCCAGGCAGGGAGACAGGGATAGGGGAATGAGGGAAGAAGGGAGAGAAAGACTTCAGCAAATGCAGCACTACTACCTTACATACTGTAACATGCAATCATATACATCCTGTTACCTTTCTGGTGTTCTATTTGTTAGAAACAAGTCAGGTCCTACTCACGCTCAAGGGGAGGAGATTATATAAGGGTGTGAACACTCAGAGGGACAGTGAAGCCATTTTGAGAATGTATCCATCACAATTAGGACTTTTTGAAAAAGTTAATCACCATAAATTTTTGAGACATTAAAAGGATTGTAAGGAAATACTACAAATAACCTTATGCCAACAAATTCAACAATTTAAATGAAATGGACAAAGTTCTTGAAAAACACAATTCACAAAAATTGACACAAGAAGCAGGAAATCTGAATAGCCTATATCCATTCAAGAAAAGTAATTCATTATCAAAATCCTTCCCTAAAGAAAACTCCCAGCAGCTTTGGGCTTTGCTATATTAGACATCTTAGTTTCCAAGGGAGAAATGCTTCCTCTAGGAGAGAAAACATTATTTCCATTGAACAGAAAGCTGAGACTGTTAACACTTCTGGCACCTCATGCCACTTAACAGAGAAAGAAGAAAGGTACTAGCTGGGTTGATTAATCCTGATTATCAAGAAGAAATAGGGTTTAAAATACACAATGGAGAAAGGAAGAAAACTGCCTGGAACCCAGGAGATTCTCTATTACACTGGTTTACTACAGAAAGTTAATGCAAAATTATAGCAAAACAACAGACTCGTGACCATTTCTGGCACACACCCTTTAAGAATGAAGGTTTGAGTCACCTCTTCAGGCACAGACCCAAGACCATCAAGAACCAAGGCGGTTAGTGAGGGCAAAAGGAATATGGAATGGCTAGAAGAAGAAAGAAATTATGAATATCATCCATGATCAAAGTGACAATTTAGCAAGGATTCCAATAGGGTTTTAGATATTATTTCTTGTTTTGTTATGACTATGTCTGAATATATTAACTGCCTTTTTTCCTTTCCCATTCCTATAATCTCTAATACAAGGTGTCTTAATTATGGCTGACTTTGTATCACAGTATTTAAGTTTCAGGATATCAAAGAGGGAGTAAGTAAATAAATATCAACCAGAAATGAATAAAGTACATGAAACATAGTCTCTCCTTTTTTGGGGAGATGGCTACCATGCTTTCAGTTTTTTGAGGGGTCACTCTGTTAGGCAGGAAAACAGATATGAGTGGGGTGGAAAAGAGAAAAAGACCCAAACTTAATCAATTAAAGTTAAAAAAGCCAAGAGCAACTTGGCCTGGAATGTTTGAATATTTCCCAGATAAAGGAAAATACCTCAGCATAGCCCATGTCTTTATTGTGTTAACCATGCAGGCCCAGCTTACTTTTTTACCTTTACCTATATGCTGTCTTCTGGCCCTAATTAAGTACTTTGTTACCTAGGCGACTAATGTAGCATGCAGGCCCAGCCATAAACAACATAGTGAAAGGTAGGAAGGATTCCATCTTAAAGATTGTTATTTTAATACCCATTAGGTTAAAAATGTAAGATTCTTAACTTACTCTTTAGCAAACAGACAATAACTCAGCCCACCATGGGGGTTGGGCAGGCAAGCAGTTTAATATGCTTGCAGACCAAGATGCCGGTATCCCAGTGACAAATCAGAGCAGGAAGTTCCTTGTGTTAAGTTAATTCTAAGTATTCAAAAACAACATAACAAGTCTGCACCCACAGCCCTTAGTCCCATTCCTAAAGAATCTTTAGAGGATTAAAAATGGTGGTGTGAGAGGTGAGACAGAGGCTTCATCCTAAAACCACATATAATATGAAAATATAATGAATACAACTAATCCTGAAAGAGCAGCAGGAAAGAGGACTGTGCCAGACTGCATACACCTGGACAAAAGAGCAGACCTCACGGAACAGGGTAATGTACCAAAGCTGTGGCCCGGCAGGACCCAAGCCCTTCTACCATCCCAGTTCACTGGTGGGAGGAAGAGAAATGGAGGAGGGAGAGAGTGGAGCCTGGGACTGCTGAATACCTAACCTCAGAGATCTACCCTGGAATCACAGATGTACATTTCATTGTGCTTGCATGGTACTCTCATGATTAGGGGGTTGGAAAGCTACGACAGGCAGAATTCCTGGACAGAACGAGATTCCAGCCGCTTGTGAAAAGCAGGGATCCATATCTGGCTGCTTGGAGTCGAAAGGCAGGCAGTCTGAGACACTGCCTAACAAGGAAGCCCTTAGTAAGAGGGCTGCTAAAGGGGAAAGGATTGCACAGAACTTACTGCTCAGGAGAAAGGCCAGGTAGACAAAACTGTCCAGGTGCACTCTGCCCAGCAGGTTGGGAGCTTTCAAGGTCTTCAGGTGCTCCAGCTCCCTGGCTGGCTACACAGCTCCAAGGAACCCCTCCGTGATATGCAGCCTACAGCAACTTTCTCCTGGCCAGCCCCATCTGGCTCACAAACTGGCAAACCCAACCCTGGCATTAGGCCAGCCAGAGGGAAGATCTGTCTACAGCAACTACAAATGCAAAGCAGAGAGGCTTATACCTGTGTGCTTGGCCCACTAGTTCAGGCAGTGGAGACAGGCATAGCAGCTGGAAAGCAGGAAACAGCTCTTTCCTCCCCCCAGGCACCAGTACCACTCCCCAGTGACTACAACATTGCTTCAGCAGCTGAACAGCTCCACAGAGTAGAGCTTCTAGATACTAGAGGGCGCCATATACAAATATGAAACGCCAAAGGAACCTGGTTCAAAGAAAAATTATGCATACAACTCCTGAGAAAGATTTAAATGACATCGACCTCATGAATCCTCCTGAAAGGGAGTTCAAAATAAAAATCATTAACATGCTCATGGAGGTACGGAAAGATATTTAAGAACTCAGGAATGAATTCTGGTTGGAGATGCAATCGTTGAAGAGCACAATGGAGGGTTTTGAAAGCAGATTGGATTTGGTGGAGGAGACAATAAATGAAATAGAAACTAGAGAAGAGGAATACGAAGAAGCTGAGGCACAGAGAGAAAAAAGGATATCTAAGAATGAAAGAATATTGAGAGAACTGTGTGACCAATCCAAACACAACAATATTTGCATTATAGGGGTAACAGGAGAAGAGAGAGAAAAAGGGATAGAAAGTGCCTTTGAGGAGGTAATTGCTGAAAACGTCCCCAATCTGGGGAAGGAGATAGTCTCTCAGGCCATGGAGATGCACAGACACACAAGGGACCCAAGGAAGACATCACCAAGACATATAGTAATTAAAATGGCAAAGATCAAGGATAAGGACAGACTACTAAAAGCAGCCACAGAGAGAAATAAGATCACATACAAAGGAAAGCCCATCAGGCTATCATCAGACTTCTCAGCAGAAACCTTACAGGCCAGAAGGGAGTGGCATGATGTATTTAATGCAATGAAGCAGCAGGGCCTGGAATGAAGATTACTTTATCTGGCAAGATTATCATTCAAATATGAAGGAGGGATTAAACAATTTTCAGATAACCAAAAGCTGAGAGAATCTACCTCCCACAGACCATCTCTAGAGTGTATTTTGGAGGGACTACTATAGATGGAAGTGTTCCTAAGGTTTAATACCTGTCTCTAGAGGTAGTAAAACCACAGTAAAAAAAGTAGAACAGCTAATTACTAAGGAAATGCAAAATTAAATTAACTATCCCACAAGTCAATCAAGGGATAGACAAAGATTACAGAATATTATACCTAATATATAAAGAATGGAGGAGAAAGAAAAAGGAGAAAAACAAAAGAACCTTTAGATTGTACTTGTAATAGCATATTAAGTGAGTTAAGTTAGACTCTTAGATAGTAAGGAAGTTATCCTTGAACCTTTGGTAACCATGAACCAAAAGCCTGCAAAGGCAGTAAGTACATACCTATCGATAATCACCCTAAATGTAAATGGACTGAATGCACCAATCCAAAGACCTAGAGCCTGAATGAAGAAAAAAGAAGACCCATCTGTATGCTGCCCAGAAGAGACTCATTTTAAACCCAAAGACATACACAGAATAAAAGTGATGGAAAAAGTTATCTCAATAGGGAGAAAAAAGCAGGAGTTGCCATACTTGTATCAGACAAAATAGGCTTCAAAACAAAGAAAGTCATAACAGACAAAGAAAGTCATTACATAATGATAAGGGGGTCAAACAACAAGAAGATATAACCGTTATAAATATCTACGCACCCAACACAGGAGCACCTACAGATGTGAAACAAATACTAACAGAATTAAAAGGGATAATAGAATGCAATGCATTCATTGTAGGAGACTTCAACACTCCAATCACTCTGAGAGACACATCAACGAGACAGAAAAGAAGTAAGGAGACAGAGGCACTGAACAGCACATTAGAACCAGATGGACTGAAGAGACAGCTACAGAACTCTGCACCCAAAAGCAGCTGAATACACATTCTACTCAAGTGTACATGGAACATTTTCAAGAATAGACCATACACTAGGCCACAAAATGAGCCTCGGTAAATTCAAAAAAACTGAAATTGTACCAACCGGTTTCTCAGACCATAAATGTGTGAAACTAGAAATAAATTATGCAACGAAAATGAAAAATCCTACAAAGACATGGAGTCTTCATAACATGCTCCTAAATAACCAATGGATCAATGACCAAATAAAAACAGAGATCAAGGAACATATGGAGACAAATGACAACAATAATTCAACAATGGAAAATCTGTGGGACACAGCCAAGGCTGTGCTTAAGAGGAAAGCATATTGCAATACAGCCTACCTCAGGAAAGAACTATCCCATAAAAAGACTCTAAACTCACAACTAATGAAACTAGAAAAACAAGAACTAATGAGGTTGAAATTCAGTAGAAGGAGGGACATAATAAAGTTTAGAGAAGAAATAAATAAAATCGAGAAGAATAAAACAATAGAATCAGTGAAAGAGCTGCTTCTTCAAGAAAATAAACAAAATAGATAAACCCCTAGCCAGAGTTATCAAGAAAAAAGAGAGTCTACTCACATAAACAGAATCAGAAATGAGAAAGGAAAAATCACAATGGACCCCACAGAAATACAAAGAATTATTAGAGAATACTATGAAAAGTTATATGCTAACAAACTGGATAACCTAGAAGAAATGGACAACATTCTAGAAAAATACAACCTTCCAAGGCTGACCCAGAAAGAAACAGAAAATCTGAGGAGACCAAATACTAGCAACAAAGTTGAAATGGTAATCAAAAAGCTACAAAAGAACAAAAGTCCTGGGCAAGATGGCTTCACTGCTGAATTTTATCAAACATTTAGTGAAGACCTAAAACCCATCCTCCTTAAAGTTTTCCAAAGAGTAGAAGAAGAGGGAATACTTCCAAACTCATTTTATGAAGCTAGCATCACTCTAAATCCAAAACCAGGCAAAAACAACACAAAAAAAGAAAATTACAGACCAATACCCTTATGAACACAGATGCAAAAATACTCAATCAAATTTTTGCAACTGAATTAAAAAATACATCAAAAAGATCATCCATCATGATCAAGTAGGATTTATTCCAGGGATGCAAGGATGGTACAACACTCGAAAATCCATCAACATCATCCACCACATCAACAAAAAGAACAAAAACCACATCAATGGACAAAGAAGATGTGGTACATGTACACAATAGAATACTATCTCCATCGATGCTGAAAAAGCATTTGACAAAATTCAACATCCATTCATGAGAAAAACTCTCAACAAAATGGGTATAAAGGGGAAGTACCTCAACATAATAAAGGACAATATGACAAACCCAAAGGCAACATTATACTTAACAGCAAGAAACTGAAAGCTTTTCCTTTAAGATTGGGAACAAGACAAGGATGCCCACTCTCCCCACTTCAATTTTACATAGTACTGGAGATCCTAGCTATGAAAATCAGACAACACAAAGAAATAAAAGGCATCCAGACTGGCAAGGCAGAAGTTAAACTGTCCTTGTTTGCAGATGACATGATATTGAACATAAAAAACCCTAAAGAATCCACTCCAAAACTACCCTAGCTAATATCTGAATTCAGCAAAGTTGCAGGATACAAAATTAATACACTGAAATCTGTGGCATTCCTATAGACTAACAATGAAGAAGCCGAGAGAGAAATCAGGAAAACAATTCCATTCACAGTTGCATCAAAAAGAATAAAATACCTAGGAATAAACTTTATCCAAGGAAGTGAAACTTCTATACTCTGAAAACTACAAGACACTCATGAGAGAAATTAAAGAAGATACCAATAAATGGAAACACATCCCATGCTCATGGATAGGAAGAATTAATAGTGTCGAAATGGCCATCCTGCCTAAAGCAATCTATAGATTCAATGCAATTCCTACCAAAATACCAACAGCATTCTTCAATGAACTAGAGAAAATCATTCTAAAATTCATTTGGAACCACTAAAGATCCAGAATAGCCAAAGCAATCCTGAGAAGGAAGAATAAAGCTGGGGGGATTATGCTCCTCACCTTCAAGCTCTACTACAAAGCCATAGTAATCAAGACAATTTGGTACTGGTACAGGAACAGACCCATAGACCAATGGAACAGACTATAGAGAGCCCTGATATAAACCCAACCATATATGGTCAATTAATATATGATAAAGGAGCCATGGACGTACAATAGGGAAATGACAGCCTCTTCAACAGCTGGTGTTGGCAAAACTGGACAGCTACATGCAAGAAAATGAAACTGGATTATTTTTTCTCCCCATACACAAAAGTAAACTTGAAATTGATCAAAGACTTGAATGTAAGTTATGAAACCATAAAACTCTTAGAAGACAACATAGGCAAAAATCTCCTGAATATAAGCATGAGCAACTTCTTCCTGAACACATCTCCTTAAGCAAGGGGAACAAAAGCAAAAATGAACTCATGGGACTACATCAAACTAAAGTTTATGTACGGCAAAGGACACCATGAACAGAACGAAAATGCATCCTAGAGTATGGGAGAATATATTTGTGAATGACATATCTGACAATGGATTAACATCCAAAATATATAAAGAACTTACATGCCTCAGCACCAAAAAAGCAAATAACCTGATCAACAAATGAGCAGAGGATATGAAGAGACAGTACTCCAAAGAAGATATTTAGATGGCCAACAGACACATGAGAAGGTGCTCCACATCACTCATCATCAGGGAAATGCAAATTAAAACCACAAGGAGATATCACCTCACATAGTAAGGATGGCCAGCACTGAAAAGACTAAGAACCTCAAATGTTGGCAAGGATGCGGAGAAAGGGGAACCCTCCCACGTTGCTGGTGGGAATGTAAGCTAGTTCAACCATTGTGGAAAACAATATGGAGGTTCCTCAAAAAACTAAAAATAGAAATACCATTTGACCCTGGAATCCCACTCCTTGGAATATACCCAAAGAATACAACTTCTCACATTCAAAAAGACCTATGCGCTATGTTTATCGCAGCACTTTTTATAATAGCCAAGATATGGAAGCCATCTAAGTGTCCATCAGTAGAAGAATGGATAAAGAAGAGGTGGTACATATACACAATGGAATACTATTCAGCCATAAGAAAGAAACAAATCCTACCATTTGCAACAACATGGATGGAACTGGAGGACATTATGCTCAGTGAAATAAGCCAGGTGGAGTAAGACAAGTGCCAAATGATTTCCCTCATTTGTGGAGTATCACAATGAAGCAATACTGAAGGAACAAAATAGCAGCAGAGTCAGAGACTCCAAGAAGGGACTAGTGGTTACCAAATGAGAGGGTGTGGGAGTGTGTGTGGGGAGGGAGGGAGAAGGGGATTGAGGTTTAGTACACATGGTGTGCAGGACCATGGGTAGAACAGTGTAGCACAGAGAAGACACATAGTATGGTTTTGTGGCATCTTGCTGCAGTGATGGACAGTGACTGCATTGTGGTATGAGTGGGGACTTGATGGTATGGGTAAATGTAGTAGCCACATTGTTTTTTCATGTGAAACCTTCATAAGAGTGTATAGCAATAATACCTTAATAAAAAGTTTAAAAAAAAAAATCCTTAAAAGGGGTCCCCTCAGCCTTTCGGCACACTCCTCTCTCTGAGGTCGACTGCACTTTCTAAGTGCATAACCTTTTTACTTTAAACTCTCTCTTTTCAATGTTTCAGGGGGCATTCCTCTCTCTGGGGGCGCCTGCACTTTCTAGGTGTGTATCCTTTTAATCTTTTCCCAACCTTTCATGGGTGCCTCTTCTCTAGGGCAGCCCATACTCCCTTTTCTCCAAGTGTGCTCCATTTGCCTTAAATAAGCTTCTCCCTTTAATGCATTGTCTCTGTGCCCTTCCAGTAGTGTTTTATTACTTTGCTTTGTCATTTTAGTCTTCCGAATTCTGGCTTTAACCTTCACTCTATCCTATACTCAGACAAGTAAGGAGGGGCGGCTGAGACCTCAGACCTGGGCTTGCAAATTATCATCGCCTGGATGACCAGGAACTGCAGCTTACAGTCATGCTCTTCAGTAACCTGCCGGAAAGTCTCCCTTCTTTACCTGTAGGAAGTTCACAAAACATAATTTCACTCCATCCAGTGCTCTGTGGCTCCCCCATAGCCTGGGGTGGTAGGGATACAGTTCCCACGCCATGCAGATCCAAGCAGACGCTGGCCAGGTGACCCTGGCTTAAGGAGTTCACAGGGGTCGTGCCCCATGCTCAGTAGCTGTTCAATGAACTTCCTTTATTATTCTATTCTGTCATTGCCTTACACTCTTTAATGAATTCCTTCCTCACTTTGTCCTCTGACTTCCCTGCGTCACCAAACCGAACTCTCCCTAACAATTCCATCATATTAAGTGGAAGCATAATGTCATTATAAGTTAAATATGGTTAAAATGGGTATGTACATATGTCAGGTTGTCAAAGAAATGGACTATGCTGGATTCTCCATGGTCAACTTGTTAGGCAGGAAAATAGATATGAGTGGGGTGGAAAGAGAACAAGGTCAGTAAAGCCCCCTAGGTAGGACTCAGTTAACCAGTTAAAACTAGAAAGCCAGAAAAGACTCAGAGTTAAAGTTAATCAGTTAAAGCTCAAAAAGTCAAGAGAAACTTGGCCTTGAAGGTTTGAATATTCCCCAGATAAAAGTGAGCACAGCCCATGTCTTCACTGTGTCAATTAGATCACTGCAAGATTTACTCTCGCCCGCTAAAAGGCCCACCTATAAACAGCATAACAAAGACAGGGAGGTCCCATCTTAAAGCCAAAATTGCATTTTGAAAAAAATCCAGGAAGTTTAAGAAGAAAGATTCTAAACATACTCTTCAGCAAACAAATAACTCTGCCCACCTTGGAGGAAGGGCAGACACTCTTGATTGATAAGCTAATTTTGCAGAATTACCTAGAGGGGTGACTGATAAGAAACTTAATGTCTTCATCAAAGATACTTGAGACCACTTAATAAGTCCACACCCCTAGCACTTTGTCACATTCCTGAAAAATCCTTAAAAGGGGGAACCCCCAAAATTTTCAGTGCGCTCCTCTCTCTGAAGTCACCTGCGCTTCGTAAGTGTGTAACTTTAACTTTTTCCAACCTTTCAGGGCACTCCTCTCTGAGATCACCCACACTTTCTAAGTGTGTAACCTTTTAATCTCAAACTCTTTCTCTCCAACCTTTCAGGGTGCTCCTCTCTCTTTGAGCTCACCTGCACTTCTTTCTGTCTAAGTAACTTTAAATAAAACTTTTACTCTGCTTCACTACTGTGTCTCTGCCCTTCAATTCTTTGTTGCGGAGGGGACAAGAACTGAGGAAAATACACACACCTCCCCCTAACAAACTGACACCACCACCATTCCTGTCCAGGGTAGAAAATTAAGTATTCCATAACTCCCTTTCTGTGTGGTTCTGAGCAACAGGCCCCCAGTAAGAGAAACTTAATATGAGGTTTGCAAAGTAGAAAAGAAGAAGCCATTATTCTCAAAAGATGCAGTCCTTCTACAGACCTCTCCTATAGCTCCCACTCATCCCCATGGCACGCTAATAGGCCTTTACTGAGGCCCCATTACTGAGGTCTACTTTGATAGCCAGATGCAGTTTGTAGGACTTCTCTGCAAACCCTGGCTTTCCACCCATTTCAGGCTTAAGTTATTAATGTCTTTTTTTCTGATCTTTCAGTGATAGCTGTATCTTGTTCATTCTCTGCTCTTCTTTTAAATAAAATGTCCAGTATATAATAAAAAAATGATTTCCCTGTATTTCCCCAGTTCTCCCACATTTGTGTAAGCCTTAATTAGTATATTAACATTTTACTCTTATTACTTACAGTAGCTCTCTTTCCCCAGTCCAATGCAGACTAATACAGTCATAAAGTACTGCCACAGCCAGTGAACGCTCACTTCCGTGTAATGGAGCATTTCTCACATAAGGGAGAATCCCTGTGAACTGAGCCATAATTACAACTATTGTCTATAAAAGCCTCATCAGAAAACTGTGTTTTTGGTTGCTATAGCTAAGGTTTATTTTGCCATTAACAATCATTTAATTGAACACCTACTACATGTTAAGTACTAAGTTTGGTGCTCAGGGTACAAAATACATATGTGATCCTTGCATTTGAAAAGTCCTCAGTCTAAACAAAGCAGCATATATTATAAATAAACATAACTCAGTGTGTAACTGCAATGGTAAGCCAAGTACAAAGTACAATTGAGGGATCTGTGGCACAGAAGAGGTGTTATTTGAGCTGTGTCTTAAAGGACAAAGTTGTGAGATAAAAAGGAGGAAAAGCAGGACAATCAAGGCTGAAGGGAAAGCAAATGCAAAGGTATGCAGGTATAAAAATGTGCTAAGAAAAGGAAAGGCAGATAGTGTGGTATGGCTAGAAGAACAAAAGGAGATGAGGTTAAAAAGGAAGGATGAAAGCAGAAGACTAAAAGAGTCTTAATGCTATTCTAAGGAGTTCCATTAAGGTTCAAATGCAGAAGGTCTCAAAAAACCACTGTTCTCATCCAACAAGAAAACACTAGATAAACTAACTTCATAGTTTTCTTTAGAGCCGTCACAGAGCAGTGAATGCAAAGAAGTCTAAACCAAATTCCAGAGAAGGATGAGTTCTTCAAGGTGAGCAAACAGTCTCTTTTTATCTTGAACCAGTTGCCTAGTCTGGGTATAGGTGGCAGAAAAGCAGGTCTACCACAGGTAAAATGATTTTGCTGAGACACAAAGAAGCCAACTTTTAGTGACAGTGTGGACTGGTATGCTGGATTAGAATCTGGAAGAGCCTCAAGTGTAAAAATGAATCTCTGTCTGACAACTGTAGCCCAAGGGAATTTTGCTGAGTAAACAACAGTGGGAACAGCCCTTGAAAGCAGAGAGAGATCTCCCAATCTTATGTGATACTCAGTGCCCTGTTGCAACTGCAGTCCAGAGGGGGAGTCAATTAATTTAAGCTTCAACCCAACTTCCTGCCAGTTGGAATCTTGAAAAAAAGCCAAAGAAATCAACTTATTGTTTACAGTACACAGGAAGCTGTGGGTTGGGCTAAAGGTTGAATCTCCATAATCTCATTGTGCCAGATTTTTGAGACCTTCTGCATTTGAACCATAATGGAATCCAGAGGTGAGCTTGTAATTAAAACTGCTGCTCAGCCCCAGCTCAGTCTAACTCACAGAAATTTGAATGATCAGCTAGTTACCCTAGCTCTCAGACAGAGGAAAGAATATGTTGGCGATATAAAAATGAAAATGTTATCTAGTACATTCTCTACTTTTCTGTTGTACAAAAGGTATGGTATGAAACCGAAACGTCTAAGACACGTGAAAGAGCACATAAGTACAACTCACAATTAAGAAAAAAAAAAAGCCAAGAGAGATCCACGTACAAGAACTTTTAAATAATTATTATGACTATGATAAAAGAATTTAGAGTAAAAGATGAACAGAATGGATAAACGTGGAGGATTCCAGCACAGAAATGGAAATTCTAGAACTGAAAAAGAAATTATCTGAAATGAAGAAGTCATTGGATGGGCTCAACAGCAGATTACACATAGAAAGAGGATCTATGAATTCAAAGATGGGTTAATTAATAACTAATCAAAGCTGAGGCCCAGACTGGAGATGGCAAAAGAGAGGATTACCGAGTCTGGCACAATGTAGTCAAACTGCTAATGAAAAAATCTTATAGCAGTCTTAAAAAAAAAATTACATTCATACAAATTTTAGATGACTTCCCATTAAAAATGATGGAAGCCAGTAAGACAACATCTTCTATTGAAGGAGAAATAAAGATATTTTCAGATGAAAGTTGAGAGAACTAGTAACCACATAATCCCTACTATAAAAAAAGGCTAAAAGAAGTTCATCAGGGTGAAGAGAAATGAGTCCAGGTGAAAATCTGGATTTTCAGAAAAGATGAAAAAGACTATTTTTGGCTCACAGAGCATACACTATTCACTATCTGGCTTTTTACAGAAAAACAATACAGCTTTTATCAGACAGCACCTAATATAAACAAACCAACCAAAAAAAAAAAAAAAAGAGAGAGAGACGGTATAGCTAACAAGGGAGATAAGAGTCAACAGGGGAGATAACATGGGATACTAAAACATATTAGGTTAAAGCATAAGTGTAAGGCTGGAGGCACCAGGGGAAGGGGTGAGCCTGCTGGACAAGCTCAGACCTCACCAAACAAGGCGAAGAGACCAACAGGTTCCGGTCTGACAACATTCCAGAGCCTGATCGGATAACATTCCTAACTAGAGCCCTTCCCCCAAGCTAGAAGATTAGTGGTAACTTTCCAGTACCTGGCTAAAGGCCAATGAGAGACCCCCACGTACCCTAGGCAAGCCGATCCTCGTGCCACTGTATACCTTTGCTCTTCCTTCCCCTGCCTTCTTTAAAAACTTGCTGCCTGCCCTGCTGAGTGTGACTTCCCTGGCCTGTAATAGTCAGACCAGGGAACATCACCCAGGAATTGCGTTCAAATAAACTACCTGGCCCTTTGTTGCCTCTCTTTGCCTGCTTATTTCAGCTAGAATTTGTCTTACATTTGGTGCCAAAATCCCAGGAAGGAGTGTGAGTGCGGGGCCCTGACTGGCCACTGGTGGCCCTGCCCCCTCCTTCCCCCACATGGGACCTCAGCCTGCTCTCTGCTGCATGGACTATTTTCTGGTGAGTCCCTCAGTTTCCCCCAGTCTGTTTCCCTTCCTAACTCTGTTTCACCTGGTCCATTAGAAATTGTAGCTACATCCAGGTCAGGGCATCCAGCCCACCCTCTGCATGCATCCGGCCAGCCCCTGGCCCTGCGGTGTGGGAGACGTCCTTCACCCAGACTCCCAGGATGTCTCCCCTGACTTGGCGCATTTGGGATGCTGGGCATTCCTCTCAGCAGGATTAGTTGGGGAGTGATGCAGACATGGGTAACCAGCCCTCAAAAGCGGAGGCCCAGACCCCGTTGCGGTGTCTCATTTCTAATTTGGCTACTCTATATTTGTCCCGGGAAGTTTGCAAATGGAAGCTGGTCTTCCTTTGCTCTCAGGCCTGGCCTCAGTATCCCTTGGACAACCAATCTTGCTGGACCCTGAGGGAACTTTTGATTTTGGCCTCCTCACTGACTTAACTAATTATTGCCATCAGAGCAGAAAGTGGAGTGAAATCCCATATGTGCAGGATTTTTGGAATCTGCGCACCCACCCAGATTTGTGTGTTAAGTGTAGTTTTGTTAGCCCAGGCCTCCACCAAAGACCGCCGATCTCTACCCCTCCTATTACTGGGAGGTTCTTCTCTGATATGGACTCAGTGGAGGATCTTGGCTACCTGCCTTCCTGCTCCTCCAGGCCCACCACGGGGACAAGCTCCCTTCCTCAACGTTTCTCTCCCCCATCTTGCTCCCCTTCTCATCCAGTTTCTCCACCATCTCGTTCCCCTACTCTTCCAGTTTCTCCACCATCTTGTTCCCCTTCTCTTCCGGTTTCTCTGCCATCTTGCTCTCCTTCTCTTCTAGTTTCTCCACCACTTTGTTCTGCTTCTCTTCCGGTTTCTCCACCATCTTGTTCCCCCTTCTCTTCCAGTCGCTCTGACATCTTGCTCCACAGGTGCTGACTCTACTTCAGATAAAGCAGATAAAACTCCCCCATAACCCAGTCCCCTGCCTTCAAGCTCCACATCAATTCCCAGGTTGTATCCCCCACTGCCAACGTCGTCTCCTCTGTCCACTCATTCAAACCCACCACCATCTTACTTGCCATGGCTGGCGCCCAAATGGTCTAGCCCTCCTGTAACCCGCTCTAAGTCACAGCAGTCTCAAGCTCACATGATGGCTCCTCTGAGGGAGGTAGTGGGGGCTGAAGGGGTAGTGCAGGTTCATGTTCCCTTTTCCCTGGCAGACTTGTCCCAAGTAGAACAGCGATTGGAGTCCTTTTCCTCCAACCCCGTAATGTTCGCTAAACAGTTTAAATATCTCACTTGAGCTGACAAGCTCACCTGGCACGATGTACATGTAGTCCTCCAAACCACTCTAACCTTGGAAGAATATGACCGTGTCACGGCAGCGGCACAGCACTGTGCCAATGAAGCCCATATCACAGATGAGCAGGAACCTATTGGCAGAGAAGTTATTCCTCTACAAGAACCCCTGTGGGATTACAATTCTCCCGAAGGTGAAGCATGCCGGGATCACATGGTTTGCTACTTATTAGCAGGTATGAACTCAACTGCCTAAAAGCCTATCAATTATGATAAGCTTAGAGAAATTACCCAGAAACCTGATGAAAACCCATCAGAATTCCTCAAGCACCTAAAAGAAACCCACTCATTCCTGTTTAGAGATTGTAGAGGCTCTTAGAAAACCTAGAGAGGGCCTACAAGACATGCCCCTTGAAGAACCTGACTTGGCCTTTTTTGTAGATGGAAGTTCGGTGAAGGGGAGTGATGGGGTGAGAAGGGTGGCCTATGCAGTGGTGACTCTGTCACAGGTGATAGAAGCAAACCTACTCCCATCTGGGACCACCTCCCAGAAAGCCGAATTAGTAGATCTTACCCGGGCATTACAGCTGGCAGCTGGGAAGGCCACAATTTATACTGACTCTAAATATGCCTTCCTAATTACACACACTCATGCTGCAATTTGGAAAGAAAGGGGCTTCCTTACCACTAAGGGAACCCCGATCATCAATGGTAGGGCTATCAGTCGCCCACTATAGGCCCTACAGGACCCCAAAGAAGTGGCCGTCGTGCATTGTAAGAGACATCAGACTGGAAACAATCCAGTAACCAGAGGTAATGCGTTGGCAGACGCCACGGCCTGAAAATTAACATCTGGGTCTGGGCAACCCTCTGTGCTGTTTCTTTCCCCTTCTCTATTACCCCAATACCCCGATGACGAATGGCGACTTCTTCTATATCAAGGGGGGACATTGGGAGATCTGGGATACATATATCTCGGGGGACAAATTGCCCTCCCCCAAGCCCAAGACAGAGATATCATATCCAAAATTCATCAGTTTCTACACATTGTGCCGGAAGCCATGCACCGGTTTCCCTCCCCCATATTTGCCCCTTATGGTCTTCACAAGGCCATAGATCAGGTGCACCAAGCCTGCACTACTTGTCATCGTGTCTTGTCTCAAGGTGCTCTGAAGATCCGGATGGCCCTCCACCAGATGAGAGGAACCATCCCTGGACAGGACTGGCAGGTCGATTTCACCCACATGCCTAAGCATAAAAAGCTCCAGTATTTACTAGTTCTGGTTAATACCTTTTCAGGGTGGATTGAAGCCTTCCCCACCAGCCAGGGAACAGCTTCAGTAGTGGCACAGACATTGGTGGCACATATCATCTCCCGCTTTGGCCTGCCTGCTTCACTACAGTTGGACAACGGGCCTGCTTTCGTCTCTCGGGTCACTCAGCTAACAGCCGAGGCTCTCAATATCACCTGGAACCTACATATACCCTACCACCCCCAATCGTCGGATAAGGTCAAAAGGGCTAACGGTCTCTTAAAGGACCAACTAACTAAGCTGTTTCTAGAGGTAAAGCTCTCGTGGCCCGATCTTCTCCCCATCGCTCTCGCTCAGCTGTGTGCTGCCCCCCAGGGACCGGCTGGACTAAGTGCATTTGAGCTGATGTATGGCAGGTCCTTCTTACTGAACACAGGCCTGCCCACTACCTTTCCTCCTTTGGCCTTCCTCCTTTGGCCTTCCTTACTTTACACTGTTGAGACATCTTCTTAGGGAACACGCAGACCAGCTCCTACCCCAACCTACATCATCCAACAACCCAGGAGATGTAGTGATCCTTCAGCCAGGAGATGAGGTACTCCTAAGAGAACTCCAGCCAAAATCTCTCCAACCCCGCTGGACAGGGCCTTATACAGTAATCCTCACTATGCCCTCAGCAGTCAAACTTCATGGGCATTCCTCCTGGTATCACCTTTCTAGGCTCAAATGGGCACCCAGACATGATGATTGGTTGTCTTGTGAGGTGGGTCCTCTTAAGCTGCGGGTTAGTCATGTCAAGTACAACCAACCAGATGAATAGCCCGGTGGTCTCCAGGCAGAGTTATTCTGCATAGAAGTTTAAGCCTCAACTAACTCTTTACAGAATCAACTGAGAAGTAGGCACCCAAAGTTGCCCATGTGTAGGTTGTCAGGCACTGATTCAAATACCGGTACACACAGACATCTTAAACACTTTTTCAAACCCTATGCTGTGCTTTCCGTATGACCAAATCTCTCATACATGTATTTTCCAGTCCGACATGTATGGGGGATGTCATCCTGAATTAGACACATGTAGAGTTCATGCAGTAGAAAAAACAGCAAGAGGAGTCTCTGACAACATGTTCTTCAGAATGTAAGATAAGCTAGTTTGTGGTTTACTCTTAATTGCCCCATGTGTTTTCAAGTTCCTTCAATAGCGCATGGCAGAAATTTCACACATAAAAGTTAACCAACTGTTGCTGCACAAGTACTCGCCCCTCCTGACTGAGCCTCCTCCGGCTGTCAACCAGCCTTAAACCCCGCCCACGATGCCCCTTGTCAGCCGGAAGTAGCCAGATTGAGTTGTTGCCCATTATGACCAAAAGGCTGGAATGTAAGGCTGGAGGCACCAAGGGAAAGGGTTAGCCTGCTGGACAAGCTCAGGCCTCATCAAAGAAGGTGAAGAGACCAACAGGTTCCGGTCTGACAACATTCCAGAACCTGATCGGATAACATTCCTAACTAGAGCCCTTCCCCCAAGCTAGAAGATTAGTGGTAACTTTCCAGTACCTGGCTAAAGGCCAATGAGAGACCCCCACATATCCTAGGCGAGCCAATCCTCACGCCACTGTATACCTTTGCTTTCCCTCTCCCTGCCTTCTTTAAAAACTTGCTGCCTGCCCTGCTGAGCGTGACTTCCCTGGCCTGTGATAGACAGACTGGGGAACATCACCCGGGAATTGCGTTCAAGTAAACTACCTGGCCCTTTGTTGCCTCTCTTCGCCTGCTTATTTTGGCTAGAATTCATCTTACAATAAGAAAGTAGGAAAAGGGAAACAAAGGGACAAAGACAGATAGTCCAAAAAGAAAACAAACAGAAAGATAATAGATTTAAACCCAACAGGTGAGTAATTACATTAAATTTAAATAGATTAAAAACTCCATTTAAAGACAGAAATTATAAAACAAGATCAGTTATATCTGTGTATAAGCAGCATACTTTAAATGTAAAGACATATAAAGAAAATATATATACCATGTATATGGTACGCATAAAAACAAAAGTTGTGGCTGTTTATGACAAAGTGGACTTCCAGAGAGTAACATTAAAGATAATGAGATATTTCATAATGATGAAAAATTAATTCTTTAAGATTTAACAGTATGTGCCAAATAACATAGATTCAAAACACGTGGAGCAAAACAGGTAGAAATAAAAGGAGAAACAGAACAATTCACATCTTTCCCACAAATTGATAAAATGAGACCAAAAAGTCACTAAGAATTAGAAGATATGAGCAACACTATGAAACAACTTGACCCAGTTGATATTTACAGAACTCTGCAACAAGTGCAGGATACACAATCTCTCAAGTGAACATGTGAGAACATATGTTGCCCATAAAGCTACTTTCAATATATTTTGAAGGACTGAAATCATACTGAATGTGTTCTCTGACATAATGGAATTAAACTAGAAACCAACAGCAAAAAGATAACTAGAAAATCTTCAAATATTTGAAACGGGAGTGCCATTCAAAGAAGTCTAGATTTTATGCTGTAGTACCAGTGGAGCTATTCGAATGTTTTATGTAAGGGAATTAGTGATACATTCAGATGTGAGCTTTTAAAAAATAGTTTTCGTTGAATATAAAAAAATAACTAGAAACCACACATACAAAAATAGGAATAAGCCATAATTCATGTGAGAAATGAAGAAAAATTGGTCTAAGGCATCTGAAATAGAACTGAATCAAGATATATTTTTTGAATGTAGAACTAAAGGGACTTTAATTACATGTGATCTGTAATGCTAGGTAATCCTAACTAACTTTGATGACTGTATAAATAGGAATTCTATGTGTGAAGACAGGAAAAACAGGGAGAAGCAGCTTTTGCTGAGTGTGGGAACTAGAAAACTCAAGTGTGCAATACAGGCTCTACCTTTAATGTTAAGAACATCAATTCCAACTGCTGCAGCTTCTTATTTTTGGTTGAGGTATATAACCCAACTCCGAGCCCAGCTCACTTAATTAACCTTCAAGTTCCTTCTTGTTTCTACGATGGGTTCTGTACCCTGATATCTGCTTTTCTATTTGACCAATTGCTCTTCCTTAGTACCGTCTACTTAAGTTTTCAATGAGATATTCCATTCATACCTAGATCTGCTTTACAGCTCACTCTTCAGGTTTAGGAATTAGGTTTTTGAATTGTTTTTTGGCTTGACCCATGTGTTCTCAGGACTCTGCTTCTCATTGCTCTCACAGTTAACAGATGTTGCAAATAAAAATGAATAGAGCCTTGCCCCACCCTTATTCTAGATTCCTGTTCAGTTTAGTGAACAATTTCTAATTTCTGCCTATCAGGAAACAAGCTTGGATAATAAATCCAACTTTGGACACTTATTTTGAGGTCCTTGTGAGCACTAGGTGGAAATATACAGAAGGCAGTTGAAACTAAGGGGCTTGGGGCTCAGAAAAGAGATCCACTAGAAGATACAGATTTATGATCATCAGGAAATAAGTTGGAATCAAAGCCACATGAGTGGGTTATCTTGATAATGGAGACCCTCTTTAATGTGATGAGCTTCAGGGACATCTACAAATCCACTGAAATGGTTGGTAATATTCTGTGTATGGATGTGTCTGTATTTCTGAGGTAGAGAAACATAAGTTTCATTTGATTTTCAATTAGGTTGGTAAATCCCAAAACACTGAAAACTTATGGGGGAGGGAGAAGGCTAAGGATGCAATCTAAGTGGTATTATTTACTGAAATGTGTGACAGTTTTGGGATTAGAAACTCTATGGTGGGAAAGGTATGGGATATGTTAGCATTTCATTTCCAATTTACTTACCATCTGAGTCACAGCAGCCACGAAGCACATGATTTTCTATCCAAAATTAGGGCAATTGTTCCCAAAATATGCTGACTCAGACACCATTAGTTCTAGACTACTGAGAATTGTATGAAAACCAGTACTTTTAGGCTTATTCCCAGCCTAAATGTGAATTTTTTCCCATTCCCATCCCATAAATGAAGGGGACAATCTCCCCAGCCTCCTTCTACCTCTGGAACCCATCTCATTCAGAGCTGATAACTGAAGAACACTTTTTAAGCATTACTTTGTGAAACTTCATCATCATCAATGCTGGGTATAGTAACACCTGAATTTTTACAGGCAAAAAAGCTTTGAAAATACATAGAATTTGGACTCAAGAAGGCATATAAAACCCAACCCCACAAAACAAGAATGTCAGTTTATCCATTACCATAAAGTGCTCAAAAATGTAATTATAGTTCATACTTAATTTTTTTCCTCAAAATTATTTGTCATGTTAGAGATAGAGATGGGGTAAAAGGGCTTTCTTTTTTCTGTGTGCATTTTGAAACCTTTGCAAAAGCCAAAAATGTGTGTGAAACATATTCTCTAGTCACATGGTTTTGAACCACAGCATTCTTTCCAACCTACCACTCAAGTAAGCCAAGAATGAACTAGCTAGCCAACCTGCATGTACAAAAACTAAAATGTCTACTGCCTGGGAAACCTCTAAATATCATTTGTACATGTACCTTGCTTTATAAAAAACAATTCATTATTGTACAGAGGAGAAAGCTATGAGTTACCAATTACAAGAGATTATCCAACTCTGATAATGGATATTAGACTTGTGTGTACTTCATCTTTAGCAGAATGTAGTTCACAAAACTTTAACATATGAAACTTCATAAAAGAATGCATATGTATAGGTAATAACTGGAAAATGTTCAATTATATTAATCAGTGAAATCTATTAAAATTAGCAAAAATCTAAAATAAAATAACCTATATTACACTGGTAGTTAAAAACATTAAAATACAATTTATCAACATACATCAAACACCTTTAAAAAATTTCATATATTTTGACCCAGTTTAACTCATTTCATTAGTATAACCTTTAAAAAAAGAAACTAAAATGTCATATGTGCAAAAATCTTCATTGTAATACAATTTGTCAGAAAGAAAATTGTAAACAAAAGAAAAACGGTAAAATGGATTACAGAACATATACTAGGGAAAAATATATTTTGTTTTTTTCATTCATTCACTCACTACTGTGTTTCAAAAAGAATTTAAGGTGGCTGGTGTGATGATATATTGCATAAACAATGAAAAATTATGTTTAAAAAGCATGTGCACAATGGGAAAATGCTTATGAATAAAAAATTTGTATGTGCAAAACATAAGATTATATAAACTTACCTTAAACAACAATTCTTCTCTAGAAGGGGAACTCCATCAAAATATTAAGAATGGTATGTCTGTATGGTGACATTATAGGTGAATTTTAATCTCTCATCTTTACAATTTTATAAGTTTTATACTATGTGTTTAATTTTAAATGTTTGTACATATGCAAATATGAAAAAGATTTTTTAAAAAATAAAAAATTTGCCTTCATATATGATGGTTTACCAGAAGATAGCTCTTCCTATATAGCCACTAATTAATTGAAAAAGAAAAATGAAAGTAATGTCTAAAAGAAAAAACTCCATGTGGTAATTAACCTCATGAATATGTCTGTCAATTAAAGGTATCAAAGGAGGACAGAATAAAGAGATGATATAAGGTTGTGGGGAGGGGACAACACTGACATAAAATGGAATACCAGAGGAAAGCAAGGAATTTTAATCTTGAAATCAAACGGTCTGTCAATGAACTTGTGCTAACAAATTTTCTTGTTTTTAACTGTAGTTTGAAAAAAAAGAATACATCCAGAGCCTTTGGCAGGGGAAAAGATGACGAAATAGGAAGGCAAGGCAGAAACACCTTCCCATACACACAAGAAAGAAACTATAGCAAATACAACTAAAACCTAAAAATGACCTGAAGACTACAGGACAGACCACCTACACCTGGAGAAAGAGAGAAGCCTACACAGAAAACGGTAAAGTGGCAGAGACAAGACAGAGTGGGACCCAAGCCTTTCCCCATCCCAGCCCACAGGGTGGAAGAGGAACACAGTGGGGAAGGGATATGTGCTCAGGAACTCTGCACACCTGGCCCTGAAGATCTGTCTACTTCAGGAGCACAAGTCCACATTGCATTGGATTCTGATGATTAGCACAGCTGGACACCAGGGACAGTTGCAACACTCTGGGAGGTTGAGACTCCAGCCACTTGTGGAGGACAGGCATGTTCTGATGGTCCCACTGAGACCCAAAGCAGAGTGGTAGTTTGAAAGACTTGCCAGCAGTAGAAAGGGAGCCAGAGGAATGGGGATCAGATGGAGCTCTCTCCACAGGAGAAAGGACAGGTGTATGATACCTCCCCAGCCCTCCCTCAGCCCAAGAGGTTGGGCACTCTCAGTAGCCCCAGACACTCCATCCCCCTTGCTGGTGGTTCAGCCCTCAGGCACTTTCCTGCACACCACCACCACTAGCTCCCTAGGCCCAGCAGCATCAGAATTTGCTGCCTGGCAGGTAGGTAGAGGGAGGCTCTCAAAAAATCAAATCTCACAAAATTAAAAATTAACAAATGGGACTTCATCAAATTAAACAGCTTCTGTACAGCAAAGGACACCATCAACAGAAAAAAGACGCAATCTACAGTATGGGAGAACATATTTGTAAATAATTCATCTGATAAGGGGTTAACATCCAAAATATATAAAGAACTCACTTGCCTCAACACCAAAAAACACCCTGATTAAAAATTGGGTGGAGGACCTGAATCTGAACAGACATTTCTCCAAAGAAGACACACAGAAGGCCAACATCACTAATCATCAGGGAAATACAAATCAAAACCGTAATGACATCACTTCACACCAGCCAGAATGGCCATTATCCAAAAGACAAATAACAAGTGTTGGCAAGTGGAGAAATGGGTACCCTCCTACATTGTTGGTAGGAATGTAAATTGGTGCAACTGCTGTGGAAAGCAGTATGGAAGGTCCTCAAAAAACTACAAATAGAAATACTGTTTGACCCAGTAATTCCACTTGTGAGAATTTACCTGAAGAAAACAAAAACCCTGATTCAAAAAGACATATGCACCCCTATGTTTATTGCCACATTATTTACAATAGCCAAGATATGGAAGCAACCTAAGTGTCCATCATTAGATGAATGGATAAAGAAGAGGTGGTATATATATGGAATGGAATATTATTTAGTCATAAAAAGAAAAGAAATACTGTCATTTGCAATAACATGGATGGATCTAGAGGGTATTATGCTCAGTGAAATATGCCAAGGAAAGAAAGACAAATACCATATGATTTCACTTATTTGTAGAATATAAAAAGAAAGCAAAACACAAGAACAAAATAGTAGTAGACTAATAGATACAAGTGACTAGTGGTTACCATGGGGGTGAGAGAGGTTGGATGGGTGGCTGGGGTGGGTGAGGGGGATAAAGGGGCATAAAAACTCTTTATCATAATGTAAGTTGGTCATGGGGATAGTAGTACAGTCAATGATTCTGTAACATCTTTCTATGTTGGCAGATGGTAACGACACAGTAGGGGTGAGGATTTAATAATATGGGTAACTGTTGAGCCACTATGTTGTACATTTGAAGTCAATATAAGACTGTGTATCAGTGATACTTCAATAAATTTAAAGAAAGAATACAACTGTAGACAAAAAGTAGAATTTGTAGTTGCCAGGGGCTGGATGGAGAGGGAATGGATAATGGGTATGTAGTTTCAATTTGGAAAAATGAAAATATTCTGGAGATGGATGGTGGTGACAGTTGCACAACAATGCAAATGTACTTAATGCTACCAAACTGTAGTTGTAAATTGTTACAGTAGTAAATCTTATGTTATGCATATTTTACCACAATAAAAAAATAATACATTAAGGTCTAATTTGAAATATATGTATTTTCAGATTAGTTCTTTGAGTTTTTAGCTTTTCTCAAACAGTATTTTATAAAGATGTGAGTATAACTTATGAAAAGAAAAGGCTGTAATTATACTTCAATGTTTAGTTTTCAAGTATCAAAAAATCATGCCTCACCTAAACAAAGGTTTAAAAGTAGTCATCAGATTCAAAGAAAAAAGTAAGTAGAAGTGAGGTCATGAATAATTCTGGTGTTTATGAAAATCTGTGTCAATCATCTATGAAAATAAATCTCCAACGTTTCAAAGAATTGGGCAAAACAGATTAAAGAACTGTCCTCACAGTTCCTAGGAAGAACCATAGTTATCCTTAAAATGCAGCTGAAGATTCCTAATGATAAAGTATTCTACAAATAGAATTTTTCTAATTTAAAATACTTTTCTGATCATAAAAAAGCAAGAAACAAAATAAGAAAAAACTTTCAGGACCCAAATTGCATATCCAGTTTTCTCAATTCACTTAAAAAATCTCACTTACCCTTCTAGTGTTTTCAAGGATTTTGGGATCAGGTTTTCCATAGTTAGGTGGATTGGCATATGGGTCGTATCCGAGTTTGGCAAGCATGGGTGCAATCACTGCCATGTCTTGTAAAACATCTGGAGGTATCTTCCCAACCCATTTTGATAGAGCTCCCACATTGACTGGCTTGATGACTTGGTCTGTAGATCTCTCCACTCTGAAAACAATGTGAAGTGAATAAATACTTATTAAGAATACCTAAAAACAGTGTTAAAAGACCACTGGAAATAACTTCTGATAACTTTAAAAAATTTAAGAGTCTGAATTATAAAGGTATTGAAAAAGAGAGCACTAATCAGGTTTATAACACTATTTACCAGGTTTTCTTTTTCTTTCTTTTTTTTTTTTATCATTAATGTACAATTACATGAGCAACATTATGGTTACTAGACTCCCGCCATTATCAAGTCCCCACCACATACCCCATTACAGTCACTGTCCATTAGCGTACTAAGATGTTATAGAATCACTACTTGTCTTCTCTGTGTTGTACTGCCTTCCCCGTGCCCACCCTACATTATGTGTGCTAATTGTAATGTACCTTTTTCCCTCTTATCCCTCCCTTCACCAGGTTTTCTTAATGTTCTAAATTTGACAGTGATTATTAGCAACCTCAGATTTCTAGAAATAGGAAAAAGGGTCTGCAGAAAATAACTGCATGAAAAAATAAATCGGCACGAAATGTATTGACACTTTAATTACAACACTCAGACAAAAATAACAAAGGTAAGACCAAACAGCCAGCCAACTTGTTGAAAATGCATAAAAAATGAGTGAATGAATAAATGAATGAGATGGACTGACAAAGGACTAGAGGAACAAATAGTTATTCAGGAATGTGGTAGGGAAAATAGAGCAAATGTTAATTGTAGATAGTGGGTATAATTCCTTCAATTCTTTGTATGTTTGAAAAAATTTTAAATAAAATATTAGGGTAAAACAGCCAACTGAAAATACAAAATTTTATTTGTTCTATTTTTCTGCTGACTTCCTGAAGATCTCTGTTTTCTAAGGAAGAAAAAGAAGTGCTGTGTATGAGTTTCAATATTACAAAATATTTTACTCTTGATCTAGAAATTTAAGCTTGTAATAATGATATTCACTATGCTTGACTAAAGAAGTCAAAATCAGGATAAAAATGTAACATTATATGACATCTAGACTTAAATTGGATCTGAATTAGCAGATTTCGGCCCAAATGACTATAAAACAAAAGTGCTTAAGAGAGTTTTATAATATATAAGAAGTCACTCAAATACAGTATTCTAAAGAAAGATAAAAAATTTTAAGTGACCTCTCACTGCAGATTAACTGACCTCTCAGTCCAGGTATTCATTATCTAATAAGGAATCCCTCAAAGGGGCTCTGATCCTAAAACAACAGACAAGAGAAATGAAATGATTCCTCCCTGGGATTCTGTGAGGCCACTAGCTTTGGGTTCCTTTCTTGACTTATTAGCCACATTCTTTTTTCCCCTCTTAAAAATTTTTCCAGAGGAAAACTGAAGGAACAAAACAGCAGCAGAATCACAGAACCCAACAATGGACTAACAGCTACCAAAGGGAAAGGGACTGGGCAGGAGGGGTGGGAAGGAAGGGAAAAGGGCAGGGAAAAAGAAAGGGGGCCTTATGATTATTAGCATGTATAATGTGGGGGGGGTGCATAGGGAGGGATGTGCAACACAGAGAAGACAAGTAGTGAGTCTACAGCATCTTACAACGCTGATGGACAGAGACTGTAATGGGGCTTGAGGGGGGGAACTTGGTGAAAGGGGGAGTCTAGTAACCATAATGTTCTTCATGTAATTGTAGATTAATGATGATAAAAATGAATTTTTAAAATTTCTCCAGGACTCCACTTAACATTGTTCTCTTTATACATTTTCCTTCTATGACTTCATCCCTAATGTTTTTTTATTTTTTATTTTTTCATTTTTAAAATTTTGATCATCAATCCATAATTACATGAAGAACATTATGTTTACTAGGCTCCCCCCTTCACCAATTCCCCCCCACATACCCCTACACAGTCACTGTCCATCTGCGAAGTAAGATGCTGTAAAATCACTACTTGTCTTCTCTGTGTTGGACAGCCCTCCCCGTGCCCCCTACGCACTATACATGCTAACCGTAATGCCCTCTTTCTTTTTCCCCACCCTTATCCCTCCCTTCCCACCCACCTGCCCCAGTCCCTTTCCCTTTGCTAATGGTTAGTCCATTCTTGGGTTCTGTGATTCTGCTGTTTTCTTCCTTCAGTTTTCCTTTGCTCTTATACTCCACATGAGTGAAATCATTTGGTACTTGTCTTTCTCCGCCTGGCTTATTTCACTGAGCATAATACCCTCTAGCTCCATCCATGTTGTGAATGGTAGGATCTGTTTTTTTCTTGTGGCTGAGTAATATTCCATTGTGTATATGTACCACTTCTTCTTTATCCATTTATCTACTGATGGACATTTAGGTTGCTTCCACATCTTGACTACTGTAAATAGTGCAGTGATAAACATAGGGGTGCATCTGTCTTTTTCAAACTGGAGTGCTGCATTCTTAGGGTAAATTCCTAGAAGTAGAATTCCTGGGTCAAATGGTATTTCTATTTTAAGCATTCTAAGGAATCCCCCTACTGCTTTTCACAATGGTTGAACTAATTTACATTCCCACCAGCAGTGTAGGAGGGTTACCCTTTCTCCACAACCTGGCCAACATTTGTTGTTGCTTGTCTTTTTGATGCTGGTGATCCTTACTGGTGTGAGGTCATATTTAAATGTGGTTTTAATTTGCATTTCTCTGATGATTAGCGATGTGGAGCACCTTTTCATGTGCCTGTTGGCCATCTGTATTTCTTCTTTAGAGAACTGTCTATTCAGCTCCTCTGCCCATTTTTTAATTGGATTATTTGTTTTTTGTTTGTTGACGTGTGTGAGCTCTTTATATATTTTGGATGTCAATCCTTTAGCAGATCTGTCATTTATGAATATATTCTCCCATACTGTAGGGTACCTTTTCATTCTATTGATGGTGTCCTTTGCTGTACAGAAGCTTTTTAGCTTGATATAGTCCCACTTGTTCATTTTTGCCTTTGTTTCCCTTGCCCGGGGAGATAAGCTCATGAAGAAGTCACTCATGTTTATGTCCATGAGATTTTTGCCTATGTTTTTCTCAAAGAGTTTTATGGTTTCATGACTTACATTCAAGTCTTTGATCTATTTCGAATTTACTTTTGAGTATGGGGTTAGACAATGATCCAGTTTCATTCTCTTACATGTAGCTGTCCAGTTTTGCCAGCACCATCTGTTGAAGAGACTGTCATTTCCCCACTGTATGTCCATGGCTCCTTTATCATATATTAATTGGCCATATATGTTTGGGTTAATGTCTGGAGTCTCTACTCTGCTCCACTGGTCTGTGGCTCTGTTCTTGTGCCAGTACCAAATTGTCTTGATTACTGTGGCTTTGTAGTAGAGCTTGAAGTTGGGGAGCGAGATCCCCCCCCCCCACTTTATTCTTCCTTCTCAGGATTGCTTTGGCTATTCGGGGTCTTTAGCGGTTCCATATGAATTTTTGAACCATTTGTTCCTGTTCATTGAAGAATGTTGTTGGTAATTTGATAGGGATTGCATCGAATCTGTATATTGCTTTGGGCAGGATGGCCATTTTGACGATATTAATTCTTCGTAGCCAGGAGCATGGGATGAGTTTCTATTTGTTAGTGACCTCCTTAATTTCTCTTAAGAGTGTCTTGTAGTTTTAGTAGGGTATAGGTCTTTCACTTCCTTGGTTAGGTTTATTCTTAGGTATTTTATTCTTTTTGATGCTATTGTGAATGGAATTCTTTTCCTGATTTCTCTTTCTATTAGTTCATTGTTAGTGTATAGGAAACCTACAGATTTATGTGTGTTAATTATATATCCTGCAACTTTGCTGAATTCTGATATTAGTTCCAGTAGTTTTGTAGTGGAGTCTTTAGGGTTTTTTATGTACAATATCATGTCATCTGCAAATAGTGACAGTTTGACTTCTTCTTTACCAATCTGCATAATTTGTATTTCTTTGTTTTGTCTGATTCCCGTGGCTAGGACCTCCAGTACTATGCTGAATAATAGTGGGGAGAGTGGGCATCCCTGTTTTGTTCCCAATCTCAGAGGAAAAGCTTTCAGCCTCTCGCTGTTCAGTATGATGTTAGTTGTGGGTTTATCTTATATGGCCCTTATTATATTTAGGTACTTCCCCTCTATGCCCATTTTGTTGAGAGTTTTTATCACGAACGGATTTTTAATTTTGTCAAATGCTTTTTCAGCATCGATGGAGATGATCATGTGTTTTTTGTCCTTTTTGTTGATGTGGTGGATGATGTTGATGGATTTTCGAATGTTGTACCACCCTTGCATCCCTGGGATGAATACCACTTGGTCATGGTGTATGATCCTCTTGATGTATTTTTGAATTCGGTTTGCTAATATTTTGTTGAGTATTTTTGCATCTACGTTCATCAGGAATATTGGTCTGTAGTTTTCTTTTTTGGTGGGGTCTTTGTCTGGTTTTGGTATTAGGGTGATGTTGGCTTCATAGATGAGTTTGGGAGTATTTATTTCTCTTCTATTTTTTGGAAATCTTTAAGGAGATTGGGTATTATGTATTCTCTGTATGTCTGATAAAATTCCGAGGTAAATCCATCTGGCCTGGGGGTTTTGTTCTTGGGGAGTTTTTGGATTACTGATTCAATTTCATTGCTGGTAATTGGTCTGTTTAGGTTTTCTGTTTCTTTGTGGGTCAGTCTTGGAAGGTTGTATTTTTCTAGGAAGTTGTCCATTTCTCCGAGATTTTCCAGCTTGTTAGCATATAGGTTTTTGATAGTATTCTCTAATAATTCTTTGTATTTCTTTGGGGTCCGTAGTGAATTTTCCTTTCTTGTTTCTGATTCTGTTGATGTGTGTTGACTCTCTTTTTCTCCTTATAAGTCTGGCTAGAGGCTTATCTATTTTGTTTATTTTATTGAAGAACCAGCTCTTGGTTTCATTGATTTTTTTTATTGTTTCATTGCTCTCAATTTTATTTATTCCTTCTCTGATCTTTATTATGTCCCTCCGACTGCTGACGTTAGGCCTCATTTGTTCTTCTTTTTCCAATTTCGATAATTGTGACATTAGACTATTCATTTGGGATTGTTCTTCCTTCTATAAATATGCCTGGATTGCTATATACTTTCCCCTTAAAACTGCTTTTCCTGCATCCCACAAAGTTGGGGCTTTGTGTTGTTGTCATTTGTTTCCATATGTTGCTGGGTCTATTTTAATTTGTTCATTGTTCCATTGATGATTTAGGAGCATGTTATTAAGCATCCATGTGTTTGTGAGCCTTTTTTGCTTTCTTTGTACAATTTATTTCTAGTTTTATACATTTGTGGTCTGAAAAATTGGTTGGTAGGATTTCAATCTTTTGGAAATTACTGAGGCTCATTTTGTGGCCTAGTATGTGGTCTATTCTGGAGAATGTTCCATGTGCACTTGAGAAGAATGTGTATCCTGTTACTTTTGGATGTAGAGTTCTATAGATGTCTATTAGATCCATCTGTTCTACTGTGTTGTTTAGTGCCTCTGTGTCTTTACTTATGTTCTGTCTGGTGTATCTGTCCTTTGGAGTGAGTGGTGTGTTAAAGTCTTCCAATATGAATGCATTGTGTTCTATTTCCTCCTTTAATTCTGTTAGTATGTTTCACATATATTGGTGCTCCTGTATTGGGTGCATATATGTTTATAATGGTTATATCCTCTTGCTGGACTGAGCCCTTTATCATTAGGTAATGTCCTTCTATATCTCTTGTTACTTTCTTTATTTTGATGTCTATTTTGTCTGATACTAATATTGCAACACCTGCTTTTTTCTCTCTGTTGTTTGCATGAAATATCTTTTTCCATTCCATGATTTTTAATCTGTGCTTGTCTTTGGGTTTGAGGTGAGTCTCTTGTAAGCAGCATATAGATGGGTCTTGCTTTTTTATCCATTCTATTACTCTGTGTCTTTTCATTGGTGCATTCAGTCCATTTACATTTAGGGTGATTATGGAAAGATATGTACTTATTGCCATTGCAGGTTTTAGATTCGTGGTTACCAAAGGTTCAAGGTTAGCTTCTTTACTACCTTACTAACTTTACTCGCTTATTGAGCTATTATAAAAGTGTGATGATTATTTTTCTCCCTTCTTATTCCTTCTCCTCTATTCTTCCTATGTTGGGTGTTTTGTTCTGTGCTCTTTTTAGGAGTGCTCCCATCTAGAGCAGTCCCTCAAGATACCCTGTGGACGTGGTTTGTGGGAGGCAAATTCCCTCAACTTTTGCTTGTCTGGGAATTGTTTAATCCCTCCTTCATAATTAAATGATAATCATGCTGGATACAGTATCCATGGTTCAAGGCCCTTCTGTTTCATTGCATTAAATATATCATGCCTTTCTCTTCTGGCCTGTAAGGATTCTGCTGAGAAGTCTGATGATAGCCTGATGGATTTTCCTTTGTAGGTGACCTTTTTTCTCTCTCTGGCTGCCTTTAATACTCTGTCCTTTTCCTTGATCTTTGCCATTTTAATTATTATGTGTCTTGGTGTTGTCCTCTTTGGGTCCTGTCTCTTGGGAGTTCTGTGTGCCTCTGCAGTCTGAGCAACTATTTCCTCCCCCAGTTTGGGGAATTTCTCAGCAATTATTTCTTCAGAGACACTTTATATCCCTTTTTCTCTCTCTTCTTCTTCTGATACCCCTATAATGCAGATATTGTTCCTTTTGGATTGGTCACTCAGTTCTCTTAATATTGTTTCATTTCTGGAGATCCTTTTATCACTCTGCATCAGCTTCTATGTGTACCTGTTCTCTGGTTTCTATTCCATCAATGTCCTCTTGCACCTCATCAATTCTGCTTATAAATTCTTCCAGAGGTTGTTTCACTTCTGTAATCTCCCACCGGACGTCATCCATTAGCTCTTGTATTTTTCTCTGCAGCTCCGTCAGCATGTTTATAATTTTTATTTTGAATTCTTTTTCAGGAAGACTGGTTAGGTCTGTCTCCTTCTTGGGTTGTGATTTGGGTCTGTATCAAATTCTTCTGCCTTTTCATGGCGATAGAGATAGTTTGCGGAGCTCGTGCAAGTTATGGCTGGGAGAACGTTCCTTCTTGTTGGTTTGTGGCCTTCCTCTCCTGAGAGAGCAGTGACCTCTAGCGGTTTGTGCTGGGCAGCTGTGCACAGACAGAGCTTCTGATTCTTACACGGCCAGTATGGAGTTGAGCTCCATGGTTGCTGTGGGCGTGGCCTGCCCCCGGCTGCTGCTCCGATATGGCGGAGTAGCATCAGAGGGGAAATGGCCAGGAGGCTGCTTATCTTCATGAGGGGCATCTGAGCTACCCTGTTGCCCAGGGGGTTAGGGTGCCCAGAGTTCCCCGGGATTCCCAGTTGCTAGGCTAAATGTCCTGGTACGCTTCCATCTAGTGGTGGGGTCCCTGTCCCTTTAAGACTTTCAAAAAGCACTTGCTTTTCTTTGTCCTAGGGTTGCCAGCTGTGTGGACCTACTCACAGGTCTTACTGCCCTGTTTCCCTAGTTTCCAGCATGCCACGCACACACTATGTCTGTGCTCTGGTGCGGAAGGCTAGGGTTGGCTATTTAGCAGTCCTGGGTTCCCTCTCCCTCGCCGCTCTGACTCCTCTCCTCCCATCGGGAGCTGGGTTGAGGGGTGCTCAGGTCCCGCCAGGCTGCGGCTTGTATCTTACCCCCTTGGTGAGGTGCTGGGTTTTCGCAGGTGTGGATGTAGTCTGGCTGTTGTCCTGTGTCTTCTGGTCTGTCTTTTAGGAAGAGTTGTATTTGTTGTATTTTCAAAAATATATGTGGTTTTGGGAGGAGATTTCCACTGCTCTACTCATGCTGCCATCTTGATATTGAAAGGTTTTGTTTTATAACCACTGAGAAGCAGCAAATACCAGTTACTGAGCACTTCCAAGGGGGAGAACTTGGGAAAGCCTACTGAATATCAATCAGGTGTATTTCTTTAAGAGAGCAGTAATGGCATTTTATATTTATTGAGCACAAAATTCAAATTAAACATTTTTTGAGTACCCATTATGTCAGGTCAAGTGTTAGATACTAAGGATGCAAAGATAACTAACTATGCCATGGCCCTCCCCTCAAGAAGCTCAGAATCCAGTGGAAAAGAGAAATATATGCACATGGTTAATATGCAGCCAGATAAATGTAATGACAGGTTTGAAACCATATTATTGGACTGCAGGTGACAGAACTAGGTCATTCTTCTGGGGTGAGACATGAGTCAGGGAACGTTATCAAGCAGCTAAGGAAATGTCTAGCAAACTATGGGTCACAGGCTAAATCAGTCCCACTGCCTGTTTTTGTCTGGTCTTCAAGCTAAGAATGTCTTTTACATTTTTAAATAGTTTTCAAATAGTTAAAAAAGATTATTTCCTAACATGAAAATCATGTGAAATTCAAATTAATTTCAATGTTATACACTTTTATTAGATCACAGCCATGCTCATTTGCATATATTGTCTATGGCTGCTTTTCTGCTGCAATGGCAGAGTTGAGCAGTTGAGGTAAAGACCACATAGTTCCCCCAGTTGAAAATATTTACTACCCAGATCTTTAAAGAAAACACTTATCAACCTTAGTCTAAAACTGTATCTTAAGAGCATGTAGGGACTTGGGGGGCAGGAGTAGGGGCAGTATCTCAGGTGATATCCTTCCTCATAGGAAGATTACATCAATTCAAACATGAGAGAACCTGATGAATTTAGAGAATGGCACTCTTTATAAAGAGAGCTGAAAATGTACTGAAGCTGCTTGTGTGAGAAGAATGAGAGGTGGGAAAGAAACAAATAGTGTTTACTTTGTACTCATCAAGTTCAAAAAGGACACTTGAGCTGTAGGATGGGAAGGGAAGGGGAGAGACAGGAGGTAGGAAAAAATAAAAAATAAATGACATAAAAAAGAATAGAGGGTGTGGTCCCAATCCTTTAGGAGGTCACTAGTTGGTGAGCCACACAAACCTTAGATTTGATTCTTAGTTCAAATCTGCTGTTGGGATTCACCTCTCCTCTTTTCCCATGGGTCCCAATTATTTAATTTGCCTTTTTCTGAAAGGCAGAAAGGTGTAGTGGGGAGAGTAAAGACCTGGAAGTTGGGCCTGTGTGATCTAGCTTTGAGATCTAAGAAAACTCTGATCCTCACAAATTGGGGATAATAACCACTGATAGGTAGAGACACAGTTTCAAAAAACAATTTTCAAAAGCAGATTGGCAAACTATGGCCCCAAACTAGCCCACTGCATTTTAAAATAGAGCTTTATTGGAATAGCCACACCCACTTGTTTCTGTACTAATGCTGCTTTTGCTCTACAATGTCAGAGCTGAATAGTTACAACTAAAATCACATGGCCTGTAAAGCAAAATTATCTGGCCCTTTACTGACAAGCTTGTCATTTTCTGTCTAAGAGAAGAGTTATTAGAATAAGCTTCATCCAGAGAGCCTGGTTTTCCTTTCTGGACAACCTGCAGGGTGAATGGAGCTCATCAAATCTCCCTTACTCCTTCCATCCTTCCAGAAATTAACCAACACTTAGGCCTGAAATGTACTAGGGTATAAACTAGTTACCATTCCAGTGTCCTCTAGTCTCACTGGGAGCTTAAAACGTACTGCCTGACAAACTAGTATATTTCAACAACCAGAGACACTATAAAGCAAGTTATCTTTCAAACTGCAGGTTCTCCTCCAGTCCTAAGTGTCCAGGCTCCCCCTCCTCAGGGAATGGAGGTAATGCCAAAGTCTTGAATGACTGAGGTAAATATAATCCTCCAAGACACTGATTTTAAAAGTATGGATCTTCCATGAGTCTTAAGTAAACACCACAGCTAGGTGGGCTGCAAACTTTAAATTTGAATTACGATATACAGCAACTACTACAGGAAACCAAATATTTGGGATTAAAGCATCAAGGCTGGAATGGACATGCAGAAAGCAATGGTTAAAGGGCACATAATACATGATTAGACTTATAGTAAAACAAAAGATAAAATTAAAAGCCATGTTTTCAAAGATTATTTCACTGTTAGAAAGTGCACAGGTAATGTCTTATAAAAGTGGATTTTAAAATGTTTGCATAACAGAAACTTAATTTTGTAAATATGTATTATATATGCATGTTATAGAAATACATAGAATCATACCAAAATGCTAACAATGAGAGTGATATGATTAGGTGTGATTTTTATATTCACCTCACTTCTCTGTATTTTCCAACTTTGTTTGATAAACAACTTCTTTCCTTTTTAGTCCATGCAATAGTGGGACACATAGGATCACAAAGATTCTCTCAGAAGTCTAATAACTACTTCAAGCTCTACACAGTAACTGAACTGATCTAGCTCATCCCCCAAATCCACTACACCCAGAGCCCTCCCCATCTCAGCTGAAAACAATTCCACTTTCCTGGCTGTGCAAGATAAAACAAAATAAAATCGGAGTTGTCTTTTGATGACTCTCTTTCTCTCATACTCCACATCAAAACCATCAGAAAATCTTATCAACTAAACCTCAGGGTATATCCAAATACAATCACTTCTCATTAAATCCACTGCTGCTCCTCTGTCCAAGGCAATGTATCTCTTGCCTGGATTTCTACAATATTTTTCTAACAGTCTCCCTGTTTCTTCCTTTACATTCTTGTGGTCTATTCTCAATATATAAGTCAGATAGAGCCTTTAAAAACATAAGTCAGATCATGTCACTTTTGCTCAAAATCTTGCAATGGCTTCCTCGGTATTCCAAGTCCTGAAAATGAGAGGGAATCTGAAAAAGCACAGAACAGTTTTTTAATCTCGACAAGTCACTACCTGAAAACAAAGAAACCAGATAGTAAAACCAAAATCCCACAAGCAACATTTATAACAAAATTAGGTGACAAAGTAGCTCCATTAACCCCAAAATAGACAACCAACATAGCCATAATACCTGCATGGAATGACTACAGGGGAAGAAGGAGAAGGAGGCAACAGGGCATCTGAATGACAGCTATACTCTGAAAATCCTAGCAGAACTACTTGAGAACACTAATTCAAACTAGAAGGGGTTTCTCCCAACCCAAGAAATGAGTGTAAGGGGCCCTTGGTAAGTTTTGAAAGGGGTCAGAGAAAGCTGGGAAACATGAACTCTTGACATCAACCAGCCAGAGTTCATTTCCAGGGCAGGACGCCACACTAGGGAGAAAGTTTCAGGAGTTGAATCAGAATAAGTATGGAGACATATGAGTGAGAAGGTTCAGATAAAACTGAAGGAGGGGTACAGAGTCAGGAAATATCACAAAGCATACCACCATATTATTTAATACTTTACCAAAAAAAACCCCCAAAACAAGAGGGAGATCTGTGAATTAATAATAAATATATCTTAAACCATTCCTCCTTCTAAAAGTTCAAGAAAATTATGTCCATATATAAATGAACAATAAGAAGGTATATAAGGTCAAATGTCATACAAATTTATTTTAAGAAAAAAAGAATAAAGAGATTAATCTTTATGTAGACTAATCCTTATATAGAGAGCAGGAAGAAAGACATGTCCACAAAACAAAGTAAAATTGTAACTTACTCTTTTAAAACAGGATAAAAGACATTAAGAAAATGTTACCAGACATGAGTGAACATCATAATTACAAAAACACAGAAGTGAGAGAACTCAGGAAAAAGTCAGAAATGAAAGAAAAAAATTATTCCAGAAATGAATACTAAATTTGAGGGAAGATTGAAGGGCCACCACCAGTAAGATGGCGAACTTCCATCTTCTCTTCCGGGTCCTCAGTTCCCGACGGTGCCACCTAAAGACCAATCACCTCTCTCCCCACTCCCACTCCCAGCACCTAGCCAATAGCCACCAGCCCCGTAGAAGTAACACCACAATCACCCCATGCCCCTTCCTATATAACCCAGCACCTTTCCCCAATAAAGCGGAATTCTCCGGTGAATTGCTGCTGTGTGTCCCTCCCTTCCTTTCATTGGTGCCGAAACCCGGAAGAGAAGCCGGAAGTTCGGGAGACGGGACAGCCCAACTGGGCCCCGTCTTCCCCCCCGACACCAGCAGCAGCTTGCCCTCGTCCTCTTTTTCCAGTGTTGGCTCCTCACACCAATCCTCTTTGGCCTTTAGGTAAGTTTTCCCCCAGAGTGGGCCACTCTTCCCCGAGCTATCGCAGTGCCATTGACTGTGATCGTCCGGCAAGGCCCTGATGCTCGAGGACGAAGAAGGAACTCTTCCCGTCTCCGGCCTTCACAGCTGCAGCAGACCCTCAGGCCCCCCTTCAACAGAAATAAATTGCCGCCTCCGGCCTTCACGGCTGCTGCAGACCCTCAGGCCCCTCTTCAACAGCCATAAATTGCTGCCTACGGCCTTCACAGCTACTGCAGACCCTCAGACCCCCCTTTAACAGCCATAAATTGCTGCCTCCGGCCTTCATGGCTGCGACAGACCCTCAGGCCCCTCCTCCAACAGCCATAAACGAGGTGACTCCTTTGTGGATGAGAACGCTCCCTTTTCCACTCCTTCCTTCCATTTTACCTGCCAAAATCCGTTCCATCCGCTGAAAACTCCTAGTACTAGGTACCTCTGACTCTGGCACTCTGCCTTCTTAGAGAAGTCTGGGTGACGACCAACACTTCCTAAGAAACCGACTCATATACGAGTTTCCGCAGACCACCAAGGATCATCGGGGACGCCCTTTGTCTCCTTGCAGTCTGTTCCCAGTCCGAGGATCTCCGTTCATCTTCCCGTTTGTCTCCTTCTCTGTCCTTTAGCCATGGGAGCCTCCTCATCCCTCCCTGAAAGTTCACCTCTTGAATGCCTGCTCAAGTATCTAGCCACCCTCTCCCTGATGCCTGATATAAAACCAAAACTTCTCCACAAATACTGCTCCCAAGATTGGCCGACATAGCCCCTAAACAATAACAACCAATGGACCGCAAGGGAAACTCTTGATCCTAACATCACTCGCGATCTCTTTAGCTACTGCCAGTGCCTGAAAAACTGGAAGGAGATTCCCTATACCAAAGCTTTCCGCCTCCTCCTCCCGCCACCCCCTCCAAGTTCTCTTAGCCTGCAAGCCGTCTCCCCCGCAAAAGCCTCCTGTTCACTCCCTTTCCCCTCCTCCTACCGCCTCCCTCGCCGCTACTGCCGCTTCCTCCCCCTGCCTCCCCCCAAGTTCTCCTAGCCTGCAAGCTGTCTCCCCCACAAAAGCCTCCCATTCACTCCCTTTCCCCTCCTCTCCTACAACAACCCCTCCCCCTTCCTCCACCACCATCTCCTCAACCACCTCACAACCCTTGCAGTTCAAGCCTGAGCCTTACAGCCCCCCTCTAACTAAGTTCCAAGAGCCTCCTCTGTCTTTGCCCCCATCACCTGTTTCTCCCCCACAGACTGAGCCAGAACCCTTCAGTCCTCCTCAGACTCAGTCCCGAGGGCCTCCCAAAATTATCGCCACCCCTCCGAGAAGTAGCAAGATCCGAAGGCATCGTGCGCGTTCACGTCCCTTTCTCCTTAAGAGATTTAGCCCAACTTGAGAAACACCTAAGTTCCTTTTCCACTGATCCCACAACATATATCAGAGAGTTTCAATAGATCCTCCAGTCATACAGCCTCACACATCATGACATTTTCATGCTCCTAGCCAATACCCTCCTTCCTGAAGAGCATAGATGAGTTTGAGACTTCGCCCAAACGCACACCACTTAAATGAACAGGACTGACCCAACCTATCCCCCTGGCCCCACCGCTGTCCCCGAACAAGACCCACACTGAGATTATAACACCACTGTGAGTCTCCGCTCTCGAGATATCTTCGCCTGCTGCTTAATAGCAAGTCTTCCATAACCGGGAGGAGGAGAAGGAACGCCGTAAACAAAAGGCTGATCAGGCCAATTTCCAAATGTTAGCCCAGCTGATAAAACCACAACCTGGGCACACTTCTACAAACAAGCCCCCCACAGGGGCTTGTTTCAAGTGCAGACAAGAAGGACATTAGTCAAGGGCTACCACCCCATGCCCCAGATGCCACAAAAAAGGCCACTGGAGGTCTGATTGCCCAGACACCCGAAGGGGAGGCTGGACGAACAACCCCCATCCTAAGCCCGCCGTAGTGGGGCTGGCAGAAGAAGATTGACGGGGCCTGGGAGCTTCTCGCCTGACCATTTCCATCACCAAACAGGAGCCCAGGGTTACTTCAGTAATAGACAGTCGCCCCATCTCCTTCCTCCTAGATACAGAGCCACCTTCTCAGTCTTGCAGGAATACTGGGGCCCTACCACGCCTGCCATTACTCCTATAGTCGGGGTAGGGGGTAAACAGATTTTCCCATTAAAACCCCCCCCTTTTATGCACAATCCAAGACAATCCCATACCTTTCTCCCACTCCTTCCTAGTTATGCCCCAGTGTCCCATCCCCTTACTAAAACGGGACATCCTTTCTCTCCTCCATGTTTCCATAACTATATCCACTCCCACAGCCCCCAGTACTCCCTTTCTGATGGCTCTCATAGCTGACAACACCCCTCTACCCAATGAAAGCTCCAGTTTCGCCCTCATACACCCTGTAAATCCCAAAGTTTGGGACATTACAAGTCCCTCCGTAGCTCTATGTCCTCCTGCCTCTATCAAACTACGTGACCTCTCTCAGTATATCTGTCAAGCCCAATACCCCCTCCTAACCACTTCAGCCCTCATAGGCCTCCAACCCATCATCCAAGATCTCTTAAACAAAAATTACCTCAGACCCACTCACTCCCCGTTTAATACCCCCATATTAGCTGTTAAAAAAAACCAACAGATCTTTCCGCCTCGTCCAAGACCTTCGCCTCATCAACATGGCCGTTGTCCCTATCCATCCCTTAGTCCCAAATCTATACACCCTTTTATCACTGCCCTGCCTTAGCCTCCCGAGACCCCTCCTCCCAAGATTTTTTTGCCTTCACATGGACAGACCCATACACAAGACATTCTGAATGACTCACTTGGACAGTTTTGACACAAGTCTTCCGAGTCCACCTTATTACAATACGTGGACGATCTTCTACTCTGCAGTCCCTCGTGGGAACAGTCTCAACTTGATACTGCCTCCCTACTTAACCTTCTAGCTTCCAGAAGTTACCGGGTATCCCCCATCAAAGCTCAAATCTCTTCCCCTTCTGTCACTTACCTCCGAATTCTTCTATCTCAACAAAGAAAGTCCATTACCTTAGACAGAAAACAGCTCCTCTCTGACCTGCTTGTTCCCAAAACCAAGACAGAAATCCTTTCCTTTCTAGGCCTGACTGGGTATTTTAGAGCGTAGATCCCTAACTTCTCCCTGTTGGCAAGACCCCTATATGACCTCAGCAAGGGCCCCCCTGAAGAACCATTATCCTTCTCACCCCAACACTCCTTCATTAAGCTCCGTCAAGCCCTTGTGGAAGCCCCAGCTCTCCATCTTCCTGATTTGTCGAAGCCCTTCTCATTATACATTCATGAGAAGTCCAAGCTCTAGGAGTCCTAAGCCAATATTAAAGCCCATCCTTTGCCCCAGTAGCTTATCTTTCCAAACAATTAGATCCCACAGTTCGGGGATGAGCCCCCTGCCTATGGGCATTAGCCGCTGGACAGCTTTTGCAGAAGGAAGCTCATAAACTGACATTCGGGGCGCCCCTTACCATTCTGTCCCCACATCACCTAAAAGATCTCAAACTTCAAAAGTTTACAGACTTTCCCTCCCTCCAGACTCCTGACCTTACTGTCCTCTTTCCTCCAAAATCCCGTTTACCCCCATTGCGATCCATACCTGAATCATGACTTTTTCCTCCTTTACCGCTCTCTTGCTTTTTCTCCTCATTCGAATCTAAGTAAGACAGACTTACACACAGCATCAAACAAAAGTTACTGTCCTCATTGCCACATAAGACTGCCCTCTGAAAAGCTGCTCTGAGCCTTTATACCTCCACTTTCCTCCCTCCACCGAAGTGTTCACTAGCAGCTAAATTTATTCTCACTACCTCTGCTTCCTCTATGACCAAAGACAAGCCTATTGCAGGCGATGGCAAGACACCTACGGGGGATGTCCCTACTGGTCTTGTGCCATTCACTACATGAGTAATTCCCAGTACCCACAGTATTACTCCTCCAACCGTTTCATGAAATACCCCAACAGCTCATTCTCCTTATCAATCCCAGATCCCTGGGACTCTTGATGGGCCGCCGGAGTCACAGCCTCAGTTTACTATGGGGGGTCCTCAACCCCCCACGGTACCCTTCATATCTCTCGAGAGTATGTTCCCTCTCACTCCCAGATCTCTCAAGTTGCATCAGATATGGGAATTCCAAAAAAGTCATTATACAAACTCTTGACGGCACTTCTTCATCTTCTTATTCCTCCTACTCTTAGTTACAGCTTGTTCAAGACATCACCATCTTTCTCAATCACACCCTCAACACCGCCAATTGTTTCTTGTGCGCATCACTACAGCGCCCATTCCTGGCCGCCGTGCCCCTTAATATTTCCAACTACTCCTTCCATGCAGAAGGACAACCCCTCTGCCCCCTGGCAGACATACCCCTATGGGAAACAGAATACGCAGATAATCTCACCATCCACCACTGTGTAGGCCCAGCTCCACCCCCCTCCAGCACACTTCACTGCCTCCCTATCTACACCCCTACCTCCGGCTCTAAGACTTTCACTCAACCGGGACACTTCTTTTGGTGTAATGGCAGTCTTTTCCACTCACTGACTCCCAACTCTGATATACCCTGCATTCTTGTCACCCCAATCCCACAGCTTACACTATACAGCATGGCAGAATTTCTTGAGCTCCACCCTCCTTGCCCTTGTGCACAAAAAGGGCTGCTTTCCTTCCCATCACGGTCGGTATCTCTTTGACCACCTCAGCCATTGGGGCAGGGTTTTTGAGAAGAGCCTTGAGTCACTCTCTATGGGCAATTAGAAATCTCAACGACAAACTTGAAAGAGACCTGACATCCACTGCCGATTCCCTAGCCTCTCTCCAAAGACAGGTCACTTCGCTAGCTAAAGTCACCCTTCAAAACTGGCAGGCCTTAGATCTGCTTACAGCCGAGAAGGGCGGCACCAGCATCTTCCTTCGAGAGGAGTGCTGCTATTACATCAACGAATCCGGCATTGTAGAAACTGACATTACCAAACTCACCGACCTTGCCTCCAGCCTCCACTCTGCTCCCGATTCCAACCCATTCTCTTCAATACTAACAAACCCCCTCCTTACCTGGCTATGGCCCATTGCAGGCCCCATAATAATCATTCTTCTCGCCTGTCTCTTCTTACCCTGTATAATGAAGTTCATCAAATCCCAAGTCGGAAAAATCTCTAATCAAACTTTCAACCAGCTTTTACGCAGAAACTATCAGCTTCTGGCCACAGAAGATCTCTCACCCTCACGTAACCTCCTCACCACACGCTGAGATGGACCCCTCTCTCCACTGGAAACTGTTCCTGGAAACAATGGCCGTAGACGCCTGGCTTCTGGCACCCGTATCCTCTTGGCACCATTAAAATCAACAAGTCCTCGACCTATAGTTACAGGGAACCTTCACTGATTTCCAACCTGAAGAAGTCCACATCTACTCGTCCTTACTGTGCGGAGTCCTATCAACCCTTTCCCCCCAATCCTCAAGCCCTCACTCCCTTCTCCGGCCCCATTCAGTAGGAAGCAGTCAGAAAGAAAGCAACGTCCACAACCCCATAGAGGAGAAAGGGGGGAATGTAGGGACCCCACGAGTAAGATGGCGAACTTCCGGCTTCTCTTCCGGGTCCTCAGTTCCCGACGGTGCCACCTAAAGACCAATCACCTCTCTCCCCACTCACACTCCCAGCACCTAGCCAATAGCCACCAGCCCCGTAGAAGTAACACTACAATCACCCCATGCCCCTTCCTATATAACCCAGCACCGTTTCCCAATAAAGCGAAATTCTCCGGTGAATTGCTGCTGTGTGTCCCTCCCTTCCTTTCAAAGATAAGAATTAATAAATATAACAAATAGCCTTCAAAAAAATTAAAAGTGAAAATAGAATAATGTCTTGAAAATTTAAATGTTTTCCAAATAAAAATAACAGGTAATAGAAAAAATGAAGAAATAAAATGAATTCAAGACAAATTACCAAATACTGAAGGTGAAAAAATAAAACAAAGGAAGGGAGCCAAGATGGCGGCGTGAGTAGAGCAGCAGAAATCTCCTCCCAAAACCACATTTATCTATGAAAATATAACAAAGAGAACTCTTCCTAGAATAAAGACCAGAGGACACAGGACAACATCCAGACCACATCCACACATGCGAGAACCCAGTGCCTCGTAAAGGGGTAAGACACAAGCCCCAGACCCGCGGGACCCGAGCGCCCCTCCAACCAGCTCCAGGTGAGAGAAGAGTAGGCAGAGCGGGAGGGAGACGGAGCCCAGGACTGTTGAACACCCAGCCCCAGCCATCCGGGCCAGAGCGCAGACACAGTGCGTGTGCGGGGGGCGCTGGGTACTAGGGAAACAGGGCAGCAAGAACAGTGAGTGCGTACCGGAGGCCTGGTGCCGGACAACATAAGAAAACCGAGTGGCCATTTTTTTTTCCTATTTTGTTTTGGCGAGCGCTTTTTGGAAGTCTTAAAGGGATAGGGACCCCAATACTAGGGAAACAGGGCAGCAAGACCGGTGAGCAGATGCCTGAGGCTGGCGCCGGATAATAAAGAAAAACGAGGGGACATTTTTCTTTTTTTTTAATTAAAAAAATTTTTTTGTGTGCGGTCGTTTTCTTTTGGTGGGTGCTTTTTGAAAGTCTAAAAGGGGCAGGGCGGGACACTTAATCCAGAGGTAGAGAATCCAGGGATCTCTGGGCACCCTAATCCCCTGGGCTGCAGGGAGCTCAGAGGACCCTTATGGAGAAAAATAGCCTCCAGGCCGCTCCCCCTCCAACGCGAATTCACCATTTTGGAGCAGTGGCCCGAGCAACACCATACCCACAGCAACAGCGGAGATAAACTCCATAGCAGCCGGGCAGGAAGCAGAAACCCTGTTTGCGCACAGCTACCCAGCACAAGTCACTAGAGGTCGCTGTTCTCCAAGGAGAGAAGGGCCACAAACCAACAAGAAGGGAAGTTCTTCCAGCCGTCACTCGTCCCAGGTCTGCAAACTATTCCAATAACCATGAAAAGGCAAAACTACAGGCCGACAAAGATCACAGAGACAACACCAGAGAAGGAGACAAGCCTAACCAGTCTTCCTGACAAAGAATTCAAAATGAGAATCATAAACATGCTGTCAGAGATGCAGAGAAATATGCAAGAGATATGGGATGAAGTCCGGAGGTAGAGCACAGATGCCAGAAAGGAGATTACAGAAATGAAAGAAACTCTGGAAGGGTTTATAAGCAGAATGGATAGGATGCAAGAGGCCATTGATGGAATTGAAACCAGAGAACAGGAACGCATAGAAACTGACAGAGAGAGAGATAAAAGGATCTACAGGAATGAAACAATGTTTAGAGAACTGTGTGACCAATCCAAAAGGAACAATATCCGTATTATAGGGGTACCAGAAGAAGAAGAGAGAGGACAAGGGATGGAAAGTATCTTGGAAGAAATAATTGCTTAAAACTTCCCCAAACTGGGGGAGGAAATAATCGAACAGACCACGGAAATACACAAAACCCCAACAGAAAGGATCCAAGAAGGACAACCCCAAGACACATAATAATTAAAATGGCAAAGATCAAGGACAAGGAAAGACGTTTAAAGGCAGCTAGAGAGAAAAAGGTCAACTATAAAGGAAAAACCCATCAGGCTAACATCAGACTTCTCGACAGAAACCCTACAGGCCAGAAGAGAATGGCATGATATATTAAATGCAATGAAAGAGAAGTGCCTTGAACCAAGGATAATGTATCCAGCACGACTATCATTCAAATATGATGGTGGGATTAAATAATTCCCAGAGAAACAAAAGCTGAGGGAATTTGCTTCCCACAAACCACCTCTACAGGACATCTTACAGGGACTGCTCTAGATGGGAGCACGCCAAGGAAGAGCACAACACAAAACACCCAACATATGAAGAATGGAGGAGGAGGAATAAGAAGGGAGAGAAGAAAAGAATCTCCAGACAGTGTATATAACAGCGCAATAAGCGAGCTAAGTTAGGCAGTAAGATACTAAAGAGGCTAACCTTGAACCTTTGGTAACCACGAATTTAAAGCCTGCAATGGCAATAAGTACATATCTTTCAATAGTCACCCTAAATGTTAATGGGTTGAATGCACCAATCAAAAGACACAGAGTAACAGAATGGATAAAAAAGCAAGACCCATCTATATGCTGCTTACAAGAAACTCACCTCAAACCCAAAGACATGTACAGAATAAAAGTCAAGGGATGGAAAAACATATTTCAGGCAAACAACAGCGAGAAGAAAGCAGGGGTTGCAGTACTAATATCAGACAAAATAGACTTCAAAACAAAGAAAGTAACAAGAGATAAAGAAGGACACTACATAATGATAAAGGGCTCAGTCCAACAAGAGGATATAACCGTTCTAAATATATATGCACCCAACCCAGGAGCACCAGCATATGTGAAACAAATACTAACAGAACTACAGGGGGAAATAGACTGCAATGCATTCATTCTAGGAGACTTCAACACACCACTCACCCCAAAGGATAGATCCACTGGGCAGAAAATAAGTAAGGACACGGAAGCACTGAACAACACAGTAGAGCACATGGACCTAATAGACATCTATAGAACTCTACATCTAAAAGCAACAGGATATACATTCTTCTCAAGTGCACATGGAACACTCTAAAGAATAGACCACATACTAGGCCACAAAAAGAGCCTCAGTAAATTCCAAAAGATTGAAATCCTTCCAATCAACTTTTCAGACTACAAAGGCATAAAACTAGAAATAAACTGTACAAAGAAAGCAAAAAGGCTCACAAACACATGGAGGCTTAACAACACGCTCCTAAATAATCAATAAATCAATGACCAAATCAAAATAGAGATCCAGCAATATATGGAAACAAACAACAACAACAACACTAAGCCCCAACTTCTGTGGGACACAGCAAAAGCAGTCTTAAGAGGAAAGTATATAGCAATCCAAGCATATTTAAAAAAGGAAGAACAATCCCAAATGAACGGTCTAATGTCACAATTATCGAAATTGGAAAAAGAAGAACAAATGAGGCCTAACGTCAGCAGGAGGGACTAATAAAGATCAGAGAAGAAATTAATAAAATTGAGAAGAATAAAACAATAGCAAAAATCAATGAATCCAAGAGCTGGTTCTTCGAGAAAATAAACAAAATAGATAAGCCTCTAGCCAGATTTATTAAAAGGAAAAGAGAGTCAACAAAAATCAACAGTATCAGAAACGAGAAAGGAAAAACGACAGACCCCGAAGAAACACAAAGAATTATCAGAGAATACTATGAAAACCTAAATGCTAACAAGCTGGGAAACCTCGGAGAAATGGACAACTTCCTAGAAAAATACAACCTTCCAAGACTGACCCAGAAAGAAACAGAAAATCTAAACAGACCAATTACCAGCAACGAAATTGAAGCAGTAATCAAAAAACTACCCAAGAACAAAACCCCTGGGACAGATGGATTTACCTTGGATCTTTATCAGACATACAGGGAAGACATAATACCCATTCTCCATAAAGTTTTCCAAAAAATACAGGAGGAGGGGATACTCCCAAACTCATTCTATGAAGCTAACATCACCCTCATACCAAAACCAGGCAAAGACCCCACCAAAAAAGAAAATTATAGACGAAAATCCCTGATGAACGTAGATGCAAAAATACTCAACAAAATTTTAGCAAACTGAATTCAAAAAGTACATCAAAAGGATCATACACCATGACCAAGTGGGATTCATCCCAGGGATGCAAGGATGGTACAACATTCGAAAGTCCATCAACATCATCCACCACATCAACAAAAAGAAAGACAAAAACCACATGATCATCTCCATAGATGCTGAAAAAGCATTTGACAAAGTTCAACATCTATTCATGATAAAAACTCTCAGCAAAATGGGTATAGAGGGCAACTACCTCAACATAATAAAGGCCATCTATGAAAAACCCACAGCCAACATTATATTGAACAGCGAGAAGCTGAAAGCATTTCCTCTGAGATCGGGAACTAGACACGGATGCCCACTCTCCCGACTGCTATTTAACATAGTACTGGAGGTCCTAGCCACAGCAATCAGACAAAACAAAAACATACAAGGAATCCAGATTGGTAAAGAAGAAGTTAAACTGTCACTATTTGCAGATGACATGATAATGTGCATTAAAAACCCTAAAGACTCCACCCCAAAACTACTAGAACTGATATCGGAATACAGCAAAGTTGCAGGATGCAAAATCAACACACAGAAATCTGTGGCTTTCCTATACACTAACAATGAACCAACAGAAAGAGAAATCAGGAAAACAACTCCATTCACAATTGCATCAAAAAAAAAATACCTAGGAATAAACCTAACCAAAGTGAAAGACTTATACTGTGAAAACTACAAGTCACTCTTAAAAGAAATTAAAGGGGAAACTAACAGATGGAAACTCATCCCATGCTCGTGGCTAGGAAGAATTAATATCGTCAAAATGGCCATCCTGCCCAAAGCAATATACAGATTTGATGCAATCCCTATGAAACTACCAGCAGCATTCTTCAATGAACTGGAACAAATAATTCAAAAACTCATATGGAACTACCAAAGACCCCAAATAGCCAAAGCAATCCTGAGAAAGAAGAATAAAGTAGGGGGGATCTCACTCCCCAACTTCAAGCTCTACTATAAAGCCATAGTAATCAAGACAATTTGGTACTGGCACAAGAACAGAGCCACAGACGAAAGGAACAGACTAGACAATCCAGACATTAACCCAGACATATATGGTCAATTACTATTTGATAAAAGAGCCATGGACATACAATGGCGAAATGACAGTCTCTTCAACAGATGGTGCTGGCAAAACTGCACAGCTACATGTAGGAGAATGAAACTGGACCACTGTCTAACCCCATATACAAAAGTAAACACAAAATGCATCAAATACCTGAATGTAAGTCATGAAAACATTAAAATCTAGGAAGAAAACATAGGGAAAAACCTCTCAGACATAAACATGAGTGACCTCTTCTTGAACATATCTCCCCGGGCAAGGAAAACAACAGCAAAAATGAACAAGTGGGACTATATTAAGCTGAAAAGCTTCTGTACAGCAAAAGACACCATCAATAGAACAAAAAGGAACCCTACAGTATGGGAGAATATATTCATAAAGGACAGATCCGATAAAGGCTTGACATCCAGAATATATAAAGAGCTCAAACGCCTCAACAAGCAAAAATAAATAACCCAATTAAAAAATGGGCAGAGGAACTGAACAGACAGTTCTCCAAAAAAGAAATACAGATGGCCAACAGACACATGAAAAGATGCTCCACATCGCTAATTATCAGAGAAATGCAAATTAAAACTACAATGAGGTATCACCTCACACCAGTAAGGATGGTTGCCATCCAAAAGACAAACAACAACAAAAGTTGGCGAGGCTGTGGAGAAAGGGGAACCCTCCTACACTGCTGGTGGGAATGTAAATTAGTTCAACCATTGTGGAAAGCAGTATGGAGGTACATCAAAATGCTCAAAACAGACTTACCATTTGACTCAGAAACTGCACTCCTAGGAATTTACCCTAAGAATGCAGCAATCAAGTATCAGAAAGACCAATGCACCCCTATGTTTATCACAGCACTATTTACAATAGCCGAGAATTGGAAGCAACCTAAATGTCCATCAATAGATGAATGGATAAAGAAGATGTGGTACATATACACAATGGAATACTACTCAGCCGTAAGAAAAGGGCAAATCCTACCATTTGCAGCAACATGGATGGAGCTGGAGGGTATTAGGCTAAGTGAAACAAGCCAAGCGGAGAAAGAGAAATACCAAATGATTTCACTCATCTGTGGAATATAAGAACAGAGGAAAAACTGAAGGAACAAAACAGCAGCAGAATCACAGAACTCAAGAATGGACTAACAGGTACCAAAGGGAAAGGGACTGTGGAGGATGGGTGGGTAGGGAGGAATAAGGGGGGGAAAGAAGAGGGGGATATTAAGATTAGCATGCATGGGGGGGTGGGAGAAAGGGGAGGGCTGTACAACAAAGAGAAGGCAAGTAGTGATTCTAGAACATTTGCTATGCTGATGGACAGTGACTGTAAAGGGGTTTATAGGGGGGACCTGGAATAGGGGAGAGCCTAGTAAACATAATATTCGTCATGTAAGTGTAGATTAATGATACCAAAAAAAAAAAAAAGGCAGTTCCTGTGTGGAGACCTCCAGTGAGTCCTACACAAGGGTATAAAGGGCATATAAAAGTGTAGGCAAAGGGTCTGTTTGTGTTTATACAGAGGATCAAAGCCTAATTGGGCTATCCCGAAAATGAACTGAGATACGATATGAAAAAGAAGTTCCAACATCAGCACTCTCTGGAAGACTCATGCCAGAAGATGATCATCAAAAAACCCCAACAAATATCCACGCACTGCTATAGCTGTAGATGCACTCATCCCACCAGTCCCTGGACTTGCCATGGGAATGAAGAAGGAGATACCTAAGCTGGCCTGTGGAGACAGGAAAACAACAAATTTGACTGTATCTATACTCATGGAACTCAATCAAGAATTAGGAGAAGTGTAAGTTGTAGCGCTCCAAAATCCTACAACTACAGACTATTTACTGTTAAAAGAATATAAGGGATGTGAACATTCCCCAGGAATGGGACATTTTAATTTGTCAGATTTCTTTCAGACTGGTCAAGTTCAGTTGGACAATATCCACCACATCATAGATAAGTTTTCACAAATGTCTAAGGTGCCTAACTGGTTTTCTTGGTTTCACCGCAGATGCCTGGTAATTACAGGTATCCTTTGGTTATGTAACTATACTCCTATTATGTTAATGTGTGTGTGCAATTTAATTAGTAGTTTAAAACCTATACATGCTGAAGTTACTCTACAAGAAGATATGTCAAAGAAATAATCAATCTTCCCATGTTTTCTTCCGCCTGCTACTTCTATAGCTTTTCTTCTTCCTTCATAAATACAACCCTTAAATAGAATTCGTGCCTCATATTGAATTTACCGAGTATCATAATTCTTCCAAGTGGTAACGACACCTCAAGACAAATGCTGGGCATAGAAGCTACAGGGCATAAATATGCAAAGAAGTAAAAAGCTAACCTTTTCAAACAATAAGGCTTCTCTCTCACTTACCAACTCTACATTTCCCTGTATGGCCCCGGAAGATGACTGGTTAGCCAGAGATGGGTAAGATTCCTCAAGGGAGGAACAACCTAAGACAGGCACAGTCGCAGGGGGGCCATCAGGTGAGAAATTGGGGATCAACAGAGGTGAGGCTTAGAACCTCACCCCCCCTGTTCTGAGAGAAATCTTCTGCATACGTGGATGTTTTATTGCCCTTGTCTAGCTTGGATTAACACATAGTCTACAGGCACACACCTGATCATCTACATTTGCTCTCTTACAACACTAAACTATGTTTTCTACCTTTATCTTGTATCTACCTACCACTTCAGCATTTTATTAAAAATAATTATAATATAGAGAGAAATGTGGTATACACATATAAATCAAGTATAAAAATCAAATGAGTATTCATATTTGAACTGACTGTTTATAGTTCATAATGCATGAGCAAAACAAAAAGTTTCTGTGGTGACTGCCCTTGTACTGTTCACCATGTAACTTATTCACTATGTAAGAATTTGTTCTCCATGTAAGAACTTGCTTGTTATGCCTGAGAATATTGGAGACTGATGAAAATTAGGCTTGGGGTGGATCAATGATTGTGCATTGAGCATTGACTCCCCTATACAGAATTTTATTGTTGTGAAGAACCATTTGATCAATAAATATGAGAGATGTTCTCAAAAACAAAAACAAAAACAAAAACAAAATTACACACTTCCAATTGTAAAATAAATAAGTAATGGGGATGTAATGTATAGCATAAGGAATACAGTCAAAATATTGTAACAGCTTGGTATGGTGATAGCTGTTACCTAGAATTATCATGTATATAAATGTTGAATCACTATGTTGTACACCTGAAACTAATGTAATGTAATACTGTGTGTCAACTACCGTTCAATAAAAAATAATTATCTACAAAAAAAAAAAAAAAAGAACATATGGGATGTGAACAGTCCCCAGGAATGGGTTGTTTTAATTTGTCTGATTTCTCTCAGACTGTTCAAGCTCAGTTGGACAATATCCACCATATCATAGATAAGTTTTCACAAATGCCTAAGGTGCCTAACTGGTTTTCTTGGTTTCACTGGAGATGGCTGGTAATTACAGATATGCTTTGGTTATGTAACTATACTCCTATTATGTTAATGTGTGTGCACAATTTAATTAGTAGTTTAAAACCTATACATGCTGAAGTTACTCTACAAGAAGATATGTCAAAGAAATAATCAATCTTCCCATGTTTTCTTCCGCCTGCTACTTCTATAGCTTTTCTTCTTCCTTCCTAATCACAACACTTAAATAGAATTTGTGCCTCATATCAAATTTACCGAGTATCATAATTCTTCCAAGTGGTAAAGATACCTCAAGACAAATGCTGGGCATAGAAGCCACAGGGCATAAATATGCAAAGAAGTAAAAAGCTAACCTTTTCAAACAATAAGGCTTCTCTCTCACTTACCAACTCTACATTTCCCTGTATGGCCCCGGAAGATGACTGGTTAGCCAGAGATGGGTAAGATTCCTCAAGGGAGGAACAACCTAAGACAGGCACAGTCGCAGGGGGGCCATCAGGTGAGAAATTGGGGATCAACAGAGGTGAGGCTTAGAACCTCACCCCCCCTGTTCTGAGAGAAATCTTCTGCATACGTGGATGTTTTATTGCCCTTGTCTAGCTTGGATTAACACATAGTCTACAGGCACACACCTGATCATCTACATTTGCTCTCTTACAACACTAAACTATGTTTTCTACCTTTATCTTGTATCTATCTACCACTTCAGCATTTTATTAAAAATAATTATAATATAGAGAGAAATGTGGTATACACATATAAATCAAGTATAAAAATCAAATGAGTATTCATATTTGAACTGACTGTTTATAGTTCATAATGCATGAGCAAAACAAAAAGTTTCTGTGATGACTGCCCTTGTACTGTTCACCATGTAACTTATTCACTATGTAAGAATTTGTTCTCCATGTAAGAACTTGCTTGTTATGCCTGAGAATATTGGAGACTGATGAAAATTAGGCTTGGGGTGGATCAATGATTGTGCATTGAGCATTGACTCCCCTATACAGAATTTTATTGTTGTGAAGAACCATTTGATCAATAAATATGAGGGATGTCCTCAAAAACAAAAACAAAAACAAAACAAAATTACACACTTCCAATTGTAAAATAAATAAGTAATGGGGATGTAATGTATAGCATAAGGAATACAGTCAAAATATTGTAACAGCTTGGTATGGTGATAGCTGTTACCTAGAATTATCATGTATATAAATGTTGAATCACTATGTTGTACACCTGAAACTAATGTAATGTAATACTGTGTGCCAACTACCCTTCAATAAAAAATAATTATCTACAAAAAATAAAATAAAATAAAATAAAATAAAACAAAAATCCCAGTATATGAATAAAAGGAGTCTTTGAAGGAGAAAATCAGTTAAGGAACAGAGGAAATACTAAAAATCAAAATTAAAGTATTCTTTAAAAAAAATTTTTGAGCTATATATTAATAGAGAACAGAGTTTACCAGAGATATATAATGAACAACATCAAGACATAGTCTAGTAAAATGATGGGACTTTAAAGGAGAAAAAAATCGCTTGAGCAGCTAAGCAAAATGAACAAATGACTTACAGGAGAAAAATTTAAGGAGCAAATAAAGAATAAGAATCAAAATTAAATTTTTGGTCTTTTCCTTCAATTTCAGTGTTTTCTTGACAGAAGAAAATGGAAAAACCTATTTAATATACAAATTGAAGAAAATTAAGCCAATAATTTTATATCCAGCAAAAGTGACCTTGAGATATTAAAAGTACAGAGTAGCTGTTATCAACATTAAGAACTCAGGGTTTACTCATACTAATTCTTTTAAATACTTATTTTGTCAGGCACTCTTCTGGGGGCTGGGAAATTGGGAGTGAGCCACAGAAATGTCGTTGTCCTGGTACAACTTTCAGTCTAATGGGAACTTGTTGATTAACAATCAAGTAAATAAATAAACACGATAATTCACGATTGGAATAACTCCAAAGAAGAAAATAAGCAGGACTGTGGTCACCAGCCTTTAAGATAGCCTCCAATGATATCACCTCCTGATATTCACACCCTTATGTAGTCACCTCCCACATTTTACAGAGCTTGTCTGACTGATCAAGACATTATGGAGAGGTGATGGTATGTCACTTTCAAGGTTGGGTTATAAGATATTGTGGGCTTCTGTTTGTTCACCCTCTCATACTGTCTCACTAAAGGGGAGGAGCTAACTGCCATGTACAGAGGACACTCATACAGCTTATGGAGAGTTCCTGTGGCTGATAGCCAGGCAAGGAACTGACACTTGGCCAATAACAGCATGAACAGTCTTAGGAATGTATCCTCCAGCACTTCAGATGACTGTAGTCCCAGCCAATGGGTTGACTGCAACCTCACATGTGATACTGAGTCAAACCACTAGCTCCCAGATTACTGACACACAGAAAATGTGACACAGTCAATAAATCTTGTTGCTTAAAGTGAAAGAAAAGTGAGAAGAAAAAAGAGAAGAGAAAAGGAAGAAAGAAAGAATTCCAGGAATACTCTTTCCATGGACACTTTCTGAAGAATCTACTAAAGTGCTAGTTGGCACACTTTATCTGTAAACAACATGACAGCAAATATTTTAGGCTTTTAAGCCACAGTATCTGTTGCATATCCTCCTTAAAAAATATTTACAGCCCTCTAAAAATTTGACAAAACTATTAGCTTGACGGCCATAAAAAAACAGGTGGCAAGCCATAGTTTGCCAACTGCTGTAACTAAAAAATGAGCTTCAGAAAACCAAAAAAATAAGAAGCCACTGTCAAAGGATTAGGATACCCTGAGAAGATAGTGGTCTTGAAATCCCTTTTTCTGCTAAAAGAAACTAGGACATATTGAAGATATGACTGATTTCCTTATCTGAGCTGGGCCTATAATATCACCTCATACCAATAGCAAGGAAGTTATGAGACACAACAATACTCATGGCAGAAGGACACAGGAACTAATCCAAAGAAGGTTTTAGTGGCCAGAAATGGGACAATTTGAACTTCAATAAAAAATAGTCACTGCAGGAGGAGGAGCCAAGATGGAGGAGTGTGTAGGGGAGTGGAAATCCCCTCCCAAAACCATAAATATTTTTGGAAATACAACAAATACAACTATTCCTAAAAGAGAGACCAGAAGATACAGTACAACAGCCAGGCTACATCTGAGAGAACTAGGCATATCATGAAGGGGGTAAAATACAGGCTGCAGCCCAGCAGGACACAAGTGCCCTCCCAACCCCAGATCCCTGGTGGGAAGAAAGGAGTTGGAGCGGGGAGGGAGAGGGAGCCCAGGACTGCTAAATACCCAGCCCTAGTCATCCGCACTGGGAGCGCAGTCACACATTGCGTGGTGTGCTGGATATTAGGGAAATGGAACAGAAAAATCTATGAGCAGGTCCCCACAGCCGGCTCCCCTAAGACAAAAGAAAAGTGGCTGCTTTTCAAGTCTTAAAGGGACAGGGGCCTCACAGGTGGATGGAGGCATCCTGGGACAGTCATCCCAGCAGCTGGGAATCCCGAGGAACTCCGGGCGCCCTAACCCCCTGGGAGGCAGCGCAGCCCTGAGGTCACTCACAGTGATAAACAGCCTCCCTTCAATTCCCCCTCCAGCATGGCCCTGCCATAGCAGGAGTGCAGCCTGAGACTGGCCGCGCCAACAGCAACCACCCAGAGCCTCCCCCGCAACTGCCTGGTCCAGACTAAGAGGCCCCATCAGCACACAGCTGCCCAGCACAAGCCGCTAGAGGTTGCTGTTCTTGCAGGAGAAGGTGACCAGCAAGCACAAAGGGACTTTGTTCTTCCAGCTGACACACGTGCCAAATGCCCATGACTACCTCTATTGCCATGAAAAGGCAGAAGAATGTGATCCAGTCAAGAATAATCCAGACAACACCCAAGAGGGAGCCTGGGGAGATAGATTTAACCAAACTTCATGAAAAATAATTCAAAATAAAGATCATAACCATGCTGAAGGAGCTGCAGAAAAATATGCAAGAGCAAATGGATATAGTTGGGAGGGAGAACACAAATAAAACAATCTCTGTAAGGACTTAAGAGCAGACTAGATGAGGTGCAAGAGGCCGAAAATGGAATAGAAATCAGAGAAGACGAACACAGAGAAGCTGATGCAGGGAGAGATAAAAGGATGTCCAGGAATGAAAGAATATTAAGAGAACTGTGTGAGCAATCCAAACGGAACACTATCTGCATTATAGGGATACCAGAAGAAGAAGAGAGGGAAAAAAAAGGATAGAAAGTGTCCTTGAAGAAATAATAGCTAAAAACTTCCCCAAACTGGGGGAGGAAATAGTCACTCAGACAACAGAAGCCCAGAGAACTCCCAACACAAGGGACCCAAGGAGGACAATACCAAGACACATAATAATTAAAATGGCAAAGATCAAGGACAAGGACAGAGTATTAAAGGAAGTCAGAGACAGAAAAAAGGTCACCTACAAAGGAAAACCGATCAGGCTATCATCAGACTTCTCAACAGAAACCTTACAGTCCAGAAGAGAAGGGCATGATATATTTAATGCAACGAAACAGAAGGGCCTTGGAACAAGGACACTGTATCCAGCACAATTATCATTTAAATATGAAGGAGGGATTTAAAAAATTCCCAGACAAGCAAAAGTTGAGGGAATTTACCTCCCACAAATGACCTCTACAGGGTATTTTAGAGGGACTGCTCTAGATGGAAGAACTTCTAAGGCTAAATACAAGTCACCAGAGAAAATAAAAACACAGCAAAGAAAGCAGACCAAATACTAACTAAAGGCAAAAAATAAAATCGACTACTCACAAAGCACTCAAAGGAAACACAAAAGAGCACAGAATAAAACACCTAACATATGAAGAATGGAGGAGGAGGAATAAGACGGGAGAGAAATAAAGAAACATCAGACAGGTTTTATAATAGCTCAATAAGCGAGTTAAGTTAGACAGTTAGATAGTAAAGAAGCTACCCTTGAACCTTTGGTAACCACGAATCTAAAACCTGCAACAGCAATAAGTACATATCTTTTGGTAATCACGCTAAATGTAAATGGACTGAATGCACCAATCAAAAGACACAGAGTAATAGAATGGATAAAAAAGCAACACCTATCTATATGCTGCTTACAACAGACTCACCGCAAACCCAAAGAAAAACACAGATTCAAAGTGAAGGGATGTCAAAAGATATTTCATGCAAACAACAGGGAGAAAAAAACTGGTGTTGCAGTACGAGTATCAGACAAAATAGACTTCAAAACAAAGAAAGTAACAAGAGATAAAGAAGGACATTACAACGGAAGCATTGGTGGTTCAGTGGTTGAATTGTCTCCTGCCAAGAAGGACATTACACAATGATAAAGGGGTACATCTAAAAAGGCGATATAACCATTATAAATATATATGCACCCAATACAGGAGGACCAACATATGTGAAACAAATACCAACAGTATTAAAGGAGGAAATAGAATGCAATGTATTCATTTTATGAGACTTCAACACACCATTCACTCTGAAGGATAGAACCACAAAACAAAAAAAAAGTAAGGACACAGAGGCACTGAACAACACACTAGAACAGATGGACCAAATAGACATCTACAGAACTCTACACCCAAAAGCAGCAGGATACATTCTTCTCAAGTGCACATGGAACATTCTCCAGAATACACCACATACTAGGCCACAAAAAGAGCCTCAGTAAATTCAAAAAGATTGAAATTCTACCAACCAACTTCTCAGACCACAAAGGTATACAACTGGAAATAAATTGCACAAAGACAACAAAAAGGTTCACAAACACATGGAGGCTTAACAACATGCTCCTAAAGAATCAATGGATCAACAACCAAATTAAAACAGAGATCAAGAAATATATGGAGACAAACGACAACAACAACACAAAGACCCAACTTCTGTGGGATGCAGCAAAAGCAGTCTTAAGAGGAAAGTATACAGCAAACCAGGCCTATGTAAAGAAGGAAGAATAATCCCAAATGAATGGTCTAAAGTCACAATTATTGAAATTGGAAAAAGAACAAATGAGGCCTAAAGTCAGCAAAAGGAGGGATATAATAAAGACCAGAGAAGAAATAAACAAAATTGAGAAGAATAAAACAATAGAAAAAATAAATGAAACCAAGAGCTGGTTCTTTGAGAAAATAAACAAAATAGATAAGCCCTTAGCCAGACTTATTAAGAGAAAAAGAGAATCAACACACATCAACAAAATCATAAACGAGAAAGGAAATTTCATGATGGACCCTACAGAAATACAAATAATTATTAGAGAATACTATAAAAATCGATATGCTAAGAAGCTGGAAAACCTGGAAGAAATGGACAACTTCCTAGAAAAATACAACATTCCAAGACTGACCAAGGATGAAACAGAAAATCTAAGCAGACCAATTACCAGCAAAATGGAAGCGGTAATCAAAAAACTACCCAAGAGCAAAACCCACGGGCCAAATGGATTTACCAGGGAATTTTATCAGACATACAGAGAAGACATAATACCCGTTTCTCCTAAAAGTTTTCCAAACAATAGAAGAGGAGGGAATACTCCCAAACTACGCAGTCAGCATCACCCTAATGCCAAAACCAGGCAAAAACCACACCAAAAAAGAAAATTAGAGACCAAAATCCCTGATGAATATAGATGTAAAAATACTCAACAAAATATTAGCAAAACAAATTTAAAAATACATCAAGAGGATCATACACCATGACCAAGTGGGATTCATCTCAGGGATGCAAGGATGGTACAACATTCGAAAATCCATTAACATCATCCACCACATCAACAAAAAGAAGGAAAAAACCACACGATTATCTCCATATACACTGAAAAAGCATTCGACAAAATTCAACATCCATTCATGATAAAAACTCTCAACAAAGTGGGTATAAAGGGCAAGAACCTCAACATAATAAAGGCCATATATGATAAACCCACAGCCAACATCATACTTAACAGCGAGAAGCTGGAAGCTTTTCTTCTAAGATCAGGAACAAGACAGGGATATCCACTCTCCCCACTGTTATTCAATATAGTACTGGAGGTCCTAGCCACAGCAATTAGACAAAACAAAGAAACACAAGGAATCCAGATGGGTAAAAAAGACAAACTGTCACTATTTACAGATGACATGACATTCTACATAAAAAAACCTAAAGACTCCACTCCAAAACTATTAGAACGAATATAGGAATTCAGCAAAGCTGCAGGATACAAAATTAATACACAGAAATATGTGGCTTTCCTATACATGAACAATAAAGTAACAGAAAGAGAAATCAGGAAAACAATTCCATTCACAATTGCATCAAAAAGAATAAACTACCTAGGAATGAACCTAACTATGGAAGTCAAAGACCTATACCCTGAAAACTACAAGTCACTCTTAAGAGAAATTAAAGAGGATGCTAACAAATGGAAACTTATCCCATGCTCGTGGCTAGGAAGAATTAATATTGTCAAAATGGCCATCCTGCCCAAAGCAATATACAGATTGATGCAATTCCTATCAAATTACCAGCAACATTCTTCAATGAACTGGAAGAAATAGTTCAAAAATTCATATGGAACCACCAAAGACCTCGAATAGCCAAAGTAATACTGAGAAGAATAAGGTGGGGGGGATCTCACTCCCCAACTTCAAGGTCTACTGCAAAGCCACAGTAATCAAGACAATTTGGTACTGGCAGAACAACAGACCCACAGACCAGTGGAACAGAGTAGAGACTTCAGACATTAATCCAAACATACATGGTCAATTAATAAATGATAAAGGAGCCATGGACATACAATGGGGAAATGACAGCCTCTTCAACAGCTGGTGTTGGCAAAACTAGACAGCTACATGTAAGAGAATGGAACTGGATCATCGTCTAATCCCATACACAAAAATAAAACTGAAATGGATCATAGACCTGAATGTAAGTCATGAAACCATAAAACTCAGGAAAAAACACAGGCAAAAATCTCTTGGACATAAACATAAGCAATTTCTTCACGAACATATCCCCCTGGGCAAGGGAAACAAAAGTACAAATGAACAAGTGGGACTATATCAAATTAAAAAGCTTCTGTACAGCAAAGGACACCATCAGTAGAACAAAAAAGCATCCTACAGTATGGGAGAACAAACAAAAAGCAAATAATCCAGTTAAAAAATGGGCAGACGATCTGAACAGACAGTTCTCCAAAGAAAAAATTCAGATGGCCAACAGACACATGAAAAGATGCTCCACATCGCTAGTCTTCATAGAAATGAAAATTAAAACTACAATGAGATATTACCTCACACCAGTAAGGATTGCCACTATCCAAAAGACAAATAAATAGAAACGTTGGCGAGGATGTGGAGAAAGGGGAACCCTCCTACACTGCTGGTGGGAATGTAAATTAGTTCAACCATTTGTGGAAAGCAGTATGGACGTTCCTCAAAAAACTCAGAATAGGAATACCATTTGACCCAGGAATTCCACTTCTAGGAATTTACCCTAAGAATGCAGCAGTCCGGTTTGAAAAAGAGAGATGCACCCCTATGTTTATCACAGCATTATTTACAGTAGCCAAGAAATGGAAGCAACCTACGTGTTCATCAGTAAATGAATGGATAAAGATGTGGTACATATACACAATGAAATATTACTCAGTCATAAGAAGAAAACAAATCCTACCACTTGCAACAACATGGATGGAGCTAGAGGGTATTAGGCTCCATGAAATAAGCCAGGCAGAGGAAGACAAGTCCCAAATGATTTCACTCATATGTGGAGTATAAGAACAAAGAGAAAACTGAAGGAACAAAACAGCAGCAGAATCACAAAACCCAAGAATGGACTAACAGTTTCCAAAGGGAAAGGGGCTGGGGAGGATGGGTGCGAAGGGAGGGACAATGGGGAGGGCGGAAAGGGGGCATTACGATTAGCATGTATAATGTTGGGGGGGCATGTGGAGGGCTGTGCAACAGAGGGAAGACAAGTAGTTCTTACTACTTAATACAGCATCTTACTACACTGATGGACAGTGACTGTAATGGGGTTTATGGGGGGGACTTGGTGAAGGGGGGCAGTCTAGTAAACATAATATTCTCATGTAATTGTAGATTAATGATACCAAAAAAAAAGTAACTGCAATAGATTGAAATCAAATTGATTTCAGGATGATATGAAAAGGCACCAACTCATTATCTTGAAAATTAGCAACATATGAATATGAATCAAGTATTTAACATTCCTTCTTCCTATATGACCTATAACCCTGCGTTACAAAATAGATGTGGGGATATATCTCTTTATACAACTTTCTTATATAGAGAGAAGAAATTAGAATTAGCATATCAAAACTTTGCCAGATCCAGCAAATTTATGAATCTAGGGACTATGGGTTAATGGCTGCTAAAGTCACAAAAGGAAAGACATCTCTATATAATGAATGGACAACCTTGCCTAATCAGATCTTGAGTCTGATTTAACCTCTGGATTCAGCTGCCAATTTGCACAAATAATTGAATTCAGAAGAATATGTAGGACAATCAGTGGTTTAATTACATGAGCAAAATTTGGATTGTAAATAATTTTACAAGCTAAATGACCTAGGTCTTAAATAAAATGCTTGGTAAAGAAAGGAATAGAGTGCTTAGAAACCTGTGGATGAGAAGAAACTAAAAAGACATGTCAAATTACTTTCAAGGGGTAAGACTACAACAAATAGGAATGCATATTTGGGAAATAAAAGTACAAAGAAACAATACGAAGTGATTTCTAAAAGTGCCAGATTAGTGGATAATCTGGGGGACAGGAGGAGATTTAAGATAGGGTACATATATAAAGCTTCTAGATTGACAGTGCAGTACAATTTCTTGACATGGGCAGCAGTTACAAGGGTGTATGACCTATTAAAATTCATTAAACTAGTATTTAAATAGTCTTTACAATAGTCTAAAAGGGCCTGAATAACATAGTCTGACTTCCACACTTTCCCAGATCCACTCTGTCCCAGCCCCTCTGACATTTCTGCAATTGGTTGCCTAAGCCAGGCATACTCATTGGCATCTTCCTAGTGGCTGTTTTCTCTGCCTGGAATATCTTCAGATATCCACTTGGTTAACTCCCTCACCTTCTACAAGACTTTTCTCAGATCTCATCTTCCTGATGAGGCACACTCTGACCACTCTACTTTATATTGCAAACTGCCCCTCAAAATCCTCAGAGTCCTGGACTCCTTTATTCTCGTCTGATTTTTTTTACATGGCATTTATAACCTCCTACTACATTTTTCTTATTTATAAATTAGGTGCAGTAAGAGATTTACAACAACAGCTAACAACAGAGTAGAACAATTTTAACAATACACTGTAATAAAAGTGATGTGAATGTGGCCTTTCTCAAAATACCTTATCTTATTGCACTGTACTCACCCTTTTTCTTGTGATAATGTGAGATGATAAAATGCGTATATGATGAGATGAAATGACATGAATCATGGAGGCATTGTGACATAGTGTCAGGCTGACCTTCTGACGATATGCCAGGAGGATCATTTCTGGACTGTGGTTGACTGTGGGTAACTGAAAGTGCAGAAAGCAAACTGTAGATAAGACAGGGGAATACTGTACTCCTTTGTGTAAGATATCATATGACTGTCCTAAATTCCCTTATTACTTGGCTCTATTTCTTATTCTGCTTACCACTTATGAGAAAGATCAATCTTGAGTCATATGCAAGGAAATTTTATTATTAAAGTGCTGAGAAGGGTCTCATTACAAAGAATAATGGGGCTTTAACAGCAATATTAAACCAGAGGTTCCAGAAGTTATGTTTAGGTGAAGGCTAAACTATGGCTAAACAAGAAAATTAGCTACCTAATGTAAGCTCATCGTAAGATGTATAATGTATGTATGCATTCCTGCCCCACCCTCCCCCAACCTCAAAATATGAACCATAAGGGCAGGAATTTTTGTCCCTTGTGTTCACTGCTGTATTGCAAGTACCTACAATGGTGCTAGGCACATAAAAGGAACTCAGTATTTGTGATCAAATGAATAAAGTGGAGATATCTGTTTGATTCTTCAGATAAAATCAGCATTCTAGGTTTAAATTAATACTCAGTACAAGGTCAAGAAAAAGAAAGCCTCTCTCCTCCCTTGAATACCTTTCCTTTCTCTTGTTCCTGCTTATGTCTCAGTCCCTATTCTTCAGTTCCTGGAACATTCTGGGATGAAAGCAGCTCTGTGTGGTTTGTCTCTGTTTTATTTTCTCTGTGTAGAAACACCTTGGTGTTTGGCCAGACTTGAATTCTTTGCATGGAACAGATTTTATTTCCTTTCTATGGACTAAGCAGTTGTAAAAACACTGGCACTTCACTTCTGAAAAATTCCCTCATCTGCTCATTCTGCTGTGGTCCTCCAGCATGAAGTAACAGAAGCAAGCTGATTAAACAAACTAATAATTGCACTTAGCACATTCTAAACTCAAGAAAAACATGTACCAAATATTTTTAAATTTCCTAAAATCAAACAGGGTAATCAATGGATTTATTATTAGATCTAGGTTATGTTTTTGAGGCAAACTGTTTTAACGTGTTACACCTTAGTCAAGGACTTCGGCAGTTAAAAATAATCAAACTGGTTGAATTTCCTTCCACAATGATATAACTGCTTACTATTTATCCTGGTTTGAATAACATGACAGAGCAATAGATATATATTTCTTCAAGATCTTAAATTAATTTTCACGGAGTGGAGTACAAACAGAACTTCAAGGACAAGAACATTTTTTAAAAAGGCTTTATGTTTTATGTATATATCCATGGAACTAGCATGCAGAACAAGACAGACATTCCCAGTCTCAAAACTGATTCCTTTGTGTTGCATCCCAGTCAGTAATAAGATCATTACTATGCAAATGAGTTTTACCTGCTTTGAAATTCATATAAATGGAAACTTACATTACATACACATTTCTGCCTGGCTATTTACACAGAGCATAATATTTGTAAGATTCAACAATGCTCTGTGTATTGGCAGTTTATCCATTTTTCTTAAATTTTAAAATTTTGGTATCAGTAATGTACATATACGTGAACATTATGCTTAATAGACTCCCGCAACTATCAAGTCCCCCCAAATACCCCATTAGAGTCACTGTCTATCATCATAGTAAGATGCTATAGAATCATTACTTGTCTTCTCTGTATTTACTGCCTTTCCCGTTCCCCCACCCCCAACATTATGTGTGCTAATCATACTGCCTCATTTTCCCGCTTATCCCTCCCTTACAATCCACCCTCCCCAGTCCCTTTCCCCTTGGTAACTGTTAGTCCATTCTAGGGTTCTGTGGACCTGCTGCTGTTTTGTTCCTTCAGTTTTTTCTTTGTTCTTATACTCCACAGATAAGTGAAATCATTTGATACTTGTCTTTATCTGCCTGGCTTATTTCACTGAGAATAATACCCTCTAGCTCCATCCATGTTGTTGCAAATGGTAGGATTTGTTTTCTTCTTATGGCTGAATATTCCATTGCGTATATGTACCACATATTCTTTTTTTTGTTTTTTTTTTGAGAGGGCATCTCTCATATTTATTGATCAAATGGTTGTTAACAACAATAAAATTCTGTATAGGGGACTCAATGCACAATCATTAATCAACCCCAAGCCTAATTCTCAACAGTCTCCAATCTACTGAAGCATAACGAACAAGTTCTTACATGGAGAACAAGTTCTTACATAGTGAATAAGTTCTTACATGGTGAACAGTGCAAGGGCAGTCATCACAGAAACTTTCGGTTTTGATCACCCATTATGAACTATAAACAATCAGGTCAAATATGAATATTCGTTTGATTTTGATACTTGATTTATAGGTGAATTCCACATTTCTCCTTTATTATTATTATTATTGTTATTATTATTATTATTATTATTATTTTAAATAAAATGCTGAAGTGGTAGGTAGATGCAAAATAAAGGTAGAAAACATAGTTTAGTGCTGTAAGAGGGCAAATGTAGATGATCAGGTCTGTGCCTATAGACTAAGTATCACTCCAAGCTAGACAAGGGCAATAAAACATCCACGTATGCAGAAGATTTCTCTCAAAACAGGGGGAGTGAGGTTCTAAGCCTCACCTCTGTTGATCCCCAATTTCTCACCTGATGGCCCCCCTGCGACTGTGCCTGTCTTAGGTTGTTCCTCCCTTGAGGAATCTTACCCATCTCTGGCTAACCAGTCATCTTCCGGGGCCATACAGGGAAATGTAAAGTTGGTAAGTGAGTGAGAAGCAATATTGTTTGAAAAGGTTAGCTTTTTACTTCTTTGCAGATTTATGCCCTGTGGCTTTTATGTCCAGTATTTGTCTTGAGGTATCTTTACCACTTGGAAGAATTATGATACTCGATAATTTCGTTATGAGGCACGAATTCTACTTAAGGGTTGTAATTAGGAAGGAAGAAGAAAAGCTATAGAGGTAGCAGACGGAAGAAAACATGGGAAGATTGATTATTTCTTTGACATATCTTCTTGTAGAGTAACATAAGCATGTATAGGTTTTAAACTACTTAAATTGTGCACACACATTAACATAATAGGAATACAGCTACATAACCAAAGCAGACCTACAACTACCAGCCATCTCCAGTGAAACCAAGAAAACCAGTACGGCACCTTAGGCATTTGTGAAAACTTATCAATGATATGATGGATATTGTCTAGCTGAATTTGAATAGTTTGAGAAAAATCAGATAAATTAAAACAACACATTCCTGGGAACTGTTCACATCCCATATGTCCTTTCAACAGTAGATAGTCTGTAGTCACAAGATTTTGGAGCGCTGCAACTTGCACTTCTCCTAATTCTTGGTTGAGTTCCAACAGTATAGATCCAGTCAAATTTGTTGTTTTTCTATATGCACAGGCCAGCTTAGATATCTCCTTCTTCACTAACCAACTTTACATTTCCCTGTATGGCCCTGGAAGATGACTGGTTAGCCAGAGACGGGTAAGATTCCTCAAGGGAGGAACAACCTAAGACAGGCACAGTCGCAGGGGGGCCATCAGGTGAGAAATTGGGGATCAACAGAGGTGAGGCTTAGAACCTCACTCCCCCTGTTTTGAGAGAAATCTTCTGCATCCGTGGATATTTTGTTGCCCTTGTCTAGCTTGGAGTGATACTTAGTCTATAGGCAAAGACCTGATCATCTACAATGGCAAGTCCAGGAACGAGTGGGATGAATGCAACTACAACTGCAAGAGCACCAGCATCTTTGTTGAAGTTTTTTGATGTTCATCTTCTGGAATGACACTTTCAGAGAATGTTGATGTTGGAAGTTCTTCTTCATATCGTATCTTAATTCGTTTTCTGGGTAGCCAAATTAGGCTTTGATCCTCTGTATAAACACAAACAAACCCTTTGCCCACACTTTGATATGCCCTTTATATCATTGTGAAGAACTTATTGGAGATCACCACAGAGGAACTGCTGTTTTTTTTTTAAGAGAAAGGAATATTATCAGAAAAATGTACTTCCATAGCTGATCATCTGACACCCTTTAAATGATTAAAATTAAGGATATTTAAAACATGCTTTAATCGTTGATTTACAGTTAGTTTTATCCTATCAGGGAGTAATCCCCCTTTTCTTTCTTTTTTTTTTGTTATCATTAATCTACAATTACATGAAGAATATTATGTTTACTAGGCTTTCCCCTATACTAGGTCCCCCCCACAAACCCCTTTACAGTCACTGTCTATCAGCATAGCAAAATGTTGTAGAATCACTACTTGTCGTCTCTGTCTTGTACAGGCCTCCCCTTTTTCCCACCCCTCCAATATGCATGCCAATCATAATAGTCCCTTTCTTCTTCTGCCCCCTTATCCCTCCCTACCCACCCATCCTCCCCAGTCCCTTTCCCTTTGGTACCTGTTAGTCCATTCTTGGGTTCTCTGATTCTGCTGCTGTTTCGTTCCTTCAGTTTTTCCTTTGTTCTTATACCCCACAGATGAGTGAAATCATTTGGTATTTCCCTTTCTCCGCTTGGCTTATTTCAAAGAGCAAAATACCCTCTATCTCCATCCATCTTGTTGCAAATAGTAGGATTTATTTTCTTCTTATGGCTGAGATATATTACATTGTGTATATGTACTACAACTTCTTTATCCATTCATCTACTGATGGACACTTAGGTTGCTTCCAATTCTTGGCTATTGTAAATAGTGCTGCGATAAACATAGGGGAGCATCAGTCTTTTTCAAACTTGAGTGCTGCATTCTTAGGGTAAATTCCAAGGAGTGCAATTCCTGGGTCAAATGGTAAGTGAACTTTGAGCATTTTGAGGAACCTCCATACTGCTTTCCACAATGGTTGAACTAATTTACATTCCCAACAGCAGTGTAGGAGGGTTCCCCTTTCTCCACAACCTCGCCAACATTAGTTGTTGTTTGTCTTTTGGATGGCAGCCATCCTTACTGGCGTGAGGTGATACTTCATTGTGGTTTTAATTTGCATTTCTCTGATAATTAGCGATGTGGAACATCTTTTCATGTGTCTGTTGGCCATCTGTATTTCCTTTTTGGAGAACTGTCCAGTTCCTCTGCCCATTTTTTAATTGGATTATTTGTTTTTTGTTTGTTGAGGTGGGTGAGCTCTTTATACATTTTTGACGTCAAGCCTTTATTGGATCTGTCATTTACAAATATATTCTCCCGTACTGTAGGGTACCTATTTGTTCTATTGATGATGTCTTTTGCTGTACAGAAGCTTTTCAGCTTAATATAGTCCCACTTGTTCATTTTTGCTGTTGTTTTCCTTGCCTGGGGAGATATGTTCAAGAAGAGGTCACTCATGTTTATGTCTAAGAGGTTTTTGCTATGTTTTTTTCTAAGAGTTTTATGGTTTCATGACTTACATTCAGGTCTTTGATCCATTTTGAATTTACTTTTGTGTATGGGGTTAGACAATAGTCCAGTTTCGTTCTCCTACATGTAGCTGTCCAGTTTTGCCAGCACCATCTGTTGAAGAGACTGCCATTTCGCCATTGTATGTCCATGGCCCCTTTATCAAATATTAATTGACCATATATGTTTGGGTTAATGTCTGGAGTCTCTAATCTGTTCCACTGGTCTGTGGCTCTGTTCTTGTGCCAGTACCAAATTGTCTTGATTACTATGGCTTTGTAGTAGAGCTTGAAGTTGGGGAGTGAGATCCAACCTACTTTATTTTTCATTCTCAGGATTGCTTTGGCTATTCGGGGTCTTTGGTGTTTCCATATGAATTTTTGAATTATTTGTTAAAAGTTCATTGAAGAATGTTGCTGGTAATTTGGTAGGGATTGCATCAAATCTGTATATTGCTTTGGGCAGGATGGCCATTTTGATGATATTAATTCTTCCAAACCACGAGCATGCGATGAGTTTCCATTTGTTAGTGACCTCTTTAATTTCTCTTGAGAGTGACTTGTAGTTATCAGGGTATAGGTCTTTCACTTCTTTGGTTAGGTTTATTCTTAGGTATTTTATTCTTTTGATGCTATTGTGAATGGAATTGTTTTCCTGATTTCTCTTTCTATTGGTTCATTGTTAGTATATAGGAAAGCCAGATTTCTGTGTGTTAATTTTGTATCCTGCAACTTTGCTGTATTCTGATATCAGTTCTAGTAGTTTTGGAGTGGAGTGTTTAGGGTTTTTTATGTACAATATCATGTGATCTGCAAATAGTGACAGTTTAACTTCTTCTTTACCAATCTGGATTCCTTGTATTTCTTTGTTTTGTCTGATTGCCGTGGCTAGGACCTCCAGTACTATGTTAAATAACAGTGGGGAGAGTGGGCATCCCTGTTTTGTTCCCGATCTCAGAGGAAAAGCTTTCAGCTTCTCGCTGTTCAGTATAATGTTGGCTGTGGGTTTATCATATATGGCCTTTATTATGTTGAGGTAGTTGCCCTCTATACCCATTTTGCCGAGAGCTTTTATCATGAATGGATGTTGAGTTTTGTCAAATGTTTTTTCAGCATCTATGGAGATGATCATGTGGTTTTTGTCTTTCTTTTTGTTGATGTGGTAGATGATGTTGATGGATTTTGAATGTTGTACCATCCTTGCATCCCTAGGATAAATCCCACTTGGTCATGGTGTATGATCCTTTTGATATATTTTTGAATTCGGTTTGCTAATATTTTATTCAGTATTTTTGCCTCTACATTCATCAGGGATATTGGTCTGTAATTTTCTTTTTTGGTGGGGTCTTTGCCTGGTTTTGGTATTAGGGTGATGTTGGCTTAATAGAATGAGTTTGGGAGTATTCCCTCCTCTTCTATTTTTTGGAAAACTTTAAGGAGAATGGTATTATGTCTTCTCTGTGTGTCTGATAAAATTCCGAGGTAAATCCATCCAGCCCGGGGGTTTTGTTCTTGGGTAGTTTTTTTATTACCGTTTCAATTTCTTCGGTCATAATTGGTTTGTTTAACTTCTGTGTTTCTTCGTTGGTCAGTCTTGGAAGGTTGTATTTTTCTAGGAAGTTGTCCATTTCTTCTAGGTTTTCCAGCTTGTTGGCATATAGGTTTTCATAGTAGTCTTTAATAATACTTTGTATTTCTGTGGAGTCTTTTGTGATTTTCCGTTCTCATTACTGATTCTGTTGATTTGTGTTGATTCTCTTTTTCTCTTAATAAGTTTGGCTAGAGGCTTATCTATTTTGTTTATTTTCTCAAAGAAACAGCTCTTGGTTTCATTGATTTTTGCTATTGTTTTATTTTTCTCAATTTTCTTTATTTCTTCTCTGATCTTTATTATGTCCCTCCTTCTGCTGACTTTAGGTCTTATTTGTTCTTCTCTTTCCAGTTTCGATAATTGTGATGTTAGACTATTCATTTGGGATTGTTCTTCCTTCTTCAAGTCTGCCTGGATCGCTATATACTTTCCTCTTAAGATTGCTTTCGCTGTGTCCCACATAAGTTGGGGCTTTGTGTTGTTGCTGTCATTCGTTTCCATATATTGCTTGATCTCTATTTTAATTTGGTCATTGATCCATTGATTATTTAGGAGCATGTTGTTAAGCCTCCATGTGTTTGTAAGCCTTTTTACTTTCTTTGTACAATTTATTTCTAGTTTTATAACTTTGTGGTCTCAAAAGTTGGTTGGTAGAATTTCAATCTTTTGGAATTTACTGAGGCTCTTTTTGTGGCCCAATATGTGGTCTATTCTGGAGAATGTTCCATGTGCACTTGAGAAGAATGTGTATCCTGTTGCTTTTGGATGTAGAGTTCTATAGATGTCTATTAGGTCCATCTGTTCTAGTGTATTGTTCAGTGCCTCTGTGTCCTTACTTATTTTCTGTCTGGTGGATCTATCCTTCAGAGTGAGTGGTGTGTAGAAGTCTCCTAAAATGAGTGTACTGCATTCTATTTCCTCCTTTAATTCTGTTAGTATTTGTTTCACATATGCTGGTACTCCTGTGTTGGGTGCATATATATTTATAATGGTTATATCCTTTTGTTGGACTGAACCCTTTATCATTATGTAATGTCCTTCTTTATCTCTTGTTACTTTCTTTGTTTTGAAGTCTATTTTGTCTGATACTAGTACTGCAACACCTGCTTTTTTCTCCTTGTTGTTTGCATGAAATATCTTTTTCCATCCCTTGACTTTTAGTCTGTGCATGTCTTTGGGTTTGGGGTAAGTCTCTTGTAGGCAGCATACGGATGGGTCTTGCTTTTATATCCATTCTATTACTGTGTCTTATGATTGTTGCATTCAGTCCATTTACATTTAGGGTGACTATTGAAAGACATGTACTTATTGCCATTGCAGGCTTTAAATTCGTGGTTACCAAAGGTTCAAGGTTAGCCTCTTTAGTATCTTACTGCCTAACTTAGCTCGCTTATTGAGCTGTTATATACACTGTCTGGAGATTTTCTTCTCTCCCTTCTTATTCCTCCTCCTCCATTCTTCATATGTTGGGTGTTATGTTCTGTGCTCTTCTTAGGAGTGCTCCCATCTAGAGCAGTCCCTGTAAGATACCCTGTAGAGGTGGTTTGTGGGAGGCAAATTCCCTCAGCTTTTGCTTGTCTGGGAATTGTTTAATACCTCCATCATATTTAAATGATAATTGTGCTGGATACCGTATTCGTGGTTCAAGGCCCTTCTGTTTCATTGCATTAAACATATCATGCCATTCTCTTCTGGCCTGTAAGGTTTCTGTCGAAAAGTCTGATGATAGCCTGGTGGGTTTTCCTTTATAGGTGACCTTTTTCTCTCTCGCTGCCTTTAAAACTCTTTCCTTGTCTTTGATCTTTGCCGTTTTAATTATTATGTGTCTTGGTGTTGTCCTCCTTGGGTCCTTTCTGTTGGGAGTTCTGTGTATTTCCGTGGTCTGTTCGATTATTTCCTCCCCCAGTTTGGGGAAGTTTTAAGCAATTATTTCTTCAAAGACACTTTCCATCCCTTTTTCTCTCTTCTTCTTCTTCTGCTACCCCTATAATACAGGTATTGTTCCTTTTGGATTGGTCACACAGTTCTCTTAATATTGTTTCATTCCTGGAGATCCTTTTATCTCTCTCTATGTCCGCTTCTATGCGTTCCTGTTCTCTGGTTTCTATTCCATCAATGGCCTCTTGCATCTTATCCATTCTGCTTATAAATCCTTCCAGAGTTTGTTTCACTTCTGTAATCTCCTTCCTGGCATCTGTGATCTCCCTCCGGACTTCATCCCTTAGCTCTTGCATATTTCTCTGCATCTCCGTCAACGTTTATGATTTTTATTTTGAATTCTTTTTCAGGGAGACTGGTTAGGTCTGTCTCCTCTGGTGTTGTCTCTGTGATCTTGGTTTGCCTGTAATTTTGCCTTTTCATGGTGATAGAAATAGTTTGCAGAGCTGGGACGACTGATGGCTGGAAGAACTTCCCTTCTTGTTGGTTTGTGGCCTTCCTCTCCTGGCAGAACAGTGACTTCTTGTGGCCTGTTCTGGGCAGCTGCATGCAGACAGGGCTTCTGATTCCTGCCCTGCTGCTATGGAGTTTATCTCTGCTGTTGCTGTGGGCATGGCCTGGTTCGGGCTGCTTCTCCAAAATGGTGGAGCTGCTTTGGAGGGTGAGTGGCAGGGAGGCTATTTATCTCCGTGAGGGGCCTCCGTGCTCCCTGCTGCCCAGGGGGTTAGAGTGCCCAGAGATCCCCAGATTCCCTGCCTCTGGACTAAGTGTCCCGCCCTGTCCCTTTAAGACTTCCAAAAAGCACTTGCCAAAACAAAACAAACAAAAAAATTAAATGAATAATAAAAAAAAAAGCCGCTCGGTTTTCTTTGTTCTCAGGCGCTGGCCTCAGGGACCTGCTCACCGGTCTTGCTGCCCTGTTTCCCTAGTATCCAGGACCCCACGCATGCACTGTGTCTCTGCTCTGGTCTGGATGGCTGGGGCTGGGTGTTCAGCAGTCCTGTGCTCCCTTCTTCTTCCCGGCTCCGACTCCACTCCTCCCGCTGGGAGCTGGGGGGGAGGGGCGCTTGGGTACCACTGGGCTGGGGCTTTTATCTTACCCCCTTCATGAGGTGCTAGGTTCTCGCAGGTGTGGATGTGGTCTGGATGTTCGCCTGTGTCCTCTGGTCTCTATTCTAGGAAGAGTTGTCTTTGTTATATTTTCATAAATATATGTGGTTTTGGGAGGAGATTTCCACTGCTCTACTCACGCCGCCATCTTGGCTCCGCCTCTTTACCACATATTCTTTATCCATTCATCTACTGATGGACTCTTAGGTTACTTCCATTTCTTGGCTATTATAAATAGTGCTGCAATAAACATAGGAGGGCATGTCTTTTTCAAACGGGGCTGCTGCATTCTTAGGGTAAATTCCTAGGAGTGGAATTCATAGGTCAAATGGTATTTTTATTTTTCATTTTTTGAGGAACCGCCATACTGCTTTCCACAATAGTTGAACTAATTTACATTCCCACCAGTAGTGTAGGAAGGTTCCCCTTTCTCCACAACCTCGCCAACATTTGTTGTTGTATTTTGGGTGTTGGCCATCCTAACTGGTGTGAGCTCATTGTGGTTTAATTTGCATTTCTATGATGATTAGCAATGTGGAGCATCTTTTCATGTGCCTGTTTGCCATCTGAATTTCTTCTTTGGAGAACTGTCTGTTCAGATCCCCTGCCCATTTTTGAACTGGCTTATTTGCTTTTTGTTTGTTGAGGTGCCTGAGCTCTTTATATATTTTGGATGTCAACCCCTTATCAGATATGTCATTTATGAACATATTTTTCCATAGTGTAGGATGTCTTTTTGTTCTACTGATGGTGTTCTTTGCTGTACAGAAGCTTTTTAGTTTGATATAGTTCCACTTGTTCATTTTTACTTTTGTTTCCCTTGCTTGGGGAGATATGTTCATGAAGAAGTTGCTCATGTTTATGTCCAACAGATTTTTGCCTATATTTTTTTCTAAGAGTTTTAAGGTTTCATGACTGACATTCAGGTCTTTGATCCATTTTGAGTTTACTTCTGTGTACGGGGTTAGACAATGATCCAGTTTCATTCTCTTACATGTAGCTTTCCAGTTTTGCCCATACCAGCTGTTGAAGAGGCTGTCATTTCTCCCACTGCATATCCATGGCTCCTTTATCGTATATTAATTGACTATACATGCTTGAGTTTATATCTGGACTCTCTATTCTGTTCCATTGGTCTATGGGTCTGTTCTTGTGCCAGAACCAAATTGTCTTGATTACTGTGGCTTTGTAGTAGAGCTTGAAGTCAGGGAGCATAATTCAGCCTGCTTTATTCTTCCTTCTCAGGGTTGCTTTGGCTATTCAGGTTTTTTGTCATTCCATATGAATTTTAGAATTATTTGCTCTAGTTCATTGAAGAATGCTGTACATATTTTGATAGGGATTGAATTGAATCTGTAGATTGCTTTAGGCAGGATGGCCTTTTTGACAATATTAATTCTTCCTAGCCAAGAGCATGGGATGGATTTCCATTTATTAGTGTCCTGTTTAATTTCTCTTAAGAGTGTCCCATAGTTTTCAGGGTATAGGTCTTTCACTTCCTTGGTTAGGTTTATTCCTAAGTATTTTATTCTTTTTGATGTAATTGTGAATGGAATTGTTTTCCTGATTTCTTTCTGCTAGTTTATCCTTAGTGTATAGGAATCCAACACATTTCTGTGTATTAATTTTGTAACCCCCAACTTTGCTGAATTCAGATATTAGATCTAATAGTTTTGGAGTGGATTCTTTAGGTGTTTTATGTAAAATATCATGTCATCTGCAAACAGGGATAGGTTGACTTCTTCCTTGCCTATCTGGATGCCTTTATTTCTTTGTGTTGTCTGATTGCCATGGTTAGGACCTCCAGTACTATGCTGAATAAAAGTGGGGGGAGTGGGCATCCTTGTCTTGTTCCCAATCTTAAAGGAATAGCTTTCAGCTTCTTGCTGTTAAGTATGATGTTGGCGGTGGGTTTGTCATATATGGCCTTTATTATGTTCAGGTACTTGCCCTGTATACCCATTTTGTTGAGAGTTTTTATCATGAATCGATGTTGAATTTTGTCCAATACTTTTTCAGCATCTATTGACATGATCATGTGTTTTCTACGCTCCTTATTGTGCATGTATTTTACAATAGTGATTGATTTACAAGTATTATACCATCCTTTCACCTGGGGAACAGATCTCACTTGATCATGCTGGATGATCCTTCTGATGTATTTTTGAATTTGGTTTGCTAATATTTTCTTGAGCGTTTTTGAGTCTATGTTCCTTAGGGATATTGGTCTATACTGTCTTTCCTAGTAGTGTCTTTATTTGATTTTCATATGAGGAACACTAGCCTCACAGAATAAGTTTGGAAGTATTCCCTCCTACTTTTTGGAATATTTTGAGAGGAATGAGTACTAGCTCTTCTTTAATGTTTGGTAGAATTCATCTGTGAAGCCATCTGTTTCTGGACTTTTCTTTGTTGAGAGTGTTTTGATTGCCAATGAAATTTCATTCCTGGTGACTGGTCTTTTCAATTTTGCTTCTTCTTGGGTCAGTCTTTGAAGGTTATATTTTTCTAGGAATTTGTCCATTTCTTCTAGGTTGTCCAATTTATTGGCAATTTTTTGGAGTATTCTCTAATAATTCTTTGTATTTCTGTGGTATCTGTTGTGACTATTCCTTCTTCATTTCTGATTTTATGTATTTTTGTAGTCTCACTTTTTTTTTAAAAGTCTGGCTAGGGGTTTATCTATTTTGTTTATCTTCTCAAAGAACAACCATTTGGTTTAATGCATTTTTTTCTACTGTTTAATTCTTCTCTATTTTCTTTATTCTGTCTGATTTTAATTATGTCCTGCCTTCTATTAAATTTCTATTTCATTTGTTTTCTTTTACTAGTTTCTTTAATTGTGAGTTTAGACTGTTTACTTGGGATTGTCTTGTCTCTTGAAGTAAGCCAGTATGGCAATGTACTTTTCTCTTAGATCTGCCTCTGCCACCTCCCACATGTGCTGGGATGTTTTGTTTCTGTTTCCATTTGTCTCCATGTGTTGCTTTGTTTTAATTTGTTCATTGATCCACTGATTATTTAGAAGCATGTTGTTTAGCCTCCATGTGTTTGTAGGCTATTTTCTTTAATTTGTGGTTGGTTTCATACCACTGTAGTCTGAAAAGCTGCTTGATACAATTTCAATCTTTTTAAATTTATTGATGCTCTTCTTGTGGCCTAGTGTGTGATCTATTCTGTAGAGTATTCCTTGTACACTTGAGAAAAAATGTGTATCCTGAAGCTTTTGGGTGGAATCTTCTGTAGAAATGTGTTAAGTACATTTAATCTAATGTAGTATTCAGTGCCTCTGTTTTCTTATTTATTGTTTGGTTGATCTGTCTGTTGATGTGAGTGGTGTGTTAAAGTCTCCTAAAATGAATGTACTGCAGTCTATTTTCCCCTTTAATTCTGTTAGTATTTGTTTTATATATTTAGAAGTTCTATGTTGGGTGCATAGATATTTAAAATGGTTATATCCTCTTATTGGATTGACCCCTTTATCATGATGTAATGTCCTTGTCTCTTGTTAGTTTCTTTTTCTTGAAATCTATTTTGTCCACGTACTGCTACCCCTGCTTTTTTGCATGAAATATCATATTATTATTTGCATGAAATATCTTTTCCATCCCTTCAATTTTAGTCTGTGTATGTCTTTGGGTCTAAAATGTGTTTCCTGTAGGCAGCATACAGAGGGGTCTTGTTTCTTTATCCGTTCTGCCACTCTGCCTTTTGATTGGTACATTCAGTCCATTTACATTTAAGGTAATTGATAGGTATGTACATATCACCATTTAATTGTTTTCTTCTTTTTATAGCTTCTCTGTTGCTTTTTTCCCCTCTTATTCTATTCTCTTGTTATTTGGTGGTTTTCTTTAGTGCTGTGGTTGGATTTCTCTTAATTTTTTGTCTATCTATTACAGGCTTTAGGTTTGTGATTACCAAAGGTTCAAGGAGAGCTTCCTGACTATATAGCAGTCTGTATTAAGTTGATGATTGCTCTATTTCAAAAACAATTTGAAAGTACTTTTCTGCTTCCTTCTCTTCCACACTTTATGTATTAGATGTCATAATCTGCACTTTTTGTGTATCCCTTGACTGATTTTGTGTAAAGTTATGGTTACACATTCTGTTTTAATTTCATATTTGTTTGGTAATTAATTGGTCTACTACCTTTACTGTGGGTTTATTTTTGAAACTATTTAGACTTAGGAACATTCCCATCTACAACAGTCTCTTTAACATATCCTGTAGTGCTAGTTTAGTGGTTATAAATTCTTTGAGCCTTTTTTATGTGGAAATTGTTTAATCCCTGCTTCAAATTTAAATAATAATCTTGCCAGGTAGAGGATTCTTGGTTGGCTGACCTGTTTCAGTACATTAAATATTTCATGCCACTCCCTTCTGGCCTGTAACATTTCTGCTCAGAAGTCTACAGATAGCCTGATGGAGTTTCCCTTACAAGTAATCTTTTCTCTCTCTCTGGCTTCTTTCAATACTCTCCTTATCCTCAATCTTTGTCATTTTAATTATTGTGTATCTTGGTGTTGTCTTCCTGGGATTCCTTTTGTTAGGGGCTCTTTGAGCTTCCTTGACCTGAGTGATTATTCCTTCCGTAGATAGTGGAAGTTTTCAACAAGTATTTTCTCAAAGAGGCTTTCTATTCCTTTGTCTCTCTCTTCTCCTTCTGGTACGCCTTTTACGTGAATACTGTTTTGTTTGGATTGATCTCCCAGCTCTCTTAGCATTCTTTCATTCCTAGAAATTCTTTTGTCTGTTCCTCAGCTTCATTGTGTTCCTGTTCTCTAGTTTCCATCTCATTGTCTCCTCTATTTGCAGCTATTATTCATTCCCTCCATCGCATATTTCATTTCAGTTACTGTATTATTCAGCTGAGTGGCTTTTTCAGCTCTCATATCTCCTTGTTGAAGTCCTCTCTGAGATCTTCAATATTTTACTGCAGATTGGTGAGCATATTTATGACTGTTACTTTGAAATCTTTATCAATAGGATTGGTGACGTCCATTTCATTTAGCCCTGTTTCAGGTGTATTATAGAACATATTCCTTCACCATCTCTTTTTGTTATGGTTTCTGTGTTTCTCTTTGTATTAGACAGATATGCTCTGGTTTCTGGTCTAGAGAGTAATGGCTTTATGAAGAAGGCCCAAGAAGAAGCAAAGGCTCAGGACTCATTCCTCTCCACTACCTCATTCTCTGCTGTGCAGCCCCAGTTGTTGGTGGTGGGCAATAGGCAGGGCTGCCTGTTTTTCTGCTGGCAGTGGTTTATCTCAGTCCGCTGAGTCCAGCAGTTTCCCTCAGCTGGCCCTCTGTGATCAGAGCAGTGGCTTCTGCTGGGATCATTGTGGGTGGGGCCAACTTCTGCTTGCCCTGCAGCAATGGAGGGGCTGCTGGGTTAATGGGGTCCATGGGAAAGTTGCACTGGGAGTTGCACCATGTCAGGGTGTGTGGACTTGCTGCAGCAAGGTGTGTAGCTGCACAGCACATAGGCTTGATGCATGGTGATGAGCCACATGGTAGAAGGGTGTGCAGGCATGCAGCAGTGGCAGTGGGTTGCATTTGGGGAGGGCAAATTGTGTATAGATGCAGCAAGTCACACTGTGGAAGGGCGCACAGGCATGCGTGGTAATGGTGAGTCATGTGGAGGGAGGTTGCACTTGTGGAAGTAGCAGGTGACCCATAGCAACAGCAAAGCATGCAGCACCAGGCTTTTCACCTGTGGGGAGGAAGGAGCTCTAGGAGCTGGCTTTTGTGGGTGCCTCACTAATTGGGCTGTGACAGGGCCAAGAGGGCTGGGAGAGCCTCCCTCTGCCCACCAGGCAGCAAAGTTCAATGCTGTTGGGCCAAGTGGGCTGGTGTGCCAGCAGTGCACATGGAAGTGCATTGTGGCTGAGCCACCAGTGAGAGGGATGGAGCGTCTTGGGCTCCCAAGAGTGGATGACCTGTTGGGCTGAGGGAGGGCTGGGAAAGTGTGTCTACCTGCCCTTTCTCTGTGGAGAGCTCCATCCAAACCTCACTGCTCTGGCAACCTTCCCCCTATGCTGGGAAATCTTTCAAACTGTTGCCTTTGCTTCGAGTCTCAGTGAGACCAGCAGAGCATACCTTTTGTCTACAAGTGGCTGGAGTTTCAGCCTCCCAGTGTTCCAACTGTCCCTGGTGTCCAGCCCCACAAGTCACCATAACCCAATGCAACATTGACTTATGCTCCCAGAGCAGATTTCCAGGGCAAGGTATGCAGAGTTCCTGAGAACCTATGCCCTCTGTTCCTCTTCCTCCTGCCTGTGGGCTTGGATGGGGGAATGGCTTGGGTCCTGCTTGATCATGGCTCTGCCACTTTACCCTTTTCTGTGTGGTCTTCTCTTTATCCTCAGGTGTAGGTAGTCTGTTCTGCAGTATTCAGGTTATTTTCAGGTTTAGCTGTATTTGTTGTAGTTGCTTCCTTGGTGTGTGTGAAGGAGGATGTTTCCACCTTGCCTTCCTACTCCGCCCTCTTCTTACCTCTATTATCAGTTTATTCATTTTTATTGCTAAGTTATGTTTCATTGCATGAATGTACCACATATTCCATTGCCCTGTGGGTGAGCATTTGGATTTATTTCCAGCTTTTGGCTATGATTCTGAATAGTGATGCTACATTTTGTGTAAGTCTTGGTGTAATTTTTTTAAATGCATAACTTCTTTCTGTTGCATATATACCCAGGAGTGGTTTTGATGGGTCATAAGGAAGGCATATATTTCGCTAAATAGCTATAACAAATAAATAGTTTTCCCAAGTGGCCATACTAGTTTATACTCCCACCAACATTGAGTTCCAGTTGTTTCACATCCTTGCCATCAATCTGTATCATCCATCCATTTAATACTAACCATTCTGTTAATGTAGGGGGGTACTGATATGTAGGGGTATCTCACTGTGGTTTTAATTTGCATTTCCTTTTTAATATTAAGCCTAATAATTTTTCTCTCTTAGAATTAGAATGGCAAAAAGATCTCACCTCATTAATCTATTTAAAATTTCTGTATGAATGAAGGGGACAGAGTCCTGACAAGCGGAGAGAAATGTGGCTTTACCTTTACTGTCTTAACAAAAGTGATCTTTTGAAGACCCCCTTTTTCTGTGGATCATTTTGGTCTGTGCCTAGTCAACCTACGCAGTTGACTTTAACCATATAATTTCCTGTTTTATAGGTATTTCAGTCTAGTGTTCTTTCATTTCTGCCTGAAGGATTCCCTTTAGCATCTGCTCTAGTAGGTAGGCCTACTACTGATGAATCCTTTCATGTTTTGTTTGTGGTGACTGTCTGATTTTTCCCTCATTTTTGAAGGATGGTTTTGGTAGATAGAGAAGTCTTAGTGTAGTTTTTTCCTTTCAGTACTGTGAACATGTCATCCCACTGCCTTCTGGAATCCATGGTTTCTAATGAAAAGGCAGCTGTTACTCTTACTGAGGATCCCTTGTATGGCATGAGTCCTTTTCTCTTGCTGCTTTGTCATTTGAAATTTAATTATGATGTTTCTTGGTGTGGACTTCTTTGGTTTTACCCTACTTGGAGTTTACTTAACTTCTTAGATGTGCAGAAACATGTTCTTTATTAAAATCGGAGTTTTTTTGGCCAATGTTTCCTCAAATATTCTTCCTGCCCAATTCAGTGTCTCCTTTCCTAGTAGGATTCCCTTTATGCATATGTTGGTACACATGATGGTGTCCCACAGGTCTTGTAGGTACTGTATGACTTTTTTTCCTCTTCCTCAAATTGGTTACTAGCAACAAACTTATCTTTAGGTTTGCTGATTTCTTTCTTCTAGTTAAAATTTCCTCTTGGGCCTGATGAGTGAATTTCTCATTTCAGTTATATTTTCAACTCCAGAATTTCTATCTGGTTTGTTATTACAGTTCTCTTTATTTGATATTCTCTATTGTTCTCATACTTTGCTTCATTATTTTATTTTATTTTTATGAAATTGTATATATTTAAGGTATTTAACATGGTGTTCAGATATACCTAACACTGTGAAATGGTAAGTAAAGATAATGATCATATACATCACCTTTATGTGTGTGTTAAGAATATTTAAGATCTATTCTCTTAGCAAATTTGAAGTATACAACACAGTACTATTAATTACAGTCACCATACTATATTTTAGATCTCAAGAACATATTCATCCTGCATAACTAAAACTTCCTAACCTTTAAGCAACACCATTCCATTTCCCCAAACACCTATCCCCTGGCATAACCACAATTCTACTTTTTATTTCTACGAATTTGACTTCTTAAGATTCCACATACATATGAAATCATACAGTATTTGTCTTTCTCTGTCTGCTTTACTTCATTTAATGTAATGTATTCCAAGTTCATCCATGTTTTTGCAAATGGCAGGAGTTCCTTTGTTTTTAAGGCTGAATATTATTTCATTATGAATGTATACCACAACTTCTTTATCCATTCATGATCTATCAATACTTAATTTGTTTCCATAATTGGGCTATTGTGAATAAAGCTTCAATGAATATGGGAGTGCAGATATCTCTTTAAGATACTGATTTCATTTCCTTTAAATGTATACCTGGAAGCAGGGTTGCTACAACATGTGGCATGTCGTTTCGATTTTTTGAGGAACCTCCATGCTGGTTTTCCATAATTTACCAATTTATATTCCCACTAACAGTGTACAAGGATTCCCTTGCCTCCATATTCTTGCCAATACTTTTAATCTTTGGCCTTTTTTATAATAGCCATAACAGGTGTGATATATCTCACTGTTTTGACTTGCATTTCCCTGCTGATTATCATGTTGAGCAACTTTTCATATACCTGTTAGCTATTTATATATCTTCTCTGGAGAAATGTGTACTCAAATCCTTTGCCCATTTTTAAATTGGGCTATTTAGTTCTTTGCTATGGAGCTGTATGTTTCTTATATAGTTCAGATTTTAACCATATATCACATGTGGTCTGCAAACATTTTCCTCCATTCTGTAGGCTTTTTCATTTTGCTGATTGTTTCCTACGCTATGCAGAATATCTTTCTAGTTTGATTCAATCAAGTTATTCATTTTTGCTTTTACTGCATGTGCTTTTGGTATCATATCTAAAAATCATTGCCAAGATCAACATTACGGAGTTTTCCCTTATGTATTCTTCTATGAGCTTTATTTCAGGTATTGTGGTTAAGTTTAATCCACTCTGAGCTGATTTTTGTGTCTGGTGTAAGGAAAATGTTCATTGTCATTTTTTTGCATGTGGATATCCAGGTTTCCCAGCACTCTGTATTGAAGAGACTATCTCTTCCCCCATTGTGTATTCTTGGTGTCCTCATTAAAGTTGACTGTATGTGCATGGACTTATTTCTGGGCTCTCTATTCTGTTCCATTGGTCTATGTGTCTGTTTTTATGTAAGTACAGTACTGTTTTGATTATTATTGTTTTGTAATATAACCTGAAACCTAAAAGTATGATACCTCCAGCTTTATTCTTTCTCAAGATTGCTTTGGCTATTTGGTGTTTCTGTGGTTCCATATGAGTTTTAGCATTTTTTTCTATTTTTGTGGAAAATGTCATTGGAATTTTGATAGGAATTGTACTGAATCTGTAGATCACTTTGGGTAGCATGGACATTTTAACAATATTAATTATTCCAATACATGAACACAGTATATTTTTCAATTTATTTGTGTCTTTTCCTATTTTTTTCAACAACTGTTCATGGTTTTCAGTGTAAAGATCATTGGTTAAATTTATTTCTAAGTACTCTATTTTTTTAAACTATTGTAAATAGGATTGTTTACTTGATTTCATTTTTGGATAGTTCATTATTTGTGTAAAGAAACAGCAGATCTTTACATGTTGATTTTCTGTACTGCAACTCTACTGAACTTATTAGTTCTAACATATTTTTAATAGAATCTTTAAAGTTTTCTATATATATAATACTCATGTTATCTGCAAACAGAGGTAGTTTTCTTTCTTTCTTTCCAATTTGTATGCCTTTTATTTCTTTTTATTCTCTAACTGCTCTGGCTCTGACTTCCTGTACTATGTTAAATACAAGTGGTGAAAGGGGTCGTCTGTGCCTGAACCCGATCTTAGAAGAAAAGCTTTTAGTGTTTCCCCACTGATAATGATGTTAACTATGGGTTCCTCATAAATGCCCTTCACTGCATTGAACTAAGTTCCTTATATATCTACTTTGTTGAGAGCTTTAATAGTGAATGGATGTTGAACTTTGTTAAATACTTTTACTGAATCTAATGAAATGATCATGTGGTTTATCTTTCACTTTATTAAGCTGGTGTGTCACATTTATTGATTCAAGTATGTTGAATCATCCTTGCATTCAGGGATAAGTATCACTTGGTCAGGTGTATAAACATTCCAATGTGCTGTTGAATTCAATTGACTAGTATCTTATTGAGGATTTTTGCATCTATGTTCATCAGTGATTGGACTGCAGTTTTGTTTTCTTTGGTGTCTCTACCTTTGGAATATGTGATACTGGCATCATAAAATGAGTTGGGAAGTGTTCCTTCTATTTTTTGAGAGTTTAAGAAAGATTGGCATCAATTCCTGACAGTTTAGTAGAATTCACCATAAAGCCATCTGGTCCTGGGTCTTTCTTCATTGGAAATTTCTTTGATTACTGATTCAATTTCAAACCTCTTTAGGCTTTCTATTTCTTGAGTTATTTTGGTAAGTTGTATGTTTGTAAGAACTTATCCAATTCCTAAAAGTTATCTAATTTGCAATGTATAAATTGTTAATAAAAGTCTCTTATGATCCTTTTTCATTTGAGGCATCCATTGTAATGCCTCCTGTTTCATTTCGAATTTTGTCTTCCTCTTTTTTTGTCAGTCTAGCTTAATGGTTTGCTAGTTTTGCCTACTTTAGCAAAATACCAATTCTTAGTCTTTTTGATACTTTCTATGTTGCACTATTCTATTTCTGCTCTGATATTTATTATTGCCTTCCTTCTACTAACTTTGTGCTTAGTTTGTTCTTTTTCTAGGTAAAGATAGGTTGAGATTTGTTTTTCCCTTTTTAATATAAGTACTAACTGCTCTAAACTTTCCTCCTTGTACTGCTATTTCTGCATTCATAAGTTTTGTTATGTTGTATTTAAGTTTTCATTTGTCTCAAAATATTTTTTAAATTCCCTTTGAATTTCCTCTTTGACCCAAAGGTTATTCAAGAGTGTGTTTAGGTTCTAAATATTTGTGAATTTCCCCATTTTCTCAATATTAATGATTTCTAGTTTCATTCCATTGTGGTATGAAATGATAGGTGGAATGATTTTGATCTTAAATTTGTTAAGACTTGTTTTGCGACCAAACGTGATTTATCCTGAAGAACGCTCCATGTTCACTTAAAGAGAATGCGTATTCTGCTGTTGAGTGGAAGGTTCCAAATATGTCTGCAGGGCCATTTCATCTAAAGTGTTGCTAAAGTCAGCTGCATTTGTATAGATTTTCTGTCTGGATATTCTATTCATTATTGAAAGTTGGATAATAGAGTCGCCAACTATAATTGTATTGCTGTCAATTGCTCCCTTCAGATCTGTCAATATTTGTTTTATTCATTTACGTGTTGTGATGTTGTGTGTGTGTATATTTATAATAGTTATTGTAAGGCTGAGGGCACTGATGGGAAGAGCAAGCACATCGGACACTGACGTGCCAAAGTCCCCGGCTGCTGCCCCCTCCCACATCGGACACTGATGACGTGTCAAAGTCCCTGGCTGTTGCCCCCTCCCAACCTAAAAATGTGCCTCGGTCTAGCCAATCATCGCACCACCGTAAATCTAAGCTCTGCCTGCACCTACCTTCTTTAAAAACTCGCTGCCATCTGCTTACACGAGAATTTCACAGCCTCCATTTCTACGGACTGGGGAAATCTCACCCAAGTGTTTGCATTCAAATAAACTACCTGGCCCTTTGTTGCCTCTCTTCATCTGCTTATTTCAGCTGGAATTTATCTTACATTTGGTGCTGAAATCCCAGGAAGGAGCGTGAACGTGGGGCCCCAACTGGCCACCAGCAGCCCTGCCCCTCCTTCCCCGACCTGGGACGTCAGCCTGCTCTCTGCTGCATGCACTATTTTCTGGTGAGTCCCTCAGTTTCCCCCGGTCTGCTTCCCTTCCTAACTCCATTTCACATGGTCCGTTAGAAATCGTGCATACATCCAGGTTTGGGCATTCAGCCCATCCGTTGCGAGTATCCGGGATACTCGCCCCTGGCCCTGCAGTGTGAGAGACGTCCCTCACCCAGGCTCCCAGGCCGTCTCCCCTGACTTGGTGTGCTTGGGATGCTGGGCGCTCCTCTCAGTGGGATTAGTTGGGAAGTGGCGCAGACATGGGGAACCAGCCCTCTAAAGCAGAGGCTCAGACCCCATTGCAGTGTCTCATTTCTAATCTGGCTACTCTATATTTGTCCTGGGAAGTTCGCAAACGGAAGTTAGTCTTCATTTGCCCTCAGGCCTGGCCTCAGTATCCCTTGGACAATCAATCTTGCTGGTCCCCTGAGGGAAATTTCGATTTTGGCCTCATCACCGACTTAACAAATTATTGCCACCGAAGCGGAAAGTGGAGTGAAATCACATATGTGCAGGCCTTTTGGACTTTGTGCACCCATCCAGATCTATGTATTAAGTGTACTCCTTCCCAAGTTTTGTTGCCCCAGGCCTCCGCCAAGGACCGCCAATCTCTACCACTCCTATTATTGGGAGACTCTTCTCTGATGGACTCAGCAGAGTATCTTGGTTACACCCCTTCCCACTCCTCCAGGCCCACCGCGGGGGCCAGCTTCCTTCCTCATTGTTCATGTCCTCCATCTTGTTCTCCTTTTCACCCAGTCTCTCCTCCACCTTGTTCTCCTTCTCTTCCAGTCTCTCCTCCATCTTGTTCTTCTCTTCCAGTCTCTCCTTCTCTTCCAGTCTCTCCTCTGCCTTGTTCCCCTTCTCTTCTGGTCGCACCACCATTTTACTCCACAGGTGCCGACTCCACTTCAGATAAAACTCCCGATATCCTAGTCCCCTGCCTTCAAGTTCTGCACCGATTCCCAGGTTGTATCCCCCACTACCAAGGTCACCTCCTCCATCCCCTCATTCAAACTCACCACCATCTAGCCCTCCTGTAAGTAGCTCTAAGTCACAGCGGTCTCAAGCTCACGTGACAGCTCCTCTGAGAGAGGTAGCAGGAGCTGAAGGGGTAGTGCAGGTTCATGTTCCCTTTTCCCTGGCAGACTTGTCCCAAGTAGAAAAATTGGGGTCCTTTTCCTCCAACCCCGTATTGTTCGCTAAACAGTTTAAATATCTTACTCGAGCTTACAAGCTCACCTGGCATGATGTACATGTAGTCCTCCAATCCACTCTAACCCTGGAGGAATATGACTGTGTCACGTCAGTGGCACAGCACTGTGCCAACGAGGCCCATGCCACAGATGAGCGGGAACCTGTGGGCAGAGAAGCTATTCCTCTACAAGAACCCCTATGGGATTATAATTCTCCCAAGGGTGAAGCATGCCGGGATCGCATGGTTTGCTACTTATTGGCAGGTATGAACTCAACTGCCCAAAAACCTATCAATTATGATAAGCTTAGAGAAATTACCCAGAAACCTGACGAACCCATCAGAATTCCTCAAGCGCCTGAAAGAAACTCTAGGAGCTTTCACTAAGATTGACCCAGCCTCAGCATTAGGTTCCTCTGTTCTGGCCATGCATTTTATAACTCAGTCAACTCCTGACATCAGGCACAAGCTTAAAAAGGCTGAGGATGGTCCCCAGACCCCTCTAGGAGACCTGGTAGATATGGCATTTAAAGTTTTTCATGCCCGAGAAGACGAGAGCGAGAGGAGGTCAGCTGCCCGAATGGCAGAACAAACTCGTGCCTTAACAGCTGCTCTGCGGCCAGCTTGTGGAGATCGTTGGGGTGTCCCTGAAGATCGACTCGAACCTCTGGGTCCTTGCTTTCGGTGCGGTGAAGAAGGGCACTGGGCCCGGAAATGCCCCAACCCACGCAAACCGACCAAACCATGCCCCAGCTGTGGTAAGCGAGGTCATTGGAAAGCAGACTGTCCACTAGGGGATGGTCCTCCCCTGGCGGCAGAGTCCCGTGGGGGGCGGATGCCCTCGAAGGACTACCCTTCAGACCTGCTGAGCATCCATGAAGATTGAAGACACCTGGACTCGGACAACCCGATCACTCTCGCCGAGCCCGGGGCTAAGCTGTGGGTAGGGGGTAAGCCCATCTCCTTCTTGGTGGACACGGGGGCTACCTACTCTGTTCTCCCCTCCTTTAAAGGGCCTTTATACCCTGCCAAGGTCTCCATAGTTGGAGTCATGGGAACCTCCTCCAAGCCTTTAGAGACGGGCCCAGTAACCTGCACCTTTCAAAGCATCTCATTTACTCATTCCTTTCTAGTCATGCCTTCCTGTCCTGCCCCTCTGTTAGGACGGGATTTGCTCTATAAGTTAGGGGCCTCTATTTCCCTCCCACCCTTTAAATGCTTACAGGATGCCAGAAACTCCCTCGTTGCTTTAGTCAGCAAAGGAGAGTTAGACAACAGAGACCTGAGTCTCCCAACTCCCTGGACTGCTGTCAATCCAGTCGTGTGGGACACCTCCACCCCCGTGGTGGCAACCCACCACACCCCAGTTTTAATACGCCTTAAAGACCCATCCCACTTCCCTTCTTGGCCTCAATTTCCTATTTCACAGGCTCACCAAAGGGGACTACAGCCTATTGTTAATCATCTACTCTCGTGAGGGCTTTTAGTACCGACTAACTCTCCATGCAATACTCCCATCTTGCCGGTGAAAAAGCCTTCTGGAGCATATCGCCTCGTTCAAGACCTCTGAATAATTAACAAGGCTGTTATCCCCTTACACCCAGTGGTGTCTAACCCATATACTCTTCTGTCTCAGGTCCCATCTGGTACTTCTCATTTTACTGTACTAGAGCTTAAAGATGCCTTTTTCACTATACCTCTCCACTCAGAATTGCAGCTGCTATTTGCCTTCATGTGGGAAGACCCTGATACCTGTCAATCTAGACAACTGACCTGGACAGTTCTACCTTAAGGTTTTAGAGATAGCCCCCATCTTTTTGTACAGGCCCTGGCAGAAGATCTCTCGCAACATTCAATGGGCAAGAGTACTCTCCTCCAATATGTAGATGATCTTTTACTTTGCAGCCCCTCAAAAGAAGCATCAGTTCTAGACACCACATCTCTTCTTAATTTCCTGGCAGACATGGGATACAGAGTATCCCCTGCCAAAGCACAACTATCTGTACCCCAAGTTACATACGTCAGGCTAACTCTAACTCCCACCACTAAAGCCCTAATGGCGGACTGAATGGCTGCAATTAAAACTCTCTTGCCACCTACTTCAGGAGTCAAAATACTTTCTAGGATTAGTAGGGTTTTTCAGACACTGGGTGCCTAACTTTGCCCTTTTGGGCAGACCACTCTATGTGGCTGCTACAGAGACTCCTACTGGGGTACTAACTTCACCTACTGAAGTAGCTTCTGCTTTCAATCAGTTGTGGAATGCGTTGCTCTCATCCCCCCATTGATGCTCCCTGACCTAACCAAGCCCTTTACCCTATATACAGCAGAGAGTGCAGGAGTGGTCACCGGAGTGCTGGTACAGCCAGTGGGGCCGGGGTGCCGTCCCATTGCATTTCTCTCCAAACAGTTGGATGCCACTGCCAGAAGGTGGCAGCCTTGCCTCCAAGCCCTAGCAGCTGTGGGAAGTCTGGCTCAAGAAGCCCTGAAATTAACGCTCCAACAGCCAGCCATTACTGTGTATTCCCCACACCGGTTACAAGATCTTTTGAGTCATAAATCCCTAGCCTCCTTGAGTCCTTCAAGAGTACAAGAATTCCACCTCCTGTTTATTGAACATCCACAGGTAACCCTACAAGTCTCTCCACCCCTTAACCTAGCCTCCTTACTTCCCGTCAGCAATCAGGCAGATCAGCCCACTCACTTCTGTGTAGATTGTAGAAGCTCTTAGAAAACCTAAAGAGGGCCTAAAAGACATGCCCCTTGAAAACCCTGACTTGACCTTTTTCGTAGACGGAAGCTTGGTGAAAGGGAGTGATGGGGTGCGAAGGGCAGCCTATGCAGTGGTGACTGACGCAAGTGATAGAAGCAAACCTACTCCCATCTGGAACCACCTCCCAGAAAGCCAAATTAGTAGCTCTTATCCGAGCGTTACAGTTGGCGGCTGGGAAGAGAACCACAATTTATACTGGCTCTAAATATGCCTTCCTGATTACACACACTTATGCTGCAATTGGAAGGAAAGGGGCTTCCTCACCACCAAGGGAAACCCAATCATCAATTGCACGGCTATCAGCTGCCTGCTACAGGCCCTACAGGATCCCAAGGAGGTGGCCATTGTGCATTGTAAAGGACATCAGACTGGAAACGATCCAGTAACCAGAGGTAATGCGTTGGCAGACACCACGGCCCGACAGTTAACATCTGGGTCTAGCCCACCCTCTGTACTGTTTCTTTCCTCCTCTCTACTGCCCCAATACCTCGATGATGAATGGCGACTGCTCCTACATCAAGGGGGGTTGTTAGGAGATCAGGGATGGATATATCTTGGGGGATGAATTGCCCTCCCCCAAACCCAAGGCAGAGATATCATATCCAAAATTCATCAGTTCCTACACATCGGGCCGGAGGCCATGCACTGGTTTCTCTCCCCTATATTTGCCCCTTAAGGTCTCCGCAAGGCCATAAATCAGGTGCACCAAACCTGCACTACTTGTCATCGTGTCTCATCTCAAGGTCCTCTAAAAACCTGGATGGCCCTCCACCAGATGAGAGGAACAATCCCAGGACAAGATTGGCAGGTCGATTTCACCCACATGCCTAAGTATAAAAAGCTCCGGTATTTACTAGTTCTGGTTGATACCTTTTCAGGGTGGATTGAAGCCTTCCCCACCAGCCAGGAAACAGCCTTGGTAGTGGCACAGACGTTAGTGGCACATATCATCCCCCGCTTTGGCCTGCCTGCCTCACTACAGTCGGACAACGGGCCTGCTTTCGTCTCTCGGGTCACTCAACTAACAGCCGAGACTCTCAACATCACCTGGAACCTCCATATGCCCTATCACCCCCAATCTTCAGGTAAAGTTGAAAGGGCTAACGATCTCCTAAAGGACCAACTAACTAAGCTGTCTCTAGAGGTAAAGCTCTCGTGGCCTGATCTTCTCCCCATCGCTCTCGCTCGACTGCGTGCTGCCCCCTGGGAACCTGTTGGGCTAAGTGCATTTGAGCTAATGTATGGCAGGCTCTTCTTACTGAACACAAGCCTGCCTGCTGCCTCTCCTCCTTTAGCCTCCTACCTTCCATATTTTTCACTACTGAGACATCTTCTCAGAGAACACGCAGACCAGCTCCTACCCCAGCCCACGTCGTCCGACAACCCAGAGGACGCGGATCTTCTTCAGCCAGGAGACGAGGTACTTCTAAAAGAACTCCAGCCTCGATCACTCCAGCCTCGCTGGACAGGACCATACACTGTAATCCTCACAACCCCCACTGCTGTCAAACTATCAGGACACCCTGCATGGTACCACATTTCCCGACTAAAAAGAGTCCCCCTTCCCAATGATGTTTGGCAAGCAGATCAAGTTGGACTTCTACAGATCCAACTCTGAAGGGCTCCTCCTCCTCCTCCTCCTCCTACATAGTGGAGTAGTCTCGCCTTCTCCCATCAGGTATCGATTTGAAACCACCCAGCAATACACCATAAAAATGGGCGGGTAGAAGAGATGATTGGGACAGCCTTTTGTGAAGTTGACAATTGTCAGCCCATAATTGCCCTCTTAACCGAGTTTGGTGTCCTGATGGAGAGACACCTACCCACATGGCCCTCTGCTTCACCTTCCAGCAAACAGGAAAGTGCAGAACACAGTGGGTCAAAGAAAATTTTCGGTGCCCCTGGGCCTCCTGTGTCATGAATTGGATGGTAGAAGGCCGCACGGGCGATAGCTGCTATATGCTTACTTTTCAATGCTGGGCACTGCAGGCAAAGAGGTATTTAAACATCAAAGACCCCTTACATAATCGCTGGAATGAGGGCATTACAGGAGGTGTTTATTTAAATAATTTTCAAGCATACCCCTGCCAGGTGCTCTAAAAACCTTGATGGCCCTCCACCAGAATCCTCCATCACGATTCACCGATACCTAGAGGTAAGCGCCCCCAAACATCTTGAAGAAGTACAACAGGCCATTAAAACCCAAGAAATCCACCTACAAACTCACATACAACAAAAGGCTAAGACCCTTCCCTTTTCTTGGTTAAGTCTCCTACAAGAGGGGTCTAGACATTCTGACACACCCTCCCCAATATTTCCTTGACACAATGCTTCCTCTGTACTTCCCTTATAGAAACCCCTGTGGTGGCAGTTCAGATACCACCAAGAGAGCCTACCCTGCCCCCCAAGCCCTCCCTCAAAGCCCAAACTTATTGGTGAGGTGTTGTTATTCGAAACACCTGAAGCAAATGTGACCTCGAAACATCACTATAAGCAGCCTTCCTTTCTCTGCTCCCCACCAGGCACTTTCCTGTGGTGCAATGGGACCCTATACAAAACCAACTTTGCAAATGCTTCTTGCCTTCTAGTCACCCTAGTCCCTAGGATGACTCTGTACGGGGGAGCTGAGTTCAGCAACTCCTGGGCCTTAGAATCCCATCACAAGAGAGCAGTCCTCCTGCCTTTAGTGGTGAGAATCTCCCTCACTTCCTCCATTCTAGCCATGGGAGTGAGCGCTGGTGCCCTGGGTTACATTATTATGGTCCTAGAAACGATGGCTCAAAGTAGCTGTCCAAGCATCTGCAGCCTCTCTGGCATCCCTCCAGAGGCAAGTCACCTCCCTGGCCCAAGTAACCCTCCAAAACCCTGCACTTTAGACCTCCTTACTGCAGAGAAGGGAGGGACCTGTCTATTCCTCCAGGAACAGTGTTGTTACTATATCAATGTTGGGACTTGTAGAGCAGAATGTTCACAAACTACAAGAACGAAAAAGGGAACTCTAAGGAACCGGCATATCAGGTAATAATCCATACAGCTGGTTTCAATCCCCTATTATGGCCTGGTTAGTGCCTCTCCTAGGCCCTGTTGCAGCAATCTGTTTCATACTCCTTATTGGTCCATGTGTTTTTAAGTTCTTTCAACAGCGCATAGCAGAAATGACACACATAAAAATCAATCAACTGTTTCTGTACAAGTACTCGCCCCTCCTGACTGAGCCTCCAGCCGTCAACCGGCCTTAAAACACCCCCCCACCCACGTCGCCCCTCCTCAGTCAGAAGTAGCCAGATCGAGTCGGCGCCCATTATAACCAAAAAGCTGAAATGTAAGGCTGAGGGTACTGATGGGAAGAGCGAGCACATTGGACACTGATGTGCCAAAGTCCCCAGCTGCTGCCCCCTTCCACATTGGACACTGATGATGTGTTAAAGTCCCTGGCTGTTGCCCCTCCCCAACCTGAAAAATGTGCCTTGGGCTAGCCAATCATCGCACCACCGTAAATCTAAGCTCTGCCTCCCCCTACCTTCTTTAAAAACTCGCTGCCATCTGCTTACACGAGAATTTCCCAGCCTCCATTTCTATAGACTGGGGAAATCTCACCCCGGTGTTTGCATTCAAATAAACTACCTGGCCCTTTGTTGCCTCTCTTCACCTGCTTATTTTGGCTGGAATTTATCTTACAGTTATATCTTCCCATTGACCTTCTTCATCTCTAGTTTTTTACTTTGATGCCACAGTCTATTTTGTTTCATGTATATCTAGCTATTTCTGATCTCTTAGTTACAATTTGCATGCAAAAATCTTTTTCCATTCCTTTACTTTTAACCTTTGTTAGTCCTTAAATCTGAAGTGTCTTGTAGACAGAAACATCACTGGATCCTGTTTTTGTTTTTAATCCACTAAGCCAATGTAAGTCTTTTTGACTGTAGTATTTAAACCATTTATAGTTAAAGTAATTCTTGGTAAGTGAAGGCTTACTACTGTTATTTTAATACTTTTTGTTTTGTTGTTTTGTTAGCCTTTTCCTCTCTTGCTGTCTTCCTTTACTAATGGAAGATTTTCTATAATGATTTGCTTTGCTTCTTTCTCTTTTTATCTTCTAAATATCTATTGAAGGCTTTTTCTTTATGGTTACAAGGATTCTGTAAAATACATGTAGTTATAATTTTCTGTTTTGATTAACTGACTTTAATCATACATAAAAAATCAACACATTTACACCCCTGCACACATACTTTGCTTTCTTGTAGTCTGAGGTTACATCTTTTTATATTGTGTATCCGTAAATAAAAATTTGTCACCAGTTATTCTTTGTCTTTTTAACTTTACTATTAGGGTTAAAAGTAATTTATGTACCACCACTACAGTATTACATTACTCTGTATTTGACAATATACTTATCTTTACCCATGCGACTTGAGCTTTCACATAGCTCTCTATCTTGTTTTCACTTCAACTGGAAGAATTCCCTTCAACAATTCCTCCAAGGCAGGTATAGTGGTGATGAGCTCAGTTTTTGTCTGGGAAAACCTTTGTCTCCTTCATTTTAAAAGGTAATAATGAATCCTTGGTTGGCAGGATTTTTTCCTTATAGAATTTTAAATATATAATCCAACTCTCCTAGCCTGGTAAGTTTCTGCTGGGAAATTCAATGATAGTTTTATGGGGTTCCATTATAATCAATTCTCTTGTTGCTTTCAAACTTCTCTCTTTGTCCAGGACTGTTTTTTTTTATTGCGATGTATTTGACATATAACATTATGTTAATTTAAGATGTACAATATCCTTGGACTTTGACGATTTTTTATAATATGTCTCCATGTAGTCTTCCTTAGGTTAATTCTGATTGGGAACTTTTGAGCTTCATGACTTTAGATGTTGATTTCTTTCTCATGATTTAGGAGATTTTCAACCATTACTTCCTTTTTTTCCAATTTTTATTAAGGTATGATTGATATACACTCTTATGAAGGTTTCACATGAAAAAACAATGTGGTTACTACATTTACCCACATTATCAAGTCCCCACACACACCCCAATGCAGCCACTGTCCATCAGTGCAGCAAGTTGCCAGAGATCCACTATGTTCCTTCTCTGTGATACACTGTTTTCCCCGTGATCCCCGACACCATGTGTACTAAACATAATATCCCTCAGCCACCTTCTCCCTCCCTCCCCACCTGCCCTCCCACATCCCTCCCCTTTGGTAACCACTAGTTCATTCTTGGAGTCTGTGAGTCTGCTGCCATTTTGTTCCTTCAGTTTTGCTTCATTGTTATACTCCACAAATGAGGGGAATCATTTGGCATTTGTCTTCCTCCACCTGGCTTATTTCACTGAGCATAATGTCCTCCAGCTCCATCCATGTTTTTGCAAATGGTAGGATTTGTTTCTTTCTTATGGCTAAATAGTATTCCATTGTATACATGTACCACATCTTCTTTATCCATTCATCTACAGATGGACACTTAGGTTGCTTCCATATCTTGGCTATTGCAAAAAGTGCTGCGATAAACATAGGGGTGCATATTTTTTTTTGAATCTGAGAAGTTGTATTCTTTGGGTATATTCAAAGGAGTGGGATTCTGGGGTCAAATGGTATTTCTATTTTGAGTTTTTTGAGGAACCTCCATATTGTTTTCCACAATGGTTAAATTAGCTTACATTCCCACCAGCAGTGTAGGAGGGTTCCCCTTTCTCCGCATCCTCACCAGCATTTGTTGTTCTTAGTCTTTTTGATGCTGACCATCCTTACTGGTGTGAGGTGATATCTCATTGTGGTTTTAATTTGCATTTCTCTGATGATTAGTGATGTGGAGCATCTTTTCATGTGTCTGTTGGCCATCTGAATTTCTTCTTTGGAGAACTGGCTCTTCATATCCTCTGCCCATTTATTAATTGGGTTATTTGCTTTTTGGGTGCTGAGGTGTGTAAGTTCTTTATATATTTTGGATGTTAACCCCTTGCTGGATGCGTCATTTACAAATATATTCTCCCATACCGTAGGATACCTTTTTGTTTTTCAACCATTACTTCTTCAAGATTTCTGCCCCTCTCTCTTCTCTCCTTTTGAGATTCCCATAATTCACATTTTGTTTTGTTTGATATTATTCCATAAATCCCAAAGGGTTCTTCATTCTTTAGTATCCTCTTTCTGGATAAGTTCAAATGATGTCTTTGAGTTTACTTATTTTTTCTTCTGCTTAATTGACTGTGATATTGATGCTCTCTACTGTGTTATTTCAGACAGTGTGTTCTTGAGCTCAGTAATCTGTTTTTATGACTTCTATCTCTTTGTTGAACTTCGTGCTTTGTTCATGCATTACTTTCTTGACTTTGTTGTTTATATTCTCTTGTGGTTCACTAAGTTCTTAACTTTTAATCCATTGTTCAGCAATCCATAACGTCTCCATTTCTTTGGGGTCAGTTACTGGAGTTATTGTGTTTTTTGGTGGTTTCATGTTCCCTGTTCTGTGCTCCTTTTAGCGTTGCATTGTTGTTTTCACATCTGAAGAATCAGTCACGCCTTCCAAACTTCATGGACTGGCCTATGTAGGGAGAGACCTCCACAAGTGGGTTAAGGTTGTCAGCTGAGGGAGGTATACAACAGCTCAAAGTCCAGATGTGTGGGATGCCAGTTTTGGGGGCAAATGGGGACATCTGGTCCCACAGTTGCATGTGTGTAGTTGTGTCAGACACCTGGTCTCATGGAGGCACATGAGCAGCTGTGGGAGACTCAGTCCCTTGGATTCATGGATGTGTGTGTGGTGGCACCAGTGCATGGTGGAAGTGGTGTTCAGGCCTGTACTTCATGGGGGTCACCAGTGCCCAGGCCTGGGCATGCATGGCCTCACTGGAGATGGAGAGGGAAAGCAGTGGCTATAATTTCTGGATGCGAGGGGAAACACTTCATGGCTGTAGCACCTCCGGATCCAGACAGTTCTAGCAGCTGGTGTCTGTATCCACAAAGATCACAGGAGTCTTGGGCAGACAGGGCTGCTGAGGTCCCTGAATCTTCCTCTCCCCCAGTGAGGGTAACTGACAGCTAAGGAGATTCCTTGCAGCACTGAACTGGCCTGAGAGGTGGGATGATGCAGGCAGAATGCTTCCTAACACTTTCGGTACTAATCTCCAGTCTCTGCTCTCCTCAGGTTCACTGCAGCCTCTTTAATGCACTCCAGTGTTCTCTCAGACTTATCCTCATCTGTGGATGGTTGACTTTATTGTTCTTATTGCGTGGGGGCAATAGCTGGGATTTCCTAGTCTAGGTCTTGGTGGCATCACTCTCCCTCATACTTTCCTTTAGTTCTTTAAGCATGATTTCCTTTAATTCCATGAAGAACTATTTAAAATAGCTGATATAAAGTTTTTCTAGAAAGTCTAATATCTAAGCTTCCTTAGAGGAAATTTCTATTGATGACTATTTTTCCCTTGTTTATTTAATATGCTTCATATTTTTTTTTGTTTAAAACTGGATATTCTGAATATTATATTGGGCAACTCTGGGAATCAGAGTCTTTTTCCTCCACAGAGTTTTTCTTATCACTGCTGGTCAGTGTAGCAGTTGTTTGTTAGTGTGGCACTGATCTCTGTTCTGTTAGCTTAGTGATCAGCTAATGATTGAACAGTTTTCTTTAAATTCTTAGAACCAAAAATATCCTACTCATCACAGAAGTCTGTGTGGGTTTGGGTACACCTTAAATACTCAGCCAGGCATTTTACAAATCTATCTCAGCCATTATGTCCTGCTTCTGTAGACCTTCAAGATCAGCCAGAGGAAGAAATTTTGGCTCTTCTCAGGTCTTCTCTGGGCATGCACACACAATCCTGCCTAAGAGCACAGCCTACATTCCTAGGAATATGCTGAAACTTCTCAAAGCTCCTATGGATATCTAATCTCAGGCTTTGTTCCCAGGCTCTTTCATCTACTCTTTGCCACAACTATTATCTATTTTCTCAGGTAGCAGTAACTAAAAGATTTGTTTGTAAATTTTCTTTAAAAATGCTATTACTGCTGCTCCCATCAGCTTCAGCAATTGCCAGTTGTGAGTCAGAAGAAATAAAGAAAAGGATTTGGGCCAGTCTTCCAGGAAGCCCCAACCCAGGGCAAAACAAATACAATTCTTTGAGAATGAGTTCTGCTCCCTCCACTACTGGGAATATAAACTGTTATTTCAGGCCAGTTGATTTGCGGAATGGGAGTAGGGTATGTTGAAATGCCACAAAGCTCACTGTTCTTACTGAGACTCAACCATTTATCATGAATAAATACTCCTCAAGTTGCTACAAACATTCAGATAATTTCCAGAGTTCTGTAAAAGGTGACTCTAACAGTTTTTGCAAGATTTTCTGTTGCTTTTGAAGAAGGGCTAAATCTCACAATTGATGCTGACATTTTTGCTAATGTCACCCCAAAATAGCAAAACTTTTAAAATCAAAATGCATTACCCACAGTTTCCCAGTAACTCAATTTACCTAACATTTGTTCAAAGTTAATAATGCTGTATGGCTATAGAGATGAAATTAAGACAAAACGTTCCACTCAAGTAACATGAATTCAACAGTACCAGATTCCAAATTAAAGTATTAATAATTATGACACTGGAGTGGTGTCCAGAAAGCTGCAATTTTAATAAGTGTCCCAGGTGATTCTGATTGGTAGTTTCACTTGGAGAAAAACTGCTTTAGGTTTCCTTTGGCTCCTACATCATGACTGTATATTGGCAAACAGCATAAATGTATTACAAAGGTGCAACCAGAAAACTGGGCAATGAGGACAGAAGAGGGTTGGTCCTGCTGAAAAACAGAATGTACTAACTGTAATGTAGGAAGAAGACAGCAAAAGGTATCCTGCCTTTGGCCTGTGTTCAAAAGTAGTCTTGATTCTAGTTTTGAATTTTCTCAATACTAGAAAAAAGCCTTCAGATGTTATGACTTTGGAGAAACCTTCCCTAATCTCTAAATTACCACCCATTCTCCAAGATATTTTTTCCTTTTAGTCAATTTAATAAGTATAATAGTTTTTAAATACTTTTCAACCTGTGTTTCCTTATCAGGAAGCTGATTTATTTATTCACTGAATCACACCTGCCATTATGTCCTATGGAAAGTATCAGAGAAAATGGAAGATGGTATATAGGACCAATGGGAAGTTTCTGATAGACAAGAAGAGGGCGTGGAAAGCATGCCATGCTCAGAGTGCTGGTGTACTGCTGAGAGGACAAGAGAACAATGGGAAGGAAACATCAGTGAAACACATCTGTACTGACAGCTACACATGTGCAATTGTGGGACCAGCTGTCCCCAAAACTGGCATCCCACACATCTAGACATCCCACACAGCTGCTGCATACCTCACCTAGCTGATGACCTCAACCCACTGGTTGGGAAGTCCTTCCATACCTAGACCAGTCCATGAAGTTTGTAAGGGGTGACTGATTCTTCAGATGTGAAGACAACAATGCAAGGCTCAAAGGTACACAAAACAGAACACGTCCAGACATAACATATCTATACTGACCATCTGAGGGAAGAAGTGGTAACTTCCTCCTCCATGATAAAGTTCTAGAAGGGAAAAAACATGAGAGATAAGTTAAAGAAAAAGTTAAAAGAGTGGGGCTTTGATTCATATCCCAGTTGGTGTTCTAAGAGGAGACTGCTGTGTGGGATGCCCTTACCAAACTGGTGGGGTGGGGTGGGGGTATTGTATGACCAATATAAAAGATTAGGATGAAAGAGTATGAATTTACTTATCCAGAGTCCACTGCTTGCACATGGCAAAAAAAGCATGTACAGGAAGAATTAAAGATGGCAGTGTGAGAGGAGAGACAGAGGCTTCCTCCTAAAATTGGATACAATCAGAAAATTCAGTTGGCGTAACTAATCCTGGGAGAGCAACAGGAAAGAGGACGGCATCAGACTGCATATACTGGGAGAAAAGAGCAGACCTCACCTAACGGGATAACATACCAGAGCTGTGGCTCTGCGGGAACCGAGCCCTTCCCCAACCCCAGCTCACCGGCAGAAGGAAGAGAAACGGAGTGGGAGAGGGACTGGAAGGCTTGGGACTGCTGAATACCTAGCTCCGGAGATCTGCTCTGGGAGCACAAACCTACATTTAATAGTGCTTTCCTGAGACTCGCCATGACTACCAGGTTGGAAAGTTAATACAGGCAGAGTTCCTGGAAAGACTGGGATTACGGCCGCTTGTGGAAAGCAGGGATCCATATCCAGCTGCGCCGGGACAAAAACATACCTGTGTGACTGACCCACCGACTCAGGCAGTGGAGACAGGCACAGCAGCCGGGAGGTGGGGAACAGCTCTTTCCTCCCCTCAGGCACCAGTACTGCTCTCCTGCAATCCCTGACATTGCTTCAGGAACTGAGCAGCCAGAATAGAGCTTCTGGACACAAGAGGGCACCATATACAAACATGAAACATCAAAGGAACGTTGTCCAGAGTAAAATTATTAACACAACTCCCGAGAAAGATTTAAATGATATGGACCTCATGACTCTTTCTGAAAGGGAGCTCAAAATAAAAATCATCAACATTCTAATGGAGGTACGGAAACACATCCAAGAATTCAGGAATGAATTCAGGTTGGAGATCCAATCGTTTAAGAGCACAATGGAGGATATTAAAAGCACGTTGGATACGGTGGAGGAGAAAATAAATGAAATAGAAACTAGAGAAGAGGAATACAAAGAAGCTGAGGCACAGAGAGAAAAAAGGATCTCTAAGAATGAAAGAACATTGAGAGAACTGTGTGACCAATCCAAGCAGAACAATATTCACATTATAGGGATACCAGAAGAATAAGAAGAGAGAGAAAGGAATAGAAAGCGTCTTTGAGTGTAATTGCTGAAAACTTCCCCAATCTGGGGAAGGAGATAGTCTCTCAGGCCATGGAGATGCACAGATCTCCCAACAAAAGGAAACCAAGGAAGACAACACAAAGATACATAGTAAATAAAATGGGAAAGATCAAGGATAAGGACAGACTGTTAAAAGCAGACAGAGATAGAAATAAAATCACATACAAAGGAAAGCCCATCAGGCTAACAACAGACTTCGCAGCAGAAACCTTACAGGCCAGAAGGGAGTGGCATGATGTATTTAATGCCATGAAGAAGAAGGGCCTGGAACCAAGATTACTTTATCCAGCAAGACTACCATTTAAATTTGAAGGAGGGATTAAACAATTTCCAGATAACCAAAGGCTGAGAGAATTTACCTCCCACAAACCATCTCTACAGTCTATTTTTGAGGGACTGCTATATATGGAAGTGTTCCTAAAGTTGAACTGCTGTCACCAGAGGTAGTAAAACCACAGTAAAGAAACTAGGACAGCTAATTACAAAGCAAATGCAAAATTAAATTAACTATCCCCAAAGTCAATGAAGGGATAGACAAAAAGTACAGAATTTGATACCTAATATATAAAGAATGAAGGAAGAGAAATAGAAAAGAACCTTTAGATTGTGTTTGTAACAGCATACTGTAAGTTAAGTTAGACTCTTAGATAGTAAGGAAAGTAACCTGGAACCTTTGGTAACCACGAATCTAAAGCCTGAAATGGCAATAAGTACATACCTATCGATAATCACCCTAAATGTAAATGGACTGAATGCACCAGTCAAAAGACATAGAGTAACTGAAAGGATAAAAAAAACAAAACCCATATATATGCTGCTTACAAGAGACTCACCTCAAACCCAAAGACATGCATAGACTAAAAGTCGAGGGATGGAAAAAGATATTTCATGCAAATAAGAGTGAGAAAAAAGCAGGTGTTGCAGTACTAGTATCAAACAAAGTAGACTTCAAAACAAAGAAAGTAACAAGAGATAAAGAAGGACATTACATAACGATAAATGGCTCAGTCCAACAAGAGGATATAACCATTATAAATAAATATGCACCAACACAGGAGTACCAGCATATGTGGAACAAATACTAAGAGAACTAAAGGAGGAAATAGAATGCTATGCATTCATTTTAGGAGACTTCAACACACCATTCACTCCAAAGGACAGATCCACCAGACAGAAAATTAGTAAGGACACAGAGGCACTGAACAACACACTAGAACAGATGGACCTAATAGACATCTATAGAACTCTACACCCAAAAGCAACAGGATACACATTCTTCTCAAGTGCACATGGAACATTCTCCAGAATAGACCACACACTAGGCCACAAAAAGAGCCTCAGTAAATACAAAAATATTAAGATTCTACCAACCAACTTTTCAGACCACAAAGGTATAAAACTAGAAATAAATTGTACAAAGAAAGCAAAAAGGCACAAAACACATGGAGGCTTAACAACACGCACCTAAATAGTCAATGGATCAACAACAAAATTAAAATGGAGATCCAGCAATATATGGAGACAAATGATAACAACAACACAAAGACACAACTTCTGTGGGATGCAGCAAAAGCAGGCTTAAGAGGAAAGTATATAGCAATCCAGGCATATTTAAAGAAGGAAGAACAAACCCAAAAGAATAGTCTAACATCATAATTATCAAAATTGGAATAAGAACAAATGAGGTCTAAAGTCAGCAGAAGGAGGGACATAATAAAGATCAGAGAAGAAATAAACAAAATTGAGAAGAATAAAACAATAGAAAAAAAACAATGAAACCAAGAGGTGGTTCTTTGAGAAAATAAACAAAATAGATAAGCCACAAGCCAGACTTATTAAGAGAAAAAGAGGATCAACACACATCAACAGAACCAGAAAAGAGAAAGGAAACATCATGATGGACACAACAGAAATACAATGAATTATTAGAGACTACTATGACAATCTATATGCTAAGAAGCTGGAAAACCTAGAAGAAATGGACAACTTCCTAGAAAAAGACAATCTTCCAAGACTGACCAAGGAAGAAAAACAAAACTTAAACAAACCAATTACCAGAAAAGAAATTGAAGTGGTAATCAAAAAGCTACCCAAGAAAAAAGTGGGCCAGATGGATTTACCGCGGAATGTTATCAGACATACAGAAAAACAGAAAAGATATAATACCCATTCAACTTAAAGTTTTCCAAAATATAGAAGAGGAGAAAATACTCCCAAACTCATTCATATAAAGCCAAAATCACCCTAATGCCAAAACCAGGCAAAGACCCCACCAAGAAAGAAATTTACAGATCAATATCCCTGATGAACATAGATGCAAAAATACTTAACAAAATATTAGCAAACCAAATTCAAAAATACATCAAAAGGATCATACACCATGACCAAGTGGGATTCATCCCAGGGAAGCAAGGATGGTACAACATTCGAAAATTCATCAACATCATCCAGCACATCAACAAAAAGAAAGACAAAAACCACATGATCACCTCCATAGATGCTAAAAAAACATTCAACAAAATTCAACATCCATTCATGATAAAAACTCTCAACAAAAGGGGCATAGAGGGTGAGTACTTCAACATAATAAAGGCCATAAACCCACAGCTAACATCATACTGAACAGCAAGAGGCTGAAAGCTTTTCCTCTGAGATCGGGAACAAGACAGGGATGCCCACTCTCCCCACTGTTATTCAACATAGTACTGGAGGTCCTAGCCACGGCAATTAGACAAAACAAAGAAACACAAGGAATCCAGATGGGTAAAGAAGAATTCAAACTGTCACTATTTGCAGATGACAAGATATTGTACATAAAAAGCCCTAAAGACTCCACTCCAAAACTACTAGAACTAATATCAGAATTCAGCAAAGTTGCAGGATACAAAATTAACACACAGAAATCTGTGGCTTTCCTATACACTAACAATGAATCAATAGAAAGAGAAATCAGGAAAACAATTCCATTCACAATAGCTTCAAAAAGAATAAAATACCTAGGTATAAATCTAACAAAGGAAGTGAAAGACCTATACCCTGAAAACTACAAGACACTCTTAAGAGAATTTAAAGAGGACACAAACAAATGGAAAGTCATCCCATGCTCCTGGCTAGGAAGAATTAATATTGTCAAAATGGCCATCATGCCCAAAGCAATATACAGATTCGATGCCATCCCTATCAAATTACCAACAGCATTCTTCAATGAACTGGAACAAATAGTTCACAAATTCGTATGGAACCACCAAAGACCCCGAATAGCCAAAGCAATCCTGAGAAGGAAGAATAAAGTTGGGGGGACCTCGCTCCCCAACTTCAAGCTCTACTACAAAGCCACAGTAATCAAGACAGTTTGGTACTGGCACAAGAACAGAGGCACAGACCAGTGGAACAGAATAGAGACCCCAGATATTAACCCAACCATTTATGGTCAATTAATATATGATAAAGGAGCCATGGACATAAAATGGGAAAATGACAGTCTCTTCAACAGATGGTGCTGGCAAAACTGGACAGCTACATGTAAGAGAATGAAACTGGATCACTGTCTAACCCCATACACAAAAGTAAATTTGAAATGAATCAAAGACATAAGTGTAAGTCATGAAACCATAAAACTCTCAGAAAAAAACATAGGCAAAAAACTCATGGACATAAATATGAGTGACTTCTTCATATACATATCTCCCTGGCAAGGGAAATAAAAGCAAAAATGAACAAGTGGGACTATATCAAGCTGAAAAGCTTCTATACAGCAAAGGATACCATCAATAGATCAAAAATATCCTACAGTATGGGAGAATATATTCATAAATGACAGATCCGATAAAGGGTTGACATCCAAAATATACAAAGAGCTCACACACCTCAACAAACAAAAAGCAAATAATTCAATAAAAAAATGGGCAGAGGTGCTGAATAGACAGTTCTCTAAAGAAGAAATCCAGATGGCCAACAGGCACATGAAAAGATGCTCCACATCACTTGTCATCAGAGAAATGCAAATTAAAACCACAATTAGTTATCACCTCACACCAGTAAGGATCGCCATCATCGAAGAGACAAATAACAAATGTTGGCGAGGTTGTGGAGAAAGGGAACCCTCCTACACTGCTGGTGTGAATGCAAATTAGTTCAACCATTGTGCAAAGCAGTATGGAGGTTCCTCAAAAAACTCAAAATAGAAATACCATTTGACCCAGCAATTCCACTTCTAGGAATTTACCCTACAAATGCAGCACTGCAGTTTGAAAAAGACAGATGCACCCCTATATTTATCACAGCACTATTCACGATAGCCAAGAAATGGAAGCAACCTAAGTGTCCATCAATAGATGAATGGATAAAGAAGATGTGGTACATATACACAATGGAATATTATTCAGCCATAAGAAGAAAACAAATCCTACCATTTGCAACAACATGGATGGAGCTAGAGGATATTATGCTCAGTGAAATAAGCCAAGCAGTGAAAGACAAGTACCAAATGATTTCACTCATACGTGGAGTATAAGAACAAAGAAAAACTGAAGGAACAAAACAGCAGCAGAATTACAGAACCCAAGAATGGACTAACGGTTACCAAAGGGAAAGGGACTGGGCAGGTGGGTTGGGAAGGGAGGGATAAGGGCAGGGAAAAAGAAAGGGGGCCTAACGATTAGCATGCATAATGTGGGGTGGGCATAGGGAGGGATGTGCAACACAGAGAAGACAAGTAGTGAGTTTACAGCATCTTACTATGCTGATGGACAGTGACTGTAATGGGGTTTGTGTGGGGGGACTTGGTGAAGGGGGGAGCCTAGTAACTATAATGTTCTTCATGTAATTGTAGATTAATGATAATAAAATGAATAAAAATAAAAATAAAGGAAAAGAATAAACAGACTACACACACATCTTAAGGTCACATGGAACATACACTGAGACAAACCACATTTATATCATAAAATATAGATGTCATACAATATATTCTTGCAGACCACAATGGAATTAAACTGGAAATCAGTAACAGAAAAACAGCTGGAAAATCTCATAATACTTGGATATTAAACAACACACTTCTAAATAATACACAGATCAAAAAAGAAATCTCAATAAAATATTCTAAACTAAATGAAAATGAAAATAAAACAACATTTGGAATGTAGCAAAAGCAGTGCTTAGAGGGAAATTTATAACATCAAATGCACATATAGGATAAGAAGCAAAGAAAAGAGTAACAGCAGAATTAAATGACATTGAAAATAGAGAAAATTAATAAAATCAAAAGCTGGTTCTTTGAAAAGATCAATAAAATTGATACTATTCAGTGCTAAAAATAAATGAGCTATCAAGTCATGAAAAAGTATGGAAAAATGTTAAATAGATATTCTTAAATGGAAGAAGCCAATATGTAAAGGCTATATACACTATGATTCCAACTATATGACACTCTGTAAAATGTAAAATTATGGAGACAGTAAAAACGTCAGTGGTACCAGATGTTAGGGGGATGGAGGAACAAACAGGTGCACAGAAGATTTTTAGGGGAGCGAAACTATTCTGTTATATGATACTATAATGGTGGATACATGACACTATGCACTTATTTAAACCTATAGCATGAATAACCCCAGCAGATAACTGTACTGTAATCTACAGAGTTTAGATGGTAATGATGTATCAATATTAGTTCATCAATTAACAAATGTACTAGTTTGAGATTTTGATAGCGGAAGAAGCTGTATATGAGTTGGGGCTGAGAATATATGGGAATTCCCTCTACTTTCTGCTCAATTTTATTGTGAACCTGAAACTGCTCTAAAAAAGTATTTTTAAATATAAAAAGAGCAATGATGAGATCTGGAACAATTTTACACAGTCTCACATATTTGTAATTAGAATCTGCAAAGGAAGAGAGAAGAGAAACATATATATATATATGTTTGAAGAAATAATGTATATGTTTTCCCACATTTATAGAAACTATGAAACTCCTGGGTCCAAAAGCTCAACAAACCACCCATTTCAGGAATGAGAGGTTCTACAGATCATTACACTTTCTACAGATAGGAAAATGTCAGTAAGGGAATATTATAAACAACTTTATGCCTACAGATTCAACTACTTAGAAGAAATGGGCAAAGTCCTTCAGACACAAAGTTCACATAAGAGGAAATAATTTAAACAGCATTTATATTTTAAAGAAATTGAAATTATAGTTAAAAACCTCCCATATTTACAAAAATGACACTTATCAAGCTAGATAAATCAAAACAGAAACCGACACCTACCCACACAATATAATAGTGAAACACATTACAGAAAGATGAAGAAATCTTAAAATGGTCTGGAAAATGGTATATAAGGACTGACAATTAGCCAATTTTTCAACAATAACAATTCCAACTAGAGAAACAGTGGAGTAATATCTTCAAAACACTATGAAAAATTACTGCCAAACAAGATGAAACAGAAAAATAATCTTCCAAAAATGAGACTTTTTCAAATGAAACTTAAAAATGCTAAATCTTTAGAATGAACTAAGAATCCTTAAATCCATACAAGGTACAAATGTGAGCTGCAAAAAAGTAGACCTCCAAGAAAAAAAGAATTGGGAAAAGTTATCATTGGAGTCTAAAACTGTAGGAAACATACTTGTTATTTATTTTTTTTGCTATCATTAATGTACAATTACATGAGGAACATTATGGTTACTAGACTCCCTCCAGTATCAAGTCCCTACCACATACCCCATTACAGTGACTGTCCATCAGTGTAGTAAGAGGCTATAGAATCACTACTTGTCTTCTCCGTGTTGTAGTGCCTTCCCCGTGTGCCCCCTGCCCCACATTATGTGTGCTAATCGTAATGCCCCTTATCTCTCCCTTCCCACCCATCCTACCCAGTCCCTTTCCTTTTGGTAACTGTTAGCCCATTCTTCGGTTCTGTGGGTCCACTGCTGTTTTGTTCCTTCAGTTTTTGCTTCTTATACTCCACAGATGAGTGAAGTCATTTGGTACTTGTCTTTCTCTGCCTGGCTTATTTCACTGAGCATAATACCCTCCAGCTCCATCAATGTTCTTGCACACGTTAGGATTTCTTTTCTTCTTATGGCTGAATAATATTCCACTGTGTTTAAGTACCACATCTTCTTTATCAATTCATCTATTGATAGACAGGTTGCTTCCATTTCTTGGCTATTGTAAATAGTGCTGCGATAAAACATAGGGGTGCATCTGTCTTTTTCAAACTGCAGTGCTGCATTCTTAGGGTAAATTCCGAGAAGTGGAATTCCTGAGTCAAATGGTATGTCTATTTTGAGCTTTTTAAGGAACCTCCACACTGCTTTCCACAATGGTTGAACTAATTTGCATTCACACCAGCAGTGTAGGAGGGTTCCCTTTCTCCACAACCTCGCCAACATTCGTTGTTGTTTGTCTTTCGGACGGTGGTGATCCTTACTGGTGTGAGGTGATATCTCATTGTGGTGTTAATTTGCATTTCTCTGATGAATAGCGATGTGGAGCATCTTTTCATGTGTCTGTTGGCCATCTGAATTTCTTCTTTGGAGAACTGTCTGTTCAGGTCCTCTGCCCATTTTTTAATTGAATTATTTGCTTTTTGTTTGTTGAGGTGCATGAGTTCTTTATATATTTTGGATGTCAACCCTTTATCAGATCTGTCATTTATGAATATATTCTCCCATACTGTAGGATGCCTTTTTTGTTCTACTGATGGTGTCCTTTGCTGTACAGCTTTTTAGATTGATATAAAGACACTTGTTCATTTTTCCTTTTGTTTCCCTTGCCCGGGATGATAAGTTCATGAAGATGTTGCTCATGTTTACGTTCACAAGATTTCTGCCTATCTTTCTTTCTAAGAGTACTATGGTTTCATGACTTACATTCAGGTCTTCGATCCATTTCGAATTTACTTTTGTGTATGGGGTTAGACAATGATCCAGTTTCATTCTCTTACATGTACCTGTCCAGTTTTGCCAACACCAGCTATTGAAGAGGCTGTCATTTCCCCATTGTATATCCATGGCTCCTTTATCATGTATTAATTGACCATATATGTTTGGGTTAATATCTGGATTCTCTATTCTGTTCCACTGCTCTGTGAGTCTGTTCTTGTGCCAGTACCAAACTGTCTTGATTACTGTGGCTCTGTAGTAGAGCTTGGAGTTGGGAAGCGAGATCCCCCTGCTTTATTCTTCCTTCTCGGGATTGCTTTGGCTATTTGGCATCTTTTGTGGTTCCATATGAATTTTAGAACTATTTGTTCCATTTCGGTGAAGAATGGTGTTGGTGTTTTGATAGGGATTGAATTGAATCTGTATATTGCTTTAGGCAGATGGCCATTTTGACGATATTAATTCTTCCTAGCCGAGAGCATGGGATGCATTCCATTTGTTAGTGCCCTCTTTAATTTCTCTTGAATGTCTTGTAGTTTTCAGGATATAGGTCTTTCACTCCCTTGGTTAGGTTTATTCCTAGGTATATATTTCTTTTGGATGCAATTGTCAATGGAATGGTTTTCCTGATTTCTCTTTCTGCTAGTTATTCATTAGTGTATAGGAATGCAATTGATTTCTGTGTATTAATTTTGTATCCTTCAACTTTGCTGAATTCAGGAATTAGTTCCAGTAGTTTTGGATTGGAGTCTTTACAGTTTTTATGTACAATATCGTGTCATCTGTAAATAGTGACAGTTTGAGTTCTTCCTTACTAGTCTGGATGCCTTGTATTTCTTTGTTTATCTCATTGATGTACGTAGGACCTCCAGTACTATGTTGAATAACAGTGGGGAGAGTGGGTATCCCTGTCTTGTTCTCGATCTTAGGTGAAAAGCTTTCAGCTTCTCGCTGTTAAGTGTGATGTTACCTGTGGGTTTGTCATATATGGCCTTTAATATGTTGAGGTTCTTGCCCTGTACACCCATTTTTTTGAGAGTTTTTATCATGAATGGATTTTGAATTTTGTCAAATGCGTTTTCAGTATCTATTGAGATGATCATGAGGTTTTTGTCCTTTTTGTTATGTGGTGGATGATGTTGGTGGGCTTTCGAATGTTGTACCATCCTTGAATCCCTAAGATTAATTCCACTTGATCATGGTGTATGATCCTCTTTATGTATTTTAGAATTCGGTTTTGTAATATTTTGCTCAGTATTTTTACATCTATGTTCATCAGGGATATTTGTCTGTAATTTTCTTCTTGTCTTTGCCTGGTTTTGGTATTAGAGTGATGCTGGCTTCATAGAATGCGTTTGGAAGTATTCTCTCCTCTTCTATTTTTTCAAAAACTTTAAGGAGAATGGGTATTCTGTCAACTCTAAATGTCTGATAAAATTGAGCGGTGAGTCCATCTGGACCAGGTGTTTTGTTCTTGGGTAGTTCTTTGATAACAGATTCAATTTCTTTGCTGTTAATTGGTCTGCTAAGATTTTCTGTTTATTCCTTGGTCAGTGTTGGAAGGTTGTATTTCTCTGGGAAGTTGTCCATTTCTTCTAGGTTTTCCAGTTTGTTAGCATATAGATTTTCATGGTATTCTCTAATAATTCTTTGTATTTGTTTGGTGTCTTCTTGATTTTTCCATTCTCATTTCTGAATCTGTTTATATGTGTGCAGATTCTCTTTTTCTCTAAATAACTCTGGCTAGGGGTTTATCTATTTTGTTTATTTTCTCAAAGAACCAGCTCTTGGTTTCACTGATTTTTTTGTATTGTTTTATTATTCTCAAATTTATTTCTTCTCTGATCTTTATTATGTCCCTCCTTCTGCTGACTTTGGGCCTCATTTGTTCTTCTTTTTCCAATTTCAATAATTGTCACTTCAGACTATTCATTTGGGATTGTTCTTCCTTCTTTAAATGGGCCTGGATTGCTATATACTTTCCCCTTAGAACTGCCCTTGCTGTGTTCCATAGAAATTGGAGTGTTGTGCTGTTGTTTTCATTTGTCTCCATATATTTCTTGATCTCTGTTTTAACTTGGTCATTGATCCACTGATTATTTAGGAGCATGTTGTTAAGCCTCCATGTGTTTGTGAGCCTTTTTGTTCTCTTTGTACAATTTATTTCTAGTTGTATACCTTTGTGATCTGAGTAGTTGCCTGGTAGAATTCTAATCTTTTTGAATTTACTGATGCTCTTTTTGTGGCCTAGTATATGATCTGTATTTCAATATGTTCCATGTGCACTTGAGAAGAGTGTGTATCTTGCTGCTTTTGGGTGTAGAGTTCTGTAGATGTCTGTTAGGTCCATCTGTTCTATGTGTTGTTCAGTGCCTCTGTGTTCTTTCTTATTTTCTGTCTGGTGGATCTGTCCTTTGGAGTGAGTGGTGTGTTGAAGTCTCCTAAAATGAATGCATTGCATTCTATTTCCTCTTTTAATTCTGTTAGTATTTGTTTCACATATGTCAGTGCTCCTTTGTTGGGTGCATAGATATTTATAATGGTTACATCCTCTTGTTGGACTGACCCCTTTATCATTATGTAATATTCTTCTTTATCTCTTCTTACTTTCCTTGTTTTGAAGTCTATTTTGTCTGACACATGTACTGCAACACCTGTTTTTTTCTCCCTATTTTTTGCATGAAATATCTTTCTCCATCCCTTCACTTTGAATCTGTGTTTTTCTTTGGGTTTGCAGTGGGTCTCTTGTAAGCAGCATATCGATGGTCTTGCTTTCTTATCAATTCTATTACTCTGTCTTTTGATTGGTACATTAAGTCCATTTACATTTTGGGTGATTATCAGTAGACACGTACTTATTGCCACTGCAGGCTTTGGATTTGTGGTTAACAAAGGGTCAAGGGTAATGTATTTAGTGTCTAACCATCTAACTGTAACTCACTTAGTATGCTATTATAAACACAGTCTGTTGATTCTTTATTTCTTTCCCTTCTTACTCTTCCTCCTCCACTCTTGATATGTTAGGTGTTTTATTCTGTAGCCTTTTGTGTTTACATTGACTGCTTTTGTGGATAGGTGATTTCATTTTTTGCCTTTAGTATGTATTTGGTTGGTCTGCTTTGTTGTGATTTTATTTTCTCTGGTGACATCTACTTAGCCTTAGGAATACTTCCATCTGGAGCAGTCCCTTTAATATACCCTGTAGAGGTGGTTTGTGGGAGGCAAATTCCATCAACTTTTTCTCATCTGGAAATTGGATTTCTATTCCATTAACAGTTTCTTGCACCTCATGAAGTCTGCTCTTAAGCCCTTCTATTGATTGTTTCATTTCTGTTATCTCCTTCCGGACTTCATCCCTTAGCTCTTGCATATTTCTCTGCATGACCATCAACATGGTTATGACTTTTATTTGGAGTTCTTTTTCTGGAATATTGGTTATAGCTATCTCACCAGGCTCTCTCTCTGGTGTTGTTTGAGTGATTTTGGAATGGACCAGGTTCTTCTGCCTTTTCATGGCAATAGAAGTGATCACCAGCAAGTGTTGTGTGTGTCAGCTGGGAGAACCTTCCTGCTTGCTGGTTGCCTTGCCCTTCTCTGCTGCCTGTTCCAGTTACCCACACACAGGGAGCAGTCTCTGGGTTAATTCCCTGAGTTGCCATGGGCAGGGTGGCCCTTGGGATGGCCTAGGGCACTGCGGAGTGTCGCAGGCACACGGCATGTGTTCTCCTGCAAGAATGGCGCCCCTTCATGCATTCCGGACTTTGCGCCAGCTTCCTCTGTCTGTGCTAGGCAGTTGCGTGCTGGAGGCAGCCTCTGGGTCTGGCCTGGTAAGCTGCATGCTGAGAGAAGACTCTGTGGTTGCTGAGGGCAGGGCTGTTCCCTGGCTCATCCACAGCAGTGGCAGGTCAGCCAGTTTGCTTGTAGTGCGGTATGATTAGGGCAGCGGAAATGATGAAGTCCAGAGAAGATAATAGAAATGAAACAATCAATAGAAGAGCTTAAGAATAGACTTCATGAGGTGCAAGAAACTGTTAATGGGAGGGGAGATGAACTGCAGGGTGCTTATCGCTATGAGGGGCTTCAGAGCTGCATTGTCACCCAGGGCATTAGGGTGCCTGAAGTTCTTTAAGATCCCCAGCCTGCTGGGCTGAGTGTACCAGGACAATTTTGTCCACCTATTAAACCCTTGTCCCTTTAAGAGTTTTAAAGCCCCCGCTTTTCTTTTGTCCCAAGGGAGCCAGCTGTGGGGACCCGCTCTAAGTCTCAGTCTCGGATTTTACATTTCTGTTTCTCTAATATCCAGTACTCCATGCAATGTGTGTCTGTGATCCTGGTGCAGATTACTAGGGCTGGTTATTTAGCTTCCACTCCCTCCCCACTCTGATTCTTTTCCTTCCTCCGGTGAGCTGGGGTATGGGGAATGCTCGGGTCCCACAGGGTCATGGCTATGTGTCTTACCCTTTCTGTGAGATGCTGAGTTCTCGCAGATGCAGTTGTAGCCTGGCTGTTGTACTGTATCTTCTCATCTCTGAGGAGTAGTTGTATTTGCTGTATTTTCACATATATCTGGTTTTGGGAGATTTCCGCTGCCCTCTTGATTCCTCCATCTTGAGCACTTTCCTTTCCATATTTGTTGTTTTTGACAGCCTTCTCTCACCTCTTTGCTGTAATGGTAGCGTTAGGCAAGAAAACAGATATAAGTGGGGGTGGAGAGGAATAAGGTCAGAAAAGCCCACTAAAAGGGATTGAAAGAGTTAGCCACTTAAGATTAGAGAGCCAGAAAAGACAGAGTTAATGAGTTAATCAGCTGAAGTTCCAAAGGCCAGGAGCAACTTGGAATATCTGGATATTCCCCAGAAAAAGTCAAGAACCTGAGCAGATGCCATGTCTTCATTATGTCAATTAGATCATGGCATTTTAAGTTTCACTTTAGCCTGATAAAAGGCCTAGCTTACTCTTTCTTTTTTTTTGGAATCATTAAACTACAATTACATGAAGAACATTGTGTTTACAAGGCTCCCCCCTTCACCATGTCCCCCCCCACATACCCCTTCACAGTCACTGTCCATCTGCGTAGTAAGATGCTGTAAAATCACTACTTGTCTTCTCTGTGTTGCACAGCCCTCGCCGTGCCCCCCACGCACTATACATGCAAATCGTAATGCCCTCTTCCTTTTTCCCCACCCTTATCCCTCCCTACCCACCCATCCTCCCCAGTCCCTTTCCCTTTGGTAACTGTTAATCCATTCTTGGGTTCTGTGATTCTGCTGCTGTTTTGTTCCTTCAGTATTTCTTTGTTCTTATACTCCACATATGAGTGAAATCATTTGGTACTTGTCTTAACCCACCCGGCTTATTTCACTGAGCATAATACCCTGTAGCTCCATCCATGTTGTTGCGAATGGTAGGATCTGTTTTATTCTTAAGGCTGAGTAATATTCCATTGTGTATATGTACCATATCTTCTTTATCCATTCATCTACTGATGGACATTTAGGTTGCTTCCATATCTTGGCTACTGTAAATAGTGCAGCCATAAACATAGGGGTGCATCTGTCTTTTTCAAACTGCAGTGCTGCATTTGTAGGGTAAATTCCTAGAAGTGGAATTGCTGGGTCAAATGGTATTTCTATTTTGAGCATTCTGAGGAACCTCCATACTGCTTTCCACAATTGTTGAACTAATTTACATTCCCACCAGCAGTGTATGAGGGTCCCCTTTCACCACAACCTTGCCAACATTTGTTGTTGTTTGTCTTTTGGATGATGGCGATCCTTACTGGTGTGAGGTGATATCTCATTGTGGTGTTAATTTGCATTTCTCTTATGATTAGCAATGTGGAGCATCTTTTCATGTGTCTGTTGGCCATCTGAATTTCTTCTTTGGAGAACTGTCTATTCAGCTCCTCCACCCATTTTTTAATTGGATTATTTGCTTTTTGTTTGTTGAGGTGTGTGAGCTCTTTATATATTTTGGATGTCAACCCTTTATCGGATCTGTCATTTATGAATATATTCTCCCATACTGTAGGGTACCTTTTTGTTCTATTGATGGTGCCCTTTGCTGTACAGAAGCTTTTTAGCTTGATATAGTCCCAGTTGTCCATTTTTGCCATTGTTTCCCTTGCCTGGGGAGATATGTTCATGAATTCACTCATGTTTATGTCAATGAGATTTTTGCCTATGTTTTTCTCTAAGAGTTTTATGGTTTCATGACTTACATTCAGGTCTTTGATCCATTTTGAATATACTTTTGTGTATGGGGTTAGACAGTGATCCAGTTTCATTCTCTTACATATAGCTGTCCAGTTTTGCCAGCACCATCTGTTGAAGAGACTGTCATTTCCCCACTGTATGTCCATGGCTCCTTTATCGTATATTAATTGGCCATATAAGTTTGGGTTAATGTCTGGAGTCTCCGTTCTGTTCCACTGGTCTGTGGGTCTGTTCTTGTGCCAGTACCAAATTGTCTTGATAACTGTGGCTTTGTAGTAGAGCTTGAAGTTGGGGAGCGAGATCTCCCCCCCCCACTTTATTCTTCCTTCTCAGGATTGCTTTGGCTATTCGGGGTCTTTGGCAGTTCCATATGAATTTTTGAACTATTTGGTTCAGTTCATTGAAGAATGTTGTTGGTAATTTGATAGGGATTGCATCGAATCTGTATATTGCTTTGGGCAGGATGGCCATTTTGACGATATTAATTCTTCCTAGCCAGGAGCATGGGATGAGTTTCCATTTGTTAGTGACCTCTTCAATTTCTCTTAAGAGCATCTTGTAGTTTTCAGGGTATAGGTCTTTCACTTCCTTGGCTAGGTTTATTCATAGGTATTTTATTCTTTTTGATGCTATTGTGAATGGAATTGTTTTCCTGATTTCTCTTTCTGTTAGTTCATTGTTAGTGTATAGGAAAGCTACAGATTTCTTTATGGTAATTTTATATTCTGCAACTTTGCTGAATATTAGTTCTAGTAGTTTTGCAGTGGTGTCTTTAGGGTTTTTATCTGCAAATAGTGACTGTTTGACTTCTTAACCAATCTGGATTCCTTGTATTTCTTTGTTTTGTCTGATTTCTGTGGATAGGAACTCCAGTACTATGTTGAATAACAGTGGGGAAAGTGGGAATCCCTGTCTTGTTCCCAATCTCAGAGGAAAAGCTTTCAGCCTCTCGCTGTTCAGTATGATGTTAGCTGTGAGTTTATCATATATGGCCTTTATTATGTTGAGGTACCTGCCCTCTATGCCCATTTTGTTGAGAGTTCTTATCATGAATGGATGTTGAATTCTGTCGAATGCTTTTTCTGCATCTATGGAGATGATTATGTGGTTTTTTTCCTTTTTGATGATGTGGTGGATGATGTTGAGGGATTTTTGGAATGTTGTACCATCCTTGCATCCCTCATATGAATCCCACTTGGTCATGGTATATGATCCTCCTGATGTATTTTTGAATTTGGTTTGCTAATATTTTGTTGAGTATGTTTGCATCTACGTTCATCAGGGATATTGGTCTGTAATTTTCTTTTTTAGTGGGGTCTATGCCTGGTTTTGGTATTAGGATGATGTTGGCTTCATAGAATGAGTTTGGGAGTATTCCCTCCTCTTCTATTTTTTGGAAATCTTTAAGGAGAATGGGTATTATGTCGTCCCTTTATATCTGATAAAATTCCGAGGTAAATCCATCTAGCCCAGGGGTTTTGTTCTTGGGTAGTTTTTTGATTACTGCTTCAATTTCGTTGCTGGTAATTGGTCTGTTTAGATTTTCTGTTTCTTTCTGGGTCAGTCTTGTAAGTTGTATTTTTCTAGGAAATTGTCCATTTCTCCTAGGTTTTTCAGCTTGTTAGCATATAGGTTTTCATAGTATACTCTAATAATTCTTTGTATTTCTGTGGGGCCCATCATGATTTTTCCTTTCTCTTTTCTGATTCTGTTGATGTGTGTTGACTCTCTTTTTCCCTTAATAAGTCTGGCTAGAGGCTTATCTATTTTGTTTATTTTCTCGAAGAACCAGCTCTTGGTTTCATTGATTTTTTTCTATTGTTTCATTCTTCTCAATTTTATTTATTTCTTCTCTGATCTTTATTATGTCCCTCCTTCTGCTGACCGTAGACCTCATTTGTTCTTCTTTTTTGAATATCGATAATTGTGACATTAGACTAATAATTTGGGATTGTTCTTCCTTCTTTAAATATGCCTGGATTGCTATATACTTTCCTCTTAAGACTGCTTTTGCTGCATCCCACAGAAGTTGGGGTTTTGTGTTGTTTTTTTCATTTGTTTCCATATATTGCTGGATCTCCATTTTAATTTGGTCATTGATCCATTGATTATTTAGGAGCATGTTGTTGAGCCTCCATGTGTTTGTGAGCCTTTTTGCTTTCTTTGTACAATTTATTTCTAGTTTTATACCTTTGTGGTCTGAAAACTTGGTTGATAGGATCTTAATCTTTTGTAATTTACTGAGTATCTTTTTGTGGTATAGTATGTGGTCTATTCTGGAGAATGTTCCATGTGCACTTGAGAAGAATGTGTATCCTGTTGCTTTTGGGTGTAGAGTTCTATAGATGTCTATTAGGTCCATCTGCTCTACCGTGTTGTTCAATGCCTCTGTGTCCTTACTAATTTTCTGTCTGGTGGATCTGTCCTTTGGAGTGAGTGGTTTGTTAAAGTCTCCCAAAATGAATGCATTGCATTCTATTTCCTCCTTTAATTCTGTTAGTATGTTTCACATATATTGGTGTTACTGTATTGGGTACATATATGTTTATAATGGTTATATCCTCTTGCTGGACTGAGCCCTTTATCATTATGTAATGTCCTTCTTTATCTCTTGTTACTTTCTTTGTTTTGAAGTCTATTTTGTCTGATACTAGTATTGCAGCACCTGCTTTTTTCTCTTTGTTGTTTGCATGAAATATCTTTCTCCATCCCTTGACTTTTAATTTATGCATGTCTTTTGGTTTGAGGTGAGTCTGTTGTAAGCAGCATATAGATGGGTCTTGCTTTTTTATCCATTCTATTACTCTGTGTCTTTTGATTGGTACATTCAGTCCATTTACATTTAGGGTGATTATGGAAAGATACGTACTTATTGCCATTTCAGGCTTCAGATTCGTGGTTACCAAAGGTTCAAGGTTAGTTTACTACCTTACTGTCTAACTTAACTTGCTTATTGAGTTGTTATAAACACAGTCTGATGATTATTTCTTTCCCTTTTTTTTCCTCCTCCTCCACTCTTCATATGTTGGGTGTTTTGTTCTGTGCTCTTTTTAGAAGTGCTCCCATTTAGAGCAGTCCCTCTAAGATACCCTGTAGAGGTGGTTTGTGGGAGGCAAATTCCCTCAACTTTTGCTTGTCTGGGAATTGTTTAATCCCTTCTTCATATTTAAATGATAATCGTGCTGAATACAGTACCCTTGGTTCAAGGCCCTTCTGTTTCATTGCATTAAATATATCATCCCATTCTCTTCTGGCCTGTAAGGTTTCTGTTGAGAAGTCTGATGATAGCCTGATGGGTTTTCCTTCATAGGTGACCTTTTTTCTCTTTCTGGCTGCCTTTAATACTCTGTCCTTGTCCTTGATTTTGGCCATTTTAATTATTATGTGTCTTGGTGTTTTCCTCTTTGGGTCCCGTCTCTTGGGAATTCTGTGTGCCTCTGTAGTCTGAGCAACTATTTCCTCCCCCAGTTTGGGGAAGCTCTCAGCAATTATTTCTTCAAAGACCCTTTCTATCCCTTTTTCTCTCTCTTCTTCTTCTCCTACCCCTATAATACAGATATTGTTCCTTTTGGATTGGTCACACAGTTCCTGGAGATCCTTTTATCTCTCTCTGCATCAGCTTCTATGTGTTACTGTTCTCTGGTTTCTTTTCCATCAATGGCCTCTTGCATCTCATCCATTCTGCTTATAAATCCTTCCAGAGTTTGTTTAACTTCTGTAGTGTCCCTCTGGATGTCTGTAATCTCCCTCCGGACTTCATCCCTTAGCTCTTGCATATTTCTCTGCAGCTCTGTCAGCATGTTTATGATTTTTATTTTGAATTCTTTTTCAGGGAGACTGGTTAGGTCTGTCTCTGCAGATCCTCTCTCAGGTGTTGTCTGAACTATCTTGGACTAGACTAAATTTTTTTGCCTTTTCATGTTGATAGCAGTGGCTGTAGGCAGGTTGCGGGTGTGTCAGCTGGGAGAAGAAAGTCCTTTCCTGCTTGCTGGATGCCTTGCCCTTCTCCACTGCCTGTGTCAGTTACCCGCACTCCTGGAGCAGCCACTGGGTTAGTCCCCTAAGCTGCTGTGGGCGGGGTCTCCATCAGAGCAGCGTGTAGCCCTGCGGGGAGTGGCAGGCATGCCAGGCGTGGTCCTCCATGATAGCAGCCTTTGGATCTGGCCTGAGCAGCTGTGCATTGGGCTGGGATTCTGGTCAGCAGCTGGGAGCACAGCTGCTCCGTCTGGCTCCACTGCAGGTGCACTCGGGGCTCTCCCTCACGGGCCTCTACTGGGCTCCTCTGGCTCCACTGCTGCCGGTGTGCGCGAGCCACACCCGAGCCGTTCAGTCGCCGCCAGTGCACGCTCACACAAGCCTCTCCTGGTCCCCTCTGACACCGTTGGCGCACGCGATCTGCTCCCCGTGCCTTCCAGCGCTGCCGCCCCTGGCACGTGCTGCCACTCTCCTGTTACTGGGCTGGTGTGTCGGGGTCCACGCCAGTTGGAGGAATGACTGGCAGGCTGCTTAGTGGTGTGAGGATCTTCAGAGCTATGCTGCCTCCCCGGGGTTTAGGGCACCTAAGGTTCCCCGGGATTCCCAGCTGCTGGCTAAGTGTGCCAGGACGACTTCGTCCAGCTATGGGGTCCCTGTCTCTTTAAGACTTGCAGAAAGCACTCGCTTTTCTTTTGTCTCAGGGGCCCCAGTTGTGGGGACCTGCCCACAGGTTTTGCTTTTCCGTTTCTCTAATATCCAGCACCCCGTGCACCTTGTGTCTGTGGTCTGGGTGTGGATTTCTAGAGCTGGTTGTTTAGCAGTCCTGGGCTTTCACTCCCTCCCCGTTCCAACTCCTTTCTTCCCGCCAGGTTCTGGGGTGGGGTTGCGTTCAGGTCCCGCCTGGCTGCGGCTTGTATCTTATCCCCTTTGTGTGATGTTGAGTTCTCACAGATGTAGATGTATCCTGGCTGTTGTACTACATCCACTGGTGTCTCTTTTAGGAATAGTTGTAGTTATTGTATTTTCATAAATATATATGTTTTGGGGAGGAGATTTCCTCTAAACTACTCATGCCGCCATCTTCCCGTGATCCCCCCCAGCTTATTCTTTTACTCAACCTATATGCTGTTTTTTTTCCTCCTCCAGCCTTTAATCAAGTAATTTGCAGCCTGGCAGGAGACAAGCATCATGATTCATTTTCCAAACAAGCGCAGACATAAACAGCATAGTAAAAATAGGAAAGATTCCATCTTAAAGCTAAGATTGCATTTTAAAACCCAGAAGATTCTTAACATATTCTTAGGCAAACAGACAATAACAGCCCACCTTTGGGGCAGGGCATGCAATCTTGACTGATATGTTACCAGAGGGAAGCTGCTATCCTGGGGAGGAACCAGATCAGTAAATTTCTTGTGTTAAGTTAATTTTGCAGAATTACCCGGAGGACTGATAATAGAAGACATATAAGGTCTCTCATCAAAGGTAAACATCTTGAGAGTACTTAACAAGTCTACACCCCTTAGCCCTTTGTCACATTCCTGAAAAAATCCTTAAAAGGTGGAACCCCCAATCTTTCAGTGTGCCTCTTCTCTGAGGTAGTACACAGTTCCCCTTCTCTGAGTGTGTACTTTTTTGCCTTAACTAAAACTTTTTTTCAACCTTTCCTTGATTGTGTCTGGAGCTAGGGACATGCTTTTAATGAATATGGTAAAAGTGATAGGTTGTCACTTCCAAGGTTAGGTTACAGAAAATGTGACTCCTGTCTTGCTCAGTTTCTCTGGCTTTTCTGAGAGAAAACTGATGAATTCAGTTGTCATGTTGTGAGTAGCCATGCAGAAAAAGCTTCATGGAAAGGAAGTGAGGTCCTCCATCCAACACCCTGAGGAATGGAACCTTGACAAAACCACATAAGCTGGTGTGACAAGGCAAAAATTCTGAAATGTCTTAAGTGACATAAGGCTGGCGTATGAGGGAGAGAAAACTAGGGAAGGTCATCAGTCAATTAGCCACAGGCCATAACTAACCATAAATGTTCCTGGATGCAGTCATTTCAACAATCATCTAGAAGGTCCCCAGGACCAGGACCATCACATCCCCCTGGTGCATAACCAGTGTCTAGCCATCATCAACCAATATAAGAGCTTTCTCTATGGACTAATGAACCACCTATCCCCCAGACTTTCCCTGCTTCCTGTTAGCACACCTTTATCTGTAGCCAATGTGAATTTAACAAAATTTCTTTTCTCAAGACCCCTCATAAATGTGCCATTTCTTGAGTTTGGTGGACAAGTTGTTTGGCCTTGCTGCTGATGAAGCAGAAACTTCCTATCGAAGGACTCAGTCCTTATCCAGATAGATCTGTGAAGACTCAATAAACTCTCTTATATCAGAGATCTCTCAGTCTCTAGAGTTTTGATTTGTCACTGGAAAACAGTCCCATACCAGTGAAACTTTTATTGCACCCTTCTAAGAGATTCTGAGCCAGAACACTCATGCCTGATTTAAAATTGCTGATGTCTACTTTTAATTAAGTCAATAATTGATTTAATTACTTTTTAAAAGATGGAATGATGTATCTTAGATGTATCTTAAAATAATTCAGAAGTGGGAGAAAGGAAAGAGTTAAATGAAATAACACTGGCCTACACTGATGACTATTGGTGGTTATACATGGGGGTTCTGTATACCATTCTACTTTTGTATTTGAAGTTTTTCAAAATTAAAAAAACATTATATCAGCACTACTGACATTTTGGGCTGGATAAATTATTACAGGAGTTGTCCTGTGTACTGTAGGATATTTAGCAGCATCTCTAGCTTCTACCCAGTAGATGCCAGTAGTTTCACTACCCAAATTACTGGGATGACAACCAAAAATATTTCCAGACATTGCCAAATGTTCCCTGGGGGAGCAAATTGGCCCCAGTTGAGTACCACCATTTTAAGACAAGGTTGCTTGTTATTATTAGAAGTCCTAGCCCAGGCAAAACCACAAATGTCAGGAAATATTTTGTATATCAACTATAATTTTTTTTAATTAGGAAAGCTGCAGGATATAAACATACAAAAGTCATTTGCATTTCTATACAACAGCAACTAACAGAAAATTTAAAAACAACACACACATTTACCTTAACAATGAAAAAGGAAGATACATAATAATAAATTAAATAAGTACAAGACTTTTATGAAGAACATTGTAAAATACCATCAAAAGACCCTGAGGACAAAAAAAGGGCTAAAAACAATCAAGATATTCCTAGAGAAGAAGAACTAAGCAGTGGGCTTGCTCTGCTAGGTATTAAGACATAAAACTATAGTAACTGAAATAGAGTAGAATTAAACAGAGAGACCCAGTAACAGAATAATGCATATATGGACACTTAATGGTTAACCTAGCTAGCACTTCAAGTCTGTAAGGAAAAAGACTATTCTATAAATATTTCTGGGAAACTAGTCATCTATATGGAAAAAATTGAAATGGAGCTATACCTCATATATAAAAATAAATTCCACATGTAAGGCTAGAGGCACTGGAAGGAGAAGGGCGAGGACAATGCAGGCGGAGCAGAGACAGCACCAAGTAGCTCTGTGCCCTATGGCGAAGGAACGAACAGCTCTTCCTGGATTCCAGTCCCATGACGGGCCGACAAACCCCGGATGCAGACCCCCTCCATCCGGAAGGAGGAGACCTCTGGCTGTCCATCACCAGACCCTGAGCCAACAAAAAATTCCCCACCTACCCCTAGCATGGCCCACTTCCCCCTCCCTTCCCTGTTCTCTTAAAAACTCCCAGCCTCCCCTCCTGGACGTGACTTCCCCAGCCTGTGATAGCCAGACCGACGAACATCACCTGGGAATTGCCCTCAAATAAACTGCCTGGCCCTTTGTTGCCTCTCATTGCCTGCTTATTTTGGTTAGAATTTATCTTACACCACATTGATTAATAAATTCCAGATTGAGTAATTTGAAAAGAAAGATTTTTAAGTTTTAGGAAAAAAAAAGGAAGGTTATTTTTATGACTTTACGGTGAGGAAGGATTTATTTAAAAAACACAAAAAGTTCAAACCATAAAGGAAAAGACTGATAAATGCAACTTTAAAATCTACATACACCAAAAGAGATTATAAAGAAAGTTAAAAGACAAGCTGAGAAAAGCAATTTGTATCATATATATCAGATACAGACTGTCAAAAGAGGAAGACAAACATTATCCATCAGATGAATGGGCAAAACACATGAAGAGGCATTTCACAGAAGAAAACCACAAATGACCAATAAAACATAAGGTGCTCAAACTAATTAATCAGAGAATTACAAATTAAAATCAAAATGAAGTATCATTTGTTCTAACCTGATAGGAAAAATTAAAAACCCCAGCTGTACTATATAGTTAAATTAAGAAGGTTATAAATGTGTTGTATTTCTGTACACTAAATGATCCCAATTTTATTATCTAAGTATTTGACGTGGATGTACAGTTAACCCTTGAACAACATGGGCTTGACCTGCATAGGTTAATGTACATGCAGATTTTTTTCAATAAGTATACTGAAAAATTCTGAGATTTTATAATCTCAGATTATATAGTTAATAATTTGAAAAAAATTTTCTTTTCTCTAGCTTACTTTATTGAAGAATACATTATACAATATGTATATCATAAAATATGAGATAAGTTTTTAATGTTATCAGGCCTCTGGGTCAACAGTAGGCTATTAGTAGTTAAGTTTTTAAGAAATCAAAAGCATATATGTTTTTTTTACTGTACAGGGGTTAAGCACCCCTAACCTCCACATTGTTCAAGGGTCTACTGTATATGTTTAATATATATAGAACTGGAAAATAAACATAAATTATTGAAAGTGAAAAAAAAAAGCCAGGCTGGTGAGGAGAATATGAATCCTTGGTAATTTTTACACTCTGATGGTGACAGTGTAAATTCCTGCAAGTTATTTGGAAAACAATTTGGCATTATGTAGTGAAGCTGAACATACATATCCCCCACTACCCACCAATTCTATTCCTAAGCATGTATTTTAGAGAAACTCTTCAAGGGAATACCTTAAAAAGTTTAAAAAATTTTTTTAATAAAAAACCACCCAAATGTTCATCAATAGTATAAATAAGCTATATTATATCATAGAATAGTATTGTGGCAATAAAAAACAAATTGTAGATAGCTATGAAACTCAAAACAGATAAATCTCAAGATAATGTTAAGCAAAAAAAAAAAAAAAAAGACGATGAAGAAGGGGAAAAAAAGAAAAAAAGCAATAGCCTGGAGAAAATATAGACTATGATCCCATTAATGTGAAGTTCACAAAAAGGCAAACTAAACAAACAAACAAAAAAAGGGGAAAAACATGACAGTGAAAGATTAGGGATCACCATCAGGTAGTTTCAAACAGTGCTTTTGTTCACCATCAGGTAGTTTCAAACAGTGCTTTTGTAATGCTAAAATTCCCAGCCTGCCTGGTCAGTTTCCCTACTGGAGTTGGTTCAAATCAGGTGCCAGTTTTGCTTCATTGGCTAAACAAACATTTCATGAGTTAAGACTATCTCTGTCCTAAACAAGCTTATAGAAGAATGTGTGACATTAACAAAAGTCTGTAGAGCACGTGGTACTGTGCTATGTGTTTCATACTCATTTTTTTTTCAAGAGAGCATAAGCTTTTAATAATAACAATAATAAAAATAACATACTACTAGTAAATATTATTTATGCCAGGTGCTGTGCTAAGGGCTTTATAGTAATTTTAATTTAATCTTCACAACAACTTTATGAATTAAATATCATTATCATGGGTACTATTATTCTCACCCACTAATAATAATAATAACGAAGATAATAGGTAATATTTCTGACCGCTTACTAGTGCCAAGCACTGGGCTAAGGCTTTATAGTCATTCTAATTTAATCCTCACAACCCTGAGGTAGGTACTATTGTGATCCCTAATGGTTATTACCATCCCCATTTCCAGGATCAGAAAACTAACGGGGAGGGGGAGGTAACTAAGAACAAGTAAAACCAAGTAACTCACCCAAAGTCATACAATTAATAAAAGATAAGAGCTGGGATTTGAACCTATGCCTGTCTGACTCTAAAGCCTGTGTTTAGCCACTTTCACACTCATTATTTTATTTAGTATTCATAAAATATGCAAAGTAAATGTAGGGGTTTACAGTACAGGTTCTGAAGACAAAAAGAAAGGACCAACTCCTCAACCTCTCTGAGAGGTACAGTCCTTCATCTATAAAACGTTTTTCAAGTCCAGTACCTAGAGGTAAGTGTGAAATGGTAAATATGAAAACTAAGATAACATCTATAAAGAGCTTAACATAGTGCCTGGCACACAAGTATTCAATAAATGTTGGATGACATCATCGTCACAATCTTCTCCATGTTATAGATTAAAAATGAAAGTGATATATCTGATAAGGAGCTAATATCCAAAATATATAAAGAACTCAGATAACTCAATAACCAAAAAGACAAATAATCCAATCAACAAATGGGCAGAGGACCTCAATAGATATTTTACCAAAGAAGAACATACAGAGGACCAACAGACACATGAGAAAATGCTCCACATCACTAATCATCAGGGAAATGCAAATCAAGACCACAATGAGACATCACTTCACACCTGTCAGGTTGGTCAGTATCAACAAGCCAAGAAGTAATAGCTGTTGGTGAGGATGTGGAGGAAAGGGAGACCTGTACACCGCTGGCAGGACTGCAAATTGGTGCAGCCACTCTGGAAAGCAGTATGGAGGTTCCTCAAAAACTATAACTAGAAATACCATACAATCCAGCAATTCCATTTCTGGGAATTTACCTAAAGAAAGTAAGATCACTAATCTGAAAGATATATGCACTCCTATGTTTATAACAGCATTATTTACAATAGCCAAAATATGTAAACAACCTAAATGTCCATCAGCAGATGAATAGATAAAAAAGCTGTGGTACATATATATAACATAATATTACTTGGCCATAAAAAAGAATGAAATTTTGCCATTTACGTCAACCTGGATGGACTTAAAGGGTATTATGCTAAGTGAAATAAATCAGAGAAAGACAAATAGTATATATGATTTTACTTACATATGGATTTTAAAAAACAAAACAAACAAAACTGAAATAGACTCATAAACAAAGAAAACAGACTGGTGGCTGCCATGGGGGAGAGGGGGATGGGTGAAATAAATGAAGGGGGAAAATTAGAATGTTTTTTATCTTGATCTGGGTGGTGCTTACATGAAGGTATACACATGTCAAAATTCGTTAAGCTGTACACTAAGATTTGTGCATTTTATTGTATGTACCTAAATATAAAACAATTTAAAAAATACTGTTTAGATCGGAAAGAATAAAAACTTTAAAACAAACAAAAACTGGAGACATGAGAGGGACAGTAATTTATCCAATGTCACAACAGCAGTTAGTGTCAATGAAAGGTTTTAAACACAGGTCTAACCAGCTTCAAAGTATGAATTATTTTCCATTTGCCAAGGAGACTTCCAATGAAGGCATAGGAAATGAATTCTGGACAGAGAGAGGGAGGGAGGTCTTAGGGAGATCTTCCTTAGGGAAGGGAAATCTGAGCTGAACAGTGAAATACAACTTGAGTTGGTCAGATGAGGAAGTTAGAGAGAAGTACTGCAGGCAGAGGGAACAATGCATGCAACGGAGCAGATACACTGAACAGTGTGGAATATTTCAGTAGATACAATGATTTCAGTGCAGTTGGAGCCCAGCGAGTAAGGGGCAAAAAAGTCAAAACACTCCTAAACAGGCTGACATTTAAAATTTACATTTCACATCAGAGGGATCGTCTAAATTTTATATCCTAAAAGGTCAAACTTATGCCTATTAAAACTGAGTGTTTTTAGAAAACATTGTAATTCTGGACTCTTAAAAGTTTAATTTCTGTAAATTTTAGATTTATAGTTATTTTTTCTTTTGAAAACAGAAGTTTTGCAGTTCCATGAGTTTCACTTCAGTTTTGTTAAATCCAAACAAAGTTAAATATTATGTCAATTAGAGCCACTCCACTTCTAAGTACTTTAGATACTAAGGTTCTTTACATGATTTCCTTTGAAGACAGTGTCCCACTAATTAAGAGAAGTTTGTAAGCAAATGGTCTGTCTCCAGGATAAAATCCAAGATCACTAGTATAAAATATAAGGCCCTTCAAAGCCTGGCCCTAATCAACTCTCTCAAGTCTTATTTCCTGCTCCTTCCTGACTGGAAATGAATCCTCCAACATCACCAAGCTGCTTATAGTTCTCTATAAATACCACAGTGTTTCTCATCTTTGTGAATTCGTCCATATTGTAACTTTCAATTTATTACTGCCTGGTTTTGTTCTATTTTACTTCATTTTTTAAAAATTGTATTAGGCTATGGGAAACAAACACCACATTCCAGACCCAGGTGGGCTAAGCTTGGTGACTTCCAGCATAACAGGGCCCAGATGTTTGCTAGGCCCTTTTGAGCCTCCAGGCTGGGTGAGGTGTCACACCACAAGAAGACTGCCATTCTACCTCTTCTCTTTGGACACTGTAGTTAAGACACAGGCTGCTCCCAGGAGTAATATCTCTTGATGGTTCATTGACAAAGGAAGGGAAAGGCATTCTAGACAGTCAAGAACAGTAGTCCCTCCTTATCTGGCCAGGGATATGTTTCAAGATGTCCCAGCAAATGCCTGAAACCACAGATAGTACCAAACCCTATATATACTATGTTTTTTCTATACATACATACCTAACATAAGTTTAATTTATAATAGATTAACAACAATAACTAAAAATAAAATAGAAAAACTGTAACAATATACTATAATAAAAGTTATGTGAATGTGGTCTCTTTCAAAATATCTTACTGTATGGACTATTCTTGGGATGATGTGGATGATAAAATGCCTATGTGATGAGAAGTGAGGTGAATGATGGTAGGCACTGTGACGTAGTGTCAGGCTACCACTGACCCTCTGACTATGCCAGAATCAGCTGCTTCCTGACCACAGTTGACCACAGATAACTGAAACCCTGGAAAGCAAAACTGCAGATAAGGGTGGGACCGGTGTACAGCACTCCAGCTATGGGTCACCCAAAGAGAACAATACCTGTAAGTCAAAACTAAATGTTCTTCCCTACATCTGTTAGCTTTGTCATCCTTTAAGTCAATGGTTCTCACCAAGAAGTAGGGAGAGGGGCATTTGGCAATGTCTGGAAACATTTTTGACTGCCACAACTGGGGAAGGCAGTTATCTATAATTGCTATCTATTGAGTAGAGGTGAGGGGATGCTACTAAACATCCCATGATATACAGGACAGCCCCCACAATAAAGAATTATCCTGCCTAAAATGTCAATAATGCCAAATAAGGTTGAGAAACACTGCTTTATTTTTCATTTTGGTACCATGTCATCCAGGAAGGCCTTCCTGAACACTCCAGACTGGGTTAGGCATCTGTTCTTGGTTTTCATAATTCTTAGCATTGCATTATATATAAACCTTTCTTCCATTAGATCATGTGAACCTTTAGAGAAGAAAACTTAACACTCTGCCTGGCACATAGTAGGTACTCAGCAAAGTAGAGACTGCTATTTGCCTTTCCCAACCTATTTCCCTTAGTAAAGGAAACACCAACTTTCAGTTGGCACATGGTCATTCGGAATAAAGACTACGTTCCCCAGCCTTTTATATATGGTCACAAGACTAAATTATGGCCTGTGGAACACAAGGAGAAGAACTACCTGGAAGCTTTAGGAAATGTCATTAAAAAAGTACTAAGTGCCCTGTCTTATATGTCTACCCTACCCTGACTCTGCTGCTTGAATGTAAATGTTGTGGCTGGAGGTCCAGTTTGGACCATGGAGTTAATGAAGACAAAAGCTGGAAGCAGCCTAAATGCCAGATGATGACAGAACTTCTAAACCAGCCTGTCTGCCTTCTTTTATAAAACAGCCACTATTTTATTTAAAACCACTGTTATTTTGAATCTCTAGGTTTTACAAAGATACCTAACTTAAATTTATAAATGATCTAATACCCAAATTATACTTTCTGCCATCAAATGCCATATTCTTCAAGAAAAGTACAAAGTTCACTTTACTAATTTATGTTCTTGTTCTGCTTCTCATTTTTCACTGACATATTTTGAAATACAACTTTTCCTCTGCTGTTTTCCTTTTACAACCTGTTTTGCTGTTAATTCAATTTTATGCCTACAGATTCAACAACTTAGAAGAAATGGGCAAAGTCCTTCAAAGACACAAAGTCCATGCAAAAAGAAATAATTTAAATAGCATTTGTTTTAAAGAAATTGAAATTATAGTTAAAAACCTCCCACATTTGCAAAAACAACTTTTACCAAGCTAGATAAATCAAAACAGAAATGCACACCTCACAAAATACAATAGTGAAAACAAAGAACACAAAGATGAAGAAGCCTTAAAATGGTCAGGAAAATGGCATATAAGGACTGACAATTAGACAGACAGCAGATTCTCAACAGTAACAACCCCAACTAGAGAAACAGTGGAATAATATCTCCAAATCACTATGAAAAATTACTGGCCAACCCAGATTGAAAAGAACAAAATAATCTTCCAAAAATGAGACTTTCTCAATGAAACTTAGAAACATTAAATCCTTAGAATAAAGGAAGAATCCTTAAACCCATCCTATGCACAAATGTGAGCCGCAAAAAGCGAGCAAAACCCCATCTTCCAGGCAAAAGAGAATTGGGAAAAATCATCATTGGGGTCTAAATCCTGTAGGAAACATACTTGTTATTTGTGACAGTCTTCTCTCACCTCTTTGCCCTAAAGGTAGCACCAGTCATGCAGACATATGCACAGCACAGACAACTTACTTGTTTAATCAGTTACCCTTTCCAAAAAAGTGTTCTCAATTATATATCTGTTCAATTTGACTTATAAAAGAAGCACTGCAATTTCCACACCTCCAAACTTACTCCTGTTAGGTGTAGCACTGATTAACAATTAGATTTATAAAAATAGGTTCCTTGCCTTCACAAAGAGTAAGTAGTCCTAAGCAAACTTGTTCTCTGACAATTTTTTTGGGGGGGAAGGGGGAAGAATGTAATTTTTATAAAATTCTTCTGGGATATTTTTATCTAAATTAGTAGAGTTCAGGTAATCCTAACTTGTATGTTATTAATTTCACATGCTATAGAAGTCATCATAATTTGAAAAAAGATGGTGGCATGAGAGGTGAGACAGAGACCTCATCCTAAAAGCACATATAATATGAAAATATAATTGATACAACTAATCCTGAAACAGTAACATGAAAGAAGGCTGCACCAGACTGCATATACCTGGAGAAAAGAGCAGACCTCACAGAACAGAGTAACATACCAAAGCCATGACCCAGCGGAACCCAAGCCCTTGCCCCACCCCAGCTCACCAGCGGGAGGAAGAGAAACAGAGCGGGGAGGGAGTGGAGGCCTGGGAATGCTGAACACCTAGCCCTGGAGATCTGCTTTGGGAGCATGAACCTACATTGCATGTTGCTCTGGTGATTAGTGGGGTTGGAAAGTTAAGACAGGCAGAATACCTGGAGAGACTGAGATTCCAGCTGCTTGTGGAAAACAGGAATTCATATCTGCTGATCTGGGTAGGCAGTCTGAGAGACTTCCTAACAGCAAGAGGGCTGCTAAAGGGGTAAGGATTACACAGAGCTCACTGCTCAGGAGAAAGGTCACAAAATTGTCCGGGTGTACTATGCCCAGCAGGATGGGAACTTAAAAGATCTTCAGGCACTCTATCCCCCTGGCTGGCCACGCAGCTACAAGGCCCCCACCATGATATGCAGTCTGCTGTGTCTTCCTCCCAGTTACCCTGAACCTGGCTCACAAACTGTGAGCCCCTGCTGGGCACCATGCCAGGCAGAGGGAAGCCCCACCCATGGCAGCTACAAACACAAAGCATAGAGGTTTACAGCCCACTGGTTCTGGCAGTGGAGACAGGCATTAACAGCCAGAAGCAGGGAACACTTCTTTCTGCCCCCCAGGCACCAGCACCACTCCCCTGTGATCCCCAACATCGCTCGAGGGGCTGGGCAGCTCCAGAGAATAGAGCTTCTGGGCACTAGAGGACACCACATACTAACAAGAAATGTCAAAGGAACCTGGCTCAAAGAAAATCTCTACACCAGAGAGAGGACTGAGTAAGACTTAATTAATAAATCTTCCTGAAAGAGATTTCAAAATAAAAATCATAAACATGCTCATGGAGGTACAGAAAAATATTCAAGAATGCAGGAACAAATTTAGGACAGAGATCCAATCGCTGAAGAGCACAAAGGAGGGTATTGAAAACAGACTAGATACAGTGGAGGAGATGACAAATGAAACAGAAACTACGGAAGAGGAATACAAAGAAGCTGAGGCACAGAGAGAAAAAAGGATCTCCAGGAAAGAGACAGTGCTGAGAGAACCATGTGACCAATCCAAATGGAATAATATCATATTATAGGGGTACCAGAAGAGGGAGGAGAGAGAAAAAGGGATAGAAAGTGTCTTTGAGGAAGTAATTGCTGAAAACTTCCCCAATCTGGGGTAGGATATAGTCTCTCAGGCTGTGGAGGTCATAGATCGCACAACACAAGAAACCCAAGGAGGACAACACCAAGACATTAATAATTAAAATGACAAAGATCAAGGATAAGGACAGACTATTAAAAGCAGCCAGAGAGGGAAATAAGATCACATACAAAGGAAAACCCATCATGCTACTATCATCAGACTTCTCAGCAGAAACCTTACAGGCCAGTAGGGAGTGGCATGATATATTTAATGCAATGAAGCAAAAGGGCCTCAAATGAAGAATACTTTATCTGGCAAGATTATCACTTAAATTTTAAGGAGGGATTAAATAATTTCCAGATAAGCAAACGCTATTAGAATTTAGCTCCTAAAAACCATCTCTACAGTGTATTTTGGAGGGACTGCTATAGATGGAAGTGTTCCTAAGGTTAAATAGCTGAACCAGAGGTAATAAAAAGGGATAGACAAAGAGTACAGAATATGATACCTTATATCTAAAGAATGGAGGAGGAAAAAAAGGAGGGGAAAAAAAGAACCTTCAGATTGTGCTTGTAATAGCATACTAAGTGAGTTAAGTCAGACTCTTAGATAGTAAGGAAGTTACCCTTGAACCTTTGGCAATGACAAATCTAAAGCCTGCAATGGCAATAAGTACATACCTATTGATAATCACTCTAAATGTAAATGGTCTGAATTCACCAATCAAAAGACACAGAGTCACTGAATGGATGAAAAACAAGACCCAACTATATGCTGCCTACAAGAGACTCACTTTAAACCCAAAGACATACACAGACTAAAAGTTAAGGGGTGGAAAAAGATATTTCATGCAACTGATAGGGAGAAAAAAGCAGGTGTTGCAGTACTATGCCACAAAAAGAGCCTCAGTAAATTCAAAAAGATTGAAATTGTACCAACCAGTTTCTCAGACCACAAAGGTATGAAACTAGAAATAAATTACACTAAAAAAAGAAAAACCCCACAAACACATGGAGGCTTCACAACACGCTCCTAAATAACCAATGGATCAATGACCAAATAAAAACAAAGATCAAGCAATACATGGAGACAAATGACAACAATAACTCAGCACTGCAAATCTGTGGGATGCAGCGAAGGCCATGCTAAGAGGAAAATATATTGCAATACAGGCCTACCTCAGGAAAGGAGAACAATCCCATGTAAGCAGTCTAAACTCACAACTAATTAAACTAGAAAAACAAGAACAAATGAGGCCCAAAGTCTGTAGAAGGAGGGACATAATAAAGATTAGAGCAGAAGTAAATAAAATCGAGAAGAATAAAACAATAGAAAGAACCAATGAAAGCAGGAGCTGCTTCTTTGAGAAAAAAAAATAGATAAACCCCTAGCTAGACTTATCAAGAAAAAAAGGGAGTCTATATACATAAACAGAATCAGAAATGAGAAAGGAAAAATCACTACGGACACTACAGAAATACAAAGAATTATTAGAGAATACTAGGAAAAATTATATGCTAACAAAATGGAAAACCTAGAAGAAATAGACAACTTTCTAGAAAAATACAACATATCAAGGCTGACCCAGAAAGAAACAGAAAATCTGAACAGACCAATTCCTAGCAACAAAATTGAATTGGTAATCAAAACACTACCTAAGAATAAAACTCCTGGACTACATGGTTTCACCACTAAATTTAATCAAACATTTAGTGAAGATCTAATACCCATCATCCTTAAAGTTTTCCAAAAAGTAGAAGAGGAAGGAATACTTCCCAACTCATTCTATGAGGCCAGCATCACCCTAATATCAAAACCAGGCAAAGACACCACAAAAAAAGAAAATTACAGACCAATGTCTAATGAACACAGATGCAAAAATACTCAACAAAATATGTGCAAACTGAATTAAAAAATACATCAAAAAGACCATCCATCATGACCAAGTTGGATTTATTCCAGTGATGCAAGGATGGTACAATATGAGAAAATCCATCAACATTATCCACCACATCAACAAAGGAAAAAAATCACATGATCATCTCCATAGATGCTGAAAAAGCATTCGACAAAATTCAACATCCATTCATGATAAAAACTCTCAACAAAATGGGTACAGACGGCAAGTACCTCAACATAATAAAGGTCATATATGACAAACTCACAGCCAACATCATACTTAACAGCGAGAAGCTGAAAGCATTTCCTTTAAGAAAGGGAACAAGACAAGGATGTCCACTCTCTCCACGTTTATTCAACATACTTTTGGAGGTCCTAGTCACAGCAATCAGACAAGACAAAGAAATAAAAGTCATCCAGATTGGTAAAGAAGAAGTTCAACTGTCACTTTTTGCAGATGACATGATATTGTACATAAAAATAGAGAATCCACTCCAAAACTACTAGATCTAATATCTGAATTCAGCAACATTGCAGGATACAAAATTAATAGACAGAAATTTGTTGTACTCCTATACACTAATGATGAACTAGCAGAAAGAGAAATCAGGAAAATAATTCCATTCACAATTGCATCAAAAAGAATAAAATACCTAGGAATAAACCTAAGCAAGGAAGTGAAAGAGCTATACACTGAAAACTACGAGACACTCATGAGAGAAATTAAAGAAGATACCAATAAATGGAAACACATCCTGTGCTCATAGATAGGAAGAATTAATATTGTCAAAATGGCCTTCCTGCCTAAAGCAATCTATAGATTCAATGCAATTCCTATCAAAATAATAACAGCATTCTTCAACAAACTAGAGAAAATTGTTCTAAAATTCATATGGAACCACAAAAGGTCCCAAATAGCCAAAGCAATTCTAAGAAGGAAGAATAAAGCTGGGGGGAATTATGCTCCCCAAGATCAAGCTCTACTATAGTACAAAGCCACAGTAGTCAAGAAAATTTGGTACTGGTACAAGAACAGACCCACAGAGCAATGGAACAGATTAGAGAGTCCAGATACAAACTCAAGTATATATGGTCAATTAATATATGATAAACGAGCCATGGACATACAATGGGGAAATGACAGCCTCTTCAACAGCTGGTGTTGGCAAAACTGGACAGCTACATGTAAGAGAATGAAACTAGATTATTGTCTATCCCCTTATACAAAAGTAAACTCAAAATGGATCAAAGACCTGAATGTAAATCATGAAACCATAAAACTCTTAGAAGATAACATAGGCAAAAATCTCCTGAATATAACCATGAGCAACTTTTTTCTGAATGCATCTCCTTGAGCAAGGGAAACAAAAGCAAAAATGAAACACATGGGACTACATCAAACTTAAAAGCTTCTGTACAGGAAAGGACACCATCAACAGAACAAAAAGGCAACCTACAGTATGGGAGAATATATTTGTAAATGACATATCCGACAAGGGGTTAACATCCAAAATATATACAGAACTCACATGCCTCCACACCCAAAAAGCAAATAACCGATTTAAAAATGTGCGGAGGATATGAACACACAATTCTCCAAAGAAGAAATTCAGATGGCTTATAGGCACATGAAAAGATGCTCCACATCACTAATTATCAGGGAAATGCAAATAAAAACCACAATGAGATATCACCTCACACCAGTTAGGATGGCCAGTATCAAAAAGACTAAGAAGAACAAATGCTGGCGAGGATGTGGAGAAAGGGGAACCCTCCTACACTGCTGGTACATGTAAGCTAATTCAACCATTGTGGAAAGCAATATGGAGGTTCCTCAAAACACTAAAAATAGAATTACCATTTGACCCAGGAATTTCACTCCTAGGAATTTACCCAAAGAATATAATTTCTCAGATTCAAAAAGACATAGCCATCCCTATGTTTACTGGAGCACTATTTACAATAGCTAAGATATGGAAGCAACCTAAGTGTCCATTAGTAGATGAATGGATAAAGAAGCTGTACATATACACAATGGAATACTACTCAGCCATAAGAAAGAAACAAATTCTACAATTTGCAACAACATGGATGGAGCTGGAGGATATTATGCTCAGTGCAATAAGCCAGGCAGAGAAAGACAAGTACCAAATGATTTCCCTCATTTGTGGAGTATAACAATGAAGCAAAACTGAAGGATCAAAAACAGCAACAGACTCACAGACTCCAAGAAAGGCGGTTACCAAAGGGGAGGGGTGGGGGAAGATGGAGGGAGAAGGGGATTCAGGGGTATTATGATTAGCACACATGGTGTGGGAGGGATCAGGGAGAAGACTAGCACAGAGAAGGCAAAGAGTGACTCTGTGGCATCTTACTACACTGATGGGCAGTGACTGCAATGGGGTATGGGGGGGACACAATAACAGGGCGGAATGTAGTAACCACATCGTTTTTTCATGTGAAGCCTTCATTTAAGTGTAGATGAATAATACCTTAATAAAAATTAAAAAATGAAAAATAAAGAAGTCATTATAATTTGCAAGAATATAGCCTTTCTCTTAAGTTGCTCACAATATTCTTGTTACCCTTAAATCTCAGAAAAATTTCAAGTGGGTATTATGTTACCCTTCTTTGTTTATCCTGTAAGGTATTATTAAAATTGTTAATTTCCACACTAAGTTCTATTTTGGAAACTAAAGAGAAATTTAGCATTTGAACTTCAATAAATAACCATTCTTTCCACTTCCTTAAAAGTATCTCCATTCCCAATAACTTTTTTGCATTATTTTCTTCTATTTATGTGATCTTCTTTTGCTCTGGATATGATTTCCAGTTTTTTTCTTGGCTTTACTTATTAAAAGCTTCATAGTATCAGTTATTTTGTTCCTATGTGTACTCTTGTACATACTATTATTATTTTGTATCTATTTTTTTGCAAAGACACCTAATCTATGGCTATTATATTTTTAATTCTAACCTATTTGTGTTTAATAGTCATGCATAATTTTTCTTCTCTAAAAGTAGGTAACTCCTGCCTGAATTGTAGTGGTGATACTCTTTAAAAAATTTTTTTACTGAGGTACATAAAATGCAAAAATCTTAGCTTAATGTATTCTCACGTGTATACACTCATGTAACCATCACCCAGATCAAGATATGAAACATTATCACTAATTTTTCCCTCTTCACCATTCCCTTACAGCAACCACCTATCTATCCTTTGCATTTGACTCTATTTGTTTTGTGTTTTAAATTCCACACATAAGCAAAATCATATTGTATTTGTCTTTCTTGAACTTATTTCATTTAGCATAATACCCTCTAGTTACATCCACATTGTCACAAATTTCATTTCAGTCTTTTTATAAGCTTTATAAAGATTTCATTTTTTATAGCTGAGTAATATTCCATTGTATATATGTATCACACCTTTTTTATCCATTCATCTGATGATGGACATTTAAGTTGTTTATATATCTTCGTTACTGTAAAATAATGCTGCAATCAACACAGAAGTGCCTGTATCTTTTCAGATTAGTAATTTTGTTTTCTTCTGGTGATTTCCCAGAAGTGGACTTGCTGGGTCTATAGTTCTATTTTTAGTTTTTTGAGAGTTGTGATTCTTGTTTAAAAGTTACTATTACATTGTTTTGTTTTTCTGGCTTTGCTCTTTTGGCCTAGTAAACTTGTTTACTAGTCATAGGTTACTTTTTTATTTCAGTGATCCCTGACCATACCTCAGTGGATTTTTTGTTATTGTTATGATTTTTATTTGTTCCAAGTAATTTTTATAGTATCTTAATGAGAAAAGAAACAACTCTGTATACTCCCATAACTTCCTTAATGGTTCCCAGATAGAAATGACTGTAATTCCACAAAAATTCCACAATTCATGAGAAGAGGTCAATGTAAATAGCCTCAAACTCAACTATTTCTGACTCAAAATATCTGAGGAGTAGGACTCAGCTGCAGACACCATTCACTGATCAGCAAGATCCTACTCCATATTCAGTTATTTTGGAAAATTTTACTGGAATATACCTATTTGCATAAGGTGTTTTCCTTAAAATGTACTCTTCCCAAATTTTCTATGTAAACATTTCTTAAAAGATAAAGGCAAAAGACATTTAGAAATGCTTCAATTTCTTCTACTTTCTATTAGTTTGGAAGAAATAGACAAGCAAGTTCTATAATATTTTTTGAAGCCATTGTATTCAAAACCATGGCTTTAATAAAAGTCGAAATGTAGGTTGAATAATTTATTAAAACAGAACATAGTATTCAAAACATCAAAGTTATAACTCCAGTCACTGGAGAAACTAGTGCTACTACTGGACTTGAAATGACTACCTAAAAGTATCAAGGATGAATATATCTAAAATTCTACAGTTGAACCTAAATGTAGAAATAATGCTAAATTATCAGCCAGCCAAAGCAATGTGTTTTCACCCCTTCCCCACCCATTAAATACTTTGCTTTTACTTTCAGTTTTTAAAAATCCTAGTTTATATACAATAGTCTCTAATGAAGATACCACTAGACAACCCCAGAATGAAAGTATGCTTTCTTCTACCAAATAATTCCATGGAAGAACCTTGACATATGCTAGAAGGTGACTACTCTATGCCTCCTACTCTTCTGTAACTGGAATTGACCAGGAAGGCAAGAGGTGCCACCCTAACTGAAAAATAACTGGAAATTCCTAAGACAAGCAAAGGAAAGCATAACTTACACAGTTAACACAATGAGACAGGTAGAACTGTGAAGGCCTTCCTCACAGCTCTCTTCAACAATTTCTGCCTATGTACCTGAGCCATCTGGTGACATCTTCAAGCCTTCAAGACTGCCTAAATATTTTCAGTATTTTAGTACTAAATAATACTAAAATAAATATTAAGATACTTATTTTAAACAATTTTCCCAGAATAAAAATTTCTATAGGAAGGCAGAAGTACACAGGATGATTAACTCTGGGGTAAGAATTCTTTATGTCATGAATCTCAACTAATACGGAATATCTATAACTTGGTACGTACTAGTACATTGATTTTGTATGTTTCTGCCTTATCTTATCCCCCAGTAAGCTCTTTTGGAGAGCTGGGACTCAGTCTTAAAGAGGTAATACAGTCTAGATTAGACCTGCCTCAACCAAGTAGCTCTACTCTTACCTGTATTATATTGGAATTCTGGGTATGATTATGCTTCAAAAAAGAGTTCAAATATTATTATTTTGTTTTATTTTTAAGTTTAAAAAAGTACTGCATCCCACTAAAATTAAAATGACTGATGATACCAAGTGAAGCAACTAGAACATATATAGGCACATGTGAATGGTATAGCATACATGAATGCTACTAGACACTTTGGAAAAGAGTTAAAGAGATATGTTAAAGATAGATAGAGGCATATAGAGATAGAGGTAGAAATATCTTAAAATCCAGCAATCTATCTATATATACCCAAGAGAAATCAATGCTTATGTCCACCAAAAGTAATGTACAAGAATGTTCTTAGCAACTTTATCCATAATAGCCCAAAACTAGAAACACCAAATGCCCATCAACAGAACAATGGATAAATTGTGTTGTAATTACATATTGGAATATTACACAGTAACAAAAAGACTTAACTTCTGCTGTTTACAACATTATGAGTGAATCCAATGTTTAATGAAAGAAGCCAGGCACAAGATAACAAACAGGTATGACTGCATTTGTATGAAGTTTCAAAACAAGCAAGATTGATTGTTTTTGAACTTCATATAGAACCCCATATCATTTCTGGTGAAAGAGGTTGAAACAGTGGTTACTTCTGGGTTAAGGAGAATATTAATTGAGGAGCACAAAGGGGCATCCTGGTTGCTAGTAATTTTCTTTACCTTTTTATGGAAGGAATTACACAAGTACATACAGATGTAAACATTCATCAGATTGGATACTGAATATATGCACATTTACTATACATGCTATACCTTAACCTTTTTAAAAACTCACATAGTAGCAAGAGTCTTGGAATAAGCATTGGAAATTCTAGTCATGGTTCTGCCATGTGTGATTCCTGACAAAGTATAGTACACCTCACAGGGTCTCTATTTCATATGGTAAATCTAAAGTCTCTTTCCCTTCTTAAATCTATTAATTCCAAGTGTCTACGAGTTTCTTCAGTCTTCAGGTTTGCCTCAAAGACAGTAAGTATACGTGCAAACTGATCTTTTACTGAAATTTAACTTGAGCTTATCTCATTAATCCCTACTTGGAAAGACTGGAGTGCCTAAAAGGCTTATTTTATACTAACAGAAGGTAGTAGCACCAGAATCTCTGGGCCAACATATAAACACACATAGTGAAACACTTATCTAGGAATACAGGTGATCAGAAATTACTTATGGTCTATTATAAAGAACAACAAACTGATGACAGTAGCTAGAGCTTTAATTCTCTTTGAATCAGTAAAAATAGCTTTAAGCCACTGGAGTAATGATACCTAATAATTTATAATCAGTAACTTTCTGCTATGTGCAAAATGTAGATATTCCTTTCAAGTTATCTATATGAGAAATCAATATTTACTGCACAAGTTCTATGTACTGAGAAAAAACATCAAGAAGATACTCCTCAGTAGGAGTAAGCAAGGCACACAAGGGAAGTACCGTTTTTCCTTTTTTCTACAGGGGATATATATTTATAAATGGAAAAGAGAGAAAAAATAAAACAAAATTTAGTTCTTAATCAGGAGATGCTACCTGAATTTAACAGTAGTTTCCATTTTTATATCCTCATTCTAGGTATATAAGTTATCAAGTCAGGTCAACAGATCAAGTCAGGGCACCATAGTCATCACTTCATGAAAAAGAAGGAAAATGCAATGGCTTAACAAGTATTTGAATCCAAGGAACTTCTTATATGGATTAAACTTCCAAATTTCAGAGTTCTCTAGCTTTTTGTAAAAATCAAGAGAAGATATATCCATCAGATGACCAAAAAAGCACTACATGTAATAAAATGCAATGGAATAAAGCACTAGCCCACTGAGACCACAGCATGGATGCTAATTCTAATTGTGGCCTTGCCATCTAAATTTGAGTAAATCATTTTGATCTTTCTGACTCTGCTTTCCTATCTGTAAAATGAAGGGATTGGGTTAGATAATTCTATCACCAAAAATTCCTAAATGTTTGAAATTCACTACATTCTCATCCACATTAGATGCTTTTCCTTACATTAATCCAAACAAATCCAACTATCCTTATAACAAAAAATCTAAAACTTAGAAATCAGAAGTCACTAAAATTGAATGATGGATATCTTAAAGCCTAAAGTCTGAAAACAGCCTTTTGCTGCTATAAACTGGGTTTGCCTTCTGCAAATAAATTAAAAACATAAAGAAACAAATGAACAAAATTAATGAAAGGGTCTATAATTAACTGCCTAGAGAATTTTTAAAATACTCACTGATGAAGCATATCTGTTCAAGAAAAGGTATGTAGTTTTCACACACACACACACACACACACCTTCACTAGCTGAATATAAAGTCAAAAAAAACCCAAACAAACCAGCATCTACTCACTTTGACAGAGATACTCCCCCAGCTTTCCCAATCATCTCTTCATGGTGCAATACTGACTGGTTCCACGGAATATGAAGGAACTTTAAAAGTGTTCTCATCCACCGTTCAGGATGTAGGACAAGTTGTTCATAGTGAACTAACATGCATTTTTTATAACCAACCTCCATACACTGGTTATACATGGTCTCTATGGCACGATTCCACTTGGACAAACAGTCCCTATAGCTGTTCAGGTCAAACCCAGCTATAGTAACTTTCCGAGAAATCATTGAATGTACTGATGCCCGGCCATCTCGGACCATCAGGAGAAATTTGGCATTGGGGAATAACCTAGCAAGGTAAGTTAAGGATTTCAGAGCAAAAGGATCTTTATTACATAAATGAGGGGCTGGCTCCCCATGCTTCACAATGATTTCCAGTAAGAAGGCTTGCATGGCAGAATCCAGCACTTCATCAGTGACACCAGCCTCATCCAAGCGTATTTTCTCTTTACTCGACCGTGACCACATCTGTTTCAGGGCCAGGATCCGGGGAATAACCCTAGTTTCCTCTCCACAGCGAATATCAGGGTGTGCATCTAGCATGGCCCTCATGAGTGTGGTTCCACTCCGAGGCACACCTCCAATAAATATTAAAGGCATATCTTTGTGGTAGGCAAAGGTTTTATTGGCTTTGATGTCCAGGCCAGTTCGCACAGTGGTCTTTGTACTCTCCAATTTGAAGGGTTGGCTATGTTCCTCTATTTGATGATGGCATTCCATGGCATGTTGGCCCAAGTAAAACACAGTCACAGAACTAATCACCAGACATGCCAACAGTAAGTTCTGCTTCAGTTTTCCAACCATCTTGATCTGGTTATCTTGCTATTAAACAGGTATTATGCTCAAAACGGTTTTCAGAAAATGTTCAGGCCATGGAGATTCTACTTCAGAAAGGTGATCAACATCTGATAGGAAAAGGAAAAAATCACTTTAAGATTGTTAACAAATTAGTAACCAGTTATCACCACTATATTTTAGCTAGAAAGAAGCTAAAACAGTCTTAGATGCTTTGATATTCTTACAACACACATATAAATAAATGCAAGTAAAAAGAAATCAACACTTCTAATCAGAAACAGTTTTTCTTAATGTAATAATTCTGAAGCTATATACCTTTCACAGAATGGAAAAATAAAACTCTTTCAGTGAATCAAGCAAATATTTAATATGCCTAAGTATGCTTGGGGTCTAAACACAGGCTCATTCATCTCTGGTATTTGTATTTGCTTCATCCTCAGAAAGTCATTATTTCCACTTCTACCATAAAGAGAAATTATAAGAAGAAACATACAATTTCCTGATCTGTAATACAGATGCAGTTTATTCATCCCACAAATTGCTGAGATATGACAGACCAGATACTTGGGCTTGGCTGAGGATGAACTTTGAATAACCAGCAGTGTAGTGACCCCTCCTCTCAGGAAAGAAAGTCTCATGGACAGACAGATATACAAACAGTAAGAAAATGTGACCAGTGCCTCAATAAAAGAAGCAAAGGGGACAATGGGAGTATACTGAAAAGGAGTATATAAGTCTATCTGAGGAAGCTGTAAAAGGCTTATAGAAAATAAGAGGGAGGAGTATGCTCCACAATAGGAACTATAGCACAATGGCATGACAGAACACAACACAACTAGGTGACAAGAAATAGTTCAGGAGAGCTGGTGTATAAGGTGCAAAGAAAATTGTGTGCCTGTGATCTAGCCTTCAGAAGGACAAATAATATTTGGACACACAAAGAGCACTACAAGCTAAAGATACACTATGATCAAAGATGTGGACATGTAAAAGCAGAGGCATATATGTAAAACAAACATAGGACAGAAAATATACACACTATGCATATGTAAAACATACATAATATGGAACTACTAGTTTAGCTATAACAAGAATACATACTATGAAGCAGACAGCAATCAGACTATACCTAGACTAAAAAAATTCACCTTGAATCCTCAGAGGGCAAGTGTGATGGTTAATTTTAAGTGTCGACTTGGCTAGGCTATGGTGCCCAGGGTTTGGTCTAACATTAGTGTAGATGTTGCTATGAAGCTATTATTTAGATGTGATTAACAATTAAATCAACAGACTGACTAAAGCAGATCACCCTCTATAATACAGGTGGGCCTCATCCCATAATTGAAGTCCTTAAGTAAAAAGGCAGGTTTCCCGAAGAAAAAGGAATTCTCCTCAGGACTGCAACATAGAAATCCTGTCTGAGTTTTCAGCCTGCTGCCCTGCAGAATCTGAACTCATAGCTAACATCAAAACTTACCTTGCTGGACAGCCCTGCAGATTTCAGAAATGCCAGTTCCACAATTATATGAGCCAATTCCTTAAAAACTCTCTTTCCCTCATATATGCACATAATATCCTAACAGTAAGTATACCTGGGGAAATGACTGACTACACTAGAAAAAGAATATATTCTGAGAGGCAGGATATTTAGCTATGGACTAATGAGAAGGTGGGTAATTCTTCCCATAAAACAATTATAAAGCTGTGATGAAATTGACAAAACAACCCTTTCAGTCCTCTGGAAATTGACCAAGGAGTACAACAACCCAGGTAGCACATTTGTTTAAAAAACTGCTGTATGTTGAGTGACAGTATGTGGTGTTCTTGCCTGAGACTACTCTCACCCCAACATCCACACACTCAGTAGATACAGAGGTTTGGCATGCAGAACGAGAAAGGACAAAACAAGGACTGGTAGCTTTGCTGTCAGGATCAAAGGGCAACTGCTCAATTTGGAATGGTGGAAACACACATGCCCAGCTGTGCTGGCAGTGTAAGTGATGTTCCAGGTGGCAGATGAGCATGTAGAGCAAACAGCTCCAATAACCTAAGGTTATAGTTATGGTTACAAACTCATGGCCAACCTTGAGGCTGCACATCTGCAAAGAAGAAACATGAAAGGACTGAGCGGAAAGTAACCACCAAGGAAGATTTGAAAATGGCCTGAGCTTATGAGTGTGCTCCTCTACCCATATGCAGATCCCACTGGCAGAAGACAAGTCTTATTGGCTCAAGATATTTGAACACAACCACTGTCCACTAAGCTATACCACAGGGTAGTAACAACCAGAAAGCCATGCTTAAACATGAAGACAACTATGAATGATGTGTATACCTGGACACCTACATTAGCATGAAATTTCCACATAAGGCAAATTTATAGAGACAGAAATGGTTGGAAGGAAGAATTTAATGGCAAACAGGCACAAGGGGATTTCAGTAGGAGAAAGGTTCTAAAACTGGACTGTTGTCAAAGTTGCACAACTCTATAAATAATCTACTAAAAATGATTGACTTGTGCCCTTACAATGGCTACGTTTTATGGTATATAAATTACTCCTCCATGTGACTGTTTTTTTTTTTAAAGAACACATTCCTTGACAAATATTTTGATAGCCTCCATAGACATACCAACCAAGATCTGGGTTTTGTTTACTCATATATTCACTCAGTCAGATATTTGAACACCCACTGTTCAGGCACTTTATTATAACACTGGAACAAAGAACAACAAAGTGAGACTAGACTGAGATTAAAAGATGAGCATAAGAAAAAACTGCAAAGAAAAAAACATTAATTAACATAACTGGAAGCAACTGAGCAATGAAATACCTCTGCAGAAAACTGTAACCATGATATAGAAGACACAGTTCAGATGTTATACCAGTATTCAACATAAAAGGGAGTAGGTGGGAAGAAAACAATGGAGAAAAATAAAGAGTAACTTAAAAAAGAGATAATTAAGATTCAACCCTAGATTATAATATTATGGCTGAAGAAACAAACTACATTACATGCACAAAAGAAAACATTTCTGAACTGAAAGAGGAAAACATCTGAACATCTGTCTATAGATGTGAGGGCCTACATTTACAGCAGAACAAATGACAATAAACGAGTCTGGATATACCCTGGCAATTTCAAATACGACCATTTAAAATTTTAAATTTCAAATATCCTTCGATTTCAAATGTGAAGGAAATAGTTCTGCAGGCTTCCAAACACGTAAAACAAATAAGGAATGAAGGACCAAACAGCAAATTGGCATTATATGTCTCTGCAACATTAAATGCTTATCCTCTGGTTTCCTTGTAGGTACCATTCTTCATTTTTCAAATTTGCTATAATGAACACTTGTTACTTTTCAAAGTAGGAACAGAAAAACTGATATTTTAAAGGTAATAGCAAAAGTCTTTCCTAAAAAATGACATATAGGTAAAGATCTGAAGAACGAGTAAGAATAAGGTGGGGAAACAAAAGCAAAAATGAACAAGGGGGACTACATCAAACTAAAAAGCTTCTGTAAAGCAAAAGACACCATCAGTAGAACAAAAAGTATCCCACAGTATGGGAAAATATATACATAAATGATATATCTGATAAAGGTTTGACATCCAAAATATATAAAGAGCTCACACACTTCAACAAACAAAAAGCAAATAATCCACTTAAAAAATGGACAGAGGAGCTGAACAGACAGTTCTCCAAAGAAGAAATCAGATGGCCAACAAGCACATGAAAAGATGCTCCACATCGCTAATCATCAGAGAGATGCAAATTAAAACCACAATGAGATATCACCTCACACCAGTTAGGATGGCCAATATCCAAAAGACAAACAACAACACATGCTGGCGAGGATGTGGAGAAAGGGGAACCCTCCTACACTGCTGGTGGGAATGTAAACTAGTTCAACCATTGTGGAAAGCAGTATGGAGGTTCCTCAAACAACTAAAAATAGAAATAACATTTGACCCAGAAATTCCACTTCTAGGAATTTACCCTAAGAATGGAGCAGCCCAGTTGGAAAAAGACATATGCACCCCTATGTTTCTCGCAGCACAATTTACAATAGCCAAGAAAGGGAAGCAAGCAGTGTCCATCAGTAGATGAATGGATAAAGAAGATGTGGTACATATACACAATGGAATATTACTCAGCTATAAGAAGAAAACAAATCCTAACTTTTACAACAACATGGATGGAGCTAGAGGGTATTATGCTCAGTGAAATAAGCCAGGCGGAAAAAGACAAGTATCAAATGATTTCACTCATCTGTGGAGTATAAGAACAAAGAAAAAAACTGAAGGAACATAACAGCCGCAGAAACACAGAACCCAAGAATGGACTAACAGTTCCCAAAGGGAAAGGGACTGGGGAGGATGGGTGGGAAGGGAGGGACAAGGGGGAAAAAGGGGCATTACAATTAGCAGACATAATGTAGGGGGGAGCACAGGAAGGGCTGTACAACACAGAGAAAACAAGTAATGATCCTGTAGCATCTTACTACGCTGATGGACAGTGACTGTAATAGGGTATGTTGGGGGGACTTGATGATGGGATCAGTCTAGTAACCATAATGTTGCTCATGTAATTGTAGATTAATGATACCAAAATAAGTAAATAAATAAATAAATACCTATTGATATGGAGATGGCCTACTTCTACTCTCCACCCCTTGGGAATACCTACTGATAAGGAGATGCACTAAGGCCAGGTGAGAGATCCTGGAAATATTGCAATTTTACCAGCAGCCCAATCCTCCAGAAACTTTGACTCACAATCTACTTGTGCCCCATCTTCCACAACGGCCCCTGTGTGAGAAAACTGGGGCACCGCAACCAGACTATTAACATAAAATCATGATAATCCTCAAGCCGAGGACTCAGATAGGTTCAAACTCCTATGCAGATTAAGTCCACAGCTGGCCTGTTCCACAGGCAGTCAGCAGCTGAACAGGTAGGGGGTACACAGAAGTTATGACAGGGAAGCTGCAGCCAGGGGGGCACATACCAGGCCACAAGACTGCAAAAGAAAATAACTTTAAGGGCAATAAAATACCTGATTTAATGACAGCAGCATAAGCAAATCTTGTACATCAGGTAGAATGCATGCAAGAAAGTGGTCCTGTGACATGACAGTGGCAGGAATGGGATCTTGTCCTGGTCTAGTATACCAGACTTTCACCCCCTTCCCTGTACGAGTTACAGATGGGTCAGTAGATAGGGCCACGGGAGGTACATGCACTGGCCATAAAGATAAAACTAAACTTCCCGTAAGATGCTCTTACTGAGGGAGGAGCCAAGATGGTGGCGTGAGTAGTTCAGTGGAAATCTCCTCCCAAAAACATATATATTTTTGAAAATACAACAATACAACTATTCCTAAAAGAGACACCAGTAGATACAGTAAAACAGCCAGGCTACATCTACATCTGCGAGAACTCAGCATCACACAAAGGGGGTAAGTTACAAGCTGCGGCATGGCGGGAACCGAGTGCCCCCCTACCCAAGCCCCTCAGTGGGAAGAAAGGATTCGGAGCGGGGAGGGAGTGAACGCCTAGAACAGCTAAACAACCAGCTCTGGTAGTCCACACTGGGAGCACAGACACATGGTGCACGGTGTGCTGGATATTAGAGAAACGGAAAAGCAAAACCTACAAGCGGGTCCCTGCAACCGGTGCCCCTGGAACAAAAGAAAAGTGAGTGCTTTTTGCAAGTCCTAAAGGGACAGGGACCTCACAGCTGGACGAAGTCATCCTGGCACACTCTGCCCAGCACCTGGGAATCCCGGGGAACTCTAGTTGACCTAACTCCCTGGGCAGCAGAGCAGCTCTGAAGCCCCTCACGGTGATAAGCAACCTGCCAGTCGTTCCCGCAACTGGGGAGGACCCCGACACACCAGCCCAGTAGCGGAAGAGCAAATACACATGGTGGCGGCAATGCCACAGGGGCCCAAGGGAGGCTCGCGCGAGCCGGCGGCAGTGGCGGAGGATCCCAGGAGTAGCAGTGACCCCAGCAGCTGCCCAGAATCTCAGCTTGGTGCACAGCCGCCCAGGCCAGACCCAAAGGCAATAGCCAGTACACAGCTGCCCAGCAGGGGTGCTGCATTCACAGGAGAGTACACCTGGTGCGCCTCCCACTCCCCGCAGGCTCTGCACTACTCTGATGGAGACCCCGCCCACAGCAGCTTAGGGGATCAACCCACAGGCTGGTCCAGGAGTGTGGGTAACTGACACAGGCAGTGGAGAAGGGGAAGGCGACCAGCAAACAGGAAAGGACTTTGTTTTCCCAGCTGACACACACGTTATATGCCTACAGCTACCTCTATCACCATGAAAAGGCAGAAGAATTTGGTCCAATCCAAAATTACCCAGACAACCCCCAAGAGAGGGCCTGGGGAGACAGACTTCACCAATCTCCCCGAAAAAGAATTCAAAGTAAAGGTCGTAACAATGCTGATGGATCTACAGAGTAATATGTAAGAGCTAAAGGAGCAAGTACAGAGGGAGAATACACAAATAAAACAATCTCTGGAAGGACTTAAGGGCAGACTGGATGAGGTGCAAGAGGCCATTAATGGAATAGAAATCAGAGAACAGGAAGGCAGAGAAGCTGACGCAGAGAGAGATAAAAGGATTTCTATGAATGAAAGAATATTAAGAGAACTGTGTGACCAATCCAAATGGAACAATATCCGCATCATAGGGGGACCAGAAGAAGAGAGAGAAAAAGGGATAGAAACTTTTTTTGGAGGACAACACCAAGACACATATTAATTAAAATGGTAAAGATCAAGGACAAGGACAGAGTTTTAAAGGCAGCTAGAGAGAGGAAAGAGGTCACCTACAAAGGAAAACCCATCAGGCTATCATCAGACTTCTCAATAGAAACCTTACAGGCCAGAAGAGAATGGCATGATATATTTAATGCAACGAAACAGAAGGGCCTTGAACCAAGAATACTGTACTCAGCACGATTACCATTTAAATATGAAGGAGGGATTAAACAATTCCCAGACAAGCAAAAGTTGAGGGAATTTACCTCCCACAAATCACCTCTACAGGGTATTTTAGAGGGACTGCTCTAGATGGAAACAATCCTAAGGCTAAATAGATGTTGCCAGAGAAAATAAAATCAGCAAAGAAAGATCAACCAAATACCAACTTAGGGCAAAAAAAAAAAAACCAACTACTCACAAAAGGAGTCAAAGGAAACACAAAAGAACACAGAATGAAACACCTAACATATAAAGATTGGAGGAGGACAAATAAGAAGAGAGGGAAAGAATCTTCAGACTGTGGTTACACTAGCTTAATAAGCGAGTTAAGTTAGACAGATAGTAAAGAAGCTAACCTTGAACCTTTGGTAACCACGAATCCAAAGCCTGCAATGGCAATAAGAACATATCTCTCAATAATCACCCTAAATGTAAACAGACTGAATGCACAAAACAAAAGACACAGAGTAACAGAATGGATAAAAAAGCAAGACCCATCTATATGCTGCTTACAAGAGACTCATCTCAAACCCAAAAACATACACAGACTAAAAGTCAAGGGATGGAAAAAGATATTCCATGCAAACAATAGGGAGAAAAAAGCAGGTGTAGCAGTGCTGGTATCAGACAAAACAGACTTCAAAACAAGGAAAGTAACAAGAGATAAAGAAGGACATTACACAATGATAAAGGGGTAAGCCCAACAAGAAGATATAATGATTATAAATATATATGCACCCAATACAGGGGCACCAACATATCTGAAACAAATGCTAAGAGAATTAAAGGAGGAAATAGAGTGCAATGCATTTATTCTAGGAGACTTCAACACAACACTCACTCCAAAGGACAGATCCACCAGACAGAAAATAAGTAAGGACACAGAGGCACTGAACAACACACTACAACAGATGGACTTAACAGACATCTACAGAACCCTACACCAAAAAGCAGCAGGATGCACATTCTTCTCAAGTACACATGGAACATTCTCCAGTATAGATCACATACTATGCCACAAAAAGAGCCTCAGTAAATTAAAAAACATTGAAATTCTACCAAACAACTTCTCAGACCACGAACACATAAAACTAGAAATTAATTGTACAAAGAAAACAAAAAGGCTCACAGACACATTGAGGCTTAACAACATGCTTCTAAATAACCAATGGATCAATGACCAAATTAAAACAGAGATCAAGCAACACATGGAAACAAATGACACCAACACCATAAAGCCCCAACTTCTGTGGGATGCAGCGAAGGCAGTTCTAAGAGGAAAGTACATAGCAATCCAGGCCTACGTAAAGAAGGCAGAACATTCCCAAATGAATTGTTTAAAGTCACAATTATTGAAACTGGAAAAAGAAGAAGAAATGAAGCCCAAATTCAGCAGGAGTGACATAATAAAGATCAGAGAAGAAATAAATAAAATTGAGAATAAAATAATAGAAAAAAATGAATGAAACCAAGAGTTGGTTCCTTGAAAAAGTAAACAAAACAGATAAACCCCTACCCAGACTTATTAAGAGTTAGAGAGAATCTACACATATCAACAGAATCAGAAATGACAAAGGAAAAATCATGACAGACTCCAGAGAAATACAAAAAATTATCAGAGAATACTATGAAAATCTATATGCTAAAAAGCTAAAAACCTAGAAGAAATGGACAACTACCTCAAAAAATACAACCTTCCAAGACTGACCAAGAAACAGAAAATCTAAACAGACCAATTACCAGCAATGAAATTGAAGCAGTTATCAAAAAACTACCCAAGAACAAAACTCCTGGGCCAGATGGATTCACTGCTAAATTTTATCAGACATATAGAGAAGAGATAATACCCATTCTCCATAAAGTTTTCCAAAAAATAGAAGAGGAGGGAATAATTCCAAACGCATTCTAAGAAGACAGCATCACTCTAATACCAAAACCAGGCAAAGACCCCATCAAAAAAGAAAATTACAGACCAACATCCCTGATGAACACAGATGCAAAAATACTCCACAAAATATTAGCAAACTGAATTTAAAAATACATGAAGAGGATCATACACCATGACCAAGTGGGATTCATCTCAGGGATGCAAGGATGGTACAACATTCGAAAATCCATCAACATCATCCACCACATCAACAAAAAGGACAAAAATCACATGATCATCTCCATAGATGCTGAAAAAGCATTCGACAAAATTCAACATCCATTCATGATAAAAACCCTCAACAAAATGGGTATAGAGGGCAAGTACCTGAACATAATAAAGGCCATATATGATAAATCCACAGCCAACATCGCATTGAACAGCAAGAAGCTGTAAGCTTGTCCTCTAAGATCGGGAACAAGACAGGGATGCCCACTCTCCCCATTGTTATTCAACATAGTACTGGAGGTCCTAGCCAAGGCAGTTAGACAAAACAAAGAAATACAAGGAATCCAGATGGGTAAAGAAGAAGTCAAACCATCACTATCAGATGACATGATATTCTACATAAAAAACCCTAAAGACTCCACTCCAAAACTACTAGAACTAATATCGGAATTCAACAAAGTTGCAGGATACAAAATTAACACACAGAAATCTGTGGCTTTCCTACACACTAACAATGAATTAACAGAAAGAGAAATCAGGAAAACAATTCCATTCACAACTGCACCAAAAAGAATAAAATACCTCGGAATAAACCCAACCAAGGAAGTGAAAGACCTATACCCTGAAAACTATAAGACACTCTTAAGAGAAATTAAAGAGGACACTAACAAATGGAAACTCATCCCATGCTCTTGGCTAGGAAGAATTAATATCGTCAAAATGGCCATCCTGCCCAAAGCAATATACAGATTCAATGCAATTCCTATCAAATTACTAACAGCATTCTTCAATGAACTGGAGCAAATACTTTAAAAATTCATATGGAACCACCAAGACCCCAAACAGCCAAAGCAATCCTGAGGAGGAAGAATAAAGTGGGGGGGGATCTCGCTCCCCAACTTCAAGCTCTACTACAAAGCCACAGTAATCAAGACAATTTGGTACTGGCACAAGAACAGACCCACAGACCAGTTGAACAGAATAGAGACTCCAGACTTTATCCCAAACATATATGGGCAAATAATATATGATAAAGGAGCCATGGACATACAATGGGGAAATGACAGCCTCTTCAAGTGTTGGTGTTGGCAAAACTGGACAGCTACATGTAAGAGAAGGAAACTGGATCATTGTATAATCCCATACACAAAAGTAAATTCAAAATGGATCAAAGACCTGAATGTAAGTCATGAAACCATTAAACTCTTGGAAAAAAACATAGGCAAAAATCATTAGGAGATAAACATGAGCAACTTCTTCATGAATACATCTACCTGGGCAAGGGAAACAAAAGCAAAAATGAACAAGTAGGACTCTATCAAGCTGAAAAGCTTCTATACAGCAAAGGACACCATCAATAGAACAAAAAGGTACCCTACAGTATGGGAGAATATATTCATAAATCACAGATCCGATAAAGGGTTGACATCCAAAATATATAAGGAGCTCATGCACCTCAACAAACAAAAAGCAAATAATCCAATTAAAAAATGGGCAGAGGAGCTGAACAGTTCTCCAAAGAAGAAATTCAGATGGCCATCAGACACATGAAAAGATGCTCCACATCACTTGCCATCAGAGAAATGCAAATTAAAACCACAATGAGAATATCACCTCACACCATCAGTTAGGAAGGCCAACATCCAAAAGACAAGCAACAACAAATGCTGGCAAGGATGTGGAGAAAGGGGAACCCTCCTACACTGCTGGTGGGAATGTAAACTAGTTCAACCATTGTGGAAAGCAGTATGGAGGTTCCTCAAAAAGCTCAAAATAGAAATAACATTTGACCCAGGAATTCCACTTCTAGGAATTTACCCTAAGAATGCAGCAGCCCAGTTTGAAAAAGACAGATGCACCCCTATGTTTATCACAGCATAATTTACAATAGCCAAGAAAGGGAAGCAAGCAGTGTCCATCAGTAGATGAATGGATAAAGAAGATGTGGTACATATACACAATGGAGTATTATTTAGCCATAAGAAGGAAACAAATCCTACCATTTGCAACCTAGATGGTGCTAGAGGGTATTATGCTCAGTGAAATAAGCCAAGTAGAGAAAGACAAATACCAAATGATTTCACTCATATGTGGAGTATAAGAACAAAGAAAAAACTGAAGGAACAAAACAACAGCAGAAACACAGAACCCAAGAATGGACTAACAGTTACCAAACGGAAAGGGACTGGGGAGGCTGGGTGTGAAGGGAGGGACAAGGGGATGGGGAAGAAAGGGGGCATTATGAATAGCATGTATAGCATGTATAAATGTGTGGGGAGGCACGGGAAGGGCTGTGCAACACAGAGAAGACAAGTAGTGATTCTACAGCATCTTACTATGCTGATGGACAGTGACTGTAATGGGGTTTGTAGGGGGACTTGGTGATTGGGGGAATCTAGTAAACATAATGTTCCTCATGTAACAGTAGATTAATTATACCAAAAACTAAAAAAAATTTTTTTAAAAAGATGCTCTTATCTCCCAGACATTTCAGGTACACTACCATGATCTCTGGAGGCCAACTCTGTTATTACTCCAGGAACACACAGGAGACTAGCTTACAAACCTTTTCCCCAAGGTGCCAGACGAGCCATTCATCCCTGGTCCATTTGTTGAAATGTTCAGGATCACGTCCACTCAACAGTGTCTCAGGGTATAACACAGTTGGCGCTGGCAGCAGGAGGTTGGTCTGCTGGCCATATCATGGCTTCAATAACTCCTGTTTGTTTCACACACACAGTTGTATAGGACAGGCAGCAATATGTGTGTTAGCCTGTCAACAGGGCTCAAGGCTCCTCTTAGTGGCTTCTCATTCAAACGCCGTAGCACTGTCCATAAGTGAACTCACCAGCCCTGTAGACTATTGGTATCTGACTTCAGGCCAGATTTCAACAAACCATTGTATGTCTCTATCATGCCTACCCTGGTAAGTTATATGGTACATGAAATTTCCACTCTATTCCTAATTGCTGCACCCATCCTTGTAACGAATGTCCAGTCAAGTGGTGCCTTGACTGCTCTCAATCACCTGCGGCCAGCCATAGGCTGCAAAGAGATGCTCTAGGTCCCTCTTGGTGTTTTGCTGATCCGCGTGTCATGCAGGAAAAGCAATCAACAGGCCAGTAGTTGTGTCCACACAAGTCATGGCATACCAATATCTTTCTGATAAGAGGCAGAGGCCCAATATTGTCTATCTGCCACCTGAGACAAGGGCTATCAGCCCCTTTAGTATGTCCCTTGTTGCTGCAGGACTCGATATAAGTTCCCTTTTTCAAGTGCACAAGGCACTCTTTCTGGGCTCTGCTGACTTCTTCAAAGGTCAATAGCAAGCCCCACCAACCAGCTACAGCCCACATCGTCTTTTGCAATGTGTGCAACAAACGCTGACATAACCATTGGGCTACAGCAGAGGCAGGCTTTCCTCCCAGCCAACACATATAAGACAATAATGTGTCTGTTTCATCATTCACTGGGGATGCCAAAGGCAAATGGCCAGACACATGATGTACAGTAGCTGTCTTAGTCTGACTAAAGACCATAGGTGTGGCCACAGCTCTTGACCCCAAAGGGGTCAGTGACCAACTATCCAGTTGGCATGGCACCATGTCGGTAGCCAAAGGGTCAAGCCCGGTAGACAGCCCAGTTGTCAGTGCACACAACTACAGGGGAGGGCGTGATCATCTTGGGTGATCGTGAGCCATACTGCCCATGACTCAGTCCATTGACTGCTCTTCTCCTCTCCATCCTCTAACACCCTATTGTCTTAGTCTTAGAATGAAAGGTTACAGCCCTCCACTTTGGAGGCTGCACACGACTGGAGCCGTCTGTATACCAAGCATCTTCAGGTACAAGGGCTTTTCCCTGCTGATAAGGACTCTCGGATACCAATGGCTCAAGTGCAAGTTGTTCTTGCGTTCCACTCATATACGTCACTTGCCCAAATGAGCATCGGAGATCTCCACTCAAGGGGCTATCGGAGAGGGTGCTATGCTGCTGGAAGTATGCGCCCCCATTTGGCCAGTATAGGCATCTGTACCATGCCACTCCCTGGCCTTTGGGTCCAGTCTCGCACCCACCCCATGATGGGATAGGTGGTTATTACCTTGGTCAGAGTTGTTCTGGTCATGGGCTCCATGGCCAGCAAGGCATAATACACAGAAGCCAGTTGCTCTTCTATTAAGGGCTACCAGACTTCTGCTCCATTCCATAATTGTGACCAGAAGCCAATAGGTTGGTATGTCCATTCAAGCTGCTGCCGAAGGACCCGTCCATAATCATCTCCGTTTACATGAACATCTAGCTCACAGGGCCTTGATGAATCCATTCCACTCAAGGACTGTAATGGCCTTGATTGTTTGCAAGTTGCAAAGGTCTCCTCACAGTCACACCTGATGCCCTTTGGTAAACAACTGATATAAGGCCTTCAGAATTTGTGCCAAGTGCGGGGTAAACACCTCCAGTAGACCAAAACATCCAAAAACTCTTGTACAACTGACTGCCACAGTGGTAGGGGTGGGGAAAGCCTGGCCCTTGCCTATGACTATGTCTGAGATAACTTTAGTTTTACCCGACCAGACAACCCCCAAGAACTTGACAGACAAATCAGGTCCCTGAATCATCCCTATCAAAATACAACAGCATTCTTCAACAAACTGGTACAAATAGTTCTAAAATTCATATGGAACCACAAAAGACCCAGAATAGCCAAAGCAACCCTGAGAAGGATTAATAAACCTGGGGGGATCTCGCTACCCAACTTCAACCTGTACTACAAAGCCACAGTAATCAAGACAATTTGGTACTGGCACAAGAACAACCCCACAGACCAGTTGAACAGAATAGAGAGCCCAGATGCTAACCAAACATAGATGGTCAATTAATATACGATATAAAAGGAGCCATGGATATACGTATATACAATGGGGAAATGATAGCCTCTTCAACAATGGGTCTTCGCAAAATTGGACAGCTACATGTAAGAGAATGAAACTGGATTACTGTCTAACCTCATACACAAAAGTAAACTCAAAATGGATCAAAGACCTGAGAGTAAGTCATGAGACCATAAAACTCAGAGAAAAAAACATAGGCAAAAATTTCTAGGACGTAAACGTGAGCAACTTCTTCATCAACACATCTCCCAGGGCAAGGGAAACAAAAGCAAAAATGAAGAAGTGGGACTATATCAAACTAAAAAGCTTCTGTATAGCAAAGGACACAATCAGAACAAAAAGACATCCTACAGTATAGGAGAATACATTCATAAATGACATATCTGAAAAGGGGTTGATATCCAAATTATATAAAGAGCTCACGTACCTTAATAAACAAAAGCAAAAAAGCCAATTAAAACATTGGTAGACGATAGATGCTGAAAAAGCATTTGACAAAGTTCAACATCCATTCATGATAAAAACTCTCAGCAAAATGGGAATAGAGGGCAAGTACCTCAACATAATAAAGGCCATCTATGAAAAACCCACAGCCAACATTATATTGAACAGCGAGAAGCTGAAACCTTTTCCTCTGAGATCAGGAACTAGACAGGGATGCCCACTCTCCCGACTGTTATTTAACATAGTACTGGAGGTCCTAGCCATGGCAATCAGACAAAACAAAAAAATACAAGGAATCCAGATTGGTAAAGAAGAAGTTAAACTGTCACTATTTGCAGATGACATGATACTGTACATAAAAAACCCTAAAGACTCCACCCCAAAAATACTAGAACTGATATCGGAATACAGCAAAGTTGCAGGATACAAAATCAACACACAGAAATCTGTGGCTTTCCTATACACTAACAATGAACCAACAGAAAGAGAAATCAGGAAAACAACTCCATTCACAATTGCATCAAAAAAAATAAAATACCTAGGAATAAACCTAACCAAAGAAGTGAAAAACTTATACTCTGAAAACTACAAGTCACTCTTAAGAGAAATTAAAGGGGACACTAACAGATGGAAACGCATCCCATGCTCGTGGCTAGGAAGAAATAATATCGTCAAAATGGCCATCCTGCCCAAAGCAATATACAGATTTGATGCAATCCCTATGAAACTACCAGCAGCATTCTTCAATGAACTGGAACAAATAATTCAAAAATGCATATGGAACTACCAAAGACCCCAAATAGCCAAAGCAATCCTGAGAAAGAAGAATAAAGTAGGGGGGATCTCACTCCCCAACTTCAAGCTCTATTATAAAGCCATAGTAATCAAGACAATTTGGTACTGGCACAAGAGCAGAGCCACAGACCAATGGAACAGACTAGAGAATCCAGACATTAACCCAGACATATATGGTCAATTAATATTTGATAAAGGAGCCATGGACATACAATGGCGAAATGACAGTCTCTTCAACAGATGGTGCTGGCAAAACTGGACAGCTACATGTAGGAGAATGAAACTGGACCATTTTCTAACCCCATATACAAAAGTAAACTCAAAATGGATCAAAGACCTGAATGTAAGTCATGAAACCATTAAACTCTTGGAAAAAAACATAGGCAAAAACCTCTTAGACATAAACATGAGTGACCTCTTCTTGAACATATCTCCCCGGGCAAGGAAAACAACAGCAAAAATGAACAAGTGGGACTATATTAAGCTGAAAAGCTTCTGTACAGCAAAAGACACCATCAATAGAACAAAAAGGAACCCTACAGATTGGGAGAATATATTTGAAAATGACACATCCGATAAAGGCTTGACGTCCAGAATATATAAAGAGCTCACACGCCTCAACAAAAAAAAACAAATAACCCAATTAAAAAATGGGCAGAGGAACTGAACAGACGGTTTTCCAAAAAAGAAATACAGATGGCCAACAGACACATGAAAAGATGCTCCACATCGCTAATTATCAGAGAAATGCAAATTAAAACTACAATGAGGTATCACCTCACACCAGTAAGGATGGCTGCCATCCAAAAGACAAACAACAACAAATGTTGGCGAGACTGTGGAGAAAGGGGAACCCTCCTACACTGCTGGTGGGAATGTAAATTAGTTCAACCATTGTGGAAAGCAGTATGGAGGTACATCAAAATGCTCAAAACAGACTTACCATTTGACCCAGGAACTGCACTCCTAGGAATTTACCCTAAGAATGCAGCAATCAAGTATGAGAAAGACCAATGCACCCCTATGTTTATCACAGCACTATTTACAATAGCCGAGAATTGGAAGCAACCTAAATGTCCATCAATAGATGAATGGATAAAGAAGATGTGGTACATATACACAATGGAATACTACTCAGCCATAAGAAAAGGGCAAATCCTACCATTTGCACCAACATGGATGGAGCTGGAGGGTATTATGCTCAGTGAAACAAGCCAAGCAGAGAAAGAGAAATACCAAATGATTTCACTCATCTGTGGAGTATAAGAACAAAGGAAAAACTGAAGGAACAAAACAGCAACAGAATCACAGAACTCAAGAATGGACTAACAGGTACCAAAGGGAAAGGGACTGGGGAGGATGGGTGGGTAGGGAGGGATAAGGGGGGGCAGAAAAAGAGGGGTATTAAGATTAGCATCCATAGCGGGGTGGGAGAAAGGGGAGGGCTGTACAACACAGAGAAGACAAGTAGTGATTCTACAACAGTTTGCTACGCTGATGGACAGTGACTGTAAAGGAGTATATAGGGGGGACCTGGTATAGGGGAGAGCCTAGTAAACAAAGTATTCGTCATGTAAGTGTAGATTAATGATTAAAAAAAAAAAGCAGTTCCTATGGGGTGACCTCTAATGAGTTCTACACAATGATATAAAGGGCATATAAAAGTGTAGGCAAAGGGTCTGTTTGTGTTTATACAGAGGATCAAAGCCTAATTTGGCTACCCTGAAAATGAACTAAGATACGATATGAAAAAGAACTTCCAACATCAGCACTCTCGGGAAGACTCATGACAGAAGATGATCAGCAAAAAAAAAAAAAAAAAAAAACTCCAACAAAGATCCACGCACTGTCACAGGTGTAGATGCACTCATCCCACCAGTTCCTGGACTTGCCATGGGAATGAGGAAGGAGATATCTAAGCTGGCCTGTGCATACAGTAAAACAAAAATTGGACTGGATCTATACTGTTGGAACTCAACCAAGAATTAGGAGAAGTGCAAATTGTAGCACTCCAAAACCTTACAACCACAGACTATTTATCGTTAAAAGAACATACGGGATATGAACAGTCCCCAGGAATGGGTTGTTCTAGTTTATCTGAATTCTCACAGACTGTTTAAGTTCAGTCGGACAATATCCTCCATATCATAGATAAATTTTCACAAATGCCTAGGGTGCCTAACTGGTTTTCTTGGTTTCACTGGAGATGGCTGGTAATTACAGGTATGCTTTGGTTAGGTAACTATATTCCTATTATGTTAATGTGTGTGCACAATTTAATTAGTAGTTTAAAACCTATCCATTCTGAAGTTACTCTACAAGAAGATATGTCAAAGAAATAATCAATCTTCCCAGGTTTTCTTCTGCCTGCTACTTCTATAGCTTTTCTTCTTCCTACCTAATCACAACCTTTAAATAGAACTCGTGCCACATGTCGAATTTACTGAGCATCATAATTCTTCCAAGTGGTAAAGACACCTCAAGACAAATGCTGGGCATAGAAGCCACAGGGCATAAATATGCAAAGAAGTAAAAAGCTAACCTTTTCAAACAATAAGGCTTCTCTCTCACTTACCAACTTTACATTTCCCTGTATGGCCCCGGAAGATGACTGGTTAGCCAGAGACGGGTAAGATTCCTCAAGGGAGGAACAACCTAAGACAGGCACAGTCGCAGGGGGCCATCTGGTGAGAAAATGGGGAGCAGCAGAGGTGAGGCTTAGAACCTCCCCCCTCATGTTCTGAGAGAAATCTTCTGCATACATGGATGTTTATTGCCCTCGTCTAGCTCGGATTAACACATAGTCTACAGGCACACACCTGATCATCTACATTTGCTCTCTTACAACACTAAACTCTGTTTTCTACCTTTATCTCGTATCTACCTACCACTTCAGCATTTTATTAAAAATAATAATAATAGAGAAATGTGGTATCCACATATAAATCAAGTTTAAAAATCAAATGAATAGTCATATTTGAACTGTGTATAGTTCATAATGCATGAACAAAACCGAAAGCTTCTGTGATGACTGCCCTTGCACTGTTCACCATGTAACTTATTCACTATGTAAGAATTTGTACTCCATGTAAGAATTTGTTCGTTATGCATCAGAAGATTGGAGACTGACGAAAATTAGGCTTGGGGTGGATTAATGATTGTACATTGAGTATTGACCCCCCTATACAGAAATTTATTGTGGTTAACAACTATTTGATCAATAAATATGAGAGATGCCCTCACAAAATATATATATTTTCTATATATATATATATATTTAAACACACTTCCAATTGTAAAATAAATAAGTAACCGGGATGTAATGTATAGCATAAGGAATATAGTCAAAATATTGTAACAACTTGGTATGGTGATACCTGGTACCTAGAATTATCATGTATATAAATGTTGAATCACTGTGTTGTACACCTGAAACTAATGTAATGCAATACTGTTGTCAACTACCCTTCAATAAAAAAAATAAATAAATAAAATAAAAAAAAATTAAAAAAAAAAAAAAAAAGAATGGACTAACAAGTACCAAAGGGAAAGGGACAGGGGAGGATGGGTGGGTAGGGAGGGGTAAGGGCGGGGAGAAAAAGGGGTGTATTAAGATTAGCATGCATGGGGGGGTGGGAGAAAGGGGAGGGCTGTACAACACAGAGAAGACAAGTAGTGATTCTACAATATTTTGCTACACTGATGGACAGTGACTGTAAAGGGGTATATAGGGGGGACCTGGTATAGGGGAGAGCCTAGTAAACAAAATATTCGTCATGTAAGTGTAGATTAATGATAAAAAAAAAAAAAAAGCAGTTCCTGTGTGGTGACCTCCAATGAGTTCCACACAATGATATAAAGGGCATATAAAAGTGTAGGCAAAGGGTCTGTTTGTGTTTATACAGAGGATCAAAGCCTAATTGGGCTACCCCGAAAATGAACTAAGATACGATATGAAAAAGAACTTCCAACATCTGCACTCTCTGGAAGACTCATGCCAGAAGATGATCATCAAAAGACCCCAACAAAGATCCACGCACTGCTACAGCTGTAGATGCACTCATCCCACCAGTTCCTGGACTTGCCATGGGAATGAAGAAGGAGATATCTAAGCTGGCCTGTGCATATAGTAAAACAACAAATTTGACTGGATCTATACTGTTGGAACTCAACCAAGAATTAGGAGAACTGCAAATTGTAGCTCTCCAAAATCTTACAACTACAGACTATTTACTGTTAAAAGAACATATGGGATGTGAACAGTCCCCATGGAGGAATGGACTGTTTCAATTTGTCTGATTTCTCTCAGACTGTTCAAGTTCAGTTGGACAATATCCACCATATCATAGATACGTTTTCACAAATGCCTAGGGTGCCTAACTGGTTTTCTTGGTTTCACTGGAGATGGCTGGTAATTACAGGTATGCTTTGGTTACGTAACTATACTCCTATTATGTTAATGTGTGTGCGCAATTTAAGTAGTAGCTTAAAACCTATACATGCTGAAGTTACTCTACAAGAAGATATGTCAAAGAAATAATCAATCTTCCCAGGTTTTCTTCCGCCTGCTACTTCTATAGCTTTTCTTCTTCCTTCCTAAATACAACCCTTAAATAGAATTCGTGCCTCATATTGAATTTACCGAGTATCATAATTCTTCCAAGTGGTAAAGACACCTCAAGACAAAAGCTGGGCATAGAAGCCACAGGGCATAAATATGCAAAGAAGTAAAAAGCTAACCTTTTCAAACAATAAGGCTTCTCTCTCACTTACCAACTTAACATTTCCCTGTATGGCCCCGGAAGATGACTGGTTAGCCAGACAGGTAAGATTCCTCAAGGGAGGAACAACCTAAGACAGGCACAGTCGCAGGGGGGCCATCAGGTGAGAAAAAGGGGGATCAACAGAGGTGAGGCTTAGAACCTCCCCCCTCATGTTCTGAGAGAAATCTTCTGCATACGTGGATGTTTAATTGCCCTTGTCTAGCTTGGATTAACACATAGTCTACAGGCACACACCTGATCATCTACATTTGCTCTCTTACAATACTAAACTATGTTTTCTACCTTTATCTTGTATCTACCTACCACTTCAGCATTTTATTAAAAATAATAATAATAAAGAGAGAAATGTGGTATCCACATATAAATCAAGTATAAAAATCAAATGAGTATTCATATTTGAACTGACTGTTTATAGTTCATAATGCATAAGCAAAACCGAAAGCTTCTGTGATGACTGCCCTTGTACTGTTCACCATGTAACTTATTCACTATGTAAGAATTTGTTCTCCACGTAAGAACTTGTTCGTTATACTTCAGAAGATTGGAGACTGACGAAAATTCGGCTTGGGGTGGATGATTGTGCATTGAGCATTGACCCCCCTATACAGAATTTTATTGTTGTTAACCATTTGATCAATAAATATGAGAGATGCCCTCACAAAAAAAAAAAAATATATATATATATATATTATATATATATATATATATATATATATATATATACACACACACACTTCCAATTGTAAAATAAATAAGTAACCGGGATGTAATGTATAGCATAAGGAATATAGTCAAAATATTGTAACAACTTGGTATGGTGATAGCTGGTACCTAGAATTATCATGTATATAAATGTTGAATCACTGTGTTGTACACCTGAAACTAATGTAATACTGTGTGTCAACTACCCTTCAATAAAAAATAATTATCTAAAAAAAAAAAAAATGGGCACAGGATCTGAACAGACACTTCTCCAAAGTGGCCAACAGGCACATGAAAAGATGCTCCACATCACTAATCATCAGAGAAATGCAAATTAATACCACAATGAGATATCATCTCACACCAGGTAGGATGGCCAACATCCAAAAGACAAAGAACAACAAATGCTGGCGAGGATGTGGAGAAAGGGGAACCCTCCTACACTGCTGGTAGGAATGTAAATTAGTTCAACCATTGTGTAAAGCAGTATGGAGGTTCCTCAAAATGCTCAAAATAGACTTACCATTTGACCCAGGAATTCCACTCCTAAGAATTTAGCCTAAGTAAACAGGATCGCAGATTTTAAAAAGACATATGCACCTCTATGTTTATCACAGCACTATTTACAACAGCCAAAACATGGAAGCAACCTAAGTGTCCATCAGTAGATGAATGGATAAAGAAGATGTGGTACATATACACAATGGAGTATTATTCAGCCATAAGAAGAAAACAAATCCTACCATTTGCAATAACATGGATGGAGCTAGAAGGTATTATGATCAGTGAAATAAACCAGGCAGAGAAAGACAAGTACCAAATAATTTCACTCACCTGTGGAGTATAACAACAAAGCAAAAACTGAAGGAACAAAACAGCCCCATACTCACAGAACCCCAAAATGGACTAGCAGTTACCAAAGGGAAAGGGGTTGGGGAGGATGGGTAGGAAGGGAGGGATAAAGGGATTAAGGGGTATTATGATTAGTGCACATAATATAGGGGGGCACAGGGATGGAAGTATAGCACAGAGAAGATGAGTAGTGACTCTATAGCACCTTACTATGCTGATGGTCAGCGACTATAATGGGGTATGTGGTGGGGCCTTGATAATAGGGAGGAATGTAGTAACCACAATGTTGCTCATATGAAACCTGAGCATAAGATTGTATATCAATGATACCTTAATAAAAAAAATTAACTCAAAATCAACTAGGCACTTAAATGTAAGAGCTCAAACTATAAAGTTCTTGGAAGAAAACAAGTGCAAACCTTTGTGGCCTTGTGTTATGCTATAGTTTCTTAGATATAACACCAAAAGTACAAGAGAGAAAGAAAAAAACACATTAGACTTCATTAATTAAAAACACTTGTTCTTCATAGGACACCATAATAAAAGTGAAAGGAAGAACAAAAAGTGGGAGAAAATGTTTACAAATCATATATCTAATAAGGGATTTCTGTCTAGAATATATAAAGAACTGTTCAGTTCAACAATAAAGACAAATAATTCAATTAAAGAATGGGCAAAGAATCTGAATAGACATTCCTCCAAAGAAGATGTACAAATGGTCAATAAGCACATGAAAAGATGCTTAACATCATCAGTCTCGAGGAAAATGCAAATCAAAATGACAATGAGGTATCACTTCACAACCAGCGGATGGCTACAATCAAAAGCAGATAATAACAAGTGCTGCTAAAGATGTATAGAAATTGGAACCCTCTTATTCCACAGGTGGATGGGATTATAAAATGGTCCAGCCATTTTAGAAACAGTATGGTAGTTCCTCAAAAGGTTAACCATAGTTACACATAATCCAGTAATTTCACCCAAGAGAATTGAAAATTTGTGTCCACATAAAAACTTGTACACAAATGTTCACAGCATCATTATTCAAGCCAAAAACTGGCAACAACCCAAATGTTCATCAACTGATAAATGATAAAATGTGGTATATTTATACAATGGAGTATTATTCAGCCATAAAAGGAATAAAGTACTACTACATGCTACAAAATGAATGCACCTTGAAAACATTAAGCTCATTAATTGAAGCTACTCATAAAAGATCACATACTGTATGATTCCATATAAATGTCCAGAAGTGGCAGATCCATAGATAGAAAAATTAGTTTTTGCCTTGTGCTGAAGGAGGGAAGTTGGAAATGACGACTATGTGGTTTCTCTTTGTAGTGGTGAAAATGTTCTAAAACGAAATTGTGGGAAACCTTATAGTACATGGATTACAACTCAATAATACTGTTTTTTCACAGAACCACTATATATGAATGGCTAAAATAAAAAGTACTGTCAATATCAAGTGCTGATGAAGATGGAGAGCAACTGGATCCTGACACATTGCTGGGAATGCACAATAACACATCCCGTCTGAAGAAGAGCTTGGTAGATTCTAATAAACATAAACATATACTTGCCATACAACCCAAAAATTTTACTCTTGACCATTTATTCTTGAGAAATGAAACATATATTCACATAAAATCTAGACATGAATGTCTACAGCAGCTTATTCTTAATCACCAAAACTAAAAACAAAACAAATGTCTTTCATCAGGTAAGTCTGGATAAACTATGGTACATCCATTCTGGAATACTAACCAGCAATAATAAAAAGGCACAAACTCGTGATACATGCAACAACTTGGATGAATCTCAAAGGCATTAATGCTGAGTTAAAGAAGCCAATCTCAAAATAATTCTATTCACGAAATACTCTTGAAAAGATGAACTACAGATCAGTGGATACCAGAGGAAGGTAACTATGTAAGATACAACACAGCAGGGTTTTATGAGATGATGGAAGTGTTCTATATCCTGGTGATGGTAGTTGGTACATGATTCAATATATGTACTGAAATTTAAAGAACTGTGCCCCCCTCCCCAACTCAATTTAACTGTATAAAAGTTTTTAAACAATTTTTTTTTTAATTAAGAGAAATCTGATGTGAAGTATGAAGGGAGAGGAAGGCTAATATAGGAAAAGACCAAGAATAGGAGAGTTTATGATTCTAAATCTTCCAATTAATGTTTCTGATCAAACATCATTTAGTGGTGATAGATTCAGTGTTGACAGGCATACATTAATAACATGTTTTACTAAGAGCAGAGAAATGATACTAGAAAAATGGCCTCATATTTTCCATTTTATGAACACTTAAATGAAATAAAAATTCCTTTACATCTGAACAAAGCAAATAAAACTCACTTAGTGAAGCAAGAGAAGAGCTCTTAGGGATGCAATTAAATCTAATAATGGTTTCATTTTAGATAGTTATACAGGAATGATTCCTCTAGTACATTCCATTTCTTTGGGGGTTACATAATGCATGTTGCATGAGAGAAGAACAGTAATCATTAATAAATCACCCTGAAATGGCAAAGCTTTTTGATGAACTTTAGTACTATATACATTTTAAATTACATTTAATTTGCCAACTTCTGATACATGTCAGAATTCAATAGATAGCAAATAACTCAACTTCCTTCAAAAATTACCTGAGCAACAACTTAAAATTCAGTTGCAGAAAAACAAGATACTACCTCTCTGAAATCTTCCCAAGCACATAGCAGGTACAAAATATTTACCAATCAAAAGTTAATATATGACAGACCTCTATGCTACTATAGCAGCAACTAATAGTATATGATAACAACTTCCCATTAAAATACCCAATTCCCAGGAAAATACATAAAAAGACAAAAACTGGAAATACATTAATACATGTTCTTATTCAGAAATGTACTTGTAAATCATTTTAATGCTGCATAATACTTTACTGAAAGGATCTGGTATTGTTTTTTAAAATGGTCTTAAAAGGCTTAAGACATCCAACACTGAAGCTATGTTAAATTTTTTTTCCTACTGATTCTGTCAAGAAATCTCTATAGGCATCAAAATAACAGTGATTGAGGTCAGGCTAATAAACCATCACGCCCAAAACAGTAGTTTGTTGTTCAAAGTAAAGTAATTGAGAAGGCACCTCTTAACATCAGAGGTTTCATAAGGATCCAAATGAAGGCAACTACTTCTTTACTAAAGGATAATTTAATTTAAGGGAAAAGAAAATCTTGCCGTAATTCCAAGCATACTTGATAGTTGTGCCAATTAACACCATTTTGGGTGTTTTTTCTCGGTTTTATTTCTTTTGTATTTTAAACTAAACACTGTCTACCCCAACACACTGGGGGGGAAAAGTATGTTCTATATCTCCTTCAAGATGTTGGAAAGCAAGTAAGACAGTCAAAGGCTTTGTAAGGGATACTAAAAAGGAAACAAAGGGGATTTTGGTTTCCTATTTATAGCAACAGCCCATGCCTCTTTGCTGATTGTCTAAAGGATTCTCATTACTTTTCACTAAGCTTATGAAGCCTACTTTTCTCTCTTTAGGAGCTTCTTACCTTGGAGAATCACAGAATCATAGAGCATCAGCACTAAAATGGGCCTTAAGATGATTTGGTCGAATGCTCTCATTTTTTAGTTATACAAACTGAGGTCCAAGTAACATTCTCTTCACTAGCTCTCTAAATCTTACCTATTCTTCAAAGGTGCTTTTCATTTTATCATGTATATTTTATTTACTTACTCCAAAATTTGAAGCTCCTGAAGATCAGAGACTCTATGTCCCATCACCTACCACAGCATGCTCAACTGAGCCTAAGATCACAGTGTACACTGACCCTTCAATAAGCATCAGTAAACCAACCAAATTGGGAAATACATTCCTCGAGAAGATGCTGTGGAGCTTGAGGTCTCTACCCACACCTTGATACTGAATCTTCTCATATTCTTGGAAAAAGTAGTCCTGTAATTTAAGAAAGTACAGTAGAAGTTGGTCTGACCATTATTCATTATATATTCAACCACTGGCACATGGGCACACACACATGCGCACCTACACACACACAAACACACAAAAACTCTGTTCCATTAACTAACTTAAATGCCATTTCACTGCATTTTCAGACAAGCAGTATTAATATTTTCTCAACTGGGAATTCTACAGAGCTGAGGCTGAGCTAAAAGGGAACACTAGAAAGTTCAGTCTCATATTTTATCACCGGGAGAAAGAAAAAGCATTGAACCACTGCAACAAACATATCTGAAAATCACTTTTAATAGGAATGCTTTTCCCCAGCATGTCAAAGACTCCATAAATAATGCTCTAGAGAAGAGAGTACTGACATTATACTTCCACATTTACATCTTTGCAAATTCTATAAAGCTTTCTAATAAAAAACCACATCAGTCAACAAAAGTAGGGGTATGTAGGTTGGTAGTCAGCAAGGCCCTGCCCAAGACTCAGTGTGTACACATAGGCCCAGGCACATATTCATGAGCACATTCAAAAGACCCTGCTTTTATAATAAGGAAAGTGGTCAAGTGTTAGGTCCAAAGAGATGCTGGCTAAATGTCCCAGCAAAAAATAAAATACAGGAATGCAGCAGTAACCTAAAAAGGTTCTTTCTTTTTTAATAATTTCCTCCTTGCTTCCTGTGCCTATTTATGATGCCAATCAATATGGTAAACAGCAGCAGCCCATGCCACTTTGCTTATTGTCTAAAGTCCCGTCTATAGGTGGTTTCTCTATTCACTGCTAGTTTTTTAGCAAAAGGAATTGTATCACATGCTTGAACTTGTCAATTAAGATGTGTCCAGGGTTAATTTGAATGACAGCTTTGCCATTCAGCATTAAGTTCATATAACCCACTGTACACAGACCCTTTCTTGTGTCAGCTCATGGTCATAGCACCAACACGGGAATACTTTTTCTAGTAGCTCTAGAATCACTGACAACAAAGCACAAATGGCAAGAAGAACATGGCATACACAGCTGACAATCTTTGGGAGTCTGCTGGGATCCATCTTCTTAAAGGAACAGTGTACTGGGATTCTGGTTTCAATAAACCCCATGGCCAAGAGGGAAAAGAGCTGGTCAAATACTAGGAACTGGACCTAACACGTAGCACACAAATATAGTATGGATAAAATGAGAGTTCCTGTGGCCGCGATTCTCACCTGGCCCTGTTTGACTAGCTCACTGAACACCTGTGAGCAATACATGGCTGTTGACTCTATATAAAGAGCTCTGCCCAGTGCTCTGGGCACAACACGGTGGCGGGGCTGCAAGGCTGCAGGAGAGCAGAGCAGAGGCTGGAGTGGTGGCAGCACCGAGGACAGAGGCCCAGAGGCCAGCTGTGCGGGACAGCTGTGCAGAGAGGCCCAGGGGACGGCTGTGCAGAAGGCCCAGGGGACGGCTGTGAGGGACGGCTGTGCGGACAGAGGGGCCCAGAGGCAGAGACCAGCTTGCTGCATGCAGAGTTGCTATGAGTGAACGGGATTTTAGTGACTGACCTGCCACCTGGAAATAAAGTTGGGTTAACCCTTTCACCCCAAGAACGTTTTGCTCTCATTTTCTTTGGTCACACTGAATCCATAGCGAACTTGCCCAGGACTGAAACCCATTGGCAAGACAATACACAAGAACACAAGTTAACAAGTTAAATTCAAACATAACACTTTTAATAGTTCAAGTTAAATGAAATGATACCTGAGAACTGTTTCAAAAATATCTGAGGGGAGATGTGTGGGAGGAAAGAGGTTCTATATGAAATTAGATGGCTATGTGTTAATAACTGTTGAAGCTGAGTGGTGGGTATTTGGGAGTTCAATATATTTTCCCTCTACTGTTGTGTAAGTTTAAAATTTTTTATATAGTTAAAATGAAATAAAATAAAAAGTTTAAGTTACCAGGTTCTAATCTTCTCAGATCTATAAATCAGAGGGTTATTACAGGCTAACCATTCCTCTTCTAGAGTCTTCACTCATGTTCATTGTCTGCTTAAACCTCCCATGAAAGGAAACACAAAGAAAAGCAAATGTGCCCAAATTATATCTCTCATTCAGTAATTCAATCATGCAATTTTTCTACCAAACTTTTAGAATTAAAAGAAACTGCAATAGGAAGAGTTACTTTTCCTTCTGAATTTTTGTAAAAGAAGCCTAGTGTACTTAAGTCAGAAGACCTGGGCTCTAGCCTGAAATTTGTTTTTACTTAGCTATATGGAACTAGATAAATCACTGCTTAGTTCCCTCATTCATAAATAAAGATAATGATAATCAAACTCTTTTTCACACATAGAGTGAAATTATGAAATAAAGACTATAGAGAAATTGAAAAACACCTGCAAGCCCTTTCCCAGTGCGGCTGTGACAGTCACGTGGGTAACACATGAAAGGACTTTTAAGGAACAGGAACCTGTGGCACCCTTCACATGTGGGCTCCTCCTCATCCTCCAACTTCACCTGTTAGCACTCCTCCCGTGCAGCCTGCCCCCTCCAGCACCACTCCCAATCCACACCAAGTGCATCCACACCGGGCCTCTGCTCATATTGCTGCCTCCTATGTCAACGCACCTTTCTCCCTTTCATACACACCTCCCCAGTGCTCCTTGCCAACTCCCCTCCCCCCCAAATCAGTTGTTCCCTCTTCCATAACCTCAAGCACTTGGTAAAAACAAGTTGGCCTGCATATTCATGCACAGTATTGTGATTAGTTTACCCAACTAGATTACAAGTTCCTTTAAAGCACAAACTAAAACTATTCGTTACCCATGCAGTGGGTGCATGAATATCAGAAAAAATATTAAGGACTCTACATATGAATAAGCACCCAATGAAATCTTCTCTCTTGAATCTCCTTAAAATACCTGTAGAGTCATCTGAAACAAAGCAAATGTTCAAAAATGACAAAAATGAAACACAAACTACAAATAAACAAAAACAAAGTAATCTGGACTCCATGAAAAAATTTTGAAACCCCAATCACTATTGCAATAGTATTTTTAAAAATTAAATCTACAAAATTCATAGCAGGGAAAACTACAAAAAATAGTTTTTCCAAGGCTTCAGTAAAAGAACCACATAGACATTAAGATATTAATAAAAATATTTTAACTGCTGTGGGGAAAACTGAAGTTTCTATGACCAGGATCATCACCTGAACATAAACTACTTGATGATGTAACTGACCTGCTGCTACGATGCACTCAAGGGCAATAAACTATTATTGGCTCAGTCACTATATAAAGAGCTCTACCCACTGCTCTGGGTGGAGGCAGAGATGAAGGAGGATTATAGACCTGCAGACTGTTGGATGCAGGCATAATTCTAATGCTCAACCTATCACTGGGAGGACAAGCTGGGTAATAAACCGTTTTACCCCAATAGTGTTCCATTGTCATTCCTTGCTTCTCACTGAATCCATAGTGAACTTGCCTGGGGCTGAAACCCGTTGGCAAGACAAATGGCAACACTGGCAGGATTCATTATTGGCTGAGGAACAGAACAGGGTGCCCTATGGGAGGGGTGCTTCAGCAGGCTGTTCCTGTGAATGGGGAGACAGTTGAGTGTCCCCCATATCAGTCGATATATGGTCTGAGGTGGCTTGCCTCCTAGAAGGCTGGGCCCCACGCCAGGACTGGAGGCAGGTGGAGGTGACACCTGAGGCAGTAGATGTGGCCTTTGGTATAATGAGATCCTTTGAGAAACACAGTGCCCATGAGGCAGCAGGAACTGTGGGTTGGCTGTTTCTCACAGTATTGAAAAAGTCTACAGAAGTGAAGAATGTGCTCCTTTTGAAAGAGACACAAAAAATGGCAGCATGAGAACATGAGATGTGAACTGCTGTGGATTCACTGAAGAATGAAATGGTACTGATAAGAAAGGAGGTAGCACAAGAATGCTGGCTGCAAGGTGCTGTGGAGGAAGTATGAGATTTGTTAAAAAATGAGATAGTGTTGCTGTGAGGTACTGTGGAAGATGTAAAGGCCATGAAGGAGAAGGACGGTCCCCTGCAAAAAGCACATGGAGAGGCAGTGTGAGAATATGAGCTGCAAGGTTCAGTGGAGGATATAAAAGATTCTTTACAGAATGAGACAGCAGTGCTGCCAGGTGCTCTGAAGGAGGCAAAGGCCATGGAGGAATAGGACATACTCCTGAGGGAAGCACACAAAGAGGCAGCACGAGAATGCCAGCTGCAAGGTACTGAGGTGAAGGTAAGAGAGCTGTTGAAGACTGAACTAGCATTGCTGTGAGGCACTGTAGAAAAGGTAAAGGGTGTAGCAGCGGAGGCACTTGGGGGAATGGAGGGAAAGGTGCCATCAGCCCCAGAAGCAGAGAAGCTGGGGAAAGACAAAGGAGTGGTGCTGGAGGCACTGACCCCTCCTCTACTGAAAGCACGCCCAGTGTTTGTAAAGAAAATAAAGACACAGCAACCAAGGGGTCCTCTGAGACAGGTGCATCTCCCTCCCCCGGTCGTGAACGACTCTATGCTCCGCCGTTACACTCAGGCTGAGCTGGTGGATTTGGACTCCTGGTTTTGTCAGAAGCCCTCAGAGTAAATATCAGCTTGGCTCCTGAGTCTTTGGGATTTAGCAGTGGATGGAATTGTTCTGTCTGGATCAGAGATGGGAAAGCTAGCTTCCCTGACAGTTCATCCTGCCTTGAGGCAGCAGTTACAAAATGCACATCAGACCCCAGGAAATCACTCCTCAATTGGCTTATGGCTGCACTTCATGCTGCATGGCCTAATCGGGGTGATTTACCATCCTCCCCTGCTAGATGCCAGAGACATATGCTGAGCTCCAAAAGGCGTTACAGGAGCTAGGCAAGAAAAATACCATCTATAGCCCAGAGAATTATGGCCCAGATGAGGAGCCTTTTATTGCAGGGATGAGACATGATGTGCTTCAAATGGCTCCCACATCCCTCTTTGGGTCTTTAGTGGCCATTCTTGCCCCTCACTTATGGAAGCCCATAAGTGAGGTTACCCATATAGTAGCAGACCTGGGAGAGGCTGAAGCAATGAGAACACAGAAAGAAATAAGGTCTGCTATTCAGAAGAAGAATTTAAAGGGCCCTGTGAAGGTTACGAGGACCCAGATGTGGGCTGAACTAATACAGGCAAGAGGAGATAGAAGGAAATTAGATAGGAAGTCATATAGAGTCTTACTGGAGGTGTGGCAAAAACCGATACTGGAGGAACAGTTCCAGCCACTGAGAACAAAGAGGCAGCGGCCAGAAACAGAGCCACAAGTGCGGCCTGTGTGCTTGCAAGACTTCCTGCTGGAGAATAAGCCAACCTCGCCTGAACTCACACAGGAAAATGACTGGGGGACACGGTTTAACTGAAGGGAAAGTCAAGGTACTTGCCCTGAGGAACCAGTGGGACCAGAGGCCACATATTGAAACATCTATCCACTGGTTCCCAGTGAACATACAATGTGTCCTGGCTCTGGCAGACACAGAGGCTGAATGTTCACTGATTTATGGCAATCCTGAGAGGTTTTCTGGGATGCCCACTGTTATAGATGGATATGGGGCTAGGGCTATCAGAGTGAAATAGGCCCAAATCCTTTTGCGAATAGGGTGTCTGTGTATATCTCTACCATCCCCGAATATATTTTGGGGATACATATCCTGCAGGGCCTGTAGTTGCAGACCACTGCAGGTGATTTCAGACTGAGGATACATGTGGTGATGGCAGTTCTGAAGGGCCATGCTAAGCACCCACCCATAACTTTTCCTGTGCTTGGTAAGTGACTAATACCAAACAATACAAATTGCCTGGAGAGCACAAAGAAATTGGAGACACCCTTCAGGGGCTGGAAAAGGTGAGTATTATAAAGCCCACCCATAGTCCTTTCAATTCCCCAGTGTGTCCAGTAAAAATGCTGAACAACTCCTGGCATAATACCATGGATTACAGAGACCTGAATAGTCATACCCCCATGCATGCTGCCATCCCCACTACTGCAGAACTTACAGATATCCTCAATTACGAACTGGGAACTTATCATTATGTTGTAGCTCTTGCTAATGCCTTCTTTTCCATTGACATAGAATAGGAAAGTCAGTAACAGTTTGCCTTCACATGGGAAGAATGGCAATGGACTTTCATTGCCCTTCCACAGGGATACCTCCACAGCACCACCATCTGTCATGGACTTGTAGCCCAGGACTTGGCTACATGGGAGAAACCGCCAACAGTACAGCTATACCACTATATTTATGATATCATGCTCACATCTGATTCTCTTTCAGATTCAGAACATGCAGCACCTAGACTGCTGAAACACCTATTGGAGAAAGGATGGGCTGTGAACAGCACCAAGGTTCAGGGGCCTGGTTTGTCAGTCAAATTCTTGGGGGCTGTCTGGTCAGGTAAGACTAAAGTTATACCAGAAGCAATCACAGATAAAGTCCAGGCCTTTCCTATCCCTACAACTGTGGCATTGTTACAAGAGTTTTTGGATCTTTTAGTCTGCAGAGTGTTTATCCCGCAGTTGGCACAAATTCTGAAGCCCTTAAACCATTTGGTACAAAAGGGCGAAAGGTAGGACTGGGATGAGACATGTGCATCTGCCTTTACTACAGCAAAATGAGCAGTCAAGACCATGTAGGCCTTGAGTGGGTAGACCCATCAAGGCCCTGTGAGCTGGATGTTCATGTGACTGAAGTCAGTTCTGGTCTCTGGCACAGCTTGAACAAACTCACCAATCCATTGGATTCTGGTTATAACTCTGGAAAGGAGCAGAGGTACAACACACCTTAATAGAAAAACAATTGGCTGCCGTGTATCACATCTTGTTGGCTACAGAACCCATCACTGAAATGGCCCCAATAAAGGTAATAACCATAACAACCTTCTATCTCATCGCAGGGCAGGTACAAGACTGGACCCAAAAGCCACAGAGTGGTGTGGCACAGAAACCTACACTGGCCAAGTGGGGTACGTACCTACAGCAGCAGAGTATCCTCTCTGCTAGGCCCTTGAGTGAAGAACTCCAACACTTACTGGGGCCAGTGACATACACTAGTGAAAAGCAGGAAGAATTTACTTTAGAACCATTAGTAGCTCTGCTACTAATCAGTCCTTAGCAGAAGGGAAGAGTCCCTATACCCAAAGATGCATGGTACACAGACGGCTCCAGTCGTGGATAGCCCCCAAAAGTGAGGGCCATAGCTTTCCATCCTAATACTGAGACAGTATGGATGGAAGATGGTGAGGGGAAGAGGAGTCAATGGGCAGAGTTGGGGTTTTGTGGCTTGTGATCAGCAAGGGGCCCTCCCAGTAGTTGTCTGCATTGACAGCTGGACCATCTATCGAGGCTTGACTCTGTGGCTACTGACATGGTACCATGCCAACTGTCTGGTTGGTCACTGACCCCTTAGGGGACAAGAAATGTGGCAAGACTTATGGGCCTATGGTCAGACTAAAACAGTTACAGTATATCATGTGACAGGCTACTTGCTACTGGCATCCTCAGGTAAATGATGAATGATGCAGATTAATTGGCCCAGGTGTATTGGTTAAAAAGGAAAGTCTGCCTCTGATGTGGCCCAATGGTTACATTATTGTTTGTTGCATGAGGGGCAAAAGACAATGTGGGCTGTAGCCTGTTGGTGGGGCTCACCTCTGACCTTTGAAGAAGTCAGCAGAGCCTGGCAGGAGTGCATCATATGCTCTAAATGGAACTTACACCAAGTTCCACAGCAACAGAGAACTACAGCTAAGCGGCCGACAACCCTCATCAGGTGGCAGATAGACTATACTGGACCTCTGCCCATGTCAGAAGGGTACCAATAGACTATGACTTGTGTGGACACAGCCACTGGACTTCTGGTTGCTTTTCCTACACGTTCTGCAGACCAAAGGATGACCGAAAAAGGCCTGGAGTGTCCCTTTGCAGCCTATGGCCAACCACAGGTAATTGAGAGTGATCAAGTCACATACTTTACTGGACATGCACTACAAGAATAGGTGCAACAGTTAGGAATCAAATGGAAGTTTCATGTGCCATACAATCCTACCATGGCAGGCATGGTACAATGGTTTGTTAAAATCTGGAATGAAATCAGACACCAACAGTCTATGGGGATGGTCAGTCTACTTATGCACAGTGCTACAGCATTTGAATGAGAAACACTGAAAAGGAGCACTGAGCATGTTCCTGCCTCCCCTATACAACTGCAAGTAGAAAACAAGGAGGAATCACTGAAGCCAAGGTTTGGCCACCAAAAAAATATCCTGCTGCCAGCACCAACTGCACTAAACCCTGGAGACTCCATTCCCCCTCCAATGCGGCTCCACCATAACGGAGTAGCAGCCAGAGGCAGGCCACGCCCACAGCAACAGCAGAGATAAACTCCATAGCGGCCAGGCAAGAATCAGAAGCCCCGTCTGCATGCAGCTGCCCAGCAGAAGCCACTAGAGGTCGCTGTTCTCCCAGGAGAGGAAGGCCACAAACCAACAAGAAGGGAAGTTCTTCCAGCCATCACTCGTGCTAGCTCTGCAAACTATCTTTATTGCCATGAAAAGGCAAAATTTGAGGCAGACAAAGATAACAGAGACAACACCTGAGGAGACAAACCTAACCAGTCTTCCTGAAAAAGAATTCAAAATAAAAATCACAAACATGCTGATGGAGATGCAGAGAAATATACAAGAGCTAAGGGATGAAGTCCAGAGGGAGATTACAGACGTCCAGAGGGAGATTACAGATGTCCGGAAGGAGATTACAGAAGTGAAACAAACTCTGGAAAGATTTATGAGCAGAATGGATAAGATGCAAGAGGCCATTGATGGAATAGAAACCAGAGAACAGGAACGCATAGAAGTGGACATAGAGAGAGATAAAAGGATCTCCAGGAATGAAACAATATTAAGAGAACTGTGTGACCAATCCCAAAGGAACAATATCCGTATTATAGGGGTACCAGAAGAAGAAGACAGAGAAAAAGGGATAGAAAGTGTCTTTGAAGAAATAATTGCTGAAAACTTCCCCAAACTGGGGGAGGAAATAATCGAACAGACCACGGAAATACACAGAACTCCCAACAGAAAGGACCCAAGGAGGACAACACCAAGACACATAATAATTAAAATGGCAAAGATCAAGGACAAGGACAGAGTTTTAAAGGCAGCGAGAGAGAAAAAGTTCACCTATAAAGGAAAACCCATCAGGCTATCATCAGACTTCTCAACAGAAACCTTACAGGCCAGAAGAGAATGGCATGATATATTTAATGCAATGAAACAGAAAGGCCTTGAACCAAGGATAGTGTATCCAGCATGATTATCATTTAAATATGAAGGAGGGATTAAACAATTCCCAGACAAGCAAAAGTTGAGGGAATTTGCCTCCCACAAACCACCTCTACAGGGTATTCTAGAGGGACTATTCTAGACGGGAGCACTCCTACGACTAAACAGATGTCTCCAGAGAAAATAAAATCACAGCAAAGAAAGCAGACCAACCAAATACTAACTAAAGGCAAAAAATAAAATCAACTACCCACTAAAAGCAGTTAAAGGAAATACGAAAGAGCACAGAATAAAACACCCAACATATAAAGAATGGAGGAGGAGGAATAAGAAGGGAGAGAAGAAAAGAATCTCCAGACAGTGTATATAACAGCTCAATAAGCAAGCTAAGTTAGGCAGTAAGATACTAAAGAAGCTAGCCTTGAACCTTTGGAAACCACGAATCTAAAGCCTGCAATGGCAATAAGTACAAAGTAAGGCACAGTGTACACACAACACAAACACACAGAACCCCTCAGCAAAGGCTGGGAGACTTACGGGTTCACCACATTTAAGAAAATCTAACCAATCATTACTTAACTGCTAATTAACCAAGCAGAGGCTTCAGTAGTTACCCAGGACAAAGAATACAGATTTCACAGAATTCATCCCCAAAAGTAACAAAACAAACAGCAGTAACAACAAACCCTGGGAGAGGTTTGATTTCCACAGTAGCCACACTGTATTATTTAAATGTCCATTTTTTCAACAAAAAAAGATGAAATACACAAAGAAACAAGAAAGTATAGCTCATACACCAGGGAAAAAAGGCAGTCATTAGAAACTAACCCTGAGGAAGCCCAGATGTTGGACTTACCAGATGAAGACTTTAAATCAGAGACTGTAGATATGTTCAAAGAACGAAAGGAGACCATGTGTAAATAATTAAAGGAAATAATGAGAATGATTTCTCACCAAATAAGAAATATCAGTAGAGATTTAAAAAAATTTTTAAAGGAAAAATTAATGAGTTCCATAGTTGATAAGTACAATAACTAAAATGAAAAATTCATTAAAGAGGGTCAACAGCAGAGTTCAGCTAGCCGAAGAATCAGCAAACTTAAAGACAGATCAATTTTCTACTCTGAAGAACAGTAAGAAAAAAGAATGAAGAAAAATAAACTTGATATGGGGTAACAAGCAACTAAAATATGCATAACAGAAGTCCCAGAAGGAGATAGAAGTGGGGGGGAGATGGAACGTATAAATAAATGGCAGAAAAATCCTAAATTAAATGAAAAGCATTAATCTAAACATCCAAGGAACTAAATAAATACCAAGTAGGCAAAACTCAAAGAAATGTGCACCTTAGATACATTGTAATCAATGGCCAAAAGCCAAAAATACAGAGGGTCTTGAAGGCATCAAGAGAAAAGCAACTTACAACATATAAAATCCTTAATATGATAAACAGCTGACTTCTCACCAAAAACCAAGAGGCCAGAGGCAGCAGGATACAATATTCACAGTGTTAAAAGAAAAGGACTAGCAGTCAAAAATTCTATATCCAGCAAAACTGTCCTTCAAAAATGATGGAGAAATTAAGATGTCCCAGTCAACAAAGGTGGGAGAATTTATCACTCTAAGAGCTGCTGTACAAGAAATAATGCTGAAATGAAAAAACACTAATTAGTAACTCAAATCCACATTAAAAAAAGTAAGTACCAATAAAGATAATTACAGACAAATACAAAAAACAGTGTTTTGTAACTCTTTTCTTTACCTATCTGAATTAAAAGACAGCATAAAGTAATAATTATAAAACTTGTTGGGTTTTAATGTAAAATATGTAATTTCAACAATGAATGACAATAAGAGCACAGAAGAGGAGAAAATGAACAGAAGTCTTATCAAAGCAACATTTTTGGATACTACTGAAATTAAGTTCCTATTAATCCAAAATAGATTATTTTAAGATATTAATTGTAATCACCAAGAAAGCAAAGAAAAATTATGAAAGAAATAATTAATTAACATATATACTGGAAAACAATAAAAAGGAAGGCAGTAATGGAGGAAAGGAGAAATTAAGAAGATGTAAGACATATAGACAACAAACAGAAAGTGGTAAATACATATCTTAATGTACCAATAATTACATTAATTTAAATGGATTAAGCATTCAAGAGGCAAGAGTTGGTAGAAAAAAACAAAACAAAAAGCACCCCCCCCAAAAAAAAAGAACAAATCATCCAAATATATGCTTTCTACAAGACACAGTTCAGACTCAAAGACCAAATGGGCTGAAAGCAAAAGGAAAGAAAAAGATACCACATAAACAGTAATGAAGAGCCTCGTGTACCTATACTAATATCACATACAATGCACTTTAACATAAAATTAAAGACATAGGGCTTTTTATAATTATTAAGAAGGCAAGTCCATCAAGAGAATATAACAATTATAAACATATACACACCCAACAAGAGAGCCTCCAAATACAACAAGCAAAAATTGACAGAATTGAAGAGAGAAATAGACAATTCAGCAATAATTGTTGGATACTTCAATACTCTACTTTTGAATAATGGGTAAAACTACCAGACAAAATATCAACAAAGAAAAAGAAGACTTGAGTGTTACTACAAAAGAACTAGACCCAGCAAACATACAAAACAGTCCAGGCAAAAACAGCAGAGTATATACTGTTTGCCAGTGCACATGGAACACTCTATAGGACAGGACATAAAATAAGTCTCAATAATTTAAAGGATTGTCATAAAAAATAGATGTTGTTTTCCAACCACAATGGAATGAAATTAGAAAACATACCAGGAAAAAGTTTGGAAAATTCACAAATATGTGAAAATTAAACACCATTCTCCTAAATAACCAATGAGACAAAGAAGAAATCACAAGGGAAGTTAGAAAATACATTGAGATAAAAACACAAAATATATGAAATATAGCAAAAGTAGCATGAGCCATGCCAAGAGGGAAATTTATAGCTGTAAACATCTATATTAAAAAAAGATCTCCAATCAACATACTGCAAACTTTAAAACTTACACAATGTTATATGTCAATTATATTTCAATTACAAAATAAAAATGTTTAAATTTTTAAAAAGTAAAAAGATCTCAAATCAACAACCTGTCTAAATCTAATCCTTAACAAATTATTCCAAAATACAGAAGAGATAGGAACAATTCCCAACTCATTCTATGAGGCCAGTCTTCTCTGATTCCAAAACTAGGCAAACACTACAAGAAAACTACACATATTTATTATATAAATGCCACAATCCTCAACAAAATCCAACAAAATCTATAAAGGATCACCAAGGGTGGTTTAGCCCAGGCATGCAAGGTTGTTTCAACATATGAAAATCAACTAATGTCATATACCATATTAATAGAATAAATGACAAAAACAACATGACTATCTGAATAGGCATCAAAAAAAACACTTAACAAAATCCAACACCCTTTCATGATAAACACAATGAATAAACCAGGTATAGAAGAGAACATCATCAACCCGAAAAAGGACATCTAAGGAAACCCACAGCTGGCTTCACACTTAATGGTTCCTCCTAAGATCAGGAACAACTCAGGATATCTATTCTTGCCACTTTTATTCAGTATTATACAGGAGGTTTTATCCAGAGCAGTTAGGCAAGAAAAATCAATTAAAAGACATCCAGAGAAGGAAGAAGAAAGACTATCTCCCTTTGGAGATGATATGTACACATAAAATCCTAATATATCACTAAAAAACTATCAGAACTATTCAATGAGTTTGGTATAGTTGCAAGATACAAGACCAACATACAGAATTCAACTGTGTTTCAGTATATTAGCAATAACAATCCAAAAACAAAATTGAAAACAATTCAATTTACAGTAACACCAAAAGAATAAAATATTAAGGAATAAGTTTAACACCTTCCCAAAAAATAACTGAAAGATTTGTACACTGAAAACTAGAATACATTTTAGAAAGAAATTCAAGATTTAAATAAATGAAAAGACATCTCATATTCATGCACTGGAAGATTAATACGTTAAGACAGCAGTTATTCCCCAAATTGATCTTACAAGTTCAATACCATCCCTATCAAAACTGTAACTGGACAAGATACCAATTCAGAGGGGGAAAGAATCATTTTATCAACACAGGTGCTGAAACAACTGAATATGTATAAGCAAAAAAATGAAGTTGGACCCCTATCTCACACCACAAACAAAATTCACAAAAATGGATCAAAGACTAGAAGCTGAAACTATAACACTCTTGGATGAAAACATAGGACTAAGTCTTCATGACCTTGGATTAGGCAAGTTTCTTAAATATGAAACCTAAACCAGAAGCAACAAAAGAAAAATACGTAAGTTGGACTTCAGCAAAATTTTAAAAATCTTTGTGCTTCAAAGGACACTACCAAGAAAGTGAGAAATCACAGAATGAAAGATTTATCTTTGCAAATCATGTATCTGCTAATGATCTAAATATGCACAATATATAAAGAAATCTCACAACTCAACAAGACAAATGACTCAATTATAAAATGGGCAAAGGCATAGAGATTTCTCCCAGATAAAAAAATAGCCAAAAAGCACATGAAAAGATGTGCTTAGCCATTAGAGAAATGCAATCAAAATCACAATGAGATATTACTTCACCCCCATAAAATAAAGAAGTCACATAAAGGCAAGTAATGACAAGGATGTGGAGAAATTGGAATCCTCATTCATTGCTGGTAGAAATGTGAAACGGAACAGCCACTGAGTTCCAGAGTTACCCTACAACCCAGCACTTCCAGTCCTTGCTATATACCCAAGAGAAACAAAAACATGTCCACAATGTTCATAGCAGCATTATTCGTAACAGCCCCAAACTGGAAACAATCCAAACACCAAACAACTAATTAAGGGATAAATAAAATGTGGTATATACATAAAAGAGAACACAGTTGACCCTGGAACAATGTAAGGGTTGGGGCACTAGTTGAAAATCCATGTTTAATGGCCTACTGCATATAAAATGGGTTAATTCAGATGCAACAAATGGTAGAAAAGAAATGGAAGGGTTGTAGAGTCCAAGAGAGAAAAGAAAGCAAACAGGAATGAATTACTGCTCACTAGTCCCTGCGAGGGTTAACACTTGCTTGCAGGTTGATCAGGCCCAGGCTAGGAGGGGTGCACTTGGAAGAGGTAAAAGTTTCCCAATTCCTTCGTCTGAGTTGGCTGACCTGGGCCTCAGCTCCTCTGCTCCTCTCAGATCCCAGCATTTCTCTCTATCCAGATATGGCCAGTTACATCAGTTGGTCACAGAGTGGTGCTGATAACACCAAGGTAGTGGGTTTGATCCCTGTATAGGCCACTATGTACACTTTTCCTTTTCCATTTCTATCGACCACATCACCCATGGAATCTTACATTAGATTACAGATACTGTACATTTACTGAAAATAAAAGAAGGGGAAGTGGTTCCACAAAGTTCAAATCTGTGTTGTTCAAGGGTCAATTGTATTATCAGTAATAAAAAGAAACAAAATACTGATGTATTCTACAACATGGAAGAACCTTGAAAACATTATGTATGCTAAGTAACAAAGGACTACATATTGTATGATTACATTTCTATGAAAATGTCCAGAATAAGCAAATCTATAGAGACTGATAAAGAAGTACTAATCTATTGTCTAGGGTGGAGGGCATGACAAGACAGTTGGGGGAAACAGGAAGGAGTGTGCAGTTTCTTCCTGAGATACTGAAAAGGTTCTAAAATTGACTGTAATAATAAATGCACAACTTTGTAAATATACTAAAAAATTTTACACCTTAAATGGGTGAATGTATGATATGTAACTTATAACTCTATAAAGCTATTATCCAAAAAAAAAAAAGGAGGCTGGATACCTACACACCGGGAATTAAACCTTTTAGGGTGACTCCCTACTAAAATGAGTATTGAAATAGGATCTGGGCTTTCCTAACAAAATATCAAAAATGTCTAGGATACAATCAAGTCACTCATCATACTAAGAACCAGGAAAATCACAACTTGAATGAATAAAGACAATTAATATATGCTAACACCAAGATGAATTAGATATTGGAATTATCTGACAAAAATTTTAAAGCAGCCATCATGCCTTGATAAGAAATGAGATATCATCTTGAAACAAAGAAAAAAATAGAAAACTAACCAAAGATATAGAAAATTTAGGAAAAATAAAGGAAATTATAGAACTGAAAAATAAAATGACCAAAACAAAAACTCACTAGATGGGCTCAACTACAGAACGAGTATGACTGAAGAAAGAGTGAGTGAACCTGAAACTGGAAATAGAACAGTAGAAACTACTCAATCTGAACACAGGGAAGAAAAAAATAGAATAATGCCTCACCTGTGGGACAATAACAAAAGAGCTTATTATATTTGTATCATCAGAGTCACAGAAAAAAGGAAAAAGAGAGTGGTACTGAAAACTTACTCTAAGAAATGGTTGAAAACATCCCAATTTGGCAAAAGACATTAACTTACAGTTCAAGAAGCTAACATAACTCCAAAAAGGATAAACCCAAAGAAATTAATGCCAAGACATATCAATTCAACTTCCAAAAACTAAAAACAAAGAAAAATACCTTTAAAGCAGACTAGGAGAGGGAGGAACAACCTAAGACAGGCACAGTCGCAGGGGGGTCATCAGGTGAGAAATTGGGGATCAACAGAGGTGAGGCTTAGAACCTCACTCCCCCTGTTCTGAGAGAAATCTTCTGCATACGTGGATGTTTTATTGCCCTTGTCTAGCTTGGATTAACACATAGTCTACAGGCACACACCTGATCATCTACATTTGCTCTCTTACAACACTAAACTATGTTTTCTACCTTTATCTTGTATCTACCTACCACTTCAGCATTTTATTAAAAATAATAATAATAGAGAAATGTGGTATTCACATATAAATCAAGTATAAAAATCAAATGAGTATTCATATTTGAACTGACTGTTTATAGTTCATAATGCATGAGCAAAACCAAAAGTTTCTGTGATGACTGCCCTTGTACTGTTCACCATGTAACTTATTCACTATGTAAGAATTTGTTCTCCATGTAAGAACTTGTTCGTTATGCCTCAGAAGATTGGAGACTGACGAAAATTAGGCTTGGGGTGGATTAATGATTGTGCATTGAGCACTGACTCCCCTATACAGAATTTTATTGTTGTTAACAACCATTTGATCAATAAATATGAGAGATGCCCTCACAACAACAACAACAAAAAAGTACACACTTCCAATTATAAAATAAATAAGTAACCGGGATGTAATGTATAGCATAAGGAATATAGTCAAAATATGGTAACAACTTGGTATGGTGATAGCTGGTACCTAGAATTATCATGTATATAAATGTTGAATCACTGTGTTGTACACCTGAAACTACTACCCTTCAATAAAAAATAATTATCTACAAAAAAAAAAAAGCAGCCTAGGAGAAAGGATACATTACCTACAGGGAAACATGAATTTCAATGAGAGCCAAGATTTCATAACAGCCAAGAAGTGGAAAAAATCCAAACACCCATCAACTGCTTAAGGGATAAATAAAATGTGGTATATCTATAAAATAGAATGCAGTTGACCCTTGAACAATGCAGGAGATAGGAGTTGTCTGAAATCATGGAGGTGTGAAGTGGGACATTTTTCAAATGGTCAATGTAAAGAACTGTCAACCACAAATTCTATAAAGAGAAATAGCTGACAAAATCTTAAGAAAACTAAAGAACAAAAGAAGATGACTTCCACAGTTTATATCTTAGCTCTGAAGAATTACAAAATATGCTGGTATCATTAAATGAGCAATTACAGGTTTTCCCTATAACAGGAATTAAATGTTTGAAAATTATAGGTTTCCTCCCTTGTCATCACCAATGCCAATGAGATAGTACATAGGTAGATGGCTTAATGCATATTCCCTACCTCAACTCTCCTAGTTAAAAAGAAACAGTTCTGCCCGAGTTCAATATCTTTTATCAATCTGACAGTTTTTGTTCTAGTTAAAAATTCCAAAGCTTTTGCACCCAAAATAAGAAATATTTGTTTAAAAAAGATACAAGATAGATGTGCCTCAACCATCTGAAATAATATCTGCTAAAAAGAAAACCTGAACAAACCCTCTATAATACTGTCACAACTTAACCATCTTAAAAGCCAAATCATAAGAGCAAATGATATTTAATCCACTCGAACTTGTAAAAAGTGTGTATGTTTTTAAAAAAAAGAATGAATGTGTGAGTATGACTAGTGACCTGTTAAACAGCCAAGAAAGAAACAGCTGGTCAGCTTGCAAAACTGAATTCAAGATCTGTTTTACATTATTTACCAACTGATTCATTCAACCAATTTTTATCAGTTTTGAAAACATACCAAATACTGTGCAAGGCAGTGATGAAAAGATAAATAAGGTATTGTGATGTAAGAATTATTACAGAACAGAATATGTATTAGGTCTTCACCCCTGGTTCCTAGCAAAGAGCTCCTGCAACCCTTGGAATTTCTTCACAGGGGTGAGATGAGCATATTTTATTATTCATAATAAGCCCCTTTCAAACCTATCTGGTAGAATAGGGGCTGGTTGCCAGAGGAACCAACCCCTGACTGCAGGGAAGGGGAAAGGATGGTAGACTGAGGCAATCAGCAGCAGTTGATTTAATAATTATGCCTACAGAGTGAATGAAGCCTCCATAAAAACCCTAACTACAGGGTTTTGGAGAGCTTCCAGGTGGTGGACACATCCAGATGCTGGGAGGATGACACCCCTAAAGAAGGCATGGAAGCTCCATGCCCTTTCCCACATACCTTGCCCTGTGCTTTTCTCTTCCATTTGGCTGTTCCTGAATCATACCTTTTATAATAAACAGATGATGGCAAGTAAAGAACTTTCCTGAATTCTAGAAGCCATTCTAGCAAATTATTTACCTGAGGAAGTTGTGGGAAGTCCCAAAATATAGCCAGTTGGTCAGAAATACAGGTCACAAGCTGGGACTTCTGTCAGGCATCTGAAGTGCAGGGCAGTCTTGCAGCAGTGAGTTCTTAATGTGTGTTGTCTGCACTAACCCCAGGTAGTCAGTGGCATAACCTGGGTTAAATTGTAGGATACCCACTTGGTGTCCAGACTGTTGAATTGCTTAATGTGAGGAGAAAACCCACACAGTTGGATGTCCAAAGTGTTGTGAATACTGTATTAAGAAATAGTTTACCTCCCAGACCTCAAGGAACTTCTAGGCATGAGAACAATAGGCCCATGACAAATAACTTCTTTAAAATGTGTTAAGTACTTTAATAGGTAGGTGTACAAAGTACCTGCAAGTAAGTAGCTAATGTGCCAACAAAACATTTATCCTGATTTTTTAAGGGTGAATTAAATACTAGAGTTCCTCAGGGTTTCCATTACTCCTTCTTTCAGCTATCAGCCCTAGCTGCCTATTAGCATCACATAGGAAGCATTTTTTTAAATGACAAGGTCTGGCCCCACACCAGACCTACAATCAGAATCTCTGCAGGTGCCTTGAACCCTTCATCTTTACCATTTAAAAACTCCCCAGATGATTTTAAAGTAGTGCCTGGATTGAAAATGACAGACTCTGTTCAGGAAAAACATCACCCAGGCCTTAACCAAACTTTTGGCAATAAGGAGAGAAAGAAAAAGATTTCAGGTAGGCACAATCAGATCTATGTGATTATATATGGACTTAATGTGAGGAGAGAAGAGGATTCTAAGGTTTCTAGGGTAAAGACCTTAAAATAGGAAAAGAAGTGTTTGTATATGTGCAAGTTTGAAGTACCAAGTATCCAAGTATAATTCTCCAACAGACAGATGAAAAAAAGAACACCTGAAGTCCAACTGAATACACATCTTTGAAAACCGAAAATACGCATGCTATTTGAAGCCAAGAAAGGAAGTGTAATTACACAAGGAAATTTAGAGAACAGAGAAAAGAACAAAAAATGAAACCCTAAGTATTACCACGTAAATCTGAGGGAAAAAAAGAGGGAAGTACCAAGGTAAGGTTTTTGGTTTTGTTCCGGATGGAAACCTGAGCATGTATGCAGGCTGAGAGAAAAAAAAAAAGAACATTCAGGGAGATGAAAGATGTTAGCTTTAGAAAAGAGGGCCCCACTTCCTCTGAGAAGAGGAAAGGAGATCAGAAATCAGAAGAATACAGGCACACAGAAAAATGACAGACCCTTGAGTTGTCGGCTGATGCCCACTGATATCTTCTGTGAAGTAGGAAGTAAAATAAGCAATGGAGAAGTCAAGAGTAGGACAAAGAGTTAGACTCTGAGAATGGCAAAAATGTACAAACAGCCACTTAGGTTTTAGTACAAAAGAGAAACCTAGGGAGTAAGTCAAAGCATCTGCAGGCAGTAAGAGTAAAGTTTAAAACAATACCAGCACCTCCATTACATGATTTTCTCCAGCCTGCTCTGGAGATTCCAGGAGCAGAAAAAGTCAACTGTTTGATTCATACAGCCTTGGAGACCATCAGGGCAAAAGTGGTAAGAATGACTTGAGGCCAGGACACTGGTTTTATAATTTTTAAAAGTCAAATTTATTTAACTCTTTTAAAATATTGACTGTAGCTATTTCCTCCAACAGCCAGAAAAAGTGTGTGTTTGGGGATGCAGGGGATAATTATTCTTGCACTCTTAGAGGAGAGAAAGAAAAACTTTCACGACTAAGCATTTTTTCTCTCTTCAGCAGTTGATTCCAAGAAATCTAAACCTGATTCCTCCAGGCTTTTAAAGGATGAAAATTCACTGCAGGACTAGACTATCCAGCTGAGATAAAAACAAGCGAAATACTTCTTAGGTACAATGCTATTTCAGCTAGAAGGTAGGGCTCTTTCTTCCCTAAAAAAGAAAGGTTCAGTAAACACCATTACAGCACGGGGAGAGGGGATAAGGAGGTAATTACATTGCAAAGCGTGCTAAGAATCCTTTACAAAGTCAGTTAACATAAAAGCAACATATGACACAAACAGAGAACATAATTTGGTTTCTTCTGAATAAATGCAATGAGTAAATAATTTACAATTTAATCTCTTTATCACACTTGGAGTTCACGAATTTGTCCTGCCACCTCCCATACCACTCACTCTTCAGGTATTGGGTCAAATTCCTCTGGATACTGGACCTTTTGCTACCATCATCTCGAGAGTACATAGGTCTGGAAGTTGGAAGAGGCTAACACACGTGAGCATCCACCATGTGCCAGGTCTAATGTGTGCCAGACTCTGGGCAAGGCACTTTATAAGTTATGGATACGGCTTATTTAAAGATGAATTAAGATGTTAAAACTAGATTTGACATTCAGGAGAGTATTCGATTGTCTGAAGGTTTAGGTGTAATGAAAAGAAGTGCTAGCAACAGTGGTTGATGAAAATGAGGGGAAAAGAGGTTAAGCTGTGAAAGGAAGGCATCTGGGAGCAAAAGAGCAAAATCCCGGGGCACATGGGGAGGAGGGCGCGACTGAAATGTAGAGAACGCTGCTTAAGGGGCAGGGTGGGGATGAGCCTGCAGAAGCGAAGGCCGAGTAGAGGTGAGGGCAAAAGTCCGATCCTGGCCGGATAGGCGTCTCATCCCCGGAAGGTGCCCCGAAGGACTGCGGGAACCGAGAAACGGTGCCATCACCCCAAGAGGGAGGGGAGGATGAGGAAGGGAGGAGACGGGCGGGAGGCCCACATCGGCGGGCACTACTAGCCGGGCGATGAGGAAGCCCGCGGCCGGGAAACGCGGGCGCTGGGAGAAGGGGTGAGGGTGCAGGGGCCAGGCGGCCGGGACACCGGGCGCCGCGCTAGGGAGGCAGGGCTGGACATCTGCTCGGGACCGACACGTTAATGTGCGGGCAGGAGGCGACGCGCGGCCAAGGTCTGCCACGGCAGAGCCGACCGGAGCTCGGAGCCAGGTGGGCGGCAGCTGGAGGCCAGCCGAGCTGCAGCGAGAGCGGCGTCCCCCTTACCTGGGATGAGTGAGGAGCCGCCGAGCCGTCTCCCCAGCATCCTGGGCTCAGATGTCTCTCCCACCGCCCTAGGTTGGGACCATTCGCCAGTCCCGGGAGCCCGTGCTCCCCACCAGAGTCCAGCTGCTGCCAGCCCGGCACAGAGCCGCGGAACAGCACCAACGCGACCGGCGCGCGCGGCCACCTCAGCAGTGACTCCCGGCGACGCCGCCTTAGCGCCTGCAGCCAGCCTTCCGCGCGGGCGCGAGATCACACGGGTGAGACGATTGGCTGCTGGGCGCCCGGCCCCGGCGATGTGTCGACCACTCTGATTCGTGAGTTCCGCCGGCTGCCACCGAGAGAGGCGGGTCTCGGAATTGCGCCTGGTTTGGCGGGCGCTGAGGCACCGGATGGGTCTGACGTCGCAGCCGGGTGGGCGGCCCCGCGTTCCTGCGTATGCGCGCTCCCCGCTGGGGCTCCCAGGCCGTCACCTTCCTGAGCAAGTTGTAGCCAACGGGGTGGTGCGCGTGACGTAGGTGGAGGGTAGCCAAGCGCTGGGGTCGACCCCAGCGGGTAGCGGTCGGCCGTGAAGCTCTAGGACAGGACCAGAAAACGAGCTTTTCCAAGAAATCCTCTTTCACCTTGTCCACCGCCTCCAATACCACCTCTGTGCCCGGTGCTGACTGCTGGCGGAGGAGCTTTTCTCTCATTGAAGATAACTCGCAAATATTAAATTCGTATAATATTTCATTCCACGCAGAAGTGTAAATGAGTGACAGGAGATTCTGTCCCGACCACAGGAGCAAGGAACTGATGCTTGAGAGAAAGAACTGAGAACTAGGAAAGGAGAAAGGGCAAAGAGGGAAGGAGGCTCTGGAGAGGGCACGGAAATGCCACACCTGAAAGACGCTCAGGTTTTTAAATTCCTTCCTTACACACCTGTCGAGCCAATTATTTCAATTCTGTGAACATCGATTGGAAAAAGCATGGGCCCAGAACTCTCAACAGCTGTATTCAAAATTCCTGTTTACCATCTTGGAATGGGTTTTGTTATTTACAGAACTACATAGACTATACACCTTAGAGAAATGCTGTGAAGGTGGAGTGAGGTCCACACAGAAATTTTACAGAATGTTCATAGCCACGCTATTCAAAATAGCCAATAAAGTGAAAGTAACCGATGTCCATCAACTGATAATGAATAAACAAAATGTGGCCTACCCATACAATGAAATATTTTTCAGCCATTACAAGGAATGAAGTTCTGATTCATGCCACAATGTGGATGAATCTTGAAAATACTATGTTAAATGGAAGAAGCCAGTCAGAAAAGAGCATATATTGTATGGTTCCATTTATATGAACTATCTGGACTAGGCAAATCCATAGAGACAGAAACTAGATTAGTGGATGCCTTGGGCTGAGAGGATTGGGGGGGAAATGGTGACTTCTGATGGGTATGGGGTTTCTTTTGGAGATTATTGATGAAAATTTTCTAAAATTTATTCTGATAGCTGCACAATTTTGTGAATATACTAAAATCATTGAATTGTATAATTTAAATAGGTGAATTTTATGTTCTGTGGATTATATGTTAATAAAGTGGGTTTTTTTTTTTTCAGAAGAACAAATGAAATAACAAACCTCTGATGCCCCTGGCTGTGGTGCCTCTTTAAGAACAAGGGCTGGGTATATGTAACTTTTTTCGTATTCGGTTGGCAAAATCTCCTAAGCAATTTAATTGAGGAAATTTAAAGAAATACCCACCATGATATTTTTCTTTGGAACGTTTAAATTAAAGGAAGAAGGTTTGATTTAACCTAATCTGATTTTGGACAGAAGAAATGGACCACTTGGATTACAAAACTCATGAAAAGAAAATGAACAAGGTCAGCAGGCAGAGAGCAAGAGGAAAGGGAAGGAAGGAGCTAGCACTCTACCAGGTAATTATAGGCAGACCTGAGGGCTGCCCACTAGTCATTTAACCAGTCTTTTAAAGTTAAGAGCTTTGTCCTGCTCCACTTCCTGCATTCCAGACACTTTCAGGAAAAGAGCTCACCACCACCTGAGTAATGCTGAAGCCACTGCCAGCACCACGGGGCGTTAATCCCTGAAGCACAGCCCCTGCCTCTCTTCGCCAACCTGAAATGAAATGCAGTTCTCTAAGAGAACCTCCACACTGCCCAGAAAGTACTTCACCCATCTACAAGACTTGAAGAAATAGAACTGAGTAGCCAGGTAAGGGCTGATGCTTGTATCACTTGTATTGAACTGAGAAGAAATTCAGTTAGAACAGGCAACACAAATACCTTCAGTGAAATCTGGCAGAAAGGTTGGCTCCCTGACTATTGTGTGGCAGGATGTCTCCCTGAACAAGACAGCTTCAGGTGGCCCAGGTGCCACACTGTATGTAGAAAACAGCTGGAAGCAAGGAGCTACTTAATTTGAAATGAACGGTCATTTGAGAACAAGCTTTTTCTGCTTTCTAAATCTATCCCAACCCACATAGTGTATGTTAAGAATAAAGACTCCAAAATATACACAAGTGGAAAGAACAAAGTTAAAAAGTGTACATAATATGCCCATTTGTAATTTTTTAAGTACACACACACACACACGTGCTTATGATTTTCAGACAGTCTCCAGAAAGATGCACAGTAAATTGGCAACAGCAGGTTTCCAGGAGGGAAACTGAGGGACTCAAGCATAGCAGTGGGAAAGAGACTTATTTTTCACTGTATATATACTCTTCGGCATGTTTTGAAATTTTGTGCCATGTGCTTGGATTACTTATTGCTTGAGTAAATTTGTAATTTATTCAAGAGAAGAACTTTCTTCTGGAAAACACACTGCTCAAGCCTATATGAACATCTGGTTCACATGACATATATATTGCTTTGTGTAATTTAATAAGCCTCATATTGAGTATACATATTCTGAATACACTGTATCTATTTTCCCTCCTCAGCTTTACCTCTTCCAGATGATCAGCTCAGACCTAGATAACCTCGCCTGGGGGCATAGACAGCTTCTACCCCTGACCAATAAGCAGATCAAAGGGCTCAGAGCTTTTTCTTCCCAACAGCCTAGCCAGCTCTGGCAGGCCCAAGAAAGAGAGGAAGAAGAGAAGTGCTTGCTTATACCTAGTGAGAGCTCAGAAACTGCTGCCCACCAGGCCAGCCTTTGCACAGCTTCTTCCAGGAAGAAGTCCTGGCCGAGGGTAAGTGAGGACTCTTTACTACAGTAGTCTACCTCCTTGGAGGGAAAATCTCTGTGCAACACACCTAGGAATGTTCAAGCTTTGAGGAGGACTAAAGAGGCTGCCCAGCCCTGTAACACTTTTATCTTGGGGGGTTGTTGGGTTTGTTTTGGTTTTTGGAAAGACACAGTGCAGCAGGTCTCCTTCATGGCATTTCCCTCCCAAGATCTGGCATGGGGAGAGGATGGCGGCAGAGGTGAGAGGTGGAAGGGATGGGAAGACCCTCAAAAATGGAAAAATGGGGAAGGACTCCTGCCAGGCCCTACTTTTCTATTCTCTGTCCCTGCAAAAGGGAGCTGGAAATATGAGTCAGGAGCAAGCGGTTTGGAAAGTGAAAGTGGAGAAAACGGATTACCTTTGCAATGCAAGTGAAGGAGCAGACATATTTCAGGGAGCACAGACAAGGCTGTGGGACAAAGTGGAGAAGTGGGGACAAAGGGAGTTCTCAAAGGTAAAGAGAGAAATGGCGATGACAGAAGATGGTTGTGTCTGTCCTACTTTCCATCCTGTCCCCAGCACAGAGCCTGGCACTAGTTTAATGAAAGGATGGGTGGGTGAATGGATAGATTAATAGCAAAAGCTGCATCTATCCATAAAGGCCACCAGGGCAAAGCAAGGAGGAAAGAGAATCATTGGCCCTCAGGGTCCCATGTGGAAGGGCAGGGAGACAGCAGGTAAGGGCTCCAGAGCCAAAGATCCTTGATGGGAAATTAGGGTTAAACTTTCACTGGCCTTAACGTGACCCAAAGCCCTAGCTGACTTGGGACAAGATGAAACACTTACCTATAGAAAGCACCGAAGAGCCAATGATCTGCAGGAGGCACCTCACAATTTTCTTGAAGCCTGTGGGATAAAGGGCTTTGAGACAAAAAGAAAATGGTTAAACAATTTAAAGAAAAAGAAAAAAATGAGCATGCCTCCTTACTTTCCCCACCCCTAGATCCAGGAAAACTGGCCAGGTCAGGCCCCTTAGCCACATCATCATTTTAAAATGAGAATCAAGCCCAGCCTCTGAGCTGGCCTTTTCCAAATGGCTACAGAATTCCTGCACCTTCCAAAAACACCTCCTCATGCACCTCCTGCCAGGAAGAGAGGGCCATATGCCCAGGCTGGAACTAACCATCTGGGCTCCCTGAGCCACCCATGTGCTCTACAGACCCAAGATACAGGAAGTGCCCTCTGCTCTTTGGGTAAACCCAGCCAGACAATTACTGGTGCAGAACCAAAAACTGGGAGTAAAGCATCCCTTATTTCCACTTATGACAAAAGAAATTATATGACTTCCAGGAGTGGTTTCCAAACCAGTTATACATATAAACCACCTGTGTGGCACTGTAAACTAGACACCAGCCTTCTCATCATTCATGTTATGAAGCAGAAGCTCTAGGGCAGGGGTTCCTGACCTGGGAATTACCCATTTGTTCACTTTGTGAAAATTCATTAAACTCTACACATGCGTGCACTTTTCTGTATGTTTTTTACACTTCATTTATAAAAGCTCCCAGATAAATTCTTCTCCCCATCAAGTTTAAGAACCACTGAGTCAGAGGTACAGAATGAGGGCCTTAGGTTATACTAAATAAAGATGCTGAGTGCTTTTGAAATTAGGCTAGAGTAGCTAACAGGGTTTGCCTCCCTTCTTTAGGCAAGTGCCTGACCTTCATAGGAGAAAAGCTTCAGGAAGGGGAGATATCCTGGCGGGACATGCTTCAGTGAGCAGCCAGCCCTTCTCTGCCCAGATATGCTGACTTGTGATATCAGAGCAGCAGGAACAGCTTTCCAGCCTCGTGGCTTGTTCTGCACCCTGCCTCTTGGAACTGTCTTGGGTTCTCTACTCAAAAGAGCCATTTTCTCCTTTGATTTTCCTTCCCTGGTTAAAGAGGCTGCAGAGACTACCAGCTCCTTGCTATGCTCCCAAGTCCCTTTCCAAGGGCAAGCAACTTCTCCCAAGGATATACTACTCCCAGCAGATCTGGAGACTCCAGCACAGGAGATTTGCCTATGTCCTACACCACGCACTGTTCTAGGTGCTGAGAACACAGCACTGAACAAGTCAGTCCCTGCTGCCCTTACTGGCCTTATATTTTAATGTAAAGCCTGGCATTCAATTATGTATGAAGGGAATCAGAAAATGCCACCCCAAAATATGCCACTATGGCATAAGGATTATTTTGAGCTGAAGGCAGTTGAAAACTTCTAGAAAAGACAGGACTGTCCACCCCCTTTCTTCCTGAAGCTGGGCCTAAATTTTCCTTTTATAAAGGAAATTTCCATTGGTAAAGGATATTTCTTTTCTCAAAGGAAATTTCCACTTCCAAAGGTACCCCTTCCCCCACTACCATCTTACCAAGGAGAGAACAATTTGGAAGTAACTCTTATCACCACCTGAATCTGTAGAACAAACCCCTCTAAATAACCCTTATCTTCCATTAATTTCCCACATATAGTTAATTTACCACATTTTACTGCCCTAGAAGCTCAAAAGCTCCTCCTCCCTTTCCCCTATAAAGTTCGGAATATAAGCCTTTAACCATTTCAGAGCCAGATCCTTCCTTTGTTGTCTACTGTGTGCCTGGGCAATAAACCCATTCTCCTATTAATCGTTCGTTTGTCAGTTTAATTCGCAGGCCCCAGCCACTGAAAATAAGAAGGGTAGAAGACAAGTATTGCTTTTCCTACTCATACTTAAAGCACTCAGGGCCATGAAGAGTTGCCCACTACTCAGTGTGCCCAGGTTTCCTCTTCTGTGCCTTTGCATGTGCATATCTTTCCATTTGCTTTGAACTCTTCAACCCAGCTCTGCTAGGGAAAAGCCAGCCAATCTCACATCACACTGCAAATGCCAACTCCACTTGGAAGGGTCTCATCTCTGTGATTATTGTGACCTGTGCCCCAATTTACACCTTTCTTAAGACACTTTCCCCATTCTACTTTGTATTTTTGCTCTTTGTGGATTTGTGTAGTTCTCCTGCCTCACCTCCATCAGATAGAAAGCTGTTTAGATGGGGGATGGTATTTGACTTGCTGAATATACCCTGCAGCACCCAACACTATTCTGAGTCCATGAGAGGCCTTGGAATGTTCGTCAAGATGGATTAAATTGAATGATGGGACAGCCTCCCTTAAGAATCATCAATTCAGTTTGTTCTGCATCTCTGTAAGCCCTACTGATATCATTTTAACTTTATCTTTGAAGTTTTTAAACATAGAAAAAATTGGTGAGGATGGTATAATTAACTCCAGTATATTGGAGTTGGTCCTTCACCAAATGTGCAATTTGCCAATTGTTAACATTTGCTACATTTGCTTATCTGTCTATATAGTTATCATTATTGTTATTGAACCATTTGAGAATAAATTACATACATTGTGTCCTGTATATTTACCCCTAAATACTTCATTGGTATCTCCTAAATACAATTCTCTTATACAATGATTGAATGAAGGAAATTTAACATCAATATGATACTATTATCTAATGTGCAGTCCATATTCAAATTTCCCCAGTGGTCCCAATTATGTCCTTTACAGCTATGTTCTCCTTCTAATCTATGTGTTGCATTTAGTTATGTTGATTTAATCTCTTTTAATCTGGAGCAGATCCTTACTCTGTCTTTCATTCTTGAGGCATACTAACTCTTTGTAAAGCACACTTCAGCTTGAATTTGTCTGCTGCCTTGGGATATGCATTTGGGGTACAGGAATGCCTCAGAAGTGGTGGTGGGCCTTTCTCAGGACATCACAGCAGGAGGCTCACAAGGTCAGTTTCACCTGTTATTGGTGATATGTTACTGTTAGGCAGGAAAATAAATATGAGCAGGGTGGAAGGAGAATAAGGCCAGGAAAGTTCACCAAAAAAGACCCAGAGTTAATGAGTTACTCAGTTAAAGCTCAAAAAAAGCCAGGAGCAACTTGGCCTAGAAGTTTGAATACTCCCCAGATAAAGAAAAGTATCTCAGCATAGCCTATGCTTTATTGTGTCAATTAGACTATGCCATTGTAAGATTTACTTTAGCCTGTTAAAAGGCCCATCTTATTTTTTTAACTTTACCCAGATGCTGCTTTAATCAAGTGATTTGCCACCTGGGCAATTGATATGGCAAGCAAGCCCAGTCATAAACAACATAGTAAAAACAAGAAGGATCCCATCTTGAAGATAAGATTGCATTTTAAAACTTAATTAGTTGAAAAGTAAGTTTCTTGACATACTCATTAGCAAGCAAACAATAACTCAGCCCACCTTGGGGGCAGGGCAGTCAGTCTTGTTTGAAACCTCACAGACCAACACGCCAAATCTCAAAGAGGAATCAGAGTAGTAAATTTCTTGTGTTAAGTCTTAACAAGGCTGCACCCCCAGCACTTTGTCACATTCCTGAAAACTCCTTAAAAGGGGGAACCCTCAACCTTTCAGTGTGCTCCTCTGAGATCGCCTGCACTTTCTACGTGCATAGAATTTCTCTTTTTCAATAAAACTTAAACCTTTTCCCCTAACATTACCATTCATTGTCTGGTTAAAGTGGTTTCCACCAGGTTTCCGGACTTGAAGTTAACACTTTTCCCTTTGTAACTTATAAGTAATCTGTTGAAATTACTTAGTACTTCAGAAACTGTGGAAATGTCCCATTCCTGTCTGGTGATGAATCCTGCCTGGCCTTGCTGTTCTTGCCAGTCATTCAAGGAAAGTAGAACTGGCCAGCTCCCAGGGGCGGCAACACTGGAGATCACAGAGCCAGGCTGGCCAGAGAAGAAAAAAGGCAACCCAAGAGGAAACTATGCAAAGAGTAGTGAAGGCAGTCTGAATGCCATGCTGGGAGCTGGGCTGCAACTCACTGAAGTATGGATGGCAGGCACTCCCACACCCCTTCAGTGCCCCCCAGGGACCTCAGGGCTGCCTTACAGAGGCTGGCACTTCACCAGAATCATGACCTGGAAATGGACTGTTTTACAGGAAGCAGGAAGACTGTCCTTTCCCTCCTTATTCCCTGATAGCTCCTGGTAATCCTCAAGGATAAATGCCCCAGAGGCATTATTCCCGGAATATTTCCAGGGGCCTAGTGAATCTGAAGGGTTCCAGACTTCTGGGACTGGCATGGCCTTTCCAGCCAACCTCCCCCAGAGACCACCAGCCAGTTTGCTCCACAACTTGCAAATATTTGCTGTGCTGTTAGACACAACCCTGGGCTGTAGTCAAAGTGGATGTTTGGGGTGCACACCCACAGGACACAGACAGCCCTGGACAAATTGGCCACAAGTTCTTGTATGCCCAACAGAAGGTGTGTTAATTTGCGGTGGGAAACTCTAACAAATTACCACAAACCAGTGGTTTACTACAACAGGACTTTATTCTCTTACAGTTGTGGAGGTCGGAAGTCTAAAACCAAGGCATCAGCAGGACGTGCTCCTTCTGCAGGCTCTAGGGAAGGCTCCTTCCTCGCCTCTTCCAGCTTCTGTTGGCTACTGGCATTCCTTCACTTCCTTAGCTGAATCTTTCGATTTCTGCCACTGTGGCCACATTGCTTTCCTCCCCTTTTCTCTCATTAGGAAACATGTTGTTAGAATTCAGGTAAAATCTTGGGGCACCCAGATTGTCTTGCCAATGGGTTTCGGCCCCGGGCAACTTCGCTATGGATTCAGTGTGACCAAAGAAATCAACAGCAAAACGTTCTTGGGGTGAAAGGGTTTATTACCCAGCTTGTTCTCCAGCGGTAGGTGGAGCACTAGCATCTCTGCCTCCGCCCAGAGCACTGGGGCCAAGCTCTCTATATAGCGCAATAATAGCTTATGGCCTACAGGTGTGGAAGCGACAGCCCAGGAACAGGCCAGTTACATCATCAGGTGGTTTAATTTCATTGAGGATCTTAGCCATAGGAACCCCAACTTCCCCACACTCCACCCCTCCAGGATTACTGCCTTACAATCTACACGCTTTCAATCTTCTGCAATGATCCCTGTGTGAGAAAGCTGGAGCACTGTAACCACATTCCACAATAGCAACAGAGGATAACAACAACTTATAGATAATAAAAGTTAAGATACAGCAAGATTTTGATACAAAAATTATAATAATCCTTAAGGCAGAGGAGGTTCCTAATAACAAAAATTATAATAATCCTCAAGCCAGAGGAAGTTCCCAATCCACAAAGACTTTAGGGGTGATAAGACACATGTTTTAATGACACCAACATAGGCAAATCTTGTCCATCAGGTAGGATGCATGCAAGAGAGTGCTCCTGTGATAGGACTGTAGCAGAAAGGGGGTCCCTTCCAGGTCTAGTATACCATACTTTTACTCCTTTCCCCGTGGGGGTTACTGCAGTGTCTGTATATAGTGCTACTGGAGGTGCATGCACTGGCCATAATGATAAAATAAAACTCCCTGGTAAGATGCTCTTACCTTCTGGTCATTCAGGATATACTACTGTGACCCTTGGCGGCCACTCTGTTGTTATTCCAGGAATACACAGGGGGCCAGCTTCCAGGCCTTGTCCCCAAGGTGCCAGGAGAGCCAGCCATCATTGGTCCATGTGTCGAAAGGTCCAAGGCCATGTCCACTCAATGGAGTCTCTGGGGTTCAGTGCAGTTGCTGCTGGCAGCAAGATGTTATTCTGGTGGCCAAACCTTGGCTTCAGTGATTCTTCCTTGTTTGTACTTGCAGTTGTATGGGGGAGGCAGCCATATGTGTTAACACGTCTATGGGGCTCAAGGCTTCCTTTCGGGGTCTCTCATTCAAACACCGTAGTACGGTCCATAAGCGGACTGACCATCCCCACAGACTATCAGTATCTGACTTTAGTCCAGTTTTTAACAAGCCATTGTGCCTCTCTATCATGCCTGCTGCAGTAGGAGTGTATGGCACATGAAACTTCCACTTGACTCCCAGCTGTCATACCCATTCTTGCAGTGTATATCCGGTAAAATGGGTGCCCTGATCACTCTCAATCACCTGTGGTTGGCCATAGGCAGCAAAGAGATGCTCCAGGCCTCTTTTGGTCACCTGCTGGTCTGCACAATGGGTAGGAAAAGCAACCAGAAGTTCAGTAGCTGTGCCCACACAAGTCATCACGTACCGATATTCTTCTGACACAGGTAGAGGCCCAAAGAAGTTTATCTGCCACCTGATGAGGGATATAGGCCCCTTAGCTATTGTTCCATGTTGCTGTGGAACTCGGTGTAAGTCCCTTTTGGAGCACATGACACACTCCTGATGGGCTCTCCTAACTTCTTCAAAG